>NW_027327925.1:0-1200000 GCF_047675955.1 Chlorocebus sabaeus | reverse complement strand
TGACAGAGTTACATCTTTCCCTTCAAGTAGCCTTTCGCTAAGGCTGTTCTTGTGGAATTGGCAAAGGGATATTTGGAAGCCCATAGAGTGCTATGGTGAAAAAGGAAATATCTTCCGTTCAAAACTGGAAAGAAGCTTTCTGAGAAACTGCTCTGTGTTCTGTTAATTCATCTCACAGAGTTACATCTTTCCCTTCAAGAAGTCTTTCGCTAAGGCTGTTCTTGTGGAATTGGCAAAGGGATATTTGATAGCCCATAGAGGGCTATGGTGAAAAAGGAAATATCTTCCGTTTAAAACTGGAAAGAAGCTTTCTGAGAAACTGCTCTGTGTTCTGTTAATTCATCTCACAGAGTTACATCTTTCCCTTCAAGAAGCCTTTCGCTAAGGCTGTTCTTGTGGAATTGGCAAAGGGATATTTGGAAGCCCACAGAGGGCTATGTTGAAAAAGGAAATATCTTTCGTTGAAAACTGGAAACAATCCTTCTGAGAAACTGCTCTGTGTTCTGTTAATTCATCTCACAGAGTTACATCTTTCCCTTCAAGAAGCCTTTCGCTAAAGCTGTTCTTGTGGAACTGGCAAAGGGATATTTGGAAGCCCATAGAGGGCTATGGTGAAAAAGGAAATATCTTCCGTTCAAAACTGGAAAGAAGCTTTCTGAGAAACTGCTCTGTGTTCTGTTAATTCATCTCACAGAGTTACATCTTTCCCTTCAAGAAGTCTTTCGCTAAGGCTGTTCTTGTGGAATAGGCAAAGGGATATTTGGAAGCCCAAAGAGGGCTATGGTGAAAAAGGAAATATCTTCCGTTTAAAACTGGAAAGAAGCTTTCTGAGAAATTGCTCTATGTTCTATTAATTCATCTCACAGAGTTACATCTTTCCCTTCAAGAAGCCTTTCGGTAAGGCTGTTCTTGTGGGATTGGCAAAAGGATATTTGGAAGCCCATAGAGGGCTATGGTGAAAAAGGAAATATCTTCCGTTCAAAACTGGAAAGAAGCTTTCTGAGAAACTGCTCTGTGTTCTGTAAATTCATCTCACAGAGTTACATCTTTCCCTTCAATGAGCCTTTCGCTAAGGCTGTTCTTGTGGAATTGGCAAAGGGATATTTGGAAGCCCATAGAGGACTATGGTGAAAAAGGAAATATCTTCCGTTCAAAACTGGAAAGAAGCTTTCTGAGAAACTGCTCTGTGTTCTGTTAATTCATCTCACAGAGTTACATCTTTCCCTTCAAGAAGCCTTTCGCTAAGGCTGTTCTTGTGGAATTGGAAAAGGGGTATTTAGAAGCCCATAGAGTTCTATGGTGAAAAAGGAAATATCTTCCGTTCAAAACTGGAAGGAAGCTTTCTGAGAAACTGCTCTGTGTTCTGTTAATTCATCTCACAGAGTTACATCTTTCCCTTCAAGAAGCCTTTCGCTAAGGCTGTTCTTGTGGAATTGGCAAAGGGATATTTCGAACCCTTAGAGGGCTATGGTGAAAAAGGAAATATCTTCCGTTCAAAACTGGAAAGAAGCTTTCGGAGAAACTGCTCTGTGTTCTGTTAATTCATCTCACAGAGTTACATCTTTCCCTTCAAGAAGCCTTTCGCTAAGGCTGTTCTTGTGGAATTCGTAAAGGGATATTTGGAAGCCCATAGAGGGCTATGTTGAAAAAGGAAATATCTTCCGTTGAAAACTGGAAACAATCCTTTTGAGAAACTGCTCTGTGTTCTGTTAATTCATCTCACAGAGTTACATCTTTCCCTTCAAGAAGCCTTTCACTAAGGCTGTTCTAGTGGAATTGGCAAAGTGATATTTGGAAGCCCATAGAGGGCTATGGTGAAAAAGGAAATATCTTCCGTTCAAAACTGGAAAGAAGCTTTCTGAGAAACTGCTCTGTGTTCTCTTAATTCATCTCACAGAGTTACATCTTTCACTTCAAGAAGCCTTTCGCTAAGGCTGTTCTTGTGGAATTGGCAAAGGGATATTTGGAAGCCCATAGAGCGCTATGGTGAAAAAGGAAATATCTTCGGTTCAAAACTGGAAAGAAGCTTTCTGAGAAACTGCTCTGTGTTGTGTTAATTCATCTCACAGAGTTACATCTTTCACTTCAAGAAGCCTTTCGCTAAGGCTGTTCTTGTGGAACTGGCAAAGGGATATTTGGAAGCCCATAGAGGGCTATTGTGAGAAAGGAAATATCTTCCGTTCAAAACTGGAAAGAAGCTTTCTGAGAAACTACTCTGTGTACGGTAAATTCATCTCACAGAGTTACATCTTTCCCTTCAAGAAGCCTTTCGCTAAGGCTGTTTTTGTGGAATTGGCAAAGGGATATTTCGAAGCCCATAGAGGGCTATGGTGAAAAAGGAAATATCTTCCGTTCAAAACTAGAAAGAAGCTTTCTGAGAAACTGCTCTGTGTTCTGTTAATTCATCTCACAGAGTTACATCTTTCCCTTCAAGAAGTCTTTCGCTAAGGCTGTTCTTGTGGAATTGGCAAAGGGATATTTGGAAGCCCAGAGAGGGCTATGGTGAAAAAGGAAATATCTTCCGTTTAAAACTGGAAAGAAGCTTTCTGAGAAACTGCTCTGTGTTCTGTTAATTCATCTCACAGAGTTACATCTTTCCCTTCAAGAAGCCTTTCGCTAAGGCTGTTCTTGTGGAATTGGCAAAGTCATATTTGGAAGCTCATAGAGGGGTATGGTGAAAAAGGAAATATCTTCCATTCAAAACTGGAAAGAAGCTTTCTGAGAAACTGCTCTGTGTTCTGTAAATTCATCTCACAGAGTTACATCTTTTCCTTCAAGAAGCCTTTCGCTAAGGCTGTTCTTGTGGAATTGGCAAAGGGATATTTGGAAGCCCATAGAGGGCTATGGTGAAAAAGGAAATATCTTCCGATCAAAACTGGAAAGAAGCTTTCTGAAAAACTGCTCTGTGTTCTGTTAATTCATCTCACAGAGTTACATCTTTCCCTTCAAGAAGCCTTTCGCTAAGGCTGTTCTTGTGGAATTGGCAAAGGGATATTTGGAAGCCCATAGAGGGCTATGGTGAAAAAGGAAATATCTTCCGTTCAAAACTGGAAAGAATCTTTCTGAGAACCTGCTCTGTGTTCTGTTAATTCATCTCACAGAGTTACATCTTTCCCTTCAAGAAGCCTTTCGCTAAGGCTGTTCTTGTGGAATTGGCAAAGGGATATTTGAAAGCCCATAGAGGGCTATGGTGAAAAAGGAAATATCTTCCGTTCAAAACTGGAAAGAAGCTTTCTGAGAAACTGCTCTGTGTTCTGTTAATTCATCTCACAGAGTTACATCTTTCCCTTCAAGAAGCCTTTCGCTAAGGCTGTTCTTGTGGAATTGGCAAAGGGATATTTGGAAGCCCATAGAAGGCTATGGTGAAAAAGGAAATATCTTCCGTTCAAAACTGGAAAGAAGCTTTCTGAAGAACAGCTCTGTGTTCTGTTAATTCATCTCACAGAGTTACATCTTTCCCTTCAAGAAGCCTTTCGCTAAGGCTGTTCTTGTGGAATTGGAAAAGGGATATTTAGAAGCCCATAGATGGCTATGGTGAAAAAGAAAATATCTTCCGTTCAAAAATGGAAAGAAGCTTTCTGAGAAACTGCTCTGTGTTCTGTTAATTCATCTCACAGAGTTACACATTTCCCTTCAAGAAGCCTTTCGCTAAGGCTGTTCTTGTGGAATTGGCAAAGGGATATTTGAAAGCCCATAGAGGGGTATGGTGAAAAAGGAAATACCTTCCGCTCAAAACTGGAAAGAAGCTTTCTGAAAAACTGCTCTGTGTTCTGTTAATTCATCTCAGAGAGTTACATCTTTCCCTTCAAGAAGCCTTTCGCTATGTCTGCTCTTGTGGAATTGGCAAAGTCATATTTGGAAGCCCATAGAGGGCTATGGTGAAAAAGGAAATATCTTCCGTTCAAAACTGGAAAGAAGCTTTCTGAGAAACTGCTGTGTGTTCTGTAAATTCATCTCACAGAGTTACATCTTTCCCTTCAATGAGCCTTTCGCTAAGGCTGTTCTTGTGGAATTGGCAAAGGGATATTTGGAAGCCCATAGAGCGCTATGATGAAAAAGGAAATATCTTCCGTTCAAAACTGGAAAGAAGCTTTCTGAGAAACTGCTCTGTGTTCTGTTAATTCATCTCACAGAGTTACATCTTTCCCTTCATGAAGCCTTTCGCTAAGGCTGTTCTTGTGGATTTGGAAAAGGGGTATTTAGAAGCCCATAGAGTTCTATGGTGAAAAAGGAAATATCTTCCGTTCAAAACTGGAAGGAAGCTTTCTGAGAAACTGCTCTGTGTTCTGTTAATTCATCTCACAGAGTTACATCTTTCCCTTCAAGAAGCCTTTCGCTAAGACTGTTCTTGTGGAATTGGCAAAGGGATATTTCGAACCCTTAGAGGGCTATGGTGAAAAAGGAAATATCTTCCGTTCAAAACTGGAAAGAAGCTTTCTGAGAAACTGCTCTGTTTTCTGTTAATTCATCTCACAGAGTTACATCTTTCCCTTCAAGAAGCCTTTCGCTAAGGCTGTTCTTGTGGAATTGGTAAAGGGATATTTGGAAGCCCATAGAGGGCTATGTTGAAAAAGGAAATATCTTCCGTTGAAAACTGGAAACAATCCTTTTGAGAAACTGCTCTGTGTTCTGTTAATTCATCTCACAGAGTTACATCTTTCCCTTCAAGAAGCCTTTCGCTAAGGCTGTTCTTGTGGAATTGGCAAAGGGATATTTGGAAGCCCATAGAGGGCTATGGTGAAAAAGGAAATATCTTCCGTTTAAAACTGGAAAGAAGCTTTCTGAGAAACTGCTCTGTGTTCTCTTAGTTCATCTCACAGAGTTACATCTTTCACTTCAAGAAGCCTTTCGCTAAGGCTGTTCTTGTGGAATTGGCAAAGTGATATTTGGAAGCCCATAGAGCGCTATGGTGAAAAAGGAAATATCTTCGGTTCAAAACTGGAAAGAAGCTTTCTGAGAAACTGCTCTGTGTTCAGTAAATTCATCTCACAGAGTTACATCTTTCCCTTCAAGAAGCCTTTCCCTAAGGCTGTTTTTGTGGAATTGGCAAAGGGATATTTCGAAGCCCATAGAGGGCTATGGTGAAAAAGGAAATATCTTCCGTTCAAAAGTGGAAAGAAGCTTTCTGAGAAACTGCTCTGTGTTCTGTTAATTCATCTCACAGAGTTACATCTTTCCCTTCAAGAAGTCTTTCGCTAAGGCTGTTCTTGTGGAATTGGCAAAGGGATATTTGGGAGCCCAGAGAGGGCTATGGTGAAAAAGGAAATATCTTCCGTTTAAAACTGGAAAGAAGCTTTCTGAGAAACTGCTCTGTGTTCTGTTAATTCATCTCCCAGAGTTACATCTTTCCCTTCAAGAAGCCTTTCGCTAAGGCTGTTCTTGTGGAATTGGCAAAGTCATATTTGGAAGCTCATAGAGGGGTATGGTGAAAAAGGAAATATCTTCCGTTCAAAACTGGAAAGAAGCTTTCTGGTAAACTGCTCTGTGTTCTGTAAATTCATCTCACAGAGTTACATCTTTTCCTTCAAGAAGCCTTTCGCTAAGGCTGTTCTTGTGGAATTGGCAAAGGGATATTTGGAAGCCCATAGAGGGCTATGGTGAAAAAGGAAATATCTTCCTTTCAAAACTGGAAAGAAGCTTTCTGAGAAACTGCTCTGTGTTCTGTTAATTCATCTCACAGAGTTACATCTTTCCCTTCAAGAAGCCTTTCGCTAAGGCTGTTCTTGGGAATTGGCAAAGGGATATTTGGAAGCCCGTAGAGGGCTATGGTGAAAAAGGAAATATCTTCCGCTCAAAAGTGGAAAGAAGCTTTCTGAGAAACTGCTCTGTGTTCTGTTAATTCATCTCACAGAGTTACATCTTTCCCTTCAAGAAGCCTTTCGCTAAGGCTGTTCTTGTAGAATTGGAAAAGTCATATTTGGAAGCCCTTAGAGGGCTATGGGGAAAAAGGAAATATCTTCCGTTGAAAACTGGAAAGAAGCTTTCTGAGAAACTGCTCTGTGTTCTGTAAATTCATCTCACAGAGTTACATCTTTCCCTTCAAGAAGCCTTTCGCTAAGGCTGTTCTTGGGAATTGGCAAAGTGATATTTGGAAGCCCATAGAGGGCTATGGTGAAAAAGGAAATATCTACCGTTCAAAACTGGAAAGAAGCTTTCTGAAAAACTGCTCTGTGTTCTGTTAATTCATCTCAAAGAGTTACATCTTTCCCTTCAAGAAGACTTTCGCTAAGGCTGTTCTTGTGGAACTGGCAAAGGGATATTTGGAAGCCCATAGAGGGCTATGGTGAAAAAGGAAATATCTTCCGTTCAAAACTGGAAAGAAGCTTTCTGAGAAACTGCTCTGTGTTCTGTTAATTCATCTCACAGAGTTACATCTTTCCCTTCAAGAAGCCTTTCGCTAAGGCTGTTCTTAAGGAATTGGTAAAGGGATATTTGGAAGCCCATAGAGGGCTATGTTGAAAAAGGAAATATCTTCCGTTGAAAACTGGAAACAATCCTTCTGAGAAACTGCTCTGTGTTCTGTTAATTCATCTCACAGAGTTACATCTTTCCCTTCAAGAAGCCTTTCGCAAAGGCTGTTCTTGTGCAATTGGCAAAGGGATATTTGGAAGCCCATAGAGCGCTATGGTGAAAAAGGAAATATCTTCCGTTCAAAACTGGAAAGAAGCTTTCTGAGAAACTGCTCTATGTTCTGTTAATTCATCTCACAGAGTTACATCTTTCCCTTCAAGGAGCCTTTCGCTAAGGCTGTTCTTGTGGAATTGGCAAAGGGATATTTCGAAGCCCATAGAGGGCTATGGTGAAAAAGGAAATATCTTCCGTTGAAAACTGGAAAGAAGCTTTCTGAGAAACTGCTCTGTGTTCTGTTAATTCATCTCACAGAGTTACATCTTTCCCTTCAAGAAGCCTTTCGCTAAGGCTGTTCTTGTGGAATTGGCAAAGGGATATTTGGAAGCCCATAGAGGGCTATGGTGAAAAAGGAAATATTTACCGTTCAAAACTGGAAAGAAGCTTTCTGAAAAACTGCTCTGTGTTCGGTAAATTCATCTCACAGAGTTACATCTTTCCCTTCAAGAAGCCTTTCGCTAAGGCTGTTCTTGTGGAATTGGCAAAGGGATATTTGGAAGCCCATAGAGGGCTATGTTGAAAAAGGAAATATCTTCCGTTGAAAACTGGAAACAATCCTTTTGAGAAACTGCTCTGTGTTCTGTTAATTCATCTCATGGAGTTACATCTTTCCCTTCAAGAAGCCTTTCGCTAAGGCTGTTCTTGTGGAATTGGCAAAGGGATATTTGAAAGCCCATAGAGGGCTATGGTGAAAAAGGAAATATCTTCCGTTCAAAACTGGAAAGAAGCTTTCTGAGAAACTGCTCTGTGTTCTGTTAATTCATCTCACAGAGTTACATCTTTCCCTTCAAGAAGCCTTTCGTAAGGCTGTTCTTGTGGAATTGGCAAAGGGATATTTGGAAGCCCATAGAGGGCTATGGTGAAAAAGGAAATATCTTCCGTTCAAAAATAGAAAGAAGCTTTCTGAGAAACTGCTCTGTGTTCTGTTAATTCATCTCACAGAGTTACATCTTTCCCTTCAAGAAGCCTTTCGCTAAGGCTGTTCTTGTGGAATTGGTAAAGGGATATTTGGAAGCCCATAGAGGGCTACGGTGAAAAAGGAAATATCTTCCGTTCAAAACAGGAAAGAAGCTTTCTGAGAAACTGCTCTATGTTCTGTTAATTCATCTCACAGAGTTACATCTTTCCCTTCAAGAAGCCTTTCGCTAAGGCTGTTCTTGTGGAATTGGCAAAGGGATATTTGGAAGCCCATAGAGGGCTATGGTGAAAAAGGAAATATCTTCCGTTCAAAACTGGAAAGAAGCTTTCTGAGAAACTGCTCTGTGTTCTGCTAATTCATCTCACAGAGTTGCATCTTTCCCTTAAGAAGCCTTTCGCTAAGGCTGTTCTTGTGGAATTGGCAAAGTGATATTTGGAAGCCCATAGAGGGCTATGGTGAAAAAGGAAATATCTACCTTTCAAAACTGGAAAGAAGCTTTCTGAAAAACTGCTCTGTGTTCTGTTAATTCATCTCACAGAGTTACATCTTTCCCTTCAAGAAGCCTTTCGCTAAGGCTGTTCTTGTGGAACTGGCAAAGGGATATTTGGAAGCCCATAGAGGGCTATGGTGAAAAAGGAAATATCTTCCGTTCAAAACTGGAAAGAAGCTTTCTGAGAAACTGCTCTGTGTTCGGTAAATTCATCTCACAGAGTTACATCTTTCCCTTCAAGAAGCCTTTCGCTAAGGCTGTTCTTGTGGAATTGGCAAAGGGATATTTCAAAGCCCATAGAGGGCTATGGTGAAAAAGGAAATATCTTCCGTTCAAAACTGGAAAGAAGCTTTCTGAGAAACTGCTCTGTGTTTTGTTAATTCATCTCACACAGTTACATCTTTACCTTCAAGAAGCCTTTCGCTAAGGCTGTTCTTGTGGAATTGGCAAAGTCATATTTGGAAGCTCATAGAGGGGTATGGTGAAAAAGGAAATATCTTCCGTTCAAAACTGGAAAGAAGCTTTCTGAGAAACTGCTCTGTGTTCTGTAAATTCATCTCACAGAGTTACATCTTTTCCTTCAAGAAGCCTTTCGCTAAGGCTGTTCTTGTGGAATTGGCAAAGGGATATTTGGAAGCCCATAGAGGGCTATGGTGAAAAAGGAAATATCTTCCGATCAAAACTGGAAAGAAGCTTTCTGAGAAACTGCTCTGTGTTCTGTTAATTCATCTCACAGAGTTACATCTTTCCCTTCAAGAAGCCTTTCGCTAAGGCTGTTCTTGTGGAATTGGTAAAGGGATATTTGGAAGCCCATAGAGGGCTATGTTGAAAAAGGAAATATCTTCCGTTGAAAACTGGAAACAATCCTTTTGAGAAACTGCTCTGTGTTCTGTTAATTCATCTCACAGAGTTACATCTTTCCCTTCAAGAAGCCTTTCGCTAAGGCTGTTCTTGTGGAATTGGCAAAGGGATATTTGGAAGCCTATAGAGGGCTATGGTGAAAAAGGAAATATCTTCCGTTTAAAACTGGAAAGAAGCTTTCTGAGAAACTGCTCTGTGTTCTCTTAGTTCATCTCACAGAGTTACATCTTTCACTTCAAGAAGCCTTTCGCTAAGGCTGTTCTTGTGGAATTGGTAAAGGGATATTTGGAAGCCCATAGAGGGCTATGTTGAAAAAGGAAATATCTTCCGTTGAAAACTGGAAACAATCCTTTTGAGAAACTGCTCTGTGTTCTGTTAATTCATCTCACAGAGTTACATCTTTCCCTTCAAGAAGCCTTTCGCTAAGGCTGTTCTTGTGGAATTGGCAAAGGGATATTTGGAAGCCCATAGAGGGCTATGGTGAAAAAGGAAATATCTTCCGTTTAAAACTGGAAAGAAGCTTTCTGAGAAGCTGCTCTGTGTTCTCTTAGTTCATCTCACAGAGTTACATCTTTCACTTCAAGAAGCCTTTCGCTAAGGCTGTTCTTGTGGAATTGGCAAAGTGATATTTGGAAGCCCATAGAGCGCTATGGTGAAAAAGGAAATATCTTCGGTTCAAAACTGGAAAGAAGCTTTCTGAGAAACTGCTCTGTGTTCGGTAAATTCATCTCACAGAGTTACATCTTTCCCTTCAAGAAGCCTTTCCCTAAGGCTGTTTTTGTGGAATTGGCAAAGGGATATTTCGAAGCCCATAGAGGGCTATGGTGAAAAAGGAAATATCTTCCGTTCAAAAGTGGAAAGAAGCTTTCTGAGAAACTGCTCTGTGTTCTGTTAATTCATCTCACAGAGTTACATCTTTCCCTTCAAGAAGTCTTTCGCTAAGGCTGTTCTTGTGGAATTGGCAAAGGGATATTTGGGAGCCCAGAGAGGGCTATGGTGAAAAAGGAAATATCTTCCGTTTAAAACTGGAAAGAAGCTTTCTGAGAAACTGCTCTGTGTTCTGTTAATTCATCTCCCAGAGTTACATCTTTCCCTTCAAGAAGCCTTTCGCTAAGGCTGTTCTTGTGGAATTGGCAAAGTCATATTTGGAAGCTCATAGAGGGGTATGGTGAAAAAGGAAATATCTTCCGTTCAAAACTGGAAAGAAGCTTTCTGGTAAACTGCTCTGTGTTCTGTAAATTCATCTCACAGAGTTACATCTTTTCCTTCAAGAAGCCTTTCGCTAAGGCTGTTCTTGTAGAATTGGCAAAGTCATATTTGGAAGCCCATAGAGGGCTATGGGGAAAAAGGAAATATCTTCCGTTGAAAACTGGAAAGAAGCTTTCTGAGAAACTGCTCTGTGTTCTGTAAATTCATCTCACAGAGTTACATCTTTCCCTTCAAGAAGCCTTTCGCTAAGGCTGTTCTTGGGAATTGGCAAAGTGATATTTGGAAGCCCATAGAGGGCTATGGTGAAAAAGGAAATATCTACCGTTCAAAACTGGAAAGAAGCTTTCTGAAAAACTGCTCTGTGTTCTGTTAATTCATCTCACAGAGTTACATCTTTCCCTTCAAGAAGACTTTCGCTAAGGCTGTTCTTGTGGAACTGGCAAAGGGATATTTGGAAGCCCATAGAGGGCTATGGTGAAAAAGGAAATATCTTCCGTTGAAAACTGGAAAGAAGCTTTCTGAGAAACTGCTCTGTGTTCTGTTAATTCATCTCACAGAGTTACATCTTTCCCTTCAAGAAGCCTTTCACTAAGGCTGTTCTTGTGGAACTGGCAAAGGGATATTTGGAAGCCCATAGAGGGCTATGGTGAAAAAGGAAATATCTTCCGTTGAAAACTGGAAACAATCCTTCTGAGAAACTGCTCTGTGTTCTGTTAATTCATCTCACAGAGTTACATCTTTCCCTTCAAGAAGCCTTTCGCAAAGGCTGTTCTTGTGCAATTGGCAAAGGGATATTTGGAAGCCCATAGAGCGCTATGGTGAAAAAGGAAATATCTTCCGTTCAAAACTGGAAAGAAGCTTTCTGAGAAACTGCTCTATGTTCTGTTAATTCATCTCACAGAGTTACATCTTTCCCTTCAAGGAGCCTTTCGCTAAGGCTGTTCTTGTGGAATTGGCAAAGGGATATTTCGAAGCCCATAGAGGGCTATGGTGAAAAAGGAAATATCTTCCGTTGAAAACTGGAAAGAAGCTTTCTGAGAAACTGCTCTGTGTTCTGTTAATTCATCTCACAGAGTTACATCTTTCCCTTCAAGAAGCCTTTCGCTAAGGCTGTTCTTGTGGAATTGGCAAAGGGATATTTGGAAGCCCATAGAGGGCTATGGTGAAAAAGGAAATATTTACCGTTCAAAACTGGAAAGAAGCTTTCTGAAAAACTGCTCTGTGTTCGGTAAATTCATCTCACAGAGTTACATCTTTCCCTTCAAGAAGCCTTTCGCTAAGGCTGTTCTTGTGGAATTGGCAAAGGGATATTTGGAAGCCCATAGAGGGCTATGTTGAAAAAGGAAATATCTTCCGTTGAAAACTGGAAACAATCCTTTTGAGAAACTGCTCTGTGTTCTGTTAATTCATCTCATGGAGTTACATCTTTCCCTTCAAGAAGCCTTTCGCTAAGGCTGTTCTTGTGGAATTGGCAAAGGGATATTTGAAAGCCCATAGAGGGCTATGGTGAAAAAGGAAATATCTTCCGTTCAAAACTGGAAAGAAGCTTTCTGAGAAACTGCTCTGTGTTCTGTTAATTCATCTCACAGAGTTACATCTTTCCCTTCAAGAAGCCTTTCGTAAGGCTGTTCTTGTGGAATTGGCAAAGGGATATTTGGAAGCCCATAGAGGGCTATGGTGAAAAAGGAAATATCTTCCGTTCAAAAATAGAAAGAAGCTTTCTGAGAAACTGCTCTGTGTTCTGTTAATTCATCTCACAGAGTTACATCTTTCCCTTCAAGAAGCCTTTCGCTAAGGCTGTTCTTGTGGAATTGGTAAAGGGATATTTGGAAGCCCATAGAGGGCTACGGTGAAAAAGGAAATATCTTCCGTTCAAAACAGGAAAGAAGCTTTCTGAGAAACTGCTCTATGTTCTGTTAATTCATCTCACAGAGTTACATCTTTCCCTTCAAGAAGCCTTTCGCTAAGGCTGTTCTTGTGGAATTGGCAAAGGGATATTTGGAAGCCCATAGAGGGCTATGGTGAAAAAGGAAATATCTTCCGTTCAAAACTGGAAAGAAGCTTTCTGAGAAACTGCTCTGTGTTCTGCTAATTCATCTCACAGAGTTGCATCTTTCCCTTAAGAAGCCTTTCGCTAAGGCTGTTCTTGTGGAATTGGCAAAGTGATATTTGGAAGCCCATAGAGGGCTATGGTGAAAAAGGAAATATCTACCTTTCAAAACTGGAAAGAAGCTTTCTGAAAAACTGCTCTGTGTTCTGTTAATTCATCTCACAGAGTTACATCTTTCCCTTCAAGAAGCCTTTCGCTAAGGCTGTTCTTGTGGAACTGGCAAAGGGATATTTGGAAGCCCATAGAGGGCTATGGTGAAAAAGGAAATATCTTCCGTTCAAAACTGGAAAGAAGCTTTCTGAGAAACTGCTCTGTGTTCGGTAAATTCATCTCACAGAGTTACATCTTTCCCTTCAAGAAGCCTTTCGCTAAGGCTGTTCTTGTGGAATTGGCAAAGGGATATTTCAAAGCCCATAGAGGGCTATGGTGAAAAAGGAAATATCTTCCGTTCAAAACTGGAAAGAAGCTTTCTGAGAAACTGCTCTGTGTTTTGTTAATTCATCTCACACAGTTACATCTTTACCTTCAAGAAGCCTTTCGCTAAGGCTGTTCTTGTGGAATTGGCAAAGTCATATTTGGAAGCTCATAGAGGGGTATGGTGAAAAAGGAAATATCTTCCGTTCAAAACTGGAAAGAAGCTTTCTGAGAAACTGCTCTGTGTTCTGTAAATTCATCTCACAGAGTTACATCTTTTCCTTCAAGAAGCCTTTCGCTAAGGCTGTTCTTGTGGAATTGGCAAAGGGATATTTGGAAGCCCATAGAGGGCTATGGTGAAAAAGGAAATATCTTCCGATCAAAACTGGAAAGAAGCTTTCTGAGAAACTGCTCTGTGTTCTGTTAATTCATCTCACAGAGTTACATCTTTCCCTTCAAGAAGCCTTTCGCTAAGGCTGTTCTTGTGGAATTGGTAAAGGGATATTTGGAAGCCCATAGAGGGCTATGTTGAAAAAGGAAATATCTTCCGTTGAAAACTGGAAACAATCCTTTTGAGAAACTGCTCTGTGTTCTGTTAATTCATCTCACAGAGTTACATCTTTCCCTTCAAGAAGCCTTTCGCTAAGGCTGTTCTTGTGGAATTGGCAAAGGGATATTTGGAAGCCTATAGAGGGCTATGGTGAAAAAGGAAATATCTTCCGTTTAAAACTGGAAAGAAGCTTTCTGAGAAACTGCTCTGTGTTCTCTTAGTTCATCTCACAGAGTTACATCTTTCACTTCAAGAAGCCTTTCGCTAAGGCTGTTCTTGTGGAATTGGTAAAGGGATATTTGGAAGCCCATAGAGGGCTATGTTGAAAAAGGAAATATCTTCCGTTGAAAACTGGAAACAATCCTTTTGAGAAACTGCTCTGTGTTCTGTTAATTCATCTCACAGAGTTACATCTTTCCCTTCAAGAAGCCTTTCGCTAAGGCTGTTCTTGTGGAATTGGCAAAGGGATATTTGGAAGCCCATAGAGGGCTATGGTGAAAAAGGAAATATCTTCCGTTTAAAACTGGAAAGAAGCTTTCTGAGAAGCTGCTCTGTGTTCTCTTAGTTCATCTCACAGAGTTACATCTTTCACTTCAAGAAGCCTTTCGCTAAGGCTGTTCTTGTGGAATTGGCAAAGTGATATTTGGAAGCCCATAGAGCGCTATGGTGAAAAAGGAAATATCTTCGGTTCAAAACTGGAAAGAAGCTTTCTGAGAAACTGCTCTGTGTTCGGTAAATTCATCTCACAGAGTTACATCTTTCCCTTCAAGAAGCCTTTCCCTAAGGCTGTTTTTGTGGAATTGGCAAAGGGATATTTCGAAGCCCATAGAGGGCTATGGTGAAAAAGGAAATATCTTCCGTTCAAAAGTGGAAAGAAGCTTTCTGAGAAACTGCTCTGTGTTCTGTTAATTCATCTCACAGAGTTACATCTTTCCCTTCAAGAAGTCTTTCGCTAAGGCTGTTCTTGTGGAATTGGCAAAGGGATATTTGGGAGCCCAGAGAGGGCTATGGTGAAAAAGGAAATATCTTCCGTTTAAAACTGGAAAGAAGCTTTCTGAGAAACTGCTCTGTGTTCTGTTAATTCATCTCCCAGAGTTACATCTTTCCCTTCAAGAAGCCTTTCGCTAAGGCTGTTCTTGTGGAATTGGCAAAGTCATATTTGGAAGCTCATAGAGGGGTATGGTGAAAAAGGAAATATCTTCCGTTCAAAACTGGAAAGAAGCTTTCTGGTAAACTGCTCTGTGTTCTGTAAATTCATCTCACAGAGTTACATCTTTTCCTTCAAGAAGCCTTTCGCTAAGGCTGTTCTTGTAGAATTGGCAAAGTCATATTTGGAAGCCCATAGAGGGCTATGGGGAAAAAGGAAATATCTTCCGTTGAAAACTGGAAAGAAGCTTTCTGAGAAACTGCTCTGTGTTCTGTAAATTCATCTCACAGAGTTACATCTTTCCCTTCAAGAAGCCTTTCGCTAAGGCTGTTCTTGGGAATTGGCAAAGTGATATTTGGAAGCCCATAGAGGGCTATGGTGAAAAAGGAAATATCTACCCTTCAAAACTGGAAAGAAGCTTTCTGAAAAACTGCTCTGTGTTCTGTTAATTCATCTCACAGAGTTACATCTTTCCCTTCAAGAAGACTTTCGCTAAGGCTGTTCTTGTGGAACTGGCAAAGGGATATTTGGAAGCCCATAGAGGGCTATGGTGAAAAAGGAAATATCTTCCGTTCAAAACTGGAAAGAAGCTTTCTGAGAAACTGCTCTGTGTTCTGTTAATTCATCTCACAGAGTTACATCTTTCCCTTCAAGAAGCCTTTCGCTAAGGCTGTTCTTAAGGAATTGGTAAAGGGATATTTGGAAGCCCATAGAGGGCTATGTTGAAAAAGGAAATATCTTCCGTTGAAAACTGGAAACAATCCTTCTGAGAAACTGCTCTGTGTTCTGTTAATTCATCTCACAGAGTTACATCTTTCCCTTCAAGAAGCCTTTCGCAAAGGCTGTTCTTGTGCAATTGGCAAAGGGATATTTGGAAGCCCATAGAGCGCTATGGTGAAAAAGGAAATATCTTCCGTTCAAAACTGGAAAGAAGCTTTCTGAGAAACTGCTCTATGTTCTGTTAATTCATCTCACAGAGTTACATCTTTCCCTTCAAGGAGCCTTTCGCTAAGGCTGTTCTTGTGGAATTGGCAAAGGGATATTTCGAAGCCCATAGAGGGCTATGGTGAAAAAGGAAATATCTTCCGTTGAAAACTGGAAAGAAGCTTTCTGAGAAACTGCTCTGTGTTCTGTTAATTCATCTCACAGAGTTACATCTTTCCCTTCAAGAAGCCTTTCGCTAAGGCTGTTCTTGTGGAATTGGCAAAGGGATATTTGGAAGCCCATAGAGGGCTATGGTGAAAAAGGAAATATCTACCGTTCAAAACTGGAAAGAAGCTTTCTGAAAAACTGCTCTGTGTTCGGTAAATTCATCTCACAGAGTTACATCTTTCCCTTCAAGAAGCCTTTCGCTAAGGCTGTTCTTGTGGAATTGGCAAAGGGATATTTGGAAGCCCATAGAGGGCTATGTTGAAAAAGGAAATATCTTCCGTTGAAAACTGGAAACAATCCTTTTGAGAAACTGCTCTGTGTTCTGTTAATTCATCTCATGGAGTTACATCTTTCCCTTCAAGAAGCCTTTCGCTAAGGCTGTTCTTGTGGAATTGGCAAAGGGATATTTGAAAGCCCATAGAGGGCTATGGTGAAAAAGGAAATATCTTCCGTTCAAAACTGGAAAGAAGCTTTCTGAGAAACTGCTCTGTGTTCTGTTAATTCATCTCACAGAGTTACATCTTTCCCTTCAAGAAGCCTTTCGTAAGGCTGTTCTTGTGGAATTGGCAAAGGGATATTTGGAAGCCCATAGAGGGCTATGGTGAAAAAGGAAATATCTTCCGTTCAAAACTAGAAAGAAGCTTTCTGAGAAACTGCTCTGTGTTCTGTTAATTCATCTCACAGAGTTACATCTTTCCCTTCAAGAAGCCTTTCGCTAAGGCTGTTCTTGTGGAATTGGTAAAGGGATATTTGGAAGCCCATAGAGGGCTACGGTGAAAAAGGAAATATCTTCCGTTCAAAACAGGAAAGAAGCTTTCTGAGAAACTGCTCTATGTTCTGTTAATTCATCTCACAGAGTTACATCTTTCCCTTCAAGAAGCCTTTCGCTAAGGCTGTTCTTGTGGAATTGGCAAAGGGATATTTGGAAGCCCATAGAGGGCTATGGTGAAAAAGGAAATATCTTCCGTTCAAAACTGGAAAGAAGCTTTCTGAGAAACTGCTCTGTGTTCTGCTAATTCATCTCACAGAGTTGCATCTTTCCCTTAAGAAGCCTTTCGCTAAGGCTGTTCTTGTGGAATTGGCAAAGTGATATTTGGAAGCCCATAGAGGGCTATGGTGAAAAAGGAAATATCTACCTTTCAAAACTGGAAAAAAGCTTTCTGAAAAACTGCTCTGTGTTCTGTTAATTCATCTCACAGAGTTACATCTTTCCCTTCAAGAAGCCTTTCGCTAAGGCTGTTCTTGTGGAACTGGCAAAGGGATATTTGGAAGCCCATAGAGGGCTATGGTGAAAAAGGAAATATCTTCCGTTCAAAACTGGAAAGAAGCTTTCTGAGAAACTGCTCTGTGTTCGGTAAATTCATCTCACAGAGTTACATCTTTCCCTTCAAGAAGCCTTTCGCTAAGGCTGTTCTTGTGGAATTGGCAAAGGGATATTTCAAAGCCCATAGAGGGCTATGGTGAAAAAGGAAATATCTTCCGTTCAAAACTGGAAAGAAGCTTTCTGAGAAACTGCTCTGTGTTTTGTTAATTCATCTCACACAGTTACATCTTTACCTTCAAGAAGCCTTTCGCTAAGGCTGTTCTTGTGGAATTGGCAAAGTCATATTTGGAAGCTCATAGAGGGGTATGGTGAAAAAGGAAATATCTTCCGTTCAAAACTGGAAAGAAGCTTTCTGAGAAACTGCTCTGTGTTCTGTAAATTCATCTCACAGAGTTACATCTTTTCCTTCAAGAAGCCTTTCGCTAAGGCTGTTCTTGTGGAATTGGCAAAGGGATATTTGGAAGCCCATAGAGGGCTATGGTGAAAAAGGAAATATCTTCCGATCAAAACTGGAAAGAAGCTTTCTGAGAAACTGCTCTGTGTTCTGTTAATTCATCTCACAGAGTTACATCTTTCCCTTCAAGAAGTCTTTCGCTAAGGCTGTTATTGTGGAATTGGCAAAGGGATATTTGGAAGCCCATAGAGGTCTATGGTGAAAAAGGAAATATCTTCCGTTCAAAACTGGAAAGAAGCTTTCTGAAAAACTGCTCTGTGTTCTGTTAATTCATCTCACAGAGTTACATCTTTCCCTTCAAGAAGCCTTTCGCTAAGGCTGTTCTTGTGGAACTGGCAAAGGGATATTTGGAAGCCAATAGAGGGCTATGGTGAAAAAGGAAATATCTTCCGTTCAAAACTGGAAAGAAGCTTTCTGAGAAACTGCTCTGTGTTCGGTAAATTCATCTCACAGAGTTACATCTTTCCCTTCAAGAAGCCTTTCGCTAAGGCTGTTCTTGTGGAATTGGTAAAGGGATATTTGGAAGCCCATAGAGGGCTATGTTGAAAAAGGAAATATCTTCCGTTGAAAACTGGAAACAATCCTTTTGAGAAACTGCTCTGTGTTCTGTTAATTCATCTGACAGAGTTACATCTTTCCCTTCAAGTAGCATTTCGCTAAGGCTGTTCTTGTGGAATTGGCAAAGGGATATTTGGAAGCCCATGGAGTGCTATGGTGAAAAAGGAAATATCTTCCGTTCAAAACTGGAAAGAAGCTTTCTGAGAAACTGCTCTGTGTTCTGTTAATTCATCTCACAGAGTTACATCTTTCCCTTCAAGAAGTCTTTCGCTAAGGCTGTTCTTGTGGAATTGGCAAAGGGATATTTGGAAGCCCATAGAGGGCTATGGTGAAAAAGGAAATATCTACCGTTCAAAACTGGAAAGAAGCTTTCTGAAAAACTGCTCTGTGTTCTGTTAATTCATCTCACAGAGTTACATCTTTCCCTTCAAGAAGACTTTCGCTAAGGCTGTTCTTGTGGAACTGGCAAAGGGATATTTGGAAGCCCATAGAGGGCTATGGTGAAAAAGGAAATATCTTCCGTTCAAAACTGGAAAGAAGCTTTCTGAGAAACTGCTCTGTGTTCTGTTAATTCATCTCACAGAGTTACATCTTTCCCTTCAAGAAGCCTTTCGCTAAGGCTGTTCTTAAGGAATTGGTAAAGGGATATTTGGAAGCCCATAGAGGGCTATGTTGAAAAAGGAAATATCTTCCGTTGAAAACTGGAAACAATCCTTCTGAGAAACTGCTCTGTGTTCTGTTAATTCATCTCACAGAGTTACATCTTTCCCTTCAAGAAGCCTTTCGCAAAGGCTGTTCTTGTGCAATTGGCAAAGGGATATTTGGAAGCCCATAGAGCGCTATGGTGAAAAAGGAAATATCTTCCGTTCAAAACTGGAAAGAAGCTTTCTGAGAAACTGCTCTATGTTCTGTTAATTCATCTCACAGAGTTACATCTTTCCCTTCAAGGAGCCTTTCGCTAAGGCTGTTCTTGTGGAATTGGCAAAGGGATATTTCGAAGCCCATAGAGGGCTATGGTGAAAAAGGAAATATCTTCCGTTGAAAACTGGAAAGAAGCTTTCTGAGAAACTGCTCTGTGTTCTGTTAATTCATCTCACAGAGTTACATCTTTCCCTTCAAGAAGCCTTTCGCTAAGGCTGTTCTTGTGGAATTGGCAAAGGGATATTTGGAAGCCCATAGAGGGCTATGCTGAAAAAGGAAATATCTACCGTTCAAAACTGGAAAGAAGCTTTCTGAAAAACTGCTCTGTGTTCGGTAAATTCATCTCACAGAGTTACATCTTTCCCTTCAAGAAGCCTTTCGCTAAGGCTGTTCTTGTGGAATTGGCAAAGGGATATTTGGAAGCCCATAGAGGGCTATGTTGAAAAAGGAAATATCTTCCGTTGAAAACTGGAAACAATCCTTTTGAGAAACTGCTCTGTGTTCTGTTAATTCATCTCATGGAGTTACATCTTTCCCTTCAAGAAGCCTTTCGCTAAGGCTGTTCTTGTGGAATTGGCAAAGGGATATTTGAAAGCCCATAGAGGGCTATGGTGAAAAAGGAAATATCTTCCGTTCAAAACTGGAAAGAAGCTTTCTGAGAAACTGCTCTGTGTTCTGTTAATTCATCTCACAGAGTTACATCTTTCCCTTCAAGAAGCCTTTCGTAAGGCTGTTCTTGTGGAATTGGCAAAGGGATATTTGGAAGCCCATAGAGGGCTATGGTGAAAAAGGAAATATCTTCCGTTCAAAACTAGAAAGAAGCTTTCTGAGAAACTGCTCTGTGTTCTGTTAATTCATCTCACAGAGTTACATCTTTCCCTTCAAGAAGCCTTTCGCTAAGGCTGTTCTTGTGGAATTGGTAAAGGGATATTTGGAAGCCCATAGAGGGCTACGGTGAAAAAGGAAATATCTTCCGTTCAAAACAGGAAAGAAGCTTTCTGAGAAACTGCTCTATGTTCTGTTAATTCATCTCACAGAGTTACATCTTTCCCTTCAAGAAGCCTTTCGCTAAGGCTGTTCTTGTGGAATTGGCAAAGGGATATTTGGAAGCCCATAGAGGGCTATGGTGAAAAAGGAAATATCTTCCGTTCAAAACTGGAAAGAAGCTTTCTGAGAAACTGCTCTGTGTTCTGCTAATTCATCTCACAGAGTTGCATCTTTCCCTTAAGAAGCCTTTCGCTAAGGCTGTTCTTGTGGAATTGGCAAAGTGATATTTGGAAGCCCATAGAGGGCTATGGTGAAAAAGGAAATATCTACCTTTCAAAACTGGAAAGAAGCTTTCTGAAAAACTGCTCTGTGTTCTGTTAATTCATCTCACAGAGTTACATCTTTCCCTTCAAGAAGCCTTTCGCTAAGGCTGTTCTTGTGGAACTGGCAAAGGGATATTTGGAAGCCCATAGAGGGCTATGGTGAAAAAGGAAATATCTTCCGTTCAAAACTGGAAAGAAGCTTTCTGAGAAACTGCTCTGTGTTCGGTAAATTCATCTCACAGAGTTACATCTTTCCCTTCAAGAAGCCTTTCGCTAAGGCTGTTCTTGTGGAATTGGCAAAGGGATATTTCAAAGCCCATAGAGGGCTATGGTGAAAAAGGAAATATCTTCCGTTCAAAACTGGAAAGAAGCTTTCTGAGAAACTGCTCTGTGTTTTGTTAATTCATCTCACACAGTTACATCTTTACCTTCAAGAAGCCTTTCGCTAAGGCTGTTCTTGTGGAATTGGCAAAGTCATATTTGGAAGCTCATAGAGGGGTATGGTGAAAAAGGAAATATCTTCCGTTCAAAACTGGAAAGAAGCTTTCTGAGAAACTGCTCTGTGTTCTGTAAATTCATCTCACAGAGTTACATCTTTTCCTTCAAGAAGCCTTTCGCTAAGGCTGTTCTTGTGGAATTGGCAAAGGGATATTTGGAAGCCCATAGAGGGCTATGGTGAAAAAGGAAATATCTTCCGATCAAAACTGGAAAGAAGCTTTCTGAGAAACTGCTCTGTGTTCTGTTAATTCATCTCACAGAGTTACATCTTTCCCTTCAAGAAGCCTTTCGCTAAGACTGTTCTTGTGGAATTGGCAAAGGGATATTTCGAACCCTTAGAGGGCTATGGTGAAAAAGGAAATATCTTCCGTTCAAAACTGGAAAGAAGCTTTCTGAGAAACTGCTCTGTTTTCTGTTAATTCATCTCACAGAGTTACATCTTTCCCTTCAAGAAGCCTTTCGCTAAGGCTGTTCTTGTGGAATTGGTAAAGGGATATTTGGAAGCCCATAGAGGGCTATGTTGAAAAAGGAAATATCTTCCGTTGAAAACTGGAAACAATCCTTTTGAGAAACTGCTCTGTGTTCTGTTAATTCATCTCACAGAGTTACATCTTTCCCTTCAAGAAGCCTTTCGCTAAGGCTGTTCTTGTGGAATTGGCAAAGGGATATTTGGAAGCCCATAGAGGGCTATGGTGAAAAAGGAAATATCTTCCGTTTAAAACTGGAAAGAAGCTTTCTGAGAAACTGCTCTGTGTTCTCTTAGTTCATCTCACAGAGTTACATCTTACACTTCAAGAAGCCTTTCGCTAAGGCTGTTCTTGTGGAATTGGCAAAGTGATATTTGGAAGCCCATAGAGCGCTATGGTGAAAAGGGAAATATCTTCGGTTCAAAACTGGAAAGAAGCTTTCTGAGAAACTGCTCTGTGTTCGGTAAATTCATCTCACAGAGTTACATCTTTCCCTTCAAGAAGCCTTTCCCTAAGGCTGTTTTTGTGGAATTGGCAAAGGGATATTTCGAAGCCCATAGAGGGCTATGGTGAAAAAGGAAATATCTTCCGTTCAAAAGTGGAAAGAAGCTTTCTGAGAAACTGCTCTGTGTTCTGTTAATTCATCTCACAGAGTTACATCTTTCCCTTCAAGAAGTCTTTCGCTAAGGCTGTTCTTGTGGAATTGGCAAAGGGATATTTGGGAACCCAGAGAGGGGTATGTTGAAAAAGGAAATATCTTCCGTTCAAAACTGGAAAGAAGCTTTCTGAGAAACTGCTCTGTGTTCTGTTAATTCATCTCACAGAGTTACATCTTTCCCTTCAAGAAGCCTTTCGTAAGGCCGTTCTTGTGGAATTGGCAAAGGGATATTTGGAAGCCCATAGAGGGCTATGGTGAAAAAGGAAATATCTTCCGTTCAAAACTAGAAAGAAGCTTTCTGAGAAACTGCTCTGTGTTCTGTTAATTCATCTCACAGAGTTACATCTTTCCCTTCAAGAAGCCTTTCGCTAAGGCTGTTCTTGTGGAATTGGTAAAGGGATATTTGGAAGCCCATAGAGGGCTACGATGAAAAAGGAAATATCTTCCGTTCAAAACAGGAAAGAAGCTTTCTGAGAAACTGCTCTATGTTCTGTTAATTCATCTCAAAGAGTTACATCTTTCCCTTCAAGAAGCCTTTCGCTAAGGCTGTTCTTGTGGAATTGGCAAAGGGATATTTGGAAGCCCATAGAGGGCTACGGTGAAAAAGGAAATATCTTCCGTTCAAAACTGGAAAGAAGCTTTCTGAGAAACTGCTCTGTGTTCTGTTAATTCATCTCACGGAATTACATCTTTCCCTTCAAGAAGCCTTACGCTGAGGCTGTTCTTGTGCAATTGGCAAAGGGATATTTGGAAGCCCATAGAGGGCTATGGTGAAAAAGGAAATATCTTCCGTTCAAAACAGGAAAGAAGCTTTCTGAGAAACTGCTCTATGTTCTGTTAATTCATCTCACAGAGTTACATCTTTCCCTTCAAGAAGCCTTTCGCTAAGGCTGTTCTTGAGGAATTGGCAAAGGGATATTTGGAAGCCCATAGAGGGCTATGGTGAAAAAGGAAATATCTTCCGTTCAAAACTGGAAAGAAGCTTTCTGAGAAACTGCTCTGTGTTCTGCTAATTCATCTCACAGAGTTACATCTTTCCCTTCAAGAAGCCTTTCGCTAAGGCTGTTCTTGTGGAATTGGCAAAGTGATATTTGGAAGCCCATAGAGGGCTATGGTGAAAAAGGAAATATCTACCTTTCAAAATTGGAAAGAAGCTTTCTGAAAAACTGCTCTGTGTTCTGTTAATTCATCTCACAGAGTTACATCTTTCCCTTCAAGAAGCCTTTCGCTAAGGCTGTTCTTGTGGAATTGGCAAAGTCATATTTGGAAGCCCATAGAGGGCTATGGGGAAAAAGGAAATATCTTCCGTTCAAAACTGGAAAGAAGCTTTCTGAGAAACTGCTCTGTGTTCTGTAAATTCATCTCACAGGGTTACATCTTTCCCTTCAATAAGCCTTTCGCTAAGGCTGTTCTTGTGGAATTGGCAAAGGGATATTTGGAAGCCCATAGAGGGATATGGTGAAAAAGGAAATATCTTCCGTTCAAAACTGGAAAGAAGCTTTCTGAGAAACTGCTCTGTGTTCTGTTAATTCATCTCACATAGTTACATCTTTCCCTTCAAGAAGCCTTTCGCTAAGGCTGTTCTTGTGGAATTGGAAAAGGGATATTTAGAAGCCCATCGAGGGCTATGGTGAAAAAGGAAATATCTTCCGTTCAAAACTGGGAAGAAGCTTTCTGAGAAACTGCTCTGTGTTCTGTTAATTCATCTCACAGAGTTACATCTTTCCCTTCAAGAAGCCTTTCGCTAAGGCTGTTCTTGTGGAATTGGCAAAGGGATATTTGGAAGCCCATAGAAGGCTATGGTGAAAAAGGAAATATCTTCCGTTCAAAACTGGAAAGAAGCTTTCTGAGAAACTGCTCTCTGTTCTGTTAATTCATATCACAGAGTTACATCTTTCCCTTCAAGAAGCCTTTCACTAAGGCTGTTCTTGTGGAATTGGTAAAGAGATACTTGGAAGCCCATAGAGGGCTATGTTGAAAAAGGAAATATCTTTCGTTGAAAACTGGAAACAATCCTTCTGAGAAACTGCTCTGTGTTCTGTTAATTCATCTCACAGAGTTACATCTTTCCCTTCAAGAAGCCTTTCGCTAAGGCTGTTCTTGTGGAACTGGCAAAGGGATATTTGGAAGCCCATAGAGGGCTATGGTGAAAAAGGAAATATCTTCCGTTCAAAACAGGAAAGAAGCTTTCTGAGAAACTGCTCTGTGTTCTGTTAATTCATCTCACAGAGTTACATCTTTCCCTTCAAGAAGTCTTTCGCTAAGGCTGTTCTTGTGGAATTCGCAAAGGGATATTTCGAAGCCCATAGAGGGCTATGGTGAAAAAGGAAATATCTTCCGTTCAAAACTGGAAAGAAGCTTTCTGAGAAACTGCTCTGTGTTCTGTTAATTCATCTCACAGAGTTATATCTTTCCCTTCAAGAAGCCTTTCGCTAAGGCTGTTCTTGTGGAATTGGCAAAGGGATATTTGGAAGCCCATAGAGGACTATGGTGAAAAAGGAAATATCTTCCGTTCAAAACTGGAAAGAAGCTTTCTGAAGAACAGCTCTGTGTTCTGTTAATTCATCTCACAGAGTTACATCTTTCCCTTCAAGAAGCCTTTCGCTAAGGCTGTTCTTGTGGAATTGGAAAAGGGATATTTAGAAGCCCATAGATGGCTATGGTGAAATAGGAAATATCTTCCGTTCAAAAATGGAAAGAAGCTTTCTGAGAAACTGCTCTGTGTTCTGTTAATTCATCTCACAGAGTTACATCTTTCCCTTCAAGAAGTCTTTCGCTAAGGCTGTTCTTGTGGAATTGGCAAAGGGATATTTGGAAACCCATAGAGGGCTATGGTGAAAAAGGAAATATCTTCCGTTCAAAACTGGAAAGAAGCTTTCTGAGAAACTGCTCTGTGTTCTGTTAATTCATATCACAGAGTTACCTCTTTCCCTTCAAGAAGCCTTTCGCTAAGGCTGTTCTTGTGGAATTGGCCAAGGGATATTTGGAAGCCCATAGAGGGCTATGTTGAAAAAGGAAATATCTTCCGTTCAAAACTGGAAAGAAGCTTTCTGAGAAACTGCTCTGTGTTCTGTTAATTCATCTCAAAGAGTTACATCTTTCCCTTCAAGAAGCCTTTCGCTAAGGCTGTTCTTGTGGAATTGGTAAAGGGATATTTGGAAGCCCATAGAGGGCTATGGTGAAAAAGGAAATATCTTCCGTTCAAAACTGGAAAGAAGCTTTCTGAGAAACTGCTCTGTGTTCTGTAAATTCATCTCACAGAGTTACATCTTTCCCTTCAAGAAGCCTTTCGCTAAGGCTGTTCTTGTAGAATTGGCAAAGTCATATTTGGAAGCCCATAGAGGGCTATGGGGAAAAAGGAAATATCTTCCGTTGAAAACTGGAAAGAAGCTTTCTGAGAAACTGCTCTGTGTTCTGTTAATTCATCTCACAGAGTTACATCTTTCCCTTCAAGAAGACTTTCGCTAAGGCTGTTCTTGTGGAACTGGCAAAGGGATATTTGGAAGCCCATAGAGGGCTATGGTGAAAAAGGAAATATCTTCCGTTCAAAACTGGAAAGAAGCTTTCTGAGAAACTGCTCTGTGTTCTGTTAATTCATCTCACAGAGTTACATCTTTCCCTTCAAGAAGCCTTTCGCTAAGGCTGTTCTTAAGGAATTGGTAAAGGGATATTTGGAAGCCCATAGAGGGCTATGTTGAAAAAGGAAATATCTTCCGTTGAAAACTGGAAACAATCCTTCTGAGAAACTGCTCTGTGTTCTGTTAATTCATCTCACAGAGTTACATCTTTCCCTTCAAGAAGCCTTTCGCTAAGGCTGTTCTTGTGGAATTGGCAAAGGGATATTTCGAAGCCCATAGAGGGCTATGGTGAAAAAGGAAATATCTTCCGTTCAAAACTGGAAAGAAGCTTTCTGAGAAACTGCTCTGTGTTCTGTTAATTCATCTCACAGAGTTACATCTTTCCCTTCAAGAAGCCTTTCGATAAGGCTGTTCTTGTGGAATTGGCAAAGTGATATTTGGAAGCCCATAGAGGGCTATGGTGAAAAAGGAAATATCTACCGTTCAAAACTGGAAAGAAGCTTTCTGAGAAACTGCTCTGTGTTCTGTTAATTCATCTCACAGAGTTACATCTTTCCCTTAAAGAAGCCTTTCACTAAGGCTGTTCTTGCGGAATTGGCAAAGTGATATTTGGAAGCCCATAGAGGGCTATGGTGAAAAAGGAAATATCTACCGTTCAAAACTGGAAAGAAGCTTTCTGAAAAACTGCTCTGTGTTCGGTAAATTCATCTCACAGAGTTACATCTTTCCCTTCAAGAAGCCTTTCGCTAAGGCTGTTCTTGTGGAATTGGCAAAGGGATATTTGGAAGCCCATAGAGGGCTATGTTGAAAAAGGAAATATCTTCCGTTGAAAACTGGAAACAATCCTTTTGAGAAACTGCTCTGTGTTCTGTTAATTCATCTCATGGAGTTACATCTTTCCCTTCAAGAAGCCTTTCGCTAAGGCTGTTCTTGTGGAATTGGCAAAGGGATATTTGAAAGCCCATAGAGGGCTATGGTGAAAAAGGAAATATCTTCCGTTCAAAACTGGAAAGAAGCTTTCTGAGAAACTGCTCTGTGTTCTGTTAATTCATCTCACAGAGTTACATCTTTCCCTTCAAGAAGCCTTTCGTAAGGCCGTTCTTGTGGAATTGGCAAAGGGATATTTGGAAGCCCATAGAGGGCTATGGTGAAAAAGGAAATATCTTCCGTTCAAAACTAGAAAGAAGCTTTCTGAGAAACTGCTCTGTGTTCTGTTAATTCATCTCACAGAGTTACATCTTTCCCTTCAAGAAGCCTTTCGCTAAGGCTGTTCTTGTGGAATTGGTAAAGGGATATTTGGAAGCCCATAGAGGGCTACGATGAAAAAGGAAATATCTTCCGTTCAAAACAGGAAAGAAGCTTTCTGAGAAACTGCTCTATGTTCTGTTAATTCATCTCAAAGAGTTACATCTTTCCCTTCAAGAAGCCTTTCGCTAAGGCTGTTCTTGTGGAATTGGCAAAGGGATATTTGGAAGCCCATAGAGGGCTATGGTGAAAAAGGAAATATCTTCCGTTCAAAACTGGAAAGAAGCTTTCTGAGAAACTGCTCTGTGTTCTGCTAATTCATCTCACAGAGTTACATCTTTCCCTTCAAGAAGCCTTTCGCTAAGGCTGTTCTTGTGGAATTGGCAAAGTGATATTTGGAAGCCCATAGAGGGCTATGGTGAAAAAGGAAATATCTACCTTTCAAAACTGGAAAGAAGCTTTCTGAAAAACTGCTCTGTGTTCTGTTAATTCATCTCACAGAGTTACATCTTTCCCTTCAAGAAGCCTTTCGCTAAGGCTGTTCTTGTGGAACTGGCAAAGGGATATTTGGAAGCCCATAGAGGGCTATGGTGAAAAAGGAAATATCTTCCGTTCAAAACTGGAAAGAAGCTTTCTGAGAAACTGCTCTGTGTTCGGTAAATTCATCTCACAGAGTTACATCTTTCCCTTCAAGAAGCCTTTCGCTAAGGCTGTTCTTGTGGAATTGGCAAAGGGATATTTCGAAGCCCATAGAGGGCTATGGTGAAAAAGGAAATATCTTCCGTTCAAAACTGGAAAGAAGCTTTCTGAGAAACTGCTCTGTGTTCTGTTAATTCATCTCACAGAGTTACATCTTTCCCTTCAAGAAGCCTTTGACTAAGGCTGTTCTTGTGGAATTGGCAAAGGGATATTTGGAAGCCCATAGAGGACTATGGTGAAAAAGGAAATATCTTCCGTTCAAAACTGGAAAGAAGCTTTCTGAGAAACTGCTGTGTGTTCTGTTAATTCATCTCACAGAGTTACATCTTTCCCTTCAAGAAGCCTTTCGATAAGGCTGTTCTTGTGGAACTGGCAAAGGGATATTTGGAAGCCAATAGAGGGCTATGGTGAAAAAGGAAATATCTTCCGTTCAAAACTGGAAAGAAGCTTTCTGAGAAACTGCTCTGTGTTCGGTAAATTCATCTCACAGAGTTACATCTTTCCCTTCAAGAAGCCTTTCGCTAAGGCTGTTCTTGTGGAATTGGTAAAGGGATATTTGGAAGCCCATAGAGGGCTATGTTGAAAAAGGAAATATCTTCCG
This sequence comes from Chlorocebus sabaeus, assembly GCF_047675955.1. NCBI lineage: Eukaryota > Metazoa > Chordata > Mammalia > Primates > Cercopithecidae > Chlorocebus > Chlorocebus sabaeus. Next base: position 1,172,208 of record NW_027327925.1, on the reverse strand, counting down.
TTGAAAACTGGAAACAATCCTTTTGAGAAACTGCTCTGTGTTCTGTTAATTCATCTCACAGTGTTACATCTTTCCCTTCAAGTAGCCTTTCGCTAAGGCTGTTCTTGTGGAATTGGCAAAGGGATATTTGAAAGCCCATAGAGGGCTATGGTGAAAAAGGAAATATCTTCCGTTCAAAACTGGAAAGAAGCTTTCTGAGAAACTGCTCTGTGTTCTGTTAATTCATCTCACAGAGTTACATCTTTCCCTTCAAGAAGCCTTTCGTAAGGCCGTTCTTGTGGAATTGGCAAAGGGATATTTGGAAGCCCATAGAGGGCTATGGTGAAAAAGGAAATATCTTCCGTTCAAAACTAGAAAGAAGCTTTCTGAGAAACTGCTCTGTGTTCTGTTAATTCATCTCACAGAGTTACATCTTTCCCTTCAAGAAGCCTTTCGCTAAGGCTGTTCTTGTGGAATTGGTAAAGGGATATTTGGAAGCCCATAGAGGGCTACGATGAAAAAGGAAATATCTTCCGTTCAAAACAGGAAAGAAGCTTTCTGAGAAACTGCTCGATGTTCTGTTAATTCATCTCAAAGAGTTACATCTTTCCCTTCAAGAAGCCTTTCGCTAAGGCTGTTCTTGTGGAATTGGCAAAGGGATATTTGGAAGCCCATAGAGGGCTATGGTGAAAAAGGAAATATCTTCCGTTCAAAACTGGAAAGAAGCTTTCTGAGAAACTGCTCTGTGTTCTGCTAATTCATCTCACAGAGTTACATCTTTCCCTTCAAGAAGCCTTTCGCTAAGGCTGTTCTTGTGGAATTGGCAAAGTGATATTTGGAAGCCCATAGAGGGCTATGGTGAAAAAGGAAATATCTACCTTTCAAAACTGGAAAGAAGCTTTCTGAAAAACTGCTCTGTGTTCTGTTAATTCATCTCACAGAGTTACATCTTTCCCTTCAAGAAGCCTTTCGATAAGGCTGTTCTTGTGGAACTGGCAAAGGGATATTTGGAAGCCAATAGAGGGCTATGGTGAAAAAGGAAATATCTTCCGTTCAAAACTGGAAAGAAGCTTTCTGAGAAACTGCTCTGTGTTCGGTAAATTCATCTCACAGAGTTACATCTTTCCCTTCAAGAAGCCTTTCGCTAAGGCTGTTCTTGTGGAATTGGTAAAGGGATATTTGGAAGCCCATAGAGGGCTATGTTGAAAAAGGAAATATCTTCCGTTGAAAACTGGAAACAATCCTTTTGAGAAACTGCTCTGTGTTCTGTTAATTCATCTCACAGAGTTACATCTTTCCCTTCAAGTAGCCTTTCGCTAAGGCTGTTCTTGTGGAATTGGCAAAGGGATATTTGGAAGCCCATAGAGTGCTATGGTGAAAAAGGAAATATCTTCCGTTCAAAACTGGAAAGAAGCTTTCTGAGAAACTGCTCTGTGTTCTGTTAATTCATCTCACAGAGTTACATCTTTCCCTTCAAGAAGTCTTTCGCTAAGGCTGTTCTTGTGGAATTGGCAAAGGGATATTTGGAAGCCCATAGAGGGCTATGGTGAAAAAGGAAATATCTTCCGTTTAAAACTGGAAAGAAGCTTTCTGAGAAACTGCTCTGTGTTCTGTTAATTCATCTCACAGAGTTACATCTTTCCCTTCAAGAAGCCTTTCGCTAAGGCTGTTCTTGTGGAATTGGCAAAGGGATATTTGGAAGCCCATAGAGGGCTATGGTGAAAAAGGAAATATCTTCGGTTCAAAACTGGAAAGAAGCTTTCTGAGAAACTGCTCTGTGTTCTGTTAATTCATCTCATGGAATTACATCTTTCCCTTCAAGAAGCCTTTCGCTAAGGCTGTTCTTGTGGAATTGGCAAAGGGATATTTGAAAGCCCATAGAGGGCTATGGTGAAAAAGGAAATATCTTCCGTTCAAAACTGGAAAGAAGCTTTCTGAGAAACTGCTCTGTGTTCTGTTAATTCATCTCACAGAGTTACATCTTTCCCTTCAAGAAGCCTTTCGTAAGGCTGTTCTTGTGGAATTGGCAAAGGGATATTTGGAAGCCCATAGAGGGCTACGGTGAAAAAGGAAATATCTTCCGTTCAAAACTGGAAAGAAGCTTTCTGAGAAACTGCTCTGTGTTCTGTTAATTCATCTCACAGAGTTACATCTTTCCCTTCAAGAAGCCTTACGCTGAGGCTGTTCTTGTGCAATTGGCAAAGGGATATTTGGAAGCCCATAGAGGGCTATGGTGAAAAAGGAAATATCTTCCGTTCAAAACAGGAAAGAAACTTTCTGAGAAACTGCTCTATGTTCTGTTAATTCATCTCACAGAGTTACATCTTTCCCTTCAAGAAGCCTTTCGCTAAGGCTGTTCTTGTGGAATTGGCAAAGGGATATTTGGAAGCCCATAGAGGGCTATGGTGAAAAAGGAAATATCTTCCGTTCAAAACTGTAAAGAAGCTTTCTGAGAAACTGCTCTGTGTTCTGCTAATTCATCTCACAGAGTTACATCTTTCCCTTCAAGAAGCCTTTCGCTAAGGCTGTTCTTGTGGAATTGGCAAAGTGATATTTGGAAGCCCATAGAGGGCTATAGTGAAAAAGGAAATATCTACCTTTCAAAACTGGAAAGAAGCTTTCTCAAAAACTGCTCTGTGTTCTGTTAATTCATCTCACAGAGTTACATCTTTCCCTTCAAGAAGCCTTTCGCTAAGGCTGTTCTTGTGGAACTGGCAAAGGGATATTTGGAAGCCCATAGAGGGCTATGGTGAAAAAGGAAATATCTTCCGTTCAAAACTGGAAAGAAGCTTTCTGAGAAACTGCTCTGTGTTCTGTAAATTCATCTCACAGAGTTACATCTTTCCCTTCAAGAAGCCTTTCGCTAAGGCTCTTCTTGTGGAATTGGCAAAGGGATATTTCGAAGAACATAGAGGGCTATGGTGAAAAAGGAAATATCTTCCGTTCAAAACTGGAAAGAAGCTTTCTGAGAAATTGCTCTGTGTTCTGTTAATTCATCTCACAAAGTTACATCTTTCCCTTCAAGAAGCCTTTCGCTCAGGCTGTTCTTGTGGAATTGGCAAAGGGATATTTGGAAGCCCATAGAGGACTATGGTGAAAAAGGAAATATCTTCCGTTCAAATCTGGAAAGAAGCTTTCTGAGAAACTGCTCTGTGTTCTGTTAATTCATCTCACAGAGTTACATCTTTCCCTTCAAGAAGTCTTTCGCTAAGGCTGTTCTTGTGGAATTGGCAAAGGGATATTTGGAAGCCCATAGAGGGCTATGGTGAAAAAGGAAATATCTTCGGTTTAAAACTGGAAAGAAGCTTTCTGAGAAACTGCTCTGTGTTCTGTTAATTCATCTCACAGAGTTACATCTTTCCCTTCAAGAAGCCTTTCGCTAAGGCTGTTCTTGTGGAATTGGCAAAGTCATATTTGGAAGCTCATAGAGGGGTATGGTGAAAAAGGAAATATCTTCCGTTCAAAACTGGAAAGAAGCTTTCTGAGAAACTGCTCTGTGTTCTGTAAATTCATCTCACAGAGTTACATCTTTTCCTTCAAGAAGCCTTTCGCTAAGGCTGTTCTTGTCGAATTGGCAAAGGGATATTTGGAAGCCCATAGAGGGCTATGGTGAAAAAGGCAATATCTTCCGATCAAAACTGGAAAGAAGCTTTCTGAGAAACTGCTCTGTGTTCTGTTAATTCATCTCACAGAGTTACATCTTTCCCTTCAAGAAGCCTTACGCTAAGGCTGTTCTTGTGGAATTGGCAAAGGGATATTTGGAAGCCCATAGAGGGCTATGGTGAAAAAGGAAATATCTTCCGCTCAAAACTCTAAAGAAGCTTTCTGAGAAACTGCCTATGTTCTGTTAATTCATCTCACAGAGTTACATCTTTCCCTTCAAGAAGCCTTTCGCTAAGGCTGTTCTTGTGGAATTGGCAAAGTCATATTTGGAAGCCCATAGAGGGCTATGGGGAAAAAGGAAATATCTTCCGTTCAAAACTGGAAAGAAGCTTTCTGAGAAAGTGCTCTGTGTTCTGTTAATTCGTCTCACAGAGTTACATCTTTCCCTTCAAGAAGTCTTTCGCTAAGGCTGTTCTTGTGGAATTGGCAAAGGGATATTTGGAAGCCCATAGAGGGCTATGGTAAAAAAGGAAATATCTTCCGTTTAAAACTGGAAAGAAGCTTTCTGAGAAACTGCTCTGTGTTCTGTTAATTCATCTCACAGAGTTACATCTTTCCCTTCAAGAAGCCTTTCGCTAAGGCTGTTCTTGTGGAATTGGCAAAGGGATATTTGGAAGCTCATAGAGGGGTATGGTGAAAAAGGAAATATCTTCCGTTCAAAACTGGAAAGAAGCTTTCTGAGAAACTGCTTTGTGTTCTGTTAATTCATCTCACAGAGTTACATCTTTCCCTTCAAGAAGCCTTACGCTAAGGCTGTTCTTGTGGAATTGGCAAAGGGATATTTGGAAGCCCATAGAGGGCTATGGTGAAAAAGGAAATATCTTCCGTTCAAAACTGGAAAGAAGCTTTCTGAGAAACTGCTCTGTGTTCTGTTAATTCATCTCACAGAGTTACATCTTTCCCTTCAAGAAGTCTTTCGCTAAGGCTGTTCTTGTGGAATTCGCAAAGGGATATTTCGAAGCCCATAGAGTTCTATGGTGAAAAAGGAAATATCTTCCGTTCAAAACTGGAAAGAAGCTTTCTGAGAAACTGCTCTGTGTTCTGTTAATTCATCTCACAGAGTTATATCTTTCCCTTCAAGAAGCCTTTCGCTAAGGCTGTTCTTGTGGAATTGGCAAAGGGATATTTGGAAGCCCATAGAGGACTATGGTGAAAAAGGAAATATCTTCCGTTCAAAACTGGAAAGAAGCTTTCTGAAGAACAGCTCTGTGTTCCGTTAATTCATCTCACAGAGTTACATCTTTCCCTTCAAGAAGCCTTTCGCTAAGGCTGTTCTTGTGGAATTGGAAAAGGGATATTTAGAAGCCCATAGATGGCTAAGGTGAAATAGGAAATATCTTCCGTTCAAAAATGGAAAGAAGCTTTCTGAGAAACTGCTCTGTGTTCTGTTAATTCATCTCACAGAGTTACATCTTTCCCTTCAAGAAGTCTTTCGCTAAGGCTGTTCTTGTGGAATTGGCAAAGGGATATTTGGAAACCCATAGAGGGCTATGGTGAAAAAGGAAATATCTTCCGTTCAAAACTGGAAAGAAGCTTTCTGAGAAACTGCTCTGTGTTCTGTTAATTCATATCACAGAGTTACCTCTTTCCCTTCAAGAAGCCTTTCGCTAAGGCTGTTCTTGTGGAATTGGCCAAGGGATATTTGGAAGCCCATAGAGGTCTATGTTGAAAAAGGAAATATCTTCCGTTCAAAACTGGAAAGAAGCTTTCTGAGAAACTGCTCTGTGTTCTGTTAATTCATCTCAAAGAGTTACATCTTTCCCTTCAAGAATCCTTTCGCTAAGGCTGTTCTTGTGGAATTGGTAAAGGGATATTTGGAAGCCCATAGAGGGCTATGGTGAAAAAGGAAATATCTTCCGTTCAAAACTGGAAAGAAGGTTTCTGAGAAACTGCTCTGTGTTCTGTTAATTCATCTCACAGAGTTACATCTTTCCCTTCAAGAAGTCTTTCGCTAAGGCTGTTCTTGTGGAATTGGCAAAGGGATATTTGGAAGCCCATAGAGGGCTATGGTGAAAAAGGAAATATCTTCCGTTTAAAACTGGAAAGAAGCTTTCTGAGAAACTGCTCTGTGTTCCGTTAATTCATCTCACAGAGTTACATCTTTCCCTTCAAGAAGCCTTTCGCTAAGGCTGTTCTTGTGGAATTGGCAAAGTCATATTTGGAAGCTCATAGAGGGGTATGGTGAAAAAGGAAATATCTTCCGTTCAAAACTGGAAAGAAGCTTTCTGAGAAACTGCTCTGTGTTCTGTAAATTCATCTCACAGAGTTACATCTTTTCCTTCAAGAAGCCTTTCGCTAAGGCTGTTCTTGTGGAATTGGCAAAGGGATATTTGGAAGCCCATAGAGGTCTATGGTGAAAAAGGAAATATCTTCCGTTCAAAACTGGAAAGAAGCTTTCTGAGAAACTGCTCTGTGTTCTGTTAATTCATCTCACAGAGTTACATCTTTCCCTTCAAGAAGCCTTTCGCTAAGGCTGTTCCTGTGGAATTGGCAAAGAGATATTTCGAAGCCCATAGAGTGCTATGGTGAAAAAGGAAATACCTTCCGTTCAAAACTGGAAAGAAGCTTTCTGAGAAACTGCTCTGTGTTCTGTTAATTCATCTCACAGAGTTACATCTTTCCCTTCAAGAAGCCTTTCGCTAAGGCTGTTCTTGTGCAATTGGCAAAGGGATATTTGGAAGCCCATAGAGGGCTATGGTGAAAAAGGAAATATCTTCCGTTCAAAACTGGAAAGAAGCTTTCTGAGAAACTGCTCTGTGTTCTGTTAATTCATCTCACAGAGTTACATCTTTCCCTTCAAGAAGCCTTACGCTAAGGCTGTTCTTGTGGAATTGGCAAAGGGATATTTGGAAGCCCATAGAGGGCTATGGTGAAAAAGGAAATATCTTCCGCTCAAAACTGGAAAGAAGCATTCTGAGAAACTGCTCTGTGTTCTGTTAATTCATCTCACAGAGTTACATCTTTCCCTTCAAGAAGCCTTTCGCTAAGGCTGTTCTTGTGGAATTGGCAAAGTCATATTTGGAAGCCCATAGAGGGCTATGGGGAAAAAGGAAATATCTTCCGTTCAAAACTGGAAAGAAGCTTTCTGAGAAACTGCTCTGTGTTCTGTTAATTCATCTCACAGAGTTACATCTTTCCCTTCAAGAAGCCTTTCTCTAAGGCTGTTCTTGTGGAATTGGTAAAGGGGTATTTGGAAGCCCATAGAGGGCTATGGTGAAAAAGGAAATATCTTCCGTTCAAAACTGGAAAGAAGCTTTCTGAGAAACTGCTCTGTGTTCTGTAAATTCATCTCACAGAGTTACATATTTCCCTTCAAGAAGCCTTTCGCTAAGGCTGTTCTTGTGGAATTGGAAAAGTGATATTTGGAAGCCCATAGAGGGCTATGGTGAAAAAGGAAATATCTACCGTTCAAAACTGGAAAGAAGCTTTCTGAAAAACTGCTCTGTGTTCTGTTAATTCATCTCACAGAGTTACAACTTTCCCTTCAAGAAGCCTTTCACTAAGGCTGTTCTTGTGGAACTGGCAAAGGGATATTTGGAAGCCCATAGAGGGCTATGGTGAAAAAGGAAATATCTTCCGTTCAAAACTGGAAAGAAGCTTTCTGAGAAACTGCTCTGTGTCCTGTTAATTCATCTCACAGAGTTACATCTTTCCCTTCAAGAAGCCTTTCGCTAAGGCTGTTCTTGTGGAATTGGCAAAGGGATATTTCGAAGCCCATAGAGGGCTATGGTGAAAAAGGAAATATCTTCCGTTCAAAACTGGAAAGAAGCTTTCTGAGAAACTGCTCTGTGTTCTGTTAATTCATCTCACAGAGTTACATCTTTCCCTCCAAGAAGCCTTTCGCTAAGGCTGTTCTTGAGGAATTGGAAAAGGGATATTTGGAAGCCCATAGAGGGCTATGGTGAAAAAGGAAATATCTTCCGTTCAAAACTGGAAAGAAGCTTTCTGAGAAACTGCTCTGTGTTCTGTTAATTCATCTCACAGAGTTACATCTTTCCCTTCAAGAAGCCTTTCGCTAAGTCTCTTCTTGTGGAATTGGCAAAGGGATATTTGGAAGCCCATAGAAGACTATGGTGAAAAAGGAAATATCTTCCGTTCAAAACTGGAAAGAAGCTTTCTGAGAAACTGCTCTGTGTTCTGTTAATTCATATCACAGAGTTACATCTTTCCCTTCAAGAAGCCTTTCACTAAGGCTGTTCTTGTGGAATTGGTAAAGAGATACTTGGAAGCCCATAGAGGGCTATGTTGAAAAAGGAAATATCTTTCGTTGAAAACTGGAAACAATCCTTCTGAGAAACTGCTCTGTGTTCTGTTAATTCATCTCACAGAGTTACATCTTTCCCTTCAAGAAGCCTTTCGCTAAGGCTGTTCTTGTGGAACTGGCAAAGGGATATTTGGAAGCCCATAGAGGGCTATGGTGAAAAAGGAAATATCTTCCGTTCAAAACTGGAAAGAAGCTTTCTGAGAAACTGCTCTGTGTTCTGTTAATTCATCTCACAGAGTTACATCTTTCCCTTCAAGAAGTCTTTCGCTAAGGCTGTTCTTGTGGAATTCGCAAAGGGATATTTGGAAGCCCATAGAGGGCTATGGTGAAAAAGGAAATATCTTCCGTTCAAAACTGGAAAGAAGCTTTCTGAGAAACTGCTCTGTGTTCTGTTAATTCATCTCACAGAGTTATATCTTTCCCTTCAAGAAGCCTTTCGCTAAGGCTGTTCTTGTGGAATTGGCAAAGGGATATTTGGAAGCCCATAGAGGACTATGGTGAAAAAGGAAATATCTTCCGTTCAAAACTGGAAAGAAGCTTTCTGAAGAACAGCTCTGTGTTCCGTTAATTCATCTCACAGAGTTACATCTTTCCCTTCAAGAAGCCTTTCGCTAAGGCTGTTCTTGTGGAATTGGAAAAGGGATATTTAGAAGCCCATAGATGGCTAAGGTGAAATAGGAAATATCTTCCGTTCAAAAATGGAAAGAAGCTTTCTGAGAAACTGCTCTGTGTTCTGTTAATTCATCTCACAGAGTTACATCTTTCCCTTCAAGAAGTCTTTCGCTAAGGCTGTTCTTGTGGAATTGGCAAAGGGATATTTGGAAACCCATAGAGGGCTATGGTGAAAAAGGAAATATCTTCCGTTCAAAACTGGAAAGAAGCTTTCTGAGAAACTGCTCTGTGTTCTGTTAATTCATATCACAGAGTTACCTCTTTCCCTTCAAGAAGCCTTTCGCTAAGGCTGTTCTTGTGGAATTGGCCAAGGGATATTTGGAAGCCCATAGAGGGCTATGTTGAAAAAGGAAATATCTTCCGTTCAAAACTGGAAAGAAGCTTTCTGAGAAACTGCTCTGTGTTCTGTTAATTCATCTCAAAGAGTTACATCTTTCCCTTCAAGAAGCCTTTCGCTAAGGCTGTTCTTGTGGAATTGGTAAAGGGATATTTGGAAGCCCATAGAGGGCTATGGTGAAAAAGGAAATATCTTCCGTTCAAAACTGGAAAGAAGGTTTCTGAGAAACTGCTCTGTGTTCTGTTAATTCATCTCACAGAGTTACATCTTTCCCTTCAAGAAGTCTTTCGCTAAGGCTGTTCTTGTGGAATTGGCAAAGGGATATTTGGAAGCCCATAGAGGGCTATGGTGAAAAAGGAAATATCTTCCCTTTAAAACTGGAAAGAAGCTTTCTGAGAAACTGCTCTGTGTTCCGTTAATTCATCTCACAGAGTTACATCTTTCCCTTCAAGAAGCCTTTCGCTAAGGCTGTTCTTGTGGAATTGGCAAAGTCATATTTGGAAGCTCATAGAGGGGTATGGTGAAAAAGGAAATATCTTCCGTTCAAAACTGGAAAGAAGCTTTCTGAGAAACTGCTCTGTGTTCTGTAAATTCATCTCACAGAGTTACATCTTTTCCTTCAAGAAGCCTTTCGCTAAGGCTGTTCTTGTGGAATTGGCAAAGGGATATTTGGAAGCCCATAGAGGGCTATGGTGAAAAAGGAAATATCTTCCGTTCAAAACTGGAAAGAAGCTTTCTGAGAAACTGCTCTGTGTTCTGTTAATTCATCTCACAGAGTTACATCTTTCCCTTCAAGAAGCCTTTCGCTAAGGCTGTTCCTGTGGAATTGGCAAAGAGATATTTCGAAGCCCATAGAGTGCTATGGTGAAAAAGGAAATACCTTCCGTTCAAAACTGGAAAGAAGCTTTCTGAGAAACTGCTCTGTGTTCTGTTAATTCATCTCACAGAGTTACATCTTTCCCTTCAAGAAGCCTTTCGCTAAGGCTGTTCTTGTGCAATTGGCAAAGGGATATTTGGAAGCCCATAGAGGGCTATGGTGAAAAAGGAAATATCTTCCGTTCAAAACTGGAAAGAAGCTTTCTGAGAAACTGCTCTGTGTTCTGTTAATTCATCTCACAGAGTTACATCTTTCCCTTCAAGAAGCCTTACGCTAAGGCTGTTCTTGTGGAATAGCCAAAGGGATATTTGGAAGCCCATAGAGGGCTATGGTGAAAAAGGAAATATCTTCCGCTCAAAACTGGAAAGAAGCTTTCTGAGAAACTGCTCTGTGATCTGTTAATTCATCCCACAGAGTTACATCTTTCCCTTCAAGAAGCCTTTCGCTAAGGCTGTTCTTGTGGAATTGGCAAAGTCATATTTGGAAGCCCATAGAGGGCTATGGGGAAAAAGGAAATATCTTCCGTTCAAAACTGGAAAGAAGCTTTCTGAGAAACTGCTCTGTGTTCTGTTAATTCATCTCACAGAGTTACATCTTTCCCTTCAAGAAGCCTTTCTCTAAGGCTGTTCTTGTGGAATTGGTAAAGGGATATTTGGAAGCCCATAGAGGGCTATGGTGAAAAAGGAAATATCTTCCGTTCAAAACTGGAAAGAAGCTTTCTGAGAAACTGCTCTGTGTTCTGTAAATTCATCTCACAGAGTTACATATTTCCCTTCAAGAAGCCTTTCGATAAGGCTGTTCTTGTGGAATTGGAAAAGTGATATTTGGAAGCCCATAGAGGGCTATGGTGAAAAAGGAAATATCTACCGTTCAAAACTGGAAAGAAGCTTTCTGAAAAACTGCTCTGTGTTCTGTTAATTCATCTCACAGAGTTACAACTTTCCCTTCAAGAAGTCTTTCACTAAGGCTGTTCTTGTGGAACTGGCAAAGGGATATTTGGAAGCCCATAGAGGGCTATGGTGAAAAAGGAAATATCTTCCGTTCAAAACTGGAAAGAAGCTTTCTGAGAAACTGCTCTGTGTCCTGTTAATTCATCTCACAGAGTTACATCTTTCCCTTCAAGAAGCCTTTCGCTAAGGCTGTTCTTGTGGAATTGGCAAAGGGATATTTCGAAGCCCATAGAGGGCTATGGTGAAAAAGGAAATATCTTCCGTTCAAAACTGGAAAGAAGCTTTCTGAGAAACTGCTCTGTGTTCTGTTAATTCATCTCACAGAGTTACATCTTTCCCTCCAAGAAGCCTTTCGCTAAGGCTGTTCTTGAGGAATTGGAAAAGGGATATTTGGAAGCCCATAGAGGGCTATGGTGAAAAAGGAAATATCTTCCGTTCAAAACTGGAAAGAAGCTTTCTGAGAAACTGCTCTGTGTTCTGTTAATTCATCTCACAGAGTTACATCTTTCCCTTCAAGAAGCCTTTCGCTAAGGCTGTTCTTGTGGAATTGGCAAAGGGATATTTCGAAGCCCATAGAGGGCTATGGTGAAAAAGGAAATATCTTCCGTTCAAAACTGGAAAGAAGCCTTCTGAGAAACTGCTCTGTGTTCCGTTAATTCATCTCACAGAGATACATCTTTCCCTTCAAGAAGCCTTTCTCTAAGGCTGTTATTGTGGAATTAGTAAAGGGATATTTGGAAGCCCATAGAGGGCTATGTTGAAAAAGGAAATATCTTCCGTTCAAAACTGGAAAGAAGCTTTCTGAGAAACTGCTCTGTGTTCTGTTAATTCATCTCAAAGAGTTACATCTTTCCCTTCAAGAATCCTTTCGCTAAGGCTGTTCTTGTGGAATTGGTAAAGGGATATTTGGAAGCCCATAGAGGGCTATGGTGAAAAAGGAAATATCTTCCGTTCAAAACTGGAAAGAAGGTTTCTGAGAAACTGCTCTGTGTTCTGTTAATTCATCTCACAGAGTTACATCTTTCCCTTCAAGAAGTCTTTCGCTAAGGCTGTTCTTGTGGAATTGGCAAAGGGATATTTGGAAGCCCATAGAGGGCTATGGTGAAAAAGGAAATATCTTCCGTTTAAAACTGGAAAGAAGCTTTCTGAGAAACTGCTCTGTGTTCCGTTAATTCATCTCACAGAGTTACATCTTTCCCTTCAAGAAGCCTTTCGCTAAGGCTGTTCTTGTGGAATTGGCAAAGTCATATTTGGAAGCTCATAGAGGGGTATGGTGAAAAAGGAAATATCTTCCGTTCAAAACTGGAAAGAAGCTTTCTGAGAAACTGCTCTGTGTTCTGTAAATTCATCTCACAGAGTTACATCTTTTCCTTCAAGAAGCCTTTCGCTAAGGCTGTTCTTGTGGAATTGGCAAAGGGATATTTGGAAGCCCATAGAGGTCTATGGTGAAAAAGGAAATATCTTCGTTCAAAACTGGAAAGAAGCTTTCTGAGAAACTGCTCTGTGTTCTGTTAATTCATCTCACAGAGTTACATCTTTCCCTTCAAGAAGCCTTTCGCTAAGGCTGTTCCTGTGGAATTGGCAAAGAGATATTTCGAAGCCCATAGAGTGCTATGGTGAAAAAGGAAATACCTTCCGTTCAAAACTGGAAAGAAGCTTTCTGAGAAACTGCTCTGTGTTCTGTTAATTCATCTCACAGAGTTACATCTTTCCCTTCAAGAAGCCTTTCGCTAAGGCTGTTCTTGTGCAATTGGCAAAGGGATATTTGGAAGCCCATAGAGGGCTATGGTGAAAAAGGAAATATCTTCCGTTCAAAACTGGAAAGAAGCTTTCTGAGAAACTGCTCTGTGTTCTGTTAATTCATCTCACAGAGTTACATCTTTCCCTTCAAGAAGCCTTACGCTAAGGCTGTTCTTGTGGAATTGGCAAAGGGATATTTGGAAGCCCATAGAGGGCTATGGTGAAAAAGGAAATATCTTCCGCTCAAAACTGGAAAGAAGCTTTCTGAGAAACTGCTCTGTGTTCTGTTAATTCATCTCACAGAGTTACATCTTTCCCTTCAAGAAGCCTTTCGCTAAGGCTGTTCTTGTGGAATTGGCAAAGTCATATTTGGAAGCCCATAGAGGGCTATGGGGAAAAAGGAAATATCTTCCGTTCAAAACTGGAAAGAAGCTTTCTGAGAAACTGCTCTGTGTTCTGTTAATTCATCTCACAGAGTTACATCTTTCCCTCCAAGAAGCCTTTCGCTAAGGCTGTTCTTGAGGAATTGGAAAAGGGATATTTGGAAGCCCATAGAGGGCTATGGTGAAAAAGGAAATATCTTCCGTTCAAAACTGGAAAGAAGCTTTCTGAGAAACTGCTCTGTGTTCTGTTAATTCATCTCACAGAGTTACATCTTTCCCTTCAAGAAGCCTTTCGCTAAGTCTCTTCTTGTGGAATTGGCAAAGGGATATTTGGAAGCCCATAGAAGACTATGGTGAAAAAGGAAATATCTTCCGTTCAAAACTGGAAAGAAGCTTTCTGAGAAACTGCTCTGTGTTCTGTTAATTCATATCACAGAGTTACATCTTTCCCTTCAAGAAGCCTTTCACTAAGGCTGTTCTTGTGGAATTGGTAAAGAGATACTTGGAAGCCCATAGAGGGCTATGTTGAAAAAGGAAATATCTTTCGTTGAAAACTGGAAACAATCCTTCTGAGAAACTGCTCTGTGTTCTGTTAATTCATCTCACAGAGTTACATCTTTCCCTTCAAGAAGCCTTTCGCTAAGGCTGTTCTTGTGGAACTGGCAAAGGGATATTTGGAAGCCCATAGAGGGCTATGGTGAAAAAGGAAATATCTTCCGTTCAAAACTGGAAAGAAGCTTTCTGAGAAACTGCTCTGTGTTCTGTTAATTCATCTCACAGAGTTACATCTTTCCCTTCAAGAAGTCTTTCGCTAAGGCTGTTCTTGTGGAATTCGCAAAGGGATATTTCGAAGCCCATAGAGGGCTATGGTGAAAAAGGAAATATCTTCCGTTCAAAACTGGAAAGAAGCTTTCTGAGAAACTGCTCTGTGTTCTGTTAATTCATCTCACAGAGTTATATCTTTCCCTTCAAGAAGCCTTTCGCTAAGGCTGTTCTTGTGGAATTGGCAAAGGGATATTTGGAAGCCCATAGAGGACTATGGTGAAAAAGGAAATATCTTCCGTTCAAAACTGGAAAGAAGCTTTCTGAAGAACAGCTCTGTGTTCCGTTAATTCATCTCACAGAGTTACATCTTTCCCTTCAAGAAGCCTTTTGCTAAGGCTGTTCTTGTGGAATTGGAAAAGGGATATTTAGAAGCCCATAGATGGCTAAGGTGAAATAGGAAATATCTTCCGTTCAAAAATGGAAAGAAGCTTTCTGAGAAACTGCTCTGTGTTCTGTTAATTCATCTCACAGAGTTACATCTTTCCCTTCAAGAAGTCTTTCGCTAAGGCTGTTCTTGTGGAATTGGCAAAGGGATATTTGGAAGCCCATAGAGGGCTATGGTGAAAAAGGAAATATCTTCCGTTCAAAACTGGAAAGAAGCTTTCTGAGAAACTGCTCTGTGTTCTGTTAACTCATCTCACAGAGTTACATCTTTCCCTTCAAGAAGCCTTTCGCTAAGGCTGTTCTTGTGGAATTGGCAAAGTCATATTTGGAAGCTCATAGAGGGGTATGGTGAAAAAGGAAATATCTTCCGTTCAAAACTGGAAAGAAGCTTTCTGAGAAACTGCTCTGTGTTCTGTAAATTCATCTCACAGAGTTACATCTTTTCCTTCAAGAAGCCTTTCGCTAAGGCTGTTCTTGTGGAATTGGCAAAGGGATATTTGGAAGCCCATAGAGGGCTATGGTGAAAAAGGAAATATCTTCCGTTCAAAACTGGAAAGAAGCTTTCTGAGAAACTGCTCTGTGTTCTGTTAATTCATCTCACAGAGTTACATCTTTCCCTTCAAGAAGCCTTTCGCTAAGGCTGTTCCTGTGGAATTGGCAAAGAGATATTTCGAAGCCCATAGAGTGCTATGGTGAAAAAGGAAATACCTTCCGTTCAAAACTGGAAAGAAGCTTTCTGAGAAACTGCTCTGTGTTCTGTTAATTCATCTCACAGAGTTACATCTTTCCCTTCAAGAAGCCTTTCGCTAAGGCTGTTCTTGTGCAATTGGCAAAGGGATATTTGGAAGCCCATAGAGGGCTATGGTGAAAAAGGAAATATCTTCCGTTCAAAACTGGAAAGAAGCTTTCTGAGAAACTGCTCTGTGTTCTGTTAATTCATCTCACAGAGTTACATCTTTCCCTTCAAGAAGCCTTACGCTAAGGCTGTTCTTGTGGAATAGCCAAAGGGATATTTGGAAGCCCATAGAGGGCTATGGTGAAAAAGGAAATATCTTCCGCTCAAAACTGGAAAGAAGCTTTCTGAGAAACTGCTCTGTGTTCTGTTAATTCATCTCACAGAGTTACATCTTTCCCTTCAAGAAGCCTTTCGCTAAGGCTGTTCTTGTGGAATTGGCAAAGTCATATTTGGAAGCCCATAGAGGGCTATGGGGAAAAAGGAAATATCTTCCGTTCAAAACTGGAAAGAAGCTTTCTGAGAAACTGCTCTGTGTTCTGTTAATTCATCTCACAGAGTTACATCTTTCCCTTCAAGAAGCCTTTCTCTAAGGCTGTTCTTGTGGAATTGGTAAAGGGATATTTGGAAGCCCATAGAGGGCTATGGTGAAAAAGGAAATATCTTCCGTTCAAAACTGGAAAGAAGCTTTCTGAGAAACTGCTCTGTGTTCTGTAAATTCATCTCACAGAGTTACATATTTCCCTTCAAGAAGCCTTTCGCTAAGGCTGTTCTTGTGGAATTGGAAAAGTGATATTTGGAAGCCCATAGAGGGCTATGGTGAAAAAGGAAATATCTACCGTTCAAAACTGGAAAGAAGCTTTCTGAAAAACTGCTCTGTGTTCTGTTAATTCATCTCACAGAGTTACAACTTTCCCTTCAAGAAGCCTTTCACTAAGGCTGTTCTTGTGGAACTGGCAAAGGGATATTTGGAAGCCCATAGAGGGCTATGGTGAAAAAGGAAATATCTTCCGTTCAAAACTGGAAAGAAGCTTTCTGAGAAACTGCTCTGTGTCCTGTTAATTCATCTCACAGAGTTACATCTTTCCCTTCAAGAAGCCTTTCGCTAAGGCTGTTCTTGTGGAATTGGCAAAGGGATATTTCGAAGCCCATAGAGGGCTATGGTGAAAAAGGAAATATCTTCCGTTCAAAACTGGAAAGAAGCTTTCTGAGAAACTGCTCTGTGTTCTGTTAATTCATCTCACAGAGTTACATCTTTCCCTCCAAGAAGCCTTTCGCTAAGGCTGTTCTTGAGGAATTGGAAAAGGGATATTTGGAAGCCCATAGAGGGCTATGGTGAAAAAGGAAATATCTTCCGTTCAAAACTGGAAAGAAGCTTTCTGAGAAACTGCTCTGTGTTCTGTTAATTCATCTCACAGAGTTACATCTTTCCCTTCAAGAAGCCTTTCGCTAAGGCTGTTCTTGTGGAATTGGCAAAGGGATATTTCGAAGCCCATAGAGGGCTATGGTGAAAAAGGAAATATCTTCCGTTCAAAACTGGAAAGAAGCCTTCTGAGAAACTGCTCTGTGTTCCGTTAATTCATCTCACAGAGATACATCTTTCCCTTCAAGAAGCCTTTCTCTAAGGCTGTTCTTGTGGAATTAGTAAAGGGATATTTGGAAGCCCATAGAGGGCTATGGTGAAAAAGGAAATATCTTCCGTTCAAAACTGGAAAGAAGCTTTCTGAGAAACTGCTCTGTGTTCTGTAAATTCATCTCACAGAGTTACATCTTTCCCTTCAAGAAGCCTTTCGCTAAGGCTGTTCTTGTGGAATTGGCAAAGTGATATTTGGAAGCCCATAGAGGGCTATGGTGAAAAAGGAAATATCTACCGTTCAAAACTGGAAAGAAGCTTTCTGAAAAACTGCTCTGTGTTCTGTTAATTCATCTCACAGAGTTACATCTTTCCCTTCAAGAATCCTTTCACTAAGGCTGTTCTTGTGGAATTGGCAAAGGGATATTTCGAAGCCCATAGAGGGCTATGGTGAAAAACGAAATATCTTCCGTTCAAAACTGGAAAGAAGTTTTCTGAGAAACTGCTCTGTGTTCTGTTAATTCATCTCACAGAGTTACATCTTTCCCTTCAAGAAGCCTTTCGCTAAGGCTGTTCTTGTGGAATTGGAAAAGGGATATTTGGAAGCCCATAGAGGGCTATGGTGAAAAAGGAAATATCTTCCGTTCAAAACTGGAAAGAAGCTTTCTGAGAAACTGCTCTGTGTTCTGTTAATTCATATCACCGAATTTCCTCTTTCCCTTCAAGTAGTCTTTCGCTAAGGCTGTTCTTGTGGAATTGGCAAAGGGATATTTGGAAGCCCATAGAGGGCTATGGTGAAAAAGGAAATATCTTCCGTTTAAAACTGGAAAGAAGCTTTCTGAGAAACTGCTCTGTGTTCTGTTAATTCATCTCACAGTGTTACATCTTTCCCTTCAAGAAGCCTTTCGCTAAGGCTGTTCTTGTGGAATTGGCAAAGGGATATTTGGAAGCCCATAGAGGGTTATGGTGAAAAAGGAAATATCTTCGGTTCAAAACTGGAAAGAAGCTTTCTGAGAAACTGCTCTGCGTTCTGTTAATTCATCTCACAGAGTTACATCTTTCCCTTCAAGAAGCCTTACGCTAAGGCTGTTCTTGTGGAATTGGCAAAGGGATATTTGGAAGCCCATAGAGGGCTATGGTGAAAAAGGAAATATCTTCCGCTCAAAACTGGAAAGAAGCTTTCTGAGAAACTGCTCTGTGTTCTGTTAATTCATCTCACAGAGTTACATCTTTCCCTTCAAGAAGCCTTTCGCTAAGTCTCTTCTTGTGGAATTGGCAAAGTCATATTTGGAAGCCCCTAGAGGGCTATGGTGAAAAAGGAAATATCTTCCGTTCAAAACTGGAAAGAAGCTTTCTGAGAAACTGCTCTGTGTTCTGTAAATTCATCTCACAGAGTTACATCTTTCCCTTCAAAAAGCCTTTCGCTAAGGCTGTTCTTGTGGAATTGGCAAAGGGATATTTGGAAGCCCATAGAGGGCTATGGTGAAAAAAGAAATATCTTCCGTTCAAAACTGGAAAGAAGCTTTCTGAGAAACTGCTCTGTGTTCTGTTAATTCATCTCACAGAGTTACATCTTTCCCTTCAAGAAGCCTTTCGCTAAGGCTGTTCTTGTGGAATTGGCAAAGGGATATTTCGAAGCTCATAGAGGGCTATGGTGAAAAAGGAAATATCTTCCGTTCAAAACTGGAAAGAAGCTTTCTGAGAAACTGCTCTGTGTTCTGTTAATTCATCTCACAGAGTTACATCTTTCCCTTCAAGAAGCCTTTCGCTAAGGCAGTTCTTGTGGAATTGGTAAAGAGATACTTGGAAGCCCATAGAGGGCTATGTTGAAAAAGGAAATATCTTCCGTTGAAAACTGGAAACAATCCTTCTGAGAAACTGCTCTGTGTTCTGTTAATTCATCTCACAGAGTTACATCTTTCCGTTCAAGAAGCCTTTCGCTAAGGCTGTTCTTGTGGAATTGGCAAAGTCATATTTGGAAGCCCATAGAGGGCTACGGGGAAAAAGGAAATATCTTCCGTTCAAAACTGGAAAGAAGCTTTCTGAGAAACTGCTCTGTGTTCTGTTAATTCATCTCACAGAGTTACATCTTTCCCTTCAAGAAGCCTTTCGCTAAGGCTGTTCTTGTGGAATTGGTAAAGGGATATTTGGAAGCCCATAGAGGGCTATGTTGAAAAAGGAAATATCTTCCGTTGAAAACTGGAAACAATCCTTCTGAGAAACTGCTCTGTGTTCTGTTAATTCATCTCACAGAGTTACATCTTTCCCTTCAAAAAGCTTTTCGCTAAGGCTGTTCTTGTGGAATTGTCAAAGGGATATTTGGAAGCCCATAGAGTGCTATGGTGAAAAAGGAAATATCTTCCGTTCAAAACTGGAAAGAAGGTTTCTGAGAAACTGCTCTGTGTTCTGTTAATTCATCTCACAGAGTTACATCTTTCCCTTCAAGAAGCCTTTCGCTAAGGCTGTTCTTGTGGAATTGGCAAAGTCATATTTGGAAGCCCATAGAGGGCCCTGGGGAAAAAGGAAATATCTTCCGTTCAAAACTGGAAAGAAGCTTTCTGAGAAACAGCTCTGTGTTCTGTAAATTCATCTCACAGAGTTACATCTTTCCCTTCAAGAAGCCTTTCGCTAAGACTGTTCTTGTGGAATTGGCAAAGGGATATTTGGAAGACCATAGAGGGCTATGGTGAAAAAGGAAATATCTTCCGTTCAAAACTGGAAAGAAGCTTTCTGAAGAACAGCTCTGGGTTCTGTTAATTCATCTCACAGAGTTACATCTTTCCCTTCAAGAAGCCTTTCGCTAAGGCTGTTCTTGTGGAATTGGAAAAGGGATATTTAGAAGCCCATAGAGGGCTATGGTGAAAAAGGAAATATCTTCCGTTCAAAAATGGAAAGAAGCTTTCTGAGAAACTGCTCTGTGTTCTGTTAATTCATCTCACAGAGTTACATCTTTCCCTTCAAGAAGCCTTTCGCTAAGGCTGTTCTTGTGGAATTGGCAAAGGGATATTTGGAAGCCCATAGAGGGCTATGGTGAAAAAGGAAATATCTTCCGTTCAAAACTGGAATGAAGCTTTCTGAGAAACTGCTCTGTGTTCTGTAAATTCATCTCACAGAGTTACATCTTTCCCTTCAAGAAGCCTTTCGCTAAGGCTGTTCTTGTGGAATTGGCAAAGTGATATTTGGAAGCCCATAGAGGGCTATGGTGAAAAAGGAAATATCTACCGTTCAAAACTGGAAAGAAGCTTTCTGAAAAACTGCTCTGTGTTCTGTTAATTCATCTCACAGAGTTACATCTTTCCCTTCAAGAAGCCTTTCACTAAGGCTGTTCTTGTGGAACTGGCAAAGGGATATTTGGAAGCCCATAGAGGGCTATGGTGAAAAAGGAAATATCTTCCGTTCAAAACTGGAAAGAAGCTTTCTGAGAAACTGCTCTGTGTTTTGTTAATTCATCTCACAGAGTTACATCTTTCCCTTCAAGAAGCCTTTCGCTAAGGCTGTTCTTGTGAAATTGGCAAAGGGATATTTCGAAGCCCATAGAGGGCTATGGTGAAAAACGAAATATCTTCCGTTCAAAACTGGAAAGAAGCTTTCTGAGAAACTGCTCTGTGTTCTGTTAATTCATCTCACAGAGTTACATCTTTCCCTTCAAGTAGTCTTTCGCTAAGGCTGTTCTTGTGGAATTGGCAAAGGGATATTTGGAAGCCCATAGAGGGCTATGGTGAAAAAGGAATATCTTCCGTTTAAAACTGGAAAGAAGCTTTCTGAGAAACTGCTCTGTGTTCTGTTAATTCATCTCACAGAGTTACATCTTTCCCTTCAAGAAGCCTTTCGCTAAGGCTGTTCTTGTGGAATTGGCAAAGGGATATTTGGAAGCCCATAGAGGGTTATGGTGAAAAAGGAAATATCTTCGGTTCAAAACTGGAAAGAAGCTTTCTGAGAAACTGCTCTGTGTTCTCTTAATTCATCTCACAGAGTTACATCTTTCCCTTCAAGAAGCCTTACGCTAAGGCTGTTCTTGTGGAATTGGCAAAGGGATATTTGGAAGCCCATAGAGGGCTATGGTGAAAAAGGAAATATCTTCCGCTCAAAACTGGAAAGAAGCTTTCTGAGAAACTGCTCTGTGTTCTGTTAATTCATCTCACAGAGTTACATCTTTCCCTTCAAGAAGCCTTTCGCTAAGTCTCTTCTTGTGGAATTGGCAAAGTCATATTTGGAAGCCCCTAGAGGGCTATGGTGATAAAGGAAATATCTTCCGTTCAAAACTGGAAAGAAGCTTTCTGAGAAACTGCTCTGTGTTCTGTAAATTCATCTCACAGAGTTACATCTTTCCCTTCAATAAGCCTTTCGCTAAGGCTGTTCTTGTGGAATTGGCAAAGGGATATTTGGAAGCCCATAGAGGGCTATGGTGAAAAAAGAAATATCTTCCGTTCAAAACTGGAAAGAAGCTTTCTGAGAAACTGCTCTGTGTTCTGTTAATTCATCTCACAGAGTTACATCTTTCCCTTCAAGAAGCCTTTCGCTAAGGCTGTTCTTGTGGAATTGGCAAAGGGATATTTCGAAGCCCATAGAGGGCTATGGTGAAAAAGGAAATATCTTCCGTTCAAAACTGGAAAGAAGCTTTCTGAGAAACTGCTCTGTGTTCTGTTAATTCATCTCACAGAGTTACATCTTTCCCTTCAAGAAGCCTTTCGCTAAGGCTGTTCTTGTGGAATTGGTAAAGAGATACTTGGAAGCCCATAGAGGGCTATGTTGAAAAAGGAAATATCTTCCGTTGAAAACTGGAAACAATCCTTCTGAGAAACTGCTCTGTGTTCTGTTAATTCATCTCACAGAGTTACATCTTTCCGTTCAAGAAGCCTTTCGCTAAGGCTGTTCTTGTGGAATTGGCTAAGTCATATTTGGAAGCCCATAGAGGGCTACGGGGAAAAAGGAAATATATTCCGTTCAAAACTGGAAAGAAGCTTTCTGAGAAACTGCTCTGTGTTCTGTTAATTCATCTCACAGAGTTACATCTTTCCCTTCAAGAAGCCTTTCGCTAAGGCTGTTCTTGTGGAATTGGTAAAGGGATATTTGGAAGCCCATAGAGGGCTAAGTTGAAAAAGGAAATATCTTCCGTTGAAAACTGGAAACAATCCTTCTGAGAAACTGCTCTGTGTTCTGTTAATTCATCTCACAGAGTTACATCTTTCCCTTCAAGAAGCTTTTCGCTAAGGCTGTTCTTGTGGAATTGTCAAAGGGATATTTGGAAGCCCATAGAGGGCTATGGTGAAAAAGGAAATATCTTCCGTTCAAAACTGGAAAGAAGGTTTCTGAGAAACTGCTCTGTGTTCTGTTAATTCATCTCACAGAGTTACATCTTTCCCTTCAAGAAGCCTTTAGCTAAGGCTGTTCTTGTGGAATTGGCAAAGTCATATTTGGAAGCCCATAGAGGGCCCTGGGGAAAAAGGAAATATCTTCCGTTCAAAACTGGAAAGAAGCTTTCTGAGAAACTGCTCTGTGTTCTGTAAATTCATCTCACACAGTTACATCTTTCCCTTCAAGAAGCCTTTCGCTAAGACTGTTCTTGTGGAATTGGCAAAGGGATATTTGGAAGACCATAGAGGGCTATGGTGAAAAAGGAAATATCTTCCGTTCAAAACTGGAAAGAAGCTTTCTGAAGAACAGCTCTGTGTTCTGTTAATTCATCTCACAGAGTTACATCTTTCCCTTCAAGAAGCCTTTCGCTAAGGCTGTTCTTGTGGAATTGGAAAAGGGATATTTAGAAGCCCATAGAGGGCTATGGTGAAAAAGGAAATATCTTCCGTTCAAAAATGGAAAGAAGCTTTCTGAGAAACTGCTCTGTGTTCTGTTAATTCATCTCACAGAGTTACATCTTTCCCTTCAAGAAGTCTTTTGCTAAGGCTGTTCTTGTGGAATTGGCAAAGGGATATTTGGAAGCCCATAGAGGGCTATGGTGAAAAAGGAAATATCTTCCGTTCAAAACTGGAAAGAAGCTTTCTGAGAAACTGCTCTGTGTTCTGTTAATTCATATCACAGAGTTACCTCTTTCCCTTCAAGAAGCCTTTCGCTAAGGCTGTTCTTGTGGAATTGGCAAAGGGATATTTGGAAGCCCATAGAGGGCTATGGTGAAAAAGGAAATATCTTCCGTTCAAAACTGGAAAGAAGCTTTCTGAAAAACTGCTCTGTGTTCTGTTAATTCATCTCACAGAGTTACATCTTTCCCTTCAAGAAGCCTTTCGCTAAGGTTGTTCTTGTGGAATTGGAAAAGGGATATTTAGAAGCCCATAGAGGGCTATGGTGAAAAAGGAAATATCTTCCGTTCAAAAATGGAAAGAAGCTTTCTGAGAAACAGCTCTGTGTTCTGTTAATTCATCTCACAGAGTTACGTCTTTCCCTTCAAGAAGTCTTTCGCTAAGGCTGTTCTTGTGGAATTGGCAAAGGGATATTTGGAAGCCCATACAGGGCTATGGTGAAAAAGGAAATATCTTCCGTTCAAAACTGGAAAGAAGCTTTCTGAGAAACTGCTCTGTGTTCTGTTAATTCATATCACAGAGTTACCTCTTTCCCTTCAAGAAGCCTTTCGCTAAGGTTGTTCTTGTGGAATTAGCAAAGGGATATTTGGAAGCCCATAGAGGGCTATGGTGAAAAAGGAAATATCTTCCGTTCAAAACTGGAAAGAAGCTTTCTGAAAAACTGCTCTGTGTTCTGTTAATTCATCTCACAGAGTTACATCTTTCCCTTCAAGAAGCCTTTCGTTAAGGCTGTTCTTGTGGAATTGGAAAAGGGGTATTTAGAAGCCCATAGAGTTCTATGTTGAAAAAGGAAATATCTTTCGTTGAAAACTGGAAACAATCCTTCTGAGAAACTGCTCTGTGTTCTGTTAATTCATCTCACAGAGTTACATCTTTCCCTTCAAGAAGCCTTTCGCTAAGGCTGTTCTTGTGGAATTGGCAAAGGGATATTTGGAAGCCCATAGAGGGTTATGGTGAAAAAGGAAATATCTTCCGTTCAAAACTGGAAAGAAGCTTTCTGAGAAACTGCTCTGTGTTCTGTTAATTCATCTCACAGAGTTACATCTTTCCCTTCAAGAAGCCTTTCGCTAAGGCTGTTCTTGTGGAATTGGCAAAGGGATATTTGGAAGCACATAGAAGGCTATGGTGAAAAAGGAAATATCTTCCGTTGAAAACTGGAAAGAAGCTTTCTGAGAAACTGCTCTGTGTTCTGTTAATTCATCTCACAGAGTTACATCTTTCCCTTCAAGAAGCCTTTCGCTAAGGCTGTTCTTGTGGAATTGGTAAAGGGATATTTGGAAGCCCATAGAGGGCTATGTTGAAAAATTAAATATCTTCCGTTTAAAACTGGAAAGAAGTTTCTGAGAAACTGCTCTGTGTTCTGTTAATTCATCTCACAGAGGTACATCTTTCCCTTCAAGAAGTCTTGCGCTAAGGCTGTTCTTGTGGAATTGGCAAAGGGATATTTGGAAGCCCATAGAGGGCTATGGTGAAAAAGGAAATATCTTCCGTTCAAAACTGGAAAGAAGCTTTCTGAGAAACTGCTCTGTGTTCTGTTAATTCATTTCACAGAGTTACATCTTTCCCTTCAAGAAGTCTTGCGCTAAGGCTGTTCTTGTGGAATTGGCAAAGGGATATTTGGAAGCCCATAGAGGGCTATGGTGAAAAAGGAAATATCTTCCGTTTAAAACTGGAAAGAAGCTTTCTGAGAAACTGCTCTGTGTTCTGTTAATTCATCTCACAGAGTTACATCTTTCCCTTCAAGAAGCCTTTCGCTAAGGCTGTTCTTGTGGAATTGGCAAAGGGATATTTGGAAGCCCATAGAGGGCTATGGTGAAACAGGAAATATCTTCCGTTCAAAACTGGAAAGAAGCTTTCTGAGAAACTGCTCTGTGTTCAGTTAATTCGTCTCACAGAGTTACATCTTTCCCTTCAAGAAGTCTTTCGCTAAGGCTGTTCTTGTGGAATTGGCAAAGGGATATTTGGAAGCCCATAGAGGGCTATGCTAAAAAAGGAAATATCTTCCGTTTAAAACTGGAAAGAAGCTTTCTGAGAAACTGCTCTGTGTTCTGTTAATTCATCTCACAGAGTTACATCTTTCCCTTCAAGAAGCCTTTCGCTAAGGCTGTTCTTGTGGAATTGGCAAAGGGATATTTGGAAGCTCATAGAGGGGTATGGTGAAAAAGGAAATATCTTCCGTTCAAAACTGGAAAGAAGCTTTCTGAGAAACTGCTTTGTGTTCTGTTAATTCATCTCACAGAGTTACATCTTTCCCTTCAAGAAGCCTTACGCTAAGGCTGTTCTTGTGGAATTGGCAAAGGGATATTTGGAAGCCCATAGAGGGCTATGGTGAAAAAGGAAATATCTTCCGTTCAAAACTGGAAAGAAGCTTTCTGAGAAACTGCTCTGTGTTCTGTTAATTCATCTCACAGAGTTACATCTCTCCCTTCAAGAAGCCTTTCGTTAAGGCTGTTATTGTGGAATTGGTAAAGGGATATTTGGAAGCCCATAGAGGGCTATGGTGAAAAAGGAAATATCTTCCGTTGAAAAGTGAAAACAATCCTTCTGAGAAACTGCTCTGTGTTCTGTTAATTCATCTCACAGAGTTACATCTTTCCCTTCAAGAAGCCTTTCGCTAAGGCTGTTCTTGTGGAATTGGCAAAGGGATATTTGGAAGCCCATAGAGGGCTATGGTGAAAAAAGAAATATCTTCCGTTCAAAACTGGAAAGAAGCTTTCTGAGAAACTGCTCTGTGTTCTGTTAATTCATCTCACAGAGTTACACCTTTCCCTTCAAGAAGCCTTTCGCTAAGGCTGTTCTTGTGGAATTGGCAAAGGGATATTTCGAAGCTCATAGAGGGCTATGGTGAAAAAGGAAATATCTTCCGTTCAAAACTGGAAAGAAGCTTTCTGAGAAACTGCTCTGTGTTCTGTTAATTCATCTCACAGAGTTACATCTTTCCCTTCAAGAAGCCTTTCGCTAAGGCTGTTCTTGTGGAATTGGTAAAGAGATACTTGGAAGCCCATAGAGGGCTATGGTGAAAAAGGAAATATCTTCCGTTGAAAACTGGAAACAATCCTTCTGAGAAACTGCTCTGTGTTCTGTTAATTCATCTCACAGAGTTACATCTTTCCGTTCAAGAAGCCTTTCGCTAAGGCTGTTCTTGTGGAATTGGCAAAGTCATATTTGGAAGCCCATAGAGGGCTACGGGGAAAAAGGAAATATCTTCCGTTCAAAACTGGAAAGAAGCTTTCTGAGAAACTGCTCTGTGTTCTGTTAATTCATCTCACAGAGTTACATCTTTCCCTTCAAGAAGCCTTTCGCTAAGGCTGTTCTTGTGGAATTGGTAAAGGGATATTTGGAAGCCCATAGAGGGCTATGTTGAAAAAGGAAATATCTTCCGTTGAAAACTGGAAACAATCCTTCTGAGAAACTGCTCTGTGTTCTGTTAATTCATCTCACAGAGTTACATCTTTTCCTTCAAAAAGCTTTTCGCTAAGGCTGTTCTTGTGGAATTGTCAAAGGGATATTTGGAAGCCCATAGAGTGCTATGGTGAAAAAGGAAATATCTTCCGTTCAAAACTGGAAAGAAGGTTTCTGAGAAACTGCTCTGTGTTCTGTTAATTCATCTCACAGAGTTACATCTTTCCCTTCAAGAAGCCTTTCGCTAAGGCTGTTCTTGTGGAATTGGCAAAGTCATATTTGGAAGCCCATAGAGGGCCCTGGGGAAAAAGGAAATATCTTCCGTTCAAAACTGGAAAGAAGCTTTCTGAGAAACTGCTCTGTGTTCTGTAAATTCATCTCACAGAGTTACATCTTTCCCTTCAAGAAGCCTTTCGCTAAGACTGTTCTTGTGGAATTGGCAAAGGGATATTTGGAAGACCATAGAGGGCTATGGTGAAAAAGGAAATATCTTCCGTTCAAAACTGGAAAGAAGCTTTCTGAAGAACAGCTCTGGGTTCTGTTAATTCATCTCACAGAGTTACATCTTTCCCTTCAAGAAGCCTTTCGCTAAGGCTGTTCTTGTGGAATTGGAAAAGGGATATTTAGAAGCCCATAGAGGGCTATGGTGAAAAAGGAAATATCTTCCGTTCAAAAATGGAAAGAAGCTTTCTGAGAAACTGCTCTGTGTTCTGTTAATTCATCTCACAGAGTTACATCTTTCCCTTCAAGAAGCCTTTCGCTAAGGCTGTTCTTGTGGAATTGGCAAAGGGATATTTGGAAGCCCATAGAGGGCTATGGTGAAAAAGGAAATATCTTCCGTTCAAAACTGGAAAGAAGCTTTCTGAGAAACTGCTCTGTGTTCTGTAAATTCATCTCACAGAGTTACATCTTTCCCTTCAAGAAGCCTTTCGCTAAGGCTGTTCTTGTGGAATTGGCAAAGTGATATTTGGAAGCCCATAGAGGGCTATGGTGAAAAAGGAAATATCTACCGTTCAAAACTGGAAAGAAGCTTTCTGAAAAACTGCTCTGTGTTCTGTTAATTCATCTCACAGAGTTACATCTTTCCCTTCAAGAAGCCTTTCACTAAGGCTGTTCTTGTGGAACTGGCAAAGGGATATTTGGAAGCCCATAGAGGGCTATGGTGAAAAAGGAAATATCTTCCGTTCAAAACTGGAAAGAAGCTTTCTGAGAAACTGCTCTGTGTTTTGTTAATTCATCTCACAGAGTTACATCTTTCCCTTCAAGAAGCCTTTCGCTAAGGCTGTTCTTGTGAAATTGGCAAAGGGATATTTCGAAGCCCATAGAGGGCTATGGTGAAAAACGAAATATCTTCCGTTCAAAACTGGAAAGAAGCTTTCTGAGAAACTGCTCTGTGTTCTGTTAATTCATCTCACAGAGTTACATCTTTCCCTTCAAGTAGTCTTTCGCTAAGGCTGTTCTTGTGGAATTGGCAAAGGGATATTTGGTAGCCCATAGAGGGCTATGGTGAAAAAGGAAATATCTTCCGTTTAAAACTGGAAAGAAGCTTTCTGAGAAACTGCTCTGTGTTCTGTTAATTCATCTCACAGAGTTACATCTTTCCCTTCAAGAAGCCTTTCGCTAAGGCTGTTCTTGTGGAATTGGCAAAGGGATATTTGGAAGCCCATAGAGGGTTATGGTGAAAAAGGAAATATCTTCGGTTCAAAACTGGAAAGAAGCTTTCTGAGAAACTGCTCTGTGTTCTCTTAATTCATCTCACAGAGTTACATCTTTCCCTTCAAGAAGCCTTACGCTAAGGCTGTTCTTGTGGAATTGGCAAAGGGATATTTGGAAGCCCAAAGAGGGCTATGGTGAAAAAGGAAATATCTTCCGCTCAAAACTGGAAAGAAGCTTTCTGAGAAACTGCTCTGTGTTCTGTTAATTCATCTCACAGAGTTACATCTTTCCCTTCAAGAAGCCTTTCGCTAAGTCTCTTCTTGTGGAATTGGCAAAGTCATATTTGGAAGCCCCTAGAGGGCTATGGTGATAAAGGAAATATCTTCCGTTCAAAACTGGAAAGAAACTTTCTGAGAAACTGCTCTGTGTTCTGTAAATTCATCTCACAGAGTTACATCTTTCCCTTCAATAAGCCTTTCGCTAAGGCTGTTCTTGTGGAATTGGCAAAGGGATATTTGGAAGCCCATAGAGGGCTATGGTGAAAAAAGAAATATCTTCCGTTCAAAACTGGAAAGAAGCTTTCTGAGAAACTGCTCTGTGTTCTGTTAATTCATCTCACAGAGTTACATCTTTCCCTTCAAGAAGCCTTTCGCTAAGGCTGTTCTTGTGGAATTGGCAAAGGGATATTTCGAAGCCCATAGAGGGCTATGGTGAAAAAGGAAATATCTTCCGTTCAAAACTGGAAAGAAGCTTTCTGAGAAACTGCTCTGTGTTCTGTTAATTCATCTCACAGAGTTACATCTTTCCCTTCAAGAAGCCTTTCGCTAAGGCTGTTCTTGTGGAATTGGTAAAGAGATACTTGGAAGCCCATAGAGGGCTATGTTGAAAAAGGAAATATCTTCCGTTGAAAACTGGAAACAATCCTTCTGAGAAACTGCTCTGTGTTCTGTTAATTCATCTCACAGAGTTACATCTTTCCGTTCAAGAAGCCTTTCGCTAAGGCTGTTCTTGTGGAATTGGCTAAGTCATATTTGGAAGCCCATAGAGGGCTACGGGGAAAAAGGAAATATATTCCGTTGAAAACTGGAAAGAAGCTTTCTGAGAAACTGCTCTGTGTTCTGTTAATTCATCTAACAGAGTTACATCTTTCCCTTCAAGAAGCCTTTCGCTAAGGCTGTTCTTGTGGAATTGGTAAAGGGATATTTGGAAGCCCATAGAGGGCTAAGTTGAAAAAGGAAATATCTTCCGTTGAAAACTGGAAACAATCCTTCTGAGAAACTGCTCTGTGTTCTGTTAATTCATCTCACAGAGTTACATCTTTCCCTTCAAGAAGCTTTTCGCTAAGGCTGTTCTTGTGGAATTGTCAAAGGGATATTTGGAAGCCCATAGAGGGCTATGGTGAAAAAGGAAATATCTTCCGTTCAAAACTGGAAAGAAGGTTTCTGAGAAACTGCTCTGTGTTCTGTTAATTCATCTCACAGAGTTACATCTTTCCCTTCAAGAAGCCTTTCGCTAAGGCTGTTCTTGTGGAATTGGCAAAGTCATATTTGGAAGCCCATAGAGGGCCCTGGGGAAAAAGGAAATATATTCCGTTCAAAACTGGAAAGAAGCTTTCTGAGAAACTGCTCTGTGTTCTGTAAATTCATCTCACACAGTTACATCTTTCCCTTCAAGAAGCCTTTCGCTAAGACTGTTCTTGTGGAATTGGCAAAGGGATATTTGGAAGACCATAGAGGGCTATGGTGAAAAAGGAAATATCTTCCGTTCAAAACTGGAAAGAAGCTTTCTGAAGAACAGCTCTGTGTTCTGTTAATTCATCTCACAGAGTTACATCTTTCCCTTCAAGAAGCCTTTCGCTAAGGCTGTTCTTGTGGAATTGGAAAAGGGATATTTAGAAGCCCATAGAGGGCTATGGTGAAAAAGGAAATATCTTCCGTTCAAAAATGGAAAGAAGCTTTCTGAGAAACTGCTCTGTGTTCTGTTAATTCATCTCACAGAGTTACATCTTTCCCTTCAAGAAGTCTTTTGCTAAGGCTGTTCTTGTGGAATTGGCAAAGGGATATTTGGAAGCCCATAGAGGGCTATGGTGAAAAAGGAAATATCTTCCGTTCAAAACTGGAAAGAAGCTTTCTGAGAAACTGCTCTGTGTTCTGTTAATTCATATCACAGAGTTACCTCTTTCCCTTCAAGAAGCCTTTCGCTAAGGCTGTTCTTGTGGAATTGGCAAAGGGATATTTGGAAGCCCATAGAGGGCTATGGTGAAAAAGGAAATATCTTCCGTTCAAAACTGGAAAGAAGCTTTCTGAAAAACTGCTCTGTGTTCTGTTAATTCATCTCACAGAGTTACATCTTTCCCTTCAAGAAGCCTTTCGCTAAGGTTGTTCTTGTGGAATTGGAAAAGGGATATTTAGAAGCCCATAGAGGGCTATGGTGAAAAAGGAAATATCTTCCGTTCAAAAATGGAAAGAAGCTTTCTGAGAAACAGCTCTGTGTTCTGTTAATTCATCTCACAGAGTTACGTCTTTCCCTTCAAGAAGTCTTTCGCTAAGGCTGTTCTTGTGGAATTGGCAAAGGGATATTTGGAAGCCCATACAGGGCTATGGTGAAAAAGGAAATATCTTCCGTTCAAAACTGGAAAGAAGCTTTCTGAGAAACTGCTCTGTGTTCTGTTAATTCATATCACAGAGTTACCTCTTTCCCTTCAAGAAGCCTTTCGCTAAGGTTGTTCTTGTGGAATTAGCAAAGGGATATTTGGAAGCCCATAGAGGGCTATGGTGAAAAAGGAAATATCTTCCGTTCAAAACTGGAAAGAAGCTTTCTGAAAAACTGCTCTGTGTTCTGTTAATTCATCTCACAGAGTTACATCTTTCCCTTCAAGAAGCCTTTCGTTAAGGCTGTTCTTGTGGAATTGGAAAAGGGGTATTTAGAAGCCCATAGAGTTCTATGTTGAAAAAGGAAATATCTTTCGTTGAAAACTGGAAACAATCCTTCTGAGAAACTGCTCTGTGTTCTGTTAATTCATCTCACAGAGTTACATCTTTCCCTTCAAGAAGCCTTTCGCTAAGGCT
Organism: Chlorocebus sabaeus; assembly: GCF_047675955.1. Classification (NCBI taxonomy): domain Eukaryota; kingdom Metazoa; phylum Chordata; class Mammalia; order Primates; family Cercopithecidae; genus Chlorocebus; species Chlorocebus sabaeus. The sequence goes on along the minus strand of NW_027327925.1, from coordinate 1,141,670 downwards.
GTTCTTGTGGAATTGGCAAAGGGATATTTGGAAGCCCATAGAGGGTTATGGTGAAAAAGGAAATATCTTCCGTTCAAAACTGGAAAGAAGCTTTCTGAGAAACTGCTCTGTGTTCTGTTAATTCATCTCACAGAGTTACATCTTTCCCTTCAAGAAGCCTTTCGCTAAGGCTGTTCTTGTGGAATTGGCAAAGGGATATTTGGAAGCACATAGAAGGCTATGGTGAAAAAGGAAATATCTTCCGTTGAAAACTGGAAAGAAGCTTTCTGAGAAACTGCTCTGTGTTCTGTTAATTCATCTCACAGAGTTACATCTTTCCCTTCAAGAAGCCTTTCGTTAAGGCTGTTATTGTGGAATTGGTAAAGGGATATTTGGAAGCCCATAGAGGGCTATGTTGAAAAAGGAAATATCTTCCGTTGAAAACTGAAAACAATCCTTCTGAGAAACTGCTCTGTGTTCTGTTAATTCATCTCACAGAGTTACATCTTTCCCTTCAAGAAGCCTTTCGCTAAGGCTGTTCTTGTGGAATTGGCAAAGGGATATTTGGAAGCCCATAGAGGGCTATGGTGAAAAAAGAAATATCTTCCGTTCAAAACTGGAAAGAAGCTTTCTGAGAAACTGCTCTGTGTTCTGTTAATTCATCTCACAGAGTTACACCTTTCCCTTCAAGAAGCCTTTCGCTAAGGCTGTTCTTGTGGAATTGGCAAAGGGATATTTCGAAGCTCATAGAGGGCTATGGTGAAAAAGGAAATATCTTCCGTTCAAAACTGGAAAGAAGCTTTCTGAGAAACTGCTCTGTGTTCTGTTAATTCATCTCACAGAGTTACATCTTTCCCTTCAAGAAGCCTTTCGCTAAGGCTGTTCTTGTGGAATTGGTAAAGAGATACTTGGAAGCCCATAGAGGGCTATGTTGAAAAAGGAAATATCTTCCGTTGAAAACTGGAAACAATCCTTCTGAGAAACTGCTCTGTGTTCTGTTAATTCATCTCACAGAGTTACATCTTTCCGTTCAAGAAGCCTTTCGCTAAGGCTGTTCTTGTGGAATTGGCAAAGTCATATTTGGAAGCCCATAGAGGGCTACGGGGAAAAAGGAAATATCTTCTGTTCAAAACTGGAAAGAAGCTTTCTGAGAAACTGCTCTGTGTTCTGTTAATTCATCTCACAGAGTTACATCTTTCCCTTCAAGAAGCCTTTCGCTAAGGCTGTTCTTGTGGAATTGGTAAAGGGATATTTGGAAGCCCATAGAGGGCTATGTTGAAAAAGGAAATATCTTCCGTTGAAAACTGGAAACAATCCTTCTGAGAAACTGCTCTGTGTTCTGTTAATTCATCTCACAGAGTTACATCTTTCCCTTCAAAAAGCTTTTCGCTAAGGCTGTTCTTGTGGAATTGTCAAAGGGATATTTGGAAGCCCATAGAGTGCTATGGTGAAAAAGGAAATATCTTCCGTTCAAAACTGGAAAGAAGGTTTCTGAGAAACTGCTCTGTGTTCTGTTAATTCATCTCACAGAGTTACATCTTTCCCTTCAAGAAGCCTTTCGCTAAGGCTGTTCTTGTGGAATTGGCAAAGTCATATTTGGAAGCCCGTAGAGGGCCCTGGGGAAAAAGGAAATATCTTCCGTTCAAAACTGGAAAGAAGCTTTCTGAGAAACTGCTCTGTGTTCTGTAAATTCATCTCACAGAGTTACATCTTTCCCTTCAAGAAGCCTTTCGCTAAGACTGTTCTTGTGGAATTGGCAAAGGGATATTTGGAAGACCATAGAGGGCTATGGTGAAAAAGGAAATACCTTCCGTTCAAAACTGGAAAGAAGCTTTCTGAAGAACAGCTCTGGGTTCTGTTAATTCATCTCACAGAGTTACATCTTTCCCTTCAAGAAGCCTTTCGCTAAGGCTGTTCTTGTGGAATTGGAAAAGGGATATTTAGAAGCCCATAGAGGGCTATGGTGAAAAAGGAAATATCTTCCGTTCAAAAATGGAAAGAAGCTTTCTGAGAAACTGCTCTGTGTTCTGTTAATTCATCTCACAGAGTTACATCTTTCCCTTCAAGAAGCCTTTCGCTAAGGCTGTTCTTGTGGAATTGGCAAAGGGATATTTGGAAGCCCATAGAGGGCTATGGTGAAAAAGGAAATATCTTCCGTTCAAAACTGGAAAGAAGCTTTCTGAGAAACTGCTCTGTGTTCTGTAAATTCATCTCACAGAGTTACATCTTTCCCTTCAAGAAGCCTTTCGCTAAGGCTGTTCTTGTGGAATTGGCAAAGTGATATTTGGAAGCCCATAGAGGGCTATGGTGAAAAAGGAAATATCTACCGTTCAAAACTGGAAAGAAGCTTTCTGAAAAACTGCTCTGTGTTCTGTTAATTCATCTCACAGAGTTACATCTTTCCCTTCAAGAAGCCTTTCACTAAGGCTGTTCTTGTGGAACTGGCAAAGGGATATTTGGAAGCCCATAGAGGGCTATGGTGAAAAAGGAAATATCTTCCGTTCAAAACTGGAAAGAAGCTTTCTGAGAAACTGCTCTGTGTTTTGTTCATTCATCTCACAGAGTTACATCTTTCCCTTCAAGAAGCCTTTCGCTAAGGCTGTTCTTGTGAAATTGGCAAAGGGATATTTCGAAGCCCATAGAGGGCTATGGTGAAAAACGAAATATCTTCCGTTCAAAACTGGAAAGAAGCTTTCTGAGAAACTGCTCTGTGTTCTGTTAATTCATCTCACAGAGTTACATCTTTCCCTTCAAGTAGTCTTTCGCTAAGGCTGTTCTTGTGGAATTGGCAAAGGGATATTTGGAAGCCCATAGAGGGCTATGGTGAAAAAGGAAATATCTTCCGTTTAAAACTGGAAAGAAGCTTTCTGAGAAACTGCTCTGTGTTCTGTTAATTCATCTCACAGAGTTACATCTTTCCCTTCAAGAAGCCTTTCGCTAAGGCTGTTCTTGTGGAATTGGCAAAGGGATATTTGGAAGCCCATAGAGGGTTATGGTGAAAAAGGAAATATCTTCGGTTCAAAACTGGAAAGAAGCTTTCTGAGAAACTGCTCTGTGTTCTCTTAATTCATCTCACAGAGTTACATCTTTCCCTTCAAGAAGCCTTACGCTAAGGCTGTTCTTGTGGAATTGGCAAAGGGATATTTGAAAGCCCAAAGAGGGCTATGGTGAAAAAGGAAATATCTTCCGCTCAAAACTGGAAAGAAGCTTTCTGAGAAACTGCTCTGTGTTCTGTTAATTCATCTCACAGAGTTACATCTTTCCCTTCAAGAAGCCTTTCGCTAAGTCTCTTCTTGTGGAATTGGCAAAGTCATATTTGGAAGCCCCTAGAGGGCTATGGTGATAAAGGAAATATCTTCCGTTCAAAACTGGAAAGAAGCTTTCTGAGAAACTGCTCTGTGTTCTGTAAATTCATCTCACAGAGTTACATCTTTCCCTTCAATAAGCCTTTCGCTAAGGCTGTTCTTGTGGAATTGGCAAAGGGATATTTGGAAGCCCATAGAGGGCTATGGTGAAAAAAGAAATATCTTCCGTTCAAAACTGGAAAGAAGCTTTCTGAGAAACTGCTCTGTGTTCTGTTAATTCATCTCACAGAGTTACATCTTTCCCTTCAAGAAGCCTTTCGCTAAGGCTGTTCTTGTGGAATTGGCAAAGGGATATTTCGAAGCCCATAGAGGGCTATGGTGAAAAAGGAAATATCTTCCGTTCAAAACTGGAAAGAAGCTTTCTGAGAAACTGCTCTGTGTTCTGTTAATTCATCTCACAGAGTTACATCTTTCCCTTCAAGAAGCCTTTCGCTAAGGCTGTTCTTGTGGAATTGGTAAAGAGATACTTGGAAGCCCATAGAGGGCTATGTTGAAAAAGGAAATATCTTCCGTTGAAAACTGGAAACAATCCTTCTGAGAAACTGCTCTGTGTTCTGTTAATTCATCTCACAGAGTTACATCTTTCCGTTCAAGAAGCCTTTCGCTAAGGCTGTTCTTGTGGAATTGGCTAAGTCATATTTGGAAGCCCATAGAGGGCTACGGGGAAAAAGGAAATATATTCCGTTGAAAACTGGAAAGAAGCTTTCTGAGAAACTGCTCTGTGTTCTGTTAATTCATCTCACAGAGTTACATCTTTCCCTTCAAGAAGCCTTTCGCTAAGGCTGTTCTTGTGGAATTGGTAAAGGGATATTTGGAAGCCCATAGAGGGCTAAGTTGAAAAAGGAAATATCTTCCGTTGAAAACTGGAAACAATCCTTCTGAGAAACTGCTCTGTGTTCTGTTAATTCATCTCACAGAGTTACATCTTTCCCTTCAAGAAGCTTTTCGCTAAGGCTGTTCTTGTGGAATTGTCAAAGGGATATTTGGAAGCCCATAGAGGGCTATGGTGAAAAAGGAAATATCTTCCGTTCAAAACTGGAAAGAAGGTTTCTGAGAAACTGCTCTGTGTTCTGTTAATTCATCTCACAGAGTTACATCTTTCCCTTCAAGAAGCCTTTCGCTAAGGCTGTTCTTGTGGAATTGGCAAAGTCATATTTGGAAGCCCATAGAGGGCCCTGGGGAAAAAGGAAATATCTTCCGTTCAAAACTGGAAAGAAGCTTTCTGAGAAACTGCTCTGTGTTCTGTAAATTCATCTCACACAGTTACATCTTTCCCTTCAAGAAGCCTTTCGCTAAGACTGTTCTTGTGGAATTGGCAAAGGGATATTTGGAAGACCATAGAGGGCTATGGTGAAAAAGGAAATATCTTCCGTTCAAAACTGGAAAGAAGCTTTCTGAAGAACAGCTCTGTGTTCTGTTAATTCATCTCACAGAGTTACATCTTTCCCTTCAAGAAGCCTTTCGCTAAGGCTGTTCTTGTAGAATTGGAAAAGGGATATTTAGAAGCCCATAGAGGGCTATGGTGAAAAAGGAAATATCTTCCGTTCAAAAATGGAAAGAAGCTTTCTGAAAAACTGCTCTGTGTTCTGTTAATTCATCTCACAGAGTTACATCTTTCCCTTCAAGAAGCCTTTCGCTAAGGTTGTTCTTGTGGAATTGGAAAAGGGATATTTAGAAGCCCATAGAGGGCTATGGTGAAAAAGGAAATATCTTCCGTTCAAAAATGGAAAGAAGCTTTCTGAGAAACAGCTCTGTGTTCTGTTAATTCATCTCACAGAGTTACGTCTTTCCCTTCAAGAAGTCTTTCGCTAAGGCTGTTCTTGTGGAATTGGCAAAGGGATATTTGGAAGCCCATACAGGGCTATGGTGAAAAAGGAAATATCTTCCGTTCAAAACTGGAAAGAAGCTTTCTGAGAAACTGCTCTGTGTTCTGTTAATTCATATCACAGAGTTACCTCTTTCCCTTCAAGAAGCCTTTCGCTAAGGTTGTTCTTGTGGAATTGGCAAAGGGATATTTGGAAGCCCATAGAGGGCTATGGTGAAAAAGGAAATATCTTCCGTTCAAAACTGGAAAGAAGCTTTCTGAAAAACTGCTCTGTGTTCTGTTAATTCATCTCACAGAGTTACATCTTTCCCTTCAAGAAGCCTTTCGTTAAGGCTGTTCTTGTGGAATTGGAAAAGGGGTATTTAGAAGCCCATAGAGTTCTATGTTGAAAAAGGAAATATCTTTCGTTGAAAACTGGAAACAATCCTTCTGAGAAACTGCTCTGTGTTCTGTTAATTCATCTCACAGAGTTACATCTTTCCCTTCAAGAAGCCTTTCGCTAAGGCTGTTCTTGTGGAATTGGCAAAGGGATATTTGGAAGCCCATAGAGGGTTATGGTGAAAAAGGAAATATCTTCCGTTCAAAACTGGAAAGAAGCTTTCTGAGAAACTGCTTTGTGTTCTGTTAATTCATCTCACAGAGTTACATCTTTCCCTTCAAGAAGCCTTACGCTAAGGCTGTTCTTGTGGAATTGGCAAAGGGATATTTGGAAGCCCATAGAGGGCTATGGTGAAAAAGGAAATATCTTCCGTTCAAAACTGGAAAGAAGCTTTCTGAGAAACTGCTCTGTGTTCTGTTAATTCATCTCACAGAGTTACATCTTTCCCTTCAAGAAGCCTTTCGTTAAGGCTGTTATTGTGGAATTGGTAAAGGGATATTTGGAAGCCCATAGAGGGCTATGTTGAAAAAGGAAATATCTTCCGTTGAAAACTGGAAACAATCCTTCTGAGAAACTCCTCTGTGTTCTGTTAATTCATCTCACAGAGTTACATCTTTCCCTTCAAGAAGCCTTTCGCTAAGGCTGTTCTTGTGGAATTGGCAATGGGATATTTGGAAGCCCATAGAGTGCTATGGTGAAAAAGGAAATATCTTCCGTTCAAAACTGGAAAGAAGCTTTCTGAGAAACTGCTCTGTGTTCTGTTAATTCATCTCACAGAGTTACATCTTTCCCTTCAAGAAGTCTTTCGCTAAGGCTGTTCTTGTGGAATTGGCAAAGGGATATTTGGAAGCCCATAGAGGGCTATGGTGAAAAAGGAAATATCTTCCGTTTAAAACTGGAAAGAAGCTTTCTGAGAAACTGCTCTGTGTTCTGTTAATTCATCTCACAGAGTTACATCTTTCCCTTCAAGAAGCCTTTCGCTAAGGCTGTTATTGTGGAATTGGCAAAGGGATATTTGGAAGCACATAGAAGGCTATGGTGAAAAAGGAAATATCTTCCGTTGAAAACTGGAAAGAAGCTTTCTGAGAAACTGCTCTGTGTTCTGTTAATTCATCTCACAGAGTTACATCTTTCCCTTCAAGAAGCCTTTCGCTAAGGCTGTTCTTGTGGAATTGGTAAAGGGATATTTGGAAGCCCATAGAGGGCTATGTTGAAAAATTAAATATCTTCCGTTTAAAACTGGAAAGAAGTTTCTGAGAAACTGCTCTGTGTTCTGTTAATTCATCTCACAGAGGTACATCTTTCCCTTCAAGAAGTCTTGCGCTAAGGCTGTTCTTGTGGAATTGGCAAAGGGATATTTGGAAGCCCATAGAGGGCTATGGTGAAAAAGGAAATATCTTCCGTTCAAAACTGGAAAGAAGCTTTCTGAGAAACTGCTCTGTGTTCTGTTAATTCATTTCACAGAGTTACATCTTTCCCTTCAAGAAGTCTTGCGCTAAGGCTGTTCTTGTGGAATTGGCAAAGGGATATTTGGAAGCCCATAGAGGGCTATGGTGAAAAAGGAAATATCTTCCGTTTAAAACTGGAAAGAAGCTTTCTGAGAAACTGCTCTGTGTTCTGTTAATTCATCTCACAGAGTTACATCTTTCCCTTCAAGAAGCCTTTCGTTAAGGCTGTTCTTGTGGAATTGGAAAAGGGGTATTTAGAAGCCCATAGAGTTCTATGTTGAAAAAGGAAATATCTTTCGTTGAAAACTGGAAACAATCCTTCTGAGAAACTGCTCTGTGTTCTGTTAATTCATCTCACAGAGTTACATCTTTCCCTTCAAGAAGCCTTTCGCTAAGGCTGTTCTTGTGGAATTGGCAAAGGGATATTTGGAAGCCCATAGAGGGTTATGGTGAAAAAGGAAATATCTTCCGTTCAAAACTGGAAAGAAGCTTTCTGAGAAACTGCTTTGTGTTCTGTTAATTCATCTCACAGAGTTACATCTTTCCCTTCAAGAAGCCTTACGCTAAGGCTGTTCTTGTGGAATTGGCAAAAGGATATTTGGAAGCCCATAGAGGGCTATGGTGAAAAAGGAAATATCTTCCGTTCAAAACTGGAAAGAAGCTTTCTGAGAAACTGCTCTGTGTTCTGTTAATTCATCTCACAGAGTTACATCTTTCCCTTCAAGAAGCCTTTCGTTAAGGCTGTTATTGTGGAATTGGTAAAGGGATATTTGGAAGCCCATAGAGGGCTATGTTGAAAAAGGAAATATCTTCCGTTGAAAACCGGAAACAATCCTTCTGAGAAACTCCTCTGTGTTCTGTTAATTCATCTCACAGAGTTACATCTTTCCCTTCAAGAAGCCTTTCGCTAAGGCTGTTCTTGTGGAATTGGCAATGGGATATTTGGAAGCCCATAGAGTGCTATGGTGAAAAAGGAAATATCTTCCGTTCAAAACTGGAAAGAAGCTTTCTGAGAAACTGCTCTGTGTTCTGTTAATTCATCTCACAGAGTTACATCTTTCCCTTCAAGAAGTCTTTCGCTAAGGCTGTTCTTGTGGAATTGGCAAAGGGATATTTGGAAGCCCATAGAGGGCTATGGTGAAAAAGGAAATATCTTCCGTTTAAAACTGGAAAGAAGCTTTCTGAGAAACTGCTCTGTGTTCTGTTAATTCATCTCACAGAGTTACATCTTTCCCTTCAAGAAGCCTTTCGCTAAGGCTGTTCTTGTGGAATTGGCAAAGGGATATTTGGAAGCACATAGAAGGCTATGGTGAAAAAGGAAATATCTTCCGTTGAAAACTGGAAAGAAGCTTTCTGAGAAACTGCTCTGTGTTCTGTTAATTCATCTCACAGAGTTACATCTTTCCCTTCAAGAAGCCTTTCGCTAAGGCTGTTCTTGTGGAATTGGTAAAGGGATATTTGGAAGCCCATAGAGGGCTATGTTGAAAAATTAAATATCTTCCGTTTAAAACTGGAAAGAAGTTTCTGAGAAACTGCTCTGTGTTCTGTTAATTCATCTCACAGAGGTACATCTTTCCCTTCAAGAAGTCTTGCGCTAAGGCTGTTCTTGTGGAATTGGCAAAGGGATATTTGGAAGCCCATAGAGGGCTATGGTGAAAAAGGAAATATCTTCCGTTCAAAACTGGAAAGAAGCTTTCTGAGAAACTGCTCTGTGTTCTGTTAATTCATTTCACAGAGTTACATCTTTCCCTTCAAGAAGTCTTGCGCTAAGGCTGTTCTTGTGGAATTGGCAAAGGGATATTTGGAAGCCCATAGAGGGCTATGGTGAAAAAGGAAATATCTTCCGTTTAAAACTGGAAAGAAGCTTTCTGAGAAACTGCTCTGTGTTCTGTTAATTCATCTCACAGAGTTACATCTTTCCCTTCAAGAAGCCTTTCGCTAAGGCTGTTCTTGTGGAATTGGCAAAGGGATATTTGGAAGCTCATAGAGGGGTATGGTGAAAAAGGAAATATCTTCCGTTCAAAACTGGAAAGAAGCTTTCTGAGAAACTGCTTTGTGTTCTGTTAATTCATCTCACAGAGTTACATCTTTCCCTTCAAGAAGCCTTACGCTAAGGCTGTTCTTGTGGAATTGGCAAAGGGATATTTGGAAGCCCATAGAGGGCTATGGTGAAAAAGGAAATATCTTCCGTTCAAAACTGGAAAGAAGCTTTCTGAGAAACTGCTCTGTGTTCTGTTAATTCATCTCACAGAGTTACATCTTTCCCTTCAAGAAGCCTTTCGTTAAGGCTGTTATTGTGGAATTGGTAAAGGGATATTTGGAAGCCCATAGAGGGCTATGTTGAAAAAGGAAATATCTTCCGTTGAAAACTGAAAACAATCCTTCTGAGAAACTGCTCTGTGTTCTGTTAATTCATCTCACAGAGTTACATCTTTCCCTTCAAGAAGCCTTTCGCTAAGGCTGTTCTTGTGGAATTGGCAATGGGATATTTGGAAGCCCATAGAGTGCTATGGTGAAAAAGGAAATATCTTCCGTTCAAAACTGGAAAGAAGCTTTCTGAGAAACTGCTCTGTGTTCTGTTAATTCATCTCACAGAGTTACATCTTTCCCTTCAAGAAGTCTTTCGCTAAGGCTGTTCTTGTGGAATTGGCAAAGGGATATTTGGAAGCCCATAGAGGGCTATGGTGAAAAAGGAAATATCTTCCGTTTAAAACTGGAAAGAAGCTTTCTGAGAAACTGCTCTGTGTTCTGTTAATTCATCTCACAGAGTTACATCTTTCCCTTCAAGAAGCCTTTCGCTAAGGCTGTTCTTGTGGAATTGGCAAAGGGATATTTCGAAGCACATAGAAGGCTATGGTGAAAAAGGAAATATCTTCCGTTCAAAACTGGAAAGAAGCTTTCTGAGAAACTGCTCTGTGTTCTGTTAATTCATCTCACAGAGTTACATCTTTCCCTTCAAGAAGCCTTTCGCTAAGGCTGTTCTTGTGGAATTGGTAAAGAGATACTTGGAAGCCCATAGAGGGCTATGTTGAAAAATTAAATATCTTTCGTTGAAAACTGGAAACAATCCTTCTGAGAAACTGCTCTGTGTTCTGTTAATTCATCTCACAGAGTTACATCTTTCCCTTCAAGAAGCCTTTCGCTCAGGCTGTTCTTGTGGAACTGGCAAAGGGATATTTGGAAGCCCATAGAGGGCTATGGTGAAAAAGGAAATATCTTCCGTTCAAAACTGGAAAGAAGCTTTCTGAGAAACTGCTCTGTGTTCTGTTAATTCATCTCACAGAGTTACATCTTTCCCTTCAAGAAGTCTTTCGCTAAGGCTGTTCTTGTGGAATTGGCAAAGAGATATTTGGAAGCCCATAGAGGGCTATTGTGAAAAAGGAAATATCTTCCGTTTAAAACTGGAAAGAAGCTTTCTGAAAAACTGCTCTGTGTTCTGTTAATTCATCTCACAGAGTTACATCTTTCCCTTCAAGAAGCCTTTCGCTAAGGCTGTTCTTGTGGAATTGGCAAAGGGATATTTGGAAGCCCATAGAGGGCTATGGTGAAAAAGGAAATATCTTCCGTTAAAAACTGGAAAGAAGCTTTCTGAGAAACTGCTCTGTGTTCGGTAAATTCATCTCACAGAGTTACATCTTTCCCTTCAAGAGGCCTTTCGCTAAGGCTGTTCTTGTGGAATTGGCAAAGGGATATTTGGAAGCCCATACAGGGCTATGGTGAAAAAGGAAATATCTTCCGTTCAAAACTGGAAAGAAGCTTTCTGAGAAACTGCTCTGTGTTCTGTAAATTCATCTCACAGAGTTACATCTTTTCCTTCAAGAAGCCTTTCGCTAAGGCTGTTCTTGTGGAATTGGCAAAGGGATATTTGGAAGCCCATAGAGGGCTATGGTGAAAAAGGAAATATCTTCCGTTCAAAACTGGAAAGAAGCTTTCTGAGAAACTGCTCTGTGTTCTGTTAATTCATCTCACAGAGTTACATCTTTCCCTTCAAGAAGCCTTTCGCTAAGGCTGTTCCTGTGGAATTGGCAAAGAGATATTTCGAAGCCCATAGAGGGCTATGGTGAAAAAGGAAATACCTTCCGTTCAAAACTGGAAAGAAGCTTTCTGAGAAACTGCTCTGTGTTCTGTTAATTCATCTCACAGAGTTACATCTTTGCCTTCAAGAAGCCTTTCGCTAAGGCTGTTCTTGTGGAATTGGCAAAGGGATATTTGGAAGCCCATAGAGGGCTATGGTGAAAAAGGAAATATCTTCCGTTGAAAACTGAAAACAATCCTTCTGAGAAACTGCTCTGTGTTCTGTTAATTCATCTCACAGAGTTACATCTTTCCCTTCAAGAAGCCTTTCGCTAAGGCTGTTCTTGTGGAATTGGCAATGGGATATTTGGAAGCCCATAGAGTGCTATGGTGAAAAAGGAAATATCTTCCGTTCAAAACTGGAAAGAAGCTTTCTGAGAAACTGCTCTGTGTTCTGTTAATTCATCTCACAGAGTTACATCTTTCCCTTCAAGAAGTCTTTCGCTAAGGCTGTTCTTGTGGAATTGGCAAAGGGATATTTGGAAGCCCATAGAGGGCTATGGTGAAAAAGGAAATATCTTCCGTTTAAAACTGGAAAGAAGGTTTCTGAGAAACTGCTCTGTGTTCTGTTAATTCATCTCACAGAGTTACATCTTTCCCTTCAAGAAGCCTTTCGCTAAGGCTGTTCTTGTGGAATTGGCAAAGGGATATTTGGAAGCACATAGAAGGCTATGGTGAAAAAGGAAATATCTTCCGTTCAAAACTGGAAAGAAGCTTTCTGAGAAACTGCTCTGTGTTCTGTTAATTCATCTCACAGAGTTACATCTTTCCCTTCAAGAAGCCTTTCGCTAAGGCTGTTCTTGTGGAATTGGTAAAGAGATACTTGGAAGCCCATAGAGGGCTATGTTGAAAAATTAAATATCTTTCGTTGAAAACTGGAAACAATCCTTCTGAGAAACTGCTCTGTGTTCTGTTAATTCATCTCACAGAGTTACATCTTTCCCTTCAAGAAGCCTTTCGCTCAGGCTGTTCTTGTGGAACTGGCAAAGGGATATTTGGAAGCCCATAGAGGGCTATGGTGAAAAAGGAAATATCTTCCGTTCAAAACTGGAAAGAAGCTTTCTGAGAAACTGCTCTGTGTTCTGTTAATTCATCTCACAGAGTTACATCTTTCCCTTCAAGAAGTCTTTCGCTAAGGCTGTTCTTGTGGAATTGGCAAAGAGATATTTGGAAGCCCATAGAGGGCTATGGTGAAAAAGGAAATATCTTCCGTTTAAAACTGGAAAGAAGCTTTCTGAGAAACTGCTCTGTGTTCTGTTAATTCATCTCACAGAGTTACATCTTTCCCTTCAAGAAGCCTTTCGCTAAGGCTGTTCTTGTGGAATTGGCAAAGGGATATTTGGAAGCCCATAGAGGGCTATGGTGAAACAGGAAATATCTTCCGTTCAAAACTGGAAAGAAGCTTTCTGAGAAACTGCTCTGTGTTCTGTTAATTCATCTCACAGAGTTACATCTTTCCCTTCAAGAAGCCTTTCGCTAAGGCTGTTCTTGTGTAATTGGCAAAGGGATATTTGGAAGCCCATAGAGGGCTATGGTGAAAAAGGAAATATCTTCCGTTCAAAACTGGAAAGAAGCTTTCTGAATAACAACTCTGTGTTCTGTTAATTCATCTCACAGAGTTACATCTTTCCCTTCAAGAAGCCTTTCGCTAAGGCTGTCCTTGTGGAATTGGAAAAGGGATATTTAGAAGCCCATAGATGGCTATGGTGAAAAAGGAAATATCTTCCGTTCAAAAATGGAAAGAAACTTTCTGAGAAACTGCTCTGTGTTCTGTTAATTCATCTCACAGAGTTACATCTTTCCCTTCAAGAAGCCTTTCGCTAAGGCTGTTCTTGTGGAATTGGCAAAGTGATATTTGGAAGCCCATAGAGAGCTATGGTGAAAAAGGAAATATCTACCGTTCAAAACTGGAAAGAAGCTTTCTGAAAAACGGCTCTGCGTTCTGTTAATTCATCTCACAGAGTTACATCTTTACCTTCAAGAAGCCTTTCGCTAAGGCTGTTCTTGTGGAACTGGCAAAGCGATATTTGGAAGCCCATAGAGGGCTATGGTGAAAAAGGAAATATCTTCCGTTTAAAACTGGAAAGAAGGTTTCTGAGAAACTGCTCTGTGTTCTGTTAATTCATCTCACAGAGTTACATCTTTCCCTTCAAGAAGCCTTTCGCTAAGGCTGTTCTTGTGGAATTGGCAAAGGGATATTTGGAAGCACATAGAAGGCTATGGTGAAAAAGGAAATATCTTCCGTTCAAAACTGGAAAGAAGCTTTCTGAGAAACTGCTCTGTGTTCTGTTAATTCATCTCACAGAGTTACATCTTTCCCTTCAAGAAGCCTTTCGCTAAGGCTGTTCTTGTGGAATTGGTAAAGAGATACTTGGAAGCCCATAGAGGGCTATGTTGAAAAATTAAATATCTTTCGTTGAAAACTGGAAACAATCCTTCTGAGAAACTGCTCTGAGTTCTGTTAATTCATCTCACAGAGTTACATCTTTCCCTTCAAGAAGCCTTTCGCTCAGGCTGTTCTTGTGGAACTGGCAAAGGGATATTTGGAAGCCCATAGAGGGCTATGGTGAAAAAGGAAATATCTTCCGTTCAAAACTGGAAAGAAGCTTTCTGAGAAACTGCTCTGTGTTCTGTTAATTCATCTCACAGAGTTACATCTTTCCCTTCAAGAAGTCTTTCGCTAAGGCTGTTCTTGTGGAATTGGCAAAGAGATATTTGGAAGCCCATAGAGGGCTATGGTGAAAAAGGAAATATCTTCCGTTTAAAACTGGAAAGAAGCTTTCTGAGAAACTGCTCTGTGTTCTGTTAATTCATCTCACAGAGTTACATCTTTCCCTTCAAGAAGCCTTTCGCTAAGGCTGTTCTTGTGGAATTGGCAAAGGGATATTTGGAAGCCCATAGAGGGCTATGGTGAAACAGGAAATATCTTCCGTTCAAAACTGGAAAGAAGCTTTCTGAGAAACTGCTCTGTGTTCTGTTAATTCATCTCACAGAGTTACATCTTTCCCTTCAAGAAGCCTTTCGCTAAGGCTCTTCTTGTGGAATTGGAAAAGGGGTATTTAGAAGCCCATAGAGTTCTATGTTGAAAAAGGAAATATCTTCAGTTCAAAACTGGAAAGAAGCTTTCTGAGAAACTGCTCTGTGTTCTGTTAATTCATCTCACAGAGTTACATCTTTCCCTTCAAGAAGCCTTTCGCTAAGGCTGTTCTTGTGGAATTGGCAAAGGGATATTTGGAAGCACATAGAAGGCTATGGTGAAAAAGGAAATATCTTCCGTTCAAAACTGGAAAGAAGCTTTCTGAGAAACTGCTCTGTGTTCTGTAAATTCATCTCACAGAGTTACATCTTTTCCTTCAAGAAGCCTTTCGCTAAGGCTGTTCTTGTGGAATTGGCAAAGGGATATTTGGAAGCTCATAGAGGGCTATGGTGAAAAAGGAAATATCTTCCGTTCAAAACTGGAAAGAAGCTTTCTGAGAAACTGCTCTGTGTTCTGTTAATTCATCTCACAGAGTTACATCTTTCCCTTCAAGAAGCCTTTCGCTAAGGCTGTTCTTGTGTAATTGGCAAAGAGATATTTCGAAGCCCATAGAGGGCTATGGTGAAAAAGGAAATACCTTCCGTTCAAAACTGGAAAGAAGCTTTCTGAGAAACTGCTCTGTGTTCTGTTAATTCATCTCACAGAGTTACATCTTTCCCTTCAAGTAGTCTTTCGCTAAGGCTGTTCTTGTGGAATTGGCAAAGGGATATTTGGAAGCCCATAGAGGGCTATGGTGAAAAAGGAAATATCTTCCGTTTAAAACTGGAAAAAAGCTTTCTGAGAAACTGCTCTGTGTTCTGTTAATTCATCTCACAGAGTTACATCTTTCCCTTCAAGAAGCCTTTCGCTAAGGCTGTTCTTGTGGAATTGGCAAAGGGATATTTGGAAGCCCATAGAGGGTTATGGTGAAAAAGGAAATATCTTCGGTTCAAAACTGGAAAGAAGCTTTCTGAGAAACTGCTCTGTGTTCTGTTAATTCATCTCACAGAGTTACATCTTTCCCTTCAAGAAGCCTTACGCTAAGGCTGTTCTTGTGGAATTGGCAAAGGGATATTTGGAAGCCCATAGAGGGCTATGGTGAAAAAGGAAATATCTTCCGCTCAAAACTGGAAAGAAGCTTTCTGAGAAACTGCTCTGTGTTCTGTTAATTCATCTCACAGAGTTACATCTTTCCCTTCAAGAAGCCTTTCGCTAAGTCTCTTCTTGTGGAATTGGCAAAGTCATATTTGGAAGCCCCTAGAGGGCTATGGTGAAAAAGGAAATATCTTCCGTTCAAAACTGGAAAGAAGCTTTCTGAGAAACTGCTCTGTGTTCTGTAAATTCATCTCACAGAGTTACATCTTTCCCTTCAATAAGCTTTTCGCTAAGGCTGTTCTTGTGGAATTGGCAAAGGGATATTTGGAAGCCCATAGAGGGCTATGGTGAAAAAAGAAATATCTTCCGTTCAAAACTGGAAAGAAGCGTTCTGAGAAACTGCTCTGTGTTCTGTTAATTCATCTCACAGAGTTACATCTTTCCCTTCAAGAAGCCTTACGCTAAGGCTGTTCTTGTGGAATTGGCAAAGGGATATTTGGAAGCCCATAGAGGGCTATGGTGAAAAAGGAAATATCTTCCGCTCAAAACTGGAAAGAAGCTTTCTGAGAAACTGCTCTGTGTTCTGTTAATTCATCTCACAGAGTTACATCTTTCCCTTCAAGAAGCCTTTCGCTAAGGCTGTTCTTGTGGAATTGGCAAAGGGATATTTCGAAGCCCATAGAGGGCTATGGTGAAAAAGGAAATATCTTCCGTTCAAAACTGGAAAGAAGCTTTCTGAGAAACTGCTCTGTGTTCTGTTAATTCATCTCACAGAGTTACATCTTTCCCTTCAAGAAGCCTTTCGCTAAGGCTGTTCTTGTGGAATTGGTAAAGAGATACTTGGAAGCCCATAGAGGGCTATCTTGAAAAAGGAAATATCTTCCGTTGAAAACTGGAAACAATCCTTCTGAGAAACTGCTCTGTGTTCTGTTAATTCATCTCACAGAGTTACATCTTTCCGTTCAAGAAGCCTTTCGCTAAGGCTGTTCTTGTGGAATTGGCTAAGTCATATTTGGAAGCCCATAGAGGGCTACGGGGAAAAAGGAAATATATTCCGTTCAAAACTGGAAACAATCCTACTGAGAAACTGCTCTGTGTTCTGTTAATTCATCTCACAGAGTTACATCTTTCCCTTCAAGAAGCCTTTCGCTAAGGCTGTTCTTGTGGAATTGGTAAAGGGATATTTGGAAGCCCATAGAGGGCTATGTTGAAAAAGGAAATATCTTCCGTTGAAAACTGGAAACAATCCTTCTGAGAAACTGCTCTGTGTTCTGTTAATTCATCTCACAGAGTTACATCTTTCCCTTCAAGAAGCTTTTCGCTAAGGCTGTTCTTGTGGAATTGTCAAAGGGATATTTGGAAGCCTATAGAGGGCTATGGTGAAAAAGGAAATATCTTCCGTTCAAAACTGGAAAGAAGGTTTCTGAGAAACTGCTCTGTGTTCTGTTAATTCATCTCACAGAGTTACATCTTTCCCTTCAAGAAGCCTTTCGCTAAGGCTGTTCTTGTGGAATTGGAAAAGTCATATTTGGAAGCCCATAGAGGGCCCTGGGGAAAAAGGAAATATCTTCCGTTCAAAACTGGAAAGAAGCTTTCTGAGAAACTGCTCTGTGTTCTGTAAATTCATCTCACACAGTTACATCTTTCCCTTCAAGAAGCCTTTCGCTAAGACTGTTCTTGTGGAATTGGCAAAGGGATATTTGGAAGACCATAGAGGGCTATGGTGAAAAAGGAAATATCTTCCGTTCAAAACTGGAAAGAAGCTTTCTGAAGAACAGCTCTGTGTTCTGTTAATTCATCTCACAGAGTTACATCTTTCCCTTCAAGAAGCCTTTCGCTAAGGCTGTTCTTGTGGAATTGGAAAAGGGATATTTAGAAGCCCATAGAGGGCTACGGTGAAAAAGGAAATATCTTCCGTTCAAAACTGGAAAGAAGCTTTCTGAGAAACTGCTCTGTGTTCTGTTAATTCATCTCACAGAGTTACATCTTTCCCTTCAAGAAGTCTTTTGCTAAGGCTGTTCTTGTGGAATTGGCAAACGGATATTTGGAAGCCCTTAGAGGGCTATGGTGAAAAAGGAAATATCTTTCGTTCAAAACTGGAAAGAAGCTTTCTGAGAAACTGCTCTGTGTTCTGTTAATTCATATCACAGAGTTACCTATTTCCCTTCAAGAAGCCTTTCGCTAAGGCTGTTCTTGTGGAATTGGCAAAGGGATATTTGGAAGCCCATAGAGGGCTATGGTGAAAAAGGAAATATCTTCCGTTCAAAACTGGAAAGAAGCTTTCTGAAAAACTGCTCTGTGTTCTGTTAATTCATCTCACAGAGTTACATCTTTCCCTTCAAGAAGCCTTTCGCTAAGGCTGTTCTTGTGGAATTGGAAAAGGGGTATTTAGAAGCCCATAGAGTTCTATGTTGAAAAAAGAAATATCTTCAGTTCAAAACTGGAAAGAAGCTTTCTGAGAAACTGCTCTGTGTTCTGTTAATTCATCTCACAGAGTTACATCTTTCCCTTCAAGAAGCCTTTCGCTAAGGCTGTTCTTGTGGAATTGGCAAAGGGATATTTCGAAGCCCATAGAGGGCTATGGTGAAAAAGTAAATATCTTCAGTTCAAAACTGGAAAGAAGCTTTCTGAGAAACTGCTCTGTGTTCTGTTAATTCATTTCACAGAGTTACATCTTTCCCTTCAAGACGTCTTGCGCTAAGGCTGTTCTTGTGGAATTGGCAAAGGGATATTTGGAAGCCCATAGAGGGCTATGGTGAAAAAGGAAATATCTTCCGTTCAAAACTGGAAAGAAGCTTTCTGAGAAACTGCTCTGTGTTCTGTTAATTCATATCACAGAGTTACCTCTTTCCCTTCAAGAAGCCTTTCGCTAAGGCTGTTCTTGTGGAATTGGCAAAGGGATATTTGGAAGCCCATAGAGTGCTATGGTGAAAAAGGAAATATCTTCCGTTCAAAACTGGAAAGAAGCTTTCTGAGAAACTGCTCTGTGTTCTGTTAATTCGTCTCACAGTGTTACATCTTTCCCTTCAAGAAGTCTTTCGCTAAGGCTGTTCTTGTGGAATTGGCAAAGGGATATTTGGAAGCCCATAGAGGGCTATGGTAAAAAAGGAAATATCTTCCGTTTAAAACTGGAAAGAAGCTTTCTGAGAAACTGCTCTGTGTTCTGTTAATCCATCTCACAGAGTTACATCTTTCCCTTCAAGAAGCCTTTCGCTAAGGCTGTTCTTGTGGAATTGGCAAAGGGATATTTGGAAGCCCATAGAGGGTTATGGTGAAAAAGGAAATATCTTCCGTTCAAAACTGGAAAGAAGCTTTCTGAGAAACTGCTTTGTGTTCTGTTAATTCATCTCACAGAGTTACATCTTTCCCTTCAAGAAGCCTTACGCTAAGGCTGTTCTTGTGGAATTGGCAAAGGGATATTTGGAAGCCCATAGAGGGCTATGGTGAAAAAGGAAATATCTTCCGTTCAAAACTGGAAAGAAGCTTTCTGAGAAACTGCTCTGTGTTCTGTTAATTCATCTCACAGAGTTACATCTTTCCCTTCAAGAAGCCTTTCGTTAAGGCTGTTATTGTGGAATTGGTAAAGGGATATTTTGAAGCCCATAGAGGGCTATGTTGAAAAAGGAAATATCTTCCGTTGAAAACTGGAAACAATCCTACTGAGAAACTGCTCTGTGTTCTGTTAATTCATCTCACAGAGTTACATCTTTCCCTTCAAGAAGCCTTTCGCTAAGGCTGTTCTTGTGGAATTGGCAATGGGATATTTGGAAGCCCATAGAGTGCTATGGTGAAAAAGGAAATATCTTCCGTTCAAAACTGGAAAGAAGCTTTCTGAGAAACTGCTCTGTGTTCTGTTAATTCATCTCACAGAGTTACATCTTTCCCTTCAAGAAGCCTTTCGCTAAGGCTGTTCTTGTGGAATTGGCAAAGGGATATTTGGAAGCACATAGAAGGCTACGGTGAAAAAGGAAATATCTTCCGTTCAAAACTGGAAAGAAGCTTTCTGAGAAACTGCTCTGTGTTCTGTTAATTCATCTCACAGAGTTACATCTTTCCCTTCAAGAAGCCTTTCGCTAAGGCTGTTCTTGTGGAATTGGTAAAGAGATACTTGGAAGCCCATAGAGGGCTATGTTGAAAAATTAAATATCTTTCGTTGAAAACTGGAAACAATCCTTCTGAGAAACTGCTCTGTGTTCTGTTAATTCATCTCACAGAGTTACATCTTTCCCTTCAAGAAGCCTTTCGCTAAGGCTGTTCTTGTGGAACTGGCAAAGGGATATTTGGAAGCCCATAGAGGGCTATGGTGAAAAAGGAAATATCTTCCGTTTAAAACTGGAAAGAAGCTTTCTGAGAAACTGCTCTGTGTTCTGTTAATTCATCTCACAGAGTTACATCTTTCCCTTCAAGAAGCCTTTCGCTAAGGCTGTTCTTGTGGAATTGGCAAAGGGATATTTGGAAGCCCATAGAGGGCTATGGTGAAACAGGAAATATCTTCCGTTCAAAACTGGAAAGAAGCTTTCTGAGAAACTGCTCTGTGTTCTGTTAATTCATCTCACAGAGTTACATCTTTCCCTTCAAGAAGTCTTTCGCTAAGGCTGTTCTTGTGGAATTGGCAAAGGGATATTTGGAAGCCCATAGAGGGCTATGGTGAAAAAGGAAATATCTTCCGTTTAAAACTGGAAAGAAGCTTTCTGAGAAACTGCTCTGTGTTCTGTTAATTCATCTCACAGAGTTACATCTTTCCCTTCAAGAAGCCTTTCGCTAAGGCTCTTCTTGTGGAATTGGCAAAGGGATATTTCGAAGCCCATAGAGGGCTATGGTGAAAAAGGAAATATCTTCCGTTCAAAACTGGAAAGAAGCTTTCTGAGAAACTGCTCTGTGTTCTGTTAATTCATCTCACAGAGTTACATCTTTCCCTTCAAGAAGCCTTTCGCTAAGGCTGTTCTTGTGGAATTCGCAAAGGGATATTTGGAAGCCCATAGAGGGCTATGGTGAAAAAGGAAATATCTTCCGTTCAAAACTGGAAAGAAGCTTTCTGAATAACAGCTCTGTGTTCTGTTAATTCATCTCACAGAATTACATCTTTCCCTTCAAGAAGCCTTTCGCTAAGGCTGTTCTTGTGGAATTGGAAAAGGGATATTTAGAAGCCCATAGATGGCTATGGTGAAAAAGGAAATATCTTCCGTTCAAAAATGGAAAGAAACTTTCTGAGAAACTGCTCTGTGTTCTGTTAATTCATCTCAAAGAGTTACATCTTTCCCTTCAAGTAGTCTTTCGCTAAGGCTGTTCTTGTGGAATTGGCAAAGGGATATTTGGAAGCCCATAGAGGGCTATGGTGAAAAAGGAAATATCTTCCGTTTAAAACTGGAAAGAAGCTTTCTGAGAAACTGCTCTGTGTTCTGTTAATTCATCTCACAGAGTTACATCTTTCCCTTCAAGAAGCCTTTCGCTAAGGCTGTTCTTGTGGAATTGGCAAAGGGATATTTGGAAGCCCATAGAGGGTTATGGTGAAAAAGGAAATATCTTCGGTTCAAAACTGGAAAGAAGCTTTCTGAGAAACTGCTCTGTGTTCTGTTAATTCATCTCACAGAGTTACATCTTTCCCTTCAAGAAGCCTTACGCTAAGGCTGTTCTTGTGGAATTGGCAAAGGGATATTTGGAAGCCCATAGACGGCTATGGTGAAAAAGGAAATATCTTCCGCTCAAAACTGGAAAGAAGCTTTCTGAGAAACTGCTCTGTGTTCTGTTAATTCATCTCACAGAGTTACATCTTTCCCTTCAAGAAGCCTTTCGCTAAGTCTCTTCTTGTGGAATTGGCAAAGTCATATTTGGAAGCCCCTAGAGGGCTATGGTGAAAAAGGAAATATCTTCCGTTCAAAACTGGAAAGAAGCTTTCTGAGAAACTGCTCTGTGTTCTGTAAATTCATCTCACAGAGTTACATCTTTCCCTTCAATAAGCTTTTCGCTAAGGCTGTTCTTGTGGAATTGGCAAAGGGATATTTGGAAGCCCATAGAGGGCTATGGTGAAAAAAGAAATATCTTCCGTTCAAAACTGGAAAGAAGCGTTCTGAGAAACTGCTCTGTGTTCTGTTAATTCATCTCACAGAGTTACATCTTTCCCTTCAAGAAGCCTTACGCTAAGGCTGTTCTTGTGGAATTGGCAAAGGGATATTTGGAAGCCCATAGAGGGCTATGGTGAAAAAGGAAATATCTTCCGCTCAAAACTGGAAAGAAGCTTTCTGAGAAACTGCTCTGTGTTCTGTTAATTCATCTCACAGAGTTACATCTTTCCCTTCAAGAAGCCTTTCGCTAAGGCTGTTCTTGTGGAATTGGCAAAGGGATATTTCGAAGCCCATAGAGGGCTATGGTGAAAAAGGAAATATCTTCCGTTCAAAACTGGAAAGAAGCTTTCTGAGAAACTGCTCTGTGTTCTGTTAATTCATCTCACAGAGTTACATCTTTCCCTTCAAGAAGCCTTTCGCTAAGGCTGTTCTTGTGGAATTGGTAAAGAGATACTTGGAAGCCCATAGAGGGCTATCTTGAAAAAGGAAATATCTTCCGTTGAAAACTGGAAACAATCCTTCTGAGAAACTGCTCTGTGTTCTGTTAATTCATCTCACAGAGTTACATCTTTCCGTTCAAGAAGCCTTTCGCTAAGGCTGTTCTTGTGGAATTGGCTAAGTCATATTTGGAAGCCCATAGAGGGCTACGGGGAAAAAGGAAATATATTCCGTTCAAAACTGGAAAGAAGCTTTCTGAGAAACTGCTCTGTGTTCTGTTAATTCATCTCACAGAGTTACATCTTTCCCTTCAAGAAGCCTTTCGCTAAGGCTGTTCTTGTGGAATTGGTAAAGGGATATTTGGAAGCCCATAGAGGTCTATGTTGAAAAAGGAAATATCTTCCGTTGAAAACTGGAAACAATCCTTCTGAGAAACTGCTCTGTGTTCTGTTAATTCATCTCACAGAGTTACATCTTTCCCTTCAAGAAGCTTTTCGCTAAGGCTGTTCTTGTGGAATTGTCAAAGGGATATTTGGAAGCCCATAGAGGGCTATGGTGAAAAAGGAAATATCTTCCGTTCAAAACTGGAAAGAAGGTTTCTGAGAAACTGCTCTGTGTTCTGTTAATTCATCTCACAGAGTTACATCTTTCCCTTCAAGAAGCCTTTCGCTAAGGCTGTTCTTGTGGAATTGGCAAAGTCATATTTGGAAGCCCATAGAGGGCCCTGGGGAAAAAGGAAATATCTTCCGTTCAAAACTGGAAAGAAGCTTTCTGAGAAACTGCTCTGTGTTCTGTAAATTCATCTCACACAGTTACATCTTTCCCTTCAAGAAGCCTTTCGCTAAGACTGTTCTTGTGGAATTGGCAAAGGGATATTTGGAAGACCATAGAGGGCTATGTTGAAAAAGGAAATATCTTCCGTTCAAAACTGGAAAGAAGCTTTCTGAAGAACAGCTCTGTGTTCTGTTAATTCATCTCACAGAGTTACATCTTTCCCTTCAAGAAGCCTTTCGCTAAGGCTGTTCTTGTGGAATTGGAAAAGGGATATTTAGAAGCCCATAGAGGGCTACGGTGAAAAAGGAAATATCTTCCGTTCAAAAATGGAAAGAAGCTTTCTGAGAAACTGCTCTGTGTTCTGTTAATTCATCTCACGGAGTTACATCTTTCCCTTCAAGAAGTCTTTTGCTAAGGCTGTTCTTGTGGAATTGGCAAACGGATATTTGGAAGCCCTTAGAGGGCTATGGTGAAAAAGGAAATATCTTTCGTTCAAAACTGGAAAGAAGCTTTCTGAGAAACTGCTCTGTGTTCTGTTAATTCATATCACAGAGTTACCTCTTTCCCTTCAAGAAGCCTTTCGCTAAGGCTGTTCTTGTGGAATTGGCAAAGGGATATTTGGAAGCCCATAGAGGGCTATGGTGAAAAAGGAAATATCTTCCGTTCAAAACTGGAAAGAAGCTTTCTGAAAAACTGCTCTGTGTTCTGTTAATTCATCTCACAGAGTTACATCTTTCCCTTCAAGAAGCCTTTCGCTAAGGCTGTTCTTGTGGAATTGGAAAAGGGGTATTTAGAAGCCCATAGAGTTCTATGTTGAAAAAGGAAATATCTTCAGTTCAAAACTGGAAAGAAGCTTTCTGAGAAACTGCTCAGTGTTCTGTTAATTCATCTCACAGAGTTACATCTTTCCCTTCAAGAAGCCTTTCGCTAAGGCTGTTCTTGTGGAATTGGCAAAGGGATATTTCGAAGCCCATAGAGGGCTATGGTGAAAAAGTAAATATCTTCAGTTCAAAACTGGAAAGAAGCTTTCTGAGAAACTGCTCTGTGTTCTGTTAATTCATTTCACAGAGTTACATCTTTCCCTTCAAGAAGTCTTGCGCTAAGGCTGTTCTTGTGGAATTGGCAAAGGGATATTTGGAAGCCCATAGAGGGCTATGGTGAAAAAGGAAATATCTTCCGTTCAAAACTGGAAAGAAGCTTTCTGAGAAACTGCTCTGTGTTCTGTTAATTCATATCACAGAGTTACCTCTTTCCCTTCAAGAAGCCTTTCGCTAAGGCTGTTCTTGTGGAATTGGCAAAGGGATATTTGGAAGCCCATAGAGTGCTATGGTGAAAAAGGAAATATCTTCCGTTCAAAACTGGAAAGAAGCTTTCTGAGAAACTGCTCTGTGTTCTGTTAATTCGTCTCACAGTGTTACATCTTTCCCTTCAAGAAGTCTTTCGCTAAGGCTGTTCTTGTGGAATTGGCAAAGGGATATTTGGAAGCCCATAGAGGGCTATGGTAAAAAAGGAAATATCTTCCGTTTAAAACTGGAAAGAAGCTTTCTGAGAAACTGCTCTGTGTTCTGTTAATTCATCTCACAGAGTTACATCTTTCCCTTCAAGAAGCCTTTCGCTAAGGCTGTTCTTGTGGAATTGGCAAAGGGATATTTGGAAGCCCATAGAGGGTTATGGTGAAAAAGGAAATATCTTCCGTTCAAAACTGGAAAGAAGCTTTCTGAGAAACTGCTTTGTGTTCTGTTAATTCATCTCACAGAGTTACATCTTTCCCTTCAAGAAGCCTTACGCTAAGGCTGTTCTTGTGGAATTGGCAAAGGGATATTTGGAAGCCCATAGAGGGCTATGGTGAAAAAGGAAATATCTTCCGTTCAAAACTGGAAAGAAGCTTTCTGAGAAACTGCTCTGTGTTCTGTTAATTCATCTCACAGAGTTACATCTTTCCCTTCAAGAAGCCTTTCGTTAAGGCTGTTATTGTGGAATTGGTAAAGGGATATTTTGAAGCCCATAGAGGGCTATGTTGAAAAAGGAAATATCTTCCGTTGAAAACTGGAAACAATCCTACTGAGAAACTGCTCTGTGTTCTGTTAATTCATCTCACAGAGTTACATCTTTCCCTTCAAGAAGCCTTTCGCTAAGGCTGTTCTTGTGGAATTGGCAATGGGATATTTGGAAGCCCATAGAGTGCTATGGTGAAAAAGGAAATATCTTCCGTTCAAAACTGGAAAGAAGCTTTCTGAGAAACTGCTCTGTGTTCTGTTAATTCATCTCACAGAGTTACATCTTTCCCTTCAAGAAGTCTTTCGCTAAGGCTGTTCTTGTGGAATTGTCAAAGGGATATTTGGAAGCCCATAGAGGGCTATGGTGAAAAAGGAAATATCTTCCGTTTAAAACTGGAAAGAAGCTTTCTGAGAAACTGCTCTGTGTTCTGTTAATTCATCTCACAGAGTTACATCTTTCCCTTCAAGAAGCCTTTCGCTAAGTCTGTTCTTGTGGAATTGGCAAAGGGATATTTGGAAGCACATAGAAGGCTATGGTGAAAAAGGAAATATCTTCCGTTCAAAACTGGAAAGAAGCTATCTGAGAAACTGCTCTGTGTTCTGTTAATTCATCTCACAGAGTTACATCTTTCCCTTCAAGAAGCCTTTCGCTAAGGCTGTTCTTGTGGAATTGGTAAAGAGATACTTGGAAGCCCATAGAGGGCTATGTTGAAAAATTAAATATCTTTCGTTGAAAACTGGAAACAATCCTTCTGAGAAACTGCTCTGTGTTCTGTTAATTCATCTCACAGAGTTACATCTTTCCCTTCAAGAAGCCTTTCGCTAAGGCTGTTCTTGTGGAACTGGCAAAGGGATATTTGGAAGCCCATAGAGGGCTATGGTGAAAAAGGAAATATCTTCCGTTCAAAACTGGAAAGAAGCTTTCTGAGAAACTGCTCTGTGTTCTTTTAATTCATCTCACAGAGTTACATCTTTCCCTTCAAGAAGTCTTTCGCTAAGGCTGTTCTTGTGGAATTGGCAAAGAGATATTTGGAAGCTCATAGAGGGCTATGGTGAAAAAGGAAATATCTTCCGTTTAAAACTGGAAAGAAGCTTTCTGAGAAACTGCTCTGTGTTCTGTTAATTCATCTCACAGAGTTACATCTTTCCCTTCAAGAAGCCTTTCGCTAAGGCTGTTCTTGTGGAATTGGCAAAGGGATATTTGGAAGCCCATAGAGGGCTATGGTGAAACAGGAAATATCTTCCGTTCAAAACTGGAAAGAAGCTTTCTGAGAAACTGCTCTGTGTTCTGTTAATTCATCTCACAGAGTTACATCTTTCCCTTCAAGAAGTCTTTCGCTAAGGCTGTTCTTGTGGAATTGGCAAAGGGATATTTGGAAGCCCATAGAGGGCTATGGTGAAAAAGGAAATATCTTCCGTTTAAAACTGGAAAGAAGCTTTCTGAGAAACTGCTCTGTGTTCTCTAAATTCATCTCACAGAGTTACATCTTTCCCTTCAAGAAGCCTTTCGCTAAGGCTGTTCTTGTGGAATTGGCAAAGTCATATTTGGAAGCTCATAGAGGGGTATGGTGAAAAAGGAAATATCTTCCGTTCAAAACTGGAAAGAAGCTTTCTGAGAAACTGCTCTGTGTTCTGTAAATTCATCTCACAGAGTTACATCTTTTCCTTCAAGAAGCCTATCGCTAAGGCTGTTCTTGTGGAATTGGCAAAGGGATATTTGGAAGCCCATAGAGGGCTATGGTGAAAAAGGAAATATCTTCCGTTCAAAACTGGAAAGAAGCTTTCTGAGAAACTGCTCTGTGTTCTGTTAATTCATCTCACAGAGTTACATCTTTCCCTTCAAGAAGCCTTTCGCTAAGGCTGTTCCTGTGGAATTGGCAAAGAGATATTTCGAAGCCCATAGAGGGCTATGGTGAAAAAGGAAATACCTTCCGTTCAAAACTGGAAAGAAGCTTTCTGAGAAACTGCTCTGTGTTCTGTTAATTCATCTCACAGAGTTACATCTTTCCCTTCAAGAAGCCTTTCGCTAAGGCTGTTCTTTTGGAATTGGCAAAGGGATATTTGGAAGCCCACAGAGGGCTATGGTGAAAAAGGAAATATCTTCCGTTTAAAACTGGAAAGAAGTTTCTGAGAAACTGCTCTGTGTTCTGTTAATTCATCTCACAGAGGTACATCTTTCCCTTCAAGAAGCCTTTCGCTAAGGCTGTTCTTGTGGAATTGGAAAAGGGGTATTTAGAAGCCCATAGAGGGCTATGGTGAAAAAGGAAATATCTTCCGTTCAAAACTGGAAAGAAGCTATCTGAGAAACTGCTCTGTGTTCTGTTAATTCATCTCACTGAGTTACATCTTTCCCTTCAAGAAGCCTTTCGCTAAGGCTGTTCTTGTGGAATTG
The DNA here is from genome assembly GCF_047675955.1 of Chlorocebus sabaeus. NCBI lineage: Eukaryota > Metazoa > Chordata > Mammalia > Primates > Cercopithecidae > Chlorocebus > Chlorocebus sabaeus. The sequence goes on along the minus strand of NW_027327925.1, from coordinate 1,114,826 downwards.
GTAAAGAGATACTTGGAAGCCCATAGAGGGCTATGTTGAAAAATTAAATATCTTTCGTTGAAAACTGGAAACAATCCTTCTGAGAAACTGCTCTGTGTTCTGTTAATTCATCTCACAGAGTTACATCTTTCCCTTCAAGAAGCCTTTCGCTAAGGCTGTTCTTGTGGAACTGGCAAAGGGATATTTGGAAGCCCATAGAGGGCTATGGTGAAAAAGGAAATATCTTCCGTTCAAAACTGGAAAGAAGCTTTCTGAGAAACTGCTCTGTGTTCTTTTAATTCATCTCACAGAGTTACATCTTTCCCTTCAAGAAGTCTTTCGCTAAGGCTGTTCTTGTGGAATTGGCAAAGAGATATTTGGAAGCTCATAGAGGGCTATGGTGAAAAAGGAAATATCTTCCGTTTAAAACTGGAAAGAAGCTTTCTGAGAAACTGCTCTGTGTTCTGTTAATTCATCTCACAGAGTTACATCTTTCCCTTCAAGAAGCCTTTCGCTAAGGCTGTTCTTGTGGAATTGGCAAAGGGATATTTGGAAGCCCATAGAGGGCTATGGTGAAACAGGAAATATCTTCCGTTCAAAACTGGAAAGAAGCTTTCTGAGAAACTGCTCTGTGTTCTGTTAATTCATCTCACAGAGTTACATCTTTCCCTTCAAGAAGTCTTTCGCTAAGGCTGTTCTTGTGGAAATGGCAAAGGGATATTTGGAAGCCCATAGAGGGCTATGGTGAAAAAGGAAATATCTTCCGTTTAAAACTGGAAAGAAGCTTTCTGAGAAACTGCTCTGTGTTCTCTAAATTCATCTCACAGAGTTACATCTTTCCCTTCAAGAAGCCTTTCGCTAAGGCTGTTCTTGTGGAATTGGCAAAGTCATATTTGGAAGCTCATAGAGGGGTATGGTGAAAAAGGAAATATCTTCCGTTCAAAACTGGAAAGAAGCTTTCTGAGAAACTGCTCTGTGTTCTGTAAATTCATCTCACAGAATTACATCTTTTCCTTCAAGAAGCCTATCGCTAAGGCTGTTCTTGTGGAATTGGCAAAGGGATATTTGGAAGCCCATAGAGGGCTATGGTGAAAAAGGAAATATCTTCCGTTCAAAACTGGAAAGAAGCTTTCTGAGAAACTGCTCTGTGTTCTGTTAATTCATCTCACAGAGTTACATCTTTCCCTTCAAGAAGCCTTTCGCTAAGGCTGTTCCTGTGGAATTGGCAAAGAGATATTTCGAAGCCCATAGAGGGCTATGGTGAAAAAGGAAATACCTTCCGTTCAAAACTGGAAAGAAGCTTTCTGAGAAACTGCTCTGTGTTCTGTTAATTCATCTCACAGAGTTACATCTTTCCCTTCAAGAAGCCTTTCGCTAAGGCTGTTCTTGTGGAATTGGTAAAGAGATACTTGGAAGCCCATAGAGGGCTATCTTGAAAAAGGAAATATCTTCCGTTGAAAACTGGAAACAATCCTTCTGAGAAACTGCTCTGTGTTCTGTTAATTCATCTCACAGAGTTACATCTTTCCGTTCAAGAAGCCTTTCGCTAAGGCTGTTCTTGTGGAATTGGCTAAGTCATATTTGGAAGCCCATAGAGGGCTACGGGGAAAAAGGAAATATATTCCGTTCAAAACTGGAAAGAAGCTTTCTGAGAAACTGCTCTGTGTTCTGTTAATTCATCTCACAGAGTTACATCTTTCCCTTCAAGAAGCCTTTCGCTAAGGCTGTTCTTGTGGAATTGGTAAAGGGATATTTGGAAGCCCATAGAGGTCTATGTTGAAAAAGGAAATATCTTCCGTTGAAAACTGGAAACAATCCTTCTGAGAAACTGCTCTGTGTTCTGTTAATTCATCTCACAGAGTTACATCTTTCCCTTCAAGAAGCTTTTCGCTAAGGCTGTTCTTGTGGAATTGTCAAAGGGATATTTGGAAGCCCATAGAGGGCTATGGTGAAAAAGGAAATATCTTCCGTTCAAAACTGGAAAGAAGGTTTCTGAGAAACTGCTCTGTGTTCTGTTAATTCATCTCACAGAGTTACATCTTTCCCTTCAAGAAGCCTTTCGCTAAGGCTGTTCTTGTGGAATTGGCAAAGTCATATTTGGAAGCCCATAGAGGGCCCTGGGGAAAAAGGAAATATCTTCCGTTCAAAACTGGAAAGAAGCTTTCTGAGAAACTGCTCTGTGTTCTGTAAATTCATCTCACACAGTTACATCTTTCCCTTCAAGAAGCCTTTCGCTAAGACTGTTCTTGTGGAATTGGCAAAGGGATATTTGGAAGACCATAGAGGGCTATGTTGAAAAAGGAAATATCTTCCGTTCAAAACTGGAAAGAAGCTTTCTGAAGAACAGCTCTGTGTTCTGTTAATTCATCTCACAGAGTTACATCTTTCCCTTCAAGAAGCCTTTCGCTAAGGCTGTTCTTGTGGAATTGGAAAAGGGATATTTAGAAGCCCATAGAGGGCTACGGTGAAAAAGGAAATATCTTCCGTTCAAAAATGGAAAGAAGCTTTCTGAGAAACTGCTCTGTGTTCTGTTAATTCATCTCACGGAGTTACATCTTTCCCTTCAAGAAGTCTTTTGCTAAGGCTGTTCTTGTGGAATTGGCAAACGGATATTTGGAAGCCCTTAGAGGGCTATGGTGAAAAAGGAAATATCTTTCGTTCAAAACTGGAAAGAAGCTTTCTGAGAAACTGCTCTGTGTTCTGTTAATTCATATCACAGAGTTACCTCTTTCCCTTCAAGAAGCCTTTCGCTAAGGCTGTTCTTGTGGAATTGGCAAAGGGATATTTGGAAGCCCATAGAGGGCTATGGTGAAAAAGGAAATATCTTCCGTTCAAAACTGGAAAGAAGCTTTCTGAAAAACTGCTCTGTGTTCTGTTAATTCATCTCACAGAGTTACATCTTTCCCTTCAAGAAGCCTTTCGCTAAGGCTGTTCTTGTGGAATTGGAAAAGGGGTATTTAGAAGCCCATAGAGTTCTATGTTGAAAAAGGAAATATCTTCAGTTCAAAACTGGAAAGAAGCTTTCTGAGAAACTGCTCAGTGTTCTGTTAATTCATCTCACAGAGTTACATCTTTCCCTTCAAGAAGCCTTTCGCTAAGGCTGTTCTTGTGGAATTGGCAAAGGGATATTTCGAAGCCCATAGAGGGCTATGGTGAAAAAGTAAATATCTTCAGTTCAAAACTGGAAAGAAGCTTTCTGAGAAACTGCTCTGTGTTCTGTTAATTCATTTCACAGAGTTACATCTTTCCCTTCAAGAAGTCTTGCGCTAAGGCTGTTCTTGTGGAATTGGCAAAGGGATATTTGGAAGCCCATAGAGGGCTATGGTGAAAAAGGAAATATCTTCCGTTCAAAACTGGAAAGAAGCTTTCTGAGAAACTGCTCTGTGTTCTGTTAATTCATATCACAGAGTTACCTCTTTCCCTTCAAGAAGCCTTTCGCTAAGGCTGTTCTTGTGGAATTGGCAAAGGGATATTTGGAAGCCCATAGAGTGCTATGGTGAAAAAGGAAATATCTTCCGTTCAAAACTGGAAAGAAGCTTTCTGAGAAACTGCTCTGTGTTCTGTTAATTCGTCTCACAGTGTTACATCTTTCCCTTCAAGAAGTCTTTCGCTAAGGCTGTTCTTGTGGAATTGGCAAAGGGATATTTGGAAGCCCATAGAGGGCTATGGTAAAAAAGGAAATATCTTCCGTTTAAAACTGGAAAGAAGCTTTCTGAGAAACTGCTCTGTGTTCTGTTAATTCATCTCACAGAGTTACATCTTTCCCTTCAAGAAGCCTTTCGCTAAGGCTGTTCTTGTGGAATTGGCAAAGGGATATTTGGAAGCCCATAGAGGGTTATGGTGAAAAAGGAAATATCTTCCGTTCAAAACTGGAAAGAAGCTTTCTGAGAAACTGCTTTGTGTTCTGTTAATTCATCTCACAGAGTTACATCTTTCCCTTCAAGAAGCCTTACGCTAAGGCTGTTCTTGTGGAATTGGCAAAGGGATATTTGGAAGCCCATAGAGGGCTATGGTGAAAAAGGAAATATCTTCCGTTCAAAACTGGAAAGAAGCTTTCTGAGAAACTGCTCTGTGTTCTGTTAATTCATCTCACAGAGTTACATCTTTCCCTTCAAGAAGCCTTTCGTTAAGGCTGTTATTGTGGAATTGGTAAAGGGATATTTTGAAGCCCATAGAGGGCTATGTTGAAAAAGGAAATATCTTCCGTTGAAAACTGGAAACAATCCTACTGAGAAACTGCTCTGTGTTCTGTTAATTCATCTCACAGAGTTACATCTTTCCCTTCAAGAAGCCTTTCGCTAAGGCTGTTCTTGTGGAATTGGCAATGGGATATTTGGAAGCCCATAGAGTGCTATGGTGAAAAAGGAAATATCTTCCGTTCAAAACTGGAAAGAAGCTTTCTGAGAAACTGCTCTGTGTTCTGTTAATTCATCTCACAGAGTTACATCTTTCCCTTCAAGAAGTCTTTCGCTAAGGCTGTTCTTGTGGAATTGTCAAAGGGATATTTGGAAGCCCATAGAGGGCTATGGTGAAAAAGGAAATATCTTCCGTTTAAAACTGGAAAGAAGCTTTCTGAGAAACTGCTCTGTGTTCTGTTAATTCATCTCACAGAGTTACATCTTTCCCTTCAAGAAGCCTTTCGCTAAGTCTGTTCTTGTGGAATTGGCAAAGGGATATTTGGAAGCACATAGAAGGCTATGGTGAAAAAGGAAATATCTTCCGTTCAAAACTGGAAAGAAGCTATCTGAGAAACTGCTCTGTGTTCTGTTAATTCATCTCACAGAGTTACATCTTTCCCTTCAAGAAGCCTTTCGCTAAGGCTGTTCTTGTGGAATTGGTAAAGAGATACTTGGAAGCCCATAGAGGGCTATGTTGAAAAATTAAATATCTTTCGTTGAAAACTGGAAACAATCCTTCTGAGAAACTGCTCTGTGTTCTGTTAATTCATCTCACAGAGTTACATCTTTCCCTTCAAGAAGCCTTTCGCTAAGGCTGTTCTTGTGGAACTGGCAAAGGGATATTTGGAAGCCCATAGAGGGCTATGGTGAAAAAGGAAATATCTTCCGTTCAAAACTGGAAAGAAGCTTTCTGAGAAACTGCTCTGTGTTCTTTTAATTCATCTCACAGAGTTACATCTTTCCCTTCAAGAAGTCTTTCGCTAAGGCTGTTCTTGTGGAATTGGCAAAGAGATATTTGGAAGCTCATAGAGGGCTATGGTGAAAAAGGAAATATCTTCCGTTTAAAACTGGAAAGAAGCTTTCTGAGAAACTGCTCTGTGTTCTGTTAATTCATCTCACAGAGTTACATCTTTCCCTTCAAGAAGCCTTTCGCTAAGGCTGTTCTTGTGGAATTGGCAAAGGGATATTTGGAAGCCCATAGAGGGCTATGGTGAAACAGGAAATATCTTCCGTTCAAAACTGGAAAGAAGCTTTCTGAGAAACTGCTCTGTGTTCTGTTAATTCATCTCACAGAGTTACATCTTTCCCTTCAAGAAGTCTTTCGCTAAGGCTGTTCTTGTGGAATTGGCAAAGGGATATTTGGAAGCCCATAGAGGGCTATGGTGAAAAAGGAAATATCTTCCGTTTAAAACTGGAAAGAAGCTTTCTGAGAAACTGCTCTGTGTTCTCTAAATTCATCTCACAGAGTTACATCTTTCCCTTCAAGAAGCCTTTCGCTAAGGCTGTTCTTGTGGAATTGGCAAAGTCATATTTGGAAGCTCATAGAGGGGTATGGTGAAAAAGGAAATATCTTCCGTTCAAAACTGGAAAGAAGCTTTCTGAGAAACTGCTCTGTGTTCTGTAAATTCATCTCACAGAGTTACATCTTTTCCTTCAAGAAGCCTATCGCTAAGGCTGTTCTTGTGGAATTGGCAAAGGGATATTTGGAAGCCCATAGAGGGCTATGGTGAAAAAGGAAATATCTTCCGTTCAAAACTGGAAAGAAGCTTTCTGAGAAACTGCTCTGTGTTCTGTTAATTCATCTCACAGAGTTACATCTTTCCCTTCAAGAAGCCTTTCGCTAAGGCTGTTCCTGTGGAATTGGCAAAGAGATATTTCGAAGCCCATAGAGGGCTATGGTGAAAAAGGAAATACCTTCCGTTCAAAACTGGAAAGAAGCTTTCTGAGAAACTGCTCTGTGTTCTGTTAATTCATCTCACAGAGTTACATCTTTCCCTTCAAGAAGCCTTTCGCTAAGGCTGTTCTTTTGGAATTGGCAAAGGGATATTTGGAAGCCCACAGAGGGCTATGGTGAAAAAGGAAATATCTTCCGTTTAAAACTGGAAAGAAGTTTCTGAGAAACTGCTCTGTGTTCTGTTAATTCATCTCACAGAGGTACATCTTTCCCTTCAAGAAGCCTTTCGCTAAGGCTGTTCTTGTGGAATTGGAAAAGGGGTATTTAGAAGCCCATAGAGGGCTATGGTGAAAAAGGAAATATCTTCCGTTCAAAACTGGAAAGAAGCTATCTGAGAAACTGCTCTGTGTTCTGTTAATTCATCTCACTGAGTTACATCTTTCCCTTCAAGAAGCCTTTCGCTAAGGCTGTTCTTGTGGAATTGGTAAAGAGATACTTGGAAGCCCATAGAGGGCTATGTTGAAAAATTAAATATCTTTCGTTGAAAACTGGAAACAATCCTTCTGAGAAACTGCTCTGTGTTCTGTTAATTCATCTCACAGAGTTACATCTTTCCCTTCAAGAAGCCTTTCGCTAAGGCTGTTCTTGTGGAACTGGCAAAGGGATATTTGGAAGCCCATAGAGGGCTATGGTGAAAAAGGAAATATCTTCCGTTCAAAACTGGAAAGAAGCTTTCTGAGAAACTGCTCTGTGTTCTTTTAATTCATCTCACAGAGTTACATCTTTCCCTTCAAGAAGTCTTTCGCTAAGGCTGTTCTTGTGGAATTGGCAAAGAGATATTTGGAAGCTCATAGAGGGCTATGGTGAAAAAGGAAATATCTTCCGTTTAAAACTGGAAAGAAGCTTTCTGAGAAACTGCTCTGTGTTCTGTTAATTCATCTCACAGAGTTACATCTTTCCCTTCAAGAAGCCTTTCGCTAAGGCTGTTCTTGTGGAATTGGCAAAGGGATATTTGGAAGCCCATAGAGGGCTATGGTGAAACAGGAAATATCTTCCGTTCAAAACTGGAAAGAAGCTTTCTGAGAAACTGCTCTGTGTTCTGTTAATTCATCTCACAGAGTTACATCTTTCCCTTCAAGAAGTCTTTCGCTAAGGCTGTTCTTGTGGAATTGGCAAAGGGATATTTGGAAGCCCATAGAGGGCTATGGTGAAAAAGGAAATATCTTCCGTTTAAAACTGGAAAGAAGCTTTCTGAGAAACTGCTCTGTGTTCTCTAAATTCATCTCACAGAGTTACATCTTTCCCTTCAAGAAGCCTTTCGCTAAGGCTGTTCTTGTGGAATTGGCAAAGTCATATTTGGAAGCTCATAGAGGGGTATGGTGAAAAAGGAAATATCTTCCGTTCAAAACTGGAAAGAAGCTTTCTGAGAAACTGCTCTGTGTTCTGTAAATTCATCTCACAGAATTACATCTTTTCCTTCAAGAAGCCTATCGCTAAGGCTGTTCTTGTGGAATTGGCAAAGGGATATTTGGAAGCCCATAGAGGGCTATGGTGAAAAAGGAAATATCTTCCGTTCAAAACTGGAAAGAAGCTTTCTGAGAAACTGCTCTGTGTTCTGTTAATTCATCTCACAGAGTTACATCTTTCCCTTCAAGAAGCCTTTCGCTAAGGCTGTTCCTGTGGAATTGGCAAAGAGATATTTCGAAGCCCATAGAGGGCTATGGTGAAAAAGGAAATACCTTCCGTTCAAAACTGGAAAGAAGCTTTCTGAGAAACTGCTCTGTGTTCTGTTAATTCATCTCACAGAGTTACATCTTTCCCTTCAAGAAGCCTTTCGCTAAGGCTGTTCTTTTGGAATTGGCAAAGGGATATTTGGAAGCCCACAGAGGGCTATGGTGAAAAAGGAAATATCTTCCGTTTAAAACTGGAAAGAAGTTTCTGAGAAACTGCTCTGTGTTCTGTTAATTCATCTCACAGAGGTACATCTTTCCCTTCAAGAAGCCTTTCGCTAAGGCTGTTCTTGTGGAATTGGAAAAGGGGTATTTAGAAGCCCATAGAGGGCTATGGTGAAAAAGGAAATATCTTCCGTTCAAAACTGGAAAGAAGCTTTCTGAGAAACTGCTCTGTGTTCTGTTAATTCATCTCACAGAGTTACATCTTTCCCTTCAAGAAGCCTTTCGCTAAGGCTCTTCTTGTGGAATTGGCAAAGGGATATTTCGAAGCCCATAGAGGGCTATGGTGAAAAAGGAAATATCTTCCGTTCAAAACTGGAAAGAAGCTTTCTGAGAAACTGCTCTGTGTTCTGTTAATTCATCTCACAGAGTTACATCTTTCCCTTCAAGAAGCCTTTCGCTAAGGCTGTTCTTGTGGAATTCGCAAAGGGATATTTGGAAGCCCATAGAGGGCTATGGTGAAAAAGGAAATATCTTCCGTTCAAAACTGGAAAGAAGCTTTCTGAATAACAGCTCTGTGTTCTGTTAATTCATCTCACAGAATTACATCTTTCCCTTCAAGAAGCCTTTCGCTAAGGCTGTTCTTGTGGAATTGGAAAAGGGATATTTAGAAGCCCATAGATGGCTATGGTGAAAAAGGAAATATCTTCCGTTCAAAAATGGAAAGAAACTTTCTGAGAAACTGCTCTGTGTTCTGTTAATTCATCTCACAGAGTTACATCTTTCCCTTCAAGAAGCCTTTCGCTAAGGCTGTTCTTGTGGAATTGGCAAAGTGATATTTGGAAGCCCATAGAGGGCTATGGTGAAAAAGGAAATATCTACCGTTCAAAACTGGAAAGAAGATTTCTGAAAAACTGCTCTGCGTTCTGTTAATTCATCTCACAGAGTTACATCTTTCCCTTCAAGAAGCCTTTCGCTAAGGCTGTTCTTGTGGAACTGGCAAAGGGATATTTGGAAGCCCATAGAGGGCTATGGTGAAAAAGGAAATATCTTCCGTTAAAAACTGGAAAGAAGCTTTCTGAGAAACTGCTCTGTGTTCGGTAAATTCATCTCACAGAGTTACATCTTTCCCTTCAAGAGGCCTTTCGCTAAGGCTGTTCTTGTGGAATTGGCAAAGGGATATTTGGAAGCACATAGAAGGCTACGGTGAAAAAGGAAATATCTTCCGTTCAAAACTGGAAAGAAGCTTTCTGAGAAACTGCTCTGTGTTCTGTAAATTCATCTCACAGAGTTACATCTTTTCCTTCAAGAAGCCTTTCGCTAAGGCTGTTCTTGTGGAATTGGCAAAGGGATATTTGGAAGCCCATAGAGGGCTATGGTAAAAAAGGAAATATCTTCCGTTCAAAACTGGAAAGAAGCTTTCTGAGAAACTGCTCTGTTTTCTGTTAATTCATCTCACAGAGTTACATCTTTCCCTTCAAGAAGCCTTTCGCTAAGGCTGTTCCTGTGGAATTGGCAAAGAGATATTTCGAAGCCCATAGAGGGCTATGGTGAAAAAGGAAATACCTTCCGTTCAAAACTGGAAAGAATCTTTCTGAGAACCTGCTCTGTGTTCTGTTAATTCATCTCACAGAGTTACATCTTTCCCTTCAAGAAGCCTTTCGCTAAGGCTGTTCTTGTGGAATTGGCAAAGGGATATTTGGAAGCCCATAGAGGGCTATGGTGAAAAAGGAAATATCTTCCGTTTAAAACTGGAAAGAAGTTTCTGAGAAACTGCTCTGTGTTCTGTTAATTCATCTCACAGAGGTACATCTTTCCCTTCAAGAAGTCTTGCGCTAAGGCTGTTCTTGTGGAATTGGCAAAGGGATATTTGGAAGCCCATAGAGGGCTATGGTGAAAAAGGAAATATCTTCCGTTTAAAACTGGAAAGAAGTTTCTGAGAAACTGCTCTGTGTTCTGTTAATTCATTTCACAGAGTTACATCTTTCCCTTCATGAAGTCTTGCGCTAAGGCTGTTCTTGTGGAATTGGCAAAGGGATATTTGGAAGCCCATAGAGGGCTATGGTGAAAAAGGAAATATCTTCCGTTCAAAACTGGAAAGAAGCTTTCTGAGAAACTGCTCTGTGTTCTGTTAATTCATATCACAGAGTTACATCTTTCCCTTCAAGAAGCCTTTCGCTAAGGCTGTTCTTGTGGAATTGGCAAAGGGATATTTGGAAGCCCATAGAGGGCTATGGTGAAAAAGGAAATATCTTCCGTTCAAAAATGGAAAGAAACTTTCTGAGAAACTGCTCTGTGTTCTGTTAATTCATCTCACAGAGTTACATCTTTCCCTTCAAGAAGCCTTTCACTAAGGCTGTTCTTGTGGAATTGGCAAAGTGATATTTGGAAGCCCATAGAGGGCTATGGTGAAAAAGGAAATATCTACCGTTCAAAACTGGAAAGAAGCTTTGTGAAAAACTGCTCTGCGTTCTGTTAATTCATCTCACAGAGTTACATCTTTCCCTTCAAGAAGCCTTTCGCTAAGGCTGTTCTTGTGGAACTGGCAAAGGGATATTTGGAAGCCCCTAGAGGGCTATGGTGAAAAAGGAAATATCTTCCGTTAAAAACTGGAAAGAAGCTTTCTGAGAAACTGCTCTGTGTTCTGTAAATTCATCTCACAGAGTTACATCTTTTCCTTCAAGAAGCCTTTCGCTAAGGCTGTTCTTGTGGAATTGGCAAAGGGATATTTGGAAGCCCATAGAGGGCTATGGTGAAAAAGGAAATATCTTCCGTTCAAAACTGGAAAGAAGCTTTCTGAGAAACTGCTCTGTGTTCTGTTAATTCATCTCACAGAGTTACATCTTTCCCTTCAAGAAGCCTTTCGCTAAGGCTGTTCCTGTGGAATTGGCAAAGAGATATTTCGAAGCCCATAGAGGGCTATGGTGAAAAAGGAAATACCTTCCGTTCAAAACTGGAAAGAAGCTTTCTGAGAAACTGCTCTGTGTTCTGTTAATTCATCTCACAGAGTTACATCTTTCCCTTCAAGAAGCCTTTCGCTAAGGCTGTTCTTGTGGAATTGGCAAAGGGATATTTGGAAGCCCATAGAGGGCTATGGTGAAAAAGGAAATATCTTCCGTTTAAAACTGGAAAGAAGTTTCTGAGAAACTGCTCTGTGTTCTGTTAATTCATCTCACAGAGGTACATCTTTCCCTTCAAGAAGCCTTTCGCTAAGGCTGTTCTTGTGGAATTGGAAAAGGGGTATTTAGAAGCCCATAGAGGGCTATGGTGAAAAAGGAAATATCTTCCGTTCAAAACTGGAAAGAAGCTTTCTGAGAAACTGCTCTGTGTTCTGTTAATTCATCTCACAGGGTTACATCTTTCCCTTCAAGAAGCCTTTCGCTAAGGCTGTTCTTGTGGAATTGGCAAAGGGATATTTCGAAGCCCATAGAGGGCTATGGTGAAAAAGGAAATATCTACCGTTCAAAACTGGAAAGAAGCTTTCTGAAAAACTGCTCTGTGTTCTGTTAATTCATCTCACAGAGTTACATCTTTCCCTTCAAGAAGCCTTTCACTAAGGCTGTTCTTGTGGAACTGGCAAAGGGATATTTGGAAGCCCATAGAGGGCTATGGTGAAAAAGGAAATATCTTCCGTTCAAAACTGGAAAGAAGCTTTCTGAGAAACTGCTCTGTGTTTTGTTAATTCATCTCACAGAGTTACATCTTTCCCTTCAAGAAGCCTTTCGCTAAGGCTGTTCTTGTGGAATTGGCAAAGGGATATTTGGAAGCACAAAGAAGGCTATGGTGAAAAAGGAAATATCTTCCGTTCAAAACTGGAAAGAAGCTTTCTGAGAAACTGCTCTGTGTTCTGTTAATTCATCTCACAGAGTTACATCTTTCCCTTCAAGAAGTCTTTCGCTAAGGCTGTTCTTGTGGAATTGGCAAAGAGATATTTGGAAGCCCATAGAGGGCTATGGTGAAAAAGGAAATATCTTCCGTTTAAAACTGGGAAGAAGCTTTCTGAGAAACTGCTCTGTGTTCTGTTAATTCATCTCACAGAGTTACATCTTTCCCTTCAAGAAGCCTTTCGCTAAGGCTGTTCTTGTGGAATTGGCAAAGGGATATTTGGAAGCCCATAGAGGGCTATGGTGAAACAGGAAATATCTTCCGTTCAAAACTGGAAAGAAGCTTTCTGAGAAACTGCTCTGTGTTCTGTTAATTCATCTCACAGAGTTACATCTTTCCCTTCAAGAAGTCTTTCGCTAAGGCTGTTCTTGTGGAATTGGCAAAGGGATATTTGGAAGCCCATAGAGGGCTATGGTGAAAAAGGAAATATCTTCCGTTTAAAACTGGAAAGAAGCTTTCTGAGAAACTGCTCTGTGTTCTGTAAATTCATCTCACAGAGTTACATCTTTCCCTTCAAGAAGCCTTTCGCTAAGGCTGTTCTTGTGGAATTGGCAAAGTCATATTTGGAAGCTCATAGAGGGGTATGGTGAAAAAGGAAATATCTTCCGTTCAAAACTGGAAAGAAGCTTTCTGAGAAACTGCTCTGTGTTCTGTAAATTCATCTCACAGAGTTACATCTTTTCCTTCAAGAAGCCTTTCGCTAAGGCTGTTCTTGTGGAATTGGCAAAGGGATATTTGGAAGCCCATAGAGGGCTATGGTGAAAAAGGAAATATCTTCCGTTCAAAACTGGAAAGAAGCTTTCTGAGAAACTGCTCTGTGTTCTGTTAATTCATCTCACAGAGTTACATCTTTCCCTTCAAGAAGCCTTTCGCTAAGGCTGTTCCTGTGGAATTGGCAAAGAGATATTTCGAAGCCCATAGAGGGCTATGGTGAAAAAGGAAATACCTTCCGTTCAAAACTGGAAAGAAGCTTTCTGAGAAACTGCTCTGTGTTCTGTTAATTCATCTCACAGAGTTACATCTTTCCCTTCAAGAAGCCTTTCGCTAAGGCTGTTCTTGTGGAATTGGCAAAGGGATATTTGGAAGCCCATAGAGGGCTAAGGTGAAAAAGGAAATATCTTCCGTTTAAAACTGGAAAGAAGTTTCTGAGAAACTGCTCTGTGTTCTGTTAATTCATCTCACAGAGGTACATCTTTCCCTTCAAGAAGCCTTTCGCTAAGGCTGTTCTTGTGGAATTGGAAAAGGGGTATTTAGAAGCCCATAGAGGGCCATGGTGAAAAAGGAAATATCTTCCGTTCAAAACTGGAAAGGAGCTTTCTGAGAAACTGCTCTGTGTTCTGTTAATTCATCTCACAGAGTTACATCTTTCCCTTCAAGAAGCCTTTCGCTAAGGCTGTTCTTGTGGAATTGGCAAAGTGATATTTGGAAGCCCATAGAGGGCTATGGTGAAAAAGGAAATATCTACCGTTCAAAACTGGAAAGAAGCTTTCTGAAAAACTGCTCTGCGTTCTGTTAATTCATCTCACAGAGTTACATCTTTCCCTTCAAGAAGCCTTTCGCTAAGGCTGTTCTTGTGGAACTGGCAAAGGGATATTTGGAAGCCCATAGAGGGCTATGGTGAAAAAGGAAATATCTTCCGTTCAAAACTGGAAAGAAGCTTTCTGAGAAACTGCTCTGTGTTCGGTAAATTCATCTCACAGAGTTACATCTTTCCCTTCAAGAGGCCTTTCGCTAAGGCTGTTCTTGTGGAATTGGCAAAGGGATATTTGGAAGCCCATAGAAGGCTATGGTGAAAAAGGAAATATCTTCCGTTCAAAACTGGAAAGAAGCTTTCTGAGAAACTGCTCTGTGTTCTGTAAATTCATCTCACAGAGTTACATCTTTTCCTTCAAGAAGCCTTTCGCTAAGGCTGTTCTTGTGGAATTGGCAAAGGGATATTTGGAAGCTCATAGAGGGCTATGGTGAAAAAGGAAATATCTTCCGTTCAAAACTGGAAAGAAGCTTTCTGAGAAACTGCTCTGTGTTCTGTTAATTCATCTCACAGAGTTACATCTTTCCCTTCAAGAAGCCTTTCGCTAAGGCTGTTCCTGTGGAATTGGCAAAGAGATATTTCGAAGCCCATAGTGGGCTATGGTGAAAAAGGAAATACCTTCCGTTCAAAACTGGAAAGAAGCTTTCTGAGAAACTGCTCTGTGTTCTGTTAATTCATCTCACAGAGTTACATCTTTCCCTTCAAGTAGTCTTTCGCTAAGGCTGTTCTTGTGGAATTGGCAAAGGGATATTTGGAAGCCCATAGAGGGCTATGGTGAAAAAGGAAATATCTTCCGTTTAAAACTGGAAAGAAGCTTTCTGAGAAACTGCTCTGTGTTCTGTTAATTCATCTCACAGAGTTACATCTTTCCCTTCAAGAAGCCTTTCGCTAAGGCTGTTCTTGTGGAATTGGCAAAGGGATATTTGGAAGCCCATAGAGGGTTATGGTGAAAAAGGAAATATCTTCGGTTCAAAACTGGAAAGAAGCTTTCTGAGAAACTGCTCTGTGTTCTGTTAATTCATCTCACAGAGTTACATCTTTCCCTTCAAGAAGCCTTACGCTAAGGCTGTTCTTGTGGAATTGGCAAAGGGATATTTGGAAGCCCATAGAGGGCTATGGTGAAAAAGGAAATATCTTCCGCTCAAAACTGGAAAGAAGCTTTCTGAGAAACTGCTCTGTGTTCTGTTAATTCATCTCACAGAGTTACATCTTTCCCTTCAAGAAGCCTTTCGCTAAGTCTCTTCTTGTGGAATTGGCAAAGTCATTTTTGGAAGCCCCTAGAGGGCTATGGTGAAAAAGGAAATATCTTCCGTTCAATACTGGAAAGAAGCTTTCTGAGAAACTGCTCTGTGTTCTGTAAATTCATCTCACAGAGTTACATCTTTCCCTTCAATAAGCCTTTCGCTAAGGCTGTTCTTGTGGAATTGGCAAAGGGATATTTGGAAGCCCATAGAGGGCTATGGTGAAAAAAAGAAATATCTTCCGTTCAAAACTGGAAAGAAGCGTTCTGAGAAACTGCTCTGTGTTCTGTTAATTCATCTCACAGAGTTACATCTTTCCCTTCAAGAAGCTTTTCGCTAAGGCTGTTCTTGTGGAATTGGCAAAGGGATATTTCGAAGCCCATAGAGGGCTATGGTGAAAAAGGAAATAACTTCCGTTCAAAACTGGAAAGAAGCTTTCTGAGAAACTGCTCTGTGTTCTGTTAATTCATCTCACAGAGTTACATCTTTCCCTTCAAGAAGCCTTTCGCTAAGGCTGTTCTTGTGGAATTGGTAAAGAGATACTTGGAAGCCCATAGAGGGCTATGTTGAAAAAGGAAATATCTTCCGTTGAAAACTGGAAACAATCCTTCTGAGAAACTGCTCTGTGTTCTGTTAATTCATCTCACAGAGTTACATCTATCCGTTCAAGAAGCCTTTCGCTAAGGCTGTTCTTGTGGAATTGGCTAAGTCATATTTGGAAGCCCATAGAGGGCTACGGGGAAAAAGGAAATATATTCCGTTCAAAACTGGAAAGAAGCTTTCTGAGAAACTGCTCTGTGTTCTGTTAATTCATCTCACAGAGTTACATCTTTCCCTTCAAGAAGCCTTTCGCTAAGGCTGTTCTTGTGGAATTGGTAAAGGGATATTTGGAAGCCCATAGAGGGCTATGTTGAAAAAGGAAATATCTTCCGTTGAAAACTGGAAACAATCCTTCTGAGAAACTGCTCTGTGTTCTGTTAATTCATCTCACAGAGTTACATCTTTCCCTTCAAGAAGCTTTTCGCTAAGGCTGTTCTTGTGGAATTGTCAAAGGGATATTTGGAAGCCCATAGAGGGCTATGGTGAAAAAGGAAATATCTTCCGTTCAAAACTGGAAAGAAGGTTTCTGAGAAACTGCTCTGTGTTCTGTTAATTCATCTCACAGAGTTACATCTTTCCCTTCAAGAAGCCTTTCGCTAAGGCTGTTCTTGTGGAATTGGCAAAGTCATATTTGGAAGCCCATAGAGGGCCCTGGGGAAAAAGGAAATATCTTCCGTTCAAAACTGGAAAGAAGCTTTCTGAGAAACTGCTCTGTGTTCTGTAAATTCACCTCACACAGTTACATCTTTCCCTTCAAGAAGCCTTTCGCTAAGACTGTTCTTGTGGAATTGGCAAAGGGATATTTGGAAGACCATAGAGGGCTATGGTGAAAAAGGAAATATCTTCCGTTCAAAACTGGAAAGAAGCTTTCTGAAGAACAGCTCTGTGTTCTGTTAATTCATCTCACAGAGTTACATCTTTCCCTTCAAGAAGCCTTTCGCTAAGGCTGTTCTTGTGGAATTGGAAAACGGATATTTAGAAGCCCATAGAGGGCTATGGTGAAAAAGGAAATATCTTCCGTTCAAAAATGGAAAGAAGCTTTCTGAGAAACTGCTCTGTGTTCTGTTAATTCATCTCACAGAGTTACATCTTTCCCTTCAAGAAGTCTTTTGCTAAGGCTGTTCTTGTGGAATTGGCAAAGGGATATTTGGAAGCCCATAGAGGGCTATGGTGAAAAAGGAAATATCTTCCGTTCAAAACTGGAAAGAAGCTTTCTGAGAAACTGCTCTGTGTTCTGTTAATTCATATCACAGAGTTACCTCTTTCCCTTCAAGAAGTCTTGCGCTAAGGCTGTTCTTGTGGAATTGGCAAAGGGATATTTGGAAGCCCATAGAGGGCTATGGTGAAAAAGGAAATATCTTCCGTTCAAAACTGGAAAGAAGCTTTCTGAAAAACTGCTCTGTGTTCTGTTAATTCATCTCACAGAGTTACATCTTTCCCTTCAAGAAGCCTTTCGCTAAGGTTGTTCTTGTGGAATTGGAAAAGGGATATTTAGAAGCCCATAGAGGGCTATGGTGAAAAAGGAAATATCTTCCGTTCAAAAATGGAAAGAAGCTTTCTGAGAAACTGCTCTGTGTTCTGTTAATTCATCTCACAGAGTTACATCTTTCCCTTCAAGAAGTCTTTCGCTAAGGCTGTTCTTGTGGAATTGGCAAAGGGATATTTGGAAGCCCATACAGGGCTATGGTGAAAAAGGAAATATCTTCCGTTCAAAACTGGAAAGAAGCTTTCTGAGAAACTGCTCTGTGTTCTGTTAATTCATATCACAGAGTTACCTCTTTCCCTTCAAGAAGCCTTTCGCTAAGGCTGTTCTTGTGGAATTGGCAAAAGGATATTTGGAAGCCCATAGAGGGCTATGGTGAAAAAGGAAATATCTTCCGTTCAAAACTGGAAAAAAGCTTTCTGAAAAACTGCTCTGTGTTCTGTTAATTCATCTCACAGAGTTACATCTTTCCCTTCAAGAAGCCTTTCGCTAAGGCTGTTCTTGTGGAATTGGAAAAGGGGTATTTAGAAGCCCATAGAGTTCTATGTTGAAAAAGGAAATATCTTCAGTTCAAAACTGGAAAGAAGCTTTCTGAGAAACTGCTCTGTGTTCTGTTAATTCATCTCACAGAGTTACATCTTTCCCTTCAAGAAGCCTTTCGCTAAGGCTGTTCTTGTGGAATTGGCAAAGGGATATTTCGAAGCCCATAGAGGGCTATGGTGAAAAAGTAAATATCTTCAGTTCAAAACTGGAAAGAAGCTTTCTGAGAAACTGCTCTGTGTTCTGTTAATTCATTTCACAGAGTTACATCTTTCCCTTCAAGAAGTCTTGCGCTAAGGCTGTTCTTGTGGAATTGGCAAAGGGATATTTGGAAGCCCATAGAGGGCTATGGTGAAAAAGGAAATATCTTCCGTTCAAAACTGGAAAGAAGCTTTCTGAGAAACTGCTCTGTGTCCTGTTACTTCATATCACAGAGTTACCTCTTTCCCTTCAACAAGCCTTTCGCTAAGGCTGTTCTTGTGGAATTGGCAAAGGGATATTTGGAAGCCCATAGAGGGCTATGGTGAAAAAGGAAATATCTTCCGTTCAAAACTGGAAAGAAGCTTTCTGAGAAACTGCTCTGTGTTCTGTTAATTCGTCTCACAGAGTTACATCTTTCCCTTCAAGAAGTCTTTCACTAAGGCTGTTCTTGTGGAATTGGCAAAGGGATATTTGGAAGCCCATAGAGGGCTATGGTAAAAAAGGAAATATCTTCCGTTTAAAACTGGAAAGAAGCTTTCTGAGAAACTGCTCTGTGTTCTGTTAATTCATCTCACAGAGTTACATCTTTCCCTTCAAGAAGCCTTTCGCTAAGGCTGTTCTTGTGGAATTGGTAAAGAGATACTTGGAAGCCCATAGAGGGCTATGTTGAAAAATTAAATATCTTTCGTTGAAAACTGGAAACAATCCTTCTGAGAAACTGCTCTGTGTTCTGTTAATTCATCTCACAGAGTTACATCTATCCCTTCAAGAAGCCTTTCGCTAAGGCTGTTCTTGTGGAACTTGCAAAGGGATATTTGGAAGCCCATAGAGGGCTATGGTGAAAAAGGAAATATCTTCCGTTCAAAACTGGAAAGAAGCTTTCTGAGAAACTGCTCTGTGTTCTGTTAATTCATCTCACAGAGTTACATCTTTCCCTTCAAGAAGTCTTTCGCTAAGGCTGTTCTTGTGGAATTGGCAAAGAGATATTTGGAAGCCCATAGAGGGCTATGGTGAAAAAGGAAATATCTTCCGTTTAAAACTGGAAAGAAGCTTTCTGAGAAACTGCTCTGTGTTCTGTTAATTCATCTCACAGAGTTACATCTTTGCCTTCAAGAAGTCTTTCGCTAAGGCTGTTCTTGTGGAATTGGCAAAGGGATATTTGGAAGCCCATACAGGGCTATGGTGAAAAAGGAAATATCTTCCGTTCAAAACTGGAAAGAAGCTTTCTGAGAAACTGCTCTGTGTTCTGTTAATTCATATCACAGAGTTACCTCTTTCCCTTCAAGAAGCCTTTCGCTAAGGCTGTTCTTGTGGAATTGGCAAAGGGATATTTGGAAGCCCATAGAGGGCTATGGTGAAAAAGGAAATATCTTCCGTTCAAAACTGGAAAAAAGCTTTCTGAAAAACTGCTCTGTGTTCTGTTAATTCATCTCACAGAGTTACATCTTTCCCTTCAAGAAGCCTTTCGCTAAGGCTGTTCTTGTGGAATTGGAAAAGGGGTATTTAGAAGCCCATAGAGTTCTATGTTGAAAAAGGAAATATCTTCAGTTCAAAACTGGAAAGAAGCTTTCTGAGAAACTGCTCTGTGTTCTGTTAATTCATCTCACAGAGTTACATCTTTCCCTTCAAGAAGCCTTTCGCTAAGGCTGTTCTTGTGGAATTGGCAAAGGGATATTTCGAAGCCCATAGAGGGCTATGGTGAAAAAGTAAATATCTTCAGTTCAAAACTGGAAAGAAGCTTTCTGAGAAACTGCTCTGTGTTCTGTTAATTCATTTCACAGAGTTACATCTTTCCCTTCAAGAAGTCTTGCGCTAAGGCTGTTCTTGTGGAATTGGCAAAGGGATATTTGGATGCCCATAGAGGGCTATGGTAAAAAAGGAAATATCTTCCGTTTAAAACTGGAAAGAAGCTTTCTGAGAAACTGCTCTGTGTTCTGTTAATTCATCTCACAGAGTTACATCTTTCCCTTCAAGAAGCCTTTCGCTAAGTCTGTTCTTGTGGAATTGGTAAAGAGATACTTGGAAGCCCATAGAGGGCTATGTTGAAAAATTAAATATCTTTCGTTGAAAACTGGAAACAATCCTTCTGAGAAACTGCTCTGTGTTCTGTTAATTCATCTCACAGAGTTACATCTATCCCTTCAAGAAGCCTTTCGCTAAGGCTGTTCTTGTGGAACTGGCAAAGGGATATTTGGAAGCCCATAGAGGGCTATGGTGAAAAAGGAAATATCTTCCGTTCAAAACTGGAAAGAAGCTTTCTGAGAAACTGCTCTGTGTTCTGTTAATTCATCTCACAGAGTTACATCTTTCCCTTCAAGAAGTCTTTCGCTAAGGCTGTTCTTGTGGAATTGGCAAAGAGATATTTGGAAGCCCATAGAGGGCTATGGTGAAAAAGGAAATATCTTCCGTTTAAAACTGGAAAGAAGCTTTCTGAGAAACTGCTCTGTGTTCTGTTAATTCATCTCACAGAGTTACATCTTTCCCTTCAAGAAGCCTTTCGCTAAGGCTGTTCTTGTGGAATTGGCAAAGGGATATTTGGAAGCCCATAGAGGGCTATGGTGAAACAGGAAATATCTTCCGTTCAAAACTGGAAAGAAGCTTTCTGAGAAACTGCTCTGTGTTCTGTTAATTCATCTCACAGAGTTACATCTTTCCCTTCAAGAAGCCTTTCGCTAAGGCTGTTCTTGTGGAATTGGCAAAGGGATATTTGGAAGCCCATAGAGGGCTATGGTGAAACAGGAAATATCTTCCGTTCAAAACTGGAAAGAAGCTTTCTGAGAAACTGCTCTGTGTTCTGTTAATTCATCTCACAGAGTTACATCTTTCCCTTCAAGAAGTCTTTCGCTAAGGCTGTTCTTGTGGAATTGGCAAAGGGATATTTGGAAGCCCATAGAGGGCTATGGTGAAAAAGGAAATATCTTCCGTTTAAAACTGGAAAGAAGCTTTCTGAGAAACTGCTCTGTGTTCTGTAAATTCATCTCACAGAGTTACATCTTTCCCTTCAAGAAGCCTTTCGCTAAGGCTGTTCTTGTGGAATTGGCAAAGTCATATTTGGAAGCTCATAGAGGGGTATGGTGAAAAAGGAAATATCTTCCGTTCAAAACTGGAAAGAAGCTTTCTGAGAAACTGCTCTGTGTTCTGTAAATTCATCTCACAGAGTTACATCTTTTCCTTCAAGAAGCCTATCGCTAAGGCTGTTCTTGTGGAATTGGCAAAGGGATATTTGGAAGCCCATAGAGGGCTATGGTGAAAAAGGAAATATCTTCCGTTCAAAACTGGAAAGAAGCTTTCTGAGAAACTGCTCTGTGTTCTGTTAATTCATCTCACAGAGTTACATCTTTCCCTTCAAGAAGCCTTTCGCTAAGGCTGTTCCTGTGGAATTGGCAAAGAGATATTTCGAAGCCCATAGAGGGCTATGGTGAAAAAGGAAATACCTTCCGTTCAAAACTGGAAAGAAGCTTTCTGAGAAACTGCTCTGTGTTCTGTTAATTCATCTCACAGAGTTACATCTTTCCCTTCAAGAAGCCTTTCGCTAAGGCTGTTCTTGTGGAATTGGAAAAGGGGTATTTAGAAGCCCATAGATGGCTATGGAGAAAAAGGAAATATCTTCCGTTCAAAAATGGAAAGAAACTTTCTGAGAAACTGCTCTGTGTTCTGTTAATTCATCTCACAGAGTTACATCTTTCCCTTCAAGAAGCCTTTCGCTAAGGCTGTTCTTGTGGAATTGGCAAAGTGATATTTGGAAGCCCATAGAGGGCTATGGTGAAAAAGGAAATATCTACCGTTCAAAACTGGAAAGAAGATTTCTGAAAAACTGCTCTGCGTTCTGTTAATTCATCTCACAGAGTTACATCTTTCCCTTCAAGAAGCCTTTCGCTAAGGCTGTTCTTGTGGAACTGGCAAAGGGATATTTGGAAGCCCATAGAGGGCTATGGTGAAAAAGGAAATATCTTCCGTTAAAAACTGGAAAGAAGCTTTCTGAGAAACTGCTCTGTGTTCGGTAAATTCATCTCACAGAGTTACATCTTTCCCTTCAAGAGGCCTTTCGCTAAGGCTGTTCTTGTGGAATTGGCAAAGGGATATTTGGAAGCCCATACAGGGCTATGGTGAAAAAGGAAATATCTTCCGTTCAAAACTGGAAAGAAGCTTTCTGAGAAACTGCTCTGTGTTCTGTAAATTCATCTCACAGAGTTACATCTTTTCCTTCAAGAAGCCTTTCGCTAAGGCTGTTCTTGTGGAATTGGCAAAGGGATATTTGGAAGCCCATAGAGGGCTATGGTGAAAAAGGAAATACCTTCCGTTCAAAACTGGAAAGAAGCTTTCTGAGAAACTGCTCTGTGTTCTGTTAATTCATCTCACAGAGTTACATCTTTCCCTTCAAGAAGCCTTTCGCTAAGGCTGTTCTTGTGGAATTGGCAAAGGGATATTTGGAAGCCCATAGAGGGCTATGGTGAAAAAGGAAATATCTTCCGTTTAAAACTGGAAAGAAGTTTCTGAGAAACTGCTCTGTGTTCTGTTAATTCATCTCACAGAGGTACATCTTTCCCTTCAAGAAGTCTTGCGCTAAGGCTGTTCATGTGGAATTGGCAAAGGGATATTTGGAAGCCCATAGAGGGCTAGGTGAAAAAGGAAATATCTTCCGTTTAAAACTGGAAAGAAGTTTCTGAGAAACTGCTCTGTGTTCTGTTAATTCATTTCACAGAGTTACATCTTTCCCTTCAAGAAGTCTTGCGCTAAGGCTGTTCTTGTGTAATTGGCAAAGGGATATTTGGAAGCCCATAGAGGGCTATGGTGAAAAAGGAAATATCTTCCGTTCAAAACTGGAAAGAAGCTTTCTGAGAAACTGCTCTGTGTTCTGTTAATTCATATCACAGAGTTACCTCTTTCCCTTCAAGAAGCCTTTCGCTAAGGCGGTTCTTGTGGAATTGGCAAAGGGATATTTGGAAGCCCATAGAGGGCTATGGTGAAAAAGGAAATATCTTCCGTTCAAAACTGGAAAGAAGCTTTCTGAGAAACTGCTCTGTGTTCTGTTAATTCGTCTCACAGAGTTACATCTTTCCCTTCAAGAAGTCCTTCGCTAAGGCTGTTCTTGTGGAATTGGCAAAGGGATATTTGGAAGCCCATAGAGGGCTATGGTAAAAAAGGAAATATCTTCCGTTTAAAACTGGAAAGAAGCTTTCTGAGAAACTGCTCTGTGTTCTGTTAATTCATCTCACAGAGTTACATCTTTCCCTTCAAGAAGCCTTTCGTTAAGGCTGTTATTGTGGAATTGGTAAAGGGATATTTGGAAGCCCATAGAGGGCTATGTTGAAAAAGGAAATATCTTCCGTTGAAAACTGAAAACAATCCTTCTGAGAAACTGCTCTGTGTTCTGTTAATTCATCTCACAGAGTTACATCTTTCCCTTCAAGAAGCCTTTCGCTAAGGCTGTTCTTGTGGAATTGGCAATGGGATATTTGGAAGCCCATAGAGTGCTATGGTGAAAAAGGAAATATCTTCCGTTCAAAACTGGAAAGAAGCTTTCTGAGAAACTGCTCTGTGTTCTGTTAATTCATCTCACAGAGTTACATCTTTCCCTTCAAGAAGTCTTTCGCTAAGGCTGTTCTTGTGGAATTGGCAAAGGGATATTGGGAAGCCCATAGAGGGCTATGGTGAAAAAGGAAATATCTTCCGTTTAAAACTGGAAAGAAGCTTTCTGAGAAACTGCTCTGTGTTCTGTTAATTCATCTCACAGAGTTACATCTTTCCCTTCAAGAAGCCTTTCGCTAAGGCTGTTCTTGTGGAATTGGCAAAGGGATATTTGGAAGCACATAGAAGGCTATGGTGAAAAAGGAAATATCTTCCGTTAAAAACTGGAAAGAAGCTTTCTGAGAAACTGCTCTGTGTTCTGTTAATTCATATCACAGAGTTACATCTTTCCCTTCAAGAAGCCTTTCGCTAAGGCTGTTCTTGTGGAATTGGTAAAGAGATACTTGGAAGCCCATAGAGGGCTATGTTGAAAAATTAAATATCTTTCGTTGAAAACTGGAAACAATCCTTCTGAGAAACTGCTCTGTGTTCTGTTAATTCATCTCACAGAGTTACATCTTTCCCTTCAAGAAGCCTTTCGCTAAGGCTGTTCTTGTGGAACTGGCAAAGGGATATTTGGAAGCCCATAGAGGGCTATGGTGAAAAAGGAAATATCTTCCGTTCAAAACTGGAAAGAAGCTTTCTGAGAAACTGCTCTGTGTTCTGTTAATTCATCTCACAGAGTTACATCTTTCCCTTCAAGAAGTCTTTCGCTAAGGCTGTTCTTGTGGAATTGGCAAAGAGATATTTGGAAGCCCATAGAGGGCTATGGTGTAAAAGGAAATATCTTCCGTTTAAAACTGGAAAGAAGCTTTCTGAGAAACTGCTCTGTGTTCTGTTAATTCATCTCACAGAGTTACATCTTTCCCTTCAAGAAGCCTTTCGCTAAGGCTGTTCTTGTGTAATTGGCAAAGGGATATTTGGAAGCCCATAGAGGGCTATGGTGAAAAAGGAAATATCTTCCGTTCAAAACTGGAAAGAAGCTTTCTGAATAACAGCTCTGTGTTCTGTTAATTCATCTCACAGAGTTACATCTTTCCCTTCAAGAAGCCTTTCGCTAAGGCTGTTCTTGTGGAATTGGAAAAGGGATATTTGGAAGCCCATAGATGGCTATGGTGAAAAAGGAAATATCTTCCGTTCAAAAATGGAAAGAAACTTTCTGAGAAACTGCTCTGTGTTCTGTTAATTCATCTCACAGAGTTACATCTTTCCCTTCAAGAAGCCTTTCGCTAAGGCTGTTCTTGTGGAATTGGCAAAGTGATATTTGGAAGCCCATAGAGGGCTATGGTGAAAAAGGAAATATCTACCGTTCAAAACTGGAAAGAAGCTTTCTGAAAAACTGCTCTGCGTTCTGTTAATTCATCTCACAGAGTTACATCTTTCCCTTCAAGATGCCTTTCGCTAAGGCTGTTCTTGTGGAACTGGCAAAGGGATATTTGGAAGCCCATAGAGGGCTATGGTGAAAAAGGAAATATCTTCCGTTAAAAACTGGAAAGAAGCTTTCTGAGAAACTGCTCTGTGTTCGGTAAATTCATCTCACAGAGTTACATCTTTCCCTTCAAGAGGCCTTTCGCTAAGGCTGTTCTTGTGGAATTGGCAAAGGGATATTTGGAAGCCCAGAGAGGGCTATGGTGAAAAAGGAAATATCTTCCGTTCAAAACTGGAAAGAAGCTTTCTGAGAAACTGCTCTGTGTTCTGTAAATTCATCTCACAGAGTTACATCTTTTCCTTCAAGAAGCCTTTCGCTAAGGCTGTTCTTGTGGAATTGGCAAAGGGATATTTGGAAGCCCATAGAGGGCTATGGTGAAAAAGGAAATATCTTCCGTTCAAAACTGGAAAGAAGCTTTCTGAGAAACTGCTCTGTGTTCTGTTAATTCATCTCACAGAGTTACATCTTTCCCTTCAAGAAGCCTTTCGCTAAGGCTGTTCCTGGGGAATTGGCAAAGAGATATTTCGAAGCCCATAGAGGGCTATGGTGAAAAAGGAAATACCTTCCGTTCAAAACTGGAAAGAAGCTTTCTGAGAAACTGCTCTGTGTTCTGTTAATTCATCTCACAGAGTTACATCTTTCCCTTCAAGAAGCCTTTCGCTAAGGCTGTTCTTGTGGAATTGGCAAAGGGATATTTGGAAGCCCATAGAGGGCTATGGTGAAAAAGGAAATATCTTCCGTTTAAAACTGGAAAGAAGTTTCTGAGAAACTGCTCTGTGTTCTGTTAATTCATCTCACAGAGGTACATCTTTCCCTTCAAGAAGCCTTTCGCTAAGGCTGTTCTTGTGGAATTGGAAAAGGGGTATTTAGAAGCCCATAGAGGGCAATGGTGAAAAAGGAAATATCTTCCGTTCAAAACTGGAAAGAAGCTTTCTGAGAAACTGCTCTGTGTTCTGTTAATTCATCTCACAGGGTTACATCTTTCCCTTCAAGAAGCCTTTCGCTAAGGCTGTTCTTGTGGAATTGGCAAAGGGATATTTCGAAGCCCATACAGGGCTATGGTGAAAAAGGAAATATCTACCGTTCAAAACTGGAAAGAAGCTTTCTGAAAAACTGCTCTGTGTTCTGTTAATTCATCTCACAGAGTTACATCTTTCCCTTCAAGAAGCCTTTCACTAAGGCTGTTCTTGTGCAACTGGCAAAGGGATATTTGGAAGCCCATAGAGGGCTATGGTGAAAAAGGAAATATCTTCCGTTCAAAACTGGAAAGAAGCTTTCTGAGAAACTGCTCTGTGTTTTGTTAATTCATCTCACAGAGTTACATCTTTCCCTTCAAGAAGCCTTTCGCTAAGGCTGTTCTTGTGGAATTGGCAAAGGGATATTTCGAAGCCCATAGAGGGCTATGGTGAAAAACGAAATATCTTCCGTTCAAAACTGGAAAGAAGCTTTCTGAGAAACTGCTCTGTGTTCTTTTAATTCATCTCACAGAGTTACATCTTTCCCTTCAAGAAGCCTTTCGCTAAGGCTGTTCTTGTGGAATTGGAAAAGGGATATTTGGAAGCCCATAGAGGGCTATGGTGAAAAAGGAAATATCTTCCGTTCAAAACTGGAAAGAAGCTTTCTGAGAAACTGCTCTGTGTTCTGTAAATTCATCTCACAGAGTTACATCTTTCCCTTCAATAAGCCTTTCGCTAAGGCTGTTCTTGTGGAATTGGCAAAGGGATATTTGGAAGCCCATAGAGGGCTATGGTGAAAAAAGAAATATCTTCCGTTCAAAACTGGAAAGAAGCTTTGTGAGAAACTGCTCTGTGTTCTGTTAATTCATCTCACAGAGTTACATCTTTCCCTTCAAGAAGCCTTTCGCTAAGGCTGTTCTTGTGGAATTGGTAAAGAGATACTTGGAAGCCCATAGAGGGCTATGTTGAAAAACGAAATATCTTCAGTTGAAAACTGGAAACAATCCTTCTGAGAAACTGCTCTGTGTTCTGTTAATTCATCTCACAGAGTTACATCTTTCCGTTCAAGAAGCCTTTCGCTAAGGCTGTTCTTGTGGAATTGGCTAAGTCATATTTGGAAGCCCATAGAGGGCTACGGGGAAAAAGGAAATATATTCCGTTCAAAACTGGAAAGAAGCTTTCTGAGAAACTGCTCTGTGTTCTGTTAATTCATCTCACAGAGTTACATCTTTCCCTTCAAGAAGCCTTTCGCTAAGGCTGTTCTTGTGGAATTGGTAAAGGGATATTTGGAAGCCCATAGAGGGCTATGTTGAAAAAGGAAATATCTTCCGTTGAAAACTGGAAACAATCCTTCTGAGAAACTGCTCTGTGTTCTGTTAATTCATCTCACAGAGTTACATCTTTCCCTTCAAGAAGCTTTTCGCTAAGGCTGTTCTTGTGGAATTGTCAAAGGGATATTTGAAAGCCCATACAGGGCTATGGTGAAAAAGGAAATATCTTCCGTTCAAAACTGGAAAGAAGGTTTCTGAGAAACTGCTCTGTGTTCTGTTAATTCATCTCACAGAGTTACATCTTTCCCTTCAAGAAGCCTTTCGCTAAGGCTGTTCTTGTGGAATTGGCAAAGTCATATTTGGAAGCCCATAGAGGGCCCTGGGGAAAAAGGAAATATCTTCCGTTCAAAACTGGAAAGAAGCTTTCTGAGAAACTGCTCTGTGTTCTGTAAATTCATCTCACACAGTTACATCTTTCCCTTCAAGAAGCCTTTCGCTAAGACTGTTCTTGTGGAATTGGCAAAGGGATATTTGGAAGACCATAGAGGGCTATGGTGAAAAAGGAAATATCTTCCGTTCAAAACTGGAAAGAAGCTTTCCGAAGAACAGCTCTGTGTTCTGTTAATTCATCTCACAGAGTTACATCTTTCCCTTCAAGAAGCCTTTCGCTAAGGCTGTTGTTGTGGAATTGGAAAAGGGATATTTAGAAGCCCATAGAGGGCTATGGTGAAAAAGGAAATATCTTCCGTTCAAAAATGGAAAGAAGCTTTCTCAGAAACTGCTCTGTGTTCTGTTAATTCATCTCACAGAGTTACATCTTTCCCTTCAAGAAGTCTTTCGCTAAGGCTGTTCTTGTGGAATTGGCAAAGGGATATTTGGAAGCCCATAGAGGGCTATGGTGAAAAAGGAAATATCTTCCGTTCAAAACTGGAAACAAGCTTTCTGAGAAACTGCTCTGTGTTCTGTTCATTCATATCACAGAGTTACCTCTTTCCCTTCAAGAAGCCTTTCGCTAAGGCTGTTCTTGTGGAATTGGCAAAGGGATATTTGGAAGCCCATAGAGGGTTATGGTGAAAAAGGAAATATCTTCCGTTCAAAACTGGAAAGAAGCTTTCTGAGAAACTGCTTTGTGTTCTGTTAATTCATCTCACAGAGTTACATCTTTCCCTTCAAGAAGCCTTACGCTAAGGCTGTTCTTGTGGAATTGGCAAAGGGATATTTGGAAGCCCATAGAGGGCTATGGTGAAAAAGGAAATATCTTCCGCTCAAAACTGGAAAGAAGCTTTCTGAGAAACTGCTCTGTGTTCTGTAAATTCATCTCACAGAGTTACATCTTTCCCTTCAAGAAGCCTTTCGCTAAGTCTCTTCTTGTGGAATTGGCAAAGATATATTTGGAAGCCCCTAGAGGGCTATGGTGAAAAAGGAAATATCTTCCGTTCAAAACTGGAAAGAATCTTTCTGAGAAACTGCTCTGTGTTCTGTAAATTCATCTCACAGAGTTACATCTTTCCCTTCAATAAGCCTTTCGCTAAGGCTGTTCTTGTGGAATTGGCAAAGGGATATTTGGAAGCCCATAGAGGGCTATGGTGAAAAAAGAAATATCTTCCGTTCAAAACTGGAAAGAAGCTTTCTGAGAAACTGCTCTGTGTTCTGTTAATTCATCTCACAGAGTTACATCTTTCCCTTCAAGAAGCCTTTCGCTAAGGCTGTTCTTGTGGAATTGGCAAAGGGATATTTCGAAGCCCATAGAGGGCTATGGTGAAAAAGGAAATATCTTCCGTTCAAAACTGGAAAGAAGCTTTCTGAGAAACTGCTCTGTGTTCTGTTAATTCATCTCACAGAGTTACATCTTTCCCTTCAAGAAGCCTTTCGCTAAGGCTGTTCTTGTGGAATTGGTAAAGAGATACTTGGAAGCCCATAGAGGGCTATGTTGAAAAACGAAATATCTTCAGTTGAAAACTGGAAACAATCCTTCTGAGAAACTGCTCTGTGTTCTGTTAATTCATCTCACAGAGTTACATCTTTCCGTTCAAGAAGCCTTTCGCTAAGGCTGTTCTTGTGGAATTGGCTAAGTCATATTTGGAAGCCCATAGAGGGCTACGGGGAAAAAGGAAATATATTCCGTTCAAAACTGGAAAGAAGCTTTCTGAGAAACTGCTCTGTGTTCTGTTAATTCATCTCACAGAGTTACATCTTTCCCTTCAAGAAGCCTTTCGCTAAGGCTGTTCTTGTGGAATTGGTAAAGGGATATTTGGAAGCCCATAGAGGGCTATGTTGAAAAAGGAAATATCTTCCGTTGAAAACTGGAAACAATCCTTCTGAGAAACTGCTCTGTGTTCTGTTAATTCATCTCACAGAGTTACATCTTTCCCTTCAAGAAGCTTTTCGCTAAGGCTGTTCTTGTGGAATTGTCAAAGGGATATTTGGAAGCCCATACAGGGCTATGGTGAAAAAGGAAATATCTTCCGTTCAAAACTGGAAAGAAGGTTTCTGAGAAACTGCTCTGTGTTCTGTTAATTCATCTCACAGAGTTTCATCTTTCCCTTCAAGAAGCCTTTCGCTAAGGCTGTTCTTGTGGTATTGGCAAAGTCATATTTGGAAGCCCATAGAGGGCCCTGGGGAAAAAGGAAATATCTTCCGTTCAAAACTGGAAAGAAGCTTTCTGAGAAACTGCTCTGTGTTCTGTAAATTCATCTCACACAGTTACATCTTTCCCTTCAAGAAGCCTTTCGCTAAGACTGTTCTTGTGGAATTGGCAAAGGGATATTTGGAAGACCATAGAGGGCTATGGTGAAAAAGGAAATATCTTCCGTACAAAACTGGAAAGAAGCTTTCCGAAGAACAGCTCTGTGTTCTGTTAATTCATCTCACAGAGTTACATCTTTCCCTTCAAGAAGCCTTTCGCTAAGGCTGTTCTTGTGGAATTGGAAAAGGGATATTTAGAAGCCCATAGAGGGCTATGGTGAAAAAGGAAATATCTTCCGTTCAAAAATGGAAAGAAGCTTTCTCAGAAACTGCTCTGTGTTCTGTTAATTCATCTCACAGAGTTACATCTTTCCCTTCAAGAAGTCTTTCGCTAAGGCTGTTCTTGTGGAATTGGCAAAGGGATATTTGGAAGCCCATAGAGTTCTATGGTGAAAAAGGAAATATCTTCCGTTCAAAACTGGAAACAAGCTTTCTGAGAAACTGCTCTGTGTTCTGTTCATTCATATCACAGAGTTACCTCTTTCCCTTCAAGAAGCCTTTCGCTAAGGCTGTTCTTGTGGAATTGGCAAAGGGATATTTGGAAGCCCATAGAGGGTTATGGTGAAAAAGGAAATATCTTCCGTTCAAAACTGGAAAGAAGCTTTCTGAGAAACTGCTTTGTGTTCTGTTAATTCATCTCACAGAGTTACATCTTTCCCTTCAAGAAGCCTTACGCTAAGGCTGTTCTTGTGGAATTGGCAAAGGGATATTTGGAAGCCCATAGAGGGCTATGGTGAAAAAGGAAATATCTTCCGTTCAAAACTGGAAAGAAGCTTTCTGAGAAACTGCTCTGTGTTCTGTTAATTCATCTCACAGAGTTACATCTTTCCCTTCAAGAAGCCTTTCGTTAAGGCTGTTATTGTGGAATTGGTAAAGGGATATTTGGAAGCCCATAGAGGGCTATGTTGAAAAAGGAAATATCTTCCGTTGAAAACTGGAAACAATCCTTCTGAGAAACTGCTCTGTGTTCTGTTAATTCATCTCACAGAGTTACATCTTTCCCTTCAAGAAGCCTTTCGCTAAGGCTGTTCTTGTGGAATTGGCAATGGGATATTTGGAAGCCCATAGAGTGCTATGGTGAAAAAGGAAATATCTTCTGTTCAAAACTGGAAAGAAGCTTTCTGAGAAACTGCTCTGTGTTCTGTTAATTCATCTCACAGAGTTACATCTTTCCCTTCAAGAAGTCTTTCGCTAAGGCTGTTCTTGTGGAATTGGCAATGGGATATTTGGAAGCCCATAGAGGGCTATGGTGAAAAAGGAAATATCTTCCGTTTAAAACTGGAAAGAAGCTTTCTGAGAAACTGCTCTGTGTTCTGTTAATTCATCTCACAGAGTTACATCTTTCCCTTCAAGAAGCCTTTCGCTAAGGCTGTTCTTGTGGAATTGGCAAAGGGATATTTGGAAGCACATAGAAGGCTATGGTGAAAAAGGAAATATCTTCCGTTCAAAACTGGAAAGAAGCTTTCTGAGAAACTGCTCTGTGTTCTGTTAATTCATCTCACAGAGTTACATCTTTCCCTTCAAGAAGCCTTTCGCTAAGGCTGTTCTTGTGGAATTGGTAAAGAGATACTTGGAAGCCCATAGAGGGCTATGTTGAAAAATTAAATATCTTTCGTTGAAAACTGGAAACAATCCTTCTGAGAAACTGCTCTGTGTTCTGTTAATTCATCTCGCAGAGTTACATCTTTCCCTTCAAGAAGCCTTTCGCTAAGGCTGTTCTTGTGGAACTGGCAAAGGGATATTTGGAAGCCCATAGAGGGCTATGGTGAAAAAGGAAATATCTTCCGTTCAAAACTGGAAAGAAGCTTTCTGAGAAACTGCTCTGTGTTCTGTTAATTCATCTCACAGAGTTACATCTTTCCCTTCAAGAAGTCTTTCGCTAAGGCTGTTCTTGTGGAATTGGCAAAGAGATATTTGGAAGCCCATAGAGGGCTATGGTGAAAAAGGAAATATCTTCCGTTTAAAACTGGGAAGAAGCTTTCTGAGAAACTGCTCTGTGTTCTGTTAATTCATCTCACAGAGTTACATCTTTCCCTTCAAGAAGCCTTTCGCTAAGGATGTTCTTGTGGAATTGGCAAAGGGATATTTGGAAGCCCATAGCGGGCTATGGTGAAAAAGGAAATATCTTCCGTTTAAAACTGGAAAGAAGTTTCTGAGAAACTGCTCTGTATTCTGTTAATTCATCTCACAGAGGTACATCTTTCCCTTCAAGAAGCCTTTCGCTAAGGCTGTTCTTGTGGAATTGGAAAAGGGGTATTTGGAAGCCCATAGAGGGCTATGGTGAAAAAGGAAATATCTTCCGTTCAAAACTGGAAAGAAGCTTTCTGAGAAACTGCTCTGTGTTCTGTTAATTCATCTCACAGAGTTACATCTTTCCCTTCAAGAAGCCTTTCGCTAAGGCTGTTCTTGTGGAATTGGCAAAGGGATATTTCGAAGCCCATAGAGGGCTATGGTGAAAAAGGAAATATCTTCCGTTCAAAACTGGAAAGAAGCTTTCTGAGAAACTGCTCTGTGTTCTGTTAATTCATCTCACAGAGTTACATCTTTCCCTTCAAGAAGCCTTTCGCTAAGGCTGTTCTTGTGGAATTGGCAAAGGGATATTTGGAAGCCCATAGAGGGCTATGGTGAAAAAGGAAATATCTTCCGTTCAAAACTGGAAAGAAGCTTTCTGAATAACAGCTCTGTGTTCTGTTAATTCATCTCACAGAGTTACATCTTTCCCTTCAAGAAGCCTTTCGCTAAGGCTGTTCTTGTGGAATTGGAAAAGGGATATTTAGAAGCCCATAGATGGCTATGGTGAAAAAGGAAATATCTTCCGTTCAAAAATGGAAAGAAACTTTCTGAGAAACTGCTCTGTGTTCTGTTAATTCATCTCACAGAGTTACATCTTTCCCTTCAAGAAGCCTTTCGCTAAGGCTGTTCTTGTGGAATTGGCAAAGTGATATTTGGAAGCCCATAGAGGGCTATGGTGAAAAAGGAAATATCTACCGTTCAAAACTGGAAAGAAGCTTTCTGAAAAACTGCTCTGCGTTCTGTTAATTCATCTCACAGAGTTACATCTTTCCCTTCAAGAAGCCTTTCGCTAAGGCTGTTCTTGTGGAACTGGCAAAGGGATATTTGGAAGCCCATAGAGGGCTATGGTGAAAAAGGAAATATCTTCCGTTAAAAACTGGAAAGAAGCTTTCTGAGAAACTGCTCTGTGTTCGGTAAATTCATCTCACAGAGTTACATCTTTCCCTTCAAGAGGCCTTTCGCTAAGGCTGTTCTTGTGGAATTGGCAAAGGGATATTTGGAAGCCCATAGAAGGCTATGGTGAAAAAGGAAATATCTTCCGTTCAAAACTGGAAAGAAGCTTTCTGAGAAACTGCTCTGTGTTCTGTAAATTCATCTCACAGAGTTACATCTTTTCCTTCAAGAAGCCTTTCGCTAAGGCTGTTCTTGTGGAATTGGCAAAGGGATATTTGGAAGCTCATAGAGGGCTATGGTGAAAAAGGAAATATCTTCCGTTCAAAACTGGAAAGAAGCTTTCTGAGAAACTGCTCTGTGTTCTGTTAATTCATCTCACAGAGTTACATCTTTCCCTTCAAGAAGCCTTTCGCTAAGGCTGTTCCTGTGGAATTGGCAAAGAGATATTTCGAAGCCCATAGAGGGCTATGGTGAAAAAGGAAATACCTTCCGTTCAAAACTGGAAAGAAGCTCACTGAGAAACTGCTCTGTGTTCTGTTAATTCATCTCACAGAGTTACATCTTTCCCTTCAAGAAGCCTTTCGCTAAGGCTGTTCTTGTGGAATTGGCAAAGGGATATTTGGAAGCCCATAGAGGGCTATGGTGAAAAAGGAAATATCTTCCGTTTAAAACTGGAAAGAAGTTTCTGAGAAACTGCTCTGTGTTCTGTTAATTCATCTCACAGAGGTACATCTTTCCCTTCAAGAAGCCTTTCGCTAAGGCTGTTCTTGTGGAATTGGAAAAGGGGTATTTAGAAGCCCATAGAGGGCTATGGTGAAAAAGGAAATATCTTCCGTTCAAAACTGGAAAGAAGCTTTCTGAGAAACTGCTCTGTGTTCTGTTAATTCATCTCACAGAGTTACATCTTTCCCTTCAAGAAGCCTTTCGCTAAGGCTGTTCTTGTGGAATTGGAAAAGGGATATTTCGAAGCCCATAGAGGGCTATGGTGAAAAAGGAAATATCTTCCGTTCAAAACTGGAAAGAAGCTTTCTGAGAAACTGCTCTGTGTTCTGTTAATTCATCTCACAGAGATACATCTTTCCCTTCAAGAAGCCTTTCGCTAAGGCTGTTCTTGTGGAATTGGCAAAGTGATATTTGGAAGCCCATAGAGGGCTATGGTGAAAAAGGAAATATCTTCCGTTCAAAACTGGAAAGAAGCTTTCTGAAGAACAGCTCTGTGTTCTGTTAATTCATCTCACAGAGTTACATCTTTCCCTTCAAGAAGCCTTTCGCTAAGGCTGTTCTTGTGGAATTGGCAAAGGGATATTTGGAAGCCCATAGAGGGCTATGGTGAAAAAGGAAATATCTTCCGTTCAAAACTGGAAAGAAGCTTTCTGAGAAACTGCTCTGTGTTCTGTTAATTCATATCACAGAGTTACCTCTTTCCCTTCAAGAAGCCTTTCGCTAAGGCTGTTCTTGTGGAATTGGCAAAGGGATATTTGGAAGCCCATAGAAGGTTATGGTGAAAAAGGAAATATCTTCCGTTCAAAACTGGAAAGAAGCTTTCTGAGAAACTGCTTTGTGTTCTGTTAATTCATCTCACAGAGTTACATCTTTCCCTTCAAGAAGCCTTACGCTAAGGCTGTTCTTGTGGAATTGGCAAAGGGATATTTGGAAGCCCATAGAGGGCTATGGTGAAAAAGGAAATATCTTCCGTTCAAAACTGGAAAGAAGCTTTCTGAGAAACTGCTCTGTGTTCTGTTAATTCATCTCACAGAGTTACATCTTTCCCTTCAAGAAGCCTTTCGTTAAGGCTGTTATTGTGGAATTGGTAAAGGGATATTTGGAAGCCCATAGAGGGCTATGTTGAAAAAGGAAATATCTTCCGTTGAAAACTGGAAACAATCCTTCTGAGAAACTGCTCTGTGTTCTGTTAATTCATCTCACAGAGTTACATCTTTCCCTTCAAGAAGCCTTTCGCTAAGGCTGTTCTTGTGGAATTGGCAATGGGATATTTGGAAGCCCATAGAGTGCTATGGTGAAAAAGGAAATATCTTCCGTTCAAAACTGGAAAGAAGCTTTCTGAGAAACTGCTCTGTGTTCTGTTAATTCATCTCACAGAGTTACATCTTTCCCTTCAAGAAGTCTTTCGCTAAGGCTGTTCTTGTGGAATTGGCAAAGGGATATTTGGAAGCCCATAGAGGGCTATGGTGAAAAAGGAAATATCTTCCGTTTAAAACTGGAAAGAAGCTTTCTGAGAAACTGCTCTGTGTTCTGTTAATTCATCTCACAGAGTTACATCTTTCCCTTCAAGAAGCCTTTCGCTAAGGCTGTTCTTGTGGAATTGGCAAAGGGATATTTGGAAGCACATAGAAGGCTATGGTGAAAAAGGAAATATCTTCCGTTCAAAACTGGAAAGAAGCTTTCTGAGAAACTGCTCTGTGTTCTGTTAATTCATCTCACAGAGTTACATCTTTCCCTTCAAGAAGCCTTTCGCTAATGCTGTTCTTGTGGAATTGGTAAAGAGATACTTGGAAGCCCATAGAGGGCTATGTTGAAAAATTAAATATCTTTCGTTGAAAACTGGAAACAATCCTTCTGAGAAACTGCTCTGTGTTCTGTTAATTCATCTCGCAGAGTTACATCTTTCCCTTCAAGAAGCCTTTCGCTAAGGCTGTTCTTGTGGAACTGGCAAAGGGATATTTGGAAGCCCATAGAGGGCTATGGTGAAAAAGGAAATATCTTCCGTTCAAAACTGGAAAGAAGCTTTCTGAGAAACTGCTCTGTGTTCTGTTAATTCATCTCACAGAGTTACATCTTTCCCTTCAAGAAGTCTTTCGCTAAGGCTGTTCTTGTGGAATTGGCAAAGAGATATTTGGAAGCCCATAGAGGGCTATGGTGAAAAAGGAAATATCTTCCGTTTAAAACTGGGAAGAAGCTTTCTGAGAAACTGCTCTGTGTTCTGTTAATTCATCTCACAGAGTTACATCTTTCCCTTCAAGAAGCCTTTCGCTAAGGCTGTTCTTGTGGAATTGGCAAAGGGATATTTTGAAGCCCATAGAGGGCTATGGTGAAACAGGAAATATCTTCCGTTCAAAACTGGAAAGAAGCTTTCTGAGAAACTGCTCTGTGTTCTGTTAATTCATCTCACAGAGTTACATCTTTCCCTTCAAGAAGCCTTTCGCTAAGGCTGTTCCTGTGGAATTGGCAAAGAGATATTTCGAAGCCCATAGAGGGCTATGGTGAAAAAGGAAATACTTTCCGTTCAAAACTGGAAAGAAGCTTTCTGAGAAACTGCTCTGTGTTCTGTTAATTCATCTCACAGAGTTACATCTTTCCCTTCAAGAAGCCTTTCGCTAAGGATGTTCTTGTGGAATTGGCAAAGGGATATTTGGAAGCCCATAGCGGGCTATGGTGAAAAAGGAAATATCTTCCGTTTAAAACTGGAAAGAAGTTTCTGAGAAACTGCTCTGTATTCTGTTAATTCATCTCACAGAGGTACATCTTTCCCTTCAAGAAGCCTTTCGCTAAGGCTGTTCTTGTGGAATTGGAAAAGGGGTATTTGGAAGCCCATAGAGGGCTATGGTGAAAAAGGAAATATCTTCCGTTCAAAACTGGAAAGAAGCTTTCTGAGAAACTGCTCTGTGTTCTGTTAATTCATCTCACAGAGTTACATCTTTCCCTTCAAGAAGCCTTTCGCTAAGGCTGTTCTTGTGGAATTGGCAAAGGGATATTTCGAAGCCCATAGAGGGCTATGGTGAAAAAGGAAATATCTTCCGTTCAAAACTGGAAAGAAGCTTTCTGAGAAACTGCTCTGTGTTCTGTTAATTCATCTCACAGAGTTACATCTTTCCCTTCAAGAAGCCTTTCGCTAAGGCTGTTCTTGTGGAATTGGCAAAGGGATATTTGGAAGCCCATAGAGGGCTATGGTGAAAAAGGAAATATCTTCCGTTCAAAACTGGAAAGAA
Organism: Chlorocebus sabaeus; assembly: GCF_047675955.1. Taxonomy (NCBI): domain Eukaryota; kingdom Metazoa; phylum Chordata; class Mammalia; order Primates; family Cercopithecidae; genus Chlorocebus; species Chlorocebus sabaeus. Next base: position 1,078,300 of record NW_027327925.1, on the reverse strand, counting down.
GCTTTCTGAAGAACAGCTCTGTGTTCTGTTAATTCATCTCACAGAGTTACATCTTTCCCTTCAAGAAGCCTTTCGCTAAGGCTGTTCTTGTGGAATTGGCAAAGGGATATTTGGAAGCCCATAGAGGGCTATGGTGAAAAAGGAAATATCTTCCGTTCAAAACTGGAAAGAAGCTTTCTGAGAAACTGCTCTGTGTTCTGTTAATTCATATCACAGAGTTACCTCTTTCCCTTCAAGAAGCCTTTCGCTAAGGCTGTTCTTGTGGAATTGGCAAAGGGATATTTGGAAGCCCATAGAGGGTTATGGTGAAAAAGGAAATATCTTCCGTTCAAAACTGGAAAGAAGCTTTCTGAGAAACTGCTTTGTGTTCTGTTAATTCATCTCACAGAGTTACATCTTTCCCTTCAAGAAGCCTTACGCTAAGGCTGTTCTTGTGGAATTGGCAAAGGGATATTTGGAAGCCCATAGAGGGCTATGGTGAAAAAGGAAATATCTTCCGTTCAAAACTGGAAAGAAGCTTTCTGAGAAACTGCTCTGTGTTCTGTTAATTCATCTCACAGAGTTACATCTTTCCCTTCAAGAAGCCTTTCGTTAAGGCTGTTATTGTGGAATTGGTAAAGGGATATTTGGAAGCCCATAGAGGGCTATGTTGAAAAAGGAAATATCTTCCGTTGAAAACTGGAAACAATCCTTCTGAGAAACTGCTCTGTGTTCTGTTAATTCATCTCACAGAGTTACATCTTTCCCTTCAAGAAGCCTTTCGCTAAGGCTGTTCTTGTGGAATTGGCAATGGGATATTTGGAAGCCCATAGAGTGCTATGGTGAAAAAGGAAATATCTTCCGTTCAAAACTGGAAAGAAGCTTTCTGAGAAACTGCTCTGTGTTCTGTTAATTCATCTCACAGAGGTACATCTTTCCCTTCAAGAAGCCTTTCGCTAAGGCTGTTCTTGTGGAATTGGAAAAGGGATATTTAGAAGCCCATAGATGGCTATGGTGAAAAAGGAAATATCTTCCGTTCAAAAATGGAAAGAACCTTTCTGAGAAACTGCTCTGTGTTCTGTTAATTCATCTCACAGAGTTACATCTTTCCCTTCAAGAAGCCTTTCGCTAAGGCTGTTCTTGTGGAATTGGCAAAGTGATATTTGGAAGCCCATAGAGGGCTATGGTGAAAAAGGAAATATCTACCGTTCAAAACTGGAAAGAAGCTTTCTGAAAAACTGCTCTGCGTTCTGTTAATTCATCTCACAGAGTTACATCTTTCCCTTCAAGAAGCCTTTCGCTAAGGCTGTTCTTGTGGAACTGGCAAAGGGATATTTGGAAGCCCATAGAGGGCTATGGTGAAAAAGGAAATATCTTCCGTTAAAAACTGGAAAGAAGCTTTCTGAGAAACTGCTCTGTGTTCGGTAAATTCATCTCACAGAGTTACATCTTTCCCTTCAAGAGGCCTTTCGCTAAGGCTGTTCTTGTGGAATTGGCAAAGGGATATTTGGAAGCCCATAGAAGGCTATGGTGAAAAAGGAAATATCTTCCGTTCAAAACTGGAAAGAAGCTTTCTGAGAAACTGCTCTGTGTTCTGTAAATTCATCTCACAGAGTTACATCTTTCCCTTCAAGAAGCCTTTCGCTAAGGCTGTTCCTGTGGAATTGGCAAAGAGATATTTCGAAGCCCATAGAGGGCTATGGTGAAAAAGGAAATACCTTCCGTTCAAAACTGGAAAGAAGCTTTCTGAGAAACTGCTCTGTGTTCTGTTAATTCATCTCACAGAGTTACATCTTTCCCTTCAAGAAGCCTTTCGCTAAGGCTGTTCTTGTGGAAATGGCAAAGGGATATTTCGAAGCCCATAGAGGGCTATGGTGAAAAAGGAAATATCTTCCGTTCAAAACTGGAAAGAAGCTTTCTGAGAAACTGCTCTGTGTTCTGTTAATTCATCTCACAGAGTTACATCTTTCCCTTCAAGAAGCCTTTCGCTAAGGCTGTTCTTGTGGAATTGGCAAAGGGATATTTGGAAGCCCATAGAGGGCTATGGTGAAAAAGGAAATATCTTCCGTTCAAAACTGGAAAGAAGCTTTCTGAATAACAGCTCTGTGTTCTGTTAATTCATCTCACAGAGTTACATCTTTCCCTTCAAGAAGCCTTTCGCTAAGGCTGTTCTTGTGGAATTGGAAAAGGGATATTTAGAAGCCCATAGATGGCTATGGTGAAAAAGGAAATATCTTCCGTTAAAAAATGGAAAGAAACTTTCTGAGAAACTGCTCTGTGTTCTGTTAATTCATCTCACAGAGTTACATCTTTCCCTTCAAGAAGCCTTTCGTAAGGCTGTTCTTGTGGAATTGGCAAAGGGATATTTGGAAGCCCATAGAGGGCTATGGTGAAAAAGGAAATATCTCTCGTTCAAAACTGGAAAGAAGCTTTCTGAGAAACTGCTCTGTGTTCTGTTAATTCATCTCACAGAGTTACATCTTTCCCTTCAAGAAGCCTTTCGCTAAGGCTGTTCTTGTGCAATTGGCAAAGGGATATTTGGAAGCCCTTAGAGGTCTATGGTGAAAAAGGAAATATCTTCCGTTCAAAATTGGAAAGAAGCTTTCTGAGAAACTGCTCTGTGTTCTGTTAATTCATCTCACAGAGTTACATCTTTCCCTTCAGGAAGCCTTAGGCTAAGGCTGTTCTTGTGGAATTGGCAAAGGGATATTTGGAAGCCCATAGAGGGCTATGGTGAAAAAGGAAATATCTTCCGCTCAAAATGGAAAGAAGCTTTCTGAGAAACTGCTCTGTGTTCTGTTAATTCATCTCACAGAGTTACATCTTTCCCTTCAAGAAGCCTTTCGCTAAGGCTGTTCTTGTGGAATTCGCAAAGTGATATTTGGAAGCTCATAGAGGGCTATGGTGAAAAAGGAAATATCTTCCGTTCAAAACTGGAAAGAAGCTTTCTGAGAAACTTCTCTGTGTTCTGTTAATTCATCTCACAGAGTTACATCTTTCCCTTCAAGAAGCCTTTCGCTAAGGCTGTTCTTGTGGAATTGGCAAAGGGATATTTGGAAGCCCATAGAGGGCTATGGTGAAAAAGGAAATATCTACCGTTCAAAACTGGAAAGAAGCTTTCTGAAAAACTGCTCTGTGTTCTGTTAATTCATCTCACAGAGTTACATCTTTCCCTTCAAGAAGCCGTTCACTAAGGCTGTTCTTGTGGAACTGGCAAAGGGATATTTGGAAGCACATAGAGGGCTATGGTGAAAAAGGAAATATCTTCCGTTCAAAACTGGAAAGAAGCTTTCTGAGAAACTGCTCTGTGTTCTGTTAATTCATCTCACAGAGTTACATCTTTCCCTTCAAGAAGCCTTTCGCTAAGGCTGTTCTTGTGGAATTGGCAAAGGGATATTTCGAAGCCCATAGAGGGCTATGGTGAAAAAGGAAATATCTTCCCTTCAAAACTGGAAAGAAGCTTTCTGAGAAACTGCTCTGTGTTCTGTTAATTCATCTCACAGAGTTACATCTTTCCCTTCAAGAAGCCTTTCCTTAAGACTGTTGTTGTGGAATTGGAAAAGGGATATTTGGAAGCCCATAGAGGGCTATGGTGAAAAAGGAAATATCTTCCGTTCAAAACTGGAAAGAAGCTTTCTGAGAAACTGCTCTGTGTTCTGTTAATTCATCTCACAGAGTTACATCTTTCCCTTCAAGAAGTCTTTCGCTAAGGCTGTTCTTGTGGAATTGGCAAAGGGATATTTGGAAGCCCATAGAGGGCTATGGTGAAAAAGGAAATATCTTCCGTTTAAAACTGGAAAGAAGCTTTCTGAGAAACTGCTCTGTGTTCCGTTAATTCATCTCACAGAGTTACATCTTTCCCTTCAAGAAGCCTTTCGCTAAGGCTGTTCTTGTGGAATTGGCAAAGGGATATTTGGAAGCCCTTAGAGGTTTATGGTGAAAAAGGAAATATCTTCCGTTCAAAACTGGAAAGAAGCTTTCTGAGAAACTGCTCTGTGTTCTGTTAATTCATCTCACAGAGTTACATCTTTCCCTTCAAGAAGCCTTTCGCTAAGGCTGTTCTTGTGGAATTGGCACAGTCATATTTGGAAGCCCATAGAAGGCTTTGGGGAAAAAGGAAATATCTTCCGTTCAAAACTGGAAAGAAGCTTTCTGAGAAACTGCTCTGTGTTCTGTAAATTCATCTCACAGATTTACATCTTTCCCTTCAAGAAGTCTTTCGCTAAGGCTGTTCTTGTGGAATTGGCAAAGGGATATTTGGAAGACCATAGAGGGCTATGGTGAAAAAGGAAATATCTTCCGTTCAAAACTGGAAAGAAGCTTTCTGAAGAACAGCTCTGTGTTCTGTTAATTCATCTCACAGAGTTTCATCTTTCCCTTCAAGAAGCCTTTCGCTAAGGCTGTTCTTGTGGAATTGGTAAACAGATACTTGGAAGCCCTTAGAGGGCTATGTTGAAAAAGGAAATATCTTTCGTTGAAAACTGGAAACAATCCTTCTGAGAAACTGCTCTGTGTTCTGTTAATTCATCTCACAGAGTTACATCTTTCCCTTCAAGAAGTCTTTCGCTAAGGCTGTTCTTGTGGAATTGGCAAAGGGATATTTGGAAGACCATAGAGGGCTATGGTGAAAAAGGAAATATCTTCCGTTCAAAACTGGAAAGAAGCTTTCTGAGAAACTGCTCTGTGTTCTGTTAATTCATCTCACAGAGTTACATCTTTCCCTTCAAGAAGCCTTTCGCTAAGGCTGTTCTTGTGGAACTAGCAAAGGGATATTTGGAAGCCCATAGAGGGTTATGGTGAAAAAGGAAATATCTTCCGTTCAAAACTGGAAAGAAGCTTTCTGAGAAACTGCTCTGTGTTCTGTAAATTCATCTCACAGGGTTACATCTTTCCCTTCAAGAAGCCTTTCGCTAAGGCTGTTCTTGTGGAATTGGCAAAGGGATATTTGGAAGCCCATAGAGGGCTATGGTGAAAAAGGAAATATCTTCCGTTCAAAACTGGAAAGAAGCTTTATGAGAAACTGCTCTGTGTTCTGTTAATTCATCTCACAGAGTTACATCTTTCCCTTCAAGAAGCCTTTCGCTAAGGCTGTTCCTGTGGAATTGGCAAAGAGATATTTCGAAGCCCATAGAGGGCTATGGTGAAAAAGGAAATACCTTCCGTTCAAAACTGGAAAGAAGCTTTCTGAGAAACTGCTCTGTGTTCTGTTAATTCATCTCACAGAGTTACATCTTTCCCTTCAAGAAGCCTTTCGCTAAGGCTGTTCTTGTGGAATTGGCAAAGTCATATTTGGAAGCCCATAGAGGGCTATGGTGAAAAAGGAAATATCTTCCGTTTAAAACTGGAAAGAAGCTTTCTGAGAAACTGCTCTGTGTTCTGTTAATTCATCTCACAGAGTTACAACTTTCCCTTCAAGAAGCCTTTCGCTAAGGCTGTTCTTGTGGAATTGGCAAAGGAATATTTGGAAGCCCATAGAAGGCTATGGTGAGAAAGGAAATATCTTCCGTTGAAAACTGGAAAGAAGCTTTCTGAGAAACTGCTCTGTGTTCTGTTAATTCATCTCACAGAGTTACATCTTTCCCTTCAAGAAGACTTTCGCTAAGGCTGTTCTTGTGGAATTGGTAAAGAGATACTTGGAAGCCCATAGAGGGCTATGTTGAAAAAGGAAATATCTCTCGTTGAAAACTGGAAACAATCCTTCTGAGAAACTGCTCTATGTTCTGTTAATTCATCTCACAGAGTTACATCTTTCCCTTCAAGAAGCCTTTCGCTAAGGCTGTTCTTGTGGAACTGGCAAAGGGATATTTGGAAGCCCATAGAGGGCTATGGTGAAAAAGGAAATATCTTCCGTTCAAAACTGGAAAGAAGCTTTCTGAGAAACTGCTCTGTGTTCTATTAATTCATCTCACAGAGTTACATCTTTCCTTCAAGAAGTCTTTCGCTAAGGCTGTTCTTGTGGAATTGGCAAAGGGATATTTGGAAGCCCATAGAGGGCTATGGTGAAAAAGGAAATATCTTCCGTTTAAAACTGGAAAGAAGCTTTCTGAGAAACTGCTCTGTGTTCTGTTAATTCATCTCACAGAGTTACATCTTTCCCTTCAAGAAGCCTTTCGCTAAGGCTGTTCTTGTGGAATTGGCAAAGGGATATTTGGAAGCCCATAGAGGGCTATGGTGAAAAAGGAAATATCTTCCGTTCAAAACTGGAAAGAAGCTTTCTGAAGAACAGCTCTGTGTTCTGTTAATTCATCTCACAGAGTTACATCTTTCCCTTCAAGAGGCCTTTCGCTAAGGCTGTTCCTGTGGAATTGGCAAAGGGATATTTGGAAGCCCATAGAGGGCTATGGTGAAAAAGGAAATATCTTCCGTTCAAAACTGGAAAGAAGCTTTCTGAGAAACTGCTCTGTGTTCTGTTAATTCATCTCACAGAGTTACATCTTTCCCTTCAAGAAGTCTTTCGCTAAGGCTGTTCTTGTGGAATTGGCAAAGGGATATTTGGAAGCCCATAGAGGGCTATGGTGAAAAAGGAAATATCTTCCGTTTAAAATTAGAAAGAAGCTTTCTGAGAAACTGCTCTGTGTTCTGTAAATTCATCTCACAGAGTTACATCTTTCCCTTCAAGAAGCCTTTCGCTAAGGCTGTTCTTGTGGAATTGGCAAAGGGATATTTGGAAGCCCTTAGAGGGCTATGGTGAAAAAGGAAATATCTTCCGTTTAAAACTGGAAAGAAGCTTTCTGAGAAACTGGTCTGTGTTCTGTAAATTCATCTCACAGAGTTACATCTTTCCCTTCAAGAAGCCTTTCGCTAAGGCTGTTCTTGTGGAATTGGCAAAGGGATATTTGGAAGCCCATAGAGGGCTATGGTGAAAAAGGAAATATCTTCCGTTCAAAACTGGAAAGAAGCTTTCTGAAGATCAGCTCTGTGTTCTGTTAATTCATCTCACAGAGTTACATCTTTCCCTTCAAGAAGCTTTCGCTAAGGCTGTTCTTGTGGAATTGGAAAAGGGATATTTAGAAGCCCATAGATGGCTATGGTGAAAAAGGAAATATCTTCCGTTCAAAAATGGAAAGAAGCTTTCTGAGAAACTGCTCTGTGTTCTGTTAATTCATCTCACAGAGTTACATCTTTCCCTTCAAGAAGCCTTTCGCTAAGGCTGTTCTTGTGGAATTGGCAAAGTGATATTTGGAAGCCCATAGAGGGCTATGGTGAAAAAGGAAATATCTTCCGTTCAAAACTGGAAAGAAGCTTTCTGAGAAACTGCTCTGTGTTCTGTTAATTCATCTCACAGAGTTACATCTTTCCCTTCAAGAAGCCTTTCGCTAAGGCTGTTCTTGTGGAATTGGCAAAGTGATATTTGGAAGGCCATAGAGGGCTATGGTGAAAAAGGAAATATCTTCCGTTCAAAACTGTAAAGAAGCTTTCTCAGAAACTGCTCTGTGTTCGGTAAATTCATCTCACAGAGTTACATCTTTCCCTTCAAGAAGCCTTTCGCTAAGGCTGTTCTTGTGGAACTGGCAAGGGGATATTTGGAAGCACATAGAGGGCTATGGTGAAAAAGGAAATATCTTCCGTTCAAAACTGGAAAGAAGCTTTCTGAGAAACTGCTCTGTGTTCTGTTAATTCATCTCACAGAGTTACATCTTTCCCTTCAAGAGGCCTTTCGCTAAGGCTGTTCCTGTGGAATTGGCAAAGGGATATTTGGAAGCCCATAGAGGGCTATGGTGAAAAAGGAAATATCTTCCGTTCAAAACTGGAAAGAAGCTTTCTGAGAAACTGCTCTGTGTTCTGTTAATTCATCTCACAGAGTTACATCTTTCCCTTCAAGAAGTCTTTCGCTAAGGCTGTTCTTGTGGAATTGGCAAAGGGATATTTGGAAGCCCATAGAGGGCTATGGTGAAAAAGGAAATATCTTCCGTTTAAAACTAGAAAGAAGCTTTCTGAGAAACTGCTCTGTGTTCTGTAAATTCATCTCACAGAGTTACATCTTTCCCTTCAAGAAGCCTTTCGCTAAGGCTGTTCTTGTGGAATTGGCAAAGGGATATTTGGAAGCCCTTAGAGGGCTATGTTGAAAAAGGAAATATCTTCCGTTTAAAACTGGAAAGAAGCTTTCTGAGAAACTGGTCTGTGTTCTGTAAATTCATCTCACAGAGTTACATCTTTCCCTTCAAGAAGCCTTTCGCTAAGGCTGTTCTTGTGGAATTGGCAAAGTCATATTTGGAAGCTCATAGAGGGGTATGGTGAAAAAGGAAATATCTTCCGTTCAAAACTGGAAAGAAGCTTTCTGAGAAACTGCTCTGTGTTCTGTAAATTCATCTCACAAGGTTACATCTTTTCCTTCAAGAAGCCTTTCGCTAAGGCTGTTCTTGTGGAATTGGCAAAGGGATATTTGGAAGCCCATAGAGGGCTATGGTGAAAAAGGAAATATCTTCCGTTCATAACTGGAAAGAAGCTTTCTGAGAAACTGCTCTGTGTTCTGTTAATTCATCTCACAGAGTTACATCTTTCCCTTCAAGAAGCCTTTCGCTAAGGCTGTTCCTGTGGAATTGGCAAAGAGATATTTCCAAGCCCATAGAGGGCTATGGTGAAAAAGGAAATACCTTCCGTTCAAAACTGGAAAGAAGCTTTCTGAGAAACTGCTCTGTGTTATGTTAATTCATCTCACAGAGTTACATCTTTCCCTTCAAGAAGCCTTTCGCTAAGGCTGTTCTTGTGGAATTGGCAATGGGATATTTGGAAGCCCATAGAGGGCTATGGTGAAAAAGGAAATATCTTCCGTTCAAAACTGGAAAGAAGCTTTCTGAGAAACTGCTCTGTGTTCTGTTAATTCATCTCACAGAGTTACATCTTTCCCTTCAAGAAGCCTTTCGCTAAGGCTGTTCTTGTGGAATTGGCAAAGGGATATTTGGAAGCCCATAGAAGGCTATGGTGAGAAAGGAAATATCTTCCGTTCAAAACTGGAAAGAAGCTTTCTGAGAAACTGCTCTGTGTTCTGTTAATTCATCTCACAGATTTACATCTTTCCCTTCAAGAAGCCTTTCGCTAAGGCTGTTCTTGTGGAATTGGTAAAGAGATACTTGGAAGCCCATAGAGGGCTATGTTGAAAAAGGATATATCTTTCGTTGAAAACTGGAAACAATCCTTCTGAGAAACTGCTCTGTGTTCTGTTAATTCATCTCACAGAGTTACATCTTTCCCTTCAAGAAGCCTTTCGCTAAGGCTGTTCTTGTGGAACTGGCAAAGGGATATTTGGAAGCCGATAGAGGGCTATGGTGAAAAAGGAAACATCTTCCGTTCAAAACTGGAAAGAAGCTTTCTGAAGAACAGCTCTGTGTTCTGTTAATTCATCTCACAGAGTTACATCTTTCCCTTCAAGAAGCCTTTCGTAAGGCTGTTCTTGTGGAATTGGCAAAGGGATATTTGGAAGCCCATAGAGGGCTATGGTGAAAAAGGAAATATCTTCCGTTCAAAACTGGAAAGAAGCTTTCTGAGAAACTGCTCTGTGTTCTGTTAATTCATCTCACAGAGTTACATCTTTCCCTTCAAGAAGACTTTCGCTAAGGCTGTTCTTGTGCAATGGGCAAAGGGATATTTGGAAGCCCAAAGAGAGCTATGGTGAAAAAGGAAATATCTTCCGTTCAAAACTGGAAAGAAGCTTTCTGAGAAACTGCTCTATGTTCTGTTAATTCATCTCACAGAGTTACATCTTTCCCTTCAAGAAGCCTTTCGCTAAGGCTGTTCTTGTGGAATTTGCAAAGGGATATTTGGAAGCCCATAGAGGGCGATGGTGAAAAAGGAAATATCTTCCGTTCAAAACTGGAAAGAAGCATTCTGAGAAACTGCTCTGTGTTCTGTTAATTCATCTAACAGAGTTACATCTTTCCCTTCAAGAAGCCTTTCGCTAAGGCTGTTCTTGTGGAATTGGCAAAGTGATATTTGGAAGCCCATAGAGGGCTATGGTGAAAAAGGAAATATCTACCGTTCAAAACTGTAAAGAAGCTTTCTGAAAAACTGCTCTGTGTTCTGTTAATTCATCTCACAGAGTTACATCTTTCCCTTCAAGACGCCTTTCGCTAAGGCTGTTCTTGTGGAACTGGCAAGGGGATATTTGGAAGCCCATAGAGGGCTATGGTGAAAAAGGAAATATCTTCCGTTCAAAACTGGAAAGAAGCTTTCTGAGAAACTGCTCTGTGTTCGGTAAATTCATCTCACAGAGTTACATCTTTCCCTTCAAGAAGCCTTTCGCTAAGGCTGTTCTTGTGGAATTGGCAAAGGGATATTTCGAAGCCCATAGAGGGCTATGGTGAAAAAGGAAATATCTTCCGTTCAAAACTGGAAAGAAGCTTTCTGAGAAACTGCTCTGTGTTCTGTTAATTCATCTCACAGAGTTACATCTTTCCCTTCAAGAAGCCTTTCGCTAAGGCTGTTCTTGTGGAATTGGCAAAGGGATATTTGGAAGCGAATAGAGGGCTATGGTGAAAAAGGAAATATCTTCCGTTCAAAACTGGAAAGAAGCTTTCTGAGAAACTGCTCTGTGTTCTGTTAATTCATCTCACAGAGTTACATCTTTCCCTTCAAGAAGTCTTTCGCTAAGGCTGTTCTTGTGGAATTGGCAAAGGGATATTTGGAAGCCCATAGAGGGCTATGGTGAAAAAGGAAATATCTTCCGTTTAAAACTGGAAAGAAGCTTTCTGAGAAACTGCTCTGTGTTCTGTTAATTCATCTCACAGAGTTACATCTTTCCCTTCAAGAAGCCTTTCGCTAAGGCTGTTCTTGTGGAATTGGCAAAGTCATAATTGGAAGCTCATAGAGGGGTATGGTGAAAAAGGAAATATCTTCCGTTCAAAACTGGAAAGAAGCTTTCTGAGAAACTGCTCTGTGTTCTGTTAATTCATCTCACAGAGTTACATCTTTCCCTTCAAGAAGACTTTCGCTAAGGCTGTTCTTGTGCAATGGGCAAAGGGATATTTGGAAGCCCAAAGAGGACTATGGTGAAAAAGGAAATATCTTCCGTTCAAAACTGGAAAGAAGCTTTCTGAGAAACTGCTCTATGTTCTGTTAATTCATCTCACAGAGTTACATCTTTCCCTTCAAGAAGCCTTTCGCTAAGGCTGTTCTTGTGGAATTTGCAAAGGGATATTTGGAAGCCCATAGAGGGCGATGGTGAAAAAGGAAATATCTTCCGTTCAAAACTGGAAAGAAGCATTCTGAGAAACTGCTCTGTGTTCTGTTAATTCATCTCACAGAGTTACATCTTTCCCTTCAAGAAGCCTTTCGCTAAGGCTGTTCTTGTGGAATTGGCAAAGTGATATTTGGAAGCCCATAGAGGGCTATGGTGAAAAAGGAAATATCTACCGTTCAAAACTGTAAAGAAGCTTTCTGAAAAACTGCTCTGTTTTCTGTTAATTCATCTCACAGAGTTACATCTTTCCCTTCAAGACGCCTTTCGCTAAGGCTGTTCTTGTGGAACTGGCAAGGGGATATTTGGAAGCCCATAGAGGGCTATGGTGAAAAAGGAAATATCTTCCGTTCAAAACTGGAAAGAAGCTTTCTGAGAAACTGCTCTGTGTTCGGTAAATTCATCTCACAGAGTTACATCTTTCCCTTCAAGAAGCCTTTCGCTAAGGCTGTTCTTGTGGAATTGGCAAAGTGATATTTGGAAGCCCATAGAGGGCTATGGTGAAAAAGGAAATATCTACCGTTCAAAACTGTAAAGAAGCTTTCTGAAAAACTGCTCTGTGTTCTGTTAATTCATCTCACAGAGTTACATCTTTCCCTTCAAGACGCCTTTCGCTAAGGCTGTTCTTGTGGAACTGGCAAGGGGATATTTGGAAGCCCATAGAGGGCTATGGTGAAAAAGGAAATATCTTCCGTTCAAAACTGGAAAGAAGCTTTCTGAGAAACTGCTCTGTGTTCGGTAAATTCATCTCACAGAGTTACATCTTTCCCTTCAAGAAGCCTTTCGCTAAGGCTGTTCTTGTGGAATTGGCAAAGGGATATTTCGAAGCCCATAGAGGGCTATGGTGAAAAAGGAAATATCTTCCGTTCAAAACTGGAAAGAAGCTTTCTGAGAAACTGCTCTGTGTTCTGTTAATTCATCTCACAGAGTTACATCTTTCCCTTCAAGAAGCCTTTCGCTAAGGCTGTTCTTGTGGAATTGGCAAAGGGATATTTGGAGGCGAATAGAGGGCTATGGTGAAAAAGGAAATATCTTCCGTTCAAAACTGGAAAGAAGCTTTCTGAGAAACTGCTCTGTGTTCTGTTAATTCATCTCACAGAGTTACATCTTTCCCTTCAAGAAGTCTTTCGCTAAGGCTGTTCTTGTGGAATTGGCAAAGGGATATTTGGAAGCCCATAGAGGGCTATGGTGAAAAAGGAAATATCTTCCGTTTAAAACTGGAAAGAAGCTTTCTGAGAAACTGCTCTGTGTTCTGTTAATTCATCTCACAGAGTTACATCTTTCCCTTCAAGAAGCCTTTCGCTAAGGCTGTTCTTGTGGAATTGGCAAAGTCATAATTGGAAGCTCATAGAGGGGTATGGTGAAAAAGGAAATATCTTCCGTTCAAAACTGGAAAGAAGCTTTCTGAGAAACTGCTCTGTGTTCTGTTAATTCATCTCACAGAGTTACATCTTTCCCTTCAAGAAGACTTTCGCTAAGGCTGTTCTTGTGCAATGGGCAAAGGGATATTTGGAAGCCCAAAGAGGGCTATGGTGAAAAAGGAAATATCTTCCGTTCAAAACTGGAAAGAAGCTTTCTGAGAAACTGCTCTATGTTCTGTTAATTCATCTCACAGAGTTACATCTTTCCCTTCAAGAAGCCTTTCGCAAAGGCTGTTCTTGTGGAATTGGCAAAGGGATATTTCGAAGCCCATAGAGGGCTATGGTGAAAAAGGAAATATCTTCCGTTCAAAACTGGAAAGAAGCTTTCTGAGAAACTGCTCTGTGTTCTGTTAATTCATCTCACAGAGTTACATCTTTCCCTTCAAGAAGCCTTTCGCTAAGGCTATCCTTGTGGAATTGGAAAAGGGATATTTGGAAGCCCATAGAGGGCTATGGTGAAAAAGGAAATATCTTCCGTTCAAAACTGGAAAGAAGCTTTCTGAGAAACTTCTCTGTGTTCAGTAAATTCATCTCACAGAGTTACATCTTTCCCTTCAAGAAGCCTTTCGCTAAGGCTGTTCTTGTGGAATTGGCAAAGTCATATTTGGAAGCTCATAGAGGGGTATGGTGAAAAAGGAAATATCTTCCGTTCAAAACTGGAAAGAAGCTTTCGGAGAAACTGCTCTGTGTTCTGTAAATTCATCTCACAGAGTTACATCTTTTCCTTCAAGAAGCCTTTCGCTAAGGCTGTTCTTGTGGAATTGGCAAAGGGATATTTGGAAGCCCATAGAGGGCTCTGGTGAAAAAGGAAATAACTTCCGTTCAAAACTGGAAAGAAGCTTTCTGAGAAACTGCTCTGTGTTCTGTTAATTCATCTCACAGAGTTACATCTTTCCCTTCAAGAAGCCTTTCGCTAAGGCTATTCTTGTGGAATTGGTAAAGTGATACTTGGAAGCCCATAGAGGGCTATGTTGAAAAAGGAAATATCTTTCGTTGAAAACTTGAAACAATCCTTCTGAGAAACTGCTCTGTGTTCTGTTAATTCATCTCACAGAGTTACATCTTTCCCTTCAAGAAGTCTTTCGCTAAGGCTGTTCTTGTGGAATTGGAAAAGGGATATTTGGAAGCCCATAGAGGGCTATGGTGAAAAAGGAAATATATTCCGTTTAAAACTGGAAAGAAGCTTTCTGAGAAACTGCTCTGTGTTCTGTTAATTCATCTCACAGAGTTACATCTTTCCCTTCAAGAAGCCTTTCGATAAGGCTGTTCATGTGGAATTGGCAAAGGGATATTTGGAAGCCCATAGAGGGCTATGGTGAAAAAGGAAATATCTTCCGTTCAAAACTGGAAAGAAGCTTTCTGAAGAACAGCTCTGTGTTCTGTTAATTCATCTCACAGAGTTACATCTTTCCCTTCAAGAAGCCTTTCGCTAAGGCTGTTCTTGTGGAATTGGAAAAGGGATATTTAGAAGCCCATAGATGGCTATGGTGAAAAAGGAAATATCTTCCGTTCAAAAGTGGAAAGAAGCTTTCTGAGAAACTGCTCTGTGTTCTGTTAATTCATCTCACAGAGTTACATCTTTCCCTTCAAGAAGCCTTTCGCTAAGGCTGTTCTTGTGGAATTGGCAAAGGGATATTTGGAAGCCCATAGAAGGCTATGGTGAGAAAGGAAATATCTACCGTTCAAAACTGGAAAGAAGCTTTCTGAAAAACTGCTCTGTGTTCTGTTAATTCATCTCACAGAGTTACATCTTTCCCTTCAAGAAGCCTTTCGCTAAGGCTGTTCTTGTGGAACTGGCAAAGGGATATTTGGAAGCCCATAGAGGGCTATGGTGAAAAAGGAAATATCTTCCGTTCAAAACTGGAAAGAAGCTTTCTACGAAACTGCTCTGTGTTCGGTAAATTCATCTCACAGAGTTACATGTTTCCCTTCAAGAAGCCTTTCGCTAAGGCTGTTCTTGTGGAATTGGCAAAGGGATATTTGGAAGCCCATAGAGGGCTATGGTGAAAAAGGAAATATCTTCCGTTTAAAACTGGAAAGAAGCTTTCTGAGAAACTGCTCTGTGTTCTGTAAATTCATCTCACAGAGTTACATCTTTCCCTTCAAGAAGCCTTTCGCTAAGGCTGTTCTTGTGGAATTGGCAAAGTCATATTTGGAAGCTCATAGAGGCTTATGGTGAAAAAGGAAATATCTTCCGTTCAAAACTGGAAAGAAGCTTTCTGAGAAACTGCTCTGTGTTCTGTAAATTCATCTCACAGGGTTACATCTTTTCCTTCAAGAAGCCTTTCGCTAAGGCTGTTCTTGTGGAATTGGCAAAGGGATATTTGGAAGCCCATAGAGGGCTCTGGTGAAAAAGGAAATATCTTCCGTTCAAAACTGGAAAGAAGCTTTCTGAGAAACTGCTCTGTGTTCTGTTAATTCATCTCACAGAGTTACATCTTTCCCTTCAAGAAGCCTTTCGCTAAGGCTGTTCTTGTGGAATTGGCAAAGTCATAATTGGAAGCTCATAGAGGGGTATGGTGAAAAAGGAAATATCTTCCGTTCAAAACTGGAAAGAAGCTTTCTGAGAAACTGCTCTGTGTTCTGTAAATTCATCTCACAGAGTTACATCTTTTCCTTCAAGAAGCCTTTCGCTAAGGCTGTTCTTGTGGAATTGGCAAAGGGATATTTGGCAGCCCATAGAGGGCTATGGTGAAAAAGGAAATATCTTCCGTTCAAAACTGGAAAGAAGCTTTCTGAGAAACTGCTCTGTGTTCTGTTAATTCATCTCACAGAGTTACATCTTTCCCTTCAAGAAGCCTTTCGTAAGGCTGTTCTTGTGGAATTGGCAAACGGATATTTGGAAGCCCATAGAGGGCTATGGTGAAAAAGGAAATATCTCTCGTTCAAAACTGGAAAGAAGCTTTCTGAGAAACTGCTCTGTGTTCTGTTAATTCATCTCACAGAGTTACATCTTTCCCTTCAAGAAGCCTTTCGCTAAGGCTGTTCTTGTGCAATTGGCAAAGGGATATTTGGAAGCCCATAGAGGTCTATGGTGAAAAAGGAAATATCTTCCGTTCAAAACTGGAAAGAAGCTTTCTGAGAAACTGCTCTGTGTTCTGTTAATTCATCTCACAGAGTTACATCTTTCCCTTCAAGAAGCCTTACGCTAAGGCTGTTCTTGTGGAATTGGCAAAGGGATATTTGGAAGCCCATAGAGGGCTATGGTGAAAAAGGAAATATCTTCCGCTCAAAACTGGAAAGAAGCTTTCTGAGAAAGTGCTCTGTGTTCTGTTAATTCATCTCACAGAGTTACATCTTTCCCTTCAAGAAGCCTTTCGCTAAGGCTGTTCTTGTGGAATTGGCAAAGGGATATTTCGAAGCCCATAGAGGGCTATGGTGAAAAAGGAAATATCTTCCGTTCAAAACTGGAAAGAAGCTTTCTGAGAAACTGCTCTGTGTTCTGTTAATTCATCTCACAGAGTTACATCTTTCCCTTCAAGAAGCCTTTCGCTAAGGCTATTCTTGTGGAATTGGAAAAGGGATATTTGGAAGCCCATAGAGGGCTATGGTGAAAAAGGAAATATCTTCCGTTCAAAACTGGAAAGAAGCTTTCTGAGAAACTTCTCTGTGTTCTGTAAATTCATCTCACAGAGTTACATCTTTCCCTTCAAGAAGCCTTTCGCTAAGGCTGTTCTTGTGGAATTGGCAAAGTCATATTTGGAAGCTCATAGAGGGGTATGGTGAAAAAGGAAATATCTTCCGTTCAAAACTGGAAAGAAGCTTTCGGAGAAACTGCTCTGTGTTCTGTAAATTCATCTCACAGAGTTACATCTTTTCCTTCAAGAAGCCTTTCGCTAAGGCTGTTCTTGTGGAATTGGCAAAGGGATATTTGGAAGCCCATAGAGGGCTCTGGTGAAAAAGGAAATATCTTCCGTTCAAAACTGGAAAGAAGCTTTCTGAGAAACTGGTCTGTGTTCTGTAAATTCATCTCACAGAGTTACATCTTTCCCTTCAAGAAGCCTTTCGCTAAGGCTGTTCTTGTGGAATTGGCAAAGTCATATTTGGAAGCTCATAGAGGGGTATGGTGAAAAAGGAAATATCTTCCGTTCAAAACTGGAAAGAAGCTTTCTGAGAAACTGCTCTGTGTTCTGTAAATTCATCTCACAAGGTTACATCTTTTCCTTCAAGAAGCCTTTCGCTAAGGCTGTTCTTGTGGAATTGGCAAAGGGATATTTGGAAGCCCATAGAGGGCTATGGTGAAAAAGGAAATATCTTCCGTTCATAACTGGAAAGAAGCTTTCTGAGAAACTGCTCTGTGTTCTGTTAATTCATCTCACAGAGTTACATCTTTCCCTTCAAGAAGCCTTTCGCTAAGGCTGTTCCTGTGGAATTGGCAAAGAGATATTTCCAAGCCCATAGAGGGCTATGGTGAAAAAGGAAATACCTTCCGTTCAAAACTGGAAAGAAGCTTTCTGAGAAACTGCTCTGTGTTATGTTAATTCATCTCACAGAGTTACATCTTTCCCTTCAAGAAGCCTTTCGCTAAGGCTGTTCTTGTGGAATTGGCAATGGGATATTTGGAAGCCCATAGAGGGCTATGGTGAAAAAGGAAATATCTTCCGTTTAAAACTGGAAAGAAGCTTTCTGAGAAACTGCTCTGTGTTCTGTTAATTCATCTCACAGAGTTACATCTTTCCCTTCAAGAAGCCTTTCGCTAAGGCTGTTCTTGTGGAATTGGCAAAGGGATATTTGGAAGCCCATAGAAGGCTATGGTGAGAAAGGAAATATCTTCCGTTCAAAACTGGAAAGAAGCTTTCTGAGAAACTGCTCTGTGTTCTGTTAATTCATCTCACAGATTTACATCTTTCCCTTCAAGAAGCCTTTCGCTAAGGCTGTTCTTGTGGAATTGGTAAAGAGATACTTGGAAGCCCATAGAGGGCTATGTTGAAAAAGGATATATCTTTCGTTGAAAACTGGAAACAATCCTTCTGAGAAACTGCTCTGTGTTCTGTTAATTCATCTCACAGAGTTACATCTTTCCCTTCAAGAAGCCTTTCGCTAAGGCTGTTCTTGTGGAACTGGCAAAGGGATATTTGGAAGCCGATAGAGGGCTATGGTGAAAAAGGAAATATCTTCCGTTCAAAACTGGAAAGAAGCTTTCTGAAGAACAGCTCTGTGTTCTGTTAATTCATCTCACAGAGTTACATCTTTCCCTTCAAGAAGCCTTTCGTAAGGCTGTTCTTGTGGAATTGGCAAAGGGATATTTGGAAGCCCATAGAGGGCTATGGTGAAAAAGGAAATATCTTCCGTTCAAAACTGGAAAGAAGCTTTCTGAGAAACTGCTCTGTGTTCTGTTAATTCATCTCACAGAGTTACATCTTTCCCTTCAAGAAGACTTTCGCTAAGGCTGTTCTTGTGCAATGGGCAAAGGGATATTTGGAAGCCCAAAGAGAGCTATGGTGAAAAAGGAAATATCTTCCGTTCAAAACTGGAAAGAAGCTTTCTGAGAAACTGCTTTATGTTCTGTTAATTCATCTCACAGAGTTACATCTTTCCCTTCAAGAAGCCTTTCGCTAAGGCTGTTCTTGTGGAATTTGCAAAGGGATATTTGGAAGCCCATAGAGGGCGATGGTGAAAAAGGAAATATCTTCCGTTCAAAACTGGAAAGAAGCATTCTGAGAAACTGCTCTGTGTTCTGTTAATTCATCTCACAGAGTTACATCTTTCCCTTCAAGAAGCCTTTCGCTAAGGCTGTTCTTGTGGAATTGGCAAAGTGATATTTGGAAGCCCATAGAGGGCTATGGTGAAAAAGGAAATATCTACCGTTCAAAAGTGTAAAGAAGCTTTCTGAAAAACTGCTCTGTGTTCTGTTAATTCATCTCACAGAGTTACATCTTTCCCTTCAAGACGCCTTTCGCTAAGGCTGTTCTTGTGGAACTGGCAAGGGGATATTTGGAAGCCCATAGAGGGCTATGGTGAAAAAGGAAATATCTTCCGTTCAAAACTGGAAAGAAGCTTTCTGAGAAACTGCTCTGTGTTCGGTAAATTCATCTCACAGAGTTACATCTTTCCCTTCAAGAAGCCTTTCGCTAAGGCTGTTCTTGTGGAATTGGCAAAGGGATATTTCGAAGCCCATAGAGGGCTATGGTGAAAAAGGAAATATCTTCCGTTCAAAACTGGAAAGAAGCTTTCTGAGAAACTGCTCTGTGTTCTGTTAATTCATCTCACAGAGTTACATCTTTCCCTTCAAGAAGCCTTTCGCTAAGGCTGTTCTTGTGGAATTGGCAAAGGGATATTTGGAAGCGAATAGAGGGCTATGGTGAAAAAGGAAATATCTTCCGTTCAAAACTGGAAAGAAGCTTTCTGAGAAACTGCTCTGTGTTCTGTTAATTCATCTCACAGAGTTACATCTTTCCCTTCAAGAAGTCTTTCGCTAAGGCTGTTCTTGTGGAATTGGCAAAGGGATATTTGGAAGCCCATAGAGGGCTATGGTGAAAAAGGAAATATCTTCCGTTTAAAACTGGAAAGAAGCTTTCTGAGAAACTGCTCTGTGTTCTGTTAATTCATCTCACAGAGTTACATCTTTCCCTTCAAGAAGCCTTTCGCTAAGGCTGTTCTTGTGGAATTGGCAAAGTCATAATTGGAAGCTCATAGAGGGGTATGGTGAAAAAGGAAATATCTTCCGTTCAAAACTGGAAAGAAGCTTTCTGAGAAACTGCTCTGTGTTCTGTTAATTCATCTCACAGAGTTACATCTTTCCCTTCAAGAAGACTTTCGCTAAGGCTGTTCTTGTGCAATGGGCAAAGGGATATTTGGAAGCCCAAAGAGGACTATGGTGAAAAAGGAAATATCTTCCGTTCAAAACTGGAAAGAAGCTTTCTGAGAAACTGCTCTATGTTCTGTTAATTCATCTCACAGAGTTACATCTTTCCCTTCAAGAAGCCTTTCGCAAAGGCTGTTCTTGTGGAATTGGCAAAGGGATATTTCGAAGCCCATAGAGGGCTATGGTGAAAAAGGAAATATCTTCCGTTCAAAACTGGAAAGAAGCTTTCTGAGAAACTGCTCTGTGTTCTGTTAATTCATCTCACAGAGTTACATCTTTCCCTTCAAGAAGCCTTTCGCTAAGGCTATCCTTGTGGAATTGGAAAAGGGATATTTGGAAGCCCATAGAGGGCTATGGTGAAAAAGGAAATATCTTCCGTTCAAAACTGGAAAGAAGCTTTCTGAGAAACTTCTCTGTGTTCTGTAAATTCATCTCACAGAGTTACATCTTTCCCTTCAAGAAGCCTTTCGCTAAGGCTGTTCTTGTGGAATTGGCAAAGTCATATTTGGAAGCTCATAGAGGGGTATGGTGAAAAAGGAAATATCTTCCGTTCAAAACTGGAAAGAAGCTTTCGGAGAAACTGCTCTGTGTTCTGTAAATTCATCTCACAGAGTTACATCTTTTCCTTCAAGAAGCCTTTCGCTAAGGCTGTTCTTGTGGAATTGGCAAAGGGATATTTGGAAGCCCATAGAGGGCTCTGGTGAAAAAGGAAATAACTTCCGTTCAAAACTGGAAAGAAGCTTTCTGAGAAACTGCTCTGTGTTCTGTTAATTCATCTCACAGAGTTACATCTTTCCCTTCAAGAAGCCTTTCGCTAAGGCTATTCTTGTGGAATTGGTAAAGTGATACTTGGAAGCCCATAGAGGGCTATGTTGAAAAAGGAAATATCTTTCGTTGAAAACTTGAAACAATCCTTCTGAGAAACTGCTCTGTGTTCTGTTAATTCATCTCACAGAGTTACATCTTTCCCTTCAAGAAGTCTTTCGCTAAGGCTGTTCTTGTGGAATTGGAAAAGGGATATTTGGAAGCCCATAGAGGGCTATGGTGAAAAAGGAAATATATTCCGTTTAAAACTGGAAAGAAGCTTTCTGAGAAACTGCTCTGTGTTCTGTTAATTCATCTCACAGAGTTACATCTTTCCCTTCAAGAAGCCTTTCGATAAGGCTGTTCTTGTGGAATTGGCAAAGGGATATTTGGAAGCCCATAGAGGGCTATGGTGAAAAAGGAAATATCTTCCGTTCAAAACTGGAAAGAAGCTTTCTGAAGAACAGCTCTGTGTTCTGTTAATTCATCTCACAGAGTTACATCTTTCCCTTCAAGAAGCCTTTCGCTAAGACTGTTCTTGTGGAATTGGAAAAGGGATATTTAGAAGCCCATAGATGGCTATGGTGAAAAAGGAAATATCTTCCGTTCAAAAGTGGAAAGAAGCTTTCTGAGAAACTGCTCTGTGTTCTGTTAATTCATCTCACAGAGTTACATCTTTCCCTTCAAGAAGCCTTTCGCTAAGGCTGTTCTTGTGGAATTGGCAAAGGGATATTTGGAAGCCCATAGAAGGCTATGGTGAGAAAGGAAATATCTACCGTTCAAAACTGGAAAGAAGCTTTCTGAAAAACTGCTCTGTGTTCTGTTAATTCATCTCACAGAGTTACATATTTCCCTTCAAGAAGCCTTTCGCTAAGGCTGTTCTTGTGGAACTGGCAAAGGGATATTTGGAAGCCCATAGAGGGCTATGGTGAAAAAGGAAATATCTTCCGTTCAAAACTGGAAAGAAGCTTTCTACGAAACTGCTCTGTGTTCGGTAAATTCATCTCACAGAGTTACATGTTTCCCTTCAAGAAGCCTTTCGCTAAGGCTGTTCTTGTGGAATTGGCAAAGGGATATTTGGAAGCCCATAGAGGGCTATGGTGAAAAAGGAAATATCTTCCGTTTAAAACTGGAAAGAAGCTTTCTGAGAAACTGCTCTGTGTTCTGTAAATTCATCTCACAGAGTTACATCTTTCCCTTCAAGAAGCCTTTCGCTAAGGCTGTTCTTGTGGAATTGGCAAAGTCATATTTGGAAGCTCATAGAGGCTTATGGTGAAAAAGGAAATATCTTCCGTTCAAAACTGGAAAGAAGCTTTCTGAGAAACTGCTCTGTGTTCTGTAAATTCATCTCACAGGGTTACATCTTTTCCTTCAAGAAGCCTTTCGCTAAGGCTGTTCTTGTGGAATTGGCAATGGGATATTTGGAAGCCCATAGAGGGCTATGGTGAAAAAGGAAATATCTTCCGTTTAAAACTGGAAAGAAGCTTTCTGAGAAACTGCTCTGTGTTCTGTTAATTCATCTCACAGAGTTACATCTTTCCCTTCAAGAAGCCTTTCGCTAAGGCTGTTCTTGTGGAATTGGCAAAGGGATATTTGGAAGCCCATAGAAGGCTATGGTGAGAAAGGAAATATCTTCCGTTCAAAACTGGAAAGAAGCTTTCTGAGAAACTGCTCTGTGTTCTGTTAATTCATCTCACAGATTTACATCTTTCCCTTCAAGAAGCCTTTCGCTAAGGCTGTTCTTGTGGAATTGGTAAAGAGATACTTGGAAGCCCATAGAGGGCTATGTTGAAAAAGGATATATCTTTCGTTGAAAACTGGAAACAATCCTTCTGAGAAACTGCTCTGTGTTCTGTTAATTCATCTCACAGAGTTACATCTTTCCCTTCAAGAAGCCTTTCGCTAAGGCTGTTCTTGTGGAACTGGCAAAGGGATATTTGGAAGCCGATAGAGGGCTATGGTGAAAAAGGAAATATCTTCCGTTCAAAACTGGAAAGAAGCTTTCTGAAGAACAGCTCTGTGTTCTGTTAATTCATCTCACAGAGTTACATCTTTCCCTTCAAGAAGCCTTTCGTAAGGCTGTTCTTGTGGAATTGGCAAAGGGATATTTGGAAGCCCATAGAGGGCTATGGTGAAAAAGGAAATATCTTCCGTTCAAAACTGGAAAGAAGCTTTCTGAGAAACTGCTCTGTGTTCTGTTAATTCATCTCACAGAGTTACATCTTTCCCTTCAAGAAGACTTTCGCTAAGGCTGTTCTTGTGCAATGGGCAAAGGGATATTTGGAAGCCCAAAGAGAGCTATGGTGAAAAAGGAAATATCTTCCGTTCAAAACTGGAAAGAAGCTTTCTGAGAAACTGCTCTATGTTCTGTTAATTCATCTCACAGAGTTACATCTTTCCCTTCAAGAAGCCTTTCGCTAAGGCTGTTCTTGTGGAATTTGCAAAGGGATATTTGGAAGCCCATAGAGGGCGATGGTGAAAAAGGAAATATCTTCCGTTCAAAACTGGAAAGAAGCATTCTGAGAAACTGCTCTGTGTTCTGTTAATTCATCTCACAGAGTTACATCTTTCCCTTCAAGAAGCCTTTCGCTAAGGCTGTTCTTGTGGAATTGGCAAAGTGATATTTGGAAGCCCATAGAGGGCTATGGTGAAAAAGGAAATATCTACCGTTCAAAAGTGTAAAGAAGCTTTCTGAAAAACTGCTCTGTGTTCTGTTAATTCATCTCACAGAGTTACATCTTTCCCTTCAAGACGCCTTTCGCTAAGGCTGTTCTTGTGGAACTGGCAAGGGGATATTTGGAAGCCCATAGAGGGCTATGGTGAAAAAGGAAATATCTTCCGTTCAAAACTGGAAAGAAGCTTTCTGAGAAACTGCTCTGTGTTCGGTAAATTCATCTCACAGAGTTACATCTTTCCCTTCAAGAAGCCTTTCGCTAAGGCTGTTCTTGTGGAATTGGCAAAGGGATATTTCGAAGCCCATAGAGGGCTATGGTGAAAAAGGAAATATCTTCCGTTCAAAACTGGAAAGAAGCTTTCTGAGAAACTGCTCTGTGTTCTGTTAATTCATCTCACAGAGTTACATCTTTCCCTTCAAGAAGCCTTTCGCTAAGGCTGTTCTTGTGGAATTGGCAAAGGGATATTTGGAAGCGAATAGAGGGCTATGGTGAAAAAGGAAATATCTTCCGTTCAAAACTGGAAAGAAGCTTTCTGAGAAACTGCTCTGTGTTCTGTTAATTCATCTCACAGAGTTACATCTTTCCCTTCAAGAAGTCTTTCGCTAAGGCTGTTCTTGTGGAATTGGCAAAGGGATATTTGGAAGCCCATAGAGGGCTATGGTGAAAAAGGAAATATCTTCCGTTTAAAACTGGAAAGAAGCTTTCTGAGAAACTGCTCTGTGTTCTGTTAATTCATCTCACAGAGTTACATCTTTCCCTTCAAGAAGCCTTTCGCTAAGGCTGTTCTTGTGGAATTGGCAAAGTCATAATTGGAAGCTCATAGAGGGGTATGGTGAAAAAGGAAATATCTTCCGTTCAAAACTGGAAAGAAGCTTTCTGAGAAACTGCTCTGTGTTCTGTTAATTCATCTCACAGAGTTACATCTTTCCCTTCAAGAAGACTTTCGCTAAGGCTGTTCTTGTGCAATGGGCAAAGGGATATTTGGAAGCCCAAAGAGGACTATGGTGAAAAAGGAAATATCTTCCGTTCAAAACTGGAAAGAAGCTTTCTGAGAAACTGCTCTATGTTCTGTTAATTCATCTCACAGAGTTACATCTTTCCCTTCAAGAAGCCTTTCGCAAAGGCTGTTCTTGTGGAATTGGCAAAGGGATATTTCGAAGCCCATAGAGGGCTATGGTGAAAAAGGAAATATCTTCCGTTCAAAACTGGAAAGAAGCTTTCTGAGAAACTGCTCTGTGTTCTGTTAATTCATCTCACAGAGTTACATCTTTCCCTTCAAGAAGCCTTTCGCTAAGGCTATCCTTGTGGAATTGGAAAAGGGATATTTGGAAGCCCATAGAGGGCTATGGTGAAAAAGGAAATATCTTCCGTTCAAAACTGGAAAGAAGCTTTCTGAGAAACTTCTCTGTGTTCTGTAAATTCATCTCACAGAGTTACATCTTTCCCTTCAAGAAGCCTTTCGCTAAGGCTGTTCTTGTGGAATTGGCAAAGTCATATTTGGAAGCTCATAGAGGGGTATGGTGAAAAAGGAAATATCTTCCGTTCAAAACTGGAAAGAAGCTTTCGGAGAAACTGCTCTGTGTTCTGTAAATTCATCTCACAGAGTTACATCTTTTCCTTCAAGAAGCCTTTCGCTAAGGCTGTTCTTGTGGAATTGGCAAAGGGATATTTGGAAGCCCATAGAGGGCTCTGGTGAAAAAGGAAATAACTTCCGTTCAAAACTGGAAAGAAGCTTTCTGAGAAACTGCTCTGTGTTCTGTTAATTCATCTCACAGAGTTACATCTTTCCCTTCAAGAAGCCTTTCGCTAAGGCTATTCTTGTGGAATTGGTAAAGTGATACTTGGAAGCCCATAGAGGGCTATGTTGAAAAAGGAAATATCTTTCGTTGAAAACTTGAAACAATCCTTCTGAGAAACTGCTCTGTGTTCTGTTAATTCATCTCACAGAGTTACATCTTTCCCTTCAAGAAGTCTTTCGCTAAGGCTGTTCTTGTGGAATTGGAAAAGGGATATTTGGAAGCCCATAGAGGGCTATGGTGAAAAAGGAAATATATTCCGTTTAAAACTGGAAAGAAGCTTTCTGAGAAACTGCTCTGTGTTCTGTTAATTCATCTCACAGAGTTACATCTTTCCCTTCAAGAAGCCTTTCGATAAGGCTGTTCTTGTGGAATTGGCAAAGGGATATTTGGAAGCCCATAGAGGGCTATGGTGAAAAAGGAAATATCTTCCGTTCAAAACTGGAAAGAAGCTTTCTGAAGAACAGCTCTGTGTTCTGTTAATTCATCTCACAGAGTTACATCTTTCCCTTCAAGAAGCCTTTCGCTAAGACTGTTCTTGTGGAATTGGAAAAGGGATATTTAGAAGCCCATAGATGGCTATGGTGAAAAAGGAAATATCTTCCGTTCAAAAGTGGAAAGAAGCTTTCTGAGAAACTGCTCTGTGTTCTGTTAATTCATCTCACAGAGTTACATATTTCCCTTCAAGAAGCCTTTCGCTAAGGCTGTTCTTGTGGAACTGGCAAAGGGATATTTGGAAGCCCATAGAGGGCTATGGTGAAAAAGGAAATATCTTCCGTTCAAAACTGGAAAGAAGCTTTCTACGAAACTGCTCTGTGTTCGGTAAATTCATCTCACAGAGTTACATGTTTCCCTTCAAGAAGCCTTTCGCTAAGGCTGTTCTTGTGGAATTGGCAAAGGGATATTTGGAAGCCCATAGAGGGCTATGGTGAAAAAGGAAATATCTTCCGTTTAAAACTGGAAAGAAGCTTTCTGAGAAACTGCTCTGTGTTCTGTAAATTCATCTCACAGAGTTACATCTTTCCCTTCAAGAAGCCTTTCGCTAAGGCTGTTCTTGTGGAATTGGCAAAGTCATATTTGGAAGCTCATAGAGGCTTATGGTGAAAAAGGAAATATCTTCCGTTCAAAACTGGAAAGAAGCTTTCTGAGAAACTGCTCTGTGTTCTGTAAATTCATCTCACAGGGTTACATCTTTTCCTTCAAGAAGCCTTTCGCTAAGGCTGTTCTTGTGGAATTGGCAAAGGGATATTTGGAAGCCCATAGAGGGCTCTGGTGAAAAAGGAAATATCTTCCGTTCAAAACTGGAAAGAAGCTTTCTGAGAAACTGCTCTGTGTTCTGTTAATTCATCTCACAGAGTTACATCTTTCCCTTCAAGAAGCCTTTCGCTAAGGCTGTTCTTGTGGAATTGGCAAAGTCATAATTGGAAGCTCATAGAGGGGTATGGTGAAAAAGGAAATATCTTCCGTTCAAAACTGGAAAGAAGCTTTCTGAGAAACTGCTCTGTGTTCTGTAAATTCATCTCACAGAGTTACATCTTTTCCTTCAAGAAGCCTTTCGCTAAGGCTGTTCTTGTGGAATTGGCAAAGGGATATTTGGCAGCCCATAGAGGGCTATGGTGAAAAAGGAAATATCTTCCGTTCAAAACTGGAAAGAAGCTTTCTGAGAAACTGCTCTGTGTTCTGTTAATTCATCTCACAGAGTTACATCTTTCCCTTCAAGAAGCCTTTCGTAAGGCTGTTCTTGTGGAATTGGCAAACGGATATTTGGAAGCCCATAGAGGGCTATGGTGAAAAAGGAAATATCTCTCGTTCAAAACTGGAAAGAAGCTTTCTGAGAAACTGCTCTGTGTTCTGTTAATTCATCTCACAGAGTTACATCTTTCCCTTCAAGAAGCCTTTCGCTAAGGCTGTTCTTGTGCAATTGGCAAAGGGATATTTGGAAGCCCATAGAGGTCTATGGTGAAAAAGGAAATATCTTCCGTTCAAAACTGGAAAGAAGCTTTCTGAGAAACTGCTCTGTGTTCTGTAAATTCATCTCACAGAGTTACATCTTTCCCTTCAAGAAGCCTTACGCTAAGGCTGTTCTTGTGGAATTGGCAAAGGGATATTTGGAAGCCCATAGAGGGCTATGGTGAAAAAGGAAATATCTTCCGCTCAAAACTGGAAAGAAGCTTTCTGAGAAAGTGCTCTGTGTTCTGTTAATTCATCTCACAGAGTTACATCTTTCCCTTCAAGAAGCCTTTCGCTAAGGCTGTTCTTGTGGAATTGGCAAAGGGATATTTCGAAGCCCATAGAGGGCTATGGTGAAAAAGGAAATATCTTCCGTTCAAAACTGGAAAGAAGCTTTCTGAGAAACTGCTCTGTGTTCTGTTAATTCATCTCACAGAGTTACATCTTTCCCTTCAAGAAGCCTTTCGCTAAGGCTATTCTTGTGGAATTGGAAAAGGGATATTTGGAAGCCCATAGAGGGCTATGGTGAAAAAGGAAATATCTTCCGTTCAAAACTGGAAAGAAGCTTTCTGAGAAACTTCTCTGTGTTCTGTAAATTCATCTCACAGAGTTACATCTTTCCCTTCAAGAAGCCTTTCGCTAAGGCTGTTCTTGTGGAATTGGCAAAGTCATATTTGGAAGCTCATAGAGGGGTATGGTGAAAAAGGAAATATCTTCCGTTCAAAACTGGAAAGAAGCTTTCGGAGAAACTGCTCTGTGTTCTGTAAATTCATCTCACAGAGTTACATCTTTTCCTTCAAGAAGCCTTTCGCTAAGGCTGTTCTTGTGGAATTGGCAAAGGGATATTTGGAAGCCCATAGAGGGCTCTGGTGAAAAAGGAAATATCTTCCGTTCAAAACTGGAAAGAAGCTTTCTGAGAAACTGCTCTGTGTTCTGTTAATTCTTCTCACAGAGTTACATCTTTCCCTTCAAGAAGACTTTCGCTAAGGCTGTTCCTGTGGAATTGGCAAAGAGATATTTCGAAGCCCATAGTAGGCTATGGTGAAAAAGGAAATACCTTCCGTTCAAAACTGGAAAGAAGCTTTCTGAGAAACTGCTCTGTGTTCTGTTAATTCATCTCACAGAGTTACATCTTTCCCTTCAAGAAGTCTTTCGCTAAGGCTGTTCTTGTGGAATTGGCAAAGGGATATTTGGAAGCCCATAGAGGGCTATGGTGAAAAAGGAAATATCTTACGTTTAAAACTGGAAAGAAGCTTTCTGAGAAACTGCTCTGTGTTCTGTTAATTCATCTCACAGAGTTACATCTTTCCCTTCAAGAAGCCTTTCGCTAAGGCTGTTCTTGTGGAATTGGCGAAGGGATATTTGGAAGCCCATAGAAGGCTATGGTGAGAAAGGAAATATCTTCCGTTCAAAACTGGAAAGAAGCTTTCTGAGAAACTGCTCTGTGTTCTGTTAATTCATCTCACAGAGTTACATCTTTCCCTTCAAGAAGCCTTTCGCTAAGGCTATTCTTGTGGAATTGGTAAAGTGATACTTGGAAGCACATAGAGGGCTATGTTGAAAAAGGAAATATCTTTCGTTGAAAACTGGAAACAATCCTTCTGAGAAACTGCTCTGTGTTCTGTTAATTCATCTCACAGAGTTACATCTTTTCCTTCAAGAAGTCTTTCGCTAAGGCTGTTCTTGTGGAATTGGCAAAGGAATATTTGGAAGCCCATAGAGGGCTATGGTGAAAAAGGAAATATCTTCCGTTTAAAACTGGAAAGAAGCTTTCTGAGAAACTGCTCTGTGTTCTGTTAATTCATCTCACAGAGTTACATCTTTCCCTTCAAGAAGCCTTTCGATAAGGCTGTTCTTGTGGAATTGGCAAAGGGATATTTGGAAGCCCATAGAGGGCTATGGTGAAAAAGGAAATATCTTCCGTTCAAAACTGGAAAGAAGCTTTCTGAAGAACAGCTCTGTGTTCTGTTAATTCATCTCACAGAGTTACATCTTTCCCTTCAAGAAGCCTTTCTCTAAGGCTGTTCTTGTGGAATTGGAAAAGGGATATTTAGAAGCCCATAGATGGCTATGGTGAAAAAGGAAATATCTTCCGTTCAAAAATTGAAAGAAGCTTTCTGAGAAACTGCTCTGTGTTCTGTTAATTCATCTCACAGAGTTACATCTTTCCCTTCAAGAAGCCTTTCGCTAAGGCTGTTCTTGTGGAATTGGCAAAGGGATATTTGGAAGCCCATAGAGGGCTATGGTGAAAAAGGAAATATCTACCGTTCAAAACTGGAAAGAAGCTTTCTGAAAAACTGCTCTGTGTTCTGTTAATTCATCTCACAGAGTTACATCTTTCCCTTCAAGAAGCCTTTCGCTAAGGCTGTTCTTGTGGAACTGGCAAAGGGATATTTGGAAGCCCATAGAGGGCTATGGTGAAAAAGGAAATATCTTCCGTTCAAAACTGGAAAGAAGCTTTCTACGAAACTGCTCTGTGTTCGGTAAATTCATCTCACAGAGTTACATCTTTCCCTTCAAGAAGCCTTTCGCTAAGGCTGTTCTTGTGGAATTGGCAAAGTCATATTTGGAAGCTCATAGAGGTGTATGGTGAAAAAGGAAATATCTTCCGTTCAAAACTGGAAAGAAGCTTTCTGAGAAACTGCTCTGTGTTCTGTAAATTCATCTCACAGGGTTACATCTTTTCCTTCAAGAAGCCTTTCGCTAAGGCTGTTCTTGTGGAATTGGCAAAGGGATATTTGGAAGCCCATAGAGGGCTATGGTGAAAAAGGAAATATCTTCCGTTCAAAACTGGAAAGAAGCTTTCTGAGAAACTGCTCTGTGTTCTGTTATTTCATCTCACAGAGTTACATCTTTTCCTTCAAGAAGCCTTTCTCTAAGGCTGTTCTTGTGGAATTGGCAAAGGGATATTTGGAAGCCCATAGAGGGCTCTGGTGAAAAAGGAAATATCTTCCGTTCAAAACTGGAAAGAAGCTTTCTGAGAAACTGCTCTGTGTTCTGTTAATTCATCTCACAGAGTTACATCTTTCCCTTCAAGAAGCCTTTCGCTAAGGCTGTTCCTGTGGAATTGGCAAAGAGATATTTCGAAGCCCATAGAGGGCTATGGTGAAAAAGGAAATACCTTCCGTTCAAAACTGGAAAGAAGCGTTCTGAGAAACTGCTCTGTGTTCTGTTAATTCATCTCACAGAGTTACATCTTTCCCTTCAAGAAGCCTTTCGCTAAGGCTGTTCTTGTGGAATTGGCAAAGGGATATTTCGAAGCCCATAGAGGGCTATGGTGAAAAAGGAAATATCTTCCGTTCAAAACTGGAAAGAAGCTTTCTGAGAAACTGCTCTGTGTTCTGTTAATTCATCTCACAGAGTTACATCTTTCCCTTCAAGAAGCCTTTCGCTAAGGATGTTCTTGTGGAATTGGTAAAGAGATACTTGGAAGCCCATAGAGGGCTATGTTGAAAAAGGAAATATCTTCCGTTGAAAACTGGAAACAATCCTTCTGAGAAACTGCTCTGTGTTCTGTTAATTCATCTCACAGAGTTACATCTATCCGTTCAAGAAGCCTTTCGCTAAGGCTGTTCTTGTGGAATTGGCTAAGTCATATTTGGAAGCCCATAGAGGGCTACGGGGAAAAAGGAAATATATTCCGTTCAAAACTGGAAAGAAGCTTTCTGAGAAACTGCTCTGTGTTCTGTTAATTCATATCACAGAGTTACCTCTTTCCCTTCAAGAAGCCTTTCGCTAAGGCTGTTCTTGTGGAATTGGCAAAGGGATATTTGGACGCCCATAGAGGGCTATGGTGAAAAAGGAAATATCTTCCGTTCAAAACTGGAAAAAAGCTTTCTGAAAAACTGCTCTGTGTTCTGTTAATTCATCTCACAGAGTTACATCTTTCCCTTCAAGAAGCCTTTCGCTAAGGCTGTTCTTGTGGAATTGGAAAAGGGGTATTTAGAAGCCCATAGAGTTCTATGTTGAAAAAGGAAATATCTTCAGTTCAAAACTGGAAAGAAGCTTTCTGAGAAACTGCTCTGTGTTCTGTTAATTCATCTCACAGAGTTACATCTTTCCCTTCAAGAAGCCTTTCGCTAAGGCTGTTCTTGTGGAATTGGCAAAGGGATATTTCGAAGCCCATAGAGGGCTATGGTGAAAAAGTAAATATCTTCAGTTCAAAACTGGAAAGAAGCTTTCTGAGAAACTGCTCTGTGTTCTGTTAATTCATTTCACAGAGTTACATCTTTCCCTTCAAGAAGTCTTGCGCTAAGGCTGTTCTTGTGGAATTGGCAAAGGGATATTTGGAAGC
Organism: Chlorocebus sabaeus; assembly: GCF_047675955.1. NCBI lineage: Eukaryota > Metazoa > Chordata > Mammalia > Primates > Cercopithecidae > Chlorocebus > Chlorocebus sabaeus. The sequence continues at coordinate 1,047,403 of NW_027327925.1, read as the reverse complement.
CCATAGAGGGCTATGGTGAAAAAGGAAATATCTTCCGTTCAAAACTGGAAAGAAGCTTTCTGAGAAACTGCTCTGTGTTCTGTTAATTCATATCACAGAGTTACCTCTTTCCCTTCAAGAAGCCTTTCGCTAAGGCTGTTCTTGTGGAATTGGCAAAGGGATATTTGGAAGCCCATAGAGGGCTATGGTGAAAAAGGAAATATCTTCCGTTCAAAACTGGAAAGAAGCTTTCTGAGAAACTGCTCTGTGTTCTGTTAATTCGTCTCACAGAGTTACATCTTTCCCTTCAAGAAGTCTTTCGCTAAGGCTGTTCTTGTGGAATTGGCAAAGGGATATTTGGAAGCCCATAGAGGGCTATGGTAAAAAAGGAAATATCTTCCGTTTAAAACTGGAAAGAAGCTTTCTGAGAAACTGCTCTGTGTTCTGTTAATTCATCTCACAGAGTTACATCTTTCCCTTCAAGAAGCCTTTCGCTAAGGCTGTTCTTGTGGAATTGGTAAAGAGATACTTGGAAGCCCATAGAGGGCTATGTTGAAAAATTAAATATCTTTCGTTGAAAACTGGAAACAATCCTTCTGAGAAACTGCTCTGTGTTCTGTTAATTCATCTCACAGAGTTACATCTTTCCCTTCAAGAAGCCTTTCGCTAAGGCTGTTCTTGTGGAATTGGCAAAGGGATATTTCGAAGCCCATAGAGGGCTATGGTGAAAAAGGAAATATCTTCCGTTCAAAACTGGAAAGAAGCTTTCTGAGAAACTGCTCTGTGTTCTGTTAATTCATCTCACAGAGTTACATCTTTCCCTTCAAGAAGCCTTTCGCTAAGGCTGTTCTTGTGGAATTCGCAAAGGGATATTTGGAAGCCCATAGAGGGCTATGGTGAAAAAGGAAATATCTTCCGTTCAAAACTGGAAAGAAGCTTTCTGAATAACAGCTCTGTGTTCTGTTAATTCATCTCACAGAGTTACATCTTTCCCTTCAAGAAGCCTTTCGCTAAGGCTGTTCTTGTGGAATTGGAAAAGGGGTATTTAGAAGCCCATAGATGGCTATGGTGAAAAAGGAAATATCTTCCGTTCAAAAATGGAAAGAAACTTTCTGAGAAACTGCTCTGTGTTCTGTTAATTCATCTCACAGAGTTACATCTTTCCCTTCAAGAAGCCTTTCGCTAAGGCTGTTCTTGTGGAATTGGCAAAGTGATATTTGGAAGCCCATAGAGGGCTATGGTGAAAAAGGAAATATCTACCGTTCAAAACTGGAAAGAAGATTTCTGAAAAACTGCTCTGCGTTCTGTTAATTCATCTCACAGAGTTACATCTTTCCCTTCAAGAAGCCTTTCGCTAAGGCTCTTCTTGTGGAAGTGGCAAAGGGATATTTGGAAGCCCATAGAGGGCTATGGTGAAAAAGGAAATATCTTCCGTTCAAAACTGGAAAGAAACTTTCTGAGAAACTGCTCTGTGTTCGGTAAATTCATCTCACAGAGTTACATCTTTCCCTTCAAGAGGCCTTTCGCTAAGGCTGTTCTTGTGGAATTGGCAAAGGGATATTTGGAAGCCCATACAGGGCTATGGTGAAAAAGGAAATATCTTCCGTTCAAAACTGGAAAGAAGCTTTCTGAGAAACTGCTCTGTGTTCTGTAAATTCATCTCACAGAGTTACATCTTTTCCTTCAAGAAGCCTTTCGCTAAGGCTGTTCTTGTGGAATTGGAAAAGGGATATTTGGAAGCCCATAGAGGGCTATGGTGAAAAAGGAAATATCTTCCGTTCAAAACTGGAAAGAAGCTTTCTGAGAAACTGCTCTGTGTTCTGTTAATTCATCTCACAGAGTTACATCTTTCCCTTCAAGAAGCCTTTCGCTAAGGCTGTTCCTGTGGAATTGGCAAAGAGATATTTCGAAGCCCATAGAGGGCTATGGTGAAAAAGGAAATACCTTCCGTTCAAAACTGGAAAGAAGCTTTCTGAGAAACTGCTCTGTGTTCTGTTAATTCATCTCACAGAGTTACATCTTTCCCTTCAAGAAGCCTTTCGCTAAGGCTGTTCTTGTGGAATTGGCAAAGGGATATTTGGAAGCCCATAGAGGGCTATGGTGAAAAAGGAAATATCTTCCGTTTAAAACTGGAAAGAAGTTTCTGAGAAACTGCTCTGTGTTCTGTTAATTCATCTCACAGAGGTACATCTTTCCCTTCAAGAAGTCTTGCGCTAAGGCTGTTCATGTGGAATTGGCAAAGGGATATTTGGAAGCCCATAGAGGGCTATGGTGAAAAAGGAAATATCTTCCGTTTAAAACTGGAAAGAAGTTTCTGAGAAACTGCTCTGTGTTCTGTTAATTCATTTCACAGAGTTACATCTTTCCCTTCAAGAAGTCTTGCGCTAAGGCTGTTCTTGTGTAATTGGCAAAGGGATATTTGGAAGCCCATAGAGGGCTATGGTGAAAAAGGAAATATCTTCCGTTCAAAACTGGAAAGAAGCTTTCTGAGAAACTGCTCTGTGTTCTGTTAATTCGTCTCACAGAGTTACATCTTTCCCTTCAAGAAGTCTTTCGCTAAGGCTGTTCTTGTGGAATTGGCAAAGGGATATTTGGAAGCCCATAGAGGGCTATGGTAAAAAAGGAAATATCTTCCGTTTAAAACTGGAAAGAAGCTTTCTGAGAAACTGCTCTGTGTTCTGTTAATTCATCTCACAGAGTTACATCTTTCCCTTCAAGAAGCCTTTCGCTAAGGCTGTTCTTGTGGTATTGGCAAAGGGATATTTAGAAGCCCATAGAGGGTTATGGTGAAAAAGGAAATATCTTCCGTTCAAAACTGGAAAGAAGCTTTCTGAGAAACTGCTTTGTGTTCTGTTAATTCATCTCACAGAGTTACATCTTTCCCTTCAAGAAGCCTTACGCTAAGGCTGTTCTTGTGGAATTGGCAAAGTGATATTTGGAAGCCCATAGAGGGCTATGGTGAAAAAGGAAATATCTTCCGTTCAAAACTGGAAAGAAGCTTTCTGAGAAACTGCTCTGTGTTCTGTAAATTCATCTCACAGAGTTACATCTTTCCCTTCAAGAAGCCTTTCGTTAAGGCTGTTATTGTGGAATTGGTAAAGGGATATTTGGAAGCCCATAGAGGGCTATGTTGAAAAAGGAAATATCTTCCGTTGAAAACTGAAAACAATCCTTCTGAGAAACTGCTCTGTGTTCTGTTAATTCATCTCACAGAGTTACATCTTTCCCTTCAAGAAGCCTTTCGCTAAGGCTGTTCTTGTGGAATTGGCAATGGGATATTTGGAAGCCCATAGAGTGCTATGGTGAAAAAGGAAATATCTTCCGTTCAAAACTGGAAAGAAGCTTTCTGAGAAACTGCTCTGTGTTCTGTTAATTCATCTCACAGAGTTACATCTTTCCCTTCAAGAAGCCTTTCGCTAAGGCTGTTCTTGTGGAATTGGCAAAGGGATATTTGGAAGCCCATAGAGGGCTATGGTGAAAAAGGAAATATCTTCCGTTTAAAACTGGAAAGAAGCTTTCTGAGAAACTGCTCTGTGTTCTGTTAATTCATCTCACAGAGTTACATCTTTCCCTTCAAGAAGCCTTTCGCTAAGGCTGTTCTTGTGGAATTGGCAAAGGGATATTTGGAAGCACATAGAAGGCTATGGTGAAAAAGGAAATATCTTCCGTTCAAAACTGGAAAGAAGCTTTCTGAGAAACTGCTCTGTGTTCTGTTAATTCATATCACAGAGTTACATCTTTCCCTTCAAGAAGCCTTTCGCTAAGGCTGTTCTTGTGGAATTGGTAAAGAGATACTTGGAAGCCCATAGAGGGCTATGTTGAAAAATTAAATATCTTTCGTTGAAAACTGGAAACAATCCTTCTGAGAAACTGCTCTGTGTTCTGTTAATTCATCTCACAGAGTTATATCTTTCCCTTCAAGAAGCCTTTCGCTAAGGCTGTTCTTGTGGAACTGGCAAAGGGATATTTGGAAGCCCATAGAGGGCTATGGTGAAAAAGGAAATATCTTCCGTTCAAAACTGGAAAGAAGCTTTCTGAGAAACTGCTCTGTGTTCTGTTAATTCATCTCACAGAGTTACATCTTTCCCTTCAAGAAGTCTTTCGCTAAGGCTGTTCTTGTGGAATTGGCAAAGAGATATTTGGAAGCCCATAGAGGGCTATGGTGAAAAAGGAAATATCTTCCGTTTAAAACTGGAAAGAAACTTTCTGAGAAACTGCTCTGTGTTCTGTTAATTCATCTCACAGAGTTACATCTTTCCCTTCAAGAAGCCTTTCGCTAAGGCTGTTCTTGTGGAATTGGCAAAGGGATATTTGGAAGCCCATAGAGCGCTATGGTGAAACAGGAAATATCTTCCGTTCAAAACTGGAAAGAAGCTTTCTGAGAAACTGCTCTGTGTTCTGTTAATTCATCTCACAGAGTTACATCTTTCCCTTCAAGAAGTCTTTCGCTAAGGCTGTTCTTGTGGAATTGGCAAAGGGATATTTGGAAGCCCATAGAGGGCTATGGTGAAAAAGGAAATATCTTCCGTTTAAAACTGGAAAGAAGCTTTCTGAGAAACTGCTCTGTGTTCTGTAAATTCATCTCACAGAGTTACATCTTTCCCTTCAAGAAGCCTTTCGCTAAGGCTGTTCTTGTGGAATTGGCAAAGTCATATTTGGAAGCTCATAGAGGGGTATGGTGAAAAAGGAAATATCTTCCGTTCAAAACTGGAAAGAAGCTTTCTGAGAAACTGCTCTGTGTTCTGTAAATTCATCTCACAGAGTTACATCTTTTCCTTCAAGAAGCCTTTCGCTAAGGCTGTTCTTGTGGAATTGGCAAAGGGATATTTGGAAGCCCATAGAGGGCTATGGTGAAAAAGGAAATATCTTCCGTTCAAAACTGGAAAGAAGCTTTCTGAGAAACTGCTCTGTGTTCTGTTAATTCATCTCACAGAGTTACATCTTTCCCTTCAAGAAGCCTTTCGCTAAGGCTGTTCCTGTGGAATTGGCAAAGAGATATTTCGAAGCCCATAGAGGGCTATGGTGAAAAAGGAAATACCTTCCGTTCAAAACTGGAAAGAAGCTTTCTGAGAAACTGCTCTGTGTTCTGTTAATTCATCTCACAGAGTTACATCTTTCCGTTCAAGAAGCCTTTCGCTAAGGCTGTTCTTGTGGAATTGGCTAAGTCATATTTGGAAGCCCATAGAGGGCTACGGGGAAAAAGGAAATATATTCCGTTCAAAACTGGAAAGAAGCTTTCTGAGAAACTGCTCTGTGTTCTGTTAATTCATCTCACAGAGTTACATCTTTCCCTTCAAGAAGCCTTTCGCTAAGGCTGTTCTTGTGGAATTGGTAAAGGGATATTTGGAAGCCCATAGAGGGCTATGTTGAAAAAGGAAATATCTTCCGTTGAAAACTGGAAACAATCCTTCTGAGAAACTGCTCTGTGTTCTGTTAATTCATCTCACAGAGTTACATCTTTCCCTTCAAGAAGCTTTTCGCTAAGGCTGTTCTTGTGGAATTGTCAAAGGGATATTTGGAAGCCCATAGAGGGCTATGGTGAAAAAGGAAATATCTTCCGTTCAAAACTGGAAAGAAGGTTTCTGAGAAACTGCTCTGTGTTCTGTTAATTCATCTCACAGAGTTACATCTTTCCCTTCAAGAAGCCTTTCGCTAAGGCTGTTCTTGTGGAATTGGCAAAGTCATATTTGGAAGCCCATAGAGGGCCCTGGGGAAAAAGGAAATATCTTCCGTTCAAAACTGGAAAGAAGCTTTCTGAGAAACTGCTCTGTGTTCTGTAAATTCATCTCACACAGTTACATCTTTCCCTTCAAGAAGCCTTTCGCTAAGACTGTTCTTGTGGAATTGGCAAAGGGATATTTGGAAGACCATAGAGGGCTATGGTGAAAAAGGAAATATCTTCCGTTCAAAACTGGAAAGAAGCTTTCCGAAGAACAGCTCTGTGTTCTGTTAATTCATCTCACAGAGTTACATCTTTCCCTTCAAGAAGCCTTTCGATAAGGCTGTTCTTGTGGAATTGGAAAAGGGATATTTAGAAGCCCATAGAGGGCTATGGTGAAAAAGGAAATATCTTCCGTTCAAAAATGGAAAGAAGCTTTCTCAGAAACTGCCTCTGTGTTCTGTTAATTCATCTCACAGAGTTACATCTTTCCCTTCAAGAAGTCTTTCGCTAAGGCTGTTCTTGTGGAATTGGCAAAGGGATATTTGGAAGCCCATAGAGTTCTATGGTGAAAAAGGAAATATCTTCCGTTCAAAACTGGAAACAAGCTTTCTGAGAAACTGCTCTGTGTTCTGTTCATTCATATCACAGAGTTACCTCTTTCCCTTCAAGAAGCCTTTCGCTAAGGCTGTTCTTGTGGAATTGGCAAAGGGATATTTGGAAGCCCATAGAGGGTTATGGTGAAAAAGGAAATATCTTCCTTTCAAAACTGGAAAGAAGCTTTCTGAGAAACTGCTTTGTGTTCTGTTAATTCATCTCACACAGTTACATCTTTCCCTTCAAGAAGCCTTACGCTAAAACTGTTCTTGTGGAATTGGCAAAGGGATATTTGGAAGCCCATAGAGGGCTATGGTGAAAAAGGAAATATCTTCCGTTCAAAACTGGAAAGAAGCTTTCTGAGAAACTGCTCTGTGTTCTGTTAATTCATCTCACAGAGTTACATCTTTCCCTTCAAGAAGCCTTTCGTTAAGGCTGTTATTGTGGAATTGGTAAAGGGATATTTGGAAGCCCATAGAGGGCTATGTTGAAAAAGGAAATATCTTCCGTTGAAAACTGGAAACAATCCTTCTGAGAAACTGCTCTGTGTTCTGTTAATTCATCTCACAGAGTTACATCTTTCCCTTCAAGAAGCCTTTCGCTAAGGCTGTTCTTGTGGAATTGGAAATGGGATATTTGGAAGCCCATAGAGTGCTATGGTGAAAAAGGAAATATCTTCCGTTCAAAACTGGAAAGAAGCTTTCTGAGAAACTGCTCTGTGTTCTGTTAATTCATCTCACAGAGTTACATCTTTCCCTTCAAGAAGTCTTTCGCTAAGGCTGTTCTTGTGGAATTGGCAAAGGGATATTTGGAAGCCCATAGAGGGCTATGGTGAAAAAGGAAATATCTTCCGTTTAAAACTGGAAAGAAGCTTTCTGAGAAACTGCTCTGTGTTCTGTTAATTCATCTCACAGAGTTACATCTTTCCCTTCAAGAAGCCTTTCGCTAAGGCTGTTCTTGTGGAATTGGCAAAGGGATATTTGGAAGCACATAGAAGGCTATGGTGAAAAAGGAAATATCTTCCGTTCAAAACTGGAAAGAAGCTTTCTGAGAAACTGCTCTGTGTTCTGTTAATTCATCTCACAGAGTTACATCTTTCCCTTCAAGAAGCCTTTCGCTAAGGCTGTTCTTGTGGAATTGGTAAAGAGATACTTGGAAGCCCATAGAGGGCTATGTTGAAAAATTAAATATCTCTCGTTGAAAACTGGAAACAATCCTTCTGAGAAACTGCTCTGTGTTCTGTTAATTCATCTCGCAGAGTTACATCTTTCCCTTCAAGAAGCCTTTCGCTAAGGCTGTTCTTGTGGAACTGGCAAAGGGATATTTGGAAGCCCATAGAGGGCTATGGTGAAAAAGGAAATATCTTCCGTTCAAAACTGGAAAGAAGCTTTCTGAGAAACTGCTCTGTGTTTTGTTAATTCATCTCACAGAGTTACATCTTTCCCTTCAAGAAGCCTTTCGCTAAGGCTGTTCTTGTGGAATTGGCAAAGGGATATTTCGAAGCCCATAGAGGGCTATGGTGAAAAACGAAATAACTTCCGTTCAAAACTGGAAAGAAGCTTTCTGAGAAACTGCTCTGTGTTCTTTTAATTCATCTCACAGAGTTACATCTTTCCCTTCAAGAAGCCTTTCGCTAAGGCTGTTCTTGTGGAATTGGAAAAGGGATATTTGGAAGCCCATAGAGGGCTATGGTGAAAAAGGAAATATCTTCCGTTCAAAACTGGAAAGAAGCTTTCTGAGAAACTGCTCTGTGTTCTGTAAATTCATCTCACAGAGTTACATCTTTCCCTTCAATAAGCCTTTCGCTAAGGCTGTTCTTGTGGAATTGGCAAAGGGATATTTGGAAGCCCATAGAGGGCTATGGTGAAAAAAGAAATATCTTCCGTTCAAAACTGGAAAGAAGCTTTCTGAGAAACTGCTCTGTGTTCTGTTAATTCATCTCACAGAGTTACATCTTTCCCTTCAAGAAGCCTTTCGCTAAGGCTGTTCTTGTGGAATTGGCAAAGGGATATTTCGAAGCCCATAGAGGGCTATGGTGAAAAAGGAAATATCTTCCGTTCAAAACTGGAAAGAAGCTTTCTGAGAAACTGCTCTGTGTTCTGTTAATTCATCTCACAGAGTTACATCTTTCCCTTCAAGAAGCCTTTCGCTAAGGCTGTTCTTGTGGAATTGGTAAAGAGATATTTGGAAGCCCATAGAGGGTTATGGTGAAAAAGGAAATATCTTCCGTTCAAAACTGGAAAGAAGCTTTCTGAGAAACTGCTCTGTGTTCTGTTACTTCATATCACAGAGTTACCTCTTTCCCTTCAAGAAGCCTTTCGCTAAGGCTGTTCTTGTGGAATTGGCTAAGTCATATTTGGAAGCCCATAGAGGGCTACGGGGAAAAAGGAAATATATTCCGTTCAAAACTGGAAAGAAGCTTTCTGAGAAACTGCTCTGTGTTCTGTAAATTCATCTCACAGAGTTACATCTTTCCCTTCAAGAAGCCTTTCGCTAAGGCTGTTCTTGTGGAATTGGTAAAGGGATATTTGGAAGCCCATAGAGGGCTATGTTGAAAAAGGAAATATCTTCCGTTGAAAACTGGAAACAATCCTTCTGAGAAACTGCTCTGTGTTCTGTTAATTCATCTCACAGAGTTACATCTTTCCGTTCAAGAAGCCTTTCGCTAAGGCTGTTCTTGTGGAATTGGCTAACTCATATTTGGAAGCCCATAGAGGGCTACGGGGAAAAAGGAAATATATTCCGTTCAAAACTGGAAAGAAGCTTTCTGAGAAACTGCTCTGTGTTCTGTTAATTCATCTCACAGAGTTACATCTTTCCCTTCAAGAAGCCTTTCGCTAAGGCTGTTCTTGTGGAATTGGTAAAGGGATATTTGGAAGCCCATAGAGGGCTATGTTGAAAAAGGAAATATCTTCCGTTGAAAACTGGAAACAATCCTTCTGAGAAACTGCTCTGTGTTCTGTTAATTCATCTCACAGAGTTACATCTTTCCCTTCAAGAAGCTTTTCGCTAAGGCTGTTCTTGTGGAATTGTCAAAGGGATATTTGGAAGCCCATAGAGGGCTATGGTGAAAAAGGAAATATCTTTCGTTCAAAACTGGAAAGAAGGTTTCTGAGAAACTGCTCTGTGTTCTGTTAATTCATCTCACAGAGTTACATCTTTCCCTTCAAGAAGCCTTTCGCTAAGGCTGTTCTTGTGGAATTGGCAAAGTCATATTTGGAAGCCCATAGAGGGCCCTGGGGAAAAAGGAAATATCTTCCGTTCAAAACTGGAAAGAAGCTTTCTGAGAAACTGCTCTGTGTTCTGTAAATTCATCTCACACAGTTACATCTTTCCCTTCAAGAAGCCTTTCGCTAAGACTGTTCTTGTGGAATTGGCAAAGGGATATTTGGAAGACCATAGAGGGCTATGGTGAAAAAGGAAATATCTTCCGTTCAAAACTGGAAAGAAGCTTTCCGAAGAACAGCTCTGTGTTCGGTTAATTCATCTCACAGAGTTACATCTTTCCCTTCAAGAAGCCTTTCGATAAGGCTGTTCTTGTGGAATTGGAAAAGGGATATTTAGAAGCCCATAGAGGGCTATGGTGAAAAAGGAAATATCTTCCGTTCAAAAATGGAAAGAAGCTTTCTCAGAAACTGCTCTGTGTTCTGTTAATTCATCTCACAGAGTTACATCTTTCCCTTCAAGAAGTCTTTCGCTAAGGCTGTTCTTGTGGAATTGGCAAAGGGATATTTGGAAGCCCATAGAGTTCTATGGTGAAAAAGGAAATATCTTCCGTTCAAAACTGGAAACAAGCTTTCTGAGAAACTGCTCTGTGTTCTGTTCATTCATATCACAGAGTTACCTCTTTCCCTTCAAGAAGCCTTTCGCTAAGGCTGTTCTTGTGGAATTGGCAAAGGGATATTTGGAAGCCCATAGAGGGTTATGGTGAAAAAGGAAATATCTTCCGTTCAAAACTGGAAAGAAGCTTTCTGAGAAACTGCTTTGTGTTCTGTTAATTCATCTCACACAGTTACATCTTTCCCTTCAAGAAGCCTTACGCTAAAACTGTTCTTGTGGAATTGGCAAAGGGATATTTGGAAGCCCATAGAGGGCTATGGTGAAAAAGGAAATATCTTCCGTTCAAAACTGGAAAGAAGCTTTCTGAGAAACTGCTCTGTGTTCTGTTAATTCATCTCACAGAGTTACATCTTTCCCTTCAAGAAGCCTTTCGTTAAGGCTGTTATTGTGGAATTGGTAAAGGGATATTTGGAAGCCCATAGAGGGCTATGTTGAAAAAGGAAATATCTTCCGTTGAAAACTGGAAACAATCCTTCTGAGAAACTGCTCTGTGTTCTGTTAATTCATCTCACAGAGTTACATCTTTCCCTTCAAGAAGCCTTTCGCTAAGGCTGTTCTTGTGGAATTGGAAATGGGATATTTGGAAGCCCATACAGTGCTATGGTGAAAAAGGAAATATCTTCCGTTCAAAACTGGAAAGAAGCTTTCTGAGAAACTGCTCTGTGTTCTGTTAATTCATCTCACAGAGTTACATCTTTCCCTTCAAGAAGTCTTTCGCTAAGGCTGTTCTTGTGGAATTGGCAAAGGGATATTTGGAAGCCCATAGAGGGCTATGGTGAAAAAGGAAATATCTTCCGTTTAAAACTGGAAAGAAGCTTTCTGAGAAACTGCTCTGTGTTCTGTTAATTCATCTCACAGAGTTACATCTTTCCCTTCAAGAAGCCTTTCGCTAAGGCTGTTCTTGTGGAATTGGCAAAGGGATATTTGGAAGCACATAGAAGGCTATGGTGAAAAAGGAAATATCTTCCGTTCAAAACTGGAAAGAAGCTTTCTGAGAAACTGCTCTGTGTTCTGTTAATTCATCTCACAGAGTTACATCTTTCCCTTCAAGAAGCCTTTCGCTAAGGCTGTTCTTGTGGAATTGGTAAAGAGATACTTGGAAGCCCATAGAGGGCTATGTTGAAAAATTAAATATCTCTCGTTGAAAACTGGAAACAATCCTTCTGAGAAACTGCTCTGTGTTCTGTTAATTCATCTCGCAGAGTTACATCTTTCCCTTCAAGAAGCCTTTCGCTAAGGCTGTTCTTGTGGAACTGGCAAAGGGATATTTGGAAGCCCATAGAGGGCTATGGTGAAAAAGGAAATATCTTCCGTTCAAAACTGGAAAGAAGCTTTCTGAGAAACTGCTCTGTGTTTTGTTAATTCATCTCACAGAGTTACATCTTTCCCTTCAAGAAGCCTTTCGCTAAGGCTGTTCTTGTGGAATTGGCAAAGGGATATTTCGAAGCCCATAGAGGGCTATGGTGAAAAACGAAATAACTTCCGTTCAAAACTGGAAAGAAGCTTTCTGAGAAACTGCTCTGTGTTCTTTTAATTCATCTCACAGAGTTACATCTTTCCCTTCAAGAAGCCTTTCGCTAAGGCTGTTCTTGTGGAATTGGAAAAGGGATATTTGGAAGCCCATAGAGGGCTATGGTGAAAAAGGAAATATCTTCCGTTCAAAACTGGAAAGAAGCTTTCTGAGAAACTGCTCTGTGTTCTGTAAATTCATCTCACAGAGTTACATCTTTCCCTTCAATAAGCCTTTCGCTAAGGCTGTTCTTGTGGAATTGGCAAAGGGATATTTGGAAGCCCATAGAGGGCTATGGTGAAAAAAGAAATATCTTCCGTTCAAAACTGGAAAGAAGCTTTCTGAGAAACTGCTCTGTGTTCTGTTAATTCATCTCACAGAGTTACATCTTTCCCTTCAAGAAGCCTTTCGCTAAGGCTGTTCTTGTGGAATTGGCAAAGGGATATTTCGAAGCCCATAGAGGGCTATGGTGAAAAAGGAAATATCTTCCGTTCAAAACTGGAAAGAAGCTTTCTGAGAAACTGCTCTGTGTTCTGTTAATTCATCTCACAGAGTTACATCTTTCCCTTCAAGAAGCCTTTCGCTAAGGCTGTTCTTGTGGAATTGGTAAAGAGATATTTGGAAGCCCATAGAGGGTTATGGTGAAAAAGGAAATATCTTCCGTTCAAAACTGGAAAGAAGCTTTCTGAGAAACTGCTCTGTGTTCTGTTACTTCATATCACAGAGTTACCTCTTTCCCTTCAAGAAGCCTTTCGCTAAGGCTGTTCTTGTGGAATTGGCTAAGTCATATTTGGAAGCCCATAGAGGGCTACGGGGAAAAAGGAAATATATTCCGTTCAAAACTGGAAAGAAGCTTTCTGAGAAACTGCTCTGTGTTCTGTAAATTCATCTCACAGAGTTACATCTTTCCCTTCATAAGCCTTTCGCTAAGGCTGTTCTTGTGGAATTGGTAAAGGGATATTTGGAAGCCCATAGAGGGCTATGTTGAAAAAGGAAATATCTTCCGTTGAAAACTGGAAACAATCCTTCTGAGAAACTGCTCTGTGTTCTGTTAATTCATCTCACAGAGTTACAATTTTCCCTTCAAGAAGCTTTTCGCTAAGGCTGTTCTTGTGGAATTGTCAAAGGGATATTTGGAAGCCCATACAGGGCTATGGTGAAAAAGGAAATATCTTCCGTTCAAAACTGGAAAGAAGGTTTCTGAGAAACTGCTCTGTGTTCTGTTAATTCATCTCACAGAGTTACATCTTTCCCTTCAAGAAGCCTTTCGCTAAGGCTGTTCTTGTGGAATTGGCAAAGTCATATTTGGAAGCCCATAGAGGGCCCTGGGGAAAAAGGAAATATCTTCCGTTCAAAACTGGAAAGAAGCTTTCTGAGAAACTGCTCTGTGTTCTGTAAATTCATCTCACACAGTTACATCTTTCCCTTCAAGAAGCCTTTCGCTAAGACTGTTCTTGTGGAATTGGCAAAGGGATATTTGGAAGACCATAGAGGGCTATGGTGAAAAAGGAAATATCTTCCGTTCAAAACTGGAAAGAAGCTTTCCGAAGAACAGCTCTGTGTTCTGTTAATTCATCTCACAGAGTTACATCTTTCCCTTCAAGAAGCCTTTCGCTAAGGCTGTTCTTGTGGAATTGGAAAAGGGATATTTAGAAGCCCATAGAGGGCTATGGTGAAAAAGGAAATATCTTCCGTTCAAAAATGGAAAGAAGCTTTCTCAGAAACTGCTCTGTGTTCTGTTAATTCATCTCACAGAGTTACATCTTTCCCTTCAAGAAGTCTTTCGCTAAGGCTGTTCTTGTGGAATTGGCAAAGGGATATTTGGAAGCCCATAGAGGGCTATGGTGAAAAAGGAAATATCTTCCGTTCAAAACTGGAAACAAGCTTTCTGAGAAACTGCTCTGTGTTCTGTTCATTCATATCACAGAGTTACCTCTTTCCCTTCAAGTAGCCTTTCGCTAAGGCTGTTCTTGTGGAATTGGCAAAGGGATATTTGGAAGCCCATAGAGGGTTATGGTGAAAAAGGAAATATCTTCCGTTCAAAACTGGAAAGAAGCTTTCTGAGAAACTGCTTTGTGTTCTGTTAATTCATCTCACAGAGTTACATCTTTCCCTTCAAGAAGCCTTACGCTAAGGCTGTTCTTGTGGAATTGGCAAAGGGATATTTGGAAGCCCATAGAGGGCTATGGTGAAAAAGGAAATATCTTCCGCTCAAAACTGGAAAGAAGCTTTCTGAGAAACTGCTCTGTGTTCTGTTAATTCATCTCACAGAGTTACATCTTTCCCTTCAAGAAGCCTTTCGCTAAGTCTCTTCTTGTGGAATTGGCAAAGATATATTTGGAAGCCCCTAGAGGGCTATGGTGAAAAAGGAAATATCTTCCGTTCAAAACTGGAAAGAAGCTTTCTGAGAAACTGCTCTGTGTTCTGTAAATTCATCTCACAGAGTTACATCTTTCCCTTCAATAAGCCTTTCGCTAAGGCTGTTCTTGTGGAATTGGCAAAGGGATATTTGGAAGCCCATAGAGGGCTATGGTGAAAAAAGAAATACCTTCCGTTCAAAACTGGAAAGAAGCTTTCTGAGAAACTGCTCTGTGTTCTGTTAATTCATCTCACAGAGTTACATCTTTCCCTTCAAGAAGCCTTTCGCTAAGGCTGTTCTTGTGGAATTGGCAAAGGGATATTTCGAAGCCCATAGAGGGCTATGGTGAAAAAGGAAATATCTTCCGTTCAAAACTGGAAAGAAGCTTTCTGAGAAACTGCTCTGTGTTCTGTTAATTCATCTCACAGAGTTACATCTTTCCCTTCAAGAAGCCTTTCGCTAAGGCTGTTCTTGTGGAATTGGTAAAGAGATACTTGGAGGCCCATAGAGGGCTATGTTGAAAAACGAAATATCTTCAGTTGAAAACTGGAAACAATCCTTCTGAGAAACTGCTCTGTGTTCTGTTAATTCATCTCACAGAGTTACATCTTTCCGTTCAAGAAGCCTTTCGCTAAGGCTGTTCTTGTGGAATTGGCTAAGTCATATTTGGAAGCCCATAGAGGGCTACGGGGAAAAAGGAAATATATTCCGTTCAAAACTGGAAAGAAGCTTTCTGAGAAACTGCTCTGTGTTCTGTTAATTCATCTCACAGAGTTACATCTTTCCCTTCAAGAAGCCTTTCGCTAAGGCTGTTCTTGTGGAATTGGTAAAGGGATATTTGGAAGCCCATAGAGGGCTATGTTGAAAAAGGAAATATCTTCCGTTGAAAACTGGAAACAATCCTTCTGAGAAACTGCTCTGTGTTCTGTTAATTCATCTCACAGAGTTACATCTTTCCCTTCAAGAAGCTTTTCGCTAAGGCTGTTCTTGTGGAATTGTCAAAGGGATATTTGGAAGCCCATACAGGGCTATGGTGAAAAAGGAAATATCTTCCGTTCAAAACTGGAAAGAAGGTTTCTGAGAAACTGCTCTGTGTTCTGTTAATTCATCTCACAGAGTTACATCTTTCCCTTCAAGAAGCCTTTCGCTAAGGCTGTTCTTGTGGAATTGGGAAAGTCATATTTGGAAGCCCATAGAGGGCCCTGGGGAAAAAGGAAATATCTTCCGTTCAAAACTGGAAAGAAGCTTTCTGAGAAACTGCTCTGTGTTCTGTAAATTCATCTCACACAGTTACATCTTTCCCTTCAAGAAGCCTTTCGCTAAGACTGTTCTTGTGGAATTGGCAAAGGGATATTTGGAAGCCCATAGAGGGCTATGGTGAAAAAGGAAATATCTTCCGTTCAAAACTGGAAAGAAGCTTTCCGAAGAACAGCTCTGTGTTCTGTTAATTCATCTCACAGAGTTACATCTTTCCCTTCAAGAAGCCTTTCGCTAAGGCTGTTCTTGTGGAATTGGAAAAGGGATATTTAGAAGCCCATAGAGGGCTATGGTGAAAAAGGAAATATCTTCCGTTCAAAAATGGAAAGAAGCTTTCTCAGAAACTGCTCTGTGTTCTGTTAATTCATCTCACAGAGTTACATCTTTCCCTTCAAGAAGTCTTTCGCTAAGGCTGTTCTTGTGGAATTGGCAAAGGGATATTTGGAAGCCCATAGAGTTCTATGGTGAAAAAGGAAATATCTTCCGTTCAAAACTGGAAACAAGCTTTCTGAGAAACTGCTCTGTGTTCTGTTCATTCATATCACAGAGTTACCTCTTTCCCTTCAAGAAGCCTTTCGCTAAGGCTGTTCTTGTGGAATTGGCAAAGGGATATTTGGAAGCCCATAGAGGGTTATGGTGAAAAAGGAAATATCTTCCGTTCAAAACTGGAAAGAAGCTTTCTGAGAAACTGCTTTGTGTTCTGTTAATTCATCTCACAGAGTTACATCTTTCCCTTCAAGAAGCCTTACGCTAAAACTGTTCTTGTGGAATTGGCAAAGGGATATTTGGAAGCCCATAGAGGGCTATGGTGAAAAAGGAAATATCTTCCGTTCAAAACTGGAAAGAAGCTTTCTGAGAAACTGCTCTGTGTTCTGTAAATTCATCTCACAGAGTTACATCTTTCCCTTCAAGAAGCCTTTCGCTAAGGCTGTTCTTGTGGAATTGGTAAAGGGATATTTGGAAGCCCATAGAGGGCTATGTTGAAAAAGGAAATATCTTCCGTTGAAAACTGGAAACAATCCTTCTGAGAAACTGCTCTGTGTTCTGTTAATTCATCTCACAGAGTTACAATTTTCCCTTCAAGAAGCTTTTCGCTAAGGCTGTTCTTGTGGAATTGTCAAAGGGATATTTGGAAGCCCATACAGGGCTATGGTGAAAAAGGAAATATCTTCCGTTCAAAACTGGAAAGAAGGTTTCTGAGAAACTGCTCTGTGTTCTGTTAATTCATCTCACAGAGTTACATCTTTCCCTTCAAGAAGCCTTTCGCTAAGGCTGTTCTTGTGGAATTGGCAAAGTCATATTTGGAAGCCCATAGAGGGCCCTGGGGAAAAAGGAAATATCTTCCGTTCAAAACTGGAAAGAAGCTTTCGGAGAAACTGCTCTGTGTTCTGTAAATTCATCTCACACAGTTACATCTTTCCCTTCAAGAAGCCTTTCGCTAAGACTGTTCTTGTGGAATTGGCAAAGGGATATTTGGAAGACCATAGAGGGCTATGGTGAAAAAGGAAATATCTTCCGTTCAAAACTGGAAAGAAGCTTTCCGAAGAACAGGTCTGTGTTCTGTTAATTCATCTCACAGAGTTACATCTTTCCCTTCAAGAAGCCTTTCGCTAAGGCTGTTCTTGTGGAATTGGAAAAGGGATATTTAGAAGCCCATAGAGGGCTATGGTGAAAAAGGAAATATCTTCCGTTCAAAAATGGAAAGAAGCTTTCTGAGAAACTGCTCTGTGTTCTGTTAATTCATCTCACAGAGTTACATCTTTCCCTTCAAGAAGTCTTTCGCTAAGGCTGTTCTTGTGGAATTGGCAAAGGGATATTTGGAAGCCCATAGAGGGCTATGGTGAAAAAGGAAATATCTTCCGTTCAAAACTGGAAACAAGCTTTCTGAGAAACTGCTCTGTGTTCTGTTCATTCATATCACAGAGTTACCTCTTTCCCTTCAAGTAGCCTTTCGCTAAGGCTGTTCTTGTGGAATTGGCAAAGGGATATTTGGAAGCCCATAGAGGGTTATGGTGAAAAAGGAAATATCTTCCGTTCAAAACTGGAAAGAAGCTTTCTGAGAAACTGCTTTGTGTTCTGTTAATTCATCTCACAGAGTTACATCTTTCCCTTCAAGAAGCCTTACGCTAAGGCTGTTCTTGTGGAATTGGCAAAGGGATATTTGGAAGCCCATAGAGGGCTATGGTGAAAAAGGAAATATCTTCCGCTCAAAACTGGAAAGAAGCTTTCTGAGAAACTGCTCTGTGTTCTGTTAATTCATCTCACAGAGTTACATCTTTCCCTTCAAGAAGCCTTTCGCTAAGTCTCTTCTTGTGGAATTGGCAAAGATATATTTGGAAGCCCCTAGAGGGCTATGGTGAAAAAGGAAATATCTTCCGTTCAAAACTGGAAAGAAGCTTTCTGAGAAACTGCTCTGTGTTCTGTAAATTCATCTCACAGAGTTACATCTTTCCCTTCAATAAGCCTTTCGCTAAGGCTGTTCTTGTGGAATTGGCAAAGGGATATTTGGAAGCCCATAGAGGGCTATGGTGATAAAAGAAATATCTTCCGTTCAAAACTGGAAAGAAGCTTTCTGAGAAACTGCTCTGTGTTCTGTTAATTCATCTCACAGAGTTACATCTTTCCCTTCAAGAAGCCTTTCGCTAAGGCTGTTCTTGTGGAATTGGCAAAGGGATATTTCGAAGCCCATAGAGGGCTATGGTGAAAAAGGAAATATCTTCCGTTCAAAACTGGAAAGAAGCTTTCTGAGAAACTGCTCTGTGTTCTGTTAATTCATCTCACAGAGTTACATCTTTCCCTTCAAGAAGCCTTTCGCTAAGGCTGTTCTTGTGGAATTGGTAAAGAGATACTTGGAGGCCCATAGAGGGCTATGTTGAAAAACGAAATATCTTCAGTTGAAAACTGGAAACAATCCTTCTGAGAAACTGCTCTGTGTTCTGTTAATTCATCTCACAGAGTTACATCTTTCCGTTCAAGAAGCCTTTCGCTAAGGCTGTTCTTGTGGAATTGGCTAAGTCATATTTGGAAGCCCATAGAGGGCTACGGGGAAAAAGGAAATATATTCCGTTCAAAACTGGAAAGAAGCTTTCTGAGAAACTGCTCTGTGTTCTGTTAATTCATCTCACAGAGTTACATCTTTCCCTTCAAGAAGCCTTTCGCTAAGGCTGTTCTTGTGGAATTGGTAAAGGGATATTTGGAAGCCCATAGAGGGCTATGTTGAAAAAGGAAATATCTTCCGTTGAAAACTGGAAACAATCCTTCTGAGAAACTGCTCTGTGTTCTGTTAATTCATCTCACAGAGTTACATCTTTCCCTTCAAGAAGCTTTTCGCTAAGGCTGTTCTTGTGGAATTGTCAAAGGGATATTTGGAAGCCCATACAGGGCTATGGTGAAAAAGGAAATATCTTCCGTTCAAAACTGGAAAGAAGGTTTCTGAGAAACTGCTCTGTGTTCTGTTAATTCATCTCACAGAGTTACATCTTTCCCTTCAAGAAGCCTTTCGCTAAGGCTGTTCTTGTGGAATTGGCAAAGTCATATTTGGAAGCCCATAGAGGGCCCTGGGGAAAAAGGAAATATCTTCCGTTCAAAACTGGAAAGAAGCTTTCTGAGAAACTGCTCTGTGTTCTGTAAATTCATCTCACACAGTTACATCTTTCCCTTCAAGAAGCCTTTCGCTAAGACTGTTCTTGTGGAATTGGCAAAGGGATATTTGGAAGACCATAGAGGGCTATGGTGAAAAAGGAAATATCTTCCGTTCAAAACTGGAAAGAAGCTTTCCGAAGAACAGCTCTGTGTTCTGTTAATTCATCTCACAGAGTTACATCTTTCCCTTCAAGAAGCCTTTCGCTAAGGCTGTTCTTGTGGAATTGGAAAAGGGATATTTAGAAGCCCATAGAGGGCTATGGTGAAAAAGGAAATATCTTCCGTTCAAAAATGGAAAGAAGCTTTCTCAGAAACTGCTCTGTGTTCTGTTAATTCATCTCACAGAGTTACATCTTTCCCTTCAAGAAGCCTTTCGCTAAGGCTGTTCTTGTGGAATTGGCAAAGGGATATTTCGAAGCCCATAGAGGGCTATGGTGAAAAAGGAAATATCTTCCGTTCAAAACTGGAAAGAAGCTTTCTGAGAAACTGCTCTGTGTTCTGTTAATTCATCTCACAGAGTTACATCTTTCCCTTCAAGAAGCCTTTCGCTAAGGCTGTTCTTGTGGAATTGGCAAAGGGATATTTGGAAGCCCATAGAGGGCTATGGTGAAAAAGGAAATATCTTCCGTTCAAAACTGGAAAGAAGCTTTCTGAAGAACAGCTCTGTGTTCTGTTAATTCATCTCACAGAGTTACATCTTTCCCTTCAAGAAGCCTTTCGCTAAGGCTGTTCTTGTGGAATTGGAAAAGGGATATTTAGAAGCCCATAGATGGCTATGGTGAAAAAGGAAATATCTTCCGTTCAAAAATGGAAAGAAACTTTCTGAGAAACTGCTCTGTGTTCTGTTAATTCATCTCACAGAGTTACATCTTTCCCTTCAAGAAGCCTTTCGCTAAGGCTGTTCTTGTGGAATTGGCAAAGTCATATTTGGAAGCTCATAGAGGGGTATGGTGAAAAAGGAAATATCTTCCGTTCAAAACTGGAAAGAAGCTTTCTGAGAAACTGCTCTGTGTTCTGTAAATTCATCTCACAGAGTTACATCTTTTCCTTCAAGAAGCCTTTCGCTAAGGCTGTTCTTGTGGAATTGGCAAAGGGATATTTGGAAGCCCATAGAGGGCTATGGTGAAAAAGGAAATATCTTCCGTTCAAAACTGGAAAGAAGCTTTCTGAGAAACTGCTCTGTGTTCTGTTAATTCATCTCACAGAGTTACATCTTTCCCTTCAAGAAGCCTTTCGCTAAGGCTGTTCCTGTGGAATTGGCAAAGAGATATTTCGAAGCCCATAGAGGGCTATGGTGAAAAAGGAAATACCTTCCGTTCAAAACTGGAAAGAAGCTTTCTGAGAAACTGCTCTGTGTTCTGTTAATTCATCTCACAGAGTTACATCTTTCCCTTCAAGAAGCCTTTCGCTAAGGCTGTTCTTGTGGAATTGGCAAAGGGATATTTGGAAGCCCATAGAGGGCTATGGTGAAAAAGGAAATATCTTCCGTTTAAAACTGGAAAGAAGTTTCTGAGAAACTGCTCTGTGTTCTGTTAATTCATCTCACAGAGGTACATCTTTCCCTTCAAGAAGCCTTTCGCTAAGGCTGTTCTTGTGGAATTGGAAAAGGGGTATTTAGAAGCCCATAGAGGGCTATGGTGAAAAAGGAAATATCTTCCGTTCAAAACTGGAAAGAAGCTTTCTGAGAAACTGCTCTGTGTTCTGTTAATTCATCTCACAGAGTTACATCTTTCCCTTCAAGAAGCCTTTCGCTAAGGCTGTTCTTGTGGAATTGGCAAAGGGATATTTCGAAGCCCATAGAGGGCTATGGTGAAAAAGGAAATATCTTCCGTTCAAAATTGGAAAGAAGCTTTCTGAGAAACTGCTCTGTGTTCTGTTAATTCATCTCACAGAGTTACATCTTTCCCTTCAAGAAGCCTTTCGCTAAGGCTGTTCTTGTGGAATTGGTAAAGAGATACTTGGAAGCCCATAGAGGGCTATGTTGAAAAACGAAATATCTTCAGTTGAAAACTGGAAACAATCCTTCTGAGAAACTGCTCTGTGTTCTGTTAATTCATCTCACAGAGTTACATCTTTCCGTTCAAGAAGCCTTTCGCTAAGGCTGTTCTTGTGGAATTGGCTAAGTCATATTTTAAAGCCCATAGAGGGCTACGGGGAAAAAGGAAATATATTCCGTTCAAAACTGGAAAGAAGCTTTCTGAGAAACTGCTCTGTGTTCTGTTAATTCATCTCACAGAGTTACATCTTTCCCTTCAAGAAGCCTTTCGCTAAGGCTGTTCTTGTGGAATTGGTAAAGGGATATTTGGAAGCCCATAGAGGGCTATGTTGAAAAAGGAAATATCTTCCGTTGAAAACTGGAAACAATCCTTCTGAGAAACTGCTCTGTGTTCTGTTAATTCATCTCACAGAGTTACATCTTTCCCTTCAAGAAGCTTTTCGCTAAGGCTGTTCTTGTGGAATTGTCAAAGGGATATTTGGAAGCCCATACAGGGCTATGGTGAAAAAGGAAATATCTTCCGTTCAAAACTGGAAAGAAGGTTTCTGAGAAACTGCTCTGTGTTCTGTTAATTCATCTCACAGAGTTACATCTTTCCCTTCAAGAAGCCTTTCGCTAAGGCTGTTCTTGTGGAATTGGCAAAGTCATATTTGGAAGCCCATAGAGGGCCCTGGGGAAAAAGGAAATATCTTCCGTTCAAAACTGGAAAGAAGCTTTCTGAGAAACTGCTCTGTGTTCTGTAAATTCATCTCACACAGTTACATCTTTCCCTTCAAGAAGCCTTTCGCTAAGACTGTTCTTGTGGAATTGGCAAAGGGATATTTGGAAGACCATAGAGGGCTATGGTGAAAAAGGAAATATCTTCCGTTCAAAACTGGAAAGAAGCTTTCCGAAGAACAGCTCTGTGTTCTGTTAATTCATCTCACAGAGTTACATCTTTCCCTTCAAGAAGCCTTTCGCTAAGGCTGTTCTTGTGGAATTGGAAAAGGGATATTTAGAAGCCCATAGAGGGCTATGGTGAAAAAGGAAATATCTTCCGTTCAAAAATGGAAAGAAGCTTTCTCAGAAACTGCTCTGTGTTCTGTTAATTCATCTCACAGAGTTACATCTTTCCCTTCAAGAAGTCTTTCGCTAAGGCTGTTCTTGTGGAATTGGCAAAGGGATATTTGGAAGCCCATAGAGGGCTATGGTGAAAAAGGAAATATCTTCCGTTCAAAACTGGAAACAAGCTTTCTGAGAAACTGCTCTGTGTTCTGTTCATTCATATCACAGAGTTACCTCTTTCCCTTCAAGTAGCCTTTCGCTAAGGCTGTTCTTGTGGAATTGGCAAAGGGATATTTGGAAGCCCATAGAGGGTTATGGTGAAAAAGGAAATATCTTCCGTTCAAAACTGGAAAGAAGCTTTCTGAGAAACTGCTTTGTGTTCTGTTAATTCATCTCACAGAGTTACATCTTTCCCTTCAAGAAGCCTTACGCTAAGGCTGTTCTTGTGGAATTGGCAAAGGGATATTTGGAAGCCCATAGAGGGCTATGGTGAAAAAGGAAATATCTTCCGCTCAA
Organism: Chlorocebus sabaeus; assembly: GCF_047675955.1. Classification (NCBI taxonomy): domain Eukaryota; kingdom Metazoa; phylum Chordata; class Mammalia; order Primates; family Cercopithecidae; genus Chlorocebus; species Chlorocebus sabaeus. Next base: position 1,025,004 of record NW_027327925.1, on the reverse strand, counting down.
AACTGGAAAGAAGCTTTCTGAGAAACTGCTCTGTGTTCTGTTAATTCATCTCACAGAGTTACATCTTTCCCTTCAAGAAGCCTTTCGCTAAGTCTCTTCTTGTGGAATTGGCAAAGATATATTTGGAAGCCCCTAGAGGGCTATGGTGAAAAAGGAAATATCTTCCGTTCAAAACTGGAAAGAAGCTTTCTGAGAAACTGCTCTGTGTTCTGTAAATTCATCTCACAGAGTTACATCTTTCCCTTCAATAAGCCTTTCGCTAAGGCTGTTCTTGTGGAATTGGCAAAGGGATATTTGGAAGCCCATAGAGGGCTATGGTGAAAAAAGAAATATCTTCCGTTCAAAACTGGAAAGAAGCTTTCTGAGAAACTGCTCTGTGTTCTGTTAATTCATCTCACAGAGTTACATCTTTCCCTTCAAGAAGCCTTTCGCTAAGGCTGTTCTTGTGGAATTGGCAAAGGGATATTTCGAAGCCCATAGAGGGCTATGGTGAAAAAGGAAATATCTTCCGTTCAAAACTGGAAAGAAGCTTTCTGAGAAACTGCTCTGTGTTCTGTTAATTCATCTCACAGAGTTACATCTTTCCCTTCAAGAAGCCTTTCGCTAAGGCTGTTCTTGTGGAATTGGTAAAGAGATACTTGGAAGCCCATAGAGGGCTATGTTGAAAAACGAAATATCTTCAGTTGAAAACTGGAAACAATCCTTCTGAGAAACTGCTCTGTGTTCTGTTAATTCATCTCACAGAGTTACATCTTTCCGTTCAAGAAGCCTTTCGCTAAGGCTGTTCTTGTGGAATTGGCTAAGTCATATTTGGAAGCCCATAGAGGGCTACGGGGAAAAAGGAAATATATTCCGTTCAAAACTGGAAAGAAGCTTTCTGAGAAACTGCTCTGTGTTCTGTTAATTCATCTCACAGAGTTACATCTTTCCCTTCAAGAAGCCTTTCGCTAAGGCTGTTCTTGTGGAATTGGTAAAGGGATATTTGGAAGCCCATAGAGGGCTATGTTGAAAAAGGAAATATCTTCCGTTGAAAACTGGAAACAATCCTTCTGAGAAACTGCTCTGTGTTCTGTTAATTCATCTCACAGAGTTACATCTTTCCCTTCAAGAAGCTTTTCGCTAAGGCTGTTCTTGTGGAATTGTCAAAGGGATATTTGGAAGCCCATACAGGGCTATGGTGAAAAAGGAAATATCTTCCGTTCAAAACTGGAAAGATGGTTTCTGAGAAACTGCTCTGTGTTCTGTTAATTCATCTCACAGAGTTACATCTTTCCCTTCAAGAAGCCTTTCGCTAAGGCTGTTCTTGTGGAATTGGCAAAGTCATATTTGGAAGCCCATAGAGGGCCCTGGGGAAAAAGGAAATATCTTCCGTTCAAAACTGGAAAGAAGCTTTCTGAGAAACTGCTCTGTGTTCTGTAAATTCATCTCACACAGTTACTTCTTTCCCTTCAAGAAGCCTTTCGCTAAGGCTGTTCTTGTGGAATTGGCAAAGGGATATTTGGAAGCCCATAGAGTTCTATGGTGAAAAAGGAAATATCTTCCGTTCAAAACTGGAAACAAGCTTTCTGAGAAACTGCTCTGTGTTCTGTTCATTCATATCACAGAGTTACCTCTTTCCCTTCAAGAAGCCTTTCGCTAAGGCTGTTCTTGTGGAATTGGCAAAGGGATATTTGGAAGCCCATAGAGGGTTATGGTGAAAAAGGAAATATCTTCCGTTCAAAACTGGAAAGAAGCTTTCTGAGAAACTGCTTTGTGTTCTGTTAATTCATCTCACAGAGTTACATCTTTCCCTTCAAGAAGCCTTACGCTAAAACTGTTCTTGTGGAATTGGCAAAGGGATATTTGGAAGCCCATAGAGGGCTATGGTGAAAAAGGAAATATCTTCCGTTCAAAACTGGAAAGAAGCTTTCTGAGAAACTGCTCTGTGTTCTGTTAATTCATCTCACAGAGTTACATCTTTCCCTTCAAGAAGCCTTTCGTTAAGGCTGTTATTGTGGAATTGGTAAAGGGATATTTGGAAGCCCATAGAGGGCTATGTTGAAAAAGGAAATATCTTCCGTTGAAAACTGGAAACAATCCTTCTGAGAAACTGCTCTGTGTTCTGTTAATTCATCTCACAGAGTTACATCTTTCCCTTCAAGAAGCCTTTCGCTAAGGCTGTTCTTGTGGAATTGGCAATGGGATATTTGGAAGCCCATAGAGTGCTATGGTGAAAAAGGAAATATCTTCCGTTCAAAACTGGAAAGAAGCTTTCTGAGAAACTGCTCTGTGTTCTGTTAATTCATCTCACAGAGTTACATCTTTCCCTTCAAGTAGTCTTTCGCTAAGGCTGTTCTTGTGGAATTGGCAAAGGGATATTTGGAAGCCCATAGAGGGCTATGGTGAAAAAGGAAATATCTTCCGTTTAAAACTGGAAAGAAGCTTTCTGAGAAACTGCTCTGTGTTCTGTTAATTCATCTCACAGAGTTACATCTTTCCCTTCAAGAAGCCTTTCGCTAAGGCTGTTCTTGTGGAATTGGCAAAGGGATATTTGGAAGCACATAGAAGGCTATGGTGAAAAAGGAAATATCTTCCGTTCAAAACTGGAAAGAAGCTTTCTGAGAAACTGCTCTGTGTTCTGTTAATTCATCTCACAGAGTTACATCTTTCCCTTCAAGAAGCCTTTCGCTAAGGCTGTTCTTGTGGAATTGGTAAAGAGATACTTGGAAGCCCATAGAGGGCTATGTTGAAAAATTAAATATCTTTCGTTGAAAACTGGAAACAATCCTTCTGAGAAACTGCTCTGTGTTCTGTTAATTCATCTCGCAGAGTTACATCTTTCCCTTCAAGAAGCCTTTCGCTAAGGCTGTTCTTGTGGAACTGGCAAAGGGATATTTGGAAGCCCATAGAGGGCTATGGTGAAAAAGGAAATATCTTCAGTTCAAAACTGGAAAGAAGCTTTCTGAGAAACTGCTCTGTGTTCTGTTAATTCATCTCACAGAGTTACATCTTTCCCTTCAAGAAGTCTTTCGCTAAGGCTGTTCTTGTGGAATTGGCAAAGAGATATTTGGAAGCCCATAGAGGGCTATGGTGAAAAAGGAAATATCTTCGTTTAAAACTGGGAAGAAGCTTTCTGAGAAACTGCTCTGTGTTCTGTTAATTCATCTCACAGAGTTACATCTTTCCCTTCAAGAAGCCTTTCGCTAAGGCTGTTCTTGTGGAATTGGCAAAGGGATATTTTGAAGCCCATAGAGGGCTATGGTGAAACAGGAAATATCTTCCGTTCAAAACTGGAAAGAAGCTTTCTGAGAAACTGCTCTGTGTTCTGTTAATTCATCTCACAGAGTTACATCTTTCCCTTCAAGAAGCCTATCGCTAAGGCTGTTCCTGTGGAATTGGCAAAGAGATATTTCGAAGCCCATAGAGGGCTATGGTGAAAAAGGAAATACTTTCCGTTCAAAACTGGAAAGAAGCTTTCTGAGAAACTGCTCTGTGTTCTGTTAATTCATCTCACAGAGTTACATCTTTCCCTTCAAGAAGCCTTTCGCTAAGGCTGTTCTTGTGGAATTGGCAAAGGGATATTTCGAAGCCCATAGAGGGCTATGGTGAAAAAGGAAATATCTTCCGTTCAAAATTGGAAAGAAGCTTTCTGAGAAACTGCTCTGTGTTCTGTTAATTCATCTCACAGAGTTACATCTTTCCCTTCAAGAAGCCTTTCGCTAAGGCTGTTCTTGTGGAATTGGTAAAGAGATACTTGGAAGCCCATAGAGGGCTATGTTGAAAAACGAAATATCTTCAGTTGAAAACTGGAAACAATCCTTCTGAGAAACTGCTCTGTGTTCTGTTAATTCATCTCACAGAGTTACATCTTTCCGTTCAAGAAGCCTTTCGCTAAGGCTGTTCTTGTGGAATTGGTTAAGTCATATTTGGAAGCCCATAGAGGGCTACGGGGAAAAAGGAAATATATTCCGTTCAAAACTGGAAAGAAGCTTTCTGAGAAACTGCTCTGTGTTCTGTTAATTCATCTCACAGAGTTACATCTTTCCCTTCAAGAAGCCTTTCGCTAAGGCTGTTCTTGTGGAATTGGTAAAGGGATATTTGGAAGCCCATAGAGGGCTATGTTGAAAAAGGAAATATCTTCCGTTGAAAACTGGAAACAATCCTTCTGAGAAACTGCTCTGTGTTTTGTTAATTCATCTCACAGAGTTACATCTTTCCCTTCAAGAAGCCTTTCGCTAAGGCTGTTCTTGTGGAATTGGCAAAGTCATATTTGGAAGCCCATAGAGGGCCCTGGGGAAAAAGGAAATATCTTCCGTTCAAAACTGGAAAGAAGCTTTCTGAGAAACTGCTCTGTGTTCTGTAAATTCATCTCACACAGTTACATCTTTCCCTTCAAGAAGCCTTTCGCTAAGACTGTTCTTGTGGAATTGGCAAAGGGATATTTGGAAGACCATAGAGGGCTATGGTGAAAAAGGAAATATCTTCCGTTCAAAACTGGAAAGAAGCTTTCCGAAGAACAGCTCTGTGTTCTGTTAATTCATCTCACAGAGTTACATCTTTCCCTTCAAGAAGCCTTTCGATAAGGCTGTTCTTGTGGAATTGGAAAAGGGATATTTAGAAGCCCATAGAGGGCTATGGTGAAAAAGGAAATATCTTCCGTTCAAAAATGGAAAGAAGCTTTCTCAGAAACTGCTCTGTGTTCTGTTAATTCATCTCACAGAGTTACATCTTTCCTTTCAAGAAGTCTTTCGCTAAGGCTGTTCTTGTGGAATTGGGAAAGGGATATTTGGAAGCCCATAGAGTTCTATGGTGAAAAAGGAAATATCTTCCGTTCAAAACTGGAAACAAGCTTTCTGAGAAACTGCTCTGTGTTCTGTTCATTCATATCACAGAGTTACCTCTTTCCCTTCAAGAAGCCTTTCGCTAAGGCTGTTCTTGTGGAATTGGCAAAGGGATATTTGGAAGCCCATAGAGGGTTATGGTGAAAAAGGAAATATCTTCCGTTCAAAACTGGAAAGAAGCTTTCTGAGAAACTGCTTTGTGTTCTGTTAATTCATCTCACAGAGTTACATCTTTCCCTTCAAGAAGCCTTACGCTAAAACTGTTCTTGTGGAATTGGCAAAGGGATATTTGGAAGCCCATAGAGGGCTATGGTGAAAAAGGAAATATCTTCCGTTCAAAACTGGAAAGAAGCTTTCTGAGAAACTGCTCTGTGTTCTGTTAATTCATCTCACAGAGTTACATCTTTCCCTTCAAGAAGCCTTTCGTTAAGGCTGTTATTGTGGAATTGGTAAAGGGATATTTGGAAGCCCATAGAGGGCTATGTTGAAAAAGGAAATATCTTCCGTCGAAAACTGGAAACAATCCTTCTGAGAAACTGCTCTGTGTTCTGTTAATTCATCTCACAGAGTTACATCTTTCCCTTCAAGAAGCCTTTCGCTAAGGCTGTTCTTGTGGAATTGGCAATGGGATATTTGGAAGCCCATAGAGTGCTATGGTGAAAAAGGAAATATCTTCCGTTCAAAACTGGAAAGAAGCTTTCTGAGAAACTGCTCTGTGTTCTGTTAATTCATCTCACAGAGTTACATCTTTCCCTTCAAGAAGTCTTTCGCTAAGGCTGTTCTTGTGGAATTGGCAAAGGGATATTTGGAAGCCCATAGAGGGCTATGGTGAAAAAGGAAATATCTTCCGTTTAAAACTGGAAAGAAGCTTTCTGAGAAACTGCTCTGTGTTCTGTTAATTCATCTCACAGAGTTACATCTTTCCCTTCAAGAAGCCTTTCGCTAAGGCTGTTCTTGTGGAATTGGCAAAGGGATATTTGGAAGCACATAGAAGGCTATGGTGAAAAAGGAAATATCTTCCGTTCAAAACTGGAAAGAAGCTTTCTGAGAAACTGCTCTGTGTTCTGTTAATTCATCTCACAGAGTTAAATCTTTCCCTTCAAGAAGCCTTTCGCTAAGGCTGTTCTTGTGGAATTGGTAAAGAGATACTTGGAAGCCCAGAGAGGGCTATGTTGAAAAATTAAATATCTCTCGTTGAAAACTGGAAACAATCCTTCTGAGAAACTGCTCTGTGTTCTGTTAATTCATCTCGCAGAGTTACATCTTTCCCTTCAAGAAGCCTTTCGCTAAGGCTGTTCTTGTGGAACTGGCAAAGGGATATTTGGAAGCCCATAGAGGGCTATGGTGAAAAAGGAAATATCTTCCGTTCAAAACTGGAAAGAAGCTTTCTGAGAAACTGCTCTGTGTTTTCTTAATTCATCTCACAGAGTTACATCTTTCCCTTCAAGAAGCCTTTCGCTAAGGCTGTTCTTGTGGAATTGGCAAAGGGATATTTCGAAGCCCATAGAGGGCTATGGTGAAAAACGAAATATCTTCCGTTCAAAACTGGAAAGAAGCTTTCTGAGAAACTGCTCTGTGTTCTTTTAATTCATCTCACAGAGTTACATCTTTCCCTTCAAGAAGCCTTTCGCTAAGGGTGTTCTTGTGGAATTGGAAAAGGGATATTTGGAAGCCCATAGAGGGCTATGGTGAAAAAGGAAATATCTTCCGTTCAAAACTGGAAAGAAGCTTTCTGAGAAACTGCTCTGTGTTCTGTAAATTCATCTCACAGAGTTACATCTTTCCCTTCAATAAGCCTTTCGCTAAGGCTGTTCTTGTGGAATTGGCAAAGGGATATTTGGAAGCCCATAGAGGGCTATGGTGAAAAAACAAATATCTTCCGTTCAAAACTGGAAAGAAGCTTTCTGAGAAACTGCTCTGTGTTCTGTTAATTCATCTCACAGAGTTACATCTTTCCCTTCAAGAAGCCTTTCGCTAAGGCTGTTCTTGTGGAATTGGTAAAGAGATATTTGGAAGCCCATAGAGGGTTATGGTGAAAAAGGAAATATCTTCCGTTCAAAACTGGAAAGAAGCTTTCTGAGAAACTGCTCTGTGTTCTGTTACTTCATATCACAGAGTTACCTCTTTCCCTTCAAGAAGCCTTTCGCTAAGGCTGTTCTTGTGGAATTGGCTAAGTCATATTTGGAAGCCCATAGAGGGCTACGGGGAAAAAGGAAATATATTCCGTTCAAAACTGGAAAGAAGCTTTCTGAGAAACTGCTCTGTGTTCTGTTAATTCATCTCACAGAGTTACATCTTTCCCTTCAAGAAGCCTTTCGCTAAGGCTGTTCTTGTGGAATTGGTAAAGGGATATTTGGAAGCCCATAGAGGGCTATGTTGAAAAAGGAAATATCTTCCGTTGAAAACTGGAAACAATCCTTCTGAGAAACTGCTCTGTGTTCTGTTAATTCATCTCACAGAGTTACATCTTTCCCTTCAAGAAGCTTTTCGCTAAGGCTGTTCTTGTGGAATTGTCAAAGGGATATTTGGAAGCCCATACAGGGCTATGGTGAAAAAGGAAATATCTTCCGTTCAAAACTGGAAAGAAGGTTTCTGAGAAACTGCTCTGTGTTCTGTTAATTCATCTCACAGAGTTACATCTTTCCCTTCAAGAAGCCTTCCGCTAAGGCTGTTCTTGTGGAATTGGCAAAGTCATATTTGGAAGCCCATAGAGGGCCCTGGGGAAAAAGGAAATATCTTCCGTTCAAAACTGGAAAGAAGCTTTCTGAGAAACTGCTCTGTGTTCTGTAAATTCATCTCACACAGTTACATCTTTCCCTTCAAGAAGCCTTTCGCTAAGACTGTTCTTGTGGAATTGGCAAAGGGATATTTGGAAGACCATAGAGGGCTATGGTGAAAAAGGAAATATCTTCCGTTCAAAACTGGAAAGAAGCTTTCCGAAGAACAGCTCTGTGTTCTGTTAATTCATCTCACAGAGTTACATCTTTCCCTTCAAGAAGCCTTTCGCTAAGGCTGTTCTTGTGGAATTGGAAAAGGGATATTTAGAAGCCCATAGAGGGCTATGGTGAAAAAGGAAATATCTTCCGTTCAAAAATGGAAAGAAGCTTTCTCAGAAACTGCTCTGTGTTCTGTTAATTCATCTCACAGAGTTACATCTTTCCCTTCAAGAAGTCTTTCGCTAAGGCTGTTCTTGTGGAATTGGCAAAGGGATATTTGGAAGCCCATAGAGGGCTATGGTGAAAAAGGAAATATCTTCCGTTCAAAACTGGAAACAAGCTTTCTGAGAAACTGCTCTGTGTTCTGTTCATTCATATCACAGAGTTACCTCTTTCCCTTCAAGTAGCCTTTCGCTAAGGCTGTTCTTGTGGAATTGGCAAAGGGATATTTGGAAGCCCATAGAGGGTTATGGTGAAAAAGGAAATATCTTCCGTTCAAAACTGGAAAGAAGCTTTCTGAGAAACTGCTTTGTGTTCTGTTAATTCATCTCACAGAGTTACATCTTTCCCTTCAAGAAGCCTTACGCTAAGGCTGTTCTTGTGGAATTGGCAAAGGGATATTTGGAAGCCCATAGAGGGCTATGGTGAAAAAGGAAATATCTTCCGCTCAAAACTGGAAAGAAGCTTTCTGAGAAACTGCTCTGTGTTCTGTTAATTCATCTCACAGAGTTACATCTTTCCCTTCAAGAAGCCTTTCGCTAAGTCTCTTCTTGTGGAATTGGCAAAGATATATTTGGAAGCCCCTAGAGGGCTATGGTGAAAAAGGAAATATCTTCCGTTCAAAACTGGAAAGAAGCTTTCTGAGAAACTGCTCTGTGTTCTGTAAATTCATCTCACAGAGTTACATCTTTCCCTTCAATAAGCCTTTCGCTAAGGCTGTTCTTGTGGAATTGGCAAAGGGATATTTGGAAGCCCATAGAGGGCTATGGTGAAAAAAGAAATATCTTCCGTTCAAAACTGGAAAGAAGCTTTCTGAGAAACTGCTCTGTGTTCTGTTAATTCATCTCACAGAGTTACATCTTTCCCTTCAAGAAGCCTTTCGCTAAGGCTGTTCTTGTGGAATTGGCAAAGGGATATTTCGAAGCCCATAGAGGGCTATGGTGAAAAAGGAAATATCTTCCGTTCAAAACTGGAAAGAAGCTTTCTGAGAAACTGCTCTGTGTTCTGTTAATTCATCTCACAGAGTTACATCTTTCCCTTCAAGAAGCCTTTCGCTAAGGCTGTTCTTGTGGAATTGGTAAAGAGATACTTGGAAGCCCATAGAGGGCTATGTTGAAAAACGAAATATCTTCAGTTGAAAACTGGAAACAATCCTTCTGAGAAACTGCTCTGTGTTCTGTTAATTCATCTCACAGAGTTACATCTTTCCGTTCAAGAAGCCTTTCGCTAAGGCTGTTCTTGTGGAATTGGCTAAGTCATATTTGGAAGCCCATAGAGGGCTACGGGGAAAAAGGAAATATATTCCGTTCAAAACTGGAAAGAAGCTTTCTGAGAAACTGCTCTGTGTTCTGTTAATTCATCTCACAGAGTTACATCTTTCCCTTCAAGAAGCCTTTCGCTAAGGCTGTTCTTGTGGAATTGGTAAAGGGATATTTGGAAGCCCATAGAGGGCTATGTTGAAAAAGGAAATATCTTCCGTTGAAAACTGGAAACAATCCTTCTGAGAAACTGCTCTGTGTTCTGTTAATTCATCTCACAGAGTTACATCTTTCCCTTCAAGAAGCTTTTCGCTAAGGCTGTTCTTGTGGAATTGTCAAAGGGATATTTGGAAGCCCATACAGGGCTATGGTGAAAAAGGAAATATCTTCCGTTCAAAACTGGAAAGAAGGTTTCTGAGAAACTGCTCTGTGTTCTGTTAATTCATCTCACAGAGTTACATCTTTCCCTTCAAGAAGCCTTTCGCTAAGGCTGTTCTTGTGGAATTGGCAAAGTCATATTTGGAAGCCCATAGAGGGCCCTGGGGAAAAAGGAAATATCTTCCGTTCAAAACTGGAAAGAAGCTTTCTGAGAAACTGCTCTGTGTTCTGTAAATTCATCTCACACAGTTACATCTTTCCCTTCAAGAAGCCTTTCGCTAAGACTGTTCTTGTGGAATTGGCAAAGGGATATTTGGAAGACCATAGAGGGCTATGGTGAAAAAGGAAATATCTTCCGTTCAAAACTGGAAAGAAGCTTTCCGAAGAACAGCTCTGTGTTCTGTTAATTCATCTCACAGAGTTACATCTTTCCCTTCAAGAAGCCTTTCGCTAAGGCTGTTCTTGTGGAATTGGAAAAGGGATATTTAGAAGCCCATAGAGGGCTATGGTGAAAAAGGAAATATCTTCCGTTCAAAAATGGAAAGAAGCTTTCTCAGAAACTGCTCTGTGTTCTGTTAATTCATCTCACAGAGTTACATCTTTCCCTTCAAGAAGTCTTTCGCTAAGGCTGTTCTTGTGGAATTGGCAAAGGGATATTTGGAAGCCCATAGAGTTCTATGGTGAAAAAGGAAATATCTTCCGTTCAAAACTGGAAACAAGCTTTCTGAGAAACTGCTCTGTGTTCTGTTCATTCATATCACAGAGTTACCTCTTTCCCTTCAAGAAGCCTTTCGCTAAGGCTGTTCTTGTGGAATTGGCAAAGGGATATTTGGAAGCCCATAGAGGGTTATGGTGAAAAAGGAAATATCTTCCGTTCAAAACTGGAAAGAAGCTTTCTGAGAAACTGCTTTGTGTTCTGTTAATTCATCTCACAGAGTTACATCTTTCCCTTCAAGAAGCCTTACGCTAAAACTGTTCTTGTGGAATTGGCAAAGGGATATTTGGAAGCCCATAGAGGGCTATGGTGAAAAAGGAAATATCTTCCGTTCAAAACTGGAAAGAAGCTTTCTGAGAAACTGCTCTGTGTTCTGTTAATTCATCTCACAGAGTTACATCTTTCCCTTCAAGAAGCCTTTCGTTAAGGCTGTTATTGTGGAATTGGTAAAGGGATATTTGGAAGCCCATAGAGGGCTATGTTGAAAAAGGAAATATCTTCCGTTGAAAACTGGAAACAATCCTTCTGAGAAACTGCTCTGTGTTCTGTTAATTCATCTCACAGAGTTACATCTTTCCCTTCAAGAAGCCTTTCGCTAAGGCTGTTCTTGTGGAATTGGCAATGGGATATTTGGAAGCCCATAGAGTGCTATGGTGAAAAAGGAAATATCTTCCGTTCAAAACTGGAAAGAAGCTTTCTGAGAAACTGCTCTGTGTTCTGTTAATTCATCTCACAGAGTTACATCTTTCCCTTCAAGAAGTCTTTCGCTAAGGCTGTTCTTGTGGAATTGGCAAAGGGATATTTGGAAGCCCATAGAGGGCTATGGTGAAAAAGGAAATATCTTCCGTTTAAAACTGGAAAGAAGCTTTCTGAGAAACTGCTCTGTGTTCTGTTAATTCATCTCACAGAGTTACATCTTTCCCTTCAAGAAGCCTTTCGCTAAGGCTGTTCTTGTGGAATTGGCAAAGGGATATTTGGAAGCACATAGAAGGCTATGGTGAAAAAGGAAATATCTTCCGTTCAAAACTGGAAAGAAGCTTTCTGAGAAACTGCTCTGTGTTCTGTTAATTCATCTCACAGAGTTACATCTTTCCCTTCAAGAAGCCTTTCGCTAAGGCTGTTCTTGTGGAATTGGTAAAGAGATACTTGGAAGCCCATAGAGGCCTATGTTGAAAAATTAAATATCTTTCGTTGAAAACTGGAAACAATCCTTCTGAGAAACTGCTCTGTGTTCTGTTAATTCATCTCGCAGAGTTACATCTTTCCCTTCAAGAAGCCTTTCGCTAAGGCTGTTCTTGTGGAACTGGCAAAGGGATATTTGGAAGCCCATAGAGGGCTATGGTGAAAAAGGAAATATCTTCCGTTCAAAACTGGAAAGAAGCTTTCTGAGAAACTGCTCTGTGTTCTGTTAATTCATCTCACAGAGTTACATCTTTCCCTTCAAGAAGTCTTTCGCTAAGGCTGTTCTTGTGGAATTGGCAAAGAGATATTTGGAAGCCCATAGAGGGCTATGGTGAAAAAGGAAATATCTTCCGTTTAAAACTGGGAAGAAGCTTTCTGAGAAACTGCTCTGTGTTCTGTTAATTCATCTCACAGAGTTACATCTTTCCCTTCAAGAAGCCTTTCGCTAAGGCTGTTCTTGTGGAATTGGCAAAGGGATATTTTGAAGCCCATAGAGGGCTATGGTGAAACAGGAAATATCTTCCGTTCAAAACTGGAAAGAAGCTTTCTGAGAAACTGCTCTGTGTTCTGTTAATTCATCTCACAGAGTTACATCTTTCCCTTCAAGAAGCCTTTCGCTAAGGCTGTTCCTGTGGAATTGGCAAAGAGATATTTCGAAGCCCATAGAGGGCTATGGTGAAAAGGAAATACTTTCCGTTCAAAACTGGAAAGAAGCTTTCTGAGAAACTGCTCTGTGTTCTGTTAATTCATCTCACAGAGTTACATCTTTCCCTTCAAGAAGCCTTTCGCTAAGGATGTTCTTGTGGAATTGGCAAAGGGATATTTGGAAGCCCATAGAGGGCTATGGTGAAAAAGGAAATATCTTCCGTTTAAAACTGGAAAGAAGTTTCTGAGAAACTGCTCTGTATTCTGTTAATTCATCTCACAGAGGTACATCTTTCCCTTCAAGAAGCCTTTCGCTAAGGCTGTTCTTGTGGAATTGGAAAAGGGGTATTTGGAAGCCCATAGAGGGCTATGGTGAAAAAGGAAATATCTTCCGTTCAAAACTGGAAAGAAGCTTTCTGAGAAACTGCTCTGTGTTCTGTTAATTCATCTCACAGAGTTACATCTTTCCCTTCAAGAAGCCTTTCGCTAAGGCTGTTCTTGTGGAATTGGCAAAGGGATATTTCGAAGCCCATAGAGGGCTATGGTGAAAAAGGAAATATCTTCCGTTCAAAACTGGAAAGAAGCTTTCTGAGAAACTGCTCTGTGTTCTGTTAATTCATCTCACAGAGTTACATCTTTCCCTTCAAGAAGCCTTTCGCTAAGGCTGTTCTTGTGGAATTGGCAAAGGGATATTTGGAAGCCCATAGAGGGCTATGGTGAAAAAGGAAATATCTTCCGTTCAAAACTGGAAAGAAGCTTTCTGAATAACAGCTCTGTGTTCTGTTAATTCATCTCACAGAGTTACATCTTTCCCTTCAAGAAGCCTTTCGCTAAGGCTGTTCTTGTGGAATTGGAAAAGGGATATTTAGAAGCCCATAGATGGCTATGGTGAAAAAGGAAATATCTTCCGTTCAAAAATGGAAAGAAACTTTCTGAGAAACTGCTCTGTGTTCTGTTAATTCATCTCACAGAGTTACATCTTTCCCTTCAAGAAGCCTTTCGCTAAGGCTGTTCTTATGGAATTGGCAAAGTGATATTTGGAAGCCCATAGAGGGCTATGGTGAAAAAGGAAATATCTACCGTTCAAAACTGGAAAGAAGCTTTCTGAAAAACTGCTCTGCGTTCTGTTAATTCATCTCACAGAGTTACATCTTTCCCTTCAAGAAGCCTTTCGCTAAGGCTGTTCTTGTGGAACTGGCAAAGGGATATTTGGAAGCCCATAGAGGGCTATGGTGAAAAAGGAAATATCTTCCGTTAAAAACTGGAAAGAAGCTTTCTGAGAAACTGCTCTGTGTTCGGTAAATTCATCTCACAGAGTTACATCTTTCCCTTCAAGAGGCCTTTCGCTAAGGCTGTTCTTGTGGAATTGGCAAAGGGATATTTGGAAGCCCATAGAAGGCTATGGTGAAAAAGGAAATATCTTCCGTTCAAAACTGGAAAGAAGCTTTCTGAGAAACTGCTCTGTGTTCTGTAAATTCATCTCACAGAGTTACATCTTTTCCTTCAAGAAGCCTTTCGCTAAGGCTGTTCTTGTGGAATTGGCAAAGGGATATTTGGAAGCTCATAGAGGGCTATGGTGAAAAAGGAAATATCTTCCGTTCAAAACTGGAAAGAAGCTTTCTGAGAAACTGCTCTGTGTTCTGTTAATTCATCGCACAGAGTTACATCTTTCCCTTCAAGAAGCCTTTCGCTAAGGCTGTTCTTGTGGAATTGGCAAAGGGATATTTGGAAGCCCATAGAGGGCTATGGTGAAAAAGGAAATATCTTCCGTTTAAAACTGGAAAGAAGTTTCTGAGAAACTGCTCTGTGTTCTGTTAATTCATCTCACAGAGGTACATCTTTCCCTTCAAGAAGCCTTTCGCTAAGGCTGTTCTTGTGGAATTGGAAAAGGGGTATTTAGAAGCCCATAGAGGGCTATGGTGAAAAAGGAAATATCTTCCGTTCAAAACTGGAAAGAAGCTTTCTGAGAAACTGCTCTGTGTTCTGTTAATTCATCTCACAGAGTTACATCTTTCCCTTCAAGAAGCCTTTCGCTAAGGCTGTTCTTGTGGAATTGGCAAAGTCATATTTGGAAGCCCATAGAGGGCCCTGGGGAAAAAGGAAATATCTTCCGTTCAAAACTGGAAAGAAGCTTTCTGAGAAACTGCTCTGTGTTCTGTAAATTCATCTCACACAGTTACATCTTTCCCTTCAAGAAGCCTTTCGCTAAGACTGTTCTTGTGGAATTGGCAAAGGGATATTTGGAAGACCATAGAGGGCTATGGTGAAAAAGGAAATATCTTCCGTTCAAAACTGGAAAGAAGCTTTCCGAAGAACAGCTCTGTGTTCTGTTAATTCATCTCACAGAGTTACATCTTTCCCTTCAAGAAGCCTTTCGCTAAGGCTGTTCTTGTGGAATTGGAAAAGGGATATTTAGAAGCCCATAGAGGGCTATGGTGAAAAAGGAAATATCTTCCGTTCAAAAATGGAAAGAAGCTTTCTCAGAAACTGCTCTGTGTTCTGTTAATTCATCTCACAGAGTTACATCTTTCCCTTCAAGAAGTCTTTCGCTAAGGCTGTTCTTGTGGAATTGGCAAAGGGATATTTGGAAGCCCATAGAGGGCTATGGTGAAAAAGGAAATATCTTCCGTTCAAAACTGGAAACAAGCTTTCTGAGAAACTGCTCTGTGTTCTGTTCATTCATATCACAGAGTTACCTCTTTCCCTTCAAGTAGCCTTTCGCTAAGGCTGTTCTTGTGGAATTGGCAAAGGGATATTTGGAAGCCCATAGAGGGTTATGGTGAAAAAGGAAATATCTTCCGTTCAAAACTGGAAAGAAGCTTTCTGAGAAACTGCTTTGTGTTCTGTTAATTCATCTCACAGAGTTACATCTTTCCCTTCAAGAAGCCTTACGCTAAGGCTGTTCTTGTGGAATTGGCAAAGGGATATTTGGAAGCCCATAGAGGGCTATGGTGAAAAAGGAAATATCTTCCGCTCAAAACTGGAAAGAAGCTTTCTGAGAAACTGCTCTGTGTTCTGTTAATTCATCTCACAGAGTTACATCTTTCCCTTCAAGAAGCCTTTCGCTAAGTCTCTTCTTGTGGAATTGGCAAAGATATATTTGGAAGCCCCTAGAGGGCTATGGTGAAAAAGGAAATATCTTCCGTTCAAAACTGGAAAGAAGCTTTCTGAGAAACTGCTCTGTGTTCTGTAAATTCATCTCACAGAGTTACATCTTTCCCTTCAATAAGCCTTTCGCTAAGGCTGTTCTTGTGGAATTGGCAAAGGGATATTTGGAAGCCCATAGAGGGCTATGGTGAAAAAAGAAATATCTTCCGTTCAAAACTGGAAAGAAGCTTTCTGAGAAACTGCTCTGTGTTCTGTTAATTCATCTCACAGAGTTACATCTTTCCCTTCAAGAAGCCTTTCGCTAAGGCTGTTCTTGTGGAATTGGCAAAGGGATATTTCGAAGCCCATAGAGGGCTATGGTGAAAAAGGAAATATCTTCCGTTCAAAACTGGAAAGAAGCTTTCTGAGAAACTGCTCTGTGTTCTGTTAATTCATCTCACAGAGTTACATCTTTCCCTTCAAGAAGCCTTTCGCTAAGGCTGTTCTTGTGGAATTGGCAAAGGGATATTTGGAAGCCCATAGAGGGCTATGGTGAAAAAGGAAATATCTTCCGTTCAAAACTGGAAAGAAGCTTTCTGAATAACAGCTCTGTGTTCTGTTAATTCATCTCACAGAGTTACATCTTTCCCTTCAAGAAGCCTTTCGCTAAGGCTGTTCTTGTGGAATTGGAAAAGGGGTATTTAGAAGCCCATAGATGGCTATGGTGAAAAAGGAAATATCTTCCGTTCAAAAATGGAAAGAAACTTTCTGAGAAACTGCTCTGTGTTCTGTTAATTCATCTCACAGAGTTACATCTTTCCCTTCAAGAAGCCTTTCGCTAAGGCTGTTCTTGTGGAATTGGCAAAGTGATATTTGGAAGCCCATAGAGGGCTATGGTGAAAATGGAAATATCTACCGTTCAAAACTGGAAAGAAGCTTTCTGAAAAACTGCTCTGCGTTCTGTTAATTCATCTCACAGAGTTACATCTTTCCCTTCAAGAAGCCTTTCGCTAAGGCTGTTCTTGTGGAACTGGCAAAGGGATATTTGGAAGCCCATAGAGGGCTATGGTGAAAAAGGAAATATCTTCCGTTAAAAACTGGAAAGAAGCTTTCTGAGAAACTGCTCTGTGTTCGGTAAATTCATCTCACAGAGTTACATCTTTCCCTTCAAGAGGCCTTTCGCTAAGGCTGTTCTTGTGGAATTGGCAAAGGGATATTTGGAAGCCCATAGAAGGCTATGGTGAAAAAGGAAATATCTTCCGTTCAAAACTGGAAAGAAGCTTTCTGAGAAACTGCTCTGTGTTCTGTAAATTCATCTCACAGAGTTACATCTTTTCCTTCAAGAAGCCTTTCGCTAAGGCTGTTCTTGTGGAATTGGCAAAGGGATATTTGGAAGCTCATAGAGGGCTATGGTGAAAAAGGAAATATCTTCCGTTCAAAACTGGAAAGAAGCTTTCTGAGAAACTGCTCTGTGTTCTGTTAATTCATCTCACAGAGTTACATCTTTCCCTTCAAGAAGCCTTTCGCTAAGGCTGTTCTTGTGGAATTGGCAAAGGGATATTTGGAAGCCCATAGAGGGCTATGGTGAAAAAGGAAATATCTTCCGTTTAAAACTGGAAAGAAGTTTCTGAGAAACTGCTCTGTGTTCTGTTAATTCATCTCACAGAGGTACATCTTTCCCTTCAAGAAGCCTTTCGCTAAGGCTGTTCTTGTGGAATTGGAAAAGGGGTATTTAGAAGCCCATAGAGGGCTATGGTGAAAAAGGAAATATCTTCCGTTCAAAACTGGAAAGAAGCTTTCTGAGAAACTGCTCTGTGTTCTGTTAATTCATCTCACAGAGTTACATCTTTCCCTTCAAGAAGCCTTTCGCTAAGGCTGTTCTTGTGGAATTGGCAAAGGGATATTTCGAAGCCCATAGAGGGCTATGGTGAAAAAGGAAATATCTTCCGTTCAAAACTGGAAAGAAGCTTTCTGAGAAACTGCTCTGTGTTCTGTTAATTCATCTCACAGAGTTACATCTTTCCCTTCAAGAAGCCTTTCGCTAAGGCTGTTCTTGTGGAATTGGTAAAGAGATATTTGGAAGCCCATAGAGGTTTATGGTGAAAAAGGAAATATCTTCCGTTCAAAACTGGAAAGAAGCTTTCTGAGAAACTGCTCTGTGTTCTGTTACTTCATATCACAGAGTTACCTCTTTCCCTTCAAGAAGCCTTTCGCTAAGGCTGTTCTTGTGGAATTGGCTAAGTCATATTTGGAAGCCCATAGAGGGCTACGGGGAAAAAGGAAATATATTCCGTTCAAAACTGGAAAGAAGCTTTCTGAGAAACTGCTCTGTGTTCTGTTAATTCATCTCACAGAGTTACATCTTTCCCTTCAAGAAGCCTTTCGCTAAGGCTGTTCTTGTGGAATTGGTAAAGGGATATTTGGAAGCCCATAGAGGGCTATGTTGAAAAAGGAAATATCTTCCGTTGAAAACTGGAAACAATCCTTCTGAGAAACTGCTCTGTGTTCTGTTAATTCATCTCACAGAGTTACATCTTTCCCTTCAAGAAGCTTTTCGCTAAGGCTGTTCTTGTGGAATTGTCAAAGGGATATTTGGAAGCACATACAGGGCTATGGTGAAAAAGGAAATATCTTCCGTTCAAAACTGGAAAGAAGGTTTCTGAGAAACTGCTCTGTGTTCTGTTAATTCATCTCACAGAGTTACATCTTTCCCTTCAAGAAGCCTTTCGCTAAGGCTGTTCTTGTGGAATTGGCAAAGTCATATTTGGAAGCCCATAGAGGGCCCTGGGGAAAAAGGAAATATCTTCCGTTCAAAACTGGAAAGAAGCTTTCTGAGAAACTGCTCTGTGTTCTGTAAATTCATCTCACACAGTTACATCTTTCCCTTCAAGAAGCCTTTCGCTAAGACTGTTCTTGTGGAATTAGCAAAGGGATATTTGGAAGACCATAGAGGGCTATGGTGAAAAAGGAAATATCTTCCGTTCAAAACTGGAAAGAAGCTTTCCGAAGAACAGCTCTGTGTTCTGTTAATTCATCTCACAGAGTTACATCTTTCCCTTCAAGAAGCCTTTCGCTAAGGCTGTTCTTGTGGAATTGGAAAAGGGATATTTAGAAGCCCATAGAGGGCTATGGTGAAAAAGGAAATATCTTCCGTTCAAAAATGGAAAGAAGCTTTCTCAGAAACTGCTCTGTGTTCTGTTAATTCATCTCACAGAGTTACATCTTTCCCTTCAAGAAGTCTTTCGCTAAGGCTGTTCTTGTGGAATTGGCAAAGGGATATTTGGAAGCCCATAGAGGTCTATGGTGAAAAAGGAAATATCTTCCGTTCAAAACTGAAAACAAGCTTTCTGAGAAACTGCTCTGTGTTCTGTTCATTCATATCACAGAGTTACCTCTTTCCCTTCAAGTAGCCTTTCGCTAAGGCTGTTCTTGTGGAATTGGCAAAGGGATATTTGGAAGCCCATAGAGGGTTATGGTGAAAAAGGAAATATCTTCCGTTCAAAACTGGAAAGAAGCTTTCTGAGAAACTGCTTTGTGTTCTGTTAATTCATCTCACAGAGTTACATCTTTCCCTTCAAGAAGCCTTACGCTAAGGCTGTTCTTGTGGAATTGGCAAAGGGATATTTGGAAGCCCATAGAGGGCTATGGTGAAAAAGGAAATATCTTCCGCTCAAAACTGGAAAGAAGCTTTCTGAGAAACTGCTCTGTGTTCTGTTAATTCATCTCACAGAGTTACATCTTTCCCTTCAAGAAGCCTTTCGCTAAGTCTCTTCTTGTGGAATTGGCAAAGATATATTTGGAAGCCCCTAGAGGGCTATGGTGAAAAAGGAAATATCTTCCGTTCAAAACTGGAAAGAAGCTTTCTGAGAAACTGCTCTGTGTTCTGTAAATTCATCTCACAGAGTTACATCTTTCCCTTCAATAAGCCTTTCGCTAAGGCTGTTCTTGTGGAATTGGCAAAGGGATATTTGGAAGCCCATAGAGGGCTATGGTGAAAAAAGAAATATCTTCCGTTCAAAACTGGAAAGAAGCTTTCTGAGAAACTGCTCTGTGTTCTGTTAATTCATCTCACAGAGTTACATCTTTCCCTTCAAGAAGCCTTTCGCTAAGGCTGTTCTTGTGGAATTGGCAAAGGGATATTTCGAAGCCCATAGAGGGCTATGGTGAAAAAGGAAATATCTTCCGTTCAAAACTGGAAAGAAGCTTTCTGAGAAACTGCTCTGTGTTCTGTTAATTCATCTCACAGAGTTACATCTTTCCCTTCAAGAAGCCTTTCGCTAAGGCTGTTCTTGTGGAATTGGTAAAGAGATACTTGGAAGCCCATAGAGGGCTATGTTGAAAAACGAAATATCTTCAGTTGAAAACTGGAAACAATCCTTCTGAGAAACTGCTCTGTGTTCTGTTAATTCATCTCACAGAGTTACATCTTTCCGTTCAAGAAGCCTTTCGCTAAGGCTGTTCTTGTGGAATTGGCTAAGTCATATTTGGAAGCCCATAGAGGGCTACGGGGAAAAAGGAAGTATATTCCGTTCAAAACTGGAAAGAAGCTTTCTGAGAAACTGCTCTGTGTTCTGTTAATTCATCTCACAGAGTTACATCTTTCCCTTCAAGAAGCCTTTCGCTAAGGCTGTTCTTGTGGAATTGGTAAAGGGATATTTGGAAGCCCATAGAGGGCTATGTTGAAAAAGGAAATATCTTCCGTTGAAAACTGGAAACAATCCTTCTGAGAAACTGCTCAGTGTTCTGTTAATTCATCTCACAGAGTTACATCTTTCCCTTCAAGAAGCTTTTCGCTAAGGCTGTTCTTGTGGAATTGGCAAAGGGATATTTGGAAGCCCATAGAGGGCTATGGTGAAAAAGGAAATATCTTCCGTTCAAAACTGGAAAGAAGCTTTCTGAGAAACTGCTCTGTGTTCTGTTAATTCATCTCACAGAGTTACATCTTTCCCTTCAAGAAGCCTTTCGTTAAGGCTGTTATTGTGGAATTGGTAAAGGGATATTTGGAAGCCCATAGAGGGCTATGTTGAAAAAGGAAATATCTTCCGTTGAAAACTGGAAACAATCCTTCTGAGAAACTGCTCTGTGTTCTGTTAATTCATCTCACAGAGTTACATCTTTCCCTTCAAGCAGCCTTTCGCTAAGGCTGTTCTTGTGGAATTGGCAATGGGATATTTGGAAGCCCATAGAGTGCTATGGTGAAAAAGGAAATATCTTCCGTTCAAAACTGGAAAGAAGCTTTCTGAGAAACTGCTCTGTGTTCTGTTAATTCATCTCACAGAGTTACATCTTTCCCTTCAAGAAGTCTTTCGCTAAGGCTGTTCTTGTGGAATTGGCAAAGGGATATTTGGAAGCCCATAGAGGGCTATGGTGAAAAAGGAAATATCTTCCGTTCAAAACTGGAAAGAAGCTTTCTGAGAAACTGCTCTGTGTTCTGTTAATTCATCTCACAGAGTTACATCTTTCCCTTCAAGAAGCCTTTCGCTAAGGCTGTTCTTGTGGAATTGGCAAAGGGATATTTGGAAGCACATAGAAGGCTATGGTGAAAAAGGAAATATCTTCCGTTCAAAACTGGAAACAAGCTTTCTGAGAAACTGCTCTGTGTTCTGTTAATTCATCTCACAGAGTTACATCTTTCCCTTCAAGAAGCCTTTCGCTAAGGCTGTTCTTGTGGAATTGGTAAAGAGATACTTGGAAGCCCATAGAGGGCTATGTTGAAAAATTAAATATCTTTCGTTGAAAACTGGAAACAATCCTTCTGAGAAACTGCTCTGTGTTCTGTTAATTCATCTCGCAGAGTTACATCTTTCCCTTCAAGAAGCCTTTCGCTAAGGCTGTTCTTGTGGAACTGGCAAAGGGATATTTGGAAGCCCATAGAGGGCTATAGTGAAAAAGGAAATATCTTCCGTTCAAAACTGGAAAGAAGCTTTCTGAGAAACTGCTCTGTGTTCTGTTAATTCATCTCACAGAGTTACATCTTTCCCTTCAAGAAGTCTTTCGCTAAGGCTGTTCTTGTGGAATTGGCAAAGAGATATTTGGAAGCCCATAGAGGGCTATGGTGAAAAAGGAAATATCTTCCGTTTAAAACTGGGAAGAAGCTTTCTGAGAAACTGCTCTGTGTTCTGTTAATTCATCTCACAGAGTTACATCTTTCCCTTCAAGAAGCCTTTCGCTAAGGCTGTTCTTGTGGAATTGGCAAAGGGATATTTTGAAGCCCATAGAGGGCTATGGTGAAACAGGAAATATCTTCCGTTCAAAACTGGAAAGAAGCTTTCTGAGAAACTGCTCTGTGTTCTGTTAATTCATCTCACAGAGTTACATCTTTCCCTTCAAGAAGCCTTTCGCTAAGGCTGTTCCTGTGGAATTGGCAAAGAGATATTTCGAAGCCCATAGAGGGCTATGGTGAAAAAGGAAATACTTTCCGTTCAAAACTGGAAAGAAGCTTTCTGAGAAACTGCTCTGTGTTCTGTTAATTCATCTCACAGAGTTACATCTTTCCCTTCAAGAAGCCTTTCGCTAAGGATGTTCTTGTGGAATTGGCAAAGGGATATTTGGAAGCCCATAGAGGGCTATGGTGAAAAAGGAAATATCTTCCGTTTAAAACTGGAAAGAAGTTTCTGAGAAACTGCTCTGTATTCTGTTAATTCATCTCACAGAGGTACATCTTTCCCTTCAAGAAGCCTTTCGCTAAGGCTGTTCTTGTGGAATTGGAAAAGGGGTATTTGGAAGCCCATAGAGGGCTATGGTGAAAAAGGAAATATCTTCCGTTCAAAACTGGAAAGAAGCTTTCTGAGAAACTGCTCTGTGTTCTGTTAATTCATCTCACAGAGTTACATCTTTCCCTTCAAGAAGCCTTTCGCTAAGGCTGTTCTTGTGGAATTGGCAAAGGGATATTTCGAAGCCCATAGAGGGCTATGGTGAAAAAGGAAATATCTTCCGTTCAAAACTGGAAAGAAGCTTTCTGAGAAACTGCTCTGTGTTCTGTTAATTCATCTCACAGAGTTACATCTTTCCCTTCAAGAAGCCTTTCGCTAAGGCTGTTCTTGTGGAATTGGAAAAGGGGTATTTAGAAGCCCATAGAGGGCTATGGTGAAAAAGGAAATATCTTCCGTTCAAAACTGGAAAGAAGCTTTCTGAGAAACTGCTCTGTGTTCTGTTAATTCATCTCACAGAGTTACATCTTTCCCTTCAAGAAGCCTTTCGCTAAGGCTGTTCTTGTGGAATTGGCAAAGGGATATTTCGAAGCCCATAGAGGGCTATGGTGAAAAAGGAAATATCTTCCGTTCAAAACTGGAAAGAAGCTTTCTGAGAAACTGCTCTGTGTTCTGTTAATTCATCTCACAGAGTTACATCTTTCCCTTCAAGAAGCCTTTCGCTAAGGCTGTTCTTGTGGAATTGGTAAAGAGATATTTGGAAGCCCATAGAGGTTTATGGTGAAAAAGGAAATATCTTCCGTTCAAAACTGGAAAGAAGCTTTCTGAGAAACTGCTCTGTGTTCTGTTACTTCATATCACAGAGTTACCTCTTTCCCTTCAAGAAGCCTTTCGCTAAGGCTGTTCTTGTGGAATTGGCTAAGTCATATTTGGAAGCCCATAGAGGGCTACGGGGAAAAAGGAAATATATTCCGTTCAAAACTGGAAAGAAGCTTTCTGAGAAACTGCTCTGTGTTCTGTTAATTCATCTCACAGAGTTACATCTTTCCCTTCAAGAAGCCTTTCGCTAAGGCTGTTCTTGTGGAATTGGTAAAGGGATATTTGGAAGCCCATAGAGGGCTATGTTGAAAAAGGAAATATCTTCCGTTGAAAACTGGAAACAATCCTTCTGAGAAACTGCTCTGTGTTCTGTTAATTCATCTCACAGAGTTACATCTTTCCCTTCAAGAAGCTTTTCGCTAAGGCTGTTCTTGTGGAATTGTCAAAGGGATATTTGGAAGCACATACAGGGCTATGGTGAAAAAGGAAATATCTTCCGTTCAAAACTGGAAAGAAGGTTTCTGAGAAACTGCTCTGTGTTCTGTTAATTCATCTCACAGAGTTACATCTTTCCCTTCAAGAAGCCTTTCGCTAAGGCTGTTCTTGTGGAATTGGCAAAGTCATATTTGGAAGCCCATAGAGGGCCCTGGGGAAAAAGGAAATATCTTCCGTTCAAAACTGGAAAGAAGCTTTCTGAGAAACTGCTCTGTGTTCTGTAAATTCATCTCACACAGTTACATCTTTCCCTTCAAGAAGCCTTTCGCTAAGACTGTTCTTGTGGAATTAGCAAAGGGATATTTGGAAGACCATAGAGGGCTATGGTGAAAAAGGAAATATCTTCCGTTCAAAACTGGAAAGAAGCTTTCCGAAGAACAGCTCTGTGTTCTGTTAATTCATCTCACAGAGTTACATCTTTCCCTTCAAGAAGCCTTTCGCTAAGGCTGTTCTTGTGGAATTGGAAAAGGGATATTTAGAAGCCCATAGAGGGCTATGGTGAAAAAGGAAATATCTTCCGTTCAAAAATGGAAAGAAGCTTTCTCAGAAACTGCTCTGTGTTCTGTTAATTCATCTCACAGAGTTACATCTTTCCCTTCAAGAAGTCTTTCGCTAAGGCTGTTCTTGTGGAATTGGCAAAGGGATATTTGGAAGCCCATAGAGGTCTATGGTGAAAAAGGAAATATCTTCCGTTCAAAACTGAAAACAAGCTTTCTGAGAAACTGCTCTGTGTTCTGTTCATTCATATCACAGAGTTACCTCTTTCCCTTCAAGTAGCCTTTCGCTAAGGCTGTTCTTGTGGAATTGGCAAAGGGATATTTGGAAGCCCATAGAGGGTTATGGTGAAAAAGGAAATATCTTCCGTTCAAAACTGGAAAGAAGCTTTCTGAGAAACTGCTTTGTGTTCTGTTAATTCATCTCACAGAGTTACATCTTTCCCTTCAAGAAGCCTTACGCTAAGGCTGTTCTTGTGGAATTGGCAAAGGGATATTTGGAAGCCCATAGAGGGCTATGGTGAAAAAGGAAATATCTTCCGCTCAAAACTGGAAAGAAGCTTTCTGAGAAACTGCTCTGTGTTCTGTTAATTCATCTCACAGAGTTACATCTTTCCCTTCAAGAAGCCTTTCGCTAAGTCTCTTCTTGTGGAATTGGCAAAGATATATTTGGAAGCCCCTAGAGGGCTATGGTGAAAAAGGAAATATCTTCCGTTCAAAACTGGAAAGAAGCTTTCTGAGAAACTGCTCTGTGTTCTGTAAATTCATCTCACAGAGTTACATCTTTCCCTTCAATAAGCCTTTCGCTAAGGCTGTTCTTGTGGAATTGGCAAAGGGATATTTGGAAGCCCATAGAGGGCTATGGTGAAAAAAGAAATATCTTCCGTTCAAAACTGGAAAGAAGCTTTCTGAGAAACTGCTCTGTGTTCTGTTAATTCATCTCACAGAGTTACATCTTTCCCTTCAAGAAGCCTTTCGCTAAGGCTGTTCTTGTGGAATTGGCAAAGGGATATTTCGAAGCCCATAGAGGGCTATGGTGAAAAAGGAAATATCTTCCGTTCAAAACTGGAAAGAAGCTTTCTGAGAAACTGCTCTGTGTTCTGTTAATTCATCTCACAGAGTTACATCTTTCCCTTCAAGAAGCCTTTCGCTAAGGCTGTTCTTGTGGAATTGGTAAAGAGATACTTGGAAGCCCATAGAGGGCTATGTTGAAAAACGAAATATCTTCAGTTGAAAACTGGAAACAATCCTTCTGAGAAACTGCTCTGTGTTCTGTTAATTCATCTCACAGAGTTACATCTTTCCGTTCAAGAAGCCTTTCGCTAAGGCTGTTCTTGTGGAATTGGCTAAGTCATATTTGGAAGCCCATAGAGGGCTACGGGGAAAAAGGAAGTATATTCCGTTCAAAACTGGAAAGAAGCTTTCTGAGAAACTGCTCTGTGTTCTGTTAATTCATCTCACAGAGTTACATCTTTCCCTTCAAGAAGCCTTTCGCTAAGGCTGTTCTTGTGGAATTGGTAAAGGGATATTTGGAAGCCCATAGAGGGCTATGTTGAAAAAGGAAATATCTTCCGTTGAAAACTGGAAACAATCCTTCTGAGAAACTGCTCAGTGTTCTGTTAATTCATCTCACAGAGTTACATCTTTCCCTTCAAGAAGCTTTTCGCTAAGGCTGTTCTTGTGGAATTGGCAAAGGGATATTTGGAAGCCCATAGAGGGCTATGGTGAAAAAGGAAATATCTTCCGTTCAAAACTGGAAAGAAGCTTTCTGAGAAACTGCTCTGTGTTCTGTTAATTCATCTCACAGAGTTACATCTTTCCCTTCAAGAAGCCTTTCGCTAAGGCTGTTCTTGTGGAATTGGTAAAGAGATACTTGGAAGCCCATAGAGGGCTATGTTGAAAAATTAAATATCTTTCGTTGAAAACTGGAAACAATCCTTCTGAGAAACTGCTCTGTGTTCTGTTAATTCATCTCGCAGAGTTACATCTTTCCCTTCAAGAAGCCTTTCGCTAAGGCTGTTCTTGTGGAACTGGCAAAGGGATATTTGGAAGCCCATAGAGGGCTATGGTGAAAAAGGAAATATCTTCCGTTCAAAACTGGAAAGAAGCTTTCTGAGAAACTGCTCTGTGTTCTGTTAATTCATCTCACAGAGTTACATCTTTCCCTTCAAGAAGTCTTTCGCTAAGGCTGTTCTTGTGGAATTGGCAAAGAGATATTTGGAAGCCCATAGAGGGCTATGGTGAAAAAGGAAATATCTTCCGTTTAAAACTGGGAAGAAGCTTTCTGAGAAACTGCTCTGTGTTCTGTTAATTCATCTCACAGAGTTACATCTTTCCCTTCAAGAAGCCTTTCGCTAAGGCTGTTCTTGTGGAATTGGCAAAGGGATATTTTGAAGCCCATAGAGGGCTATGGTGAAACAGGAAATATCTTCCGTTCAAAACTGGAAAGAAGCTTTCTGAGAAACTGCTCTGTGTTCTGTTAATTCATCTCACAGAGTTACATCTTTCCCTTCAAGAAGCCTTTCGCTAAGGCTGTTCCTGTGGAATTGGCAAAGAGATATTTCGAAGCCCATAGAGGGCTATGGTGAAAAAGGAAATACTTTCCGTTCAAAACTGGAAAGAAGCTTTCTGAGAAACTGCTCTGTGTTCTGTTAATTCATCTCACAGAGTTACATCTTTCCCTTCAAGAAGCCTTTCGCTAAGGATGTTCTTGTGGAATTGGCAAAGGGATATTTGGAAGCCCATAGAGGGCTATGGTGAAAAAGGAAATATCTTCCGTTTAAAACTGGAAAGAAGTTTCTGAGAAACTGCTCTGTATTCTGTTAATTCATCTCACAGAGGTACATCTTTCCCTTCAAGAAGCCTTTCGCTAAGGCTGTTCTTGTGGAATTGGAAAAGGGGTATTTGGAAGCCCATAGAGGGCTATGGTGAAAAAGGAAATATCTTCCGTTCAAAACTGGAAAGAAGCTTTCTGAGAAACTGCTCTGTGTTCTGTTAATTCATCTCACAGAGTTACATCTTTCCCTTCAAGAAGCCTTTCGCTAAGGCTGTTCTTGTGGAATTGGCAAAGGGATATTTCGAAGCCCATAGAGGGCTATGGTGAAAAAGGAAATATCTTCCGTTCAAAACTGGAAAGAAGCTTTCTGAGAAACTGCTCTGTGTTCTGTTAATTCATCTCACAGAGTTACATCTTTCCCTTCAAGAAGCCTTTCGCTAAGGCTGTTCTTGTGGAATTGGCAAAGGGATATTTGGAAGCCCATAGAGGGCTATGGTGAAAAAGGAAATATCTTCCGTTCAAAACTGGAAGGAAGCTTTCTGAATAACAGCTCTGTGTTCTGTTAATTCATCTCACAGAGTTACATCTTTCCCTTCAAGAAGCCTTTCGCTAAGGCTGTTCTTGTGGAATTGGAAAAGGGATATTTAGAAGCCCATAGATGGCTATGGTGAAAAAGGAAATATCTTCCGTTCAAAAATGGAAAGAAACTTTCTGAGAAACTGCTCTGTGTTCTGTTAATTCATCTCACAGAGTTACATCTTTCCCTTCAAGAAGCCTTTCGCTAAGGCTGTTCTTGTGGAATTGGCAAAGTGATATTTGGAAGCCCATAGAGGGTTATGGTGAAAAAGGAAATATCTACCGTTCAAAACTGGAAAGAAGCTTTCTGAAAAACTGCTCTGCGTTCTGTTAATTCATCTCACAGAGTTACATCTTTCCCTTCAAGAAGCCTTTCGCTAAGGCTGTTCTTGTGGAACTGGCAAAGGGATATTTGGAAGCCCATAGAGGGCTATGGTGAAAAAGGAAATATCTTCCGTTAAAAACTGGAAAGAAGCTTTCTGAGAAACTGCTCTGTGTTCGGTAAATTCATCTCACAGAGTTACATCTTTCCCTTCAAGAGGCCTTTCGCTAAGGCTGTTCTTGTGGAATTGGCAAAGGGATATTTGGAAGCCCATAGAAGGCTATGGTGAAAAAGGAAATATCTTCCGTTCAAAACTGGAAAGAAGCTTTCTGAGAAACTGCTCTGTGTTCTGTAAATTCATCTCACAGAGTTACATCTTTTCCTTCAAGAAGCCTTTCGCTAAGGCTGTTCTTGTGGAATTGGCAAAGGGATATTTGGAAGCTCATAGAGGGCTATGGTGAAAAAGGAAATATCTTCCGTTCAAAACTGGAAAGAAGCTTTCTGAGAAACTGCTCTGTGTTCTGTTAATTCATCTCACAGAGTTACATCTTTCCCTTCAAGAAGCCTTTCGCTAAGGCTGTTCCTGTGGAATTGGCAAAGAGATATTTCGAAGCCCATAGAGGGCTATGGTGAAAAAGGAAATACCTTCCGTTCAAAACTGGAAAGAAGCTCACTGAGAAACTGCTCTGTGTTCTGTTAATTCATCTCACAGAGTTACATCTTTCCCTTCAAGAAGCCTTTCGCTAAGGCTGTTCTTGTGGAATTGGCAAAGGGATATTTGGAAGCCCATAGAGGGCTATGGTGAAAAAGGAAATATCTTCCGTTTAAAACTGGAAAGAAGTTTCTGAGAAACTGCTCTGTGTTCTGTTAATTCATCTCACAGAGGTACATCTTTCCCTTCAAGAAGCCTTTCGCTAAGGCTGTTCTTGTGGAATTGGAAAAGGGGTATTTAGAAGCCCATAGAGGGCTATGGTGAAAAAGGAAATATCTTCCGTTCAAAACTGGAAAGAAGCTTTCTGAGAAACTGCTCTGTGTTCTGTTAATTCATCTCACAGAGTTACATCTTTCCCTTCAAGAAGCCTTTCGCTAAGGCTGTTCTTGTGGAATTGGAAAAGGGATATTTCGAAGCCCATAGAGGGCTATGGTGAAAAAGGAAATATCTTCCGTTCAAAACTGGAAAGAAGCTTTCTGAGAAACTGCTCTGTGTTCTGTTAATTCATCTCACAGAGTTACATCTTTCCCTTCAAGAAGCCTTTCGCTAAGGCTGTTCTTGTGGTATTGGCAAAGTGATATTTGGAAGCCCATAGAGGGCTATGGTGAAAAAGGAAATATCTTCCGTTCAAAACTGGAAAGAAGCTTTCTGAAGAACAGCTCTGTGTTCTGTTAATTCATCTCATAGAGTTACATCTTTCCCTTCAAGAAGCCTTTCGCTAAGGCTGTTCTTGTGGAATTGGCAAAGGGATATTTGGAAGCCCATAGAGGGCTATGGTGAAAAAGGAAATATCTTCCGTTCAAAACTGGAAAGAAGCTTTCTGAGAAACTGCTCTGTGTTCTGTTAATTCATATCACAGAGTTACCTCTTTCCCTTCAAGAAGCCTTTCGCTAAGGCTGTTCTTGTGGAATTGGCAAAGGGATATTTGGAAGCCCATAGAGGGTTATGGTGAAAAAGGAAATATCTTCCGTTCAAAACTGGAAAGAAGCTTTCTGAGAAACTGCTTTGTGTTCTGTTAATTCATCTCACAGAGTTACATCTTTCCCTTCAAGAAGCCTTACGCTAAGGCTGTTCTTGTGGAATTGGCAAAGGGATATTTGGAAGCCCATAGAGGGCTATGGTGAAAAAGGAAATATCTTCCGTTCAAAACTGGAAAGAAGCTTTCTGAGAAACTGCTCTGTGTTCTGTTAATTCATCTCACAGAGTTACATCTTTCCCTTCAAGAAGCCTTTCGTTAAGGCTGTTATTGTGGAATTGGTAAAGGGATATTTGGAAGCCCATAGAGGGCTATGTTGAAAAAGGAAATATCTTCCGTTGAAAACTGGAAACAATCCTTCTGAGAAACTGCTCTGTGTTCTGTTAATTCATCTCACAGGGTTACATCTTTCCCTTCAAGAAGCCTTTCGCTAAGGCTGTTCTTGTGGAATTGGCAATGGGATATTTGGAAGCCCATAGAGTGCTATGGTGAAAAAGGAAATATCTTCCGTTCAAAACTGGAAAGAAGCTTTCTGAGAAACTGCTCTGTGTTCTGTTAATTCATCTCACAGAGGTACATCTTTCCCTTCAAGAAGCCTTTCGCTAAGGCTGTTCTTGTGGAATTGGAAAAGGGATATTTAGAAGCCCATAGATGGCTATGGTGAAAAAGGAAATATCTTCCGTTCAAAAATGGAAAGAACCTTTCTGAGAAACTGCTCTGTGTTCTGTTAATTCATCTCACAGAGTTACATCTTTCCCTTCAAGAAGCCTTTCGCTAAGGCTGTTCTTGTGGAATTGGCAAAGTGATATTTGGAAGCCCATAGAGGGCTATGGTGAAAAAGGAAATATCTACCGTTCAAAACTGGAAAGAAGCTTTCTGAAAAACTGCTCTGCGTTCTGTTAATTCATCTCACAGAGTTACATCTTTCCCTTCAAGAAGCCTTTCGCTAAGGCTGTTCTTGTGGAACTGGCAAAGGGATATTTGGAAGCCCATAGAGGGCTATGGTGAAAAAGGAAATATCTTCCGTTAAAAACTGGAAAGAAGCTTTCTGAGAAACTGCTCTGTGTTCGGTAAATTCATCTCACAGAGTTACATCTTTCCCTTCAAGAGGCCTTTCGCTAAGGCTGTTCTTGTGGAATTGGCAAAGGGATATTTGGAAGCCCATAGAAGGCTAGGGTGAAAAAGGAAATATCTTCCGTTCAAAACTGGAAAGAAGCTTTCTGAGAAACTGCTCTGTGTTCTGTAAATTCATCTCACAGAGTTACATCTTTTCCTTCAAGAAGCCTTTCGCTAAGGCTGTTCTTGTGGAATTGGCAAAGGGATATTTGGAAGCCCATAGAGGGCTATGGTGAAAAAGGAAATATCTTCCGTTCAAAAGTGGAAAGAAGCTTTCTGAGAAACTGCTCTGTGTTCTGTTAATTCATCTCACAGAGTTACATCTTTCCCTTCAAGAAGCCTTTCGCTAAGGCTGTTCCTGTGGAATTGGCAAAGAGATATTTCGAAGCCCATAGAGGGCTATGGTGAAAAAGGAAATACCTTCCGTTCAAAACTGGAAAGAAGCTTTCTGAGAAACTGCTCTGTGTTCTGTTAATTCATCTCACAGAGTTACATCTTTCCCTTCAAGAAGCCTTTCGCTAAGGCTGTTCTTGTGGAAATGGCAAAGGGATATTTCGAAGCCCATAGAGGGCTATGGTGAAAAAGGAAATATCTTCCGTTCAAAACTGGAAAGAAGCTGTCTGAGAAACTGCTCTGTGTTCTGTTAATTCATCTCACAGAGTTACATCTTTCCCTTCAAGAAGCCTTTCGCTAAGGCTGTTCTTGTGGAATTGGCAAAGGGATATTTGGAAGCCCATAGAGGGCTATGGTGAAAAAGGAAATATCTTCCGTTCAAAACTGGAAAGAAGCTTTCTGAATAACAGCTCTGTGTTCTGTTAATTCATCTCACAGAGTTACATCTTTCCCTTCAAGAAGCCTTTCGCTAAGGCTGTTCTTGTGGAATTGGAAAAGGGATATTTAGAAGCCCATAGATGGCTATGGTGAAAAAGGAAATATCTTCCGTTAAAAAATAGAAAGAAACTTTCTGAGAAACTGCTCTGTGTTCTGTTAATTCATCTCACAGAGTTACATCTTTCCCTTCAAGAAGCCTTTCGCTAAGGCTGTTCTTGTGGAATTGGCAAAGTGATATTTGGAAGCCCATAGAGGGCTATGGTGAAAAAGGAAATATCTACCGTTCAAAACTGGAAAGAAGCTTTCTGAAAAACTGCTCTGCGTTCTGTTAATTCATCTCACAGAGTTACATCTTTCCCTTCAAGAAGCCTTTCGCTAAGGCTGTTCTTGTGGAACTGGCAAAGGGATATTTGGAAGCCCATAGAGGGCTATGGTGAAAAAGGAAATATCTTCCGTTAAAAACTGGAAAGAAGCTTTCTGAGAAACTGCTCTGTGTTCGGTAAATTCATCTCACAGAGTTACATCTTTCCCTTCAAGAGGCCTTTCGCTAAGGCTGTTCTTGTGGAATTGGCAAAGGGATATTTGGAAGCCCATAGAAGGCTATGGTGAAAAAGGAAATATCTTCCGTTCAAAACTGGAAAGAAGCTTTCTGAGAAACTGCTCTGTGTTCTGTAAATTCATCACACAGAGTTACATCTTTTCCTTCAAGAAGCCTATCGCTAAGGCTGTTCTTGTGGAATTGGCAAAGGGATATTTGGAAGCCCATAGAGGGCTATGGTGAAAAAGGAAATATCTTCCGTTCAAAACTGGAAAGAAGCTTTCTGAGAAACTGCTCTGTGTTCTGTTAATTCATCTCACAGAGTTACATCTTTCCCTTTAAGAAGCCTTTCGCTAAGGCTGTTCCTGTGGAATTGGCAAAGAGATATTTCGAAGCCCATAGAGGGCTATGGTGAAAAAGGAAATACCTTCCGTTCAAAACTGGAAAGAAGCTTTCTGAGAAACTGCTCTGTGTTCTGTTAATTCATCTCACAGAGTTACATCTTTCCCTTCAAGAAGCCTTTCGCTAAGGCTGTTCTTGTGGAATTGGCAAAGGGATATTTGGAAGCCCATAGAGGGCTATGGTGAAAAAGGAAATATCTTCCGTTTAAAACTGGAAAGAAGTTTCTGAGAAACTGCTCTGTGTTCTGTTAATTCATCTCACAGAGGTACATCTTTCCCTTCAAGAAGCCTTTCGCTAAGGCTGTTCTTGTGGAATTGGAAAAGGGGTATTTAGAAGCCCATAGAGGGCTATGGTGAAAAGGGAAATATCTTCCGTTCAAAACTGGAAAGAAGCTTTCTGAGAAACTGCTCTGTGTTCTGTTAATTCATCTCACAGAGTTACATCTTTCCCTTCAAGAAGCCTTTCGCTAAGGCTGTTCTTGTGGAATTGGCAAAGGGATATTTCGAAGCCCATAGAGGGCTATGGTGAAAAAGGAAATATCTTCCGTTCAAAACTGGAAAGAAGCTTTCTGAGAAACTGCTCTGTGTTCTGTTAATTCATCTCACAGAGTTACATCTTTCCCTTCAAGAAGCCTTTCGCTAAGGCTGTTCTTGTGGAATTGGCAAAGTGATATTTGGAAGCCCATAGAGGGCTATGGTGAAAAAGGAAATATCTTCCGTTCAAAACTGGAAAGAAGCTTTCTGAAGAACAGCTCTGTGTTCTGTTAATTCATCTCACAGAGTTACATCTTTCCCTTCAAGAAGCCTTTCGCTAAGGCTGTTCTTGTGGAATTGGAAAAGGGATATTTAGAAGCCCATAGATGGCTATGGTGAAAAAGGAAATAACTTCCGTTCAAAAATGGAAAGAAACTTTCTGAGAAACTGCTCTGTGTTCTGTTAATTTATCTCACAGAGTTACATCTTTCCCTTCAAGAAGCCTTTCGCGAAGGCTGTTCTTGTGGAATTGGCAAAGTGATATTTGGAAGCCCATAGAGGGCTATGGTGAAAAAGGAAATATCTACCGTTCAAAACTGGAAAGAAGCTTTCTGAAAAACTGCTCTACGTTCTGTTAATTCATCTCACAGAGTTACATCTTTCCCTTCAAGAAGCCTTTCGCTAAGGCTGTTCTTGTGGAACTGGCAAAGGGATATTTGGAAGCCCATAGAGGGCTATGGTGAAAAAGGAAATATCTTCCGTTAAAAACTGGAAAGAAGCTTTCTGAGAAACTGCTCTGTGTTCGGTAAATTCATCTCACGGAGTTACATCTTTCCCTTCAAGAGGCCTTTCGCTAAGGCTGTTCTTGTGGAATTGGCAAAGGGATATTTGGAAGCCCATAGAGGGCTATGGTGAAAAAGGAAATATCTTCCGTTCAAAACTGGAAAGAAGCTTTCTGAGAAACTGCTCTGTGTTCTGTTAATTCATCTCACAGAGTTACATCTTTCCCTTCAAGAAGCCTTTCGCTAAGGTTGTTCTTGTGGAATTTAAAAAGGGATATTTAGAAGCCCATAGAGGGCTATGGTGAAAAAGGAAATATCTTCCGTTCAAAAATGGAAAGAAGCTTTCTGAGAAACTGCTCTGTGTTCTGTTAATTCATCTCACAGAGTTACATCTTTCCCTTCAAGAAGTCTTTCGCTAAGGCTGTTCTTGTGGAATTGGCAAAGGGATATTTGGAAGCCCATAGAGGGCTATGTTGAAAAAGGAAATATCTTCCGTTCAAAACTGGAAAGAAGCTTTCTGAGAAACTGCTCTGTGTTCTGTTAATTCATATCACAGAGTTACCTGTTTCCCTTCAAGAAGCCTTTCGCTAAGGCTGTTCTTGTGGAATTGGCAAAGGGATATTTGGAAGCCCTTAGAGGGCTATGGTGAAAAAGGAAATATCTTCCGTTCAAAACTGGAAAGAAGCTTTCTGAAAAACTGCTCTGTGTTCTGTTAATTCATCTCACAGTGTTACATCTTTCCCTTCAAGAAGTCTTTCGCTATGGCTGTTCTTGTGGAATTGGCAAAGGGATATTTGGAAGCCCATAGAGGGCTATGTTGAAAAAGGAAATATCTTCCGTTGAAAACTGGAAACAATCCTTCTGAGAAACTGCTCTGTGTTCTGTTAATTCATCTCACAGAGTTACATCTTTCCCTTCAAGAAGCCTTTCGCTAAGGCTGTTCTTGTGGAATTGGCAAAGGGATATTTGGAAGCCCATAGAGGGCTATGGTGAAAAAGGAAATATCTTCCGTTCAAAACTGGAAAGAAGTTTTCTGAGAAACTGCTCTGTGTTCTGTTAATTCATCTCACAGAGTTACATCTTTCCCTTCAAGAAGTCTTTCGCTAAGGCTGTTCTTGTGGAAATGGCAAAGTCATAATTGGAAGCTCATAGAGGGGTATGGTGAAAAACGAAATATCTTCCGTTCAAAACTGGAAAGAAGCTTTCTGAGAAACTGCTCTGTGTTCTGTAAATTCATCTCACAGAGTTACATCTTTTCCTTCAAGAAGCCTTTCGCTAAGGCTGTTCTTGTGGAATTGGCAAAGGGATATTTGGCAGCCCCTAGAGGGCTATGGTGAAAAAGGAAATATCTTCCGTTCAAAACTGGAAAGAAGCTTTCTGAGAAACTGCTCTGTGTTCTGTTAATTCATCTCACAGAGTTACATCTTTCCCTTCAAGAAGCCTTTCGTAAGGCTGTTCTTGTGGAATTGGCAAAGGGATATTTGGAAGCCCATAGAGGGCTATGGTGAAAAAGGAAATATCTCTCGTTCAAAACTGGAAAGAAGCTTTCTGAGAAACTGCTCTGTGTTCTGTTAATTCATCTCACAGAGTTACATCTTTCCCTTCAAGAAGCCTTTCGCTAAGGCTGTTCTTGTGCAATTGGCAAAGGGATATTTGGAAGCCCTTAGAGGTCTATGGTGAAAAAGGAAATATCTTCCGTTCAAAATTGGAAAGAAGCTTTCTGAGAAACTGCTCTGTGTTCTGTTAATTCATCTCACAGAGTTACATCTTTCCCTTCAGGAAGCCTTAGGCTAAGGCTGTTCTTGTGGAATTGGCAAAGGGATATTTGGAAGCCCATAGAGGGCTATGGTGAAAAAGGAAATATCTTCCGCTCAAAACTGGAAATAAGCTTTCTGAGAAACTGCTCTGTGTTCTGTTAATTCATCTCACAGAGTTACATCTTTCCCTTCAAGAAGCCTTTCGCTAAGGCTGTTCTTGTGGAATTCGCAAAGTGATATTTGGAAGCTCATAGAGGGCTATGGTGAAAAAGGAAATATCTTCCGTTCAAAACTGGAAAGAAGCTTTCTGAGAAACTTCTCTGTGTTCTGTTAATTCATCTCACAGAGTTACATCTTTCCCTTCAAGAAGCCTTTCGCTAAGGCTGTTCTTGTGGAATTGGCAAAGGGATATTTGGAAGCCCATAGAGGGCTATGGTGAAAAAGGAAATATCTACCGTTCAAAACTGGAAAGAAGCTTTCTGAAAAACTGCTCTGTGTTCTGTTAATTCATCTCACAGAGTTACATCTTTCCCTTCAAGAAGCCGTTCACTAAGGCTGTTCTTGTGGAACTGGCAAAGGGATATTTGGAAGCACATAGAGGGCTATGGTGAAAAAGGAAATATCTTCCGTTCAAAACTGGAAAGAAGCTTTCTGAGAAACTGCTCTGTGTTCTGTAAATTCATCTCACAGGTTTACATCTTTCCCTTCAAGAAGCCTTTCGCTAAGGCTGTTCTTGTGGAATTGGCAAAGGGATATTTGGAAGACCATAGAGGGCTATGGTGAAAAAGGAAATATCTTCCGTTCAAAACTGGAAAGAAGCTTTCTGAAGAACAGCTCTGTGTTCTGTTAATTCATCTCACAGAGTTACATCTTTCCCTTCAAGAAGCCTTTCGCTAAGGCTGTTCTTGTGGAATTGGTAAACAGATACTTGGAAGCCCATAGAGGGCTATGTTGAAAAAGGAAATATCTTTCGTTGAAAACTGGAAACAATCCTTCTGAGAAACTGCTCTGTGTTCTGTTAATTCATCTCACAGAGGTACATCTTTCCCTTCAAGAAGTCTTTCGCTAAGGCTGTTCTTGTGGAATTGGCAAAGGGATATTTGGAAGACCATAGAGGGCTATGGTGAAAAAGGAAATATCTTCCGTTCAAAACTGGAAAGAAGCTTTCTGAGAAACTGCTCTGTGTTCTGTTAATTCATCTCACAGAGTTACATCTTTCCCTTCAAGAAGCCTTTCGCTAAGGCTGTTCTTGTGGAACTAGCAAAGGGATATTTGGAAGCCCATAGAGGGTTATGGTGAAAAAGGAAATATCTTCCGTTCAAAACTGGAAAGAAGCTTTCTGAGAACCTGCTCTGTGTTCTGTAAATTCATCTCACAGGGTTACATCTTTTCCTTCAAGAAGCCTTTCGCTAAGGCTGTTCTTGTGGAATTGGCAAAGGGATACTTGGAAGCCCATAGAGGGCTATGGTGAAAAAGGAAATATCTTCCGTTCAAAACTGGAAAGAAGCTTTCTGAGAAACTGCTCTGTGTTCTGTTAACTCATCTCACAGAGTTGCATCTTTCCCTTCAAGAAGCCTTTCGCTAAGGCTGTTCCTGTGGAATTGGCAAAGGGATATTTGGAAGCCCATAGAGGGCTATGGTGAAAAAGGAAATACCTTCCGTTCAAAACTGGAAAGAAGCTTTCTGAGAAACTGCTCTGTGTTCTGTTAATTCATCTCACAGAGTTACATCTTTCCCTTCAAGAAGCCTTTCGCTAAGGCTGTTCTTGTGGAATTGGCAAAGTCATATTTGGAAGCCCATAGAGGGCTATGGTGAAAAAGGAAATACCTTCCGTTCAAAACTGGAAAGAAGCTTTCTGAAGAACAGCTCTGTGTTCTGTTAATTCATCTCACAGAGTTACATCTTTCCCTTCAAGAAGCTTTCGCTAAGGCTGTTCTTGTGGAATTGGAAAAGGGATATTTAGAAGCCCATAGATGGCTATGGTGAAAAAGGAAATATCTTCCGTTCAAAAATGGAAAGAAGCTTTCTGAGAAACTGCTCTGTGTTCTGTTAATTCATCTCACAGAGTTACATCTTTCCCTTCAAGAAGCCTTTCGCTAAGGCTGTTCTTGTGGAATTGGCAAAGTGATATTTGGAAGCCCATAGAGGGCTATGGTGAAAAAGGAAATATCTTCCGTTCAAAACTGGAAAGAAGCTTTCTGAGAAACTGCTCTGTGTTCTGTTAATTCATCTCACAGAGTTACATCTTTCCCTTCAAGAAGCCGTTCGCTAAGGCTGTTCTTGTGGAATTGGCAAAGTGATATTTGGAAGCCCATAGAGGGCTATGGTGAAAAAGGAAATATCTTCCGTTCAAAACTGTAAAGAAGCTTTCTCAGAAACTGCTCTGTGTTCGGTAAATTCATCTCACAGAGTTACATCTTTCCCTTCAAGAAGCCTTTCGCTAAGGCTGTTCTTGTGGAACTGGCAAGGGGATATTTGGAAGCACATAGAGGGCTATGGTGAAAAAGGAAATATCTTCGGTTCAAAACTGGAAAGAAGCTTTCTGAGAAACTGCTCTGTGTTCTGTTAATTCATCTCACAGAGTTACATCTTTCCCTTCAAGAGGCCTTTTGCTAAGGCTGTTCCTGTGGAATTGGCAAAGGGATATTTGGAAGCCCATAGAGGGCTATGGTGAAAAAGGAAATATCTTCCGTTCAAAACTGGAAAGAAGCTTTCTGAGAAACTGCTCTGTGTTCTGTTAATTCATCTCACAGAGTTACATCTTTCCCTTCAAGAAGTCTTTCGCTAAGGCTGTTCTTGTGGAATTGGCAAAGGGATATTTGGAAGCCCATAGAGGGCTATGGTGAAAAAGGAAATATCTTCCGTTTAAAACTAGAAAGAAGCTTTCTGAGAAACTGCTCTGTGTTCTGTAAATTCATCTCACAGAGTTACATCTTTCCCTTCAAGAAGCCTTTCGCTAAGGCTGTTCTTGTGGAATTGGCAAAGGGATATTTGGAAGCCCTTAGAGGGCTATGGTGAAAAAGGAAATATCTTCCGTTTAAAACTGGAAAGAAGCTTTCTGAGAAACTGCTCTGTGTTCTGTTAATTCATCTCACAGAGTTACATCTTTCCCTTCAAGAAGCCGTTCACTAAGGCTGTTCTTGTGGAACTGGCAAAGGGATATTTGGAAGCACATAGAGGGCTATGGTGAAAAAGGAAATATCTTCCGTTCAAAACTGGAAAGAAGCTTTCTGAGAAACTGCTCTGTGTTCTGTAAATTCATCTCACAGGTTTACATCTTTCCCTTCAAGAAGCCTTTCGCTAAGGCTGTTCTTGTGGAATTGGCAAAGGGATATTTGGAAGACCATAGAGGGCTATGGTGAAAAAGGAAATATCTTCCGTTCAAAACTGGAAAGAAGCTTTCTGAAGAACAGCTCTGTGTTCTGTTAATTCATCTCACAGAGTTACATCTTTCCCTTCAAGAAGCCTTTCGCTAAGGCTGTTCTTGTGGAATTGGTAAACAGATACTTGGAAGCCCATAGAGGGCTATGTTGAAAAAGGAAATATCTTTCGTTGAAAACTGGAAACAATCCTTCTGAGAAACTGCTCTGTGTTCTGTTAATTCATCTCACAGAGTTACATCTTTCCCTTCAAGAAGTCTTTCGCTAAGGCTGTTCTTGTGGAATTGGCAAAGGGATATTTGGAAGACCATAGAGGGCTATGGTGAAAAAGGAAATATCTTCCGTTCAAAACTGGAAAGAAGCTTTCTGAGAAACTGCTCTGTGTTCTGTTAATTCATCTCACAGAGTTACATCTTTCCCTTCAAGAAGCCTTTCGCTAAGGCTGTTCTTGTGGAACTAGCAAAGGGATATTTGGAAGCCCATAGAGGGTTATGGTGAAAAAGGAAATATCTTCCGTTCAAAACTGGAAAGAAGCTTTCTGAGAAACTGCTCTGTGTTCTGTAAATTCATCTCACTGGGTTACATCTTTTCCTTCAAGAAGCCTTTCGCTAAGGCTGTTCTTGTGGAATTGGCAAAGGGATACTTGGAAGCCCATAGAGGGCTATGGTGAAAAAGGAAATATCTTCCGTTCAAAACTGGAAAGAAGCTTTCTGAGAAACTGCTCTGTGTTCTGTTAACTCATCTCACAGAGTTGCATCTTTCCCTTCAAGAAGCCTTTCGCTAAGGCTGTTCCTGTGGAATTGGCAAAGGGATATTTGGAAGCCCATAGAGGGCTATGGTGAAAAAGGAAATACCTTCCGTTCAAAACTGGAAAGAAGCTTTCTGAGAAACTGCTCTGTGTTCTGTTAATTCATCTCACAGAGTTACATCTTTCCCTTCAAGAAGCCTTTCGCTAAGGCTGTTCTTGTGGAATTGGAAAAGTCATATTTGGAAGCCCATAGAGGGCTATGGTGAAAAAGGAAATACCTTCCGTTCAAAACTGGAAAGAAGCTTTCTGAAGAACAGCTCTGTGTTCTGTTAATTCATCTCACAGAGTTACATCTTTCCCTTCAAGAAGCTTTCGCTAAGGCTGTTCTTGTGGAATTGGAAAAGGGATATTTAGAAGCCCATAGATGGCTATGGTGAAAAAGGAAATATCTTCCGTTCAAAAATGGAAAGAAGCTTTCTGAGAAACTGCTCTGTGTTCTGTTAATTCATCTCACAGAGTTACATCTTTCCCTTCAAGAAGCCGTTCGCTAAGGCTGTTCTTGTGGAATTGGCAAAGTGATATTTGGAAGCCCATAGAGGGCTATGGTGAAAAAGGAAATATCTTCCGTTCAAAACTGTAAAGAAGCTTTCTCAGAAACTGCTCTGTGTTCGGTAAATTCATCTCACAGAGTTACATCTTTCCCTTCAAGAAGCCTTTCGCTAAGGCTGTTCTTGTGGAACTGGCAAGGGGATATTTGGAAGCACATAGAGGGCTATGGTGAAAAAGGAAATATCTTCCGTTCAAAACTGGAAAGAAGCTTTCTGAGAAACTGCTCTGTGTTCTGTTAATTCATCTCACAGAGTTACATCTTTCCCTTCAAGAGGCCTTTCGCTAAGGCTGTTCCTGTGGAATTGGCAAAGGGATATTTGGAAGCCCATAGAGGGCTATGGTGAAAAAGGAAATATCTTCCGTTCAAAACTGGAAAGAAGCTTTCTGAGAAACTGCTCTGTGTTCTGTTAATTCATCTCACAGAGTTACATCTTTCCCTTCAAGAAGTCTTTCGCTAAGGCTGTTCTTGTGGAATTGGCAAAGGGATATTTGGAAGCCCATAGAGGGCTATGGTGAAAAAGGAAATATCTTCCGTTTAAAACTAGAAAGAAGCTTTCTGAGAAACTGCTCTGTGTTCTGTAAATTCATCTCACAGAGTTACATCTTTCCCTTCAAGAAGCCTTTCGCTAAGGCTGTTCTTGTGGAATTGGCAAAGGGATATTTGGAAGCCCTTAGAGGGCTATGGTGAAAAAGGAAATATCTTCCGTTCAAAACTGGAAAGAAGCTTTCTGAGAAACTGCTCTGTGTTCTGTTAATTCATCTCACAGAGTTACATCTTTCCCTTCAAGAAGCCTTTCGCTAAGGCTGTTCTTGTGGAATTGGCAAAGTGATATTTGGAAGCCCATAGAGGGCTATGGTGAAAAAGGAAATATCTTCCGTTCAAAACTGTAAAGAAGCTTTCTCAGAAACTGCTCTGTGTTCGGTAAATTCATCTCACAGAGTTACATCTTTCCCTTCAAGAAGCCTTTCGCTAAGGCTGTTCTTGTGGAACTGGCAAGGGGATATTTGGAAGCACATAGAGGGCTATGGTGAAAAAGGAAATATCTTTCGTTCAAAACTGGAAAGAAGCTTTCTGAGAAACTGCTCTGTGTTCTGTTAATTCATCTCACAGAGTTACATCTTTCCCTTCAAGAGGCCTTTCGCTAAGGCTGTTCCTGTGGAATTGGCAAAGGGATATTTGGAAGCCCATAGAGGGCTATGGTGAAAAAGGAAATATCTTCCGTTCAAAACTGGAAAGAAGCTTTCTGAGAAACTGCTCTGTGTTCTGTTAATTCATCTCACAGAGTTACATCTTTCCCTTCAAGAAGTCTTTCGCTAAGGCTGTTCTTGTGGAATTGGCAAAGGGATATTTGGAAGCCCATAGAGGGCTATGGTGAAAAAGGAAATATCTTCCGTTTAAAACTAGAAAGAAGCTTTCTGAGAAACTGCTCTGTGTTCTGTAAATTCATCTCACAGAGTTACATCTTTCCCTTCAAGAAGCCTTTCGCTAAGGCTGTTCTTGTGGAATTGGCAAAGGGATATTTGGAAGCCCTTAGAGGGCTATGGTGAAAAAGGAAATATCTTCTGTTTAAAACTGGAAAGAAGCTTTCTGAGAAACTGGTCTGTGTTCTGTAAATTCATCTCACAGAGTTACATCTTTCCCTTCAAGAAGCCTTTCGCTAAGGCTGTTCTTGTGGAATTGGCAAAGTCATATTTGGAAGCTCATAGAGGGGTATGGTGAAAAAGGAAATATCTTCCGTTCAAAACTGGAAAGAAGCTTTCTGAGAAACTGCTCTGTGTTCTGTAAATTCATCTCACAGGGTTACATCTTTTCCTTCAAGAAGCCTTTCGCTAAGGCTGTTCTTGTGGAATTGGCAAAGGGATATTTGGAAGCCCATAGAGGGCTATGGTGAAAAAGGAAATATCTTCCGTTCATAACTGGAAAGAAGCTTTCTGAGAAACTGCTCTGTGTTCTGTTAATTCATCTCACAGAGTTACATCTTTCCCTTCAAGAAGCCTTTCGCTAAGGCTGTTCCTTTGGAATTGGCAAAGAGATATTTCCAAGCCCATAGAGGGCTATGGTGAAAATGGAAATACCTTCCGTTCAAAACTGGAAAGAAGCTTTCTGAGAAACTGCTCTGTGTTCTGTTAATTCATCTCACAGAGTTACATCTTTCCCTTCAAGAAGCCTTTCGCTAAGGCTGTTCTTGTGGAATTGGAAAAGTCATATTTGGAAGCCCATAGAGGGCTATGGTGAAAAAGGAAATACCTTCCGTTCAAAACTGGAAAGAAGCTTTCTGAAGAACAGCTCTGTGTTCTGTTAATTCATCTCACAGAGTTACATCTTTCCCTTCAAGAAGCTTTCGCTAAGGCTGTTCTTGTGGAATTGGAAAAGGGATATTTAGAAGCCCATAGATGGCTATGGTGAAAAAGGAAA
Organism: Chlorocebus sabaeus; assembly: GCF_047675955.1. Lineage (NCBI taxonomy): Eukaryota > Metazoa > Chordata > Mammalia > Primates > Cercopithecidae > Chlorocebus > Chlorocebus sabaeus. The sequence continues at coordinate 982,891 of NW_027327925.1, read as the reverse complement.
TATCTTCCGTTCAAAAATGGAAAGAAGCTTTCTGAGAAACTGCTCTGTGTTCTGTTAATTCATCTCACAGAGTTACATCTTTCCCTTCAAGAAGCCGTTCGCTAAGGCTGTTCTTGTGGAATTGGCAAAGTGATATTTGGAAGCCCATAGAGGGCTATGGTGAAAAAGGAAATATCTTCCGTTCAAAACTGTAAAGAAGCTTTCTCAGAAACTGCTCTGTGTTCGGTAAATTCATCTCACAGAGTTACATCTTTCCCTTCAAGAAGCCTTTCGCTAAGGCTGTTCTTGTGGAACTGGCAAGGGGATATTTGGAAGCACATAGAGGGCTATGGTGAAAAAGGAAATATCTTCCGTTCAAAACTGGAAAGAAGCTTTCTGAGAAACTGCTCTGTGTTCTGTTAATTCATCTCACAGAGTTACATCTTTCCCTTCAAGAGGCCTTTCGCTAAGGCTGTTCCTGTGGAATTGGCAAAGGGATATTTGGAAGCCCATAGAGGGCTATGGTGAAAAAGGAAATATCTTCCGTTCAAAACTGGAAAGAAGCTTTCTGAGAAACTGCTCTGTGTTCTGTTAATTCATCTCACAGAGTTACATCTTTCCCTTCAAGAAGTCTTTCGCTAAGGCTGTTCTTGTGGAATTGGCAAAGGGATATTTGGAAGCCCATAGAGGGCTATGGTGAAAAAGGAAATATCTTCCGTTTAAAACTAGAAAGAAGCTTTCTGAGAAACTGCTCTGTGTTCTGTAAATTCATCTCACAGAGTTACATCTTTCCCTTCAAGAAGCCTTTCGCTAAGGCTGTTCTTGTGGAATTGGCAAAGGGATATTTGGAAGCCCTTAGAGGGCTATGGTGAAAAAGGAAATATCTTCCGTTCAAAACTGGAAAGAAGCTTTCTGAGAAACTGCTCTGTGTTCTGTTAATTCATCTCACAGAGTTACATCTTTCCCTTCAAGAAGCCTTTCGCTAAGGCTGTTCTTGTGGAATTGGCAAAGTGATATTTGGAAGCCCATAGAGGGCTATGGTGAAAAAGGAAATATCTTCCGTTCAAAACTGTAAAGAAGCTTTCTCAGAAACTGCTCTGTGTTCGGTAAATTCATCTCACAGAGTTACATCTTTCCCTTCAAGAAGCCTTTCGCTAAGGCTGTTCTTGTGGAACTGGCAAGGGGATATTTGGAAGCACATAGAGGGCTATGGTGAAAAAGGAAATATCTTTCGTTCAAAACTGGAAAGAAGCTTTCTGAGAAACTGCTCTGTGTTCTGTTAATTCATCTCACAGAGTTACATCTTTCCCTTCAAGAGGCCTTTCGCTAAGGCTGTTCCTGTGGAATTGGCAAAGGGATATTTGGAAGCCCATAGAGGGCTATGGTGAAAAAGGAAATATCTTCCGTTCAAAACTGGAAAGAAGCTTTCTGAGAAACTGCTCTGTGTTCTGTTAATTCATCTCACAGAGTTACATCTTTCCCTTCAAGAAGTCTTTCGCTAAGGCTGTTCTTGTGGAATTGGCAAAGGGATATTTGGAAGCCCATAGAGGGCTATGGTGAAAAAGGAAATATCTTCCGTTTAAAACTAGAAAGAAGCTTTCTGAGAAACTGCTCTGTGTTCTGTAAATTCATCTCACAGAGTTACATCTTTCCCTTCAAGAAGCCTTTCGCTAAGGCTGTTCTTGTGGAATTGGCAAAGGGATATTTGGAAGCCCTTAGAGGGCTATGGTGAAAAAGGAAATATCTTCTGTTTAAAACTGGAAAGAAGCTTTCTGAGAAACTGGTCTGTGTTCTGTAAATTCATCTCACAGAGTTACATCTTTCCCTTCAAGAAGCCTTTCGCTAAGGCTGTTCTTGTGGAATTGGCAAAGTCATATTTGGAAGCTCATAGAGGGGTATGGTGAAAAAGGAAATATCTTCCGTTCAAAACTGGAAAGAAGCTTTCTGAGAAACTGCTCTGTGTTCTGTAAATTCATCTCACAGGGTTACATCTTTTCCTTCAAGAAGCCTTTCGCTAAGGCTGTTCTTGTGGAATTGGCAAAGGGATATTTGGAAGCCCATAGAGGGCTATGGTGAAAAAGGAAATATCTTCCGTTCATAACTGGAAAGAAGCTTTCTGAGAAACTGCTCTGTGTTCTGTTAATTCATCTCACAGAGTTACATCTTTCCCTTCAAGAAGCCTTTCGCTAAGGCTGTTCCTTTGGAATTGGCAAAGAGATATTTCCAAGCCCATAGAGGGCTATGGTGAAAATGGAAATACCTTCCGTTCAAAACTGGAAAGAAGCTTTCTGAGAAACTGCTCTGTGTTATGTTAATTCATCTCACAGAGTTACATCTTTCCCTTCAAGAAGCCTTTCGCTAAGGCTGTTCTTGTGGAATTGGCAATGGGATATTTGGAAGCCCATAGAGGGTTATGGTGAAAAAGGAAATATCTTCCGTTTAAAACTGGAAAGAAGCTTTCTGAGAAACTGCTCTGTGTTCTGTTAATTCATCTCACAGAGTTACATCTTTCCCTTCAAGAAGCCTTTCGCTAAGGCTGTTCTTGTGGAATTGGCAAAGGGATATTTGGAAGCCCATAGAAGGCTATGGTGAGAAAGGAAATATCTTCCGTTCAAAACTGGAAAGAAGCTTTCTGAGAAACTGCTCTGTGTTCTGTTAATTCATCTCACAGAGTTACATCTTTCCCTTCAAGAAGCCTTTCGCTAAGGCTGTTCTTGTGGAATTGGTAAAGAGATACTTGGAAGCCCATAGAGGGCTATGTTGAAAAAGGAAATATCTTTCGTTGAAAACTGGAAACAATCCTTCTGAGAAACTGCTCTGTGTTCTGTTAATTCATCTCACAGAGTTACATCTTTCCCTTCAAGAAGCCTTTCGCTAAGGCTGTTCTTGTGGAACTGGCAAAGGGATATTTGGAAGCCCATAGAGGGCTATGGTGAAAAAGGAAATATCTTCCGTTCAAAACTGGAAAGAAGCTTTCTGAAGAACAGCTCTGTGTTCTGTTAATTCATCTCACAGAGTTACATCTTTCCCTTCAAGAAGCCTTTCGTAAGGCTGTTCTTGTGGAATTGGCAAAGGGATATTTGGAAGCCCATAGAGGGTTATGGTGAAAAAGGAAATATCTTCCGTTCAAAACTGGAAAGAAGCTTTCTGAGAAACTGCTCTGTGTTCTGTTAATTCATCTCACAGAGTTACATCTTTCCCTTCAAGACGCCTTTCGCTAAGGCTGTTCTTGTGGAACTGGCAAGGGGATATTTGGAAGCCCATAGAGGGCTATGGTGAAAAAGGAAATATCTTCCGTTCAAAACTGGAAAGAAGCTTTCTGAGAAACTGCTCTGTGTTCGGTAAATTCATCTCACAGAGTTACATCTTTCCCTTCAAGAAGCCTTTCGCTAAGGCTGTTCTTGTGGAATTGGCAAAGGGATATTTCGAAGCCCATAGAGGGCTATGGTGAAAAAGGAAATATCTTCCGTTCAAAACTGGAAAGAAGCTTTCTGAGAAACTGCTCTGTGTTCTGTTAATTCATCTCACAGAGTTACATCTTTCCCTTCAAGAAGCCTTTCGCTAAGGCTGTTCTTGTGGAATTGGCAAAGGGATATTTGGAAGCGAATAGAGGGCTATGGTGAAAAAGGAAATATCTTCCGTTCAAAACTGGAAAGAAGCTTTCTGAGAAACTGCTCTGTGTTCTGTTAATTCATCTCACAGAGTTACATCTTTCCCTTCAAGAAGTCTTTCGCTAAGGCTGTTCTTGTGGAATTGGCAAAGGGATATTTGGAAGCCCATAGAGGGCTATGGTGAAAAAGGAAATATCTTCCGTTTAAAACTGGAAAGAAGCTTTCTGAGAAACTGCTCTGTGTTCTGTTAATTCATCTCACAGAGTTACATCTTTCCCTTCAAGAAGCCTTTCGCTAAGGCTGTTCTTGTGGAATTGGCAAAGTCATAATTGGAAGCTCATAGAGGGGTATGGTGAAAAAGGAAATATCTTCCGTTCAAAACTGGAAAGAAGCTTTCTGAGAAACTGCTCTGTGTTCTGTTAATTCATCTCACAGAGTTACATCTTTCCCTTCAAGAAGACTTTCGCTAAGGCTGTTCTTGTGCAATGGGCAAAGGGATATTTGGAAGCCCAAAGAGGGCTATGGTGAAAAAGGAAATATCTTCCGTTCAAAACTGGAAAGAAGCTTTCTGAGAAACTGCTCTATGTTCTGTTAATTCATCTCACAGAGTTACATCTTTCCCTTCAAGAAGCCTTTCGCTAAGGCTGTTCTTGTGGAATTTGCAAAGGGATATTTGGAAGCCCATAGAGGGCGATGGTGAAAAAGGAAATATCTTCCGTTCAAAACTGGAAAGAAGCATTCTGAGAAACTGCTCTGTGTTCTGTTAATTCATCTCACAGAGTTACATCTTTCCCTTCAAGAAGCCTTTCGCTAAGGCTGTTCTTGTGGAATTGGCAAAGTGATATTTGGAAGCCCATAGAGGGCTATGGTGAAAAAGGAAATATCTACCGTTCAAAACTGTAAAGAAGCTTTCTGAAAAACTGCTCTGTGTTCTGTTAATTCATCTCACAGAGTTACATCTTTCCCTTCAAGACGCCTTTCGCTAAGGCTGTTCTTGTGGAACTGGCAAGGGGATATTTGGAAGCCCATAGAGGGCTATGGTGAAAAAGGAAATATCTTCCGTTCAAAACTGGAAAGAAGCTTTCTGAGAAACTGCTCTGTGTTCGGTAAATTCATCTCACAGAGTTACATCTTTCCCTTCAAGAAGCCTTTCGCTAAGGCTGTTCTTGTGGAATTGGCAAAGGGATATTTCGAAGCCCATAGAGGGCTATGGTGAAAAAGGAAATATCTTCCGTTCAAAACTGGAAAGAAGCTTTCTGAGAAACTGCTCTGTGTTCTGTTAATTCATCTCACAGAGTTACATCTTTCCCTTCAAGAAGCCTTTCGCTAAGGCTGTTCTTGTGGAATTGGCAAAGGGATATTTGGAAGCGAATAGAGGGCTATGGTGAAAAAGGAAATATCTTCCGTTCAAAACTGGAAAGAAGCTTTCTGAGAAACTGCTCTGTGTTCTGTAAATTCATCTCACAGAGTTACATCTTTCCCTTCAAGAAGTCTTTCGCTAAGGCTGTTCTTGTGGAATTGGCAAAGGGATATTTGGAAGCCGATAGAGGGCTATGGTGAAAAAGGAAATATCTTCCGTTTAAAACTGGAAAGAAGCTTTCTGAGAAACTGCTCTGTGTTCTGTTAATTCATCTCACAGAGTTACATCTTTCCCTTCAAGAAGCCTTTCGCTAAGGCTGTTCTTGTGGAATTGGCAAAGTCATAATTGGAAGCTCATAGAGGGGTATGGTGAAAAAGGAAATATCTTCCGTTCAAAACTGGAAAGAAGCTTTCTGAGAAACTGCTCTGTGTTCTGTAAATTCATCTCACAGAGTTACATCTTTTCCTTCAAGAAGCCTTTCGCTAAGGCTGTTCTTGTGGAATTGGCAAAGGGATATTTGGCAGCCCATAGAGGGCTATGGTGAAAAAGGAAATATCTTCCGTTCAAAACTGGAAAGAAGCTTTCTGAGAAACTGCTCTGTGTTCTGTTAATTCATCTCACAGAGTTACATCTTTCCCTTCAAGAAGCCTTTCGTAAGGCTGTTCTTGTGGAATTGGCAAAGGGATATTTGGAAGCCCATAGAGGGCTATGGTGAAAAAGGAAATATCTCTCGTTCAAAACTGGAAAGAAGCTTTCTGAGAAACTGCTCTGTGTTCTGTTAATTCATCTCACAGAGTTACATCTTTCCCTTCAAGAAGCCTTTCGCTAAGGCTGTTCTTGTGCAATTGGCAAAGGGATATTTGGAAGCCCATAGAGGGCTATGGGGAAAAAGGAAATATCTTCCGTTCAAAACTGGAAAGAAGCTTTCTGAGAAACTGCTCTGTGTTCTGTTAATTCATCTCACAGAGTTACATCTTTCCCTTCAAGAAGCCTTTCGCTAAGGCTGTTCTTGTGGAATTGGCAAAGTCATATTTGGAAGCTCATAGAGGGGTATGGTGAAAAAGGAAATATCTTCCGTTCAAAACTGGAAAGAAGCTTTCGGAGAAACTGCTCTGTGTTCTGTAAATTCATCTCACAGAGTTACATCTTTTCCTTCAAGAAGCCTTTCGCTAAGGCTGTTCTTGTGGAATTGGCAAAGGGATATTTGGAAGCCCATAGAGGGCTCTGGTGAAAAAGGAAATAACTTCCGTTCAAAACTGGAAAGAAGCTTTCTGAGAAACTGCTCTGTGTTCTGTTAATTCATCTCACAGAGTTACATCTTTCCCTTCAAGAAGCCTTTCGCTAAGGCTATTCTTGTGGAATTGGTAAAGTGATACTTGGAAGCCCATAGAGGGCTATGTTGAAAAAGGAAATATCTTTCGTTGAAAACTGGAAACAATCCTTCTGAGAAACTGCTCTGTGTTCTGTTAATTCATCTCACAGAGTTACATCTTTCCCTTCAAGAAGTCTTTCGCTAAGGCTGTTCTTGTGGAATTGGAAAAGGGATATTTGGAAGCCCATAGAGGGCTATGGTGAAAAAGGAAATATATTCCGTTTAAAACTGGAAAGAAGCTTTCTGAGAAACTGCTCTGTGTTCTGTTAATTCATCTCACAGAGTTACATCTTTCCCTTCAAGAAGCCTTTCGATAAGGCTGTTCTTGTGGAATTGGCAAAGGGATATTTGGAAGCCCATAGAGGGCTATGGTGAAAAAGGAAATATCTTCCGTTCAAAACTGGAAAGAAGCTTTGAAGAACAGCTCTGTGTTCTGTTAATTCATCTCACAGAGTTACATCTTTCCCTTCAAGAAGCCTTTCGCTAAGGCTGTTCTTGTGGAATTGGAAAAGGGATATTTAGAAGCCCATAGATGGCTATGGTGAAAAAGGAAATATCTTCCGTTCAAAAGTGGAAAGAAGCTTTCTGAGAAACTGCTCTGTGTTCTGTTAATTCATCTCACAGAGTTACATCTTTCCCTTCAAGAAGCCTTTCGCTAAGGCTGTTCTTGTGGAATTGGCAAAGGGATATTTGGAAGCCCATAGAAGGCTATGGTGAGAAAGGAAATATCTACCGTTCAAAACTGGAAAGAAGCTTTCTGAAAAACTGCTCTGTGTTCTGTTAATTCATCTCACAGAGTTACATCTTTCCCTTCAAGAAGCCTTTCGCTAAGGCTGTTCTTGTGGAACTGGCAAAGGGATATTTGGAAGCCCATAGAGGGCTATGGTGAAAAAGGAAATATCTTCCGTTCAAAACTGGAAAGAAGCTTTCTACGAAACTGCTCTGTGTTCGGTAAATTCATCTCACAGAGTTACATGTTTCCCTTCAAGAAGCCTTTCGCTAAGGCTGTTCTTGTGGAATTGGCAAAGGGATATTTGGAAGCCCATAGAGGGCTATGGTGAAAAAGGAAATATCTTCCGTTTAAAACTGGAAAGAAGCTTTCTGAGAAACTGCTCTGTGTTCTGTAAATTCATCTCACAGAGTTACATCTTTCCCTTCAAGAAGCCTTTCGCTAAGGCTGTTCTTGTGGAATTGGCAAAGTCATATTTGGAAGCTCATAGAGGCTTATGGTGAAAAAGGAAATATCTTCCGTTCAAAACTGGAAAGAAGCTTTCTGAGAAACTGCTCTGTGTTCTGTAAATTCATCTCACAGGGTTACATCTTTTCCTTCAAGAAGCCGTTCGCTAAGGCTGTTCTTGTGGAATTGGCAAAGGGATATTTGGAAGCCCATAGAGGGCTCTGGTGAAAAAGGAAATTTTTTCCGTTCAAAACTGGAAAGAAGCTTTCTGAGAAACTGCTCTGTGTTCTGTTAATTCATCTCACAGAGTTACATCTTTCCCTTCAAGAAGCCTTTCGCTAAGGCTGTTCTTGTGGAATTGGCAAAGTCATAATTGGAAGCTCATAGAGGGGTATGGTGAAAAAGGAAATATCTTCCGTTCAAAACTGGAAAGAAGCTTTCTGAGAAACTGCTCTGTGTTCTGTAAATTCATCTCACAGAGTTACATCTTTTCCTTCAAGAAGCCTTTCGCTAAGGCTGTTCTTGTGGAATTGGCAAAGGGATATTTGGCAGCCCATAGAGGGCTATGGTGAAAAAGGAAATATCTTCCGTTCAAAACTGGAAAGAAGCTTTCTGAGAAACTGCTCTGTGTTCTGTTAATTCATCTCACAGAGTTACATCTTTCCCTTCAAGAAGCCTTTCGTAAGGCTGTTCTTGTGGAATTGGCAAAGGGATATTTGGAAGCATATAGAGGGCTATGGTGAAAAAGGAAATATCTCTCGTTCAAAACTGGAAAGAAGCTTTCTGAGAAACTGCTCTGTGTTCTGTTAATTCATCTCACAGAGTTACATCTTTCCCTTCAAGAAGCCTTTCGCTAAGGCTGTTCTTGTGCAATTGGCAAAGGGATATTTGGAAGCCCATAGAGGGCTATGGGGAAAAAGGAAATATCTTCCGTTCAAAACTGGAAAGAAGCTTTCTGAGAAACTGCTCTGTGTTCTGTTAATTCATCTCACAGAGTTACATCTTTCCCTTCAAGAAGCCTTTCGCTAAGGCTATTCTTGTGGAATTGGTAAAGTGATACTTGGAAGCCCATAGAGGGCTATGTTGAAAAAGGAAATATCTTTCGTTGAAAACTGGAAACAATCCTTCTGAGAAACTGCTCTGTGTTCTGTTAATTCATCTCACAGAGTTACATCTTTCCCTTCAAGAAGTCTTTCGCTAAGGCTGTTCTTGTGGAATTGGAAAAGGGATATTTGGAAGCCCATAGAGGGCTATGGTGAAAAAGGAAATATATTCCGTTTAAAACTGGAAAGAAGCTTTCTGAGAAACTGCTCTGTGTTCTGTTAATTCATCTCACAGAGTTACATCTTTCCCTTCAAGAAGCCTTTCGATAAGGCTGTTCTTGTGGAATTGGCAAAGGGATATTTGGAAGCCCATAGAGGGCTATGGTGAAAAAGGAAATATCTTCCGTTCAAAACTGGAAAGAAGCTTTCTGAAGAACAGCTCTGTGTTCTGTTAATTCATCTCACAGAGTTACATCTTTCCCTTCAAGAAGCCTTTCGCTAAGGCTGTTCTTGTGGAATTGGAAAAGGGATATTTAGAAGCCCATAGATGGCTATGGTGAAAAAGGAAATATCTTCCGTTCAAAAGTGGAAAGAAGCTTTCTGAGAAACTGCTCTGTGTTCTGTTAATTCATCTCACAGAGTTACATCTTTCCCTTCAAGAAGCCTTTCGCTAAGGCTGTTCTTGTGGAATTGGCAAAGGGATATTTGGAAGCCCATAGAAGGCTATGGTGAGAAAGGAAATATCTACCGTTCAAAACTGGAAAGAAGCTTTCTGAAAAACTGCTCTGTGTTCTGTTAATTCATCTCACAGAGTTACATCTTTCCCTTCAAGAAGCCTTTCGCTAAGGCTGTTCTTGTGGAACTGGCAAAGGGATATTTGGAAGCCCATAGAGGGCTATGGTGAAAAAGGAAATATCTTCCGTTCAAAACTGGAAAGAAGCTTTCTACGAAACTGCTCTGTGTTCGGTAAATTCATCTCACAGAGTTACATGTTTCCCTTCAAGAAGCCTTTCGCTAAGGCTGTTCTTGTGGAATTGGCAAAGGGATATTTGGAAGCCCATAGAGGGCTATGGTGAAAAAGGAAATATCTTCCGTTTAAAACTGGAAAGAAGCTTTCTGAGAAACTGCTCTGTGTTCTGTAAATTCATCTCACAGAGTTACATCTTTCCCTTCAAGAAGCCTTTCGCTAAGGCTGTTCTTGTGGAATTGGCAAAGTCATATTTGGAAGCTCATAGAGGCTTATGGTGAAAAAGGAAATATCTTCCGTTCAAAACTGGAAAGAAGCTTTCTGAGAAACTGCTCTGTGTTCTGTAAATTCATCTCACAGGGTTACATCTTTTCCTTCAAGAAGCCTTTCGCTAAGGCTGTTCTTGTGGAATTGGCAAAGGGATATTTGGAAGCCCATAGAGGGCTCTGGTGAAAAAGGAAATTTTTTCCGTTCAAAACTGGAAAGAAGCTTTCTGAGAAACTGCTCTGTGTTCTGTTAATTCATCTCACAGAGTTACATCTTTCCCTTCAAGAAGCCTTTCGCTAAGGCTGTTCTTGTGGAATTGGCAAAGTCATAATTGGAAGCTCATAGAGGGGTATGGTGAAAAAGGAAATATCTTCCGTTCAAAACTGGAAAGAAGCTTTCTGAGAAACTGCTCTGTGTTCTGTAAATTCATCTCACAGAGTTACATCTTTTCCTTCAAGAAGCCTTTCGCTAAGGCTGTTCTTGTGGAATTGGCAAAGGGATATTTGGCAGCCCATAGAGGGCTATGGTGAAAAAGGAAATATCTTCCGTTCAAAACTGGAAAGAAGCTTTCTGAGAAACTGCTCTGTGTTCTGTTAATTCATCTCACAGAGTTACATCTTTCCCTTCAAGAAGCCTTTCGTAAGGCTGTTCTTGTGGAATTGGCAAAGGGATATTTGGAAGCCCATAGAGGGCTATGGTGAAAAAGGAAATATCTCTCGTTCAAAACTGGAAAGAAGCTTTCTGAGAAACTGCTCTGTGTTCTGTTAATTCATCTCACAGAGTTACATCTTTCCCTTCAAGAAGCCTTTCGCTAAGGCTGTTCTTGTGCAATTGGCAAAGGGATATTTGGAAGCCCATAGAGGTCTATGGTGAAAAAGGAAATATCTTCCGTTCAAAACTGGAAAGAAGCTTTCTGAGAAACTGCTCTGTGTTCTGTTAATTCATCTCACAGAGTTACATCTTTCCCTTCAAGAAGCCTTACGCTAAGGCTGTTCTTGTGGAATTGGCAAAGGGATATTTGGAAGCCCATAGAGGGCTATGGTGAAAAAGGAAATATCTTCCGCTCAAAACTGGAAAGAAGCTTTCTGAGAAACTGCTCTGTGTTCTGTTAATTCATCTCACAGAGTTACATCTTTCCCTTCAAGAACCCTTTCGCTAAGGCTGTTCTTGTGGAATTGGCAAAGGGATATTTCGAAGCCCATAGAGGGCTATGGTGAAAAAGGAAATATCTTCCGTTCAAAACTGGAAAGAAGCTTTCTGAGAAACTGCTCTGTGTTCTGTTAATTCATCTCACAGAGTTACATCTTTCCCTTCAAGAAGCCTTTCGCTAAGGCTATTCTTGTGGAATTGGAAAAGGGATATTTGGAAGCCCATAGAGGGCTATGGTGAAAAAGGAAATATCTTCCGTTCAAAACTGGAAAGAAGCTTTCTGAGAAACTTCTCTGTGTTCTGTAAATTCATCTCACAGAGTTACATCTTTCCCTTCAAGAAGCCTTTCGCTAAGGCTGTTCTTGTGGAATTGGCAAAGTCATATTTGGAAGCTCATAGAGGGGTATGGTGAAAAAGGAAATATCTTCCGTTCAAAACTGGAAAGAAGCTTTCGGAGAAACTGCTCTGTGTTCTGTAAATTCATCTCACAGAGTTACATCTTTTCCTTCAAGAAGCCTTTCGCTAAGGCTGTTCTTGTGGAATTGGCAAAGGGATATTTGGAAGCCCATAGAGGGCTCTGGTGAAAAAGGAAATATCTTCCGTTCAAAACTGGAAAGAAGCTTTCTGAGAAACTGCTCTGTGTTCTGTTAATTCATCTCACAGAGTTACATCTTTCCCTTCAAGAAGACTTTCGCTAAGGCTGTTCCTGTGGAATTGGCAAAGAGATATTTCGAAGCCCATAGTAGGCTATGGTGAAAAAGGAAATACCTTCCGTTCAAAACTGGAAAGAAGCTTTCTGAGAAACTGCTCTGTGTTCTGTTAATTCATCTCACAGAGTTACATCTTTCCCTTCAAGAAGTCTTTCGCTAAGGCTGTTCTTGTGGAATTGGCAAAGGGATATTTGGAAGCCCATAGAGGGCTATGGTGAAAAAGGAAATATCTTCCGTTTAAAACTGGAAAGAAGCTTTCTGAGAAACTGCTCTGTGTTCTGTTAATTCATCTCACAGAGTTACATCTTTCCCTTCAAGAAGCCTTTCGCTAAGGCTGTTCTTGTGGAATTGGCGAAGGGATATTTGGAAGCCCATAGAAGGCTATGGTGAGAAAGGAAATATCTTCCGTTCAAAACTGGAAAGAAGCTTTCTGAGAAACTGCTCTGTGTTCTGTTAATTCATCTCACAGAGTTACATCTTTCCCTTCAAGAAGCCTTTCGCTAAGGCTATTCTTGTGGAATTGGTAAAGTGATACTTGGAAGCCCATAGAGGGCTATGTTGAAAAAGGAAATATCTTTCGTTGAAAACTGGAAACAATCCTTCTGAGAAACTGCTCTGTGTTCTGTTAATTCATCTCACAGAGTTACATCTTTTCCTTCAAGAAGTCTTTCGCTAAGGCTGTTCTTGTGGAATTGGCAAAGGGATATTTGGAAGCCCATAGAGGGCTATGGTGAAAAAGGAAATATCTTCCGTTTAAAACTGGAAAGAAGCTTTCTGAGAAACTGCTCTGTGTTCTGTTAATTCATCTCACAGAGTTACATCTTTCCCTTCAAGAAGCCTTTCGATAAGGCTGTTCTTGTGGAATTGGCAAAGGGATATTTGGAAGCCCATAGTGGGCTATGGTGAAAAAGGAAATATCTTCCGTTCAAAACTGGAAAGAAGCTTTCTGAAGAACAGCTCTGTGTTCTGTTAATTCATCTCACAGAGTTACATCTTTCCCTTCAAGAAGCCTTTCTCTAAGGCTGTTCTTGTGGAATTGGAAAAGGGATATTTAGAAGCCCATAGATGGCTATGGTGAAAAAGGAAATATCTTCCGTTCAAAAATTGAAAGAAGCTTTCTGAGAAACTGCTCTGTGTTCTGTTAATTCATCTCACAGAGTTACATCTTTCCCTTCAAGAAGCCTTTCGCTAAGGCTGTTCTTGTGGAATTGGCAAAGGGATATTTGGAAGCCCATAGAGGGCTATGGTGAAAAAGGAAATATCTACCGTTCAAAACTGGAAAGAAGCTTTCTGAAAAACTGCTCTGTGTTCTGTTAATTCATCTCACAGAGTTACATCTTTCCCTTCAAGAAGCCTTTCGCTAAGGCTGTTCTTGTGGAACTGGCAAAGGGATATTTGGAAGCCCATAGAGGGCTATGGTGAAAAAGGAAATATCTTCCGTTCAAAACTGGAAAGAAGCTTTCTACGAAACTGCTCTGTGTTCGGTAAATTCATCTCACAGAGTTACATCTTTCCCTTCAAGAAGCCTTTCGCTAAGGCTGTTCTTGTGGAATTGGCAAAGTCATATTTGGAAGCTCATAGAGGTGTATGGTGAAAAAGGAAATATCTTCCGTTCAAAACTGGAAAGAAGCTTTCTGAGAAACTGCTCTGTGTTCTGTAAATTCATCTCACAGGGTTACATCTTTTCCTTCGAGAAGCCTTTCGCTAAGGCTGTTCTTGTGGAATTGGCAAAGGGATATTTGGAAGCCCATAGAGGGCTATGGTGAAAAAGGAAATATCTTCCGTTCAAAAGTGGAAAGAAGCTTTCTGAGAAACTGCTCTGTGTTCTGTTAATTCATCTCACAGAGTTACATCTTTCCCTTCAAGAAGCCTTTCGCTAAGGCTGTTCTTGTGGAATTGGCAAAGGGATATTTGGAAGCCCATAGAAGGCTATGGTGAGAAAGGAAATATCTACCGTTCAAAACTGGAAAGAAGCTTTCTGAAAAACTGCTCTGTGTTCTGTTAATTCATCTCACAGAGTTACATCTTTCCCTTCAAGAAGCCTTTCGCTAAGGCTGTTCTTGTGGAACTGGCAAAGGGATATTTGGAAGCCCATAGAGGGCTATGGTGAAAAAGGAAATATCTTCCGTTCAAAACTGGAAAGAAGCTTTCTACGAAACTGCTCTGTGTTCGGTAAATTCATCTCACAGAGTTACATGTTTCCCTTCAAGAAGCCTTTCGCTAAGGCTGTTCTTGTGGAATTGGCAAAGGGATATTTGGAAGCCCATAGAGGGCTATGGTGAAAAAGGAAATATCTTCCGTTTAAAACTGGAAAGAAGCTTTCTGAGAAACTGCTCTGTGTTCTGTAAATTCATCTCACAGAGTTACATCTTTCCCTTCAAGAAGCCTTTCGCTAAGGCTGTTCTTGTGGAATTGGCAAAGTCATATTTGGAAGCTCATAGAGGCTTATGGTGAAAAAGGAAATATCTTCCGTTCAAAACTGGAAAGAAGCTTTCTGAGAAACTGCTCTGTGTTCTGTAAATTCATCTCACAGGGTTACATCTTTTCCTTCAAGAAGCCGTTCGCTAAGGCTGTTCTTGTGGAATTGGCAAAGGGATATTTGGAAGCCCATAGAGGGCTCTGGTGAAAAAGGAAATTTTTTCCGTTCAAAACTGGAAAGAAGCTTTCTGAGAAACTGCTCTGTGTTCTGTTAATTCATCTCACAGAGTTACATCTTTCCCTTCAAGAAGCCTTTCGCTAAGGCTGTTCTTGTGGAATTGGCAAAGTCATAATTGGAAGCTCATAGAGGGGTATGGTGAAAAAGGAAATATCTTCCGTTCAAAACTGGAAAGAAGCTTTCTGAGAAACTGCTCTGTGTTCTGTAAATTCATCTCACAGAGTTACATCTTTTCCTTCAAGAAGCCTTTCGCTAAGGCTGTTCTTGTGGAATTGGCAAAGGGATATTTGGCAGCCCATAGAGGGCTATGGTGAAAAAGGAAATATCTTCCGTTCAAAACTGGAAAGAAGCTTTCTGAGAAACTGCTCTGTGTTCTGTTAATTCATCTCACAGAGTTACATCTTTCCCTTCAAGAAGCCTTTCGTAAGGCTGTTCTTGTGGAATTGGCAAAGGGATATTTGGAAGCATATAGAGGGCTATGGTGAAAAAGGAAATATCTCTCGTTCAAAACTGGAAAGAAGCTTTCTGAGAAACTGCTCTGTGTTCTGTTAATTCATCTCACAGAGTTACATCTTTCCCTTCAAGAAGCCTTTCGCTAAGGCTGTTCTTGTGCAATTGGCAAAGGGATATTTGGAAGCCCATAGAGGGCTATGGGGAAAAAGGAAATATCTTCCGTTCAAAACTGGAAAGAAGCTTTCTGAGAAACTGCTCTGTGTTCTGTTAATTCATCTCACAGAGTTACATCTTTCCCTTCAAGAAGCCTTTCGCTAAGGCTATTCTTGTGGAATTGGTAAAGTGATACTTGGAAGCCCATAGAGGGCTATGTTGAAAAAGGAAATATCTTTCGTTGAAAACTGGAAACAATCCTTCTGAGAAACTGCTCTGTGTTCTGTTAATTCATCTCACAGAGTTACATCTTTCCCTTCAAGAAGTCTTTCGCTAAGGCTGTTCTTGTGGAATTGGAAAAGGGATATTTGGAAGCCCATAGAGGGCTATGGTGAAAAAGGAAATATATTCCGTTTAAAACTGGAAAGAAGCTTTCTGAGAAACTGCTCTGTGTTCTGTTAATTCATCTCACAGAGTTACATCTTTCCCTTCAAGAAGCCTTTCGATAAGGCTGTTCTTGTGGAATTGGCAAAGGGATATTTGGAAGCCCATAGAGGGCTATGGTGAAAAAGGAAATATCTTCCGTTCAAAACTGGAAAGAAGCTTTCTGAAGAACAGCTCTGTGTTCTGTTAATTCATCTCACAGAGTTACATCTTTCCCTTCAAGAAGCCTTTCGCTAAGGCTGTTCTTGTGGAATTGGAAAAGGGATATTTAGAAGCCCATAGATGGCTATGGTGAAAAAGGAAATATCTTCCGTTCAAAAGTGGAAAGAAGCTTTCTGAGAAACTGCTCTGTGTTCTGTTAATTCATCTCACAGAGTTACATCTTTCCCTTCAAGAAGCCTTTCGCTAAGGCTGTTCTTGTGGAATTGGCAAAGGGATATTTGGAAGCCCATAGAAGGCTATGGTGAGAAAGGAAATATCTACCGTTCAAAACTGGAAAGAAGCTTTCTGAAAAACTGCTCTGTGTTCTGTTAATTCATCTCACAGAGTTACATCTTTCCCTTCAAGAAGCCTTTCGCTAAGGCTGTTCTTGTGGAACTGGCAAAGGGATATTTGGAAGCCCATAGAGGGCTATGGTGAAAAAGGAAATATCTTCCGTTCAAAACTGGAAAGAAGCTTTCTACGAAACTGCTCTGTGTTCGGTAAATTCATCTCACAGAGTTACATGTTTCCCTTCAAGAAGCCTTTCGCTAAGGCTGTTCTTGTGGAATTGGCAAAGGGATATTTGGAAGCCCATAGAGGGCTATGGTGAAAAAGGAAATATCTTCCGTTTAAAACTGGAAAGAAGCTTTCTGAGAAACTGCTCTGTGTTCTGTAAATTCATCTCACAGAGTTACATCTTTCCCTTCAAGAAGCCTTTCGCTAAGGCTGTTCTTGTGGAATTGGCAAAGTCATATTTGGAAGCTCATAGAGGCTTATGGTGAAAAAGGAAATATCTTCCGTTCAAAACTGGAAAGAAGCTTTCTGAGAAACTGCTCTGTGTTCTGTAAATTCATCTCACAGGGTTACATCTTTTCCTTCAAGAAGCCTTTCGCTAAGGCTGTTCTTGTGGAATTGGCAAAGGGATATTTGGAAGCCCATAGAGGGCTCTGGTGAAAAAGGAAATTTTTTCCGTTCAAAACTGGAAAGAAGCTTTCTGAGAAACTGCTCTGTGTTCTGTTAATTCATCTCACAGAGTTACATCTTTCCCTTCAAGAAGCCTTTCGCTAAGGCTGTTCTTGTGGAATTGGCAAAGTCATAATTGGAAGCTCATAGAGGGGTATGGTGAAAAAGGAAATATCTTCCGTTCAAAACTGGAAAGAAGCTTTCTGAGAAACTGCTCTGTGTTCTGTAAATTCATCTCACAGAGTTACATCTTTTCCTTCAAGAAGCCTTTCGCTAAGGCTGTTCTTGTGGAATTGGCAAAGGGATATTTGGCAGCCCATAGAGGGCTATGGTGAAAAAGGAAATATCTTCCGTTCAAAACTGGAAAGAAGCTTTCTGAGAAACTGCTCTGTGTTCTGTTAATTCATCTCACAGAGTTACATCTTTCCCTTCAAGAAGCCTTTCGTAAGGCTGTTCTTGTGGAATTGGCAAAGGGATATTTGGAAGCCCATAGAGGGCTATGGTGAAAAAGGAAATATCTCTCGTTCAAAACTGGAAAGAAGCTTTCTGAGAAACTGCTCTGTGTTCTGTTAATTCATCTCACAGAGTTACATCTTTCCCTTCAAGAAGCCTTTCGCTAAGGCTGTTCTTGTGCAATTGGCAAAGGGATATTTGGAAGCCCATAGAGGTCTATGGTGAAAAAGGAAATATCTTCCGTTCAAAACTGGAAAGAAGCTTTCTGAGAAACTGCTCTGTGTTCTGTTAATTCATCTCACAGAGTTACATCTTTCCCTTCAAGAAGCCTTACGCTAAGGCTGTTCTTGTGGAATTGGCAAAGGGATATTTGGAAGCCCATAGAGGGCTATGGTGAAAAAGGAAATATCTTCCGCTCAAAACTGGAAAGAAGCTTTCTGAGAAACTGCTCTGTGTTCTGTTAATTCATCTCACAGAGTTACATCTTTCCCTTCAAGAACCCTTTCGCTAAGGCTGTTCTTGTGGAATTGGCAAAGGGATATTTCGAAGCCCATAGAGGGCTATGGTGAAAAAGGAAATATCTTCCGTTCAAAACTGGAAAGAAGCTTTCTGAGAAACTGCTCTGTGTTCTGTTAATTCATCTCACAGAGTTACATCTTTCCCTTCAAGAAGCCTTTCGCTAAGGCTATTCTTGTGGAATTGGAAAAGGGATATTTGGAAGCCCATAGAGGGCTATGGTGAAAAAGGAAATATCTTCCGTTCAAAACTGGAAAGAAGCTTTCTGAGAAACTTCTCTGTGTTCTGTAAATTCATCTCACAGAGTTACATCTTTCCCTTCAAGAAGCCTTTCGCTAAGGCTGTTCTTGTGGAATTGGCAAAGTCATATTTGGAAGCTCATAGAGGGGTATGGTGAAAAAGGAAATATCTTCCGTTCAAAACTGGAAAGAAGCTTTCGGAGAAACTGCTCTGTGTTCTGTAAATTCATCTCACAGAGTTACATCTTTTCCTTCAAGAAGCCTTTCGCTAAGGCTGTTCTTGTGGAATTGGCAAAGGGATATTTGGAAGCCCATAGAGGGCTCTGGTGAAAAAGGAAATATCTTCCGTTCAAAACTGGAAAGAAGCTTTCTGAGAAACTGCTCTGTGTTCTGTTAATTCATCTCACAGAGTTACATCTTTCCCTTCAAGAAGACTTTCGCTAAGGCTGTTCCTGTGGAATTGGCAAAGAGATATTTCGAAGCCCATAGTAGGCTATGGTGAAAAAGGAAATACCTTCCGTTCAAAACTGGAAAGAAGCTTTCTGAGAAACTGCTCTGTGTTCTGTTAATTCATCTCACAGAGTTACATCTTTCCCTTCAAGAAGTCTTTCGCTAAGGCTGTTCTTGTGGAATTGGCAAAGGGATATTTGGAAGCCCATAGAGGGCTATGGTGAAAAAGGAAATATCTTCCGTTTAAAACTGGAAAGAAGCTTTCTGAGAAACTGCTCTGTGTTCTGTTAATTCATCTCACAGAGTTACATCTTTCCCTTCAAGAAGCCTTTCGCTAAGGCTGTTCTTGTGGAATTGGCGAAGGGATATTTGGAAGCCCATAGAAGGCTATGGTGAGAAAGGAAATATCTTCCGTTCAAAACTGGAAAGAAGCTTTCTGAGAAACTGCTCTGTGTTCTGTTAATTCATCTCACAGAGTTACATCTTTCCCTTCAAGAAGCCTTTCGCTAAGGCTATTCTTGTGGAATTGGTAAAGTGATACTTGGAAGCCCATAGAGGGCTATGTTGAAAAAGGAAATATCTTTCGTTGAAAACTGGAAACAATCCTTCTGAGAAACTGCTCTGTGTTCTGTTAATTCATCTCACAGAGTTACATCTTTTCCTTCAAGAAGTCTTTCGCTAAGGCTGTTCTTGTGGAATTGGCAAAGGGATATTTGGAAGCCCATAGAGGGCTATGGTGAAAAAGGAAATATCTTCCGTTTAAAACTGGAAAGAAGCTTTCTGAGAAACTGCTCTGTGTTCTGTTAATTCATCTCACAGAGTTACATCTTTCCCTTCAAGAAGCCTTTCGATAAGGCTGTTCTTGTGGAATTGGCAAAGGGATATTTGGAAGCCCATAGTGGGCTATGGTGAAAAAGGAAATATCTTCCGTTCAAAACTGGAAAGAAGCTTTCTGAAGAACAGCTCTGTGTTCTGTTAATTCATCTCACAGAGTTACATCTTTCCCTTCAAGAAGCCTTTCTCTAAGGCTGTTCTTGTGGAATTGGAAAAGGGATATTTAGAAGCCCATAGATGGCTATGGTGAAAAAGGAAATATCTTCCGTTCAAAAATTGAAAGAAGCTTTCTGAGAAACTGCTCTGTGTTCTGTTAATTCATCTCACAGAGTTACATCTTTCCCTTCAAGAAGCCTTTCGCTAAGGCTGTTCTTGTGGAATTGGCAAAGGGATATTTGGAAGCCCATAGAGGGCTATGGTGAAAAAGGAAATATCTACCGTTCAAAACTGGAAAGAAGCTTTCTGAAAAACTGCTCTGTGTTCTGTTAATTCATCTCACAGAGTTACATCTTTCCCTTCAAGAAGCCTTTCGCTAAGGCTGTTCTTGTGGAACTGGCAAAGGGATATTTGGAAGCCCATAGAGGGCTATGGTGAAAAAGGAAATATCTTCCGTTCAAAACTGGAAAGAAGCTTTCTACGAAACTGCTCTGTGTTCGGTAAATTCATCTCACAGAGTTACATCTTTCCCTTCAAGAAGCCTTTCGCTAAGGCTGTTCTTGTGGAATTGGCAAAGTCATATTTGGAAGCTCATAGAGGTGTATGGTGAAAAAGGAAATATCTTCCGTTCAAAACTGGAAAGAAGCTTTCTGAGAAACTGCTCTGTGTTCTGTAAATTCATCTCACAGGGTTACATCTTTTCCTTCGAGAAGCCTTTCGCTAAGGCTGTTCTTGTGGAATTGGCAAAGGGATATTTGGAAGCCCATAGAGGGCTATGGTGAAAAAGGAAATATCTTCCGTTCAAAACTGGAAAGAAGCTTTCTGAGAAACTGCTCTGTGTTCTGTTAATTCATCTCACAGAGTTACATCTTTTCCTTCAAGAAGCCTTTCGCTAAGGCTGTTCTTGTGGAATTGGCAAAGGGATATTTGGAAGCCCATAGAGGGCTCTGGTGAAAAAGGAAATATCTTCCGTTCAAAACTGGAAAGAAGCTTTCTGAGAAACTGCTCTGTGTTCTGTTAATTCATCTCACAGAGTTACATCTTTCCCTTCAAGAAGCCTTTCGCTAAGGCTGTTCCTGTGGAATTGGCAAAGAGATATTTCGAAGCCCATAGAGGGCTATGGTGAAAAAGGAAATACCTTCCGTTCAAAACTGGAAAGAAGCTTTCTGAGAAACTGCTCTGTGTTCTGTTAATTCATCTCACAGAGTTACATCTTTCCCTTCAAGAAGCCTTTCGCTAAGGCTGTTCTTGTGGAATTGGCAAAGGGATATTTGGAAGCCCATAGAGGGCTACGGTGAAAAAGGAAATATCTTCCGTTTAAAACTGGAAAGAAGCTTTCTGAGAAACTGCTCTGTGTTCTGTAAATTCATCTCACAGAGTTACATCTTTCCCTTCAAGAAGCCTTTCGCTAAGGCTGTTCTTGTGGAATTGGCAAAGTCATATTTGGAAGCTCATAGAGGCTTATGGTGAAAAAGGAAATATCTTCCGTTCAAAACTGGAAAGAAGCTTTCTGAGAAACTGCTCTGTGTTCTGTAAATTCATCTCACAGGGTTACATCTTTTCCTTCAAGAAGCCTTTCGCTAAGGCTGTTCTTGTGGAATTGGCAAAGGGATATTTGGAAGCCCATAGAGGGCTCTGGTGAAAAAGGAAATATCTTCCGTTCAAAACTGGAAAGAAGCTTTCTGAGAAACTGCTCTGTGTTCTGTTAATTCATCTCACAGAGTTACATCTTTCCCTTCAAGAAGCCTTTCGCTAAGGCTGTTCTTGTGGAATTGGCAAAGTCATAATTGGAAGCTCATAGAGGGGTATGGTGAAAAAGGAAATATCTTCCGTTCAAAACTGGAAAGAAGCTTTCTGAGAAACTGCTCTGTGTTCTGTAAATTCATCTCACAGAGTTACATCTTTTCCTTCAAGAAGCCTTTCGCTAAGGCTGTTCTTGTGGAATTGGCAAAGGGATATTTGGCAGCCCATAGAGGGCTATGGTGAAAAAGGAAATATCTTCAGTTCAAAACTGGAAAGAAGCTTTCTGAGAAACTGCTCTGTGTTCTGTTAATTCATCTCACAGAGTTACATCTTTCCCTTCAAGAAGCCTTTCGTAAGGCTGTTCTTGTGGAATTGGCAAAGGGATATTTGGAAGCCCATAGAGGGCTATGGTGAAAAAGGAAATATCTCTCGTTCAAAACTGGAAAGAAGCTTTCTGAGAAACTGCTCTGTGTTCTGTTAATTCATCTCACAGAGTTACATCTTTCCCTTCAAGAAGCCTTTCGCTAAGGCTGTTCTTGTGGAATTGGCAAAGGGATATTTGGAAGCCCATAGAGGTCTATGGTGAAAAAGGAAATATCTTCCGTTCAAAACTGGAAAGAAGCTTTCTGAGAAACTGCTCTGTGTTCTGTTAATTCATCTCACAGAGTTACATCTTTCCCTTCAAGAAGCCTTACGCTAAGGCTGTTCTTGTGGAATTGGCAAAGGGATATTTGGAAGCCCATAGAGGGCTATGGTGAAAAAGGAAATATCTTCCGCTCAAAACTGGAAAGAAGCTTTCTGAGAAACTGCTCTGTGTTCTGTTAATTCATCTCACAGAGTTACATCTTTCCCTTCAAGAAGCCTTTCGCTAAGGCTGTTCTTTTGGAATTGGCAAAGGGATATTTCGAAGCCCATAGAGGGCTATGGTGAAAAAGGAAATATCTTCCGTTCAAAACTGGAAAGAAGCTTTCTGAGAAACTGCTCTGTGTTCTGTTAATTCATCTCACAGAGTTACATCTTTCCCTTCAAGAAGCCTTTCGCTAAGGCTATTCTTGTGGAATTGGAAAAGGGATATTTGGAAGCCCATAGAGGGCTATGGTGAAAAAGGAAATATCTTCCGTTCAAAACTGGAAAGAAGCTTTCTGAGAAACTTCTCTGTGTTCTGTAAATTCATCTCACAGAGTTACATCTTTCCCTTCAAGAAGCCTTTCGCTAAGGCTGTTCTTGTGGAATTGGCAAAGTCATATTTGGAAGCTCATAGAGGGGTATGGTGAAAAAGGAAATATCTTCCGTTCAAAACTGGAAAGAAGCTTTCGGAGAAACTGCTCTGTGTTCTGTAAATTCATCTCACAGAGTTACATCTTTTCCTTCAAGAAGCCTTTCGCTAAGGCTGTTCTTGTGGAATTGGCAAAGGGATATTTGGAAGCCCATAGAGGGCTCTGGTGAAAAAGGAAATATCTTCCGTTCAAAACTGGAAAGAAGCTTTCTGAGAAACTGCTCTGTGTTCTGTTAATTCATCTCACAGAGTTACATCTTTCCCTTCAAGAAGACTTTCGCTAAGGCTGTTCCTGTGGAATTGGCAAAGAGATATTTCGAAGCCCATAGTAGGCTATGGTGAAAAAGGAAATACCTTCCGTTCAAAACTGGAAAGAAGCTTTCTGAGAAACTGCTCTGTGTTCTGTTAATTCATCTCACAGAGTTACATCTTTCCCTTCAAGAAGCCTTTCGCTAAGGCTGTTCTTGTGGAATTGGCAAAGGGATATTTGGAAGCCCATAGAGGGCTATGGTGAAAAAGGAAATATCTTCCGTTTAAAACTGGAAAGAAGCTTTCTGAGAAACTGCTCTGTGTTCTGTTAATTCATCTCACAGAGTTACATCTTTCCCTTCAAGAAGCCTTTCGCTAAGGCTGTTCTTGTGGAATTGGCGAAGGGATATTTGGAAGCCCATAGAAGGCTATGGTGAGAAAGGAAATATCTTCCGTTCAAAACTGGAAAGAAGCTTTCTGAGAAACTGCTCTGTGTTCTGTTAATTCATCTCACAGAGTTACATCTTTCCCTTCAAGAAGCCTTTCGCTAAGGCTATTCTTGTGGAATTGGTAAAGTGATACTTGGAAGCCCATAGAGGGCTATGTTGAAAAAGGAAATATCTTTCGTTGAAAACTGGAAACAATCCTTCTGAGAAACTGCTCTGTGTTCTGTTAATTCATCTCACAGAGTTACATCTTTTCCTTCAAGAAGTCTTTCGCTAAGGCTGTTCTTGTGGAATTGGCAAAGGGATATTTGGAAGCCCATAGAGGGCTATGGTGAAAAAGGAAATATCTTCCGTTTAAAACTGGAAAGAAGCTTTCTGAGAAACTGCTCTGTGTTCTGTTAATTCATCTCACAGAGTTACATCTTTCCCTTCAAGAAGCCTTTCGATAAGGCTGTTCTTGTGGAATTGGCAAAGGGATATTTGGAAGCCCATAGAGGGCTATGGTGAAAAAGGAAATATCTTCCGTTCAAAACTGGAAAGAAGCTTTCTGAAGAACAGCTCTGTGTTCTATTAATTCATCTCACAGAGTTACATCTTTCCCTTCAAGAAGCCTTTCTCTAAGGCTGTTCTTGTGGAATTGGAAAAGGGATATTTAGAAGCCCATAGATGGCTATGGTGAAAAAGGAAATATCTTCCGTTCAAAAATTGAAAGAAGCTTTCTGAGAAACTGCTCTGTGTTCTGTTAATTCATCTCACAGAGTTACATCTTTCCCTTCAAGAAGCCTTTCGCTAAGGCTGTTCTTGTGGAATTGGCAAAGGGATATTTGGAAGCCCATAGAGGGCTATGGTGAAAAAGGAAATATCTACCGTTCAAAACTGGAAAGAAGCTTTCTGAAAAACTGCTCTGTGTTCTGTTAATTCATCTCACAGAGTTACATCTTTCCCTTCAAGAAGCCTTTCGCTAAGGCTGTTCTTGTGGAACTGGCAAAGGGATATTTGGAAGCCCATAGAGGGCTATGGTGAAAAAGGAAATATCTTCCGTTCAAAACTGGAAAGAAGCTTTCTACGAAACTGCTCTGTGTTCGGTAAATTCATCTCACAGAGTTACATCTTTCCCGTCAAGAAGCCTTTCTCTAAGGCTGTTCTTGTGGAATTGGCAAAGTCATATTTGGAAGCTCATAGAGGTGTATGGTGAAAAAGGAAATATCTTCCGTTCAAAACTGGAAAGAAGCTTTCTGAGAAACTGCTCTGTGTTCTGTAAATTCATCTCACAGGGTTACATCTTTTCCTTCAAGAAGCCTTTCGCTAAGGCTGTTCTTGTGGAATTGGCAAAGGGATATTTGGAAGCCCATAGAGGGCTATGGTGAAAAAGGAAATATCTTCCGTTCAAAACTGGAAGGAAGCTTTCTGAGAAACTGCTCTGTGTTCTGTTAATTCATCTCACAGAGTTACATCGTTTCCTTCAAGAAGCCTTTCGCTAAGGCTGTTCTTGTGGAATTGGCAAAGGGATATTTGGAAGCCCATAGAGGGCTCTGGTGAAAAAGGAAATATCTTCCGTTCAAAACTGGAAAGAAGCTTTCTGAGAAACTGCTCTGTGTTCTGTTAATTCATCTCACAGAGTTACATCTTTCCCTTCAAGAAGCCTTTCGCTAAGGCTGTTCCTGTGGAATTGGCAAAGAGATATTTCGAAGCCCATAGAGGGCTATGGTGAAAAAGGAAATACCTTCCGTTCAAAACTGGAAAGAAGCTTTCTGAGAAACTGCTCTGTGTTCTGTTAATTCATCTCACAGAGTTACATCTTTCCCTTCAAGAAGCCTTTCGCTAAGGCTGTTCTTGTGGAATTGGCAAAGGGATATTTGGAAACCCATAGAGGGCTATGGTGAAAAAGGAAATATCTTCCGTTTAAAACTGGAAGGAAGCTTTCTGAGAAACTGCTCTGTGTTCTGTTAATTCATCTCACAGAGTTACATCTTTCCCTTCAAGAAGCCTTTCGCTAAGGCTGTTCTTGTGGAATTGGCAAAGGGATATTTGGAAGCCCATAGAAGGCTATGGTGAGAAAGGAAATATCTTCCGTTCAAAACTGGAAAGAAGCTTTCTGAGAAACTGCTCTGTGTTCTGTTAATTCATCTCACAGAGTTACATCTTTCCCTTTAACAAGCCTTTCGCTAAGGCTGTTCTTGTGGAATTGGTAAAGTGATACTTGGAAGCCCATAGACGGCTATGTTGAAAAAGGAAATATCTTTCGTTGAAAACTGGAAGCAATCCTTCTTAGAAACTGCTCTATGTTCTGTTAATTCATCTCACAGAGTTACATCTTTCCCTTCAAGAAGCCTTTCGCTAAGGCTGTTCTTGTGGAATTGGCAAAGGGATATTTGGAAGCCCATAGAGGGCGATGGTGAAAAAGGAAATATCTTCCGTTCAAAACTGGAAAGAAGCATTCTGAGAAACTGCTCTGTGTTCTGTTAATTCATCTCACAGAGTTACATCTTTCCCTTCAAGAAGCCTTACGCTAAGGCTGTTCTTGTGGAATTGGCAAAGGGATATTTGGAAGCCCATAGAGGGCTATGGTGAAAAAGGAAATATCTTCCGTTCAAAACTGGAAAGAAGCTTTCTGAGAAACTGCTCTGTGTTCTGTTAATTCATCTCACAGAGTTACATCTTTCCCTTCAAGAAGCCTTTCGCTAAGGCTGTTCTTGTGGAATTGCCAAAGTCATATTTGGAAGCCCATAGAGGGCTAGGGGAAAAAGGAAATACCTTCCGTTCAAAACTGGAAAGAAGCTTTCTGAGAAACTGCTCTGTGTTCTGTTAATTCATCTCACAGAGTTACATCTTTCCCTTCAAGAAGCCTTTCGCTAAGGCTGTTCTTGTGGAATTGGAAAAGGGGTATTTAGAAGCCCATAGAGGGCTATGGTGAAAAAGGAAATATCTTCCGTTCAAAACTGGAAAGAAGCTTTCTGAGAAACTGCTCTGTGTTCTGTTAATTCATCTCACAGAGTTACATCTTTCCCTTCAAGAAGCCTTTCGCTAAGGCTGTTCTTGTGGAATTGGCAAAGGGATATTTGGAAGCCCAAAGAGGGCTATGGTGAAAAAGGAAATATCTTCCGTTCAAAACTGGAAAGAAGCTTTCTGAGAAACTGCTCTGTGTTCTGTTAATTCATCTCACAGAGTTACATCTTTCCCTTCAAGAAGCCTTTCGCTAAGGCTGTTCTTGTGGAATTGGTAAAGGGATATTTGGAAGCCCATAGAGGGCTATGGTGAAAAAGGAAATATCTTCCGTTCAAAACTGGAAAGAAGCTTTCTGAGAAACTGCTCTGTGTTCTGTAAATTCATCTCACAGAGTTACATCTTTCCCTTCAAGAAGCCTTTCGCTAAGGCTGTTCTTGTGGAATTGGCAAAGTGATATTTGGAAGCCCATAGAGGGCTATGGTGAAAAAGGAAATATCTACCGTTCAAAACTGGAAAGAAGCTTTTTGAAAAACTGCTCTGTGTTCTGTTAATTCATCTCACAGAGTTACATCTTTCCCTTCAAGAAGCCTTTCACTAAGGCTGTTCTTGTGGAACTGGCAAAGGGATATTTGGAAGCCCATAGAGGGCTATGGTGAAAAAGGAAATATCTTCCGTTCAAAACTGGAAAGAAGCTTTCTGAGAAACTGCTCTGTGTTCTGTTACTTCATCTCACAGAGTTACATCTTTCCCTTCCAGAAGCCTTTCGCTAAGGCTATTCTTGTGGAATTGGCAAAGGGATATTTGGAAGCCCATAGAGGGCTATGGTGAAAAAGGAAATATCTTCCGCTCAAAACTGGAAAGAAGCTTTCTGAGAATCTGCTCTGTGTTCTGTTAATTCATCTCACACAGTTACATCTTTCCCTTCAAGAAGCCTTTCGCTAAGGCTGTTCTTGTGGAATTGGCAAAGTCATATTTGGAAGCCCATAGAGGGCTATGGTGAAAAAGGAAATATCTACCGTTCAAAACTGGAAAGAAGCTTTCTGAAAAACTGCTCTGTGTTCTGTTAATTCATCTCACAGAGTTACATCTTTCCCTTCAGTAAGCCTTTCGCTAAGGCTGTTCTTGTGGAATTGGCAAAGGGATATTTGGAAGCCCATAGAGGGCTATGGTGAAAAAAGAAATATCTTCCGTTCAAAACTGGAAAGAAGCTTTCTGAGAAATTGCTCTGTGTTCTGTTAATTCATTTCACAGAGTTACATCTTTCCCTTCAAGAAGCCTTTCGCTAAGGCTGTTCTTGTGGAATTGGCAAAGGGATATTTCGAAGCCCATAGAGGGCTATGGTGAAAAAGGAAATATCTTCCGTTCAAAACTGGAAAGAAGCTTTCTGAGAAACTGCTCTGTGTTCTGTTAATTCATCTCACAGAGTTACATCTTTCCCTTCAACAAGCCTTTCGTAAGGCTGTTCTTGTGGAATTGGCAAAGGGATATTTGGAAGCCCATAGAGGGCTATGGTGAAAACGGAAATATCTCTCGTTCAAAACTGGAAAGAAGCTTTCTGAGAAACTGCTCTGTGTTCTGTTAATTCATCTCACAGAGTTACATCTTTCCCTTCAAGAAGCCTTTCGCTAAGGCTGTTCTTGTGCAATTGGCAAAGGGATATTTGGAAGCCCATAGAGGGCTATGGTGAAAAAGGAAATATCTTCCGTTCAAAACTGGAAAGAAGCTTTCTGAGAAACTGCTCTGTGTTCTGTTAATTCATCTCACAGAGTTACATCTTTCCCTTCAAGAAGCCTTACGCTAAGGCTGTTCTTGTGGAATTGGCAAAGGGATATTTGGAAGCCCATAGAGGGCTATGGTGAACAAGGAAATATCTTCCGTTCAAAACTGGAAAGAAGCTTTCTGAGAAACTGCTCTGTGTTCTGTAAATTCATCTCACAGAGTTACATCTTTTCCTTCAAGAAGCCTTTCGCTAAGGCTGTTCTTGTGGAATTGGCAAAGGGATATTTGGCAGCCCATAGAGGGCTAGGGGAAAAAGGAAATATCTTCCGTTCAAAACTGGAAAGAAGCTTTCTGAGAAACTGCTCTGTGTTCTGTTAATTCATCTCACAGAGTTACATCTTTCCCTTCAAGAAGCCTTTCGTAAGGCTGTTCTTGTGGAATTGGCAAAGGGATATTTGGAAGCCCATAGAGGGCTATGGTGAAAAAGGAAATATCTCTCGTTCAAAACTGGAAAGAAGCTTTCTGAGAAACTGCTCTGTGTTCTGTTAATTCATCTCACAGAGTTACATCTTTCCCTTCAAGAAGCCTTTCGCTAAGGCTGTTCTTGTGGAATTGGCAAAGGGATATTTGGAAGCCCATAGAGGTCTATGGTGAAAAAGGAAATATCTTCCGTTCAAAACTGGAAAGAAGCTTTCTGAGAAACTGCTCTGTGTTCTGTTAATTCATCTCACAGAGTTACATCTTTCCCTTCAAGAAGCCTTACGCTAAGGCTGTTCTTGTGGAATTGGCAAAGGGATATTTGGAAGCCCATAGAGGGCTATGGTGAAAAAGGAAATATCTTCCGCTCAAAACTGGAAAGAAGCTTTCTGAGAAACTGCTCTGTGTTCTGTTAATTCATCTCACAGAGTTACATCTTTCCCTTCAAGAAGCCTTTCGCTAAGGCTGTTCTTTTGGAATTGGCAAAGGGATATTTCGAAGCCCATAGAGGGCTATGGTGAAAAAGGAAATATCTTCCGTTCAAAACTGGAAAGAAGCTTTCTGAGAAACTGCTCTGTGTTCTGTTAATTCATCTCACAGAGTTACATCTTTCCCTTCAAGAAGCCTTTCGCTAAGGCTATTCTTGTGGAATTGGAAAAGGGATATTTGGAAGCCCATAGAGGGCTATGGTGAAAAAGGAAATATCTTCCGTTCAAAACTGGAAAGAAGCTTTCTGAGAAACTTCTCTGTGTTCTGTAAATTCATCTCACAGAGTTACATCTTTCCCTTCAAGAAGCCTTTCGCTAAGGCTGTTCTTGTGGAATTGGCAAAGTCATATTTGGAAGCTCATAGAGGGGTATGGTGAAAAAGGAAATATCTTCCGTTCAAAACTGGAAAGAAGCTTTCGGAGAAACTGCTCTGTGTTCTGTAAATTCATCTCACAGAGTTACATCTTTTCCTTCAAGAAGCCTTTCGCTAAGGCTGTTCTTGTGGAATTGGCAAAGGGATATTTGGAAGCCCATAGAGGGCTCTGGTGAAAAAGGAAATATCTTCCGTTCAAAACTGGAAAGAAGCTTTCTGAGAAACTGCTCTGTGTTCTGTTAATTCATCTCACAGAGTTACATCTTTCCCTTCAAGAAGACTTTCGCTAAGGCTGTTCCTGTGGAATTGGCAAAGAGATATTTCGAAGCCCATAGTAGGCTATGGTGAAAAAGGAAATACCTTCCGTTCAAAACTGGAAAGAAGCTTTCTGAGAAACTGCTCTGTGTTCTGTTAATTCATCTCACAGAGTTACATCTTTCCCTTCAAGAAGCCTTTCGCTAAGGCTGTTCTTGTGGAATTGGCAAAGGGATATTTGGAAGCCCATAGAGGGCTATGGTGAAAAAGGAAATATCTTCCGTTTAAAACTGGAAAGAAGCTTTCTGAGAAACTGCTCTGTGTTCTGTTAATTCATCTCACAGAGTTACATCTTTCCCTTCAAGAAGCCTTTCGCTAAGGCTGTTCTTGTGGAATTGGCGAAGGGATATTTGGAAGCCCATAGAAGGCTATGGTGAGAAAGGAAATATCTTCCGTTCAAAACTGGAAAGAAGCTTTCTGAGAAACTGCTCTGTGTTCTGTTAATTCATCTCACAGAGTTACATCTTTCCCTTCAAGAAGCCTTTCGCTAAGGCTATTCTTGTGGAATTGGTAAAGTGATACTTGGAAGCCCATAGAGGGCTATGTTGAAAAAGGAAATATCTTTCGTTGAAAACTGGAAACAATCCTTCTGAGAAACTGCTCTGTGTTCTGTTAATTCATCTCACAGAGTTACATCTTTTCCTTCAAGAAGTCTTTCGCTAAGGCTGTTCTTGTGGAATTGGCAAAGGGATATTTGGAAGCCCATAGAGGGCTATGGTGAAAAAGGAAATATCTTCCGTTTAAAACTGGAAAGAAGCTTTCTGAGAAACTGCTCTGTGTTCTGTTAATTCATCTCACAGAGTTACATCTTTCCCTTCAAGAAGCCTTTCGATAAGGCTGTTCTTGTGGAATTGGCAAAGGGATATTTGGAAGCCCATAGAGGGCTATGGTGAAAAAGGAAATATCTTCCGTTCAAAACTGGAAAGAAGCTTTCTGAAGAACAGCTCTGTGTTCTATTAATTCATCTCACAGAGTTACATCTTTCCCTTCAAGAAGCCTTTCTCTAAGGCTGTTCTTGTGGAATTGGAAAAGGGATATTTAGAAGCCCATAGATGGCTATGGTGAAAAAGGAAATATCTTCCGTTCAAAAATTGAAAGAAGCTTTCTGAGAAACTGCTCTGTGTTCTGTTAATTCATCTCACAGAGTTACATCTTTCCCTTCAAGAAGCCTTTCGCTGAGGCTGTTCTTGTGGAATTGGCAAAGGGATATTTGGAAGCCCATAGAGGGCTATGGTGAAAAAGGAAATATCTACCGTTCAAAACTGGAAAGAAGCTTTCTGAAAAACTGCTCTGTGTTCTGTTAATTCATCTCACAGAGTTACATCTTTCCCTTCAAGAAGCCTTTCGCTAAGGCTGTTCTTGTGGAACTGGCAAAGGGATATTTGGAAGCCCATAGAGGGCTATGGTGAAAAAGGAAATATCTTCCGTTCAAAACTGGAAAGAAGCTTTCTACGAAACTGCTCTGTGTTCGGTAAATTCATCTCACAGAGTTACATCTTTCCCTTCAAGAAGCCTTTCTCTAAGGCTGTTCTTGTGGAATTGGCAAATTCATATTTGGAAGCTCATAGAGGTGTATGGTGAAAAAGGAAATATCTTCCGTTCAAAACTGGAAAGAAGCTTTCTGAGAAACTGCTCTGTGTTCTGTAAATTCATCTCACAGGGTTACATCTTTTCCTTCAAGAAGCCTTTCGCTAAGGCTGTTCTTGTGGAATTGGCAAAGGGATATTTGGAAGCCCATAGAGGGCTATGGTGAAAAAGGAAATATCTTCCGTTCAAAACTGGAAGGAAGCTTTCTGAGAAACTGCTCTGTGTTCTGTTAATTCATCTCACAGAGTTACATCGTTTCCTTCAAGAAGCCTTTCGCTAAGGCTGTTCTTGTGGAATTGGCAAAGGGATATTTGGAAGCCCATAGAGGGCTCTGGTGAAAAAGGAAATATCTTCCGTTCAAAACTGGAAAGAAGCTTTCTGAGAAACTGCTCTGTGTTCTGTTAATTCATCTCACAGAGTTACATCTTTCCCTTCAAGAAGCCTTTCGCTAAGGCTGTTCCTGTGGAATTGGCAAAGAGATATTTCGAAGCCCATAGAGGGCTATGGTGAAAAAGGAAATACCTTCCGTTCAAAACTGGAAAGAAGCTTTCTGAGAAACTGCTCTGTGTTCTGTTAATTCATCTCACAGAGTTACATCTTTCCCTTCAAGAAGCCTTTCGCTAAGGCTGTTCTTGTGGAATTGGCAAAGGGATATTTGGAAACCCATAGAGGGCTATGGTGAAAAAGGAAATATCTTCCGTTTAAAACTGGAAGGAAGCTTTCTGAGAAACTGCTCTGTGTTCTGTTAATTCATCTCACAGAGTTACATCTTTCCCTTCAAGAAGCCTTTCGCTAAGGCTGTTCTTGTGGAATTGGCAAAGGGATATTTGGAAGCCCATAGAAGGCTATGGTGAGAAAGGAAATATCTTCCGTTCAAAACTGGAAAGAAGCTTTCTGAGAAACTGCTCTGTGTTCTGTTAATTCATCTCACAGAGTTACATCTTTCCCTTTAACAAGCCTTTCGCTAAGGCTGTTCTTGTGGAATTGGTAAAGTGATACTTGGAAGCCCATAGAGGGCTATGTTGAAAAAGGAAATATCTTTCGTTGAAAACTGGAAGCAATCCTTCTTAGAAACTGCTCTATGTTCTGTTAATTCATCTCACAGAGTTACATCTTTCCCTTCAAGAAGCCTTTCGCTAAGGCTGTTCTTGTGGAATTGGCAAAGGGATATTTGGAAGCCCATAGAGGGCGATGGTGAAAAAGGAAATATCTTCCGTTCAAAACTGGAAAGAAGCATTCTTAGAAACTGCTCTGTGTTCTGTTAATTCATCTCACAGAGTTACATCTTTCCCTTCAAGAAGCCTTACGCTAAGGCTGTTCTTGTGGAATTGGCAAAGGGATATTTGGAAGCCCATAGAGGGCTATGGTGAAAAAGGAAATATCTTCCGTTCAAAACTGGAAAGAAGCTTTCTGAGAAACTGCTCTGTGTTCTGTTAATTCATCTCACAGAGTTACATCTTTCCCTTCAAGAAGCCTTTCGCTAAGGCTGTTCTTGTGGAATTGCCAAAGTCATATTTGGAAGCCCATAGAGGGCTAGGGGAAAAAGGAAATACCTTCCGTTCAAAACTGGAAAGAAGCTTTCTGAGAAACTGCTCTGTGTTCTGTTAATTCATCTCACAGAGTTACATCTTTTCCCTTCAAGAAGCCTTTCGCTAAGGCTGTTCTTGTGGAATTGGAAAAGGGGTATTTAGAAGCCCATAGAGGGCTATGGTGAAAAAGGAAATATCTTCCGTTCAAAACTGGAAAGAAGCTTTCTGAGAAACTGCTCTGTGTTCTGTTAATTCATCTCACAGAGTTACATCTTTCCCTTCAAGAAGCCTTTCGCTAAGGCTGTTCTTGTGGAATTGGCAAAGGGATATTTGGAAGCCCAAAGAGGGCTATGGTGAAAAAGGAAATATCTTCCGTTCAAAACTGGAAAGAAGCTTTCTGAGAAACTGCTCTGTGTTCTGTTAATTCATCTCACAGAGTTACATCTTTCCCTTCAAGAAGCCTTTCGCTAAGGCTGTTCTTGTGGAATTGGTAAAGGGATATTTGGAAGCCCATAGAGGGCTATGGTGAAAAAGGAAATATCTTCCGTTCAAAACTGGAAAGAAGCTTTCTGAGAAACTGCTCTGTGTTCTGTAAATTCATCTCACAGAGTTACATCTTTCCCTTCAAGAAGCCTTTCGCTAAGGCTGTTCTTGTGGAATTGGCAAAGTGATATTTGGAAGCCCATAGAGGGCTATGGTGAAAAAGGAAATATCTACCGTTCAAAACTGGAAAGAAGCTTTTTGAAAAACTGCTCTGTGTTCTGTTAATTCATCTCACAGAGTTACATCTTTCCCTTCAAGAAGCCTTTCACTAAGGCTGTTCTTGTGGAACTGGCAAAGGGATATTTGGAAGCCCATAGAGGGCTATGGTGAAAAAGGAAATATCTTCCGTTCAAAACTGGAAAGAAGCTTTCTGAGAAACTGCTCTGTGTTCTGTTACTTCATCTCACAGAGTTACATCTTTCCCTTCCAGAAGCCTTTCGCTAAGGCTATTCTTGTGGAATTGGCAAAGGGATATTTGGAAGCCCATAGAGGGCTATGGTGAAAAAGGAAATATCTTCCGCTCAAAACTGGAAAGAAGCTTTCTGAGAATCTGCTCTGTGTTCTGTTAATTCATCTCACACAGTTACATCTTTCCCTTCAAGAAGCCTTTCGCTAAGGCTGTTCTTGTGGAATTGGCAAAGTCATATTTGGAAGCCCATAGAGGGCTATGGTGAAAAAGGAAATATCTACCGTTCAAAACTGGAAAGAAGCTTTCTGAAAAACTGCTCTGTGTTCTGTTAATTCATCTCACAGAGTTACATCTTTCCCTTCAGTAAGCCTTTCGCTAAGGCTGTTCTTGTGGAATTGGCAAAGGGATATTTGGAAGCCCATAGAGGGCTATGGTGAAAAAAGAAATATCTTCCGTTCAAAACTGGAAAGAAGCTTTCTGAGAAATTGCTCTGTGTTCTGTTAATTCATTTCACAGAGTTACATCTTTCCCTTCAAGAAGCCTTTCGCTAAGGCTGTTCTTGTGGAATTGGCAAAGGGATATTTCGAAGCCCATAGAGGGCTATGGTGAAAAAGGAAATATCTTCCGTTCAAAACTGGAAAGAAGCTTTCTGAGAAACTGCTCTGTGTTCTGTTAATTCATCTCACAGAGTTACATCTTTCCCTTCAACAAGCCTTTCGTAAGGCTGTTCTTGTGGAATTGGCAAAGGGATATTTGGAAGCCCATAGAGGGCTATGGTGAAAACGGAAATATCTCTCGTTCAAAACTGGAAAGAAGCTTTCTGAGAAACTGCTCTGTGTTCTGTTAATTCATCTCACAGAGTTACATCTTTCCCTTCAAGAAGCCTTTCGCTAAGGCTGTTCTTGTGCAATTGGCAAAGGGATATTTGGAAGCCCATAGAGGGCTATGGTGAAAAAGGAAATATCTTCCGTTCAAAACTGGAAAGAAGCTTTCTGAGAAACTGCTCTGTGTTCTGTTAATTCATCTCACAGAGTTACATCTTTCCCTTCAAGAAGCCTTACGCTAAGGCTGTTCTTGTGGAATTGGCAAAGGGATATTTGGAAGCCCATAGAGGGCTATGGTGAACAAGGAAATATCTTCCGTTCAAAACTGGAAAGAAGCTTTCTGAGAAACTGCTCTGTGTTCTGTTAATTCATCTCACAGAGTTACATCTTTCCCTTCAAGAAGCCTTTCGCTAAGGCTGTTCTTGTGGAATTGCCAAAGTCATATTTGGAAGCCCATAGAGGGCTAGGGGAAAAAGGAAATATCTTCCGTTCAAAACTGGAAAGAAGCTTTCTGAGAAACTGCTCTGTGTTCTGTAAATTCATCTCACAGAGTTACATCTTTCCCTTAAATGAGCCTTTCGCTAAGGCTGTTCTTGTTTAATTGGCAAAGGGATATTTGGAAGCCCATAGAGGGCTATGGTGAAAAAGGAAATATCTTCCGTTCAAAACTGGAAAGAAGCTTTCTGAGAAACTGCTCTGTGTTCTGTTAATTCATCTCACAGAGTTACATCTTTCCCTTCAAGAAGCCTTTCGCTAAGGCTGTTCTTGTGGAATTGGAAAAGGGGTATTTAGAAGCCCATAGAGGGCTATGGTGAAAAAGGAAATATCTTCCGTTCAAAACTGGAAAGAAGCTTTCTGAGAAACTGCTCTGTGTTCTGTTAATTCATCTCACAGAGTTACATCTTTCCCTTCAAGAAGCCTTTCGCTAAGGCTGTTCTTGTGGAATTGGCAAAGGGATATTTGGAAGCCCAAAGAGGGCTATGGTGAAAAAGGAAATATCTTCCGTTCAAAACTGGAAAGAAGCTTTCTGAGAAACTGCTCTGTGTTCTGTTAATTCATCTCACAGAGTTACATCTTTCCCTTCAAGAAGCCTTTCGCTAAGGCTGTTCTTGTGGAATTGGTAAAGGGATATTTGGAAGCCCATAGAGGGCTATGGTGAAAAAGGAAATATCTTCCGTTCAAAACTGGAAAGAAGCTTTCTGAGAAACTGCTCTGTGTTCTGTAAATTCATCTCACAGAGTTACATCTTTCCCTTCAAGAAGCCTTTCGCTAAGGCTGTTCTTGTGCAATTGGCAAAGTGATATTTGGAAGCCCATAGAGGGCTATGGTGAAAAAGGAAATATATACCGTTCAAAACTGGAAAGAAGCTTTCTGAAAAACTGCTCTGTGTTCTATTAATTCATCTCACAGAGTTACATCTTTCCCTTCAAGAAGCCTTTCACTAAGGCTGTTCTTGTGGAATTGGCAAAGGGATATTTGGAAGCCCATAGAGGGCTATGGTGAAAAAGGAAATATCTTCCGTTGAAAACTGGAAAGAAGCTTTCTGAGAAACTGCTCTGTGTTCTGTTAATTCATCTCACAGAGTTACATCTTTCCCTTCCAGAAGCCTTTCGCTAAGGCTGTTCTTGTGGAATTGGCAAAGGGATATTTCGAAGCCCATAGAGGGCTATGGTGAAAAAGGAAATATCTTCCGTTCAAAACTGGAAAGAACCTTTTGAGAAACTGCTCTGTGTTCTGTTAATTCATATCACAGAGTTACCTCTTTCCCTTCAAGAAGCCTTTCGCTAAGGCTGTTCTTGTGGAATTGGAAAAGGGGTATTTAGAAGCACATAGAGTTCTATGGTGAAAAAGGAAATATCTTCCGTTCAAAACTGGAAAGAAGCTTTCTGAGAAACTGCTCTGTGTTATGTTAATTCATCTCACAGAGTTACATCTCTCCCTTCAAGAAGCCTTTCGCTAAGGCTGTTCTTGTGGAATTGGCAAAGGGATATTTGGAAGCCCATAGAGGGCTATGGTGAGAAAGGAAATATCTTCCGTTCAAAACTGGAAAGAACCTTTTGAGAAACTGCTCTGTGTTCTGTTAATTCATATCACAGAGTTACCTCTTTCCCTTCAAGAAGCCTTTCGCTAAGGCTGTTCTTGTGGAATTGGAAAAGGGGTATTTAGAAGCCCATAGAGGGCTATGGTGAAAAAGGAAATATCTTACGTTCAAAACTGGAAAGAAGCTTTCTGAGAAACTGCTCTGTGTTCTGTTAATTCATCTCACAGAGTTACATCTTTCCCTTCAAGAAGCCTTTCGCTAAGGCTGTTCTTGTGGAATTGGTAAAGGGATATTTGGAAGCCCATAGAGGGCTATGTTGAAAAAGGAAATATCTTCCGTTGCAAACTGGAAACAATCCTTCTGAGAAACTGCTCTGTGTTCTGTTAATTCATCTCACAGAGTTACATCTTTCCGTTCAAGAAGCCTTTCGCTAAGGCTGTTCTTGTGGAATTGGCAAAGGGATATTTGGAAGCCCATAGAGTGCTATGGTGAAAAAGGAAATATCTTCCGCTCAAAACTGGAAAGAAGCTTTCTGAGAAACTGCTCTATGTTCTGTTAATTCATCTCACAGAGTTACATCTTTCCCTTCAAGAAGCCTTTCGCTAAGGCTGTTCTTGTGGAATTGGCAAAGGGATATTTGGAAGCCCATAGAGGGCTATGGTGAAAAAGGAAATATCTTCCGCTAAAAACTGGAAAGAAGCTTTCTGAGAAACTGCTCTGTGTTCTGTTAATTCATCTCACAGAGTTACATCTTTCCCTTCAAGAAGCCTTTCGCTAAGGCTGTTCTTGTGGAATTGGCAAAGTCATATTTGGAAGCCCATAGAGGGCTTTGGGGAAAAAGGAAATATCTTCCGTTCAAAACTGGAAAGAAGCTTTCTGAGAAACTGATCTGTGTTCTGTAAATTCAACTCACAGAGTTACATCTTTCCCTTCAAGAAGCCTTTCGCTAAGGCTGTTCTTGTGGAATTGGCAAAGGGATATTTGGAAGACCATAGAGGGCTATGGTGAAAAAGGAAATAACTTCCGTTCAAAACTGGAAAGAAGCTTTCTGAAGAACAGCTCTGTGTTCTGTTAATTCATCTCACAGAGTTACATCTTTCCCTTCAAGAAGCCTTTCGCTAAGGCTGTTCTTGTGGAATTGGAAAAGGGATATTTAGAAGCCCATAGAGGGCTATGGTGAAAAAGGAAATATCTTCCGTTCAAAAATGGAAAGAAGCTTTCTGAGAAACTGCTCTGTGTTCTGTTAATTCATCTCACAGAGTTACATCTTTCCCTTCAAGAAGTCTTTCGCTAAGGCTGTTCTTGTGGAATTGTCAAAGGGATATTTGGAAGCCCATAGAGGGCTATCGTGAAAAAGGAAATATCTTCCGTTCAAAACTGGAAAGAAGCTTTCTGAGAAACTGCTCTGTGTTCTGTTAATTCATATCACAGAGTTACCTGTTTCCCTTCAAGAAGCCTTTCGCTAATGCTGTTCTTGTGGAATTGGCAAAGGGATATTTGGAAGCCCATAGAGGGCTATGGTGAAAAAGGAAATATCTTCCGTTCAAAACTGGAAAGAAGCTTTCTGAAAAACTGCTCTGTGTTCTGTTAATTCATCTCACAGAGTTACATCTTTCCCTTCAAGAAGCCTTTCGCTAAGGCTGTTCTTGTGGAATTGGAAAAGGGGTATTTAGAAGCCATAGAGTTCTATGGTGAAAAAGGAAATATCTTCCGTTCAAAACTGGAAAGAAGCTTTCTGAGAAACTGCTCTGTGTTCTGTTAATTCATCTCACAGAGTTACATCTTTCCCTTCAAGAAGCCTTTCGCTAAGGCTGTTCTTGTGGAATTGGCAAAGGGATATTTCGAAGCCCATAGAGGGCTATGGTGAAAAAGGAAATATCTTCCGTTCAAAACTGGAAAGAAGCTTTCTGAGAAACTGCTCTGTGTTATGTTAATTCATCTCACAGAGTTACATCTTTCCCTTCAAGAAGCCTTTCGCTAAGGCTGTTCTTGTGGAATTGGCAAAGGGATATTTGGAAGCCCATAGAGGGCTATGGTGAAAAAGGAAATATCTTCCGTTCAAAACTGGAAAGAAGCTTTCTGAGAAACTGCTCTGTGTTCTGTTAATTCATATCACAGAGTTACCTCTTTCCCTTCAAGAAGCCTTTCGCTAAGGATGTTCTTGTGGAATTGGAAAAGGGGTATTTAGAAGCCCATAGAGGGCTATGGTGAAAAAGGAAATATCTTCCGTTCAAAACTGGAAAGAAGCTTTCTGAGAAACTGCTCTGTGTTCTGTTAATTCATCTCACAGAGTTACATCTTTCCCTTCCAGAAGCCTTTCGCTAAGGCTATTCTTGTGGAATTGGCAAAGGGATATTTGGAAGCCCATAGAGGGCTATGGTGAAAAAGGAAATATCTTCCGCTCAAAACTGGAAAGAAGCTTTCTGAGAATCTGCTCTGTGTTCTGTTAATTCATCTCACACAGTTACATCTTTCCCTTCAAGAAGCCTTTCGCTAAGTCTCTTCTTGTGGAATTGGCAAAGTCATATTTGGAAGCCCCTAGAGGGCTATGGTGAAAAAGGAAATATCTTCCGTTCAAAACTGGAAAGAAGCTTTCTGAGAAACTGCTCTGTGTTCTGTAAATTCATCTCACAGAGTTACATCTTTCCCTTCAATAAGCCTTTCGCTAAGGCTGTTCTTGTGGAATTGCCAAAGTCATATTTGGAAGCCCATAGAGGGCTAGGGGAAAAAGGAAATATCTTCCGTTCAAAACTGGAAAGAAGCTTTCTGAGAAACTGCTCTGTGTTCTGTAAATTCATCTCACAGAGTTACATCTTTCCCTTAAATGAGCCTTTCGCTAAGGCTGTTCTTGTTTAATTGGCAAAGGGATATTTGGAAGCCCATAGAGGGCTATGGTGAAAAAGGAAATATCTTCCGTTCAAAACTGGAAAGAAGCTTTCTGAGAAACTGCTCTGTGTTCTGTTAATTCATCTCACAGAGTTACATCTTTCCCTTCAAGAAGCCTTTCGCTAAGGCTGTTCTTGTGGAATTGGAAAAGGGGTATTTAGAAGCCCATAGAGGGCTATGGTGAAAAAGGAAATATCTTCCGTTCAAAACTGGAAAGAAGCTTTCTGAGAAACTGCTCTGTGTTCTGTTAATTCATCTCACAGAGTTACATCTTTCCCTTCAAGAAGCCTTTCGCTAAGGCTGTTCTTGTGGAATTGGCAAAGGGATATTTGGAAGCCCAAAGAGGGCTATGGTGAAAAAGGAAATATCTTCCGTTCAAAACTGGAAAGAAGCTTTCTGAGAAACTGCTCTGTGTTCTGTTAATTCATCTCACAGAGTTACATCTTTCCCTTCAAGAAGCCTTTCGCTAAGGCTGTTCTTGTGGAATTGGCAAAGTGATATTTGGAAGCCCATAGAGGGCTATGGTGAAAAAGGAAATATCTTCCGTTCAAAACTGGAAAGAAGCTTTCTGAGAAACTGCTCTGTGTTCTGTTAATTCATCTCACAGAGTTACATCTTTCCCTTCAAGAAGCCTTTTGCTAAGGCTGTTCTTGTGGAATTGGAAAAGGGGTATTTAGAAGCCCATAGAGGGCTATGGTGAAAAAGGAAATATCTTCCGTTCAAAACTGGAAAGAAGCTTTCTGAGAAACTGCTCTGTGTTCTGTTAATTCATCTCACAGAGTTACATCTTTCCCTTCAAGAAGCCTTTCGCTAAGGCTGTTCTTGTGGAATTGGCAAAGGGGTATTTAGAAGCCCATAGAGTTCTATGGTGAAAAAGGAAATATCTTCCGTTCAAAACTGGAAAGAAGCTTTCTGAGAAACTGCTCTGTGTTCTGTTAATTCATCTCACAGAGTTACATCTTTCCCTTCAAGAAGACTTTCGCTAAGGCTGTTCTTGTGGTATTGGTAAAGAGATACTTGGAAGCCCATAGAGGGCTATGTTGAAAAAGGAAATATCTTTCGTTGAATACTGGAAACAATCCTTCTGAGAAACTGCTCTGTGTTCTGTTAATTCATCTCACAGAGTTACATCTTTCCCTTCAAGAAGCCTTTCGCTAAGGCTATTCTTGTGGAACTGGCAAAGGGATATTTGGAAGCCCATAGAGGGCTATGGTGAAAAAGGAAATATCTTCCGTTCAAAACTGGAAAGAAGCTTTCTGAGAAACTGCTCTGTGTTCTGTTAATTCATCTCACAGAGTTACATCTTTCCCTTCAAGAAGTCTTTCGCTAAGGCTGTTCTTGTGGAATTGGCAAAGGGATATTTGGAAGCCCATAGAGGGCTATGGTGAAAAAGGAAATATCTTCCCTTCAAAACTGGAAAGAAGCTTTCTGAAAAACTGCTCTGTGTTCTGTTAATTCATCTCACAGAGTTACATCTTTCCCTTCAAGAAGCCTTTCGCTAAGGCTGTTCTTGTGGAATTGGAAAAGGGGTATTTAGAAGCCCATAGAGTTCTATGGTGAAAAAGGAAATATCTTCCGTTCAAAACTGGAAAGAAGCTTTCTGAGAAACTGCTCTGTGTTCTGTTAATTCATCTCACACAGTTACATCTTTCCCTTCAAGAAGCCTTTCGCTAAGTCTCTTCTTGTGGAATTGGCAAAGTCATATTTGGAAGCCCCTAGAGGGCTATGGTGAAAAAGGAAATATCTTCCGTTTAAAACTGGAAAGAAGCTTTCTGAGAAACTGCTCTGTGTTCTGTTAATTCATCTCACAGAGTTACATCTTTCCCTTCAAGAAGCCTTTCGCTAAGGCTGTTCTTGTGGAATTGGCAAAGTCATATTTGGAAGCTCATAGAGGGGTATGGTGAAAAAGGAAATATCTTCCGTTCAAAACTGGAAAGAAGCTTTCTGAGAAACTGCTCTGTGTTCTGTAAATTCATCTCACAGAGTTACATCTTTTCCTTCAAGAAGCCTTTCGCTGAGGCTGTTCTTGTGGAATTGGCAAAGGGATATTTGGCAGCCCATAGAGGGCTATGGTGAAAAAGGAAATATCTTCCGTTCAAAACTGGAAAGAAGCTTTCTGAGAAACTGCTCTGTGTTCTGTTAATTCATCTCACAGAGTTACATCTTTCCCTTCAAGAAGCCTTTCGTAAGGCTGTTCTTGTGGAATTGGCAAAGGGATATTTGGAAGCCCATAGAGGGCTATGGTGAAAAAGGAAATATCTCTCGTTCAAAACTGGAAAGAAGCTTTCTGAGAAACTGCTCTGTGTTCTGTTAATTCATCTCACAGAGTTACATCTTTCCCTTCAAGAAGCCTTTCTCTAAGGCTGTTCTTGTGCAATTGGCAAAGGGATATTTGGAAGCCCATACAGGGCTATGGTGAAAAAGGAAATATCTTCCGTTCAAAACTGGAAAGAAGCTTTCTGAGAAACTGCTCTGTGTTCTGTTAATTCATCTCACAGAGTTACATCTTTCCCTTCAAGAAGCCTTACGCTAAGGCTGTTCTTGTGGAATTGGCAAAGGGATATTTGGAAGCCCATAGAGGGCTATGGTGAAAAAGGAAATATCTTCCGTTCAAAACTGGAAAGAAGCTTTCTGAGAAACTGCTCTGTGTTCTGTTAATTCATCTCACAGAGTTACATCTTTCCCTTCAAGAAGCCTTTCGCTAAGGCTGTTCTTGTGGAATTGCCAAAGTCATATTTGGAAGCCCATAGAGGGCTAGGGGAAAAAGGAAATACCTTCCGTTCAAAACTGGAAAGAAGCTTTCTGAGAAACTGCTCTGTGTTCTGTTAATTCATCTCACAGAGTTACATCTTTCCCTTCAAGAAGCCTTTCGCTAAGGCTGTTCTTGTGGAATTGGAAAAGGGGTATTTAGAAGCCCATAGAGGGCTATGGTGAAAAAGGAAATATCTTCCGTTCAAAACTGGAAAGAAGCTTTCTGAGAAACTGCTCTGTGTTCTGTTAATTCATCTCACAGAGTTACATCTTTCCCTTCAAGAAGCCTTTCGCTAAGGCTGTTCTTGTGGAATTGGCAAAGGGATATTTGGAAGCCCAAAGAGGGCTATGGTGAAAAAGGAAATATCTTCCGTTCAAAACTGGAAAGAAGCTTTCTGAGAAACTGCTCTGTGTTCTGTTAATTCATCTCACAGAGTTACATCTTTCCCTTCAAGAAGCCTTTCGCTAAGGCTGTTCTTGTGGAATTGGTAAAGGGATATTTGGAAGCCCATAGAGGGCTATGGTGAAAAAGGAAATATCTTCCGTTCAAAACTGGAAAGAAGCTTTCTGAGAAACTGCTCTGTGTTCTGTAAATTCATCTCACAGAGTTACATCTTTCCCTTCAAGAAGCCTTTCGCTAAGGCTGTTCTTGTGGAATTGGCAAAGTGATATTTGGAAGCCCATAGAGGGCTATGGTGAAAAAGGAAATATCTACCGTTCAAAACTGGAAAGAAGCTTTTTGAAAAACTGCTCTGTGTTCTGTTAATTCATCTCACAGAGTTACATCTTTCCCTTCAAGAAGCCTTTCACTAAGGCTGTTCTTGTGGAACTGGCAAAGGGATATTTGGAAGCCCATAGAGGGCTATGGTGAAAAAGGAAATATCTTCCGTTCAAAACTGGAAAGAAGCTTTCTGAGAAACTGCTCTGTGTTCTGTTACTTCATCTCACAGAGTTACATCTTTCCCTTCCAGAAGCCTTTCGCTAAGGCTATTCTTGTGGAATTGGCAAAGGGATATTTGGAAGCCCATAGAGGGCTATGGTGAAAAAGGAAATATCTTCCGCTCAAAACTGGAAAGAAGCTTTCTGAGAATCTGCTCTGTGTTCTGTTAATTCATCTCACACAGTTACATCTTCCCTTCAAGAAGCCTTTCGCTAAGGCTGTTCTTGTGGAATTGGCAAAGTCATATTTGGAAGCCCCTAGAGGGCTATGGTGAAAAAGGAAATATCTTCCGTTCAAAACTGGAAAGAAGCTTTCTGAGAAACTGCTCTGTGTTCTGTAAATTCATCTCACAGAGTTACATCTTTCCCTTCAGTAAGCCTTTCGCTAAGGCTGTTCTTGTGGAATTGGCAAAGGGATATTTGGAAGCCCATAGAGGGCTATGGTGAAAAAAGAAATATCTTCCGTTCAAAACTGGAAAGAAGCTTTCTGAGAAATTGCTCTGTGTTCTGTTAATTCATTTCACAGAGTTACATCTTTCCCTTCAAGAAGCCTTTCGCTAAGGCTGTTCTTGTGGAATTGGCAAAGGGATATTTCGAAGCCCATAGAGGGCTATGGTGAAAAAGGAAATATCTTCCGTTCAAAACTGGAAAGAAGCTTTCTGAGAAACTGCTCTGTGTTCTGTTAATTCATCTCACAGAGTTACATCTTTCCCTTCAACAAGCCTTTCGTAAGGCTGTTCTTGTGGAATTGGCAAAGGGATATTTGGAAGCCCATAGAGGGCTATGGTGAAAACGGAAATATCTCTCGTTCAAAACTGGAAAGAAGCTTTCTGAGAAACTGCTCTGTGTTCTGTTAATTCATCTCACAGAGTTACATCTTTCCCTTCAAGAAGCCTTTCGCTAAGGCTGTTCTTGTGCAATTGGCAAAGGGATATTTGGAAGCCCATAGAGGGCTATGGTGAAAAAGGAAATATCTTCCGTTCAAAACTGGAAAGAAGCTTTCTGAGAAACTGCTCTGTGTTCTGTTAATTCATCTCACAGAGTTACATCTTTCCCTTCAAGAAGCCTTACGCTAAGGCTGTTCTTGTGGAATTGGCAAAGGGATATTTGGAAGCCCATAGAGGGCTATGGTGAAAAAGGAAATATCTTCCGTTCAAAACTG
This sequence comes from Chlorocebus sabaeus, assembly GCF_047675955.1. NCBI lineage: Eukaryota > Metazoa > Chordata > Mammalia > Primates > Cercopithecidae > Chlorocebus > Chlorocebus sabaeus. The sequence goes on along the minus strand of NW_027327925.1, from coordinate 939,035 downwards.
GAAAGAAGCTTTCTGAGAAACTGCTCTGTGTTCTGTTAATTCATCTCACAGAGTTACATCTTTCCCTTCAAGAAGCCTTTCGCTAAGGCTGTTCTTGTGGAATTGCCAAAGTCATATTTGGAAGCCCATAGAGGGCTAGGGGAAAAAGGAAATATCTTCCGTTCAAAACTGGAAAGAAGCTTTCTGAGAAACTGCTCTGTGTTCTGTAAATTCATCTCACAGAGTTACATCTTTCCCTTAAATGAGCCTTTCGCTAAGGCTGTTCTTGTTTAATTGGCAAAGGGATATTTGGAAGCCCATAGAGGGCTATGGTGAAAAAGGAAATATCTTCCGTTCAAAACTGGAAAGAAGCTTTCTGAGAAACTGCTCTGTGTTCTGTTAATTCATCTCACAGAGTTACATCTTTCCCTTCAAGAAGCCTTTCGCTAAGGCTGTTCTTGTGGAATTGGAAAAGGGGTATTTAGAAGCCCATAGAGGGCTATGGTGAAAAAGGAAATATCTTCCGTTCAAAACTGGAAAGAAGCTTTCTGAGAAACTGCTCTGTGTTCTGTTAATTCATCTCACAGAGTTACATCTTTCCCTTCAAGAAGCCTTTCGCTAAGGCTGTTCTTGTGGAATTGGCAAAGGGATATTTGGAAGCCAAAAGAGGGCTATGGTGAAAAAGGAAATATCTTCCGTTCAAAACTGGAAAGAAGCTTTCTGAGAAACTGCTCTGTGTTCTGTTAATTCATCTCACAGAGTTACATCTTTCCCTTCAAGAAGCCTTTCGCTAAGGCTGTTCTTGTGGAATTGGTAAAGGGATATTTGGAAGCCCATAGAGGGCTATGGTGAAAAAGGAAATATCTTCCGTTCAAAACTGGAAAGAAGCTTTCTGAGAAACTGCTCTGTGTTCTGTAAATTCATCTCACAGAGTTACATCTTTCCCTTCAAGAAGCCTTTCGCTAAGGCTGTTCTTGTGCAATTGGCAAAGTGATATTTGGAAGCCCATAGAGGGCTATGGTGAAAAAGGAAATATATACCGTTCAAAACTGGAAAGAAGCTTTCTGAAAAACTGCTCTGTGTTCTATTAATTCATCTCACAGAGTTACATCTTTCCCTTCAAGAAGCCTTTCACTAAGGCTGTTCTTGTGGAATTGGCAAAGGGATATTTGGAAGCCCATAGAGGGCTATGGTGAAAAAGGAAATATCTTCCGTTCAAAACTGGAAAGAAGCTTTCTGAGAAACTGCTCTGTGTTCTGTTAATTCATCTCACAGAGTTACATCTTTCCCTTCCAGAAGCCTTTCGCTAAGGCTATTCTTGTGGAATTGGCAAAGGGATATTTGGAAGCCCATAGAGGGCTATGGTGAAAAACTAAATATCTTCCGCTCAAAACTGGAAAGAAGCTTTCTGAGAATCTGCTCTGTGTTCTGTTAATTCATCTCACACAGTTACATCTTTCCCTTCAAGAAGCCTTTCGCTAAGGCTGTTCTTGTGGAATTGGCAAAGTCATATTTGGAAGCCCCTAGAGGGCTATGGTGAAAAAGGAAATATCTTCCGTTCAAAACTGGAAAGAAGCTTTCTGAGAAACTGCTCTGTGTTCTGTAAATTCATCTCACAGAGTTACATCTTTCCCTTCAATAAGCCTTTCGCTAAGGCTGTTCTTGTGGAATTGGCAAAGGGATATTTGGCAGCCCATAGAGGGCTATGGTGAAAAAGGAAATATCTTCCGTTCAAAACTGGAAAGAAGCTTTCTGAGAAACTGCTCTGTGTTCTGTTAATTCATCTCACAGAGTTACATCTTTCCCTTCAAGAAGCCTTTCGCTAAGGCTGTTCTTGTGCAATTGGCAAAGGGATATTTGGAAGCCCATAGAGGGCTATGGTGAAAAAGGAAATATCTTCCGTTCAAAACTGGAAAGAAGCTTTCTGAGAAACTGCTCTGTGTTCTGTTAATTCATCTCACAGAGTTACATCTTTCCCTTCAAGAAGCCTTACGCTAAGGCTGTTCTTGTGGAATTGGCAAAGGGATATTTGGAAGCCCATAGAGGGCTATGGTGAAAAAGGAAATATCTTCCGTTCAAAACTGGAAAGAAGCTTTCTGAGAAACTGCTCTGTGTTCTGTTAATTCATCTCACAGAGTTACATCTTTCCCTTCAAGAAGCCTTTCGCTAAGGCTGTTCTTGTGGAATTGCCAAAGTCATATTTGGAAGCCCATAGAGGGCTATGGTGAAAAAGGAAATATCTTCCGTTCAAAACTGGAAAGAAGCTTTCTGAGAAACTGCTCTGTGTTCTGTTAATTCATCTCACAGAGTTACATCTTTCCCTTCAAGAAGCCTTTCGCTAAGGCTGTTCTTGTGGAATTGGAAAAGGGGTATTTAGAAGCCCATAGAGGGCTATGGTGAAAAAGGAAATATCTTCCGTTCAAAACTGGAAAGAAGCTTTCTGAGAAACTGCTCTGTGTTCTGTTAATTCATCTCACAGAGTTACATCGTTCCCTTCAAGAAGCCTTTCGCTAAGGCTGTTCTTGTGGAATTGGTAAAGGGATATTTGGAAGCCCATAGAGGGCTATGGTGAAAAAGGAAATATCTTCCGTTCAAAACTGGAAAGAAGCTTTCTGAGAAACTGCTCTGTGTTCTGTAAATTCATCTCACAGAGTTACATCTTTCCCTTCAAGAAGCCTTTCGCTAAGGCTGTTCTTGTGGAATTGGCAAAGTGATATTTGGAAGCCCATAGAGGGCTATGGTGAAAAAGGAAATATCTACCGTTCAAAACTGGAAAGAAGCTTTCTGAAAAACTGCTCTGTGTTCTGTTAATTCATCTCACAGAGTTACATCTTTCCCTTCAAGAAGCCTTTCACTAAGGCTGTTCTTGTGGAACTGGCAAAGGGATATTTGGAAGCCCATAGAGGGCTATGGTGAAAAAGGAAATATCTTCCGTTCAAAACTGGAAAGAAGCTTTCTGAGAAACTGCTCTGTGTTCTGTTAATTCATCTCACAGAGTTACATCTTTCCCTTCCAGAAGCCTTTCGCTAAGGCTATTCTTGTGGAATTGGCAAAGGGATATTTGGAAGCCCATAGAGGGCTATGGTGAAAAAGGAAATATCTTCCGCTCAAAACTGGAAAGAAGCTTTCTGAGAATCTGCTCTGTGTTCTGTTAATTCATCTCACACAGTTACATCTTTCCCTTCAAGAAGCCTTTCGCTAAGTCTCTTCTTGTGGAATTGGCAAAGTCATATTTGGAAGCCCCTAGAGGGCTATGGTGAAAAAGGAAATATCTTCCGTTCAAAACTGGAAAGAAGCTTTCTGAGAAACTGCTCTGTGTTCTGTAAATTCATCTCACAGAGTTACATCTTTCCCTTCAATAAGCCTTTCGCTAAGGCTGTTCTTGTGGAATTGGCAAAGGGATATTTGGCAGCCCATAGAGGGCTATGGTGAAAAAGGAAATATCTTCCGTTCAAAACTGGAAAGAAGCTTTCTGAGAAACTGCTCTGTGTTCTGTTAATTCATCTCACAGAGTTACATCTTTCCCTTCAAGAAGCCTTTCGTAAGGCTGTTCTTGTGGAATTGGCAAAGGGATATTTGGAAGCCCATAGAGGGCTATGGTGAAAAAGGAAATATCTTCCGTTCAAAACTGGAAAGAAGCTTTCTGAGAAACTGCTCTGTGTTCTGTAAATTCATCTCACAGAGTTACATCTTTCCCTTCAAGAAGCCTTTCGCTAAGGCTGTTCTTGTGGAATTGGCAAAGTGATATTTGGAAGCCCATAGAGGGCTATGGTGAAAAAGGAAATATCTACCGTTCAAAACTGGAAAGAAGCTTTCTGAAAAACTGCTCTGTGTTCTGTTAATTCATCTCACAGAGTTACATCTTTCCCTTCAAGAAGCCTTTCACTAAGGCTGTTCTTGTGGAACTGGCAAAGGGATATTTGGAAGCCCATAGAGGGCTATGGTAAAAAAGGAAATATCTTCCGTTCAAAACTGTAAAGAAGCTTTCTGAGAAACTGCTCTGTGTTCTGTTAATTCATCTCACAGAGTTACATCTTTCCCTTCCAGAAGCCTTTCGCTAAGGCTATTCTTGTGGAATTGGCAAAGGGATATTTGGAAGCCCATAGAGGGCTATGGTGAAAAAGGAAATATCTTCCGCTCAAAACTGGAAAGAAGCTTTCTGAGAATCTGCTCTGTGTTCTGTTAATTCATCTCACACAGTTACATCTTTCCCTTCAAGAAGCCTTTCGCTAAGTCTCTTCTTGTGGAATTGGCAAAGTCATATTTGGAAGCCCCTAGAGGGCTATGGTGAAAAAGGAAATATCTTCCGTTCAAAACTGGAAAGAAGCTTTCTGAGAAACTGCTCTGTGTTCTGTAAATTCATCTCACAGAGTTACATCTTTCCCTTCAATAAGCCTTTCGCTAAGGCTGTTCTTGTGGAATTGGCAAAGGGATATTTGGAAGCCCATAGAGGGCTATGGTGAAAAAAGAAATATCTTCCGTTCAAAACTGGAAAGAAGCTTTCTGAGAAACTGCTCTGTGTTCTGTTAATTCATCTCACAGAGTTACATCTTTCCCTTCAAGAAGCCTTTCGCTAAGGCTGTTCTTGTGGAATTGGCAAAGGGATATTTCGAAGCCCATAGAGGGCTATGGTGAAAAAGGAAATATCTTCCGTTGAAAACTGGAAAGAAGCTTTCTGAGAAACTGCTCTGTGTTCTGTTAATTCATCTCACAGAGTTACATCTTTCCGTTCAAGAAGCCTTTCGCTAAGGCTGTTCTTGTGGAATTGGCAAAGTCATATTTGGAAGCCCATAGAGGGCTATTGGGAAAAAGGAAATATCTTCCGTTCAAAACTGGAAAGAAGCTTTCTGAGAAACTGGTCTGTGTTCTGTAAATTCAGCTCACAGAGTTACATCTTTCCCTTCAATGAGCCTTTCGCTAAGGCTGTTCTTGTGGAATTGGCAAAGTGATATTTGGAAGCCCATAGAGGGCTATGGTGAAAAAGGAAATATCTTCCGTTCAAAACTGGAAAGAAGCTTTCTGAGAAACTGCTCTGTGTTCTGTTAATTCATCTCACAGAGTTACATCTTTCCCTTCAAGAAGCCTTTCGCTAAGGCTGTTCTTGTGGAATTGGAAAAGGGGTATTTGGAAGCCCATAGAGGGCTATGGTGAAAAAGGAAATATCTTACGTTCAAAACTGGAAAGAAGCTTTCTGAGAAACTGCTCTGTGTTCTGTTAATTCATCTCACAGAGTTACATCTTTCCGTTCAAGAAGCCTTCCGCTAAGTCTGTTCTTGTGGAATTGGCAAAGTCATATTTGGAAGCCCATAGAGGGCTATGGGGAAAAAGGAAATATCTTCCGTTCAAAACTGGAAAGAAGCTTTCTGAGAAACTGCTCTGTGTTCTGTTAATTCATCTCACAGAGTTACATCTTTCCCTTCAAGAAGTCTTTCGCTAAGGCTGTTCTTGTGGAATTGGCAAAGGGATATTTGGAAGCCCATAGAGGGCTATGGTGAAAAAGGAAATATCTTCGGTTCAAAACTGTAAAGAAGCTTTCTGCGAAACTGCTCTGTGTTCCGTTAATTCATCTCACAGTGTTACATCTTTCCCTTCAAGAAGCCTTTCGCTAAGGCTGTTCTTGTGGAATTGGCAAAGGGATATTTGAAAGCCCATAGAGGGCTATGGTGAAAAAGGAAATATCTTCCGTTCAAAACTGGAAAGAAGCTTTCTGAGAAACTGCTCTGTGTTCTGTTAATTCATCTCACAGAGTTACATCTTTCCCCTCAAGAAGCCTTTCGCTAAGGCTGTTCTTGTGGAATTCGCAAAGGGATATTTGGAAGCCCATAGAGGGCTATGGTGAAAAAGGAAATGTCTTCCGTTAAAAACTGGAAAGAAGCTTTCTGAGAAACTGCTCTGTGTTCTGTTAATTCATCTCACAGAGTTACATCTTTCCCTTCAAGAAGCCTTTCGCTAAGGCTGTTCTTGTGCAATTGGCAAAGGGATATTTGGAAGCCCATAGAGGGCTATGGTGAAAAAGGAAATATCTTCCGTTCAAAACTGGAAAGAAGCTTTCTGAGAAACTGCTCTATGTTCTGTTAATTCATCTCACAGAGTTACATCTTTCCCTTCAAGAAGCCTTTCGCTAAGGCTGTTCTTGTGGAAATGGCAAAGGGATATTTGGAAGCCCATAGAGTTCTATGGTGAAAAAGGAAATATCTTCCGTTCAAAACTGGAAAGAAGCTTTCTGAGAAACTGCTCTGTGTTCTGTTAATTCATCTCACAGAGTTACATCTTTCCCTTCAAGAAGCCTTTCGCTAAGGCTGTTCTTGTGGAATTGGCAAAGGGATATTTCGAAGCCCATAGAGGGCAATGGTGAAAAAGGAAATATCTTCCGCTCAAAACTGGAAAGAAGCTTTCTGAGAAACTGCTCTGTGTTCTGTTAATTCATCTCAGAGAGTTACATCTTTCCCTTCAAGAAGCCTTTCGCTAAGGCTGTTCTTGTGGAATTGGCAAAGTCATATTTGGAAGCCCATAGAGGGCTTTGGGGAAAAAGGAAATATCTTCCGTTCAAAACTGGAAAGAAGCTTTCTGAGAAACTGCTCTGTGTTCTGTAAATTCAACTCACAGAGTTACATCTTTCCCTTCAAGAAGCCTTTCGCTAAGGCTGTTCTTGTGGAATTGGCAAAGGGATATTTGGAAGCCCATAGAGGGCTATGGTGAAAAAGGAAATATCTTCCGTTCAAAACTGGAAAGAAGCTTTCTGAAGAACAGCTCTGTGTTCTGTTAATTCATCTCACAGAGTTACATCTTTCCCTTCAAGAAGCCTTTCGCTAAGGCTGTTCTTGTGGAATTGGAAAAGGGATATTTAGAAGCCCATAGAGGGCTATGGTGAAAAAGGAAATATCTTCCGTTCAAAAATGGAAAGAAGCTTTCTGAGAAACTGCTCTGTGTTCTGTTAATTCATCTCACAGAGTTACATCTTTCCCTTCAAGAAGTCTTTCGCTAAGGCTGTTCTTGTGGAATTGGCAAAGGGATATTTGGAAGCCCATAGAGGGCTATGGTGAAAAAGGAAATATCTTCCGTTCAAAACTGGAAAGAAGCTTTCTGAGAAACTGCTCTGTGTTCTGTTAATTCATCTCACAGAGTTACATCTTTCCCTTCAAGAAGCCTTTCGCTAAGGCTGTTCTTGTGGAATTGGAAAAGGGGTATTTAGAAGCCCATAGAGGGCTATGGTGAAAAAGGAAATATCTTACGTTCAAAACTGGAAAGAAGCTTCCTGAGAAACTGCTCTGTGTTCTGTTAATTCATCTCACAGAGTTACATCTTTCCGTTCAAGAAGCCTTTCGCTAAGTCTGTTCTTGTGGAATTGGCAAAGTCATATTTGGAAGCCCCTAGAGGGCTATGGGGAAAAAGGAAATATCTTCCGTTCAAAACTGGAAAGAAGCTTTCTGAGAAACTGCTCTGTGTTCTGTTAATTCATCTCACAGAGTTACATCTTTCCCTTCAAGAAGCCTTTCGCTAAGGCTGTTCTTGTGGAATTGGTAAAGGGATATTTGGAAGCCCATAGAGGGCTATGTTGAAAAAGGAAATATCTTCCGTTGAAAACTGGAAACAATCCTTCTGAGAAACTGCTCTGTGTTCTGTTAATTCATCTCACAGAGTTACATCTTTCCGTTCAAGAAGCCTTTCGCTAAGGCTGTTCTTGTGGAATTGGCAAAGGGATATTTGGAAGCCCATAGAGTGCTATGGTGAAAAAGGAAATATCTTCCGCTCAAAACTGGAAAGAAGCTTTCTGAGAAACTGCTCTGTGTTCTGTTAATTCATCTCACAGAGTTACATCTTTCCCTTCAAGAAGTCTTTCGCTAAGGCTGTTCTTGTGGAATTGGCAAAGGGATATTTGGAAGCCCATAGAGGGCTATGGTGAAAAAGGAAATATCTTCCGTTTAAAACTGGAAAGAAGCTTTCTGAGAAACTGCTCTGTGTTCTGTTAATTCATCTCACAGAGTTACATCTTTCCCTTCAAGAAGTCTTTCGCTAAGGCTGTTCTTGTGGAATTGGCAAAGGGATATTTGGAAGCCCATAGAGGGCTATGGTGAAAAAAGAAATATCTTCGGTTCAAAACTGTAAAGAAGCTTTCTGCGAAACTGCTCTGTGTTCTGTTAATTCATCTCATGGAGTTACATCTTTCCCTTCAAGAAGCCTTTCGCTAAGGCTGTTCTTGTGGAATTGGCAAAGGGATATTTGAAAGCCCATAGAGGGCTATGGTGAAAAAGGAAATATCTTCCGTTCAAAACTGGAAAGAAGCTTTCTGAGAAACTGCTCTGTGTTCTGTTAATTCATCTCACAGAGTTACATCTTTCCCCTCAAGAAGCCTTTCGCTAAGGCTGTTCTTGTGGAATTGGCAAAGGGATATTTAGAAGCCCATAGAGGGCTATGGTGAAAAAGGAAATGTCTTCCGTTAAAAACTGGAAAGAAGCTTTCTGAGAAACTGCTTTGTGTTCTGTTAATTCATCTCACAGTGTTACATCTTTCCCTTCAAGAAGCCTTTCGCTAAGGCTGTTCTTGTACAATTGGCAAAGGGATATTTGGAAGCCCATAGAGGGCTATGGTGAAAAAGGAAATATCTTCCGTTCAAAACTGGAAAGAAGCTTTCTGAGAAACTGCTCTGTGTTCTGTAAATTCAACTCACAGAGTTACATCTTTCCCTTCAAGAAGCCTTTCGCTAAGGCTGTTCTTGTGGAATTGGCAAAGGGATATTTGGAAGCCCATAGAGGGCTATGGTGAAAAAGGAAATATCTTCCGTTCAAAACTGGAAAGAAGCTTTCTGAAGAACAGCTCTGTGTTCTGTTAATTCATCTCACAGAGTTACATCTTTCCCTTCAAGACGCCTTTCGCTAAGGCTGTTCTTGTGGAATTGGAAAAGGGGTATTTAGAAGCCCATAGAGGGCTATGGTGAAAAAGGAAATATCTTACGTTCAAAACTGGAAAGAAGCTTTCTGAGAAACTGCTCTGTGTTCTGTTAATTCATCTCACAGAGTTACATCTTTCCGTTCAAGAAGCCTTTCGCTAAGTCTGTTCTTGTGGAATTGGCAAAGTCATATTTGGAAGCCCATAGAGGGCTATGGGGAAAAAGGAAATATCTTCCGCTCAAAACTGGAAAGAAGCTTTCTGAGAAACTGCTCTGTGTTCTGTTAATTCATCTCACAGAGTTACATCTTTCCCTTCAAGAAGCCTTTCGCTAAGGCTGTTCTTGTGGAATTGGTAAAGGGATATTTGGAAGCCCATAGAGGGCTATGTTGAAAAAGGAAATATCTTCCGTTGAAAACTGGAAACAATCCTTCTGAGAAACTGCTCTGTGTTCTGTTAATTCATCTCACAGAGTTACATCTTTCCGTTCAAGAAGCCTTTCGCTAAGGCTGTTCTTGTGGAATTGGCAAAGGGATATTTGGAAGCCCATAGAGTGCTATGGTGGGAAAGGAAATATCTTCCGCTCAAAACTGGAAAGAAGCTTTCTGAGAAACTGCTCTGTGTTCTGTTAATTCATCTCACAGAGTTACATCTTTCCCTTCAAGAAGCCTTTCGCTAAGGCTGTTCTTGTGGAATTGGCAAAGGGATATTTGGAAGCCCATAGAGGGCTATGGTGAAAAAGGAAATGTCTTCCGTTAAAAACTGGAAAGAAGCTTTCTGAGAAACTGCTCTGTGTTCTGTTAATTCATCTCACAGAGTTACATCTTTCCCTTCAAGAAGCCTTTCGCTAAGGCTGTTCTTGTACAATTGGCAAAGGGATATTTGGAAGCCCATAGAGGGCTATGGTGAAAAAGGAAATATCTTCCGTTCAAAACTGGAAAGAAGCTTTCTGAGAAACTGCTCTATGTTCTCTTAATTCATCTCACAGAGTTACATCTTTCCCTTCAAGAAGCCTTTCGCTAAGGCTGTTCTTGTGGAATTGGCAAAGGGATATTTGGAAGCCCATAGAGGACTATGGTGAAAAAGGAAATATCTTCCGTTCAAAACTGGAAAGAAGCTTTCTGAGAAACTGCTCTGTGTTCTGTTAATTCATCTCACAGAGTTACATCTTTCCCTTCAAGAAGCCTTTCGCTAAGGCTGTTCTTGTGGAATTGGCAAAGGGATATTTCGAAGCCCATAGAGGGCAATGGTGAAAAAGGAAATATCTTCCGCTAAAAACTGGAAAGAAGCTTTCTGAGAAAGTGCTCTGTGTTCTGTTAATTCATCTCACAGAGTTACATCTTTCCCTTCAAGAAGCCTTTCGCTAAGGCTGTTCTTGTGGAATTGGCAAAGTCATATTTGGAAGCCCATAGAGGGCTTTGGGGAAAAAGGAAATATCTTCCGTTCAAAACTGGAAAGAAGCTTTCTGAGAAACTGCTCTGTGTTCTGTTAATTCATATCACAGAGTTACCTGTTTCCCTTCAAGAAGCCTTTCGCTAAGGCTGTTCTTGTGGAATAGGCAAAGGGATATTTGGAAGCCCATAGAGGGCTATGGTGAAAAAGGAAATATCTTCCGTTCAAAACTGGAAAGAAGCTTTCTGAAAAACTGCTCTGTGTTCTGTTAATTCATCTCACAGAGTTACATCTTTCCCTTCAAGAAGCCTTTCGCTAAGGCTGTTCTTGTGGAATTGGAAAAGGGGTATTTAGAAGCCCATAGAGTTCTATTGTGAAAAAGGAAATATCTTCCGTTCAAAACTGGAAAGAAGCTTTCTGAGAAACTGCTCTGTGTTCTGTTAATTCATCTCACAGAGTTACATCTTTCCCTTCAAGAAGCCTTTCGCTAAGGCTGTTCTTGTGGAATTGGCAAAGGGATATTTCGAAGCCCATAGAGGGCTATGGTGAAAAAGGAAATATCTTCCGTTCAAAACTGGAAAGAACCTTTTGAGAAACTGCTCTGTGTTCTGTTAATTCATATCACAGAGTTACCTCTTTCCCTTCAAGAAGCCTTTCGCTAAGGCTGTTCTTGTGGAATTGGAAAAGGGGTATTTAGAAGCCCATAGAGTTCTATGGTGAAAAAGGAAATATCTTCCGTTCAAAACTGGAAAGAAGCTTTCTGAGAAACTGCTCTGTGTTATGTTAATTCATCTCACAGAGTTACATCTCTCCCTTCAAGAAGCCTTTCGCTAAGGCTGTTCTTGTGGAATTGGCAAAGGGATATTTGGAAGCCCATAGAGGGCTATGGTGAAAAAGGAAATATCTTCCGTTCAAAACTGGAAAGAACCTTTTGAGAAACTGCTCTGTGTTCTGTTAATTCATATCACAGAGTTACCTCTTTCCCTTCAAGAAGCCTTTCGCTAAGGCTGTTCTTGTGGAATTGGAAAAGGGGTATTTAGAAGCCCATAGAGGGCTATGGTGAAAAAGGAAATATCTTACGTTCAAAACTGGAAAGAAGCTTTCTGAGAAACTGCTCTGTGTTCTGTTAATTCATCTCACAGAGTTACATCTTTCCGTTCAAGAAGCCTTTCGCTAAGTCTGTTCTTGTGGAATTGGCAAAGTCATATTTGGAAGCCCATAGAGGCCTATGGGGAAAAAGGAAATATCTTCCGTTCAAAACTGGAAAGAAGCTTTCTGAGAAACTGCTCTGTGTTCTGTTAATTCATCTCACAGAGTTACATCTTTCCCTTCAAGAAGCCTTTCGCTAAGGCTGTTCTTGTGGAATTTCTAAAGGGATATTTGGAAGCCCATAGAGGGCTATGTTGAAAAAGGAAATATCTTCCGTTGCAAACTGGAAACAATCCTTCTGAGAAACTGCTCTGTGTTCTGTTAATTCATCTCACAGAGTTACATCTTTCCGTTCAAGAAGCCTTTCGCTAAGGCTGTTCTTGTGGAATTGGCAAAGGGATATTTGGAAGCCCATAGAGTGCTATGGTGAAAAAGGAAATATCTTCCGCTCAAAACTGGAAAGAAGCTTTCTGAGAAACTGCTCTATGTTCTGTTAATTCATCTCACAGAGTTACATCTTTCCCTTCAAGAAGCCTTTCGCTAAGGCTGTTCTTGTGGAATTGGCAAAGGGATATTTGGAAGCCCATAGAGGGCTATGGTGAAAAAGGAAATATCTTCCGCTAAAAACTGGAAAGAAGCTTTCTGAGAAACTGCTCTGTGTTCTGTTAATTCATCTCACAGAGTTACATCTTTCCCTTCAAGAAGCCTTTCGCTAAGGCTGTTCTTGTGGAATTGGCAAAGTCATATTTGGAAGCCCATAGAGGGCTTTGGGGAAAAAGGAAATATCTTCCGTTCAAAACTGGAAAGAAGCTTTCTGAGAAACTGATCTGTGTTCTGTAAATTCAACTCACAGAGTTACATCTTTCCCTTCAAGAAGCCTTTCGCTAAGGCTGTTCTTGTGGAATTGGCAAAGGGATATTTGGAAGACCATAGAGGGCTATGGTGAAAAAGGAAATAACTTCCGTTCAAAACTGGAAAGAAGCTTTCTGAAGAACAGCTCTGTGTTCTGTTAATTCATCTCACACAGTTACATCTTTCCCTTCAAGAAGCCTTTCGCTAAGGCTGTTCTTGTGGAATTGGAAAAGGGATATTTAGAAGCCCATAGAGGGCTATGGTGAAAAAGGAAATATCTTCCGTTCAAAAATGGAAAGAAGCTTTCTGAGAAACTGCTCTGTGTTCTGTTAATTCATCTCACAGAGTTACATCTTTCCCTTCAAGAAGTCTTTCGCTAAGGCTGTTCTTGTGGAATTGTCAAAGGGATATTTGGAAGCCCATAGAGGGCTATCGTGAAAAAGGAAATATCTTCCGTTCAAAACTGGAAAGAAGCTTTCTGAGAAACTGCTCTGTGTTCTGTTAATTCATATCACAGAGTTACCTGTTTCCCTTCAAGAAGCCTTTCGCTAATGCTGTTCTTGTGGAATTGGCAAAGGGATATTTGGAAGCCCATAGAGGGCTATGGTGAAAAAGGAAATATCTTCCGTTCAAAACTGGAAAGAAGCTTTCTGAGAAACTGCTCTGTGTTCTGTAAATTCATCTCACAGAGTTACATCTTTCCCTTCAATAAGCCTTTCGCTAAGGCTGTTCTTGTGGAATTGGCAAAGGGATATTTCGAAGCCCATAGAGGGCTATGGTGAAAAAGGAAATATCTTCCGTTGAAAACTGGAAATAATCCTTCTGAGAAACAGCTCTGTGTTCTGTTAATTCATCTCACAGAGTTACATCTTTCCGTTCCAGAAGCCTTTCGCTAAGGATGTTCTTGTGGAATTGGCAAAGTCATATTTGGAAGCCCATAGAGGGCTATTGGGAAAAAGGAAATATCTTCCGTTCAAAACTGGAAAGAAGCTTTCTGAGAAACTGGTCTGTGTTCTGTAAATTCAGCTCACAGAGTTACATCTTTCCCTTCAATGAGCCTTTCGCTAAGGCTGTTCTTGTGGAATTGGCAAAGTGATATTTGGAAGCCCATAGAGGGCTATGGTGAAAAAGGAAATATCTTCCGTTCAAAACTGGAAAGAAGCTTTCTGAGAAACTGCTCTGTGTTCTGTTAATTCATCTCACAGAGTTACATCTTTCCCTTCAAGAAGCCTTTCGCTAAGGCTGTTCTTGTGGAATTGGAAAAGGGGTATTTAGAAGCCCATAGATGGCTATGGTGAAAAAGGAAATATCTTACGTTCAAAACTGGAAAGAAGCTTTCTGAGAAACTGCTCTGTGTTCTGTTAATTCGTCTCACAGAGTTACATCTTTCCGTTCAAGAAGCCTTCCGCTAAGTCTGTTCTTGTGGAATTGGCAAAGTCATATTTGGAAGCCCATAGAGGGCTATGGGGAAAAAGGAAATATCTTCCGTTCAAAACTGGAAAGAAGCTTTCTGAGAAACTGCTCTGTGTTCTGTTAATTGATCTCACAGAGTTACATCTTTCCCTTCAAGAAGCCTTTCGCTAAGGCTGTTCTTGTGGAATTGGTAAAGGGATATTTGGAAGCCCATAGAGGGCTATGTTGAAAAAGGAAATATCTTCCGTTGAAAACTGGAAACAATCCTTCTGAGAAACTGCTCTGTGTTCTGTTAATTCATCTCACAGAGTTACATCTTTCCGTTCAAGAAGCCTTTCGCTAAGGCTGTTCTTGTGGAATTGGCAAAGGGATATTTGGAAGCCCATAGAGTGCTATGGTGAAAAAGGAAATATCTTCCGTTCAAAACTGGAAAGAAGCTTTCTGAGAAACTGCTCTGTGTTCTGTTAATTCATCTCACAGAGTTACATCTTTCCCTTCAAGAAGTCTTTCGCTAAGGGTGTTCTTGTGGAATTGGCAAAGGGATATTTGGAAGCCCATAGAGGGCTATGGTGAAAAAGGAAATATCTTCCGTTTAAAACTGGAAAGAAGCTTTCTGAGAAACTGCTCTGTGTTCTGTTAATTCATCTCACAGAGTTACATCTTTCCCTTCAAGAAGTCTTTCGCTAAGGCTGTTCTTGTGGAATTGGCAAAGGGATATTTGGAAGCCCATAGAGGGCTATGGTGAAAAAGGAAATATCTTCCGTTCAAAACTGTAAAGAAGCTTTCTGAGAAACTGCTCTGTGTTCTGTAATTCATCTCACAGAGTTACATCTTTCCCCTCAAGAAGCCTTTCGCTAAGGCTGTTCTTGTGGAATTCGCAAAGGGATATTTGGAAGCCCATAGAGGGCTATGGTGAAAAAGGAAATGTCTTCCGTTAAAAACTGGAAAGAAGCTTTCTGAGAAACTGCTCTGTGTTCTGTTAATTCATCTCACAGAGTTACATCTTTCCCTTCAAGAAGCCTTTCGCTAAGGCTGTTCTTGTGCAATTGGCAAAGGGATATTTGGAAGCCCATAGAGGGCTATGGTGAAAAAGGAAATATCTTCCGTTCAAAACTGGAAAGAAGCTTTCTGAGAAACTGCTCTATGTTCTGTTAATTCATCTCACAGAGTTACATCTTTCCCTTCAAGAAGCCTTTCGCTAAGGCTGTTCTTGTGGAATTGGCAAAGGGATATTTGGAAGCCCATAGAGGGCTATCGTGAAAAAGGAAATATCTTCCGTTCAAAACTGGAAGGAAGCTTTCTGAGAAACTGCTCTGTGTTCTGTTAATTCATCTCACAGAGTTACATCTTTCCCTTCAAGAAGCCTTTCGCTAAGGCTGTTCTTGTGGAATTGGCAAAGGGATATTTCGAAGCCTATAGAGGGCTATGGTGAAAAAGGAAATATCTTCCGTTCAAAACTGGAAAGAAGCTTTCTGAGAAACTGCTCTGTGTTCTGTTAATTCATCTCACAGAGTTACATCTTTCCCTTCAAGAAGCCTTTCGCTAAGGCTGTTCTTGTGGAATTGGAAAAGGGGTATTTAGAAGCCCATAGAGGGCTATGGTGAAAAAGGAAATATCTTACGTTCAAAACTGGAAAGAAGCTTTCTGAGAAACTGCTCTGTGTTCTGTTAATTCATCTCACAGAGTTACATCTTTCCGTTCAAGAAGCCTTTCGCTAAGTCTGTTCTTGTGGAATTGGCAAAGTCATATTTGGAAGCCCATAGAGGGCTATGGGGAAAAAGG
This sequence comes from Chlorocebus sabaeus, assembly GCF_047675955.1. Lineage (NCBI taxonomy): Eukaryota > Metazoa > Chordata > Mammalia > Primates > Cercopithecidae > Chlorocebus > Chlorocebus sabaeus. The sequence goes on along the minus strand of NW_027327925.1, from coordinate 923,582 downwards.
AAATATCTTCCGTTCAAAACTGGAAAGAAGCTTTCTGAGAAACTGCTCTGTGTTCTGTTAATTCATCTCACAGAGTTACATCTTTCCCTTCAAGAAGCCTTTCGCTAAGGCTGTTCTTGTGGAATTGGTAAAGGGATATTTGGAAGCCCATAGAAGGCTATGTTGAAAAAGGAAATATCTTCCGTTGAAAACTGGAAACAATCCTTCTGAGAAACTGCTCTGTGTTCTGTTAATTCATCTCACAGAGTTACATCTTTCCGTTCAAGACGCCTTTCGCTAAGGCTGTTCTTGTGGAATTGGCAAAGGGATATTTGGAAGCCCATAGAGTGCTATGGTGAAAAAGGAAATATCTTCCGCTCAAAACTGGAAAGAAGCTTTCTGAGAAACTGCTCTGTGTTCTGTTAATTCATCTCACAGAGTTACATCTTTCCCTTCAAGAAGTATTTCGCTAAGGCTGTTCTTGTGGAATTGGCAAAGGGATATTTGGAAGCCCATAGAGGGCTATGGTGAAAAAGGAAATATCTTCCGTTCAAAACTGGAAAGAAGCTTTCTGAAGAACAGCTCTGTGTTCTGCTAATTCATCTCACAGAGTTACATCTTTCCCTTCAAGAAGCCTTTCGCTAAGGCTGTTCTTGTGGAATTGGAAAAGGGATATTTAGAAGCCCATAGAGGGCTATGGTGAAAAAGGAAATATCTTCCGTTCAAAAATGGAAAGAAGCTTTCTGAGAAACTGCTCTGTGTTCTGTTAATTCATCTCACAGAGTTACATCTTTCCCTTCAAGAAGTCTTTCGCTAAGGCTGTTCTTGTGGAATTGGCAAAGGGATATTTGGAAGCCCATAGAGGGCTATGGTGAAAAAGGAAATATCATCCGTTCAAAACTGGAAAGAAGCTTTCTGAGAAACTGCTCTGTGTTCTGTTAATTCATATCACAGAGTTACCTGTTTCCCTTCAAGAAGCCTTTCGCTAAGGCTGTTCTTGTGGAATTGGCAAAGGGATATTTGGAAGCCCATAGAGGGCAATGGTGAAAAAGGAAATATCTTCCGTTCAAAACTGGAAAGAAGCTTTCTGAAAAACTGCTCTGTGTTCTCTTAATTCATCTCACAGAGTTACATCTTTCCCTTCAAGAAGCCTTTCGCTAAGGCTGTTCTTGTGGAATTGGAAAAGGGGTATTTAGAAGCCCATAGAGTTCTATGGTGAAAAAGGAAATATCTTCCGTTCAAAACTGGAAAGAAGCTTTCTGAGAAACTGCTCTGTGTTCTGTTAATTCATCTCACAGAGTTACATCTTTCCCTTCAAGAAGCCTTTCGCTAAGGCTGTTCTTGTGGAATTGGCAAAGGGATATTTCGAAGCCCATAGAGGGCTATGGTGAAAAAGGAAATATCTTCCGTTCAAAACTGGAAAGAAGCTTTCTGAGAAACTGCTCTGTGTTCTGTTAATTCATCTCACAGAGTTACATCTTTCCCTTCAAGAAGCCTTTCGCTAAGGCTGTTCTTGTGGAATTGGCAAAGGGATATTTGGAAGCCCATAGAGGGCTATGGTGAAAAAGGAAATATCTTCCGTTCAAAACTGGAAAGAAGCTTTCTGAGAAACTGCTCTGTGTTCTGTTAATTCATATCACAGAGTTACCTCTTTCCCTTCAAGAAGCCTTTCGCTAAGGCTGTTCTTGTGGAATTGGAAAAGGGGTATTTAGAAGCCCATAGAGGGCTATGGTGAAAAAGGAAATATCTTCCGTTCAAAACTGGAAAGAAGCTTTCTGAGAAACTGCTCTGTGTTCTGTTAATTCATCTCACAGAGTTACATCTTTCCCTTCAGGAAGTCTTTCGCTAAGGCTGTTCTTGTGGAATTGGTAAAGGGATATTTGGAAGCCCATAGAGGGCTATGTTGAAAAAGGAAATATCTTCCGTTGAAAACTGGAAACAATCCTTCTGAGAAACTGCTCTGTGTTCTGTTAATTCATCTCACAGAGTTACATCTTTCCCTTCAAGAAGCCTTTCGCTAAGGCTGTTCTTGTGGAATTGGCAAAGGGATATTTCGAAGCCCATAGAGTGCTATGGTGAAAAAGGAAATATCTTCCGTTCAAAACTGGAAAGAAGCTTTCTGAGAAACTGCTCTGTGTTCTGTTAATTCATCTCATGGAGTTACATCTTTCCCTTCAAGAAGCCTTTCGCTAAGGCTGTTCTTGTGGAATTGGCAAAGGGATATTTGAAAGCCCATAGAGGGCTATGGTGAAAAAGGAAATATCTTCCGTTCAAAACTGGAAAGAAGCTTTCTGAGAAACTGCTCTGTGTTCTGTTAATTCATCTCACAGAGTTACATCTTTCCCTTCAAGAAGCCTTTCGCTAAGGCTGTTCTTGTGCAATTGGCAAAGGGGTATTTGGAAGCCCATAGAGGGCTATGGTGAAAAAGGAAATATCTTCCGTTCAAAACTGGAAAGAAGCTTTCTGAGAAACTGCTCTATGTTCTGTTAATTCATCTCACAGAGTTACATCTTTCCCTTCAAGAAGCCTTTCGCTAAGGCTTTTCTTGTGGAATTGGCAAAGGGATATTTGGAAGCCCATAGAGGGTTATGGTGAAAAAGGAAAAATCTTCCGTTCAAAACTGGAAAGAATCTTTCTGAGAAACTGCTCTGTGTTCTGTTAATTCATCTCACAGAGTTACATCTTTCCCTTCAAGAAGCCTTTCGCTAAGGCTGTTCTTGTGGAATTGGCAGAGTGATATTTGGAAGCCCATAGAGGGCTATGGTGAAAAAGGAAATATCTACCGTTCAAAACTGGAAAGAAGCTTTCTGAAAAACTGCTCTGTGTTCTGTTAATTCATCTCACAGAGTTACATCTTTCCCTTCAAGAAGCCTTTCGCTAAGGCTGTTCTTGTGGAACTGGCACAGGGATATTTGGAAGGCCATAGAGGGCTATGGTGAAAAAGGAAATATCTTCCGTTCAAAACTGGAAAGAAGCTTTCTGAGAAACTGCTCTGTGTTCGGTAAATTCATCTCACAGAGGTACATCTTTCCCTTCAAGAAGCCTTTCGCTAAGGCTGTTCTTGTGGAATTGGCAAAGCGATATTTCGAAGCCCATAGAGGGCTATGGTGAAAAAGGAAATATCTTCCGCTCAAAACTGGAAAGAAGCTTTCTGAGAAACTGCTCTGTGTTCTGTTAATTCATCTCACAGAGTTACATCTTTCCCTTCAAGAAGCCTTTCGCTAAGGCTGTTCTTGTGGAATTGGCAAAGTCATATTTGGAAGCCCATAGAAGGCTTTGGGGAAAAAGGAAATATCTTCCGTTCAAAACTGGAAAGAAGCTTTCTGAGAAACTGCTCTGTGTTCTGTAAATTCATCTCACAGAGTTACATCTTTCCCTTCAAGAAGCCTTTCGCTAAGGCTGTTCTTGTGTAATTGGCAAAGGGATATTTGGAAGCCCATAGAGGGCTATGGGTAAAAAGGAAATATCTTCCGTTCAAAACTGGAAAGAAGCTTTCTGAAGAACAGCTCTGTGTTCTGTTAATTCATCTCACAGAGTTACATCTTTCCCTTCAAGAAGCCTTTCGCTAAGGCTGTTCTTGTGGAATTGGCAAAGGGATATTTGGAAGCCCATAGAGGGTTATGGTGAAAAAGGAAATATCTTCCGTTCAAAACTGGAAAGAAGCTTTCTGTGAAACTGCTCTGTGTTCTGTTAATTCATCTCACAGAGTTACATCTTTCCCTTCAAGAAGCCTTTCGCTAAGGCTTTTCTTGTGGAAATGGCAAAGGGATATTTGGAAGCCCATAGAGGGCTATGTTGAAAAAGGAAATATCTTCCGTTGAAAACTGGAAACAATCCTTCTGAGAAACTTCCCTGTGTTCTGTTAATTCATCTCACAGAGTTACATCTTTCCCTTCAAGAAGCCTTTCGCTAAGGCTGTTCTTGTGGAATTGGCAAAGGGATATTTGGAAGCCCATAGAGTGCTATGGTGAAAAAGGAATTATCTTCCGTTCAAAACTGGAAAGAAACTTTCTGAGAAACTGCTCTGTGTTCTGTTAATTCATCTCACAGAGTTACATCTTTCCCTTCAAGAAGTCTTTCGCTAAGGCTGTTCTTGTGGAATTGGCAAAGGGATATTTGGAAGCCCATAGAGGGCTATGGTGAAAACGGAAATATCTTCGGTTCAAAACTGGAAAGAAGCTTTCTGAGAAACTGCTCTGTGTTCTGTTAATTCATCTCATGGAGTTACATCTTTCCCTTCAAGAAGCCTTTCGCTAAGGCTGTTCTTGTGGAATTGGCAAAGGGTATTTGAAAGCCCATAGAGGGCTATGGTGAAAAAGGAAATATGTTCCGTTCACAACTGGAAAGAAGCTTTCTGAGAAACTGCTCTGTGTTCTGTTAATTCATCTCACAGAATTACATCTTTCCCTTCAAGAAGCCTTTCGTAAGGCTGTTCTTGTGGAATTGGCGAAGGGATATTTGGAAGCCCATAGAGGTCTATGGTGAAAAAGGAAATATCTTCCGTTCAAAACTGGAAAGAAGCTTTCTGAGAAACTGCTCTGTGTTCTGTTAATTCATCTCACAGAGTTACATCTTTCCCTTCAAGAAGCCTTTCGCTAAGGCTGTTCTTGTGGAATTGGCAAAGGGATATTTGGAAGCCCAGAGAGGGCTATGGTGAAAAAGGAAATATCTTCCGTTAAAAACTGGAAAGAAGCTTTCTGAGAAACTGCTCTGTGTTCTGTTAATTCATCTCACAGAGTTACATCTTTCCCTTCAAGAAGTCTTTCGCTAAGGCTTTTCTTGTGGAATTGGCAAAGGGATATTTGGAAGCCCATAGAGGGCTATGGTGAAAAAGGAAATATCTTCCGTTCAAAACTGGAAAGAAGCTTTCTGAGAAACTGCTCTGTGTTCTGTTAATTCATCTCACAGAGTTACATCTTTCCCTTCAAGAAGCCTTTCGCTAAGGCTGTTCTTGTGCAATGGGCAAAGGGATATTTGGAAGCCCGTAGAGGGCTATGGTGAAAAAGGAAATATCTTCCGCTCAAAACTGGAAAGAAGCTTTCTCAGAAACTGCTCTGTGTTCTGTTAATTCATCTCACAGAGTTACATCTTTCCCTTCAAGAAGCCTTTCGCTAAGGCTGTTCTTGTGGAAATGGCAAAGTCATATTTGGAAGCCCATAGAGGGCTATGGGGAAAAAGGAAACATCTTCCGTTCAAAACTGGAAAGAAGCTTTCTGAGAAACTGCTCTGTGTTCTGTAAATTCATCTCACAGAGTTACATCTTTCCCTTCAATGAGCCTTTCGCTAAGGCTGTTCTTGTGGAATAGGCAAAGGGATATTTGGAAGCCCATAGAGGGCTATGGTGAAAAAGGAAATATCTTCCGTTCAAAACTTGAAAGAAGCTTTCTGAGAAACTGCTCTGTGTTCTGTTAATTCATCTCACAGAGTTACATCTTTCCCTTCAAGAAGCCTTTCGCTAAGGCTGTTCTTGTGGAATTGGAAAAGGGTTATTTAGAAGCCCATAGAGTTCTATGGTGAAAAAGGAAATATCTTCCGTTCAAAACTGGAAAGAAGCTTTCTGAGAAACTGCTCTGTGTTCTGTTAATTCATCTCACAGAGTTACATCTTTCCCTTCAAGAAGCCTTTCGCTAAGGCTGTTCTTGTGGAATTGGCAAAGGGATATTTCGAAGCCCATAGAGTGCTATGGTGAAAAAGGAAATATCTTCCGTTCAAAACTGGAAAGAAGCTTTCTGAGAAACTGCTCTGTGTTCTGTTAATTCATCTCACAGAGTTACATCTTTCCCTTCAAGAAGCCTTACGCTAAGGCTGTTCTTGTGGAATTGGCAAAGGGATATTTGGAAGCCCATAGAGGGCTATGGTGAAAAAGGAAATATCTTCCGCTCAAAACTGGAAAGAAGCTTTCTGAGAAACTGCTCTGTGTTCTGTTAATTCATCTCACATAGCTACATCTTTCCCTTCAAGAAGCCTTTCGCTAAGGCTGTTCTTGTGGAATTGGCAAAGTCATATTTGGAAGCCCATAGAGGGCTATGGGGAAAAAGGAAATATCTTCCGTTCAAAACTGGAAAGAAGCTTTCTGAGAAACTGCTCTGTGTTCTGTTAATTCATCTCACAGAGTTACATCTTTCCCTTCAAGAAGTCTTTCGCTAAGGCTGTTCTTGTGGAATTGGCAAAGGGATATTTGGAAGCCCATAGAGGGCTATGGTGAAAAAGGAAATATCTTCCGTTTAAAACTGGAAAGAAGCTTTCTGAGAAACTGCTCTGTGTTCTGTTAATTCATCTCACAGAGTTACATCTTTCCCTTCAAGAAGCCTTACGCTAAGGCTGTTCTTGTGGAATTGGCAAAGGGATATTTGGAAGCCCATAGAGGGCTATGGTGAAAAAGGAAATATCTTCCGCTCAAAACTGGAAAGAAGCTTTCTGAGAAACTGCTCTGTGTTCTGTTAATTCATCTCACAGAGTTACATCTTTCCCTTCAAGAAGCCTTTCGCTAAGGCTGTTCTTGTGGAATTGGAAAAGGGGTATATAGAAGCCCATAGAGTTCTATGGTGAAAAAGGAAATATCTTCCGTTCAAAACTGGAAAGAAGCTTTCTGAGAAACTGCTCTGTGTTCTGTTAATTCATCTCACAGAGTTACATCTTTCCCTTCAAGAAGCCTTTCGCTAAGGCTGTTCTTGTGGAATTGGCAAAGGGATATTTCGAAGCCCATAGAGGGCTATGGTGAAAAAGGGAATATCTTCCGTTCAAAACTGGAAAGAAGCTTTCTGAGAAACTGCTCTGTGTTCTGTTAATTCATCTCACAGAGTTTCATCTTTCCCTTCAAGGAGCCTTTCGCTAAGGCTGTTCTTGTGGAATTGGCAAAGGGATATTTGGAAGCCCATAGAGTGCTAAGGTGAAAAAGGAAATATCTTCCGTTCAAAACTGGATAGAAGCTTTCTAAGAAACTGCTCTGTGTTCTGTTAATTCATCTCACAGAGTTACATCTTTCCCTTCAAGAAGTCTTTCGCTAAGGCTGTTCTTGTGGAATTGGCAAAGGGATATTTGGAAGCCCATAGAGGGCTATTGTGAAAAAGGAAATATCTTCCGCTCAAAACTGGAAAGAAGCTTTCTGAGAAACTGCTCTGTGTTCTGTTAATTCATCTCACAGAGTTACATCTTTCCCTTCAAGAAGCCTTTCGCTAAGGCTGTTCTTGTGGAATTGGCAAAGTCATATTTGGAAGCCCATAGAGGGCTATGGGGAAAAAGGAAATATCTTCCGTTCAAAACTGGAAAGAAGCTTTCTGAGAAACTGCTCTGTGATCTGTAAATTCATCTCACAGAGTTACATCTTTCCCTTCAATGAGGCTTTCGCTAAGGCTGTTCTTGTGGAATTGGCAAAGGGATATTTGGAAGCCCATAGAGGTCTATGGTGAAAAAGGAAATATCTTCCGTTCAAAACTGGAAAGAAGCTTTCTGAGAAACTGCTCTGTGTTCTGTTAATTCATCTCACAGAGTTACATCTTTCCCTTCAAGAAGCCTTTCGCTAAGGCTGTTCTTGTGGAATTGGAAAAGGGGTATTTAGAAGCCCATAGAGTTCTATGGTGAAAAAGGAAATATCTTCCGTTCAAAACTGGAAAGAAGCTTTCTGAGAAACTGCTCTGTGTTCTGTTAATTCATCTCACAGAGTTACATCTTTCCCTTCAAGAAGCCTTTCGCTAAGGCTGTTCTTTTGGAATTGGCAAAGGGATATTTCGAAGCCCATAGAGGGCTATGGTGAAAAAGGAAATATCTTCCGTTCAAAACTGGAAAGAAGCTTTCTGAGAAACTGCTCTGTGTTCTGTTAATTCATCTCACAGAGTTACATCTTTCCCTTCAAGAAGTCTTTCGCTAAGGCTGTTCTTGTGGAATTGGCAAGGGGATATTTGGAAGCCCATAGAGGGCTATTGTGAAAAAGGAAATATCTTCCGTTCAAAACTGGAAAGAAGCTTTCTGAGAAACTGCTCTGTGTTCTCTTAATTCATCTCACAGAGTTACATCTTTCCCTTCAAGAAGCCTTTCGCTAAGGCTGTTCTTGTGGAATTGGCAAAGGGATATTTGGAAGCCCATAGAGGGCTATGGTGAAAAAGGAAATATCTTCTGCTCAAAACTGGAAAGAAGCTTTCTGAGAAACTGCTCTGTGTTCTGTTAATTCATCTCACAGAGTTACATCTTTCCCTTCAAGAAGCCTTTCGCTAAGGCTGTTCTTGTGGAATTGGCAAAGTCATATTTGGAAGCCCATAGAGGGCTATGGGGAAAAAGGAAATATCTTCCGTTCAAAACTGGAAAGAAGCTTTCTGAGAAACTGCTCTGTGTTCTGTAAATTCATCTCACAGAGTTACATCTTTCCCTTCAATGAGCCTTTCGCTAAGGCTGTTCTTGTGGAATTGGCAAAGGGATATTTGGAAGCCCATAGAGGTCTATGGTGAAAAAGGAAATATCTTCCGTTCAAAACTGGAAAGAAGCTTTCTGAGAAACTGCTCTGTGTTCTGTTAATTCATCTCACAGAGTTACATCTTTGCCTTCAAGAAGCCTTTCGCTAAGGCTGTTCTTGTGGAATTGGTAAAGAGATACTTGGAAGCATATAGAGGGCTATGTTGAAAAAGGAAATATATTTCGTTGAAAACTGGAAACAATCCTTCTGAGAAACTGCTCTGTGTTCTGTTAATTCATCTCACAGAGTTACATCTTTCCCTTCAAGAAGCCTTTCGCTAAGGCTGTTCTTGTGGAACTGGCAAAGGGATATTTGGAAGCCCATAGAGGGCTATGGTGAAAAAGGAAATATCTTCCGTTCAAAACTGGAAAGAAGCTTTCTGAGAAACTGCTCTGTGTTCTGTTAATTCATCTCACAGAGTTACATCTTTCCCTTCAAGAAGTCTTTCGCTAAGGCTGTTCTTGTGGAATTGGCTAAGGAATATTTGGACGCCCATAGAGGCCTATGGTGAAAAAGGAAATATCTTCCGTTCAAAACTGGAAAGAAGCTTTCTGAAGAACAGCTCTGTGTTCTGTTAATTCATCTCACAGAGTTACATCTTTCCCTTCAAGAAGCCTTTCGCTAAGGCTGTTCTTTTGGAATTGGAAAAGGGATATTTAGAAGCCCATAGAGGGCTATGGTGAAAAAGGAAATATCTTCCGTTCAAAAATGGAAAGAAGCTTTCTGAGAAACTCCTCTGTGTTCTGTTAATTCATCTCACAGAGTTACATCTTTCCCTTCAAGAAGTCTTTCGCTAAGGCTGTTCTTGTGGAATTGGCAAAGGGATATTTGGAAGCCCATAGAGGGCTATGGTGAAAAAGGAAATATGTTCCGTTCAAAACTGGAAAGAAGCTTTCTGAGAAACTGCTCTGTGTTCTGTTAATTCATATCACAGAGTTACCTCTTTCCCTTCAAGAAGCCTTTCGCTAAGGCTGTTCTTGTGGAATTGGCAAAGGGATATTTGGAAGCCCATAGAGGGCTATGGTGAAAAAGGAAATATCTTCCGTTCAGAACTGGAAAGAAGCTTTCTGAGAAACTGCTCTGTGTTCTGTTAATTCATCTCACAGAGTTACATCTTTCCCTTCAAGAAGTCTTTCGCTAAGGCTGTTCTTGTGGAATTGGTAAAGGGATATTTGGAAGCCCATAGAGGTCTATGGTGAAAAAGGAAATATCTTCCGTTCAAAACTGGAAAGAAGCTTTCTGAGAAACTGCTCTGTGTTCTGTAAATTCATCTCACATAGTTACATCTTTCCCTTCAAGAAGCCTTTCGCTAAGGCTGTTCTTGGGAATTGGCAAAGTGATATTTGGAAGCCCATAGAGGGCTATGGTGAAAAAGGAAATATCTACCGTTCAAAACTGGAAAGAAGCTTTCTGAAAAACTGCTCTGTGTTCTGTTAATTCATCTCACAGAGTTACATCTTTCCCTTCAAGAAGCCTTACGCTAAGGCTGTTCTTGTGGAATTGGCAAAGGGATATTTGGAAGCCCATAGAGGGCTATGGTGAAAAAGGAAATATCTTCCGCTCAAAACTGGAAAGAAGCTTTCTGAGAAACTGCTCTGTGTTCTGTTAATTCATCTCACATAGCTACATCTTTCCCTTCAAGAAGCCTTTCGCTAAGGCTGTTCTTGTGGAATTGGCAAAGTCATATTTGGAAGCACATAGAGGGCTATGGGGAAAAAGGAAATATCTTCCGTTCAAAACTGGAAAGAAGCTTTCTGAGAAACTGCTCTGTGTTCTGTTAATTCATCTCACAGAGTTACATCTTTCCCTTCAAGAAGCCTTTCGCTAAGGCTGTTCTTGTGGAATTGGCAAAGGGATATTTGGAAGCCCATAGAGGGCTATGGTGAAAAAGGAAATATCTTCCGTTTAAAACTGGAAAGAAGCTTTCTGAGAAACTGCTCTGTGTTCTGTTAATTCATCTCACAGAGTTACATCTTTCCCTTCAAGAAGCCTTACGCTAAGGCTGTTCTTGTGGAATTGGCAAAGGGATATTTGGAAGCCCATAGAGGGCTATGGTGAAAAAGGAAATATCTTCCGTTCAAAACTGGAAAGAAGCTTTCTGAGAAACTGCTCTGTGTTCTGTTAATTCATCTCACAGAGTTACATCTTTCCCTTCAAGAAGCCTTTCGCTAAGGCTGTTCTTGTGGAATTGGAAAAGGGGTATTTAGAAGCCCATAGAGGGCTATGGTGAAAAAGGAAATATCTTCCGTTCAAAACTGGAAAGAAGCTTTCTGAGAAACTGCTCTGTGTTCTGTTAATTCATCTCACAGAGTTACATCTTTCCCTTCAAGAAGCCTTTCGCTAAGGCTGTTCTTGTGGAATTGGCAAAAGGATATTTCGAAGCCCATAGAGGGCTAAGGTGAAAATGGAAATATCTTCCGTTCAAAACTGGAAAGAAGCTTTCTGAGAAACTGCTCTGTGTTCTGTTAATTCATCTCACAGAGTTACATCTTTCCCTTCAAGAAGCCTTTCGCTAAGGCTGTTGTTGTGGAATTGGTAAAGAGATACTTGGAAGCCCTTAGAGGGCTATGTTGAAAAAGGAAATATCTTCCGTTGAAAACTGGTAACAATCCTTCTGAGAAACTGCTCTGTGTTCTGTTAATTCATCTCACAGAGTTACATCTTTCCTTTCAAGAAGCCTTTCGCTAAGGCTGTTCTTGTGGAATTGGCAAAGGGATATTTGGAAGCCAATAGAGGGCTATGGTGAAAAAGGAAATATCTTCCGTTCAAAACTGGAAAGAAGCTTTCTGAGAAACTGCTCTGTGTTCTGCTAATTCATCTCACAGAGTTACATCTTTCCCTTCAAGAAGTCTTTCGCTAAGGCTGTTCTTGTAGAATTGGCAAAGGGATATTTGGAAGCCAATAGAGGGCTATGGTGAAAAAGGAAATATCTTCCGTTTAAAACTGGAAAGAAGCTTTCTGAGAAACAGCTCTGTGTTCTGTTAATTCATCTCACAGAGATACATCTTTCCCTTCAAGAAGCCTTTCGCTAAGGCTGTTCTTGTGGAATTGGCAAAGGGATATTTGGAAGCCCATAGAGAGCTATGGTGAAAAAGGAAATATCTTCCGTTCAAAACTGGAAAGAAGCTTTCTGAGAAACTGCTCTGTGTTCTGTTAATTCATCTCACGGAGTTACATCTTTCCCTTCAAGAAGCCTTTCGCTAAGGCTGTTCTTGTGGAATTGGCAAAGGGATATTTGAAAGCAAATAGAGGGCTATGGTGAAAAAGGAAATATCTTCCGTTCAAAACTGGAAAGAAGCTTTCTGAGAAACTGCTCTGTGTTCTGTTAATTCATCTCACAGAGTTACATCTTTCCCTTCAAGAAGCCTTTCGCTAAGGCTGTTCTTGTGCAATGGGCAAAGGGATATTTGGAAGCCCATAGAGGGCTATGGTGAAAAAGGAAATATCTTCCGTTCAAAACTGGAAAGAAGCTTTCTGAGAAACTGCTCTGTGTTCTGTTAATTCATCTCAAAGAGTTACATCTTTCCCTTCAAGAAGTCTTTCGTTAAGGCTGTTCTTGTAGAATTGGCAAAGGGATATTTGGAAGCCCATAGAGGGCTATGGTGAAAAAGGAAATATCTTCCGTTTAAAACTGGAAAGAAGCTTTCTGAGAAAGTGCTCTGTGTTCTGTTAATTCATCTCACAGAGTTACATCTTTCCCTTCAAGAAGCCTTTCGCTAAGGCTGTTCTTGTGGAATTGGCAAAGTCATATTTGGAAGCTCATAGAGGGGTATGGTGAAAAAGGAAATATCTTCCGTTCAAAACTGGAAAGAAGCTTTCTGAGAAACTGCTCTGTGTTCTGTTAATTCATCTCACAGAGTTACATCTTTCCCTTCAAGAAGCCTTTCGCTAAGGCTGTTCTTGTGCAATGGGCAAAGGGATATTTGGAAGCCCATAGAGGGCTATGGTGAAAAAGGAAATATCTTCCGTTCAAAACTGGAAAGAAGCTTTCTGAGAAACTGCTCTGTGTTCTGTTAATTCATCTCAAAGAGTTACATCTTTCCCTTCAAGAAGTCTTTCGTTAAGGCTGTTCTTGTGGAATTGGCAAAGGGATATTTGGAAGCCCATAGAGGGCTATGGTGAAAAAGGAAATATCTTCCGTTTAAAACTGGAAAGAAGCTTTCTGAGAAAGTGCTCTGTGTTCTGTTAATTCATCTCACAGAGTTACATCTTTCCCTTCAAGAAGCCTTTCGCTAAGGCTGTTCTTGTGGAATTGGCAAAGTCATATTTGGAAGCTCATAGAGGGGTATGGTGAAAAAGGAAATATCTTCCGTTCAAAACTGGAAAGAAGCTTTCTGAGAAACTGCTCTGTGTTCTGTAAATTCATCTCACAGAGTTACATCTTTTCCTTCAAGAAGCCTTTCGCTAAGGCTGTTCTTGTGGAATTGGCAAAGGGATATTTGGCAGCCCATAGAGGGCTATGGTGAAAAAGGAAATATCTTCCGTTCAAAACTGGAAAGAAGCTTTCTGAGAAACTGCTCTGTGTTCTGTTAATTCATCTCACAGAGTTACATCTTTCCCTTCAAGAATCCTTTCGCTAAGGCTGTTCTTGTGGAATTGGCAAAGTCATATTTGGAAGCCCATAGAGGGCTATGGGGAAAAAGGAAATATCTTCCGTTCAAAACTGGAAAGAAGCTTTCTGAGAAACTGCTCTGTGTTCTGTTAATTCATTTCACAGAGTTACATCTTTCCCTTCAAGAAGCCTTTCGCTAAGGCTGTTCTTGTGGAATTGGCAAAGGGGTATTTGGAAGCCCATAGAAGGCTATGGTGAAAAAGGAAATATCTTCCGTTCAAAACTGGAAAGAAGCTTTCTGAGAAACTGCTCTGTGTTCTGTTAATTCATCTCACAGAGTTACATCTTTCCCTTCAAGAAGTCTTTCGCTAAGGCTGTTCTTGTGGAATTGGTAAAGAGATACTTGGAAGCCCATAGAGGGCTATGTTGAAAAAGGAAATATCTTTCGTTGAAAACTGGAAACAATCCTTCTGAGAAACTGCTCTGTGTTCTGTTAATTCATCTCACAGAGTTACATCTTTCCCTTCAGGAAGCCTTTCGCTAAGGCTGTTCTTGTGGAACTGGCAAAGGGATATTTGGAAGTCCATAGAGGGCTATGGTGAAAAAGGAAATATCTTCCGTTTAAAACTGGAAAGAAGCTTTCTGAGAAACTGCTCTGTGTTCTGTTAATTCATCTCACAGAGTTACATCTTTCCCTTCAAGAAGCCTTTCGCTAAGGCTGTTCTTGTGGAATTGGAAAAGGGGTATTTAGAAGCCCATAGAGGGCTATGGTGAAAAATGAAATATCTTCCGTTCAAAACTGGAAAGAAGCTTTCTGAGAAACTGCTCTGTGTTCTGTTAATTCATCTCACAGAGTTACATCTTTCCCTTCAAGAAGCCTTTCGCTAAGGCTGTTCTTGTGGAATTGGCAAAGGGATATTTCGAAGCCCATAGAGGGCTATGGTGAAAAAAGAAATATCTTCCGTTCAAAACAGGAAAGAAGCTTTCTGAGAAACTGCTCTGTGTTCTGTTAATTCATCTCACAGAGTTACATCTTTCCCTTCAAGAAGCCTTTCGCTAAAGCTGTTCTTGTGGAATTGGTAAAGAGATACTTGGAAGCCCATAGAGGGCTATGGTGAAAAATGAAATATCTTCCGTTGAAAACTGGAAAGAAGCTTTCTGAGAAACTGCTCTGTGTTCTGTTAATTCATCTCACAGAGTTACATCTTTCCCTTCAAGAAGCCTTTCGCTAAGGCTGTTCTTGTGGAATTAGCAAAGGGATATTTCGAAGCCCATAGAGGGCTATGGTGAAAAAGGAAATATCTTCCGTTCAAAACTGGAAAGAAGCTTTCTGAGAAACTGCTCTGTGTTCTGTTAATTCATCTCACAGAGTTACATCTTTCCCTTCAAGAAGCCTTTCGCTAAGGCTGTTCTTGTGGAATTGGTAAAGAGATACTTGGAAGCCCATAGAGGGCTATGTTGAAAAAGGAAATATCTTCCGTTGAAAACTGGAAACAATCCTTCTGAGAAACTGCTCTGTGTTCTGTTAATTCATCTCACAGAGTTACATCTTTCCTTTCAAGAAGCCTTTCGCTAAGGCTGTTCTTGTGGAATTAGCAAAGGGATATTTGGAAGCACATAGAGGGCTATGGTGAAAAAGGAAATATCTTCCGTTCAAAAATGGAAAGAAGCTTTCTGAGAAACTGCTCTCTGTTCTGTTAATTCATCTCACAGAGTTACATCTTTCCCTTCAAGAAGCCTTTCGCTAAGGCTGTTCTTGTGGAATTGGAAAAGGGGTATTTAGAAGCGCATAGAGGGCTATGGTGAAAAATGAAATATCTTCCGTTCAAAACTGGAAAGAAGCTTTCTGAGAAACTGCTCTGTGTTCTGTTAATTCATCTCACAGAGTTACATCTTTCCCTTCAAGAAGCCTTTCGCTAAGGCTGTTCTTGTGGAATTGGAAAAGGGGTATTTAGAAGCCCATAGAGGGCTATGGTGAAAAAGGAAATATCTTCCGTTCAAAACTGGAAAGAAGCTTTCTGAGAAACTGCTCTGTGTTCTGTTAATTCATCTCACAGAGTTACATCTTTCCCTTCAAGAAGCCTTTCGCTAAGGCTGTTCTTGTGGAATTGGCAAAAGGATATTTCGAAGCCCATAGAGGGCTATGGTGAAAATGGAAATATCTTCCGTTCAAAACTGGAAAGAAGCTTTCTGAGAAACTGCTCTGTGTTCTGTTAATTCATCTCACAGAGTTACATCTTTTCCTTCAAGAAGCCTTTCGCTAAGGCTGTTCTTGTGGAATTGGCAAAGGGATATTTGGCAGCCCATAGAGGGCTATGGTGAAAAAGGAAATATCTTCCGTTCAAAACTGGAAAGAAGCTTTCTGAGAAACTGCTCTGTGTTCTGTTAATTCATCTCACAGAGTTACATCTTTCCCTTCAAGAATCCTTTCGCTAAGGCTGTTCTTGTGGAATTGGCAAAGTCATATTTGGAAGCCCATAGAGGGCTATGGGGAAAAAGGAAATATCTTCCGTTCAAAACTGGAAAGAAGCTTTCTGAGAAACTGCTCTGTGTTCTGTTAATTCATTTCACAGAGTTACATCTTTCCCTTCAAGAAGCCTTTCGCTAAGGCTGTTCTTGTGGAATTGGCAAAGGGGTATTTGGAAGCCCATAGAAGGCTATGGTGAAAAAGGAAATATCTTCCGTTCAAAACTGGAAAGAAGCTTTCTGAGAAACTGCTCTGTGTTCTGTTAATTCATCTCACAGAGTTACATCTTTCCCTTCAAGAAGTCTTTCGCTAAGGCTGTTCTTGTGGAATTGGTAAAGAGATACTTGGAAGCCCATAGAGGGCTATGTTGAAAAAGGAAATATCTTTCGTTGAAAACTGGAAACAATCCTTCTGAGAAACTGCTCTGTGTTCTGTTAATTCATCTCACAGAGTTACATCTTTCCCTTCAGGAAGCCTTTCGCTAAGGCTGTTCTTGTGGAACTGGCAAAGGGATATTTGGAAGTCCATAGAGGGCTATGGTGAAAAAGGAAATATCTTCCGTTTAAAACTGGAAAGAAGCTTTCTGAGAAACTGCTCTGTGTTCTGTTAATTCATCTCACAGAGTTACATCTTTCCCTTCAAGAAGCCTTTCGCTAAGGCTGTTCTTGTGGAATTGGCAAAGGGATATTTGGAAGCCCATAGAGGGTTATGGTGAAAAAGGAAATATCTTCCGTTCAAAACTGGAAAGAAGCTTTCTGAAGAACAGCTCTGTGTTCTGTTAATTCATCTCACAGAGTTACATCTTTCCCTTCAAGAAGCCTTTCGCTAAGGCTGTTCTTGTGGAATTGGAAAAGGGATATTTAGAAGCCCATAGAGGGCTATGGTGAAAAAGGAAATATCTTCCGTTCAAAAATGGAAAGAAGCTTTCTGAGAAACTGCTCTGTGTTCTGTTAATTCATCTCACAGAGTTACATCTTTCCCTTCAAGAAGCCTTTCGCTAAGGCTGTTCTTGTGGAATTGGCAAAGGGATATTTGGAAGCCCATAGAGGGCTATGGTGAAAAAGGAAATATCTTCCGTTCAAAACTGGAAAGAAGCTTTCTGAGAAACTGCTCTGTGTTCTGTTAATTCATCTCACAGAGTTACATCTTTCCCTTCAAGAAGCCTTTCGCTAAGGCTGTTCTTGTGGAATTGGAAAAGGGGTATTTAGAAGCCCATAGAGGGCTATGGTGAAAAATGAAATATCTTCCGTTCAAAACTGGAAAGAAGCTTTCTGAGAAACTGCTCTGTGTTCTGTTAATTCATCTCACAGAGTTACATCTTTCCCTTCAAGAAGCCTTTCGCTAAGGCTGTTCTTGTGGAATTGGCAAAGGGATATTTCGAAGCCCATAGAGGGCTATGGTGAAAAAAGAAATATCTTCCGTTCAAAACTGGAAAGAAGCTTTCTGAGAAACTGCTCTGTGTTCTGTTAATTCATCTCACAGAGTTACATCTTTCCCTTCAAGAAGCCTTTCGCTAAAGCTGTTCTTGTGGAATTGGTAAAGAGATACTTGGAAGCCCATAGAGGGCTATGGTGAAAAATGAAATATCTTCCGTTGAAAACTGGAAAGAAGCTTTCTGAGAAACTGCTCTGTGTTCTGTTAATTCATCTCACAGAGTTACATCTTTCCCTTCAAGAAGCCTTTCGCTAAGGCTGTTCTTGTGGAATTAGCAAAGGGATATTTCGAAGCCCATAGAGGGCTATGGTGAAAAAGGAAATATCTTCCGTTCAAAACTGGAAAGAAGCTTTCTGAGAAACTGCTCTGTGTTCTGTTAATTCATCTCACAGAGTTACATCTTTCCCTTCAAGAAGCCTTTCGCTAAGGCTGTTCTTGTGGAATTGGTAAAGAGATACTTGGAAGCCCATAGAGGGCTATGTTGAAAAAGGAAATATCTTCCGTTGAAAACTGGAAACAATCCTTCTGAGAAACTGCTCTGTGTTCTGTTAATTCATCTCACAGAGTTACATCTTTCCTTTCAAGAAGCCTTTCGCTAAGGCTGTTCTTGTGGAATTAGCAAAGGGATATTTGGAAGCACATAGAGGGCTATGGTGAAAAAGGAAATATCTTCCGTTCAAAAATGGAAAGAAGCTTTCTGAGAAACTGCTCTCTGTTCTGTTAATTCATCTCACAGAGTTACATCTTTCCCTTCAAGAAGCCTTTCGCTAAGGCTGTTCTTGTGGAATTGGAAAAGGGGTATTTAGAAGCGCATAGAGGGCTATGGTGAAAAATGAAATATCTTCCGTTCAAAACTGGAAAGAAGCTTTCTGAGAAACTGCTCTGTGTTCTGTTAATTCATCTCACAGAGTTACATCTTTCCCTTCAAGAAGCCTTTCGCTAAGGCTGTTCTTGTGGAATTGGAAAAGGGGTATTTAGAAGCCCATAGAGGGCTATGGTGAAAAAGGAAATATCTTCCGTTCAAAACTGGAAAGAAGCTTTCTGAGAAACTGCTCTGTGTTCTGTTAATTCATCTCACAGAGTTACATCTTTCCCTTCAAGAAGCCTTTCGCTAAGGCTGTTCTTGTGGAATTGGCAAAAGGATATTTCGAAGCCCATAGAGGGCTATGGTGAAAATGGAAATATCTTCCGTTCAAAACTGGAAAGAAGCTTTCTGAGAAACTGCTCTGTGTTCTGTTAATTCATCTCACAGAGTTACATCTTTCCCTTCAAGAAGCCTTTCGCTAAGGCTGTTCTTGTGGAATTTGTAAAGAGATACTTGGAAGCCCTTAGAGGGCTATGTTGAAAAAGGAAATATCTTCCGTTGAAAACTGGTAACAATCCTTCTGAGAAACTGCTCTGTGTTCTGTTAATTCATCTCACAGAGTTACATCTTTCCTTTCAAGAAGCCTTTCGCTAAGGCTGTTCTTGTGGAATTGGCAAAGGGATATTTGGAAGCCAATAGAGGGCTATGGTGAAAAAGGAAATATCTTCCGTTCAAAACTGGAAAGAAGCTTTCTGAGAAACTGCTCTGTGTTCTGCTAATTCATCTCACAGAGTTACATCTTTCCCTTCAAGAGGTCTTTCGCTAAGGCTGTTCTTGTAGAATTGGCAAAGGGATATTTGGAAGCCCATAGAGGGCTATGGTGAAAAAGGAAATATCTTCCGTTTAAAACTGGAAAGAAGCTTTCTGAGAAACAGCTCTGTGTTCTGTTAATTCATCTCACAGAGTTACATCTTTCCCTTCAAGAAGCCTTTCGCTAAGGCTGTTCTTGTGGAATTGGCAAAGGGATATTTGGAAGCCCATAGAGAGCTATGGTGAAAAAGGAAATATCTTCCGTTCAAAACTGGAAAGAAGCTTTCTGAGAAACTGCTCTGTGTTCTGTTAATTCATCTCACGGAGTTACATCTTTCCCTTCAAGAAGCCTTTCGCTAAGGCTGTTCTTGTGGAATTGGCAAAGGGATATTTGAAAGCAAATAGAGGGCTATGGTGAAAAAGGAAATATCTTCCGTTCAAAACTGGAAAGAAGCTTTCTGAGAAACTGCTCTGTGTTCTGTTAATTCATCTCACAGAGTTACATCTTTCCCTTCAAGAAGCCTTTCGCTAAGGCTGTTCTTGTGCAATGGGCAAAGGGATATTTGGAAGCCCATAGAGGGCTATGGTGAAAAAGGAAATATCTTCCGTTCAAAACTGGAAAGAAGCTTTCTGAGAAACTGCTCTGTGTTCTGTTAATTCATCTCAAAGAGTTACATCTTTCCCTTCAAGAAGTCTTTCGTTAAGGCTGTTCTTGTGGAATTGGCAAAGGGATATTTGGAAGCCCATAGAGGGCTATGGTGAAAAAGGAAATATCTTCCGTTTAAAACTGGAAAGAAGCTTTCTGAGAAAGTGCTCTGTGTTCTGTTAATTCATCTCACAGAGTTACATCTTTCCCTTCAAGAAGCCTTTCGCTAAGGCTGTTCTTGTGGAATTGGCAAAGTCATATTTGGAAGCTCATAGAGGGGTATGGTGAAAAAGGAAATATCTTCCGTTCAAAACTGGAAAGAAGCTTTCTGAGAAACTGCTCTGTGTTCTGTTAATTCATCTCACAGAGTTACATCTTTCCCTTCAAGAAGCCTTTCGCTAAGGCTGTTCTTGTGCAATGGGCAAAGGGATATTTGGAAGCCCATAGAGGGCTATGGTGAAAAAGGAAATATCTTCCGTTCAAAACTGGAAAGAAGCTTTCTGAGAAACTGCTCTGTGTTCTGTTAATTCATCTCAAAGAGTTACATCTTTCCCTTCAAGAAGTCTTTCGTTAAGGCTGTTCTTGTGGAATTGGCAAAGGGATATTTGGAAGCCCATAGAGGGCTATGGTGAAAAAGGAAATATCTTCCGTTTAAAACTGGAAAGAAGCTTTCTGAGAAAGTGCTCTGTGTTCTGTTAATTCATCTCACAGAGTTACATCTTTCCCTTCAAGAAGCCTTTCGCTAAGGCTGTTCTTGTGGAATTGGCAAAGTCATATTTGGAAGCTCATAGAGGGGTATGGTGAAAAAGGAAATATCTTCCGTTCAAAACTGGAAAGAAGCTTTCTGAGAAACTGCTCTGTGTTCTGTAAATTCATCTCACAGAGTTACATCTTTTCCTTCAAGAAGCCTTTCGCTAAGGCTGTTCTTGTGGAATTGGCAAAGGGATATTTGGCAGCCCATAGAGGGCTATGGTGAAAAAGGAAATATCTTCCGTTCAAAACTGGAAAGAAGCTTTCTGAGAAACTGCTCTGTGTTCTGTTAATTCATCTCACAGAGTTACATCTTTCCCTTCAAGAATCCTTTCGCTAAGGCTGTTCTTGTGGAATTGGCAAAGTCATATTTGGAAGCCCATAGAGGGCTATGGGGAAAAAGGAAATATCTTCCGTTCAAAACTGGAAAGAAGCTTTCTGAGAAACTGCTCTGTGTTCTGTTAATTCATTTCACAGAGTTACATCTTTCCCTTCAAGAAGCCTTTCGCTAAGGCTGTTCTTGTGGAATTGGCAAAGGAGAATTTGGAAGCCCATAGAAGGCTATGGTGAAAAAGGAAATATCTTCCGTTCAAAACTGGAAAGAAGCTTTCTGAGAAACTGCTCTGTGTTCTGTTAATTCATCTCACAGAGTTACATCTTTCCCTTCAAGAAGTCTTTCGCTAAGGCTGTTCTTGTGGAATTGGTAAAGAGATACTTGGAAGCCCATAGAGGGCTATGTTGAAAAAGGAAATATCTTTCGTTGAAAACTGGAAACAATCCTTCTGAGAAACTGCTCTGTGTTCTGTTAATTCATCTCACAGAGTTACATCTTTCCCTTCAGGAAGCCTTTCGCTAAGGCTGTTCTTGTGGAACTGGCAAAAGGATATTTCGAAGCCCATAGAGGGCTATGGTGAAAATGGAAATATCTTCCGTTCAAAACTGGAAAGAAGCTTTCTGAGAAACTGCTCTGTGTTCTGTTAATTCATCTCACAGAGTTACATCTTTCCCTTCAAGAAGCCTTTCGCTAAGGCTGTTCTTGTGGAATTGGTAAAGAGATACTTGGAAGCCCTTAGAGGGCTATGTTGAAAAAGGAAATATCTTCCGTTGAAAACTGGTAACAATCCTTCTGAGAAACTGCTCTGTGTTCTGTTAATTCATCTCACAGAGTTACATCTATCCTTTCAAGAAGCCTTTCGCTAAGGCTGTTCTTGTGGAATTGGCAAAGGGATATTTGGAAGCCAATAGAGGGCTATGGTGAAAAAGGAAATATCTTCCGTTCAAAACTGGAAAGAAGCTTTCTGAGAAACTGCTCTGTGTTCTGCTAATTCATCTCACAGAGTTACATCTTTCCCTTCAAGAGGTCTTTCGCTAAGGCTGTTCTTGTAGAATTGGCAAAGGGATATTTGGAAGCCCATAGAGGGCTATGGTGAAAAAGGAAATATCTTCCGTTTAAAACTGGAAAGAAGCTTTCTGAGAAACAGCTCTGTGTTCTGTTAATTCATCTCACAGAGTTACATCTTTCCCTTCAAGAAGCCTTTCGCTAAGGCTGTTCTTGTGCAATGGGCAAAGGGATATTTGGAAGCCCATAGAGGGCTATGGTGAAAAAGGAAATATCTTCCGTTCAAAACTGGAAAGAAGCTTTCTGAGAAACTGCTCTGTGTTCTGTTAATTCATCTCAAAGAGTTACATCTTTCCCTTCAAGAAGTCTTTCGTTAAGGCTGTTCTTGTGGAATTGGCAAAGGGATATTTGGAAGCCCATAGAGGGCTATGGTGAAAAAGGAAATATCTTCCGTTTAAAACTGGAAAGAAGCTTTCTGAGAAAGTGCTCTGTGTTCTGTTAATTCATCTCACAGAGTTACATCTTTCCCTTCAAGAAGCCTTTCGCTAAGGCTGTTCTTGTGGAATTGGCAAAGTCATATTTGGAAGCTCATAGAGGGGTATGGTGAAAAAGGAAATATCTTCCGTTCAAAACTGGAAAGAAGCTTTCTGAGAAACTGCTCTGTGTTCTGTTAATTCATCTCACAGAGTTACATCTTTCCCTTCAAGAAGCCTTTCGCTAAGGCTGTTCTTGTGCAATGGGCAAAGGGATATTTGGAAGCCCATAGAGGGCTATGGTGAAAAAGGAAATATCTTCCGTTCAAAACTGGAAAGAAGCTTTCTGAGAAACTGCTCTGTGTTCTGTTAATTCATCTCAAAGAGTTACATCTTTCCCTTCAAGAAGTCTTTCGTTAAGGCTGTTCTTGTGGAATTGGCAAAGGGATATTTGGAAGCCCATAGAGGGCTATGGTGAAAAAGGAAATATCTTCCGTTTAAAACTGGAAAGAAGCTTTCTGAGAAAGTGCTCTGTGTTCTGTTAATTCATCTCACAGAGTTACATCTTTCCCTTCAAGAAGCCTTTCGCTAAGGCTGTTCTTGTGGAATTGGCAAAGTCATATTTGGAAGCTCATAGAGGGTTATGTTGAAAAAGGAAATATCTTCCGTTCAAAACTGGAAAGAAGCTTTCTGAGAAACTGCTCTGTGTTCTGTAAATTCATCTCACAGAGTTACATCTTTTCCTTCAAGAAGCCTTTCGCTAAGGCTGTTCTTGTGGAATTGGCAAAGGGATATTTGGCAGCCCATAGAGGGCTATGGTGAAAAAGGAAATATCTTCCGTTCAAAACTGGAAAGAAGCTTTCTGAGAAACTGCTCTGTGTTCTGTTAATTCATCTCACAGAGTTACATCTTTCCCTTCAAGAATCCTTTCGCTAAGGCTGTTCTTGTGGAATTGGCAAAGTCATATTTGGAAGCCCATAGAGGGCTATGGGGAAAAAGGAAATATCTTCCGTTCAAAACTGGAAAGAAGCTTTCTGAGAAACTGCTCTGTGTTCTGTTAATTCATTTCACAGAGTTACATCTTTCCCTTCAAGAAGCCTTTCGCTAAGGCTGTTCTTGTGGAATTGGCAAAGGAGAATTTGGAAGCCCATAGAAGGCTATGGTGAAAAAGGAAATATCTTCCGTTCAAAACTGGAAAGAAGCTTTCTGAGAAACTGCTCTGTGTTCTGTTAATTCATCTCACAGAGTTACATCTTTCCCTTCAAGAAGTCTTTCGCTAAGGCTGTTCTTGTGGAATTGGTAAAGAGATACTTGGAAGCCCATAGAGGGCTATGTTGAAAAAGGAAATATCTTTCGTTGAAAACTGGAAACAATCCTTCTGAGAAACTGCTCTGTGTTCTGTTAATTCATCTCACAGAGTTACATCTTTCCCTTCAGGAAGCCTTTCGCTAAGGCTGTTCTTGTGGAACTGGCAAAGGGATATTTGGAAGTCCATAGAGGGCTATGGTGAAAAAGGAAATATCTTCCGTTTAAAACTGGAAAGAAGCTTTCTGAGAAACTGCTCTGTGTTCTCTTAATTCATCTCACAGAGTTACATCTTTCCCTTCAAGAAGCCTTTCGCTAAGGCTGTTCTTGTGGAATTGGCAAAGGGATATTTGGAAGCCCAAAGAGGGCTATGGTGAAAAAGGAAATATCTTCCGTTCAAAACTGGAAAGAAGCTTTCTGAGAAACTGCTCTGTGTTCTGTTAATTCATCTCACGGAGTTACATCTTTCCCTTCAAGAAGCCTTTCGCTAAGGCTGTTCTTGTGGAATTGGCAAAGGGATATTTGAAAGCCCATAGAGGGCTATGGTGAAAAAGGAAATATCTTCCGTTCAAAACTGGAAAGAAGCTTTCTGAGAAACTGCTCTGTGTTCTGTTAATTCATCTCACAGAGTTACATCTTTCTCTTCAAGAAGCCTTTCGTAAGGCTGTTCTTGTGGAATTGGCAAAGGGATATTTGGAAGCCCATAGAGGGCTATGGTGAAAAAGGAAATATCTTCGGTTCAAAACTGGAAAGAAGCTTTCTGAGAAACTGCTCTGTGTTCTGTTAATTCATCTCACAGAGTTACATCTTTCCCTTCAAGAAGCCTTTCGCTAAGGCTGTTCTTGTGGAATTGGCAAAGTGATATTTGGAAGACCATAGAGGGCTATGGTGAAAAAGGAAATATGTACCGTTCAAAACTGGAAAGAAGCTTTCTGAAAAACTGCTCTGTGTTCTGTTAATTCATCTCACAGAGTTACATCTTTCCCTTCAAGAAGCCTTTCGCTAAGTCTGTTCTTGTGGAACTGGCAAAGGGATATTTGGAAGCCCATAGAGGGCTATGGTGAAAAAGGAAATATCTTCCGTTCAAAACTGGAAAGAAGCTTTCTGAGAAACTGCTCTGTGTTCTGTTAATTCATCTCACAGAGTTACATCTTTCCCTTCAAGAAGCCTTTCGCTAAGGCTGTTCTTGTGGAATTGGAAAAGGGGTATTTAGAAGCCGATAGAGGGCTATGGTGAAAAAGGAAATATCTTCCGTTCCAAACTGGAAAGAAGCTTTCTGAGAAACTGCTCTGTGTTCTGTTAATTCATCTCACAGAGTTACATCTTTCCCTTCAAGAAGCCTTTCGCTAAGGCTGTTCTTGTGGAATTGGCAAAGGGATATTTCGAAGCCCATAGAGGGCTATGGTGAAAAAGGAAATATCTTCCGTTCAAAACTGGAAAGAAGCATTCTGAGAAACTGCTCTGTGTTCTGTTAATTCATCTCACAGAGTTACATCTTTCCCTTCAAGAAGCCTTTCGCTAAGGCTGTTCTTGTGGAATTGGTAAAGAGATACTTGGAAGCCCATAGAGGGCTATGTTGAAAATGGAAATATCTTCCGTTGAAAACTGGAAACAATCCTTCTGAGAAACTGCTCTGTGTTCTGTTAATTCATCTCACAGAGTTACATCTTTCCTTTCAAGAAGCCTTTCGCTAAGGCTGTTCTTGTGGAATTGGAAAAGGGATATTTGGAAGCCAATAGAGGGCTATGGTGAAAAAGGAAATATCTTCCGTTCAAAACTGGAAAGAAGCTTTCTGAGAAACGGCTCTGTGTTCTGCTATTTCATCTCACAGAGTTACATCTTTCCCTTCAAGAGGTCTTTCGCTAAGGCTGTTCTTGTAGAATTGGCAAAGGGATATTTGGAAGCCCATAGAGGGCTATGGTGAAAAAGGAAATATCTTCCGTTTAAAACTGGAAAGAAGCTTTCTGAGAAACAGCTCTGTGTTCTGTTAATTCATCTCACAGAGTTACATCTTTCCCTTCAAGAAGCCTTTCGCTAAGGCTGTTCTTGTGGAATTGGCAAAGGGATATTTGGAAGCCCATAGAGAGCTATGGTGAAAAAGGAAATATCTTCCGTTCAAAACTGGAAAGAAGCTTTCTGAGAAACTGCTCTGTGTTCTGTTAATTCATCTCACGGAGTTACATCTTTCCCTTCAAGAAGCCTTCCGCTAAGGCTGTTCTTGTGGAATTGGCAAAGGGATATTTGAAAGCAAATAGAGGGCTATGGTGAAAAAGGAAATATCTTCCGTTCAAAACTGGAAAGAAGCTTTCTGAGAAACTGCTCTGTGTTCTGTTAATTCATCTCACAGAGTTACATCTTTCCCTTCAAGAAGCCTTTCGCTAAGGCTGTTCTTGTGCAATGGGCAAAGGGATATTTGGAAGCCCATAGAGGGCTATGGTGAAAAAGGAAATATCTTCCGTTCAAAACTGGAAAGAAGCTTTCTGAGAAACTGCTCTGTGTTCTGTTAATTCATCTCAAAGAGTTACATCTTTCCCTTCAAGAAGTCTTTCGTTAAGGCTGTTCTTGTGGAATTGGCAAAGGGATATTTGGAAGCCCATAGAGGGCTATGGTGAAAAAGGAAATATCTTCCGTTTAAAACTGGAAAGAAGCTTTCTGAGAAAGTGCTCTGTGTTCTGTTAATTCATCTCACAGAGTTACATCTTTCCCTTCAAGAAGCCTTTCGCTAAGGCTGTTCTTGTGGAATTGGCAAAGTCATATTTGGAAGCTCATAGAGGGGTATGGTGAAAAAGGAAATATCTTCCGTTCAAAACTGGAAAGAAGCTTTCTGAGAAACTGCTCTGTGTTCTGTTAATTCATCTCACAGAGTTACATCTTTCCCTTCAAGAAGCCTTTCGCTAAGGCTGTTCTTGTGCAATGGGCAAAGGGATATTTGGAAGCCCATAGAGGGCTATGGTGAAAAAGGAAATATTTTCCGTTCAAAACTGGAAAGAAGCTTTCTGAGAAACTGCTCTGTGTTCTGTTAATTCATCTCAAAGAGTTACATCTTTCCCTTCAAGAAGTCTTTCGTTAAGGCTGTTCTTGTGGAATTGGCAAAGGGATATTTGGAAGCCCATAGAGGGCTATGGTGAAAAAGGAAATATCTTCCGTTTAAAACTGGAAAGAAGCTTTCTGAGAAAGTGCTCTGTGTTCTGTTAATTCATCTCACAGAGTTACATCTTTCCCTTCAAGAAGCCTTTCGCTAAGGCTCTTCTTGTGGAATTGGCAAAGTCATATTTGGAAGCTCATAGAGGGGTATGGTGAAAAAGGAAATATCTTCCGTTCAAAACTGGAAAGAAGCTTTCTGAGAAACTGCTCTGTGTTCTGTAAATTCATCTCACAGAGTTACATCTTTTCCTTCAAGAAGCCTTTCGCTAAGGCTGTTCTTGTGGAATTGGCAAAGGGATATTTGGCAGCCCATAGAGGGCTATGGTGAAAAAGGAAATATCTTCCGTTCAAAACTGGAAAGAAGCTTTCTGAGAAACTGCTCTGTGTTCTGTTAATTCATCTCACAGAGTTACATCTTTCCCTTCAAGAATCCTTTCGCTAAGGCTGTTCTTGTGGAATTGGCAAAGTCATATTTGGAAGCCCATAGAGGGCTATGGGGAAAAAGGAAATATCTTCCGTTCAAAACTGGAAAGAAGCTTTCTGAGAAACTGCTCTGTGTTCTGTTAATTCATCTCACAGAGTTACATCTTTCCCTTCAAGAAGCCTTTCGCTAAGGCTGTTCTTGTGGAATTGGCAAAGGGATATTTCGAAGCCCATAGAGGGCTATGGTGAAAAAGGAAATATCTTCCGTTCAAAACTGGAAAGAAGCATTCTGAGAAACTGCTCTGTGTTCTGTTAATTCATCTCACAGAGTTACATCTTTCCCTTCAAGAAGCCTTTCGCTAAGGCTGTTCTTGTGGAATTGGTAAAGAGATACTTGGAAGCCCATAGAGGGCTATGTTGAAAATGGAAATATCTTCCGTTGAAAACTGGAAACAATCCTTCTGAGAAACTGCTCTGTGTTCTGTTAATTCATCTCACAGAGTTACATCTTTCCTTTCAAGAAGCCTTTCGCTAAGGCTGTTCTTGTGGAATTGGAAAAGGGATATTTGGAAGCCAATAGAGGGCTATGGTGAAAAAGGAAATATCTTCCGTTCAAAACTGGAAAGAAGCTTTCTGAGAAACTGCTCTGTGTTCTGTTAATTCATCTCACAGAGTTACATCTTTCCCTTCAAGAAGTCTTTCGCTAAGGCTGTTCTTGTGGAATTGGCAAAGGGATATTTGGAAGCCCATAGAGGGCTATGGTGAAAAAGGAAATATCTTCCGTTTAAAACTGGAAAGAAGCTTTCTGAGAAACTGCTCTGTGTTCTGTTAATTCATCTCACAGAGTTACATCTTTCCGTTCAAGAAGCCTTTCGCTAAGGCTGTTCTTGTGGAATTGGCAAAGGGATATTTGGAAGCCCATAGAGGGCTATGGTGAAAAAGGAAATATCTTCCGTTCAAAACTGGAAAGAAGCTTTCTGAGAAACTGCTCTGTGTTCTGTTAATTCATCTCACAGAGTTACATCTTTCCCTTCAATAAGCCTTTCGCTAAGGCTGTTCTTGTGTATTTGGCAAAGGGATATTTGAAAGCCCATAGAGGGCTATGGTGAAAAAGGAAATATCTTCCGTTCAAAACTGGAAAGAAGCTTTCTGAGAAACTGCTCTGTGTTCTGTTAATTCATCTCACAGAGTTACATGTTTCCCTTCAAGAAGCCTTTCGCAAAGGCTGTTCTTGTGGAATTGGAAAAGGGGTATTTAGAAGCCCATAGAGGGCTATGGTGAAAAAGGAAATATCTACCGTTCAAAACGGGAAAGAAGCTTTCTGAAAAACTGCTCTGTGTTCTGTTAATTCATCTCACAGAGTTACATCTTTCCCTTCAAGAAGTCTTTCGCTAAGGCTGTTCTTGTGGAATTGGCAAAGGGATATTTGGAAGCCCATAGAGGGCTATGGTGAAAAAGGAAATATCTTCCGTTTAAAACTGGAAAGAAGCTTTCTGAGAAACTGCTCTGTGTTCTGTTAATTCATCTCACAGAGTTACATCTTTCCCTTCAGGAAGCCTTTCGCTAAGGCTGTTCTTGTGGAATTGGCAAAGGGATATTTGGAAGCCCATAGAGGGCTATGGTGAAAAAGGAAATATCTTCCGTTCAAAACTGGAAAGAAGCTTTCTGAGAAACTGCTCTGTGTTCTGTTAATTCATCTCACGGAGTTACATCTTTCCCTTCAAGAAGCCTTTCGCTAAGGCTGTTCTTGTGGAATTGGCAAAGGGATATTTGAAAGCCCATAGAGGGCTATGGTGAAAAAGGAAATATCTTCCGTTCAAAACTGGAAAGAAGCTTTCTGAGAAACTGCTCTGTGTTCTGTTAATTCATCTCACAGAGTTACATCTTTCCCTTCAAGAAGCCTTTCGCTAAGGCTGTTCTTGTGCAATGGGCAAAGGGATATTTGGAAGCCCATAGAGGGCTATGGTTAAAAAGGAAATATCTTCCGTTCAAAACTGGAAAGAAGCTTTCTGAGAAACTGCTCTGTGTTCTGTTAATTCATCTCAAAGAGTTACATCTTTCCCTTCAAGAAGTCTTTCGCTAAGGCTGTTCTTGTGGAATTGGCAAAGGGATATTTGGAAGCCCATAGAGGGCTATGGTGAAAAAGGAAATATCTTCCGTTTAAAACTGGAAAGAAGCTTTCTGAGAAACTGCTCTGTGTTCTGTTAATTCATCTCACAGAGTTACATCTTTCCCTTCAAGAAGCCTTTCGCTAAGGCTGTTCTTGTGGAATTGGCAAAGTCATATTTGGAAGCTCATAGAGGGGTATGGTGAAAAAGGAAATATCTTCCGTTCAAAACTGGAAAGAAGCTTTCTGAGAAACTGCTCTGTGTTCTGTTAATTCATCTCACAGAGTTACATCTTTCCCTTCAAGAAGCCTTTCGCTAAGGCTGTTCTTGTGGAATTGGTAAAGGGATATTTGGAAGCCCATAGAGGTCTATGGTGAAAAAGGAAATATCTTCCGTTCAAAACTGGAAAGAAGCTTTCTGAGAAACTGCTCTGTGTTCTGTAAATTCATCTCACATAGTTACATCTTTCCCTTCAAGAAGCCTTTCGCTAAGGCTGTTTTTGGGAATTGGCAAAGTGATATTTGGAAGCCCATAGAGGGCTATGGTGAAAAAGGAAATATCTACCGTTCAAAACTGGAAAGAAGCTTTCTGAAAAACTGCTCTGTGTTCTGTTAATTCATCTCACAGAGTTACATCTTTCCCTTCAAGAAGCCTTTCGCTAAGGCTGTTCTTGTGGAATTGGCAAAGGGATATTTCGAACCCCTAGAGGGCTATGGTGAAAAAGGAAATATCTTCCGTTCAAAACTGGAAAGAAGCTTTCTGAGAAACTGCTCTGTGTTCTGTTATTTCATCTCACAGAGTTACATCTTTCCCTTCAAGAAGCCTTTCGCTAAGGCTGTTCTTGTGGAATTGGCAAAGGGGTATTTGGAAGCCCATAGAAGGCTATGGTGAAAAAGGAAATATCTTCCGTTCAAAACTGGAAAGAAGCTTTCTGAGAAACTGCTCTGTGTTCTGTTAATTCATCTCACAGAGTTACATCTTTCCCTTCAAGAAGTCTTTCGCTAAGGCTGTTCTTGTGGAATTGGTAAAGAGATACTTGGAAGCCCATAGAGGGCTATGTTGAAAAAGGAAATATCTTTCGTTGAAAACTGGAAACAATCCTTCTGAGAAACTGCTCTGTGTTCTGTTAATTCATCTCACAGAGTTACATCTTTCCCTTCAGGAAGCCTTTCGCTAAGGCTGTTCTTGTGGAACTGGCAAAGGGATATTTGGAAGTCCATAGAGGGCTATGGTGAAAAAGGAAATATCTTCCGTTTAAAACTGGAAAGAAGCTTTCTGAGAAACTGCTCTGTGTTCTGTTAATTCATCTCACAGAGTTACATCTTTCCCTTCAAGAAGCCTTTCGCTAAGGCTGTTCTTGTGGAATTGGCAAAGGGATATTTGGAAGCCCATAGAGGGTTATGGTGAAAAAGGAAATATCTTCCGTTCAAAACTGGAAAGAAGCTTTCTGAAGAACAGCTCTGTGTTCTGTTAATTCATCTCACAGAGTTACATCTTTCCCTTCAAGAAGCCTTTCGCTAAGGCTGTTCTTGTGGAATTGGAAAAGGGATATTTAGAAGCCCATAGAGGGCTATGGTGAAAAAGGAAATATCTTCCGTTCAAAAATGGAAAGAAGCTTTCTGAGAAACTGCTCTGTGTTCTGTTAATTCATCTCACAGAGTTACATCTTTCCCTTCAAGAAGCCTTTCGCTAAGGCTGTTCTTGTGGAATTGGCAAAGGGATATTTGGAAGCCCATAGAGGGCTATGGTGAAAAAGGAAATATCTTCCGTTCAAAACTGGAAAGAAGCTTTCTGAGAAACTGCTCTGTGTTCTGTTAATTCATCTCACAGAGTTACATCTTTCCCTTCAAGAAGCCTTTCGCTAAGGCTGTTCTTGTGGAATTGGAAAAGGGGTATTTAGAAGCCCATAGAGGGCTATGGTGAAAAATGAAATATCTTCCGTTCAAAACTGGAAAGAAGCTTTCTGAGAAACTGCTCTGTGTTCTGTTAATTCATCTCACAGAGTTACATCTTTCCCTTCAAGAAGCCTTTCGCTAAGGCTGTTCTTGTGGAATTGGCAAAGGGATATTTCGAAGCCCATAGAGGGCTATGGTGAAAAAAGAAATATCTTCCGTTCAAAACTGGAAAGAAGCTTTCTGAGAAACTGCTCTGTGTTCTGTTAATTCATCTCACAGAGTTACATCTTTCCCTTCAAGAAGCCTTTCGCTAAAGCTGTTCTTGTGGAATTGGTAAAGAGATACTTGGAAGCCCATAGAGGGCTATGGTGAAAAATGAAATATCTTCCGTTGAAAACTGGAAAGAAGCTTTCTGAGAAACTGCTCTGTGTTCTGTTAATTCATCTCACAGAGTTACATCTTTCCCTTCAAGAAGCCTTTCGCTAAGGCTGTTCTTGTGGAATTAGCAAAGGGATATTTCGAAGCCCATAGAGGGCTATGGTGAAAAAGGAAATATCTTCCGTTCAAAACTGGAAAGAAGCTTTCTGAGAAACTGCTCTGTGTTCTGTTAATTCATCTCACAGAGTTACATCTTTCCCTTCAAGAAGCCTTTCGCTAAGGCTGTTCTTGTGGAATTGGTAAAGAGATACTTGGAAGCCCATAGAGGGCTATGTTGAAAAAGGAAATATCTTCCGTTGAAAACTGGAAACAATCCTTCTGAGAAACTGCTCTGTGTTCTGTTAATTCATCTCACAGAGTTACATCTTTCCTTTCAAGAAGCCTTTCGCTAAGGCTGTTCTTGTGGAATTAGCAAAGGGATATTTGGAAGCACATAGAGGGCTATGGTGAAAAAGGAAATATCTTCCGTTCAAAAATGGAAAGAAGCTTTCTGAGAAACTGCTCTCTGTTCTGTTAATTCATCTCACAGAGTTACATCTTTCCCTTCAAGAAGCCTTTCGCTAAGGCTGTTCTTGTGGAATTGGAAAAGGGGTATTTAGAAGCGCATAGAGGGCTATGGTGAAAAATGAAATATCTTCCGTTCAAAACTGGAAAGAAGCTTTCTGAGAAACTGCTCTGTGTTCTGTTAATTCATCTCACAGAGTTACATCTTTCCCTTCAAGAAGCCTTTCGCGAAGGCTGTTCTTGTGGAATTGGCAAAGGGATATTTCGAAGCCCATAGAGGGCTATGGTGAAAAAGGAAATATCTTCCGTTCAAAACTGGAAAGAAGCTTTCTGAGAAACTGCTCTGTGTTCTGTTAATTCATCTCACAGAGTTACATCTTTCCCTTCAAGAAGCCTTTCGCTAAGGCTGTTCTTGTGGAATTGGCAAAGAGATACATGGAAGCCCATAGAGGGCTATGTTGAAAAAGGAAATATCTTCCGTTGAAAACTGGAAACAATCCTTCTGAGAAACTGCTCTGTGTTCTGTTAATTCATCTCACAGAGTTACATCTTTCCTTTCAAGAAGCCTTTCGGTAAGGCTGTTCTTGTGGAATTAGCAAAGGGATATTTGGAAGCACATAGAGGGCTATGGTGAAAAAGGAAATATCTTCCGTTCAAAACTGGAAAGAAGCTTTCTGAGAAACTGCTCTGAGTTCTGTTAATTCATCTCACAGAGTTACATCTTTCCCTTCAAGAAGTCTTTCGCTAAGGCTGTTCCTGTGGAATTGGCAAAGGGATATTTGGAAGCCCATAGAGGGCTATGGTGAAAAAGGAAATATCTTCCGTTTAAAACTGGAAAGAAGCTTTCTGAGAAACTGCTCTGTGTTCTCTTAATTCATCTCACAGAGTTACATCTTTCCCTTCAAGAAGCCTTTCGCTAAGGCTGTTCTTGTGGAATTGGCAAAGGGATATTTGGAAGCCCAAAGAGGGCTATGGTGAAAAAGGAAATATCTTCCGTTCAAAACTGGAAAGAAGCTTTCTGAGAAACTGCTCTGTGTTCTGTTAATTCATCTCACGGAGTTACATCTTTCCCTTCAAGAAGCCTTTCGCTAAGGCTGTTCTTGTGGAATTGGCAAAGGGATATTTGAAAGCCCATAGAGGGCTATGGTGAAAAAGGAAATATCTTCCGTTCAAAACTGGAAAGAAGCTTTCTGAGAAACTGCTCTGTGTTCTGTTAATTCATCTCACAGAGTTACATCTTTCTCTTCAAGAAGCCTTTCGTAAGGCTGTTCTTGTGGAATTGGCAAAGGGATATTTGGAAGCCCATAGAGGGCTATGGTGAAAAAGGAAATATCTTCGGTTCAAAACTGGAAAGAAGCTTTCTGAGAAACTGCTCTGTGTTCTGTTAATTCATCTCACAGAGTTACATCTTTCCCTTCAAGAAGCCTTTCGCTAAGGCTGTTCTTGTGGAATTGGCAAAGTGATATTTGGAAGCCCATCGAGGGCTATGGTGAAAAAGGAAATATCTACCGTTCAAAACTGGAAAGAAGCTTTCTGAAAAACTGCTCTGTGTTCTGTTAATTCATCTCACAGAGTTACATCTTTCCCTTCAAGAAGCCTTTCGCTAAGTCTGTTCTTGTGGAACTGGCAAAGGGATATTTGGAAGCCCATAGAGGGCTATGGTGAAAAAGGAAATATCTTCCGTTCAAAACTGGAAAGAAGCTTTCTGAGAAACTGCTCTGTGTTCTGTTAATTCATCTCACAGAGTTACATCTTTCCCTTCAAGAAGCCTTTCGCTAAGGCTGTTCTTGTGGAATTGGAAAAGGGGTATTTAGAAGCCCATAGAGGGCTATGGTGAAAAAGGAAATATCTTCCGTTCAAAACTGGAAAGAAGCTTTCTGAGAAACTGCTCTGTGTTCTGTTAATTCATCTCACAGAGTTACATCTTTCCCTTCAAGAAGCCTTTCGCTAAGGCTGTTCTTGTGGAATTGGCAAAGGGATATTTGGAAGCCCATAGAAGGCTATGGTGAAAAAGGAAATATCTTTCGTTGAAAACTCGAAACAATCCTTCTGAGAAACTGTTCTGTGTTTTGTTAATTCATCTCACAGAGTTACGTCTTTCCCTTCAAGAATCCTTTCGTAAGGCTGTTCTTGTGGAATTGGCAAAGGGATATTTGGAAGCCTATTGAGGGCTATGGTGAAAAAGGAAATATCTTCCGTTCAAAACTGGAAAGAAGCTTTCTGAGAAACTGCTCTGTGTTCTGTTAATTCATCTCACAGAGTTACATCTTTCCCTTCAAGAAGCCTTTCGCTAAGGCTGTTCTTGTGGAATTGGAAAAGGGGTATTTAGAAGCCCATAGAGGGCTATGGTGAAAAAGGAAATATCTTCCGTTCAAAACTGGAAAGAAGCTTTCTGAGAAACTGCTCTGTGTTCTGTTAATTCATCTCACAGAGTTACATCTTTCCCTTCAAGAAGCCTTTCGCTAAGGCTGTTCTTGTGGAATTGGCAAAAGGATATTTCGAAGCCCATAGAGGGCTATGGTGAAAATGGAAATATCTTCCGTTCAAAACTGGAAAGAAGCTTTCTGAGAAACTGCTCTGTGTTCTGTTAATTCATCTCACAGAGTTACATCTTTCCCTTCAAGAAGCCTTTCGCTAAGGCTGTTCTTGTGGAATTGGTAAAGAGATACTTGGAAGCCCTTAGAGGGCTATGTTGAAAAAGGAAATATCTTCCGTTGAAAACTGGTAACAATCCTTCTGAGAAACTGCTCTGTGTTCTGTTAATTCATCTCACAGAGTTACATCTTTCCTTTCAAGAAGCCTTTCGCTAAGGCTGTTCTTGTGGAATTGGCAAAGGGATATTTGGAAGCCAATAGAGGGCTATGGTGAAAAAGGAAATATCTTCCGTTCAAAACTGGAAAGAAGCTTTCTGAGAAACTGCTCTGTGTTCTGCTAATTCATCTCACAGAGTTACATCTTTCCCTTCAAGAGGTCTTTCGCTAAGGCTGTTCTTGTAGAATTGGCAAAGGGATATTTGGAAGCCCATAGAGGGCTATGGTGAAAAAGGAAATATCTTCCGTTTAAAACTGGAAAGAAGCTTTCTGAGAAACAGCTCTGTGTTCTGTTAATTCATCTCACAGAGTTACATCTTTCCCTTCAAGAAGCCTTTCGCTAAGGCTGTTCTTGTGGAATTGGCAAAGGGATATTTGGAAGCCCATAGAGAGCTATGGTGAAAAAGGAAATATCTTCCGTTCAAAACTGGAAAGAAGCTTTCTGAGAAACTGCTCTGTGTTCTGCTAATTCATCTCACGGAGTTACATCTTTCCCTTCAAGAAGCCTTTCGCTAAGGCTGTTCTTGTGGAATTGGCAAAGGGATATTTGAAAGCAAATAGAGGGCTATGGTGAAAAAGGAAATATCTTCCGTTCAAAACTGGAAAGAAGCTTTCTGAGAAACTGCTCTGTGTTCTGTTAATTCATCTCACAGAGTTACATCTTTCCCTTCAAGAAGCCTTTCGCTAAGGCTGTTCTTGTGCAATGGGCAAAGGGATATTTGGAAGCCCATAGAGGGCTATGGTGAAAAAGGAAATATCTTCCGTTCAAAACTGGAAAGAAGCTTTCTGAGAAACTGCTCTGTGTTCTGTTAATTCATCTCAAAGAGTTACATCTTTCCCTTCAAGAAGTCTTTCGTTAAGGCTGTTCTTGTGGAATTGGCAAAGGGATATTTGGAAGCCCATAGAGGGCTATGGTGAAAAAGGAAATATCTTCCGTTTAAAACTGGAAAGAAGCTTTCTGAGAAAGTGCTCTGTGTTCTGTTAATTCATCTCACAGAGTTACATCTTTCCCTTCAAGAAGCCTTTCGCTAAGGCTGTTCTTGTGGAATTGGCAAAGTCATATTTGGAAGCTCATAGAGGGGTATGGTGAAAAAGGAAATATCTTCCGTTCAAAACTGGAAAGAAGCTTTCTGAGAAACTGCTCTGTGTTCTGTTAATTCATCTCACAGAGTTACATCTTTCCCTTCAAGAAGCCTTTCGCTAAGGCTGTTCTTGTGCAATGGGCAAAGGGATATTTGGAAGCCCATAGAGGGCTATGGTGAAAAAGGAAATATCTTCCGTTCAAAACTGGAAAGAAGCTTTCTGAGAAACTGCTCTGTGTTCTGTTAATTCATCTCAAAGAGTTACATCTTTCCCTTCAAGAAGTCTTTCGTTAAGGCTGTTCTTGTGGAATTGGCAAAGGGATATTTGGAAGCCCATAGAGGGCTATGGTGAAAAAGGAAATATCTTCCGTTTAAAACTGGAAAGAAGCTTTCTGAGAAAGTGCTCTGTGTTCTGTTAATTCATCTCACAGAGTTACATCTTTCCCTTCAAGAAGCCTTTCGCTAAGGCTGTTCTTGTGGAATTGGCAAAGTCATATTTGGAAGCTCATAGAGGGGTATGGTGAAAAAGGAAATATCTTCCGTTCAAAACTGGAAAGAAGCTTTCTGAGAAACTGCTCTGTGTTCTGTAAATTCATCTCACAGAGTTACATCTTTTCCTTCAAGAAGCCTTTCGCTAAGGCTGTTCTTGTGGAATTGGCAAAGGGATATTTGGAAGCCCATAGAGAGCTATGGTGAAAAAGGAAATATCTTCCGTTCAAAACTGGAAAGAAGCTTTCTGAGAAACTGCTCTGTGTTCTGTTAATTCATCTCACGGAGTTACATCTTTCCCTTCAAGAAGCCTTTCGCTAAGGCTGTTCTTGTGGAATTGGCAAAGGGATATTTGAAAGCAAATAGAGGGCTATGGTGAAAAAGGAAATATCTTCCGTTCAAAACTGGAAAGAAGCTTTCTGAGAAACTGCTCTGTGTTCTGTTAATTCATCTCACAGAGTTACATCTTTCCCTTCAAGAAGCCTTTCGCTAAGGCTGTTCTTGTGCAATGGGCAAAGGGATATTTGGAAGCCCATAGAGGGCTATGGTGAAAAAGGAAATATCTTCCGTTCAAAACTGGAAAGAAGCTTTCTGAGAAACTGCTCTGTGTTCTGTTAATTCATCTCAAAGAGTTACATCTTTCCCTTCAAGAAGTCTTTCGTTAAGGCTGTTCTTGTGGAATTGGCAAAGGGATATTTGGAAGCCCATAGAGGGCTATGGTGAAAAAGGAAATATCTTCCGTTTAAAACTGGAAAGAAGCTTTCTGAGAAAGTGCTCTGTGTTCTGTTAATTCATCTCACAGAGTTACATCTTTCCCTTCAAGAAGCCTTTCGCTAAGGCTGTTCTTGTGGAATTGGCAAAGTCATATTTGGAAGCTCATAGAGGGGTATGGTGAAAAAGGAAATATCTTCCGTTCAAAACTGGAAAGAAGCTTTCTGAGAAACTGCTCTGTGTTCTGTTAATTCATCTCACAGAGTTACATCTTTCCCTTCAAGAAGCCTTTCGCTAAGGCTGTTCTTGTGCAATGGGCAAAGGGATATTTGGAAGCCCATAGAGGGCTATGGTGAAAAAGGAAATATCTTCCGTTCAAAACTGGAAAGAAGCTTTCTGAGAAACTGCTCTGTGTTCTGTTAATTCATCTCAAAGAGTTACATCTTTCCCTTCAAGAAGTCTTTCGTTAAGGCTGTTCTTGTGGAATTGGCAAAGGGATATTTGGAAGCCCATAGAGGGCTATGGTGAAAAAGGAAATATCTTCCGTTTAAAACTGGAAAGAAGCTTTCTGAGAAAGTGCTCTGTGTTCTGTTAATTCATCTCACAGAGTTACATCTTTCCCTTCAAGAAGCCTTTCGCTAAGGCTGTTCTTGTGGAATTGGCAAAGTCATATTTGGAAGCTCATAGAGGGGTATGGTGAAAAAGGAAATATCTTCCGTTCAAAACTGGAAAGAAGCTTTCTGAGAAACTGCTCTGTGTTCTGTAAATTCATCTCACAGAGTTACATCTTTTCCTTCAAGAAGCCTTTCGCTAAGGCTGTTCTTGTGGAATTGGCAAAGGGATATTTGGCAGCCCATAGAGGGCTATGGTGAAAAAGGAAATATCTTCCGTTCAAAACTGGAAAGAAGCTTTCTGAGAAACTGCTCTGTGTTCTGTTAATTCATCTCACAGAGTTACATCTTTCCCTTCAAGAATCCTTTCGCTAAGGCTGTTCTTGTGGAATTGGCAAAGTCATATTTGGAAGCCCATAGAGGGCTATGGGGAAAAAGGAAATATCTTCCGTTCAAAACTGGAAAGAAGCTTTCTGAGAAACTGCTCTGTGTTCTGTTAATTCATTTCAAAGAGTTACATCTTTCCCTTCAAGAAGCCTTTCGCTAAGGCTGTTCTTGTGGAATTGGCAAAGGGGTATTTGGAAGCCCATAGAAGGCTATGGTGAAAAAGGAAATATCTTCCGTTCAAAACTGGAAAGAAGCTTTCTGAGAAACTGCTCTGTGTTCTGTTAATTCATCTCACAGAGTTACATCTTTCCCTTCAAGAAGTCTTTCGCTAAGGCTGTTCTTGTGGAATTGGTAAAGAGATACTTGGAAGCCCATAGAGGGCTATGTTGAAAAAGGAAATATCTTTCGTTGAAAACTGGAAACAATCCTTCTGAGAAACTGCTCTGTGTTCTGTTAATTCATCTCACAGAGTTACATCTTTCCCTTCAGGAAGCCTTTCGCTAAGGCTGTTCTTGTGGAACTGGCAAAGGGATATTTGGAAGTCCATAGAGGGCTATGGTGAAAAAGGAAATATCTTCCGTTTAAAACTGGAAAGAAGCTTTCTGAGAAACTGCTCTGTGTTCTCTTAATTCATCTCACAGAGTTACATCTTTCCCTTCAAGAAGCCTTTCGCTAAGGCTGTTCTTGTGGAATTGGCAAAGGGATATTTGGAAGCCCAAAGAGGGCTATGGTGAAAAAGGAAATATCTTCCGTTCAAAACTGGAAAGAAGCTTTCTGAGAAACTGCTCTGTGTTCTGTTAATTCATCTCACGGAGTTACATCTTTCCCTTCAAGAAGCCTTTCGCTAAGGCTGTTCTTGTGGAATTGGCAAAGGGATATTTGAAAGCCCATAGAGGGCTATGGTGAAAAAGGAAATATCTTCCGTTCAAAACTGGAAAGAAGCTTTCTGAGAAACTGCTCTGTGTTCTGTTAATTCATCTCACAGAGTTACATCTTTCTCTTCAAGAAGCCTTTCGTAAGGCTGTTCTTGTGGAATTGGCAAAGGGATATTTGGAAGCCCATAGAGGGCTATGGTGAAAAAGGAAATATCTTCGGTTCAAAACTGGAAAGAAGCTTTCTGAGAAACTGCTCTGTGTTCTGTTAATTCATCTCACAGAGTTACATCTTTCCCTTCAAGAAGCCTTTCGCTAAGGCTGTTCTTGTGGAATTGGCAAAGTGATATTTGGAAGACCATAGAGGGCTATGGTGAAAAAGGAAATATGTACCGTTCAAAACTGGAAAGAAGCTTTCTGAAAAACTGCTCTGTGTTCTGTTAATTCATCTCACAGAGTTACATCTTTCCCTTCAAGAAGCCTTTCGCTAAGTCTGTTCTTGTGGAACTGGCAAAGGGATATTTGGAAGCCCATAGAGGGCTATGGTGAAAAAGGAAATATCTTCCGTTCAAAACTGGAAAGAAGCTTTCTGAGAAACTGCTCTGTGTTCTGTTAATTCATCTCACAGAGTTACATCTTTCCCTTCAAGAAGCCTTTCGCTAAGGCTGTTCTTGTGGAATTGGAAAAGGGGTATTTAGAAGCCGATAGAGGGCTATGG
Organism: Chlorocebus sabaeus; assembly: GCF_047675955.1. Lineage (NCBI taxonomy): Eukaryota > Metazoa > Chordata > Mammalia > Primates > Cercopithecidae > Chlorocebus > Chlorocebus sabaeus. The sequence continues at coordinate 884,384 of NW_027327925.1, read as the reverse complement.
TGAAAAAGGAAATATCTTCCGTTCAAAACTGGAAAGAAGCTTTCTGAGAAACTGCTCTGTGTTCTGTTAATTCATCTCACAGAGTTACATCTTTCCCTTCAAGAAGCCTTTCGCTAAGGCTGTTCTTGTGGAATTGGCAAAGGGATATTTCGAAGCCCATAGAGGGCTATGGTGAAAAAGGAAATATCTTCCGTTCAAAACTGGAAAGAAGCATTCTGAGAAACTGCTCTGTGTTCTGTTAATTCATCTCACAGAGTTACATCTTTCCCTTCAAGAAGCCTTTCGCTAAGGCTGTTCTTGTGGAATTGGTAAAGAGATACTTGGAAGCCCATAGAGGGCTATGTTGAAAATGGAAATATCTTCCGTTGAAAACTGGAAACAATCCTTCTGAGAAACTGCTCTGTGTTCTGTTAATTCATCTCACAGAGTTACATCTTTCCTTTCAAGAAGCCTTTCGCTAAGGCTGTTCTTGTGGAATTGGAAAAGGGATATTTGGAAGCCAATAGAGGGCTATGGTGAAAAAGGAAATATCTTCCGTTCAAAACTGGAAAGAAGCTTTCTGAGAAACTGCTCTGTGTTCTGTTAATTCATCTCACAGAGTTACATCTTTCCCTTCAAGAAGTCTTTCGCTAAGGCTGTTCTTGTGGAATTGGCAAAGGGATATTTGGAAGCCCATAGAGGGCTATGGTGAAAAAGGAAATATCTTCCGTTTAAAACTGGAAAGAAGCTTTCTGAGAAACTGCTCTGTGTTCTGTTAATTCATCTCACAGAGTTACATCTTTCCGTTCAAGAAGCCTTTCGCTAAGGCTGTTCTTGTGGAATTGGCAAAGGGATATTTGGAAGCCCATAGAGGGCTATGGTGAAAAAGGAAATATCTTCCGTTCAAAACTGGAAAGAAGCTTTCTGAGAAACTGCTCTGTGTTCTGTTAATTCATCTCACAGAGTTACATCTTTCCCTTCAATAAGCCTTTCGCTAAGGCTGTTCTTGTGTATTTGGCAAAGGGATATTTGAAAGCCCATAGAGGGCTATGGTGAAAAAGGAAATATCTTCCGTTCAAAACTGGAAAGAAGCTTTCTGAGAAACTGCTCTGTGTTCTGTTAATTCATCTCACAGAGTTACATGTTTCCCTTCAAGAAGCCTTTCGCAAAGGCTGTTCTTGTGGAATTGGAAAAGGGGTATTTAGAAGCCCATAGAGGGCTATGGTGAAAAAGGAAATATCTACCGTTCAAAACGGGAAAGAAGCTTTCTGAAAAACTGCTCTGTGTTCTGTTAATTCATCTCACAGAGTTACATCTTTCCCTTCAAGAAGTCTTTCGCTAAGGCTGTTCTTGTGGAATTGGCAAAGGGATATTTGGAAGCCCATAGAGGGCTATGGTGAAAAAGGAAATATCTTCCGTTTAAAACTGGAAAGAAGCTTTCTGAGAAACTGCTCTGTGTTCTGTTAATTCATCTCACAGAGTTACATCTTTCCCTTCAGGAAGCCTTTCGCTAAGGCTGTTCTTGTGGAATTGGCAAAGGGATATTTGGAAGCCCATAGAGGGCTATGGTGAAAAAGGAAATATCTTCCGTTCAAAACTGGAAAGAAGCTTTCTGAGAAACTGCTCTGTGTTCTGTTAATTCATCTCACGGAGTTACATCTTTCCCTTCAAGAAGCCTTTCGCTAAGGCTGTTCTTGTGGAATTGGCAAAGGGATATTTGAAAGCCCATAGAGGGCTATGGTGAAAAAGGAAATATCTTCCGTTCAAAACTGGAAAGAAGCTTTCTGAGAAACTGCTCTGTGTTCTGTTAATTCATCTCACAGAGTTACATCTTTCCCTTCAAGAAGCCTTTCGCTAAGGCTGTTCTTGTGCAATGGGCAAAGGGATATTTGGAAGCCCATAGAGGGCTATGGTTAAAAAGGAAATATCTTCCGTTCAAAACTGGAAAGAAGCTTTCTGAGAAACTGCTCTGTGTTCTGTTAATTCATCTCAAAGAGTTACATCTTTCCCTTCAAGAAGTCTTTCGCTAAGGCTGTTCTTGTGGAATTGGCAAAGGGATATTTGGAAGCCCATAGAGGGCTATGGTGAAAAAGGAAATATCTTCCGTTTAAAACTGGAAAGAAGCTTTCTGAGAAACTGCTCTGTGTTCTGTTAATTCATCTCACAGAGTTACATCTTTCCCTTCAAGAAGCCTTTCGCTAAGGCTGTTCTTGTGGAATTGGCAAAGTCATATTTGGAAGCTCATAGAGGGGTATGGTGAAAAAGGAAATATCTTCCGTTCAAAACTGGAAAGAAGCTTTCTGAGAAACTGCTCTGTGTTCTGTTAATTCATCTCACAGAGTTACATCTTTCCCTTCAAGAAGCCTTTCGCTAAGGCTGTTCTTGTGGAATTGGTAAAGGGATATTTGGAAGCCCATAGAGGTCTATGGTGAAAAAGGAAATATCTTCCGTTCAAAACTGGAAAGAAGCTTTCTGAGAAACTGCTCTGTGTTCTGTAAATTCATCTCACATAGTTACATCTTTCCCTTCAAGAAGCCTTTCGCTAAGGCTGTTTTTGGGAATTGGCAAAGTGATATTTGGAAGCCCATAGAGGGCTATGGTGAAAAAGGAAATATCTACCGTTCAAAACTGGAAAGAAGCTTTCTGAAAAACTGCTCTGTGTTCTGTTAATTCATCTCACAGAGTTACATCTTTCCCTTCAAGAAGCCTTTCGCTAAGGCTGTTCTTGTGGAATTGGCAAAGGGATATTTCGAACCCCTAGAGGGCTATGGTGAAAAAGGAAATATCTTCCGTTCAAAACTGGAAAGAAGCTTTCTGAGAAACTGCTCTGTGTTCTGTTATTTCATCTCACAGAGTTACATCTTTCCCTTCAAGAAGCCTTTCGCTAAGGCTGTTCTTGTGGAATTGGTAAAGGGATATTTGGAAGCCCATAGAGGGCTATGTTGAAAAAGGAAATATCTTCCGTTGAAAACTGGAAACAATCCTTTTGAGAAACTGCTCTGTGTTCTGTTAATTCATCTCACAGAGTTACATCTTTCCCTTCAAGAAGCCTTTCGCTAAGGCTGTTCTTGTGGAATTGGCAAAGGGATATTTGGAAGCCCATAGAGTGCTATGGTGAAAAAGGAAATATCTTCCGTTCAAAACTTGAAAGAAGCTTTGTGAGAAACTGCTCTGTGTTCTGTTAATTCATCTCACAGAGTTACATCTTTCCCTTCAAGAAGTCTTTCGCTAAGGCTGTTCTTGTGGAATTGGCAAAGGGATATTTGGAAGCCCATAGAAGGCTATGGTGAAAAAGGAAATATCTTCCGTTTAAAACTGGAAAGAAGCTTTCTGAGAAACTGCTCTGTGTTCTGTTAATTCATCTCACAGAGTTACATCTTTCCCTTCAAGAAGCCTTTCGCTAAGGCTGTTCTTGTGGAATTGGCAAAGGGATATTTGGAAGCCCATAGAGCGCTATGGTGAAAAAGGAAATATATTCGGTTCAAAACTGGAAGGAAGCTTTCTGAGAAACTGCTCTGTGTTCTGTTAATTCATCTCATGGAGTTACATCTTTCCCTTCAAGAAGCCTTTCGCTAAGGCTGTTCTTGTGGAATTGGCAAAGGGATATTTGAAAGCCCATTGAGGGCTATGGTGAAAAAGGAAATATCTTCCGTTCAAAACTGGAAAGAAGCTGTCTGAGAAACTGCTCTGTGTTCTGTTAATTCATCTCACAGAGTTACATCTTTCCCTTCAAGAAGCCTTTCGTAAGGCTGTTCTTGTGGAATTGGCAAAGGGATATTTGGAAGCCCATAGAGGGCTATGGTGAAAAAGGAAATATCTTCCGTTCAAAACTGGAAAGAAGCTTTCTGAGAAACTGCTCTGTGTTCTGTTAATTCATCTCACAGAGTTACATCTTTCCCTTCAAGAAGCCTTTCGTAAGGCTGTTCTTGTGGAATTGGCAAAGGGATATTTGGAAGCCCATAGAGGGCTATGGTGAAAAAGGAAATATCTTCCGTTCAAAACTGGAAAGAAGCTTTCTGAGAAACTGCTCTGTGTTCTCTTAATTCATCTCACAGAGTTACATCTTTCCCTTCAAGAAGCCTTTCGCTAAGGCTGTTCTTGTGGAATTGGCAAAGTGATATTTGGAAGCCCATAGAGGGCTATGGTGAAAAAGGAAATATCTACCGTTCAAAACTGGAAAGAAGCTTTCTGAAAAACTGCTCTGTGTTCTGTTAATTCATCTCACAGAGTTACATCTTTCCCTTCAAGAAGCCTTTCGCTAAGGCTGTTCTTGTGGAACCGGCAAAGGGATATTTGGAAGCCCATAGAGGGCTATGGTGAAAAAGGAAATATCTTCCGGTCAAAAGTGAAAAGAAGCTTTCTGAGAAACTGCTCTGTGTTCTGTTAATTCATCTCATGGAGTTACATCTTTCCCTTCAAGAAGCCTTTCGCTAAGGCTGTTCTTGTGGAATTGGCAAAGGGATATTAGAAAGCCCATAGAGGGCTATGGTGAAAAAGGAAATATCTTCCGTTCAAAACTGGAAAGAAGCTTTCTGAGAAACTGCTCTGTGTTCTGTTAATTCATCTCACAGAGTTACATCTTTCCCTTCAAGAAGCCTTTCGTAAGGCTGTTCTTGTGGAATTGGCAAAGGGATATTTGGAAGCCCATAGAGGGCTATGGTGAAAAAGGAAATATCTTCCGTTCAAAACTGGAAAGAAGCTTTCTGAGAAACTGCTCTGTGTTCTGTTAATTCATCTCACAGAGTTACATCTTTCCCTTCAATAAGCCTTTCGCTAAGGCTGTTCTTGTGGAATTGGCAAAGGGATATTTGGAAGCCCATAGAAGGCTATGGTGAAAAAGGAAATATCTTTCGTTGAAAACTCGAAACAATCCTTCTGAGAAACTGTTCTGTGTTTTGTTAATTCATCTCACAGAGTTACGTCTTTCCCTTTAAGAATCCTTTCGTAAGGCTGTTCTTGTGGAATTGGCAAAGGGATATTTGGAAGCCCATTGAGGGCTATGGTGAAAAAGGAAATATCTTCCGTTCAAAACTGGAAAGAAGCTTTCTGAGAAACTGCTCTGTGTTCTGTTAATTCATCTCACAGAGTTACATCTTTCCCTTCAAGAAGCCTTTCGCTAAGGCTGTTCTTGTGGAATTGGAAAAGGGGTATTTAGAAGCCCATAGAGGGCTATGGTGAAAAAGGAAATATCTTCCGTTCAAAACTGGAAAGAAGCTTTCTGAGAAACTGCTCTGTGTTCTGTTAATTCATCTCACAGAGTTACATCTTTCCCTTCAAGAAGCCTTTCGCTAAGGCTGTTCTTGTGGAATTGGCAAAAGGATATTTCGAAGCCCATAGAGGGCTATGGTGAAAATGGAAATATCTTCCGTTCAAAACTGGAAAGAAGCTTTCTGAGAAACTGCTCTGTGTTCTGTTAATTCATCTCACAGAGTTACATCTTTCCCTTCAAGAAGCCTTTCGCTAAGGCTGTTCTTGTGGAATTGGTAAAGAGATACTTGGAAGCCCTTAGAGGGCTATGTTGAAAAAGGAAATATCTTCCGTTGAAAACTGGTAACAATCCTTCTGAGAAACTGCTCTGTGTTCTGTTAATTCATCTCACAGAGTTACATCTTTCCTTTCAAGAAGCCTTTCGCTAAGGCTGTTCTTGTGGAATTGGCAAAGGGATATTTGGAAGCCAATAGAGGGCTATGGTGAAAAAGGAAATATCTTAAGTTCAAAACTGGAAAGAAGCTTTCTGAGAAACTGCTCTGTGTTCTGCTAATTCATCTCACAGAGTTACATCTTTCCCTTCAAGAAGTCTTTCGCTAAGGCTGTTCTTGTAGAATTGGCAAAGGGATATTTGGAAGCCCATAGAGGGCTATGGTGAAAAAGGAAATATCTTCCGTTTAAAACTGGAAAGAAGCTTTCTGAGAACCAGCTCTGTGTTCTGTTAATTCATCTCACAGAGTTACATCTTTCCCTTCAAGAAGCCTTTCGCTAAGGCTGTTCTTGTGGAATTGGCAAAGGGATATTTGGAAGCCCATAGAGAGCTATGGTGAAAAAGGAAATATCTTCCGTTCAAAACTGGAAAGAAGCTTTCTGAGAAACTGCTCTGTGTTCTGTTATTTCATCTCACAGAGTTACATCTTTCCCTTCAAGAAGCCTTTCGCTAAGGCTGTTCTTGTGGAATTGGCAAAGGGATATTTGGAAGCCCATAGAGGGCTATGGTGAAAAAGGAAATATCTTCCGTTCAAAACTGGAAAGAAGCTTTCTGAGAAACTGCTCTGTGTTCTGTTAATTCATCTCACAGAGTTACATCTTTCCCTTCAAGAAGCCTTTCGCTAAGGCTGTTCTTGTGCAATGGGCAAAGGGATATTTGGAAGCCCATAGAGGGCTATGGTGAAAAAGGAAATATCTTCCGTTCAAAACTGGAAAGAAGCTTTCTGAGAAACTGCTCTGTGTTCTGTTAATTCATCTCAAAGAGTTACATCTTTCCCTTCAAGAAGTCTTTCGTTAAGGCTGTTCTTGTGGAATTGGCAAAGGGATATTTGGAAGCCCATAGAGGGCTATGGTGAAAAAGGAAATATCTTCCGTTTAAAACTGGAAAGAAGCTTTCTGAGAAAGTGCTCTGTGTTCTGTTAATTCATCTCACAGAGTTACATCTTTCCCTTCAAGAAGCCTTTCGCTAAGGCTGTTCTTGTGGAATTGGCAAAGTCATATTTGGAAGCTCATAGAGGGGTATGGTGAAAAAGGAAATATCTTCCGTTCAAAACTGGAAAGAAGCTTTCTGAGAAACTGCTCTGTGTTCTGTAAATTCATCTCACAGAGTTACATCTTTTCCTTCAAGAAGCCTTTCGCTAAGGCTGTTCTTGTGGAATTGGCAAAGGGATATTTGGCAGCCCATAGAGGGCTATGGTGAAAAAGGAAATATCTTCCGTTCAAAACTGGAAAGAAGCTTTCTGAGAAACTGCTCTGTGTTCTGTTAATTCATCTCACAGAGTTACATCTTTCCCTTCAAGAAGCCTTTCGCTAAGGCTGTTCTTGTGGAATTGGCAAAGTCATATTTGGAAGCCCATAGATGGCTATGGTGAAAAAGGAAATATCTTTCGTTCAAAACTGGAAAGAAGCTTTCTGAGAAACTGCTCTGTGTTCTGTTAATTCATCTCACAGAGTTACATCTTTCCCTTCAAGAATCCTTTCGCTAAGGCTGTTCTTGTGGAATTGGCAAAGTCATATTTGGAAGCCCATAGAGGGCTATGGGGAAAAAGGAAATATCTTCCGTTCAAAACTGGAAAGAAGCTTTCTGAGAAACTGCTCTGTGTTCTGTTAATTCATTTCACAGAGTTACATCTTTCCCTTCAAGAAGCCTTTCGCTAAGGCTGTTCTTGTGGAATTGGCAAAGGGGTATTTGGAAGCCCATAGAAGGCTATGGTGAAAAAGGAAATATCTTCCGTTCAAAACTGGAAAGAAGCTTTCTGAGAAACTGCTCTGTGTTCTGTTAATTCATCTCACAGAGTTACATCTTTCCCTTCAAGAAGTCTTTCGCTAAGGCTGTTCTTGTGGAATTGGTAAAGAGATACTTGGAAGCCCATAGAGGGCTATGTTGAAAAAGGAAATATCTTTCGTTGAAAACTGGAAACAATCCTTCTGAGAAACTGCTCTGTGTTCTGTTAATTCATCTCACAGAGTTACATCTTTCCCTTCAGGAAGCCTTTCGCTAAGGCTGTTCTTGTGGAACTGGCAAAGGGATATTTGGAAGTCCATAGAGGGCTATGTTGAAAAAGGAAATATCTTCCGTTTAAAACTGGAAAGAAGCTTTCTGAGAAACTGCTCTGTGTTCTGTTAATTCATCTCACAGAGTTACATCTTTCCCTTCAAGAAGCCTTTCGCTAAGGCTGTTCTTGTGGAATTGGCAAAGGGATATTTGGAAGCCCATAGAGGGCTATGGTGAAAAAGGAAATATCTTCCGTTCAAAACTGGAAAGAAGCTTTCTGAAGAACAGCTCTGTGTTCTGTTAATTCATCTCACAGAGTTACATCTTTCCCTTCAAGAAGCCTTTCGCTAAGGCTGTTCTTGTGGAATTGGCAAAGGGATATTTGGCAGCCCATAGAGGGCTATGGTGAAAAAGGAAATATCTTCCGTTCAAAACTGGAAAGAAGCTTTCTGAGAAACTGCTCTGTGTTCTGTTAATTCATCTCACAGAGTTACATCTTTCCCTTCAAGAAGCCTTTCGCTAAGGCTGTTCTTGTGGAATTGGCAAAGTCATATTTGGAAGCCCATAGAGGGCTATGGTGAAAAAGGAAATATCTTTCGTTCAAAACTGGAAAGAAGCTTTCTGAGAAACTGCTCTGTGTTCTGTTAATTCATCTCACAGAGTTACATCTTTCCCTTCAAGAATCCTTTCGCTAAGGCTGTTCTTGTGGAATTGGCAAAGTCATATTTGGAAGCCCATAGAGGGCTATGGGGAAAAAGGAAATATCTTCCGTTCAAAACTGGAAAGAAGCTTTCTGAGAAACTGCTCTGTGTTCTGTTAATTCATTTCACAGAGTTACATCTTTCCCTTCAAGAAGCCTTTCGCTAAGGCTGTTCTTGTGGAATTGGCAAAGGGGTATTTGGAAGCCCATAGAAGGCTATGGTGAAAAAGGAAATATCTTCCGTTCAAAACTGGAAAGAAGCTTTCTGAGAAACTGCTCTGTGTTCTGTTAATTCATCTCACAGAGTTACATCTTTCCCTTCAAGAAGTCTTTCGCTAAGGCTGTTCTTGTGGAATTGGTAAAGAGATACTTGGAAGCCCATAGAGGGCTATGTTGAAAAAGGAAATATCTTTCGTTGAAAACTGGAAACAATCCTTCTGAGAAACTGCTCTGTGTTCTGTTAATTCATCTCACAGAGTTACATCTTTCCCTTCAGGAAGCCTTTCGCTAAGGCTGTTCTTGTGGAACTGGCAAAGGGATATTTGGAAGTCCATAGAGGGCTATGGTGAAAAAGGAAATATCTTCCGTTTAAAACTGGAAAGAAGCTTTCTGAGAAACTGCTCTGTGTTCTGTTAATTCATCTCACAGAGTTACATCTTTCCCTTCAAGAAGCCTTTCGCTAAGGCTGTTCTTGTGGAATTGGCAAAGGGATATTTGGAAGCCCATAGAGGGCTATGGTGAAAAAGTAAATATCTTCCGTTCAAAACTGGAAAGAAGCTTTCTGAAGAACAGCTCTGTGTTCTGTTAATTCATCTCACAGAGTTACATCTTTCCCTTCAAGAAGCCTTTCGCTAAGGCTGTTCTTGTGGAATTGGAAAAGGGATATTTAGAAGCCCATAGAGGGCTATGGTGAAAAAGGAAATATCTTCCGTTCAAAAATGGAAAGAAGCCTTCTGAGAAACTGCTCTGTGTTCTGATAATTCATCTCACAGAGTTACATCTTTCCCTTCAAGAAGCCTTTCGCTAAGGCTGTTCTTGTGGAATTGGCAAAGGGATATTTGGAAGCCCATAGAGGGCTATGGTGAAAAAGGAAATATCTTCCGTTCAAAACTGGAAAGAAGCTTTCTGAGAAACTGCTCTGTGTTCTGTTAATTCATCTCACAGAGTTACATCTTTCCCTTCAAGAAGCCTTTCGCTAAGGCTGTTCTTGTGGAATTGGAAAAGGGGTATTTAGAAGCCCATAGAGGGCTATGGTGAAAAATGAAATATCTTCCGTTCAAAACTGGAAAGAAGCTTTCTGAGAAACTGCTCTGTGTTCTGTTAATTCATCTCACAGAGTTACATCTTTCCCTTCAAGAAGCCTTTCGCTAAGGCTGTTCTTGTGGAATTGGCAAAGGGATATTTCGAAGCCCATAGAGGGCTATGGTGAAAAAGGAAATATCTTCCGTTCAAAACTGGAAAGAAGCTTTCTGAGAAACTGCTCTGTGTTCTGTTAATTCATCTCACAGAGTTACATCTTTCCCTTCAAGAAGCCTTTCGCTAAAGCTGTTCTTGTGGAATTGGTAAAGAGATACTTGGAAGCCCATAGAGGGCTATGGTGAAAAATGAAATATCTTCCGTTGAAAACTGGAAAGAAGCTTTCTGAGAAACTACTCTGTGTTCTGTTAATTCATCTCACAGAGTTACATCTTTCCCTTCAAGAAGCCTTTCGCTAAGGCTGTTCTTGTGGAATTAGCAAAGGGATATTTCGAAGCCCATAGAGGGCTATGGTGAAAAAGGAAATATCTTCCGTTCAAAACTGGAAAGAAGCTTTCTGAGAAACTGCTCTGTGTTCTGTTAATTCATCTCACAGAGTTACATCTTTCCCTTCAAGAAGCCTTTCGCTAAGGCTGTTCTTGTGGAATTGGTAAAGAGATACTTGGAAGCCCATAGAGGGCTATGTTGAAAAAGGAAATATCTTCCGTTGAAAACTGGAAACAATCCTTCTGAGAAACTGCTCTGTGTTCTGTTAATTCATCTCACAGAGTTACATCTTTCCTTTCAAGAAGCCTTTCGCTAAGGCTGTTCTTGTGGAATTAGCAAAGGGATATTTGGAAGCACATAGAGGGCTATGGTGAAAAAGGAAATATCTTCCGTTCAAAAATGGAAAGAAGCTTTCTGAGAAACTGCTCTCTGTTCTGTTAATTCATCTCACAGAGTTACATCTTTCCCTTCAAGAAGCCTTTCGCTAAGGCTGTTCTTGTGGAATTGGAAAAGGGGTATTTAGAAGCGCATAGAGGGCTATGGTGAAAAATGAAATATCTTCCGTTCAAAACTGGAAAGAAGCTTTCTGAGAAACTGCTCTGTGTTCTGTTAATTCATCTCACAGAGTTACATCTTTCCCTTCAAGAAGCCTTTCGCGAAGGCTGTTCTTGTGGAATTGGCAAAGGGATATTTCGAAGCCCATAGAGGGCTATGGTGAAAAAGGAAATATCTTCCGTTCAAAACTGGAAAGAAGCTTTCTGAGAAACTGCTCTGTGTTCTGTTAATTCATCTCACAGAGTTACATCTTTCCCTTCAAGAAGCCTTTCGCTAAGGCTGTTCTTGTGGAATTGGCAAAGAGATACATGGAAGCCCATAGAGGGCTATGTTGAAAAAGGAAATATCTTCCGTTGAAAACTGGAAACAATCCTTCTGAGAAACTGCTCTGTGTTCTGTTAATTCATCTCACAGAGTTACATCTTTCCTTTCAAGAAGCCTTTCGGTAAGGCTGTTCTTGTGGAATTAGCAAAGGGATATTTGGAAGCACATAGAGGGCTATGGTGAAAAAGGAAATATCTTCCGTTCAAAACTGGAAAGAAGCTTTCTGAGAAACTGCTCTGTGTTCTGATAATTCATCTCACAGAGTTACATCTTTCCCTTCAAGAAGTCTTTCGCTAAGGCTGTTCCTGTGGAATTGGCAAAGGGATATTTGGAAGCCCATAGAGGGCTATGGTGAAAAAGGAAATATCTTCCGTTTAAAACTGGAAAGAAGCTTTCTGAGAAACTGCTCTGTGTTCTGTTAATTCATCTCACAGAGTTACATCTTTCCCTTCAAGAAGCCTTTCGCTAAGGCTGTTCTTGTGGAATTGGCAAAGGGATATTTCGAAGCCCATAGAGGGCTATGGTGAAAAAGGAAATATCTTCCGTTCAAAACTGGAAAGAAGCATTCTGAGAAACTGCTCTGTGTTCTGTTAATTCATCTCACAGAGTTACATCTTTCCCTTCAAGAAGCCTTTCGCTAAGGCTGTTCTTGTGGAATTGGTAAAGAGATACTTGGAAGCCCATAGAGGGCTATGTTGAAAAAGGAAATATCTTTCGTTGAAAACTGGAAACAATACTTCTGAGAAACTGCTCTGTGTTCTGTTAATTTCATCTCACAGAGTTACATCTTTCCCTTCAGGAAGCCTTTCGCTAAGGCTGTTCTTGTGGAACTGGCAAAGGGATATTTGGAAGTCCATAGAGGGCTATGGTGAAAAAGGAAATATCTTCCGTTTAAAACTGGAAAGAAGCTTTCTGAGAAACTGCTCTGTGTTCTGTTAATTCATCTCACAGAGTTACATCTTTCCCTTCAAGAAGCCTTTCGCTAAGGCTGTTCTTGTGGAATTGGCAAAGGGATATTTGGAAGCCCATAGAGGGCTATGGTGAAAAAGGAAATATCTTCCGTTCAAAACTGGAAAGAAGCTTTCTGAAGAACAGCTCTGTGTTCTGTTAATTCATCTCACAGAGTTACATCTTTCCCTTCAAGAAGCCTTTCGCTAAGGCTGTTCTTGTGGAATTGGAAAAGGGATATTTAGAATCCCATAGAGGGCTATGGTGAAAAAGGAAATATCTTCCGTTCAAAAATGGAAAGAAGCTTTCTGAGAAACTGCTCTGTGTTCTGTTAATTCATCTCACAGAGTTACATCTTTCCCTTCAAGAAGCCTTTCGCTAAGGCTGTTCTTGTGGAATTGGTAAAGAGATACTTGGAAGCCCATAGAGGGCTATGTTGAAAAAGGAAATATCTTTCGTTGAAAACTGGAAACAATCCTTCTGAGAAACTGCTCTGTGTTCTGTTAATTCATCTCACAGAGTTACATCTTTCCCTTCAGGAAGCCTTTCGCTAAGGCTGTTCTTGTGGAACTGGCAAAGGGATATTTGGAAGCCCATAGAGGGCTATGGTGAAAAAGGAAATATCTTCCGTTCAAAAATGGAAAGAAGCTTTCTGAGAAACTGCTCTGTGTTCTGTTAATTCATCTCACAGAGTTACATCTTTCCCTTCAAGAAGCCTTTCGCTAAGGCTGTTCTTGTGGAATTGGCAAAGGGATATTTGGAAGCCCATAGAGGGCTATGGTGAAAAAGGAAATATCTTCCGTTCAAAACTTTAAAGAAGCTTTCTGAGAAACTGCTCTGTGTTCTGTTAATTCATCTCACAGAGTTACATCTTTCCCTTCAAGAAGCCTTTCGCTAAGGCTGTTCTTGTGGAATTGGAAAAGGGGTATTTAGAAGCCCATAGAGGGCTATGGTGAAAAATGAAATATCTTCCGTTCAAAACTGGAAAGAAGCTTTCTGAGAAACTGCTCTGTGTTCTGTTAATTCATCTCACAGAGTTACATCTTTCCCTTCAAGAAGCCTTTCGCTAAGGCTGTTCTTGTGGAATTGGCAAAGGGATATTTCGAAGCCCATAGAGGGCTATGGTGAAAAAGGAAATATCTTCCGTTCAAAACTGGAAAGAAGCTTTCTGAGAAACTGCTCTGTGTTCTGTTAATTCATCTCACAGAGTTACATCTTTCCCTTCAAGAAGCCTTTCGCTAAAGCTGTTCTTGTGGAATTGGTAAAGAGATACTTGGAAGCCCATAGAGGGCTATGGTGAAAAATGAAATATCTTCCGTTGAAAACTGGAAAGAAGCTTTCTGAGAAACTGCTCTGTGTTCTGTTAATTCATCTCACAGAGTTACATCTTTCCCTTCAAGAAGCCTTTCGCTAAGGCTGTTCTTGTGGAATTAGCAAAGGGATATTTCGAAGCCCATAGAGGGCTATGGTGAAAAAGGAAATATCTTCCGTTCAAAACTGGAAAGAAGCTTTCTGAGAAACTGCTCTGTGTTCTGTTAATTCATCTCACAGAGTTACATCTTTCCCTTCAAGAAGCCTTTCGCTAAGGCTGTTCTTGTGGAATTGGTAAAGAGATACTTGGAAGCCCATAGATGGTTATGTTGAAAAAGGAAATATCTTCCGTTGAAAACTGGAAACAATCCTTCTGAGAAACTGCTCTGTGTTCTGTTAATTCATCTCACAGAGTTACATCTTTCCTTTCAAGAAGCCTTTCGCTAAGGCTGTTCTTGTGGAATTGGCAAAGGGATATTTGGAAGCCAATAGAGGGCTATGGTGAAAAAGGAAATATCTTCCGTTCAAAACTGGAAAGAAGCTTTCTGAGAAACTGCTCTGTGTTCTGTTAATTCATCTCACAGAGTTACATCTTTCCCTTCAAGAAGTCTTTCGCTAAGGCTGTTCTTGTGGAATTGGCAAAGGGATATTTGGAAGCCCATAGAGGGCTATGGTGAAAAAGGAAATATCTTCCGTTTAAAACTGGAAAGAAGCTTTCTGAGAAACTGCTCTGTGTTCTGTTAATTCATCTCACAGAGTTACATCTTTCCCTTCAGGAAGCCTTTCGCTAAGGCTGTTCTTGTGGAATTGGCAAAGGGATATTTGGAAGCCCTTAGAGGGCTATGGTGAAAAAGGAAATATCTTCCGTTCAAAACTGGAAAGAAGCTTTCTGAGAAACTGCTCTGTGTTCTGTTAATTCATCTCACGGAGTTACATCTTTCCCTTCAAGAAGCCTTTCGCTAAGGCTGTTCTTGTGGAATTGGCAAAGGGATATTTGAAAGCCCATAGAGGGCTATGGTGAAAAAGGAAATATCTTCCGTTCAAAACTGGAAAGAAGCTTTCTGAGAAACTGCTCTGTGTTCTGTTAATTCATCTCACAGAGTTACATCTTTCCCTTCAAGAAGCCTTTCGTAAGGCTGTTCTTGTGGAATTGGCAAGGGGATATTTGGAAGCCCATAGAGGGCTATGGTGAAAAAGGAAATATCTTCCGTTCAAAACTGGAAAGAAGCTTTCTGAGAAACTGCTCTGTGTTCTGTAAATTCATCTCACATAGTTACATCTTTCCCTTCAAGAAGCCTTTGGCTAAGGCTGTTTTTGGGAATTGGCAAAGTGATATTTGGAAGCCCATAGAGGGCTATGGTGAAAAAGGAAATATCTACCGTTCAAAACTGGAAAGAAGCTTTCTGAAAAACTGCTCTGTGTTCTGTTAATTCATCTCACAGAGTTACATCTTTCCCTTCAAGAAGCCTTTCGCTAAGGCTGTTCTTGTGGAATTGGCAAAGGGATATTTCGAACCCCTAGAGGGCTATGGTGAAAAAGGAAATATCTTCCGTTCAAAACTGGAAAGAAGCTTTCTGAGAAACTGCTCTGTGTTCTGTTAATTTTCTCACAGAGTTACATCTTTCCCTTCAAGAAGCCTTTCGCTAAGGCTGTTCTTGTGGAATTGGTAAAGGGATATTTGGAAGCCCATAGAGGGCTATGTTGAAAAAGGAAATATCTTCCGTTGAAAACTGGAAACAATCCTTTTGAGAAACTGCTCTGTGTTCTGTTAATTCATCTCATGGAGTTACATCTTTCCCTTCAAGAAGCCTTTCGCTAAGGCTGTTCTTGTGGAATTGGCAAAGGGATATTTGAAAGCCCATTGAGGGCTATGGTGAAAAAGGAAATATCTTCCGTTCAAAACTGGAAAGAAGCTGTCTGAGAAACTGCTCTGTGTTCTGTTAATTCATCTCACAGAGTTACATCTTTCCCTTCAAGAAGCCTTTCGTAAGGCTGTTCTTGTGGAATTGGCAAAGGGATATTTGGAAGCCCATAGAGGGCTATGGTGAAAAAGGAAATATCTTCCGTTCAAAACTGGAAAGAAGCTTTCTGAGAAACTGCTCTGTGTTCTGTTAATTCATCTCACAGAGTTACATCTTTCCCTTGAAGAAGCCTTTCGTAAGGCTGTTCTTGTGGAATTGGCAAAGGGATATTTGGAAGCCCATAGAGGGCTATGGTGAAAAAGGAAATATCTTCCGTTCAAAACTGGAAAGAAGCTTTCTGAGAAACTGCTCTGTGTTCTCTTAATTCATCTCACAGAGTTACATCTTTCCCTTCAAGAAGCCTTTCGCTAAGGCTGTTCTTGTGGAATTGGCAAAGTGATATTTGGAAGCCCATAGAGGGCTATGGTGAAAAAGGAAATATCTACCGTTCAAAACTGGAAAGGAGCTTTCTGAAAAACTGCTCTGTGTTCTGTTAATTCATCTCACAGAGTTACATCTTTCCCTTCAAGAAGCCTTTCGCTAAGGCTGTTCTTGTGGAACCGGCAAAGGGATATTTGGAAGCCCATAGAGGGCTATGGTGAAAAAGGAAATATCTTCCGTTCAAAAGTGAAAAGAAGCTTTCTGAGAAACTGCTCTGTGTTCTGTTAATTCATCTCACAGAGTTACATCTTTCCCTTCAAGAAGCCTTTCGCTAAGGCTGTTCTTGTGGAATTGGAAAAGGGGTATTTACAAGCCCATAGAGGGCTATGGTGAAAAAGGAAATATCTTCCGTTCAAAACTGGAAAGAAGCTTTCTGAGAAACTGCTCTGTGTTCTGTTAATTCATCTCACAGAGTTACATCTTTTCCTTCATGAAGCCTTTCGCTAAGGCTGTTCTTGTGGAATTGGCAAAGGGATATTTCGAAGCCCATAGAGGGCTATGGTGAAAAAGGAAATATCTTCCGTTCAAAACTGGAAAGAAGCTTTCTGAGAAACTGCTCTGTGTTCTGTTAATTCATCTCACAGAGTTACATCTTTCCCTTCAAGAAGCCTTTCGCTAAGGCTGTTCTTGTGGAATTGGTAAAGAGATACTTGGAAGCCCATAGATGGTTATGTTGAAAAAGGAAATATCTTCCGTTGAAAACTGGAAACAATCCTTCTGAGAAACTGCTCTGTGTTCTGTTAATTCATCTCACAGAGTTACATCTTTCCTTTCAAGAAGCCTTTCGCTAAGGCTGTTCTTGTGGAATTGGCAAAGGGATATTTGGAAGCCAATAGAGGGCTATGGTGAAAAAGGAAATATCTTCCGTTGAAAACTGGAAAGAAGCTTTCTGAGAAACTGCTCTGTGTTCTGTTAATTCATCTCACAGAGTTACATCTTTCCCTTCAAGAAGTCTTTCGCTAAGGCTGTTCTTGTGGAATTGGCAAAGGGATATTTGGAAGCCCATAGAGGGCTATGGTGAAAAAGGAAATATCTTCCGTTTAAAACTGGAAAGAAGCTTTCTGAGAAACTGCTCTGTGTTCTGTTAATTCATCTCACAGAGTTACATCTTTCCCTTCAGGAAGCCTTTCGCTAAGGCTGTTCTTGTGGAATTGGCAAAGGGATATTTGGAAGCCCTTAGAGGGCTATGGTGAAAAAGGAAATATCTTCCGTTCAAAACTGGAAAGAAGCTTTCTGAGAAACTGCTCTGTGTTCTGTTAATTCATCTCACGGAGTTACATCTTTCCCTTCAAGAAGCCTTTCGCTAAGGCTGTTCTTGTGGAATTGGCAAAGGGATATTTGGAAGCCCATAGAGGGCTATGGTGAAAAAGGAAATATCTTCCGTTCAAAACTGGAAAGAAGCTTTCTGAGAAACTGCTCTGTGTTCTGTTAATTCATCTCAAAGAGTTACATCTTTCCCTTCAAGAAGTCTTTCGCTAAGGCTGTTCTTGTGGAATTGGTAAAGAGATACTTGGAAGCCCATAGACGGTTATGTTGAAAAAGGAAATATCTTCCGTTGAAAACTGGAAACAATCCTTCTGAGAAACTGCTCTGTGTTCTGTTAATTCATCTCACAGAGTTACATCTTTCCTTTCAAGAAGCCTTTCGCTAAGGCTGTTCTTGTGGAATTGGCAAAGGGATATTTGGAAGCCAATAGAGGGCTATGGTGAAAAAGGAAATATCTTCCGTTCAAAACTGGAAAGAAGCTTTCTGAGAAACTGCTCTGTGTTCTGTTAATTCATCTCACAGAGTTACATCTTTCCCTTCAAGAAGTCTTTCGCTAAGGCTGTTCTTGTGGAATTGGCAAAGGGATATTTGGAAGCCCATAGAGGGCTATGGTGAAAAAGGAAATATCTTCCGTTTAAAACTGGAAAGAAGCTTTCTGAGAAACTGCTCTGTGTTCTGTTAATTCATCTCACAGAGTTACATCTTTCCCTTCAAGAAGCCTTTCGCTAAGGCTGTTCTTGTGGAATTGGCAAAGGGATATTTGGAAGCCCTTAGAGGGCTATGGTGAAAAAGGAAATATCTTCCGTTCAAAACTGGAAAGAAGCTTTCTGAGAAACTGCTCTGTGTTCTGTTAATTCATCTCACGGAGTTACATCTTTCCCTTCAAGAAGCCTTTCGCTAAGGCTGTTCTTGTGGAATTGGCAAAGGGATATTTGGAAGCCCATAGAGGGCTATGGTGAAAAAGGAAATATCTTCCGTTCAAAACTGGAAAGAAGCTTTCTGAGAAACTGCTCTGTGTTCTGTTAATTCATCTCAAAGAGTTACATCTTTCCCTTCAAGAAGTCTTTCGCTAAGGCTGTTCTTGTGGAATTGGTAAAGAGATACTTGGAAGCCCATAGATGGTTATGTTGAAAAAGGAAATATCTTCCGTTGAAAACTGGAAACAATCCTTCTGAGAAACTGCTCTGTGTTCTGTTAATTCATCTCACAGAGTTACATCTTTCCTTTCAAGAAGCCTTTCGCTAAGGCTGTTCTTGTGGAATTGGCAAAGGGATATTTGGAAGCCAATAGAGGGCTATGGTGAAAAAGGAAATATCTTCCGTTCAAAACTGGAAAGAAGCTTTCTGAGAAACTGCTCTGTGTTCTGTTAATTCATCTCACAGAGTTACATCTTTCCCTTCAAGAAGTCTTTCGCTAAGGCTGTTCTTGTGGAATTGGCAAAGGGATATTTGGAAGCCCATAGAGGGCTATGGTGAAAAAGGAAATATCTTCCGTTTAAAACTGGAAAGAAGCTTTCTGAGAAACTGCTCTGTGTTCTGTTAATTCATCTCACAGAGTTACATCTTTCCCTTCAGGAAGCCTTTCGCTAAGGCTGTTCTTGTGGAATTGGCAAAGGGATATTTGGAAGCCCTTAGAGGGCTATGGTGAAAAAGGAAATATCTTCCGTTCAAAACTGGAAAGAAGCTTTCTGAGAAACTGCTCTGTGTTCTGTTAATTCATCTCACGGAGTTACATCTTTCCCTTCAAGAAGCCTTTCGCTAAGGCTGTTCTTGTGGAATTGGCAAAGGGATATTTGGAAGCCCATAGAGGGCTATAGTTAAAAAGGAAATATCTTCCGTTCAAAACTGGAAAGAAGCTTTCTGAGAAACTGCTCTGTGTTCTGTTAATTCATCTCAAAGAGTTACATCTTTCCCTTCAAGAAGTCTTTCGCTAAGGCTGTTCTTGTGGAATTGTCAAAGGGATATTTCGAAGCCCATAGAGGGCTATGGTGAAAAAGGAAATATCTTCCGTTTAAAACTGGAAAGAAGCTTTCTGAGAAACTGCTCTGTGTTCTGTTAATTCATCTCACAGAGTTACATCTTTCCCTTCAAGAAGCCTTTCGCTAAGGCTGTTCTTGTGGAATTGGCAAAGTCATATTTGGAAGCTCATAGAGGGGTATGGTGAAAAAGGAAATATCTTCCGTTCAAAACTGGAAAGAAGCTTTCTGAGAAACTGCTCTGTGTTCTGTTAATTCATCTCACAGAGTTACATCTTTCCCTTCAAGAAGCCTTTCGCTAAGGCTGTTCTTGTGGAATTGGTAAAGGGATATTTGGAAGCCCATAGAGGTCTATGGTGAAAAAGGAAATATCATCCGTTCAAAACTGGAAAGAAGCTTTCTGAGAAACTGCTCTGTGTTCTGTAAATTCATCTCACATAGTTACATCTTTCCCTTCAAGAAGCCTTTCGCTAAGACTGTTTTTGGGAATTAGCAAAGTGATATTTGGAAGCCCATAGAGGGCTATGGTGAAAAAGGAAATATCTACCGTTCAAAACTGGAAAGAAGCTTTCTGAAAAACTGCTCTGTGTTCTGTTAATTCATCTCACAGAGTTACATCTTTCCCTTCAAGAAGCCTTTCGCTAAGGCTGTTCTTGTGGAATTGGTAAAGGGATATTTGGAAGCCCATAGAGGGCTATGTTGAAAAAGGAAATATCTTCCGTTGAAAACTGGAAACAATCCTTTTGAGAAACTGCTCTGTGTTCTGTTAATTCATCTCACAGAGTTACATCTTTCCCTTCAAGAAGCCTTTCGCTAAGGCTGTTCTTGTGGAATTGGCAAAGGTATATTTGGAAGCCCATAGAGTGCTATGGTGAAAAAGGAAATATCTTCCGTTCAAAACTGGAAAGAAGCTTTCTGAGAAACTGCTCTGTGTTCTGTTAATTCATCTCACAGAGTTACATCTTTCCCTTCAAGAAGTCTTTTGCTAAGGCTGTTCTTGTGGAATTGGCAAAGGGATATTTGGAAGCCCATAGAGGTCTATGGTGAAAAAGGAAATATCTTCCGTTTAAAACTGGAAAGAAGCTTTCTGAGAAACTGCTCTGTGTTCTGTTAATTCATCTCACAGAGTTACATCTTTCCCTTCAAGAAGCCTTTCGCTAAGGCTGTTCTTGTGGAATTGGCAAAGGGATGTTTGGAAGCCCATAGAGCGCTATGGTGAAAAAGGAAATATCTTCGGTTCAAAACTGGAAAGAAGGTTTCTGAGAAACTGCTCTGTGTTCTGTTAATTCATCTCATGGAGTTACATCTTTCCCTTCAAGAAGCCTTTCGCTAAGGCTGTTCTTGTGGAATTGGCAAAGGGATATTTGAAAGCCCATAGAGGGCTATGGTGAAAAAGGAAATATCTTCCGTTCAAAACTGGAAAGAAGCTTTCTGAGAAACTGCTCTGTGTTCTGTTAATTCATCTCACAGAGTTACATCTTTCCCTTCAAGAAGCCTTTCGTAAGGCTGTTCTTGTGGAATTGGCAAAGGGATATTTGGAAGCCCATAGAGGGCTATGGTGAAAAAGGAAATATCTTCCGTTCAAAACTGGAAAGAAGCTTTCTGAGAAACTGCTCTGTGTTCTGTTAATTCATCTCACAGAGTTACATCTTTCCCTTCAATAAGCCTTTCGCTAAGGCTGTTCTTGTGGAATTGGCAAAGGGATATTTGGAAGCCCATAGAAGGCTATGGTGAAAAAGGAAATATCTTTCGTTGAAAACTGGAAACAATCCTTCTGAGAAACTGCTCTGTGTTTTGTTAATTCATCTCACAGAGTTACATCTTTCCCTTCAAGAAGCCTTTCGTAAGGCTGTTCTTGTGGAATTGGCAAAGGGATATTTGGAAGCCCATTGAGGGCTATGGTGAAAAAGGAAATATCTTCCGTTCAAAACCGGAAAGAAGCTTTCTGAGAAACTGCTCTGTGTTCTGTTAATTCATCTCACAGAGTTACATCTTTCCCTTCAAGAAGCCTTTCCCTAAGGCTGTTCTTGTGGAATTGGAAAAGGGGTATTTGGAAGCCCATAGAGGGCTATGGTGAAAAAGGAAATATCTTCCGTTCAAAACTGGAAAGAAGCTTTCTGAGAAACTGCTCTGTGTTCTGTTAATTCATCTCACAGAGTTACATCTTTCCCTTCAAGAAGCCTTTCGCTAAGGCTGTTCTTGTGGAATTGGCAAAGGGATATTTCGAAGCCCATAGAGGGCTATGGTGAAAAAGAAAATATCTTCCGTTCAAAACTGGAAAGAAGCTTTCTGAGAAACTGCTCTGTGTTCTGTTAATTCATCTCACAGAGTTACATCTTTCCCTTCAAGAAGCCTTTCGCTAAGGCTGTTCTTGTGGAATTGGTAAAGAGATACTTGGAAGCCCTTAGAGGGCTATGTTGAAAAAGGAAATA
Source organism: Chlorocebus sabaeus (assembly GCF_047675955.1). Lineage (NCBI taxonomy): Eukaryota > Metazoa > Chordata > Mammalia > Primates > Cercopithecidae > Chlorocebus > Chlorocebus sabaeus. The sequence goes on along the minus strand of NW_027327925.1, from coordinate 863,056 downwards.
TCTTCCGTTGAAAACTGGAAACAATCCTTCTGAGAAACTGCTCTGTGTTCAGTTAATTCATCTCACAGAGTTACATCTTTCCTTTCAAGTAGCCTTTCGCTAAGGCTGTTCTTGTGGAATTGGCAAAGGGATATTTGGAAGCCAATAGAGGGCTATGGTGAAAAAGGAAATATCTTCCGTTCAAAACTGGAAAGAAGCTTTCTGAGAAACTGCTCTGTGTTCTGTTAATTCATCTCACAGAGTTACATCTTTCCCTTCAAGAAGTCTTTCGCTAAGGCTGTTCTTGTAGAATTGGCAAAGGGATATTTGGAAGCCCATAGAGGGCTATGGTGAAAAAGGAAATATCTTCCGTTTAAAACTGGAAAGAAGCTTTCTGAGAAACAGCTCTGTGTTCTGTTAATTCATCTCACAGAGTTACATCTTTCCCTTCAAGAAGCCTTTCGCTAAGGCTGTTCTTGTGGAATTGGCAAAGGGATATTTGGAAGCCCATAGAGAGCTATGGTGAAAAAAGAAATATCTTCCGTTCAAAACTGGAAACAAGCTTTCTGAGAAACTGCTCTGTGTTCTGTTAATTCATCTCACGGAGTTACATCTTTCCCTTCAAGAAGCCTTTCGCTAAGGCTGTTCTTGTGGAATTGGCAAAGGGATATTTGAAAGCCCATAGAGGGCTATGGTGAAAAAGGAAATATCTTCCGTTTAAAACTGGAAAGAAGCTTTCTGAGAAACTGCTCTGTGTTCTGTTAATTCATCTCACAGAGTTACATCTTTCCCTTCAAGAAGCCTTTCGCTAAGGCTGTTCTTGTGGAATTGGCAAAGTCATATTTGGAAGCTCATAGAGGGGTATGATGAAAAAGGAAATATCTTCCGTTCAAAACTGGAAAGAAGCTTTCTGAGAAACTGCTCTGTGTTCTGTAAATTCATCTCACAGAGTTACATCTTTTCCTTCAAGAATCCTTTCGCTAAGGCTGTTCTTGTGGAATTGGCAAAGGGATATTGGCAGCCCATAGAGGGCTATGGTGAAAAAGGAAATATCTTCCGTTCAAAACTGGAAAGAAGCTTTCTGAGAAACTGCTCTGTGTTCTGTTAATTCATCTCACAGAGTTACATCTTTCCCTTCAAGAAGCCTTTCGTAAGGCTGTTCTTGTGGAATTGGCAAAGGGATATTTGGAAGCCCATAGAGGGCTATGGTGAAAAAGGAAATATCTTTCGTTCAAAACTGGAAAGAAGCTTTCTGAGAAACTGCTCTGTGTTCTGTTAATTCATCTCACAGAGTTACATCTTTCCCTTCAAGAAGCCTTTCGCTAAGGCTGTTCTTGTGGAATTGGCAAAGTCATATTTGGAAGCCCATAGAGGGCTATGGTGAAAAAGGAAATATCTTTCGTTCAAAACTGGAAAGAAGCTTTCTGAGAAACTGCTCTGTGTTCTGTTAATTCATCTCACAGAGTTACATCTTTCCCTTCAAGAAGCCTTTCGCTAAGGCTGTTCTTGTGGAATTGGCAAAGGGATATTTGGAAGCCCATAGAGGGCAATGGTGAAAAAGGAAATATCTTCCGTTCAAAACTGGAAAGAAGCTTTCTGAAGAACAGCTCTGTGTTCTGTTAATTCATCTCACAGAGTTACATCTTTCCCTTCAAGAAGCCTTTCGCTAAGGCTATTCTTGTGGAATTGGAAAAGGGATATTTACAAGCCCATAGAGGGCTATGGTGAAAAAGGAAATATCTTCCGTTCAAAAATGGAAAGAAGCTTTCTGAGAAACTGCTCTGTGTTCTGTTAATTCATCTCACAGAGTTACATCTTTCCCTTCAAGAAGCCTTTCGCTAAGGCTGTTCTTGTGGAATTGGCAAAGGGATATTTGGAAGCCCATAGAGGGCTATGGTGAAAAAGGAAATATCTTCCGTTCAAAACTGGAAAGAAGCTTTCTGAGAAACTGCTCTGTGTTCTGTTAATTCATCTCACAGAGTTACATCTTTCCCTTCAAGAAGCCTTTCGCTAAGGCTGTTCTTGTGGAATTGGAAAAGGGGTATTTAGAAGCCCATAGAGGGCTATGGTGAAAAATGAAATATCTTCCGTTCAAAACTGGAAAGAAGCTTTCTGAGAAACTGCTCTGTGTTCTGTTAATTCATCTCACAGAGTTACATCTTTCCCTTCATGAAGCCTTTCGCTAAGGCTGTTCTTGTGGTATTGGCAAAGGGATATTTCGAAGCCCATAGAGGGCTCTGGTGAAAAAGGAAATATCTTCCGTTCAAAACTGGAAAGAAGCTTTCTGAGAAACTGCTCTGTGTTCTGTTAATTCATCTCAAAGAGTTACATCTTTCCCTTCAAGAAGCCTTTCTCTAAGGCTGTTCTTGTGGAATTGGTAAAGAGATACTTGGAAGCCCATAGAGGGCTATGTTGAAAAAGGAAATATCTTCCGTTGAAAACTGGAAACAATACTTCTGAGAAACTGCTCTCTGTTCTGTTAATTCATCTCACAGAGTTACATCTTTCCTTTCAAGAAGCCTTTCGCTAAGGCTGTTCTTGTGGAATTAGCAAAGGGATATTTGGAAGCACATAGAGGGCTATGGTGAAAAAGGAAATATCTTCCGTTCAAAAATGGAAAGAAGCTTTCTGAGAAACTGCTCTCTGTTCTGTTAATTCATCTCACAGAGTTACATCTTTCCCTTCAAGAAGCCTTTCGCTAAGGCTGTTCTTGTGGAATTGGCAAAGGGATATTTGGAAGCCCATAGAGGGCTATGGTGAAAAAGGAAATATCTTCCGTTCAAAACTGGAAAGAAGCTTTCTGAGAAACTGCTCTGTGTTCTGTTAATTCATCTCACAGAGTTACATCTTTCCCTTCAAGAAGCCTTTCGCTAAGGCTGTTCTTGTGGAATTGGAAGAGGGGTATTTAGAAGCCCATAGAGGGCTATGGTGAAAAATGAAATATCTTCCGTTCAAAACTGGAAAGAAGCTTTCTGAGAAACTGCTCTGTGTTCTGTTAATTCATCTCACAGAGTTACATCTTTCCCTTCAAGAAGCCTTTCGCGAAGGCTGTTCTTGTGGAATTGGCAAAGGGATATTTCGAAGCCCATAGAGGGCTATGGTGAAAAAGGAAATATCTTCCGTTCAAAACTGGAAAGAAGCTTTCTGAGAAACTGCTCTGTGTTCTGTTAATTCATCTCACAGAGCTACATCTTTCCCTTCAAGAAGCCTTTCGCTAAGGCTGTTCTTGTGGAATTGGCAAAGAGAAACATGGAAGCCCATAGAGGGCTATGTTGAAAAAGGAAATATCTTCCGTTGAAAACTGGAAACAATCCTTCTGAGAAACTGCTCTGTGTTCTGTTAATTCATCTCACAGAGTTACATCTTTCCCTTCAAGAAGCCTTTCGTAAGGCTGTTCTTGTGGAATTGGCAAAGGGATATTTGGAAGCCCATAGAGGGGTATGGTGAAAAAGGAAATATCTTCGGTTCAAAACTGGAAAGAAGCTTTCTGAGAAACTGCTCTGTGTTCTGTTAATTCATCTCACAGAGTTACATCTTTCCCTTCAAGAAGCCTTTCGCTAAGGCTGTTCTTGTGGAATTGGCAAAGTGATATTTGGAAGCCCATAGAGGGCTATGGTGAAAAAGGAAATATCTTCCGTTCAAAACTGGAAAGAAGCTTTCTGAAAAACTGCTCTGTGTTCTGTAAATTCATCTCACAGAGTTACATCTTTCCCTTCAAGCAGCCTTTCGCTAAGGCTGTTCTTGTGGAATTTGCAAAGGGATATTTGGAAGCCCCTAGAGGGCTATGGTGAAAAAGGAAATATCTTCCGTTCAAAACTGGAAAGAAGCTTTCTGAGAAACTGCTCTGTGTTCTGTTAATTCATCTCACAGAGTTACATCTTTCCCTTCAAGAAGTCTTTCGCTAAGGCTGTTCTTGTGGAATTGGCAAAGGGATATTTGGAAGCCCATAGAGGGCTATGGTGAAAAAGGAAATACCTTCCGTTTAAAACTGGAAAGAAGCTTTCTGAGAAACTGCTCTGTGTTCTGTTAATTCATCTCACAGAGTTACATCTTTCCCTTCAGGAAGCCTTTCGCTAAGGCTGTTCTTGTGGAATTGGCAAAGGGATATTTGGAAGCCCATAGAGGGCTATGGTGAAAAAGGAAATATCTTCCGTTCAAAACTGGAAAGAAGCTTTCTGAGAAACTGCTCTGTGTTCTGTTAATTCATCTCACGGAGTTACATCTTTCCCTTCAAGAAGCCTTTCGCTAAGGCTGTTCTTGTGGAATTGGCAAAGGGATATTTGAAAGCCCATAGAGGGCTATGGTGAAAAAGGAAATATCTTCCGTTCAAAACTGGAAAGAAGCTTTCTGAGAAACTGCTCTGTGTTCTGTTAATTCATCTCACAGAGTTACATCTTTCCCTTCAAGAAGCCTTTCGTAAGGCTGTTCTTGTGGAATTGGCAAAGGGATATTTGGAAGCCCATAGAGGGCTATGGTGAAAAAGGAAATATCTTCCGTTCAAAACTGGAAAGAAGCTTTCTGAGAAACTGCTCTGTGTTCTGTTAATTCATCTCACAGAGTTACATCTTTCCCTTCAAGAAGCCTTTCGCTAAGGCTGTTCTTGTGCAATGGGCAAAGGGATATTTGGAAGCCCATAGAGGGCTATGGTTAAAAAGGAAATATCTTCCGTTCAAAACTGGAAAGAAGCTTTCTGAGAAACTGCTCTGTGTTCTGATAATTCATCTCAAAGAGTTACATCTTTCCCTTCAAGAAGTCTTTCGCTAAGGCTGTTCTTGTGGAATTGGCAAAGGGATATTTGGAAGCCCATAGAGGGCTATGGTGAAAAAGGAAATATTTTCCGTTTAAAACTGGAAAGAAGCTTTCTGAGAAACTGCTCTGTGTTCTGTTAATTCATCTCACAGAGTTACATCTTTCCCTTCAAGAAGCCTTTCGCTAAGGCTGTTCTTGTGGAATTGGCAAAGTCATATTTGGAAGCTCATAGAGGGGTATGGTGAAAAAGGAAATATCTTCCGTTCAAAACTGGAAAGAAGCTTTCTGAGAAACTGCTCTGTGTTCTGTTAATTCATCTCACAGAGTTACATCTTTCCCTTCAAGAAGCCTTTCGCTAAGGCTGTTCTTGTGGAATTGGTAAAGGGATATTTGGAAGCCCATAGAGGTCTATGGTGAAAAAGGAAATATCTTCCGTTCAAAACTGGAAAGAAGCTTTCTGAGAAACTGCTCTGTGTTCTGTAAATTCATCTCACATAGTTACATCTTTCCCTTCAAGAAGCGTTTCGCTAAGGCTGTTTTTGGGAATTGGCAAAGTGATGTTTGGAAGCCCATAGAGGGCTATGGTGAGAAAGGAAATATCTACCGTTCAAAACTGGAAAGAAGCTTTCTGAAAAACTGCTCTGTGTTCTGTTAATTCATCTCACAGAGTTACATCTTTCCCTTCAAGAAGCCTTTCGCTAAGGCTGTTCTTGTGGAATTGGCAAAGGGATATTTCGAACCCCTAGAGGGCTATGGTGAAAAAGGAAATATCTTCCGTTCAAAACTGGAAAGAAGCTTTCTGAGAAACTGCTCTGTGTTCTGTTAATTCATCTCACAGAGTTACATCTTTCCCTTCAAGAAGCCTTTCGCTAAGGCTGTTCTTGTGGAATTGGTAAAGGGATATTTGGAAGCCCATAGAGGGCTATGTTGAAAAAGGAAATATCTTCCGTTGAAAACTGGAAACAATCCTTTTGAGAAACTGCTCTGTGTTCTGTTAATTCATCTCACAGAGTTACATCTTTCCCTTCAAGAAGCCTTTCGCTAAGGCTGTTCTTGTGGAATTGGCAAAGGGATATTTGGAAGCCCATAGAGTGCTATGGTGAAAAAGGAAATATCTTCCGTTCAAAACTTGAAAGAAGCTTTGTGAGAAACTGCTCTGTGTTCTGTTAATTCATCTCACAGAGTTACATCTTTCCCTTCAAGAAGTCTTTCGCTAAGGCTGTTCTTGTGGAATTGGCAAAGGGATATTTGAAAGCCCATTGAGGGCTATGGTGAAAAAGGAAATATCTTCCGTTCAAAACTGGAAAGAAGCTGTCTGAGAAACTGCTCTGTGTTCTGTTAATTCATCTCACAGAGTTACATCTTTCCCTTCAAGAAGCCTTTCGTAAGGCTGTTCTTGTGGAATTGGCAAAGGGATATTTGGAAGCCCATACAGGGCTATGGTGAAAAAGGAATTATCTTCCGTTCAAAACTGGAAAGAAGCTTTCTGAGAAACTGCTCTGTGTTCTGTTAATTCATCTCACAGAGTTACATCTTTCCCTTGAAGAAGCCTTTCGTAAGGCTGTTCTTGTGGAATTGGCAAAGGGATATTTGGAAGCCCATAGAGGGCTATGGTGAAAAAGGAAATATCTTCCGTTCAAAACTGGAAAGAAGCTTTCTGAGAAACTGCTCTGTGTTCTGTTAATTCATCTCACAGAGTTACATCTTTCCCTTCAAGAAGCCTTTCGCTAAGGCTGTTCTTGTGGAATTGGAAAAGGGGTATTTACAAGCCCATAGAGGGCTATGGTGAAAAAGGAAATATCTTCCGTTCAAAACTGGAAAGAAGCTTTCTGAGAAACTGCTCTGTGTTCTGTTAATTCATCTCACAGAGTTACATCTTTCCCTTCATGAAGCCTTTCGCTAAGGCTGTTCTTGTGGAATTGGCAAAGGGATATTTCGAAGCCCATAGAGGGCTATGGTGAAAAAGGAAATATCTTCCGTTCAAAACTGGAAAGAAGCTTTCTGAGAAACTGCTCTGTGTTCTGTTAATTCATCTCACAGAGTTACATCTTTCCCTTCAAGAAGCCTTTCGCTAAGGCTGTTCTTGTGGAATTGGTAAAGAGATACTTGGAAGCCCATAGATGGTTATGTTGAAAAAGGAAATATCTTCCGTTGAAAACTGGAAACAATCCTTCTGAGAAACTGCTCTGTGTTCTGTTAATTCATCTCACAGAGTTACATCTTTCCTTTCAAGAAGCCTTTCGCTAAGGCTGTTCTTGTGGAATTGGCAAAGGGATATTTGGAAGCCAATAGAGGGCTATGGTGAAAAAGGAAATATCTTCCGTTCAAAACTGGAAAGAAGCTTTCTGAGAAACTGCTCTGTGTTCTGTTAATTCATCTCACAGAGTTACATCTTTCCCTTCAAGAAGTCTTTCGCTAAGGCTGTTCTTGTGGAATTGGCAAAGGGATATTTGGAAGCCCATAGAGGGCTATGGTGAAAAAGGAAATATCTTCCGTTTAAAACTGGAAAGAAGCTTTCTGAGAAACTGCTCTGTGTTCTGTTAATTCATCTCACAGAGTTACATCTTTCCCTTCAGGAAGCCTTTCGCTAAGGCTGTTCTTGTGGAATTGGCAAAGGGATATTTGGAAGCCCTTAGAGGGCTATGGTGAAAAAGGAAATATCTTCCGTTCAAAACTGGAAAGAAGCTTTCTGAGAAACTGCTCTGTGTTCTGTTAATTCATCTCACGGAGTTACATCTTTCCCTTCAAGAAGCCTTTCGCTAAGGCTGTTCTTGTGGAATTGGCAAAGGGATATTTGAAAGCCCATAGAGGGCTATGGTGAAAAAGGAAATATCTTCCGTTCAAAACTGGAAAGAAGCTTTCTGAGAAACTGCTCTGTGTTCTGTTAATTCATCTCACAGAGTTACATCTTTCCCTTCAAGAAGCCTTTCGTAAGGCTGTTCTTGTGGAATTGGCAAAGGGATATTTGGAAGCCCATAGAGGGCTATGGTGAAAAAGGAAATATCTTCCGTTCAAAACTGGAAAGAAGCTTTCTGAGAAACTGCTCTGTGTTCTGTTAATTCATCTCACAGAGTTACATCTTTCCCTTCAAGAAGCCTTTCGCTAAGGCTGTTCTAGTGCAATGGGCAAAGGGATATTTGGAAGCCCATAGAGGGCTATGGTTAAAAAGGAAATATCTTCCGTTCAAAACTGGAAAGAAGCTTTCTGAGAAACTGCTCTGTGTTCTGTTAATTCATCTCAAAGAGTTACATCTTTCCCTTCAAGAAGTCTTTCGCTAAGGCTGTTCTTGTGGAATTGTCAAAGGGATATTTCGAAGCCCATAGAGGGCTATGGTGAAAAAGGAAATATCTTCCGTTTAAAACTGGAAAGAAGCTTTCTGAGAAACTGCTCTGTGTTCTGTTAATTCATCTCACAGAGTTACATCTTTCCCTTCAAGAAGCCTTTCGCTAAGGCTGTTCTTGTGGAATTGGCAAAGTCATATTTGGAAGCTCATAGAGGGGTATGGTGAAAAAGGAAATATCTTCCGTTCAAAACTGGAAAGAAGCTTTCTGAGAAACTGCTCTGTGTTCTGTTAATTCATCTCACAGAGTTACATCTTTCCCTTCAAGAAGCCTTTCGCTAAGGCTGTTCTTGTGGAATTGGTAAAGGGATATTTGGAAGCCCATAGAGGTCTATGGTGAAAAAGGAAATATCATCCGTTCAAAACTGGAAAGAAGCTTTCTGAGAAACTGCTCTGTGTTCTGTAAATTCATCTCACATAGTTACATCTTTCCCTTCAAGAAGCCTTTCGCTAAGGCTGTTTTTGGGAATTGGCAAAGTGATATTTGGAAGCCCATAGAGGGCTATGGTGAAAAAGGAAATATCTACCGTTCAAAACTGGAAAGAAGCTTTCTGAGAAACTGCTCTGTGTTCTGTTAATTCATCTCACAGTGTTACATCTTTCCCTTCAAGAAGCCTTTCGCTAAGGCTGTTCTTGTGGAATTGGTAAAGAGATACTTGGAAGCCCATAGAGGGCTATGTTGAAAAAGGAAATATCTTCCGTTGAAAACTGGAAACAATCCTTTTGAGAAACTGCTCTGTGTTCTGTTAATTCATCTCACAGAGTTACATCTTTCCCTTCAAGAAGCCTTTCGCTAAGGCTGTTCTTGTGGAATTGGCAAAGGGATATTTGGAAGCCCATAGAGGGCTATCTTGAAAAAGGAAATATCTTCCGTTCAAAACTGGAAAGAAGCTTTCTGAGAAACTGCTCTGTGTTCTGTTAATTCATCTCACAGAGTTACATCTTTCCCTTCAAGAAGTCTTTCGCTAAGGCTGTTCTTGTGGAATTGGCAAAGGGATATTTGGAAGCCCATAGAGGTCTATGGTGAAAAAGGAAATATCTTCCGTTTAAAACTGGAAAGAAGCTTTCTGAGAAACTGCTCTGTGTTCTGTTAATTCATCTCACAGAGTTACATCTTTCCCTTCAAGAAGCCTTTCGCTAAGGCTGTTCTTGTGGAATTGGCAAAGGGATGTTTGGAAGCCCATAGAGCGCTATGGTGAAAAAGGAAATATCTTCGGTTCAAAACTGGAAAGAAGCTTTCTGAGAAACTGCTCTGTGTTCTGTTAATTCATCTCATGGAGTTACATCTTTCCCTTCAAGAAGCCTTTCGCTAAGGCTGTTCTTGTGGAATTGGCAAAGGGATATTTGAAAGCCCATAGAGGGCTATGGTGAAAAAGGAAATATCTTCCGTTCAAAACTGGAAAGAAGCTTTCTGAGAAACTGCTCTGTGTTCTGTTAATTCATCTCACAGAGTTACATCTTTCCCTTCAAGAAGCCTTTCGTAAGGCTGTTCTTGTGGAATTGGCAAAGGGATATTTGGAAGCCCATAGAGGGCTATGGTGAAAAAGGAAATATCTTCCGTTCAAAACTGGAAAGAAGCTTTCTGAGAAACTGCTCTGTGTTCTGTTAATTCATCTCACAGAGTTACATCTTTCCCTTCAATAAGCCTTTCGCTAAGGCTGTTCTTGTGGAATTGGCAAAGGGATATTTGGAAGCCCATAGAAGGCTATGGTGAAAAAGGAAATATCTTTCGTTGAAAACTGGAAACAATCCTTCTGAGAAACTGCTCTGTGTTTTGTTAATTCATCTCACAGAGTTACATCTTTCCCTTCAAGAAGCCTTTCGTAAGGCTGTTCTTGTGGAATTGGCAAAGGGATATTTGGAAGCCCATTGAGGGCTATGGTGAAAAAGGAAATATCTCCCGTTCAAAACCGGAAAGAAGCTTTCTGAGAAACTGCTCTGTGTTCTGTTAATTCATCTCACAGAGTTACATCTTTCCCTTCAAGAAGCCTTTCCCTAAGGCTGTTCTTGTGGAATTGGAAAAGGGGTATTTGGAAGCCCATAGAGGGCTATGGTGAAAAAGGAAATATCTTCCGTTCAAAACTGGAAAGAAGCTTTCTGAGAAACTGCTCTGTGTTCTGTTAATTCATCTCACAGAGTTACATCTTTCCCTTCAAGAAGCCTTTCGCTAAGGCTGTTCTTGTGGAATTGGCAAAGGGATATTTCGAAGCCCATAGAGGGCTATGGTGAAAAAGAAAATATCTTCCGTTCAAAACTGGAAAGAAGCTTTCTGAGAAACTGCTCTGTGTTCTGTTAATTCATCTCACAGAGTTACATCTTTCCCTTCAAGAAGCCTTTCGCTAAGGCTGTTCTTGTGGAATTGGTAAAGAGATACTTGGAAGCCCTTAGAGGGCTATGTTGAAAAAGGAAATATCTTCCGTTGAAAACTGGAAACAATCCTTCTGAGAAACTGCTCTGTGTTCAGTTAATTCATCTCACAGAGTTACATCTTTCCTTTCAAGTAGCCTTTCGCTAAGGCTGTTCTTGTGGAATTGGCAAAGGGATATTTGGAAGCCAATAGAGGGCTATGGTGAAAAAGGAAATATCTTCCGTTCAAAACTGGAAAGAAGCTTTCTGAGAAACTGCTCTGTGTTCTGTTAATTCATCTCACAGAGTTACATCTTTCCCTTCAAGAAGTCTTTCGCTAAGGCTGTTCTTGTAGAATTGGCAAAGGGATATTTGGAAGCCCATAGAGGGCTATGGTGAAAAAGGAAATATCTTCCGTTTAAAACTGGAAAGAAGCTTTCTGAGAAACAGCTCTGTGTTCTGTTAATTCATCTCACAGAGTTACATCTTTCCCTTCAAGAAGCCTTTCGCTAAGGCTGTTCTTGTGGAATTGGCAAAGGGATATTTGGAAGCCCATAGAGAGCTATGGTGAAAAAAGAAATATCTTCCGTTCAAAACTGGAAACAAGCTTTCTGAGAAACTGCTCTGTGTTCTGTTAATTCATCTCACGGAGTTACATCTTTCCCTTCAAGAAGCCTTTCGCTAAGGCTGTTCTTGTGGAATTGGCAAAGGGATATTTGAAAGCCCATAGAGGGCTATGGTGAAAAAGGAAATATCTTCCGTTTAAAACTGGAAAGAAGCTTTCTGAGAAACTGCTCTGTGTTCTGTTAATTCATCTCACAGAGTTACATCTTTCCCTTCAAGAAGCCTTTCGCTAAGGCTGTTCTTGTGGAATTGGCAAAGTCATATTTGGAAGCTCATAGAGGGGTATGATGAAAAAGGAAATATCTTCCGTTCAAAACTGGAAAGAAGCTTTCTGAGAAACTGCTCTGTGTTCTGTAAATTCATCTCACAGAGTTACATCTTTTCCTTCAAGAATCCTTTCGCTAAGGCTGTTCTTGTGGAATTGGCAAAGGGATATTGGCAGCCCATAGAGGGCTATGGTGAAAAAGGAAATATCTTCCGTTCAAAACTGGAAAGAAGCTTTCTGAGAAACTGCTCTGTGTTCTGTTAATTCATCTCACAGAGTTACATCTTTCCCTTCAAGAAGCCTTTCGTAAGGCTGTTCTTGTGGAATTGGCAAAGGGATATTTGGAAGCCCATAGAGGGCTATGGTGAAAAAGGAAATATGTTTCGTTCAAAACTGGAAAGAAGCTTTCTGAGAAACTGCTCTGTGTTCTGTTAATTCATCTCACAGAGTTACATCTTTCCCTTCAAGAAGCCTTTCGCTAAGGCTGTTCTTGTGGAATTGGCAAAGTCATATTTGGAAGCCCATAGAGGGCTATGGTGAAAAAGGAAATATCTTTCGTTCAAAACTGGAAAGAAGCTTTCTGAGAAACTGCTCTGTGTTCTGTTAATTCATCTCACAGAGTTACATCTTTCCCTTCAAGAAGCCTTTCGCTAAGGCTGTTCTTGTGGAATTGGCAAAGGGATATTTGGAAGCCCATAGAGGGCAATGGTGAAAAAGGAAATATCTTCCGTTCAAAACTGGAAAGAAGCTTTCTGAAGAACAGCTCTGTGTTCTGTTAATTCATCTCACAGAGTTACATCTTTCCCTTCAAGAAGCCTTTCGCTAAGGCTATTCTTGTGGAATTGGAAAAGGGATATTTACAAGCCCATAGAGGGCTACGGTGAAAAAGGAAATATCTTCCGTTCAAAAATGGAAAGAAGCTTTCTGAGAAACTGCTCTGTGTTCTGTTAATTCATCTCACAGAGTTACATCTTTCCCTTCAAGAAGCCTTTCGCTAAGGCTGTTCTTGTGGAATTGGCAAAGGGATATTTGGAAGCCCATAGAGGGCTATGGTGAAAAAGGAAATATCTTCCGTTCAAAACTGGAAAGAAGCTTTCTGAAAAACTGCTCTGTGTTCTGTTAATTCATCTCACAGAGTTACATCTTTCCCTTCAAGAAGCCTTTCGCTAAGGCTGTTCTTGTGGAATTGGCAAAGGGATATTTCGAACCCCTAGAGGGCTATGGTGAAAAAGGAAATATCTTCCGTTCAAAACTGGAAAGAAGCTTTCTGAGAAACTGCTCTGTGTTCTGTTAATTCATCTCACAGAGTTACATCTTTCCCTTCAAGAAGCCTTTCGCTAAGGCTGTTCTTGTGGAATTGGTAAAGGGATATTTGGAAGCCCATAGAGGGCTATGTTGAAAAAGGAAATATCTTCCGTTGAAAACTGGAAACAATCCTTTTGAGAAACTGCTCTGTGTTCTGTTAATTCATCTCATGGAGTTACATCTTTCCCTTCAAGAAGCCTTTCGCTAAGGCTGTTCTTGTGGAATTGGCAAAGGGATATTTGAAAGCCCATTGAGGGCTATGGTGAAAAAGGAAATATCTTCCGTTCAAAACTGGAAAGAAGCTGTCTGAGAAACTGCTCTGTGTTCTGTTAATTCATCTCACAGAGTTACATCTTTCCCTTCAAGAAGCCTTTCGTAAGGCTGTTCTTGTGGAATTGGCAAAGGGATATTTGGAAGCCCATAGAGGGCTATGGTGAAAAAGGAAATATCTTCCGTTCAAAACTGGAAAGAAGCTTTCTGAGAAACTGCTCTGTGTTCTGTTAATTCATCTCACAGAGTTACATCTTTCCCTTGAAGAAGCCTTTCGTAAGGCTGTTCTTGTGGAATTGGCAAAGGGATATTTGGAAGCCCATAGAGGGCTATGGTGAAAAAGGAAATATCTTCCGTTCAAAACTGGAAAGAAGCTTTCTGAGAAACTGCTATGTGTTCTCTTAATTCATCTCACAGAGTTACATCTTTCCCTTCAAGAAGCCTTTCGCTAAGGCTGTTCTTGTGGAATTGGCAAAGTGATATTTGGAAGCCCATAGAGGGCTATGGTGAAAAAGGAAATATCTACCGTTCAAAACTGGAAAGGAGCTTTCTGAAAAACTGCTCTGTGTTCTGTTAATTCATCTCACAGAGTTACATCTTTCCCTTCAAGAAGCCTTTCGCTAAGGCTGTTCTTGTGGAACCGGCAAAGGGATATTTGGAAGCCCATAGAGGGCTATGGTGAAAAAGGAAATATCTTCCGTTCAAAAGTGAAAAGAAGCTTTCTGAGAAACTGCTCTGTGTTCTGTTAATTCATCTCACAGAGTTACATCTTTCCCTTCAAGAAGCCTTTCGCTAAGGCTGTTCTTGTGGAATTGGAAAAGGGGTATTTACAAGCCCATAGAGGGCTATGGTGAAAAAGGAAATATCTTCCGTTCAAAACTGGAAAGAAGCTTTCTGAGAAACTGCTCTGTGTTCTGTTAATTCATCTCACAGAGTTACATCTTTTCCTTCATGAAGCCTTTCGCTAAGGCTGTTCTTGTGGAATTGGCAAAGGGATATTTCGAAGCCCATAGAGGGCTATGGTGAAAAAGGAAATATCTTCCGTTCAAAACTGGAAAGAAGCTTTCTGAGAAACTGCTCTGTGTTCTGTTAATTCATCTCACAGAGTTACATCTTTCCCTTCAAGAAGCCTTTCGCTAAGGCTGTTCTTGTGGAATTGGTAAAGAGATACTTGGAAGCCCATAGATGGTTATGTTGAAAAAGGAAATATCTTCCGTTGAAAACTGGAAACAATCCTTCTGAGAAACTGCTCTGTGTTCTGTTAATTCATCTCACAGAGTTACATCTTTCCTTTCAAGAAGCCTTTCGCTAAGGCTGTTCTTGTGGAATTGGCAAAGGGATATTTGGAAGCCAATAGAGGGCTATGGTGAAAAAGGAAATATCTTCCGTTCAAAACTGGAAAGAAGCTTTCTGAGAAACTGCTCTGTGTTCTGTTAATTCATCTCACAGAGTTACATCTTTCCCTTCAAGAAGTCTTTCGCTAAGGCTGTTCTTGTGGAATTGGCAAAGGGATATTTGGAAGCCCATAGAGGGCTATGGTGAAAAAGGAAATATCTTCCGTTTAAAACTGGAAAGAAGCTTTCTGAGAAACTGCTCTGTGTTCTGTTAATTCATCTCACAGAGTTACATCTTTCCCTTCAGGAAGCCTTTCGCTAAGGCTGTTCTTGTGGAATTGGCAAAGGGATATTTGGAAGCCCTTAGAGGGCTATGGTGAAAAAGGAAATATCTTCCGTTCAAAACTGGAAAGAAGCTTTCTGAGAAACTGCTCTGTGTTCTGTTAATTCATCTCACGGAGTTACATCTTTCCCTTCAAGAAGCCTTTCGCTAAGGCTGTTCTTGTGGAATTGGCAAAGGGATATTTGGAAGCCCATAGAGGGCTATGGTGAAAAAGGAAATATCTTCCGTTCAAAACTGGAAAGAAGCTTTCTGAGAAACTGCTCTGTGTTCTGTTAATTCATCTCAAAGAGTTACATCTTTCCCTTCAAGAAGTCTTTCGCTAAGGCTGTTCTTGTGGAATTGGTAAAGAGATACTTGGAAGCCCATAGACGGTTATGTTGAAAAAGGAAATATCTTCCGTTGAAAACTGGAAACAATCCTTCTGAGAAACTGCTCTGTGTTCTGTTAATTCATCTCACAGAGTTACATCTTTCCTTTCAAGAAGCCTTTCGCTAAGGCTGTTCTTGTGGAATTGGCAAAGGGATATTTGGAAGCCAATAGAGGGCTATGGTGAAAAAGGAAATATCTTCCGTTCAAAACTGGAAAGAAGCTTTCTGAGAAACTGCTCTGTGTTCTGTTAATTCATCTCACAGAGTTACATCTTTCCCTTCAAGAAGTCTTTCGCTAAGGCTGTTCTTGTGGAATTGGCAAAGGGATATTTGGAAGCCCATAGAGGGCTATGGTGAAAAAGGAAATATCTTCCGTTTAAAACTGGAAAGAAGCTTTCTGAGAAACTGCTCTGTGTTCTGTTAATTCATCTCACAGAGTTACATCTTTCCCTTCAAGAAGCCTTTCGCTAAGGCTGTTCTTGTGGAATTGGCAAAGGGATATTTGGAAGCCCTTAGAGGGCTATGGTGAAAAAGGAAATATCTTCCGTTCAAAACTGGAAAGAAGCTTTCTGAGAAACTGCTCTGTGTTCTGTTAATTCATCTCACGGAGTTACATCTTTCCCTTCAAGAAGCCTTTCGCTAAGGCTGTTCTTGTGGAATTGGCAAAGGGATATTTGGAAGCCCATAGAGGGCTATGGTGAAAAAGGAAATATCTTCCGTTCAAAACTGGAAAGAAGCTTTCTGAGAAACTGCTCTGTGTTCTGTTAATTCATCTCAAAGAGTTACATCTTTCCCTTCAAGAAGTCTTTCGCTAAGGCTGTTCTTGTGGAATTGGTAAAGAGATACTTGGAAGCCCATAGATGGTTATGTTGAAAAAGGAAATATCTTCCGTTGAAAACTGGAAACAATCCTTCTGAGAAACTGCTCTGTGTTCTGTTAATTCATCTCACAGAGTTACATCTTTCCTTTCAAGAAGCCTTTCGCTAAGGCTGTTCTTGTGGAATTGGCAAAGGGATATTTGGAAGCCAATAGAGGGCTATGGTGAAAAAGGAAATATCTTCCGTTCAAAACTGGAAAGAAGCTTTCTGAGAAACTGCTCTGTGTTCTGTTAATTCATCTCACAGAGTTACATCTTTCCCTTCAAGAAGTCTTTCGCTAAGGCTGTTCTTGTGGAATTGGCAAAGGGATATTTGGAAGCCCATAGAGGGCTATGGTGAAAAAGGAAATATCTTCCGTTTAAAACTGGAAAGAAGCTTTCTGAGAAACTGCTCTGTGTTCTGTTAATTCATCTCACAGAGTTACATCTTTCCCTTCAGGAAGCCTTTCGCTAAGGCTGTTCTTGTGGAATTGGCAAAGGGATATTTGGAAGCCCTTAGAGGGCTATGGTGAAAAAGGAAATATCTTCCGTTCAAAACTGGAAAGAAGCTTTCTGAGAAACTGCTCTGTGTTCTGTTAATTCATCTCACGGAGTTACATCTTTCCCTTCAAGAAGCCTTTCGCTAAGGCTGTTCTTGTGGAATTGGCAAAGGGATATTTGGAAGCCCATAGAGGGCTATAGTTAAAAAGGAAATATCTTCCGTTCAAAACTGGAAAGAAGCTTTCTGAGAAACTGCTCTGTGTTCTGTTAATTCATCTCAAAGAGTTACATCTTTCCCTTCAAGAAGTCTTTCGCTAAGGCTGTTCTTGTGGAATTGTCAAAGGGATATTTCGAAGCCCATAGAGGGCTATGGTGAAAAAGGAAATATCTTCCGTTTAAAACTGGAAAGAAGCTTTCTGAGAAACTGCTCTGTGTTCTGTTAATTCATCTCACAGAGTTACATCTTTCCCTTCAAGAAGCCTTTCGCTAAGGCTGTTCTTGTGGAATTGGCAAAGTCATATTTGGAAGCTCATAGAGGGGTATGGTGAAAAAGGAAATATCTTCCGTTCAAAACTGGAAAGAAGCTTTCTGAGAAACTGCTCTGTGTTCTGTTAATTCATCTCACAGAGTTACATCTTTCCCTTCAAGAAGCCTTTCGCTAAGGCTGTTCTTGTGGAATTGGTAAAGGGATATTTGGAAGCCCATAGAGGTCTATGGTGAAAAAGGAAATATCATCCGTTCAAAACTGGAAAGAAGCTTTCTGAGAAACTGCTCTGTGTTCTGTAAATTCATCTCACATAGTTACATCTTTCCCTTCAAGAAGCCTTTCGCTAAGGCTGTTTTTGGGAATTGGCAAAGTGATATTTGGAAGCCCATAGAGGGCTATGGTGAAAAAGGAAATATCTACCGTTCAAAACTGGAAAGAAGCTTTCTGAAAAACTGCTCTGTGTTCTGTTAATTCATCTCACAGAGTTACATCTTTCCCTTCAAGAAGCCTTTCGCTAAGGCTGTTCTTGTGGAATTGGTAAAGGGATATTTGGAAGCCCATAGAGGGCTATGTTGAAAAAGGAAATATCTTCCGTTGAAAACTGGAAACAATCCTTTTGAGAAACTGCTCTGTGTTCTGTTAATTCATCTCACAGAGTTACATCTTTCCCTTCAAGAAGCCTTTCGCTAAGGCTGTTCTTGTGGAATTGGCAAAGGTATATTTGGAAGCCCATAGAGTGCTATGGTGAAAAAGGAAATATCTTCCGTTCAAAACTGGAAAGAAGCTTTCTGAGAAACTGCTCTGTGTTCTGTTAATTCATCTCACAGAGTTACATCTTTCCCTTCAAGAAGTCTTTTGCTAAGGCTGTTCTTGTGGAATTGGCAAAGGGATATTTGGAAGCCCATAGAGGTCTATGGTGAAAAAGGAAATATCTTCCGTTTAAAACTGGAAAGAAGCTTTCTGAGAAACTGCTCTGTGTTCTGTTAATTCATCTCACAGAGTTACATCTTTCCCTTCAAGAAGCCTTTCGCTAAGGCTGTTCTTGTGGAATTGGCAAAGGGATGTTTGGAAGCCCATAGAGCGCTATGGTGAAAAAGGAAATATCTTCGGTTCAAAACTGGAAAGAAGGTTTCTGAGAAACTGCTCTGTGTTCTGTTAATTCATCTCATGGAGTTACATCTTTCCCTTCAAGAAGCCTTTCGCTAAGGCTGTTCTTGTGGAATTGGCAAAGGGATATTTGAAAGCCCATAGAGGGCTATGGTGAAAAAGGAAATATCTTCCGTTCAAAACTGGAAAGAAGCTTTCTGAGAAACTGCTCTGTGTTCTGTTAATTCATCTCACAGAGTTACATCTTTCCCTTCAAGAAGCCTTTCGTAAGGCTGTTCTTGTGGAATTGGCAAAGGGATATTTGGAAGCCCATAGAGGGCTATGGTGAAAAAGGAAATATCTTCCGTTCAAAACTGGAAAGAAGCTTTCTGAGAAACTGCTCTGTGTTCTGTTAATTCATCTCACAGAGTTACATCTTTCCCTTCAATAAGCCTTTCGCTAAGGCTGTTCTTGTGGAATTGGCAAAGGGATATTTGGAAGCCCATAGAAGGCTATGGTGAAAAAGGAAATATCTTTCGTTGAAAACTGGAAACAATCCTTCTGAGAAACTGCTCTGTGTTTTGTTAATTCATCTCACAGAGTTACATCTTTCCCTTCAAGAAGCCTTTCGTAAGGCTGTTCTTGTGGAATTGGCAAAGGGATATTTGGAAGCCCATTGAGGGCTATGGTGAAAAAGGAAATATCTTCCGTTCAAAACCGGAAAGAAGCTTTCTGAGAAACTGCTCTGTGTTCTGTTAATTCATCTCACAGAGTTACATCTTTCCCTTCAAGAAGCCTTTCCCTAAGGCTGTTCTTGTGGAATTGGAAAAGGGGTATTTGGAAGCCCATAGAGGGCTATGGTGAAAAAGGAAATATCTTCCGTTCAAAACTGGAAAGAAGCTTTCTGAGAAACTGCTCTGTGTTCTGTTAATTCATCTCACAGAGTTACATCTTTCCCTTCAAGAAGCCTTTCGCTAAGGCTGTTCTTGTGGAATTGGCAAAGGGATATTTCGAAGCCCATAGAGGGCTATGGTGAAAAAGAAAATATCTTCCGTTCAAAACTGGAAAGAAGCTTTCTGAGAAACTGCTCTGTGTTCTGTTAATTCATCTCACAGAGTTACATCTTTCCCTTCAAGAAGCCTTTCGCTAAGGCTGTTCTTGTGGAATTGGTAAAGAGATACTTGGAAGCCCTTAGAGGGCTATGTTGAAAAAGGAAATATCTTCCGTTGAAAACTGGAAACAATCCTTCTGAGAAACTGCTCTGTGTTCAGTTAATTCATCTCACAGAGTTACATCTTTCCTTTCAAGTAGCCTTTCGCTAAGGCTGTTCTTGTGGAATTGGCAAAGGGATATTTGGAAGCCAATAGAGGGCTATGGTGAAAAAGGAAATATCTTCCGTTCAAAACTGGAAAGAAGCTTTCTGAGAAACTGCTCTGTGTTCTGTTAATTCATCTCACAGAGTTACATCTTTCCCTTCAAGAAGTCTTTCGCTAAGGCTGTTCTTGTAGAATTGGCAAAGGGATATTTGGAAGCCCATAGAGGGCTATGGTGAAAAAGGAAATATCTTCCGTTTAAAACTGGAAAGAAGCTTTCTGAGAAACAGCTCTGTGTTCTGTTAATTCATCTCACAGAGTTACATCTTTCCCTTCAAGAAGCCTTTCGCTAAGGCTGTTCTTGTGGAATTGGCAAAGGGATATTTGGAAGCCCATAGAGAGCTATGGTGAAAAAAGAAATATCTTCCGTTCAAAACTGGAAACAAGCTTTCTGAGAAACTGCTCTGTGTTCTGTTAATTCATCTCACGGAGTTACATCTTTCCCTTCAAGAAGCCTTTCGCTAAGGCTGTTCTTGTGGAATTGGCAAAGGGATATTTGAAAGCCCATAGAGGGCTATGGTGAAAAAGGAAATATCTTCCGTTTAAAACTGGAAAGAAGCTTTCTGAGAAACTGCTCTGTGTTCTGTTAATTCATCTCACAGAGTTACATCTTTCCCTTCAAGAAGCCTTTCGCTAAGGCTGTTCTTGTGGAATTGGCAAAGTCATATTTGGAAGCTCATAGAGGGGTATGATGAAAAAGGAAATATCTTCCGTTCAAAACTGGAAAGAAGCTTTCTGAGAAACTGCTCTGTGTTCTGTAAATTCATCTCACAGAGTTACATCTTTTCCTTCAAGAATCCTTTCGCTAAGGCTGTTCTTGTGGAATTGGCAAAGGGATATTGGCAGCCCATAGAGGGCTATGGTGAAAAAGGAAATATCTTCCGTTCAAAACTGGAAAGAAGCTTTCTGAGAAACTGCTCTGTGTTCTGTTAATTCATCTCACAGAGTTACATCTTTCCCTTCAAGAAGCCTTTCGTAAGGCTGTTCTTGTGGAATTGGCAAAGGGATATTTGGAAGCCCATAGAGGGCTATGGTGAAAAAGGAAATATCTTTCGTTCAAAACTGGAAAGAAGCTTTCTGAGAAACTGCTCTGTGTTCTGTTAATTCATCTCACAGAGTTACATCTTTCCCTTCAAGAAGCCTTTCGCTAAGGCTGTTCTTGTGGAATTGGCAAAGTCATATTTGGAAGCCCATAGAGGGCTATGGTGAAAAAGGAAATATCTTTCGTTCAAAACTGGAAAGAAGCTTTCTGAGAAACTGCTCTGTGTTCTGTTAATTCATCTCACAGAGTTACATCTTTCCCTTCAAGAAGCCTTTCGCTAAGGCTGTTCTTGTGGAATTGGCAAAGGGATATTTGGAAGCCCATAGAGGGCAATGGTGAAAAAGGAAATATCTTCCGTTCAAAACTGGAAAGAAGCTTTCTGAAGAACAGCTCTGTGTTCTGTTAATTCATCTCACAGAGTTACATCTTTCCCTTCAAGAAGCCTTTCGCTAAGGCTATTCTTGTGGAATTGGAAAAGGGATATTTACAAGCCCATAGAGGGCTATGGTGAAAAAGGAAATATCTTCCGTTCAAAAATGGAAAGAAGCTTTCTGAGAAACTGCTCTGTGTTCTGTTAATTCATCTCACAGAGTTACATCTTTCCCTTCAAGAAGCCTTTCGCTAAGGCTGTTCTTGTGGAATTGGCAAAGGGATATTTGGAAGCCCATAGAGGGCTATGGTGAAAAAGGAAATATCTTCCGTTCAAAACTGGAAAGAAGCTTTCTGAGAAACTGCTCTGTGTTCTGTTAATTCATCTCACAGAGTTACATCTTTCCCTTCAAGAAGCCTTTCGCTAAGGCTGTTCTTGTGGAATTGGAAAAGGGGTATTTAGAAGCCCATAGAGGGCTATGGTGAAAAATGAAATATCTTCCGTTCAAAACTGGAAAGAAGCTTTCTGAGAAACTGCTCTGTGTTCTGTTAATTCATCTCACAGAGTTACATCTTTCCCTTCATGAAGCCTTTCGCTAAGGCTGTTCTTGTGGTATTGGCAAAGGGATATTTCGAAGCCCATAGAGGGCTCTGGTGAAAAAGGAAATATCTTCCGTTCAAAACTGGAAAGAACCTTTCTGAGAAACTGCTCTGTGTTCTGTTAATTCATCTCAAAGAGTTACATCTTTCCCTTCAAGAAGCCTTTCTCTAAGGCTGTTCTTGTGGAATTGGTAAAGAGATACTTGGAAGCCCATAGAGGGCTATGTTGAAAAAGGAAATATCTTCCGTTGAAAACTGGAAACAATACTTCTGAGAAACTGCTCTCTGTTCTGTTAATTCATCTCACAGAGTTACATCTTTCCTTTCAAGAAGCCTTTCGCTAAGGCTGTTCTTGTGGAATTAGCAAAGGGATATTTGGAAGCACATAGAGGGCTATGGTGAAAAAGGAAATATCTTCCGTTCAAAAATGGAAAGAAGCTTTCTGAGAAACTGCTCTCTGTTCTGTTAATTCATCTCACAGAGTTACATCTTTCCCTTCAAGAAGCCTTTCGCTAAGGCTGTTCTTGTGGAATTGGCAAAGGGATATTTGGAAGCCCATAGAGGGCTATGGTGAAAAAGGAAATATCTTCCGTTCAAAACTGGAAAGAAGCTTTCTGAGAAACTGCTCTGTGTTCTGTTAATTCATCTCACAGAGTTACATCTTTCCCTTCAAGAAGCCTTTCGCTAAGGCTGTTCTTGTGGAATTGGAAGAGGGGTATTTAGAAGCCCATAGAGGGCTATGGTGAAAAATGAAATATCTTCCGTTCAAAACTGGAAAGAAGCTTTCTGAGAAACTGCTCTGTGTTCTGTTAATTCATCTCACAGAGTTACATCTTTCCCTTCAAGAAGCCTTTCGCGAAGGCTGTTCTTGTGGAATTGGCAAAGGGATATTTCGAAGCCCATAGAGGGCTATGGTGAAAAAGGAAATATCTTCCGTTCAAAACTGGAAAGAAGCTTTCTGAGAAACTGCTCTGTGTTCTGTTAATTCATCTCACAGAGTTACATCTTTCCCTTCAAGAAGCCTTTCGCTAAGGCTGTTCTTGTGGAATTGGCAAAGAGAAACATGGAAGCCCATAGAGGGCTATGTTGAAAAAGGAAATATCTTCCGTTGAAAACTGGAAACAATCCTTCTGAGAAACTGCTCTGTGTTCTGTTAATTCATCTCACAGAGTTACATCTTTCCCTTCAAGAAGCCTTTCGTAAGGCTGTTCTTGTGGAATTGGCAAAGGGATATTTGGAAGCCCATAGAGGGGTATGGTGAAAAAGGAAATATCTTCGGTTCAAAACTGGAAAGAAGCTTTCTGAGAAACTGCTCTGTGTTCTGTTAATTCATCTCACAGAGTTACATCTTTCCCTTCAAGAAGCCTTTCGCTAAGGCTGTTCTTGTGGAATTGGCAAAGTGATATTTGGAAGCCCATAGAGGGCTATGGTGAAAAAGGAAATATCTTCCGTTCAAAACTGGAAAGAAGCTTTCTGAAAAACTGCTCTGTGTTCTGTAAATTCATCTCACAGAGTTACATCTTTCCCTTCAAGCAGCCTTTCGCTAAGGCTGTTCTTGTGGAATTTGCAAAGGGATATTTGGAAGCCCCTAGAGGGCTATGGTGAAAAAGGAAATATCTTCCGTTCAAAACTGGAAAGAAGCTTTCTGAGAAACTGCTCTGTGTTCTGTTAATTCATCTCACAGAGTTACATCTTTCCCTTCAAGAAGTCTTTCGCTAAGGCTGTTCTTGTGGAATTGGCAAAGGGATATTTGGAAGCCCATAGAGGGCTATGGTGAAAAAGGAAATACCTTCCGTTTAAAACTGGAAAGAAGCTTTCTGAGAAACTGCTCTGTGTTCTGTTAATTCATCTCACAGAGTTACATCTTTCCCTTCAGGAAGCCTTTCGCTAAGGCTGTTCTTGTGGAATTGGCAAAGGGATATTTGGAAGCCCATAGAGGGCTATGGTGAAAAAGGAAATATCTTCCGTTCAAAACTGGAAAGAAGCTTTCTGAGAAACTGCTCTGTGTTCTGTTAATTCATCTCACGGAGTTACATCTTTCCCTTCAAGAAGCCTTTCGCTAAGGCTGTTCTTGTGGAATTGGCAAAGGGATATTTGAAAGCCCATAGAGGGCTATGGTGAAAAAGGAAATATCTTCCGTTCAAAACTGGAAAGAAGCTTTCTGAGAAACTGCTCTGTGTTCTGTTAATTCATCTCACAGAGTTACATCTTTCCCTTCAAGAAGCCTTTCGTAAGGCTGTTCTTGTGGAATTGGCAAAGGGATATTTGGAAGCCCATAGAGGGCTATGGTGAAAAAGGAAATATCTTCCGTTCAAAACTGGAAAGAAGCTTTCTGAGAAACTGCTCTGTGTTCTGTTAATTCATCTCACAGAGTTACATCTTTCCCTTCAAGAAGCCTTTCGCTAAGGCTGTTCTTGTGCAATGGGCAAAGGGATATTTGGAAGCCCATAGAGGGCTATGGTTAAAAAGGAAATATCTTCCGTTCAAAACTGGAAAGAAGCTTTCTGAGAAACTGCTCTGTGTTCTGATAATTCATCTCAAAGAGTTACATCTTTCCCTTCAAGAAGTCTTTCGCTAAGGCTGTTCTTGTGGAATTGGCAAAGGGATATTTGGAAGCCCATAGAGGGCTATGGTGAAAAAGGAAATATTTTCCGTTTAAAACTGGAAAGAAGCTTTCTGAGAAACTGCTCTGTGTTCTGTTAATTCATCTCACAGAGTTACATCTTTCCCTTCAAGAAGCCTTTCGCTAAGGCTGTTCTTGTGGAATTGGCAAAGTCATATTTGGAAGCTCATAGAGGGGTATGGTGAAAAAGGAAATATCTTCCGTTCAAAACTGGAAAGAAGCTTTCTGAGAAACTGCTCTGTGTTCTGTTAATTCATCTCACAGAGTTACATCTTTCCCTTCAAGAAGCCTTTCGCTAAGGCTGTTCTTGTGGAATTGGTAAAGGGATATTTGGAAGCCCATAGAGGTCTATGGTGAAAAAGGAAATATCTTCCGTTCAAAACTGGAAAGAAGCTTTCTGAGAAACTGCTCTGTGTTCTGTAAATTCATCTCACATAGTTACATCTTTCCCTTCAAGAAGCGTTTCGCTAAGGCTGTTTTTGGGAATTGGCAAAGTGATGTTTGGAAGCCCATAGAGGGCTATGGTGAGAAAGGAAATATCTACCGTTCAAAACTGGAAAGAAGCTTTCTGAAAAACTGCTCTGTGTTCTGTTAATTCATCTCACAGAGTTACATCTTTCCCTTCAAGAAGCCTTTCGCTAAGGCTGTTCTTGTGGAATTGGCAAAGGGATATTTCGAACCCCTAGAGGGCTATGGTGAAAAAGGAAATATCTTCCGTTCAAAACTGGAAAGAAGCTTTCTGAGAAACTGCTCTGTGTTCTGTTAATTCATCTCACAGAGTTACATCTTTCCCTTCAAGAAGCCTTTCGCTAAGGCTGTTCTTGTGGAATTGGTAAAGGGATATTTGGAAGCCCATAGAGGGCTATGTTGAAAAAGGAAATATCTTCCGTTGAAAACTGGAAACAATCCTTTTGAGAAACTGCTCTGTGTTCTGTTAATTCATCTCACAGAGTTACATCTTTCCCTTCAAGAAGCCTTTCGCTAAGGCTGTTCTTGTGGAATTGGCAAAGGGATATTTGGAAGCCCATAGAGTGCTATGGTGAAAAAGGAAATATCTTCCGTTCAAAACTTGAAAGAAGCTTTCTGAGAAACTGCTCTGTGTTCTGTTAATTCATCTCACAGAGTTACATCTTTCCCTTCAAGAAGTCTTTCGCTAAGGCTGTTCTTGTGGAATTGGCAAAGGGATATTTGAAAGCCCATTGAGGGCTATGGTGAAAAAGGAAATATCTTCCGTTCAAAACTGGAAAGAAGCTGTCTGAGAAACTGCTCTGTGTTCTGTTAATTCATCTCACAGAGTTACATCTTTCCCTTCAAGAAGCCTTTCGTAAGGCTGTTCTTGTGGAATTGGCAAAGGGATATTTGGAAGCCCATACAGGGCTATGGTGAAAAAGGAATTATCTTCCGTTCAAAACTGGAAAGAAGCTTTCTGAGAAACTGCTCTGTGTTCTGTTAATTCATCTCACAGAGTTACATCTTTCCCTTGAAGAAGCCTTTCGTAAGGCTGTTCTTGTGGAATTGGCAAAGGGATATTTGGAAGCCCATAGAGGGCTATGGTGAAAAAGGAAATATCTTCCGTTCAAAACTGGAAAGAAGCTTTCTGAGAAACTGCTCTGTGTTCTGTTAATTCATCTCACAGAGTTACATCTTTCCCTTCAAGAAGCCTTTCGCTAAGGCTGTTCTTGTGGAATTGGAAAAGGGGTATTTACAAGCCCATAGAGGGCTATGGTGAAAAAGGAAATATCTTCCGTTCAAAACTGGAAAGAAGCTTTCTGAGAAACTGCTCTGTGTTCTGTTAATTCATCTCACAGAGTTACATCTTTCCCTTCATGAAGCCTTTCGCTAAGGCTGTTCTTGTGGAATTGGCAAAGGGATATTTCGAAGCCCATAGAGGGATATGGTGAAAAAGGAAATATCTTCCGTTCAAAACTGGAAAGAAGCTTTCTGAGAAACTGCTCTGTGTTCTGTTAATTCATCTCACAGAGTTACATCTTTCCCTTCAAGAAGCCTTTCGCTAAGGCTGTTCTTGTGGAATTGGTAAAGAGATACTTGGAAGCCCATAGATGGTTATGTTGAAAAAGGAAATATCTTCCGTTGAAAACTGGAAACAATCCTTCTGAGAAACTGCTCTGTGTTCTGTTAATTCATCTCACAGAGTTACATCTTTCCTTTCAAGAAGCCTTTCGCTAAGGCTGTTCTTGTGGAATTGGCAAAGGGATATTTGGAAGCCAATAGAGGGCTATGGTGAAAAAGGAAATATCTTCCGTTCAAAACTGGAAAGAAGCTTTCTGAGAAACTGCTCTGTGTTCTGTTAATTCATCTCACAGAGTTACATCTTTCCCTTCAAGAAGTCTTTCGCTAAGGCTGTTCTTGTGGAATTGGCAAAGGGATATTTGGAAGCCCATAGAGGGCTATGGTGAAAAAGGAAATATCTTCCGTTTAAAACTGGAAAGAAGCTTTCTGAGAAACTGCTCTGTGTTCTGTTAATTCATCTCACAGAGTTACATCTTTCCCTTCAGGAAGCCTTTCGCTAAGGCTGTTCTTGTGGAATTGGCAAAGGGATATTTGGAAGCCCTTAGAGGGCTATGGTGAAAAAGGAAATATCTTCCGTTCAAAACTGGAAAGAAGCTTTCTGAGAAACTGCTCTGTGTTCTGTTAATTCATCTCACGGAGTTACATCTTTCCCTTCAAGAAGCCTTTCGCTAAGGCTGTTCTTGTGGAATTGGCAAAGGGATATTTGAAAGCCCATAGAGGGCTATGGTGAAAAAGGAAATATCTTCCGTTCAAAACTGGAAAGAAGCTTTCTGAGAAACTGCTCTGTGTTCTGTTAATTCATCTCACAGAGTTACATCTTTCCCTTCAAGAAGACTTTCGTAAGGCTGTTCTTGTGGAATTGGCAAAGGGATATTTGGAAGCCCATAGAGGGCTATGGTGAAAAAGGAAATATCTTCCGTTCAAAACTGGAAAGAAGCTTTCTGAGAAACTGCTCTGTGTTCTGTTAATTCATCTCACAGAGTTACATCTTTCCCTTCAAGAAGCCTTTCGCTAAGGCTGTTCTAGTGCAATGGGCAAAGGGATATTTGGAAGCCCATAGAGGGCTATGGTTAAAAAGGAAATATCTTCCGTTCAAAACTGGAAAGAAGCTTTCTGAGAAACTGCTCTGTGTTCTGTTAATTCATCTCAAAGAGTTACATCTTTCCCTTCAAGAAGTCTTTCGCTAAGGCTGTTCTTGTGGAATTGTCAAAGGGATATTTCGAAGCCCATAGAGGGCTATGGTGAAAAAGGAAATATCTTCCGTTTAAAACTGGAAAGAAGCTTTCTGAGAAACTGCTCTGTGTTCTGTTAATTCATCTCACAGAGTTACATCTTTCCCTTCAAGAAGCCTTTCGCTAAGGCTGTTCTTGTGGAATTGGCAAAGTCATATTTGGAAGCTCATAGAGGGGTATGGTGAAAAAGGAAATATCTTCCGTTCAAAACTGGAAAGAAGCTTTCTGAGAAACTGCTCTGTGTTCTGTTAATTCATCTCACAGAGTTACATCTTTCCCTTCAAGAAGCCTTTCGCTAATGCTGTTCTTGTGGAATTGGTAAAGGGATATTTGGAAGCCCATAGAGGTCTATGGTGAAAAAGGAAATATCATCCGTTCAAAACTGGAAAGAAGCTTTCTGAGAAACTGCTCTGTGTTCTGTAAATTCATCTCACATAGTTACATCTTTCCCTTCAAGAAGCCTTTCGCTAAGGCTGTTTTTGGGAATTGGCAAAGTGATATTTGGAAGCCCATAGAGGGCTATGGTGAAAAAGGAAATATCTACCGTTCAAAACTGGAAAGAAGCTTTCTGAGAAACTGCTCTGTGTTCTGTTAATTCATCTCACAGTGTTACATCTTTCCCTTCAAGAAGCCTTTCGCTAAGGCTGTTCTTGTGGAATTGGTAAAGAGATACTTGGAAGCCCATAGAGGGCTATGTTGAAAAAGGAAATATCTTCCGTTGAAAACTGGAAACAATCCTTTTGAGAAACTGCTCTGTGTTCTGTTAATTCATCTCACAGAGTTACATCTTTCCCTTCAAGAAGCCTTTCGCTAAGGCTGTTCTTGTGGAATTGGCAAAGGGATATTTGGAAGCCCATAGAGGGCTATCTTGAAAAAGGAAATATCTTCCGTTCAAAACTGGAAAGAAGCTTTCTGAGAAACTGCTCTGTGTTCTGTTAATTCATCTCACAGAGTTACATCTTTCCCTTCAAGAAGTCTTTCGCTAAGGCTGTTCTTGTGGAATTGGCAAAGGGATATTTGGAAGCCCATAGAGGTCTATGGTGAAAAAGGAAATATCTTCCGTTTAAAACTGGAAAGAAGCTTTCTGAGAAACTGCTCTGTGTTCTGTTAATTCATCTCACAGAGTTACATCTTTCCCTTCAAGAAGCCTTTCGCTAAGGCTGTTCTTGTGGAATTGGCAAAGGGATGTTTGGAAGCCCATAGAGCGCTATGGTGAAAAAGGAAATATCTTCGGTTCAAAACTGGAAAGAAGCTTTCTGAGAAACTGCTCTGTGTTCTGTTAATTCATCTCATGGAGTTACATCTTTCCCTTCAAGAAGCCTTTCGCTAAGGCTGTTCTTGTGGAATTGGCAAAGGGATATTTGAAAGCCCATAGAGGGCTATGGTGAAAAAGGAAATATCTTCCGTTCAAAACTGGAAAGAAGCTTTCTGAGAAACTGCTCTGTGTTCTGTTAATTCATCTCACAGAGTTACATCTTTCCCTTCAAGAAGCCTTTCGTAAGGCTGTTCTTGTGGAATTGGCAAAGGGATATTTGGAAGCCCATAGAGGGCTATGGTGAAAAAGGAAATATCTTCCGTTCAAAACTGGAAAGAAGCTTTCTGAGAAACTGCTCTGTGTTCTGTTAATTCATCTCACAGAGTTACATCTTTCCCTTCAATAAGCCTTTCGCTAAGGCTGTTCTTGTGGAATTGGCAAAGGGATATTTGGAAGCCCATAGAAGGCTATGGTGAAAAAGGAAATATCTTTCGTTGAAAACTGGAAACAATCCTTCTGAGAAACTGCTCTGTGTTTTGTTAATTCATCTCACAGAGTTACATCTTTCCCTTCAAGAAGCCTTTCGTAAGGCTGTTCTTGTGGAATTGGCAAAGGGATATTTGGAAGCCCATTGAGGGCTATGGTGAAAAAGGAAATATCTTCCGTTCAAAACCGGAAAGAAGCTTTCTGAGAAACTGCTCTGTGTTCTGTTAATTCATCTCACAGAGTTACATCTTTCCCTTCAAGAAGCCTTTCCCTAAGGCTGTTCTTGTGGAATTGGAAAAGGGGTATTTGGAAGCCCGTAGAGGGCTATGGTGAAAAAGGAAATATCTTCCGTTCAAAACTGGAAAGAAGCTTTCTGAGAAACTGCTCTGTGTTCTGTTAATTCATCTCACAGAGTTACATCTTTCCCTTCAAGAAGCCTTTCGCTAAGGCTGTTCTTGTGGAATTGGCAAAGGGATATTTCGAAGCCCATAGAGGGCTATGGTGAAAAAGAAAATATCTTCCGTTCAAAACTGGAAAGAAGCTTTCTGAGAAACTGCTCTGTGTTCTGTTAATTCATCTCACAGAGTTACATCTTTCCCTTCAAGAAGCCTTTCGCTAAGGCTGTTCTTGTGGAATTGGTAAAGAGATACTTGGAAGCCCTTAGAGGGCTATGTTGAAAAAGGAAATATCTTCCGTTGAAAACTGGAAACAATCCTTCTGAGAAACTGCTCTGTGTTCAGTTAATTCATCTCACAGAGTTACATCTTTCCTTTCAAGTAGCCTTTCGCTAAGGCTGTTCTTGTGGAATTGGCAAAGGGATATTTGGAAGCCAATAGAGGGCTATGGTGAAAAAGGAAATATCTTCCGTTCAAAACTGGAAAGAAGCTTTCTGAGAAACTGCTCTGTGTTCTGTTAATTCATCTCACAGAGTTACATCTTTCCCTTCAAGAAGTCTTTCGCTAAGGCTGTTCTTGTAGAATTGGCAAAGGGATATTTGGAAGCCCATAGAGGGCTATGGTGAAAAAGGAAATATCTTCCGTTTAAAACTGGAAAGAAGCTTTCTGAGAAACAGCTCTGTGTTCTGTTAATTCATCTCACAGAGTTACATCTTTCCCTTCAAGAAGCCTTTCGCTAAGGCTGTTCTTGTGGAATTGGCAAAGGGATATTTGGAAGCCCATAGAGAGCTATGGTGAAAAAAGAAATATCTTCCGTTCAAAACTGGAAACAAGCTTTCTGAGAAACTGCTCTGTGTTCTGTTAATTCATCTCACGGAGTTACATCTTTCCCTTCAAGAAGCCTTTCGCTAAGGCTGTTCTTGTGGAATTGGCAAAGGGATATTTGAAAGCCCATAGAGGGCTATGGTGAAAAAGGAAATATCTTCCGTTTAAAACTGGAAAGAAGCTTTCTGAGAAACTGCTCTGTGTTCTGTTAATTCATCTCACAGAGTTACATCTTTCCCTTCAAGAAGCCTTTCGCTAAGGCTGTTCTTGTGGAATTGGCAAAGTCATATTTGGAAGCTCATAGAGGGGTATGATGAAAAAGGAAATATCTTCCGTTCAAAACTGGAAAGAAGCTTTCTGAGAAACTGCTCTGTGTTCTGTAAATTCATCTCACAGAGTTACATCTTTTCCTTCAAGAATCCTTTCGCTAAGGCTGTTCTTGTGGAATTGGCAAAGGGATATTGGCAGCCCATAGAGGGCTATGGTGAAAAAGGAAATATCTTCCGTTCAAAACTGGAAAGAAGCTTTCTGAGAAACTGCTCTGTGTTCTGTTAATTCATCTCACAGAGTTACATCTTTCCCTTCAAGAAGCCTTTCGTAAGGCTGTTCTTGTGGAATTGGCAAAGGGATATTTGGAAGCCCATAGAGGGCTATGGTGAAAAAGGAAATATGTTTCGTTCAAAACTGGAAAGAAGCTTTCTGAGAAACTGCTCTGTGTTCTGTTAATTCATCTCACAGAGTTACATCTTTCCCTTCAAGAAGCCTTTCGCTAAGGCTGTTCTTGTGGAATTGGCAAAGTCATATTTGGAAGCCCATAGAGGGCTATGGTGAAAAAGGAAATATCTTTCGTTCAAAACTGGAAAGAAGCTTTCTGAGAAACTGCTCTGTGTTCTGTTAATTCATCTCACAGAGTTACATCTTTCCCTTCAAGAAGCCTTTCGCTAAGGCTGTTCTTGTGGAATTGGCAAAGGGATATTTGGAAGCCCATAGAGGGCAATGGTGAAAAAGGAAATATCTTCCGTTCAAAACTGGAAAGAAGCTTTCTGAAGAACAGCTCTGTGTTCTGTTAATTCATCTCACAGAGTTACATCTTTCCCTTCAAGAAGCCTTTCGCTAAGGCTATTCTTGTGGAATTGGAAAAGGGATATTTACAAGCCCATAGAGGGCTATGGTGAAAAAGGAAATATCTTCCGTTCAAAAATGGAAAGAAGCTTTCTGAGAAACTGCTCTGTGTTCTGTTAATTCATCTCACAGAGTTACATCTTTCCCTTCAAGAAGCCTTTCGTAAGGCTGTTCTTGTGGAATTGGCAAAGGGATATTTGGAAGCCCATAGAGGGCTATGGTGAAAAAGGAAATATGTTTCGTTCAAAACTGGAAAGAAGCTTTCTGAGAAACTGCTCTGTGTTCTGTTAATTCATCTCACAGAGTTACATCTTTCCCTTCAAGAAGCCTTTCGCTAAGGCTGTTCTTGTGGAATTGGCAAAGTCATATTTGGAAGCCCATAGAGGGCTATGGTGAAAAAGGAAATATCTTTCGTTCAAAACTGGAAAGAAGCTTTCTGAGAAACTGCTCTGTGTTCTGTTAATTCATCTCACAGAGTTACATCTTTCCCTTCAAGAAGCCTTTCGCTAAGGCTGTTCTTGTGGAATTGGCAAAGGGATATTTGGAAGCCCATAGAGGGCAATGGTGAAAAAGGAAATATCTTCCGTTCAAAACTGGAAAGAAGCTTTCTGAAGAACAGCTCTGTGTTCTGTTAATTCATCTCACAGAGTTACATCTTTCCCTTCAAGAAGCCTTTCGCTAAGGCTATTCTTGTGGAATTGGAAAAGGGATATTTACAAGCCCATAGAGGGCTATGGTGAAAAAGGAAATATCTTCCGTTCAAAAATGGAAAGAAGCTTTCTGAGAAACTGCTCTGTGTTCTGTTAATTCATCTCACAGAGTTACATCTTTCCCTTCAAGAAGCCTTTCGCTAAGGCTGTTCTTGTGGAATTGGCAAAGGGATATTTCGAACCCCTAGAGGGCTATGGTGAAAAAGGAAATATCTTCCGTTCAAAACTGGAAAGAAGCTTTCTGAGAAACTGCTCTGTGTTCTGTTAATTCATCTCACAGAGTTACATCTTTCCCTTCAAGAAGCCTTTCGCTAAGGCTGTTCTTGTGGAATTGGTAAAGGGATATTTGGAAGCCCATAGAGGGCTATGTTGAAAAAGGAAATATCTTCCGTTGAAAACTGGAAACAATCCTTTTGAGAAACTGCTCTGTGTTCTGTTAATTCATCTCACAGAGTTACATCTTTCCCTTCAAGAAGCCTTTCGCTAAGGCTGTTCTTGTGGAATTGGCAAAGGGATATTTGGAAGCCCATAGAGTGCTATGGTGAAAAAGGAAATATCTTCCGTTCAAAACTTGAAAGAAGCTTTCTGAGAAACTGCTCTGTGTTCTGTTAATTCATCTCACAGAGTTACATCTTTCCCTTCAAGAAGTCTTTCGCTAAGGCTGTTCTTGTGGAATTGGCAAAGGGATATTTGAAAGCCCATTGAGGGCTATGGTGAAAAAGGAAATATCTTCCGTTCAAAACTGGAAAGAAGCTGTCTGAGAAACTGCTCTGTGTTCTGTTAATTCATCTCACAGAGTTACATCTTTCCCTTCAAGAAGCCTTTCGTAAGGCTGTTCTTGTGGAATTGGCAAAGGGATATTTGGAAGCCCATACAGGGCTATGGTGAAAAAGGAATTATCTTCCGTTCAAAACTGGAAAGAAGCTTTCTGAGAAACTGCTCTGTGTTCTGTTAATTCATCTCACAGAGTTACATCTTTCCCTTGAAGAAGCCTTTCGTAAGGCTGTTCTTGTGGAATTGGCAAAGGGATATTTGGAAGCCCATAGAGGGCTATGGTGAAAAAGGAAATATCTTCCGTTCAAAACTGGAAAGAAGCTTTCTGAGAAACTGCTCTGTGTTCTGTTAATTCATCTCACAGAGTTACATCTTTCCCTTCAAGAAGCCTTTCGCTAAGGCTGTTCTTGTGGAATTGGAAAAGGGGTATTTACAAGCCCATAGAGGGCTATGGTGAAAAAGGAAATATCTTCCGTTCAAAACTGGAAAGAAGCTTTCTGAGAAACTGCTCTGTGTTCTGTTAATTCATCTCACAGAGTTACATCTTTCCCTTCATGAAGCCTTTCGCTAAGGCTGTTCTTGTGGAATTGGCAAAGGGATATTTCGAAGCCCATAGAGGGATATGGTGAAAAAGGAAATATCTTCCGTTCAAAACTGGAAAGAAGCTTTCTGAGAAACTGCTCTGTGTTCTGTTAATTCATCTCACAGAGTTACATCTTTCCCTTCAAGAAGCCTTTCGCTAAGGCTGTTCTTGTGGAATTGGTAAAGAGATACTTGGAAGCCCATAGATGGTTATGTTGAAAAAGGAAATATCTTCCGTTGAAAACTGGAAACAATCCTTCTGAGAAACTGCTCTGTGTTCTGTTAATTCATCTCACAGAGTTACATCTTTCCTTTCAAGAAGCCTTTCGCTAAGGCTGTTCTTGTGGAATTGGCAAAGGGATATTTGGAAGCCAATAGAGGGCTATGGTGAAAAAGGAAATATCTTCCGTTCAAAACTGGAAAGAAGCTTTCTGAGAAACTGCTCTGTGTTCTGTTAATTCATCTCACAGAGTTACATCTTTCCCTTCAAGAAGTCTTTCGCTAAGGCTGTTCTTGTGGAATTGGCAAAGGGATATTTGGAAGCCCATAGAGGGCTATGGTGAAAAAGGAAATATCTTCCGTTTAAAACTGGAAAGAAGCTTTCTGAGAAACTGCTCTGTGTTCTGTTAATTCATCTCACAGAGTTACATCTTTCCCTTCAGGAAGCCTTTCGCTAAGGCTGTTCTTGTGGAATTGGCAAAGGGATATTTGGAAGCCCTTAGAGGGCTATGGTGAAAAAGGAAATATCTTCCGTTCAAAACTGGAAAGAAGCTTTCTGAGAAACTGCTCTGTGTTCTGTTAATTCATCTCACGGAGTTACATCTTTCCCTTCAAGAAGCCTTTCGCTAAGGCTGTTCTTGTGGAATTGGCAAAGGGATATTTGAAAGCCCATAGAGGGCTATGGTGAAAAAGGAAATATCTTCCGTTCAAAACTGGAAAGAAGCTTTCTGAGAAACTGCTCTGTGTTCTGTTAATTCATCTCACAGAGTTACATCTTTCCCTTCAAGAAGACTTTCGTAAGGCTGTTCTTGTGGAATTGGCAAAGGGATATTTGGAAGCCCATAGAGGGCTATGGTGAAAAAGGAAATATCTTCCGTTCAAAACTGGAAAGAAGCTTTCTGAGAAACTGCTCTGTGTTCTGTTAATTCATCTCACAGAGTTACATCTTTCCCTTCAAGAAGCCTTTCGCTAAGGCTGTTCTAGTGCAATGGGCAAAGGGATATTTGGAAGCCCATAGAGGGCTATGGTTAAAAAGGAAATATCTTCCGTTCAAAACTGGAAAGAAGCTTTCTGAGAAACTGCTCTGTGTTCTGTTAATTCATCTCAAAGAGTTACATCTTTCCCTTCAAGAAGTCTTTCGCTAAGGCTGTTCTTGTGGAATTGTCAAAGGGATATTTCGAAGCCCATAGAGGGCTATGGTGAAAAAGGAAATATCTTCCGTTTAAAACTGGAAAGAAGCTTTCTGAGAAACTGCTCTGTGTTCTGTTAATTCATCTCACAGAGTTACATCTTTCCCTTCAAGAAGCCTTTCGCTAAGGCTGTTCTTGTGGAATTGGCAAAGTCATATTTGGAAGCTCATAGAGGGGTATGGTGAAAAAGGAAATATCTTCCGTTCAAAACTGGAAAGAAGCTTTCTGAGAAACTGCTCTGTGTTCTGTTAATTCATCTCACAGAGTTACATCTTTCCCTTCAAGAAGCCTTTCGCTAATGCTGTTCTTGTGGAATTGGTAAAGGGATATTTGGAAGCCCATAGAGGTCTATGGTGAAAAAGGAAATATCATCCGTTCAAAACTGGAAAGAAGCTTTCTGAGAAACTGCTCTGTGTTCTGTAAATTCATCTCACATAGTTACATCTTTCCCTTCAAGAAGCCTTTCGCTAAGGCTGTTTTTGGGAATTGGCAAAGTGATATTTGGAAGCCCATAGAGGGCTATGGTGAAAAAGGAAATATCTACCGTTCAAAACTGGAAAGAAGCTTTCTGAGAAACTGCTCTGTGTTCTGTTAATTCATCTCACAGTGTTACATCTTTCCCTTCAAGAAGCCTTTCGCTAAGGCTGTTCTTGTGGAATTGGTAAAGAGATACTTGGAAGCCCATAGAGGGCTATGTTGAAAAAGGAAATATCTTCCGTTGAAAACTGGAAACAATCCTTTTGAGAAACTGCTCTGTGTTCTGTTAATTCATCTCACAGAGTTACATCTTTCCCTTCAAGAAGCCTTTCGCTAAGGCTGTTCTTGTGGAATTGGCAAAGGGATATTTGGAAGCCCATAGAGGGCTATCTTGAAAAAGGAAATATCTTCCGTTCAAAACTGGAAAGAAGCTTTCTGAGAAACTGCTCTGTGTTCTGTTAATTCATCTCACAGAGTTACATCTTTCCCTTCAAGAAGTCTTTCGCTAAGGCTGTTCTTGTGGAATTGGCAAAGGGATATTTGGAAGCCCATAGAGGTCTATGGTGAAAAAGGAAATATCTTCCGTTTAAAACTGGAAAGAAGCTTTCTGAGAAACTGCTCTGTGTTCTGTTAATTCATCTCACAGAGTTACATCTTTCCCTTCAAGAAGCCTTTCGCTAAGGCTGTTCTTGTGGAATTGGCAAAGGGATGTTTGGAAGCCCATAGAGCGCTATGGTGAAAAAGGAAATATCTTCGGTTCAAAACTGGAAAGAAGCTTTCTGAGAAACTGCTCTGTGTTCTGTTAATTCATCTCATGGAGTTACATCTTTCCCTTCAAGAAGCCTTTCGCTAAGGCTGTTCTTGTGGAATTGGCAAAGGGATATTTGAAAGCCCATAGAGGGCTATGGTGAAAAAGGAAATATCTTCCGTTCAAAACTGGAAAGAAGCTTTCTGAGAAACTGCTCTGTGTTCTGTTAATTCATCTCACAGAGTTACATCTTTCCCTTCAAGAAGCCTTTCGTAAGGCTGTTCTTGTGGAATTGGCAAAGGGATATTTGGAAGCCCATAGAGGGCTATGGTGAAAAAGGAAATATCTTCCGTTCAAAACTGGAAAGAAGCTTTCTGAGAAACTGCTCTGTGTTCTGTTAATTCATCTCACAGAGTTACATCTTTCCCTTCAATAAGCCTTTCGCTAAGGCTGTTCTTGTGGAATTGGCAAAGGGATATTTGGAAGCCCATAGAAGGCTATGGTGAAAAAGGAAATATCTTTCGTTGAAAACTGGAAACAATCCTTCTGAGAAACTGCTCTGTGTTTTGTTAATTCATCTCACAGAGTTACATCTTTCCCTTCAAGAAGCCTTTCGTAAGGCTGTTCTTGTGGAATTGGCAAAGGGATATTTGGAAGCCCATTGAGGGCTATGGTGAAAAAGGAAATATCTTCCGTTCAAAACCGGAAAGAAGCTTTCTGAGAAACTGCTCTGTGTTCTGTTAATTCATCTCACAGAGTTACATCTTTCCCTTCAAGAAGCCTTTCCCTAAGGCTGTTCTTGTGGAATTGGAAAAGGGGTATTTGGAAGCCCGTAGAGGGCTATGGTGAAAAAGGAAATATCTTCCGTTCAAAACTGGAAAGAAGCTTTCTGAGAAACTGCTCTGTGTTCTGTTAATTCATCTCACAGAGTTACATCTTTCCCTTCAAGAAGCCTTTCGCTAAGGCTGTTCTTGTGGAATTGGCAAAGGGATATTTCGAAGCCCATAGAGGGCTATGGTGAAAAAGAAAATATCTTCCGTTCAAAACTGGAAAGAAGCTTTCTGAGAAACTGCTCTGTGTTCTGTTAATTCATCTCACAGAGTTACATCTTTCCCTTCAAGAAGCCTTTCGCTAAGGCTGTTCTTGTGGAATTGGTAAAGAGATACTTGGAAGCCCTTAGAGGGCTATGTTGAAAAAGGAAATATCTTCCGTTGAAAACTGGAAACAATCCTTCTGAGAAACTGCTCTGTGTTCAGTTAATTCATCTCACAGAGTTACATCTTTCCTTTCAAGTAGCCTTTCGCTAAGGCTGTTCTTGTGGAATTGGCAAAGGGATATTTGGAAGCCAATAGAGGGCTATGGTGAAAAAGGAAATATCTTCCGTTCAAAACTGGAAAGAAGCTTTCTGAGAAACTGCTCTGTGTTCTGTTAATTCATCTCACAGAGTTACATCTTTCCCTTCAAGAAGTCTTTCGCTAAGGCTGTTCTTGTAGAATTGGCAAAGGGATATTTGGAAGCCCATAGAGGGCTATGGTGAAAAAGGAAATATCTTCCGTTTAAAACTGGAAAGAAGCTTTCTGAGAAACAGCTCTGTGTTCTGTTAATTCATCTCACAGAGTTACATCTTTCCCTTCAAGAAGCCTTTCGCTAAGGCTGTTCTTGTGGAATTGGCAAAGGGATATTTGGAAGCCCATAGAGAGCTATGGTGAAAAAAGAAATATCTTCCGTTCAAAACTGGAAACAAGCTTTCTGAGAAACTGCTCTGTGTTCTGTTAATTCATCTCACGGAGTTACATCTTTCCCTTCAAGAAGCCTTTCGCTAAGGCTGTTCTTGTGGAATTGGCAAAGGGATATTTGAAAGCCCATAGAGGGCTATGGTGAAAAAGGAAATATCTTCCGTTTAAAACTGGAAAGAAGCTTTCTGAGAAACTGCTCTGTGTTCTGTTAATTCATCTCACAGAGTTACATCTTTCCCTTCAAGAAGCCTTTCGCTAAGGCTGTTCTTGTGGAATTGGCAAAGTCATATTTGGAAGCTCATAGAGGGGTATGATGAAAAAGGAAATATCTTCCGTTCAAAACTGGAAAGAAGCTTTCTGAGAAACTGCTCTGTGTTCTGTAAATTCATCTCACAGAGTTACATCTTTTCCTTCAAGAATCCTTTCGCTAAGGCTGTTCTTGTGGAATTGGCAAAGGGATATTGGCAGCCCATAGAGGGCTATGGTGAAAAAGGAAATATCTTCCGTTCAAAACTGGAAAGAAGCTTTCTGAGAAACTGCTCTGTGTTCTGTTAATTCATCTCACAGAGTTACATCTTTCCCTTCAAGAAGCCTTTCGTAAGGCTGTTCTTGTGGAATTGGCAAAGGGATATTTGGAAGCCCATAGAGGGCTATGGTGAAAAAG
Organism: Chlorocebus sabaeus; assembly: GCF_047675955.1. Taxonomy (NCBI): domain Eukaryota; kingdom Metazoa; phylum Chordata; class Mammalia; order Primates; family Cercopithecidae; genus Chlorocebus; species Chlorocebus sabaeus. The sequence goes on along the minus strand of NW_027327925.1, from coordinate 824,750 downwards.
GAAATATGTTTCGTTCAAAACTGGAAAGAAGCTTTCTGAGAAACTGCTCTGTGTTCTGTTAATTCATCTCACAGAGTTACATCTTTCCCTTCAAGAAGCCTTTCGCTAAGGCTGTTCTTGTGGAATTGGCAAAGTCATATTTGGAAGCCCATAGAGGGCTATGGTGAAAAAGGAAATATCTTTCGTTCAAAACTGGAAAGAAGCTTTCTGAGAAACTGCTCTGTGTTCTGTTAATTCATCTCACAGAGTTACATCTTTCCCTTCAAGAAGCCTTTCGCTAAGGCTGTTCTTGTGGAATTGGCAAAGGGATATTTGGAAGCCCATAGAGGGCAATGGTGAAAAAGGAAATATCTTCCGTTCAAAACTGGAAAGAAGCTTTCTGAAGAACAGCTCTGTGTTCTGTTAATTCATCTCACAGAGTTACATCTTTCCCTTCAAGAAGCCTTTCGCTAAGGCTATTCTTGTGGAATTGGAAAAGGGATATTTACAAGCCCATAGAGGGCTATGGTGAAAAAGGAAATATCTTCCGTTCAAAAATGGAAAGAAGCTTTCTGAGAAACTGCTCTGTGTTCTGTTAATTCATCTCACAGAGTTACATCTTTCCCTTCAAGAAGCCTTTCGCTAAGGCTGTTCTTGTGGAATTGGCAAAGGGATATTTGGAAGCCCATAGAGGGCTATGGTGAAAAAGGAAATATCTTCCGTTCAAAACTGGAAAGAAGCTTTCTGAGAAACTGCTCTGTGTTCTGTTAATTCATCTCACAGAGTTACATCTTTCCCTTCAAGAAGCCTTTCGCTAAGGCTGTTCTTGTGGAATTGGAAAAGGGGTATTTAGAAGCCCATAGAGGGCTATGGTGAAAAATGAAATATCTTCCGTTCAAAACTGGAAAGAAGCTTTCTGAGAAACTGCTCTGTGTTCTGTTAATTCATCTCACAGAGTTACATCTTTCCCTTCATGAAGCCTTTCGCTAAGGCTGTTCTTGTGGTATTGGCAAAGGGATATTTCGAAGCCCATAGAGGGCTCTGGTGAAAAAGGAAATATCTTCCGTTCAAAACTGGAAAGAAGCTTTCTGAGAAACTGCTCTGTGTTCTGTTAATTCATCTCAAAGAGTTACATCTTTCCCTTCAAGAAGCCTTTCTCTAAGGCTGTTCTTGTGGAATTGGTAAAGAGATACTTGGAAGCCCATAGAGGGCTATGTTGAAAAAGGAAATATCTTCCGTTGAAAACTGGAAACAATACTTCTGAGAAACTGCTCTCTGTTCTGTTAATTCATCTCACAGAGTTACATCTTTCCTTTCAAGAAGCCTTTCGCTAAGGCTGTTCTTGTGGAATTAGCAAAGGGATATTTGGAAGCACATAGAGGGCTATGGTGAAAAAGGAAATATCTTCCGTTCAAAAATGGAAAGAAGCTTTCTGAGAAACTGCTCTCTGTTCTGTTAATTCATCTCACAGAGTTACATCTTTCCCTTCAAGAAGCCTTTCGCTAAGGCTGTTCTTGTGGAATTGGCAAAGGGATATTTGGAAGCCCATAGAGGGCTATGGTGAAAAAGGAAATATCTTCCGTTCAAAACTGGAAAGAAGCTTTCTGAGAAACTGCTCTGTGTTCTGTTAATTCATCTCACAGAGTTACATCTTTCCCTTCAAGAAGCCTTTCGCTAAGGCTGTTCTTGTGGAATTGGAAGAGGGGTATTTAGAAGCCCATAGAGGGCTATGGTGAAAAATGAAATATCTTCCGTTCAAAACTGGAAAGAAGCTTTCTGAGAAACTGCTCTGTGTTCTGTTAATTCATCTCACAGAGTTACATCTTTCCCTTCAAGAAGCCTTTCGCGAAGGCTGTTCTTGTGGAATTGGCAAAGGGATATTTCGAAGCCCATAGAGGGCTATGGTGAAAAAGGAAATATCTTCCGTTCAAAACTGGAAAGAAGCTTTCTGAGAAACTGCTCTGTGTTCTGTTAATTCATCTCACAGAGTTACATCTTTCCCTTCAAGAAGCCTTTCGCTAAGGCTGTTCTTGTGGAATTGGCAAAGAGAAACATGGAAGCCCATAGAGGGCTATGTTGAAAAAGGAAATATCTTCCGTTGAAAACTGGAAACAATCCTTCTGAGAAACTGCTCTGTGTTCTGTTAATTCATCTCACAGAGTTACATCTTTCCCTTCAAGAAGCCTTTCGTAAGGCTGTTCTTGTGGAATTGGCAAAGGGATATTTGGAAGCCCATAGAGGGGTATGGTGAAAAAGGAAATATCTTCGGTTCAAAACTGGAAAGAAGCTTTCTGAGAAACTGCTCTGTGTTCTGTTAATTCATCTCACAGAGTTACATCTTTCCCTTCAAGAAGCCTTTCGCTAAGGCTGTTCTTGTGGAATTGGCAAAGTGATATTTGGAAGCCCATAGAGGGCTATGGTGAAAAAGGAAATATCTTCCGTTCAAAACTGGAAAGAAGCTTTCTGAAAAACTGCTCTGTGTTCTGTAAATTCATCTCACAGAGTTACATCTTTCCCTTCAAGCAGCCTTTCGCTAAGGCTGTTCTTGTGGAATTTGCAAAGGGATATTTGGAAGCCCCTAGAGGGCTATGGTGAAAAAGGAAATATCTTCCGTTCAAAACTGGAAAGAAGCTTTCTGAGAAACTGCTCTGTGTTCTGTTAATTCATCTCACAGAGTTACATCTTTCCCTTCAAGAAGTCTTTCGCTAAGGCTGTTCTTGTGGAATTGGCAAAGGGATATTTGGAAGCCCATAGAGGGCTATGGTGAAAAAGGAAATACCTTCCGTTTAAAACTGGAAAGAAGCTTTCTGAGAAACTGCTCTGTGTTCTGTTAATTCATCTCACAGAGTTACATCTTTCCCTTCAGGAAGCCTTTCGCTAAGGCTGTTCTTGTGGAATTGGCAAAGGGATATTTGGAAGCCCATAGAGGGCTATGGTGAAAAAGGAAATATCTTCCGTTCAAAACTGGAAAGAAGCTTTCTGAGAAACTGCTCTGTGTTCTGTTAATTCATCTCACGGAGTTACATCTTTCCCTTCAAGAAGCCTTTCGCTAAGGCTGTTCTTGTGGAATTGGCAAAGGGATATTTGAAAGCCCATAGAGGGCTATGGTGAAAAAGGAAATATCTTCCGTTCAAAACTGGAAAGAAGCTTTCTGAGAAACTGCTCTGTGTTCTGTTAATTCATCTCACAGAGTTACATCTTTCCCTTCAAGAAGCCTTTCGTAAGGCTGTTCTTGTGGAATTGGCAAAGGGATATTTTGAAGCCCATAGAGGGCTATGGTGAAAAAGGAAATATCTTCCGTTCAAAACTGGAAAGAAGCTTTCTGAGAAACTGCTCTGTGTTCTGTTAATTCATCTCACAGAGTTACATCTTTCCCTTCAAGAAGCCTTTCGCTAAGGCTGTTCTTGTGCAATGGGCAAAGGGATATTTGGAAGCCCATAGAGGGCTATGGTTAAAAAGGAAATATCTTCCGTTCAAAACTGGAAAGAAGCTTTCTGAGAAACTGCTCTGTGTTCTGATAATTCATCTCAAAGAGTTACATCTTTCCCTTCAAGAAGTCTTTCGCTAAGGCTGTTCTTGTGGAATTGGCAAAGGATATTTGGAAGCCCATAGAGGGCTATGGTGAAAAAGGAAATATTTTCCGTTTAAAACTGGAAAGAAGCTTTCTGAGAAACTGCTCTGTGTTCTGTTAATTCATCTCACAGAGTTACATCTTTCCCTTCAAGAAGCCTTTCGCTAAGGCTGTTCTTGTGGAATTGGCAAAGTCATATTTGGAAGCTCATAGAGGGGTATGGTGAAAAAGGAAATATCTTCCGTTCAAAACTGGAAAGAAGCTTTCTGAGAAACTGCTCTGTGTTCTGTTAATTCATCTCACAGAGTTACATCTTTCCCTTCAAGAAGCCTTTCGCTAAGGCTGTTCTTGTGGAATTGGTAAAGGGATATTTGGAAGCCCATAGAGGTCTATGGTGAAAAAGGAAATATCTTCCGTTCAAAACTGGAAAGAAGCTTTCTGAGAAACTGCTCTGTGTTCTGTAAATTCATCTCACATAGTTACATCTTTCCCTTCAAGAAGCGTTTCGCTAAGGCTGTTTTTGGGAATTGGCAAAGTGATGTTTGGAAGCCCATAGAGGGCTATGGTGAGAAAGGAAATATCTACCGTTCAAAACTGGAAAGAAGCTTTCTGAAAAACTGCTCTGTGTTCTGTTAATTCATCTCACAGAGTTACATCTTTCCTTTCAAGAAGCCTTTCGCTAAGGCTGTTCTTGTGGAATTGGCAAAGGGATATTTGGAAGCCAATAGAGGGCTATGGTGAAAAAGGAAATATCTTCCGTTCAAAACTGGAAAGAAGCTTTCTGAGAAACTGCTCTGTGTTCTGTTAATTCATCTCACAGAGTTACATCTTTCCCTTCAAGAAGTCTTTCGCTAAGGCTGTTCTTGTGGAATTGGCAAAGGGATATTTGGAAGCCCATAGAGGGCTATGGTGAAAAAGGAAATATCTTCCGTTTAAAACTGGAAAGAAGCTTTCTGAGAAACTGCTCTGTGTTCTGTTAATTCATCTCACAGAGTTACATCTTTCCCTTCAGGAAGCCTTTCGCTAAGGCTGTTCTTGTGGAATTGGCAAAGGGATATTTGGAAGCCCTTAGAGGGCTATGGTGAAAAAGGAAATATCTTCCGTTCAAAACTGGAAAGAAGCTTTCTGAGAAACTGCTCTGTGTTCTGTTAATTCATCTCACGGAGTTACATCTTTCCCTTCAAGAAGCCTTTCGCTAAGGCTGTTCTTGTGGAATTGGCAAAGGGATATTTGAAAGCCCATAGAGGGCTATGGTGAAAAAGGAAATATCTTCCGTTCAAAACTGGAAAGAAGCTTTCTGAGAAACTGCTCTGTGTTCTGTTAATTCATCTCACAGAGTTACATCTTTCCCTTCAAGAAGCCTTTCGTAAGGCTGTTCTTGTGGAATTGGCAAAGGGATATTTGGAAGCCCATAGAGGGCTATGGTGAAAAAGGAAATATCTTCCGTTCAAAACTGGAAAGAAGCTTTCTGAGAAACTGCTCTGTGTTCTGTTAATTCATCTCACAGAGTTACATCTTTCCCTTCAAGAAGCCTTTCGCTAAGGCTGTTCTAGTGCAATGGGCAAAGGGATATTTGGAAGCCCATAGAGGGCTATGGTGAAAAAGGAAATATCTACCGTTCAAAACTGGAAAGAAGCTTTCTGAGAAACTGCTCTGTGTTCTGTTAATTCATCTCACAGTGTTACATCTTTCCCTTCAAGAAGCCTTTCGCTAAGGCTGTTCTTGTGGAATTGGTAAAGAGATACTTGGAAGCCCATAGAGGGCTATGTTGAAAAAGGAAATATCTTCCGTTGAAAACTGGAAACAATCCTTTTGAGAAACTGCTCTGTGTTCTGTTAATTCATCTCACAGAGTTACATCTTTCCCTTCAAGAAGCCTTTCGCTAGGGCTGTTCTTGTGGAATTGGCAAAGGGATATTTGGAAGCCCATAGAGGGCTATCTTGAAAAAGGAAATATCTTCCGTTCAAAACTGGAAAGAAGCTTTCTGAGAAACTGCTCTGTGTTCTGTTAATTCATCTCACAGAGTTACATCTTTCCCTTCAAGAAGTCTTTCGCTAAGGCTGTTCTTGTGGAATTGGCAAAGGGATATTTGGAAGCCCATAGAGGTCTATGGTGAAAAAGGAAATATCTTCCGTTTAAAACTGGAAAGAAGCTTTCTGAGAAACTGCTCTGTGTTCTGTTAATTCATCTCACAGAGTTACATCTTTCCCTTCAAGAAGCCTTTCGCTAAGGCTGTTCTTGTGGAATTGGCAAAGGGATGTTTGGAAGCCCATAGAGCGCTATGGTGAAAAAGGAAATATCTTCGGTTCAAAACTGGAAAGAAGCTTTCTGAGAAACTGCTCTGTGTTCTGTTAATTCATCTCATGGAGTTACATCTTTCCCTTCAAGAAGCCTTTCGCTAAGGCTGTTCTTGTGGAATTGGCAAAGGGATATTTGAAAGCCCATAGAGGGCTATGGTGAAAAAGGAAATATCTTCCGTTCAAAACTGGAAAGAAGCTTTCTGAGAAACTGCTCTGTGTTCTGTTAATTCATCTCACAGAGTTACATCTTTCCCTTCAAGAAGCCTTTCGTAAGGCTGTTCTTGTGGAATTGGCAAAGGGATATTTGGAAGCCCATAGAGGGCTATGGTGAAAAAGGAAATATCTTCCGTTCAAAACTGGAAAGAAGCTTTCTGAGAAACTGCTCTGTGTTCTGTTAATTCATCTCACAGAGTTACATCTTTCCCTTCAATAAGCCTTTCGCTAAGGCTGTTCTTGTGGAATTGGCAAAGGGATATTTGGAAGCCCATAGAAGGCTATGGTGAAAAAGGAAATATCTTTCGTTGAAAACTGGAAACAATCCTTCCGAGAAACTGCTCTGTGTTTTGTTAATTCATCTCACAGAGTTACATCTTTCCCTTCAAGAAGCCTTTCGTAAGGCTGTTCTTGTGGAATTGGCAAAGGGATATTTGGAAGCCCATTGAGGGCTATGGTGAAAAAGGAAATATCTTCCGTTCAAAACTGGAAAGAAGCTTTCTGAGAAACTGCTCTGTGTTCTGTTAATTCATCTCACAGAGTTACATCTTTCCCTTCAAGAAGCCTTTCGCTAAGGCTGTTCTTGTGGAATTGGAAAAGGGGTATTTAGAAGCCCATAGAGGGCTATGGTGAAAAAGGAAATATCTTCCGTTCAAAACTGGAAAGAAGCTTTCTGAGAAACTGCTCTGTGTTCTGTTAATTCATCTCACAGAGTTACATCTTTCCCTTCAAGAAGCCTTTCGCTAAGGCTGTTCTTGCGGAATTGGCAAAGGGATATTTCGAAGCCCATAGAGGGCTATGGTGAAAAAGAAAATATCTTCCGTTCAAAACTGGAAAGAAGCTTTCTGAGAAACTGCTCTGTGTTCTGTTAATTCATCTCACAGAGTTACATCTTTCCCTTCAAGAAGCCTTTCGCTAAGGCTGTTCTTGTGGAATTGGTAAAGAGATAATTGGAAGCCCTTAGAGGGCTATGTTGAAAAAGGAAATATCTTCCGTTGAAAACTGGAAACAATCCTTCTGAGAAACTGCTCTGTGTTCAGTTAATTCATCTCACAGAGTTACATCTTTCCTTTCAAGAAGCCTTTCGCTAAGGCTGTTCTTGTGGAATTGGCAAAGGGATATTTGGAAGCCAATAGAGGGCTATGGTGAAAAAGGAAATATCTTCCGTTCAAAACTGGAAAGAAGCTTTCTGAGAAACTGCTCTGTGTTCTGTTAATTCATCTCACAGAGTTACATCTTTCCCTTCAAGAAGTCTTTCGCTAAGGCTGTTCTTGTAGAATTGGCAAAGGGATATTTGGAAGCCCATAGAGGGCTATGGTGAAAAAGGAAATATCTTCCGTTTAAAACTGGAAAGAAGCTTTCTGAGAAACAGCTCTGTGTTCTGTTAATTCATCTCACAGAGTTACATCTTTCCCTTCAAGAAGCCTTTCGCTAAGGCTGTTCTTGTGGAATTGGCAAAGGGATATTTGGAAGCCCATAGAGAGCTATGGTGAAAAAAGAAATATCTTCCTTTCAAAAATGGAAAGAAGCTTTCTGAGAAACTGCTCTGTGTTCTGTTAATTCATCTCACGGAGTTACATCTTTCCCTTCAAGAAGCCTTTCGCTAAGGCTGTTCTTGTGGAATTGGCAAAGGGATATTTGAAAGCCCATAGAGGGCTATGGTGAAAAAGGAAATATCTTCCGTTTAAAACTGGAAAGAAGCTTTCTGAGAAACTGCTCTGTGTTCTGTTAATTCATCTCACAGAGTTACATCTTTCCCTTCAAGAAGCCTTTCGCTAAGGCTGTTCTTGTGGAATTGGCAAAGTCATATTTGGAAGCTCATAGAGGGGTATGATGAAAAAGGAAATATCTTCCGTTCAAAACTGGAAAGAAGCTTTCTGAGAAACTGCTCTGTGTTCTGTAAATTCATCTCACAGAGTTACATCTTTTCCTTCAAGAATCCTTTCGCTAAGGCTGTTCTTGTGGAATTGGCAAAGGGATATTGGCAGCCCATAGAGGGCTATGGTGAAAAAGGAAATATCTTCCGTTCAAAACTGGAAAGAAGCTTTCTGAGAAACTGCTCTGTGTTCTGTTAATTCATCTCACAGAGTTACATCTTTCCCTTCAAGAAGCCTTTCGTAAGGCTGTTCTTGTGGAATTGGCAAAGGGATATTTGGAAGCCCATAGAGGGCTATGATGAAAAAGGAAATATCTTTCGTTCAAAACTGGAAAGAAGCTTTCTGAGAAACTACTCTGTGTTCTGTTAATTCATCTCACAGAGTTACAACTTTCCCTTCAAGAAGCCTTTCGCTAAGGCTGTTCTTGTGGAATTGGCAAAGGGATATTTGGAAGCCCATAGAGGGCAATGGTGAAAAAGGAAATATCTTCCGTTCAAAACTGGAAAGAAGCTTTCTGAAGAACAGCTCTGTGTTCTGTTAATTCATCTCACAGAGTTACATCTTTCCCTTCAAGAAGCCTTTCGCTAAGGCTATTCTTGTGGAATTGGAAAAGGGATATTTACAAGCCCATAGAGGGCTATGGTGAAAAAGGAAATATCTTCCGTTCAAAAATGGAAAGAAGCTTTCTGAGAAACTGCTCTGTGTTCTGTTAATTCATCTCACAGAGTTACATCTTTCCCTTCAAGAAGCCTTTCGCTAAGGCTGTTCTTGTCGAATTGGCAAAGGGATATTTGGAAGCCCATAGAGGGCAATGGTGAAAAAGGAAATATCTTCCGTTCAAAACTGGAAAGAAGCTTTCTGAGAAACTGCTCTGTGTTCTGTTAATTCATCTCACAGAGTTACATCTTTCCCTTCAAGAAGCCTTTCGCTAAGGCTGTTCTTGTGGAATTGGAAAAGGGGTATTTAGAAGCCCATAGAGGGCTATGGTGAAAAATGAAATATCTTCCGTTCAAAACTGGAAAGAAGCTTTCTGAGAAACTGCTCTGTGTTCTGTTAATTCATCTCACAGAGTTACATCTTTCCCTTCATGAAGCCTTTCGCTAAGGCTGTTCTTGTGGAATTGGCAAAGGGATATTTCGAAGCCCATAGAGGGCTCTGGTGAAAAAGGAAATATCTTCCGTTCAAAACTGGAAAGAAGCTTTCTGAGAAACTGCTCTGTGTTCTGTTAATTCATCTCAAAGAGTTACATCTTTCCCTTCAAGAAGCCTTTCGCTAAGGCTGTTCTTGTGGAATTGGTAAAGAGATACTTGGAAGCCCATAGAGGGCTATGTTGAAAAAGGAAATATCTTCCTTTGAAAACTGGAAACAATACTTCTGAGAAACTGCTCTCTGTTCTGTTAATTCATCTCACAGAGTTACATCTTTCCTTTCAAGAAGCCTTTCGCTAAGGCTGTTCTTGTGGAATTAGCAAAGGGATATTTGGAAGCACATAGAGGGCTATGGTGAAAAAGGAAATATCTTCCGTTCAAAAATGGAAAGAAGCTTTCTGAGAAACTGCTCTCTGTTCTGTTAATTCATCTCACAGAGTTACATCTTTCCCTTCAAGAAGCCTTTCGCTAAGGCTGTTCTTGTGGAATTGGCAAAGGGATATTTGGAAGCCCATAGAGGGCTATGGTGAAAAAGGAAATATCTTCCGTTCAAAACTGGAAAGAAGCTTTCTGAGAAACTGCTCTGTGTTCTGTTAATTCATCTCACAGAGTTACATCTTTCCCTTCAAGAAGCCTTTCGCTAAGGCTGTTCTTGTGGAATTGGAAGAGGGGTATTTAGAAGCCCATAGAGGGCTATGGTGAAAAATGAAATATCTTCCGTTCAAAACTGGAAAGAAGCTTTCTGAGAAACTGCTCTGTGTTCTGTTAATTCATCTCACAGAGTTACATCTTTCCCTTCAAGAAGCCTTTCGCGAAGGCTGTTCTTGTGGAATTGGCAAAGGGATATTTCGAAGCCCATAGAGGGCTATGGTGAAAAAGGAAATATCTTCCGTTCAAAACTGGAAAGAAGCTTTCTGAGAAACTGCTCTGTGTTCTGTTAATTCATCTCACAGAGTTACATCTTTCCCTTCAAGAAGCCTTTCGCTAAGGCTGTTCTTGTGGAATTGGCAAAGAGAAACATGGAAGCCCATAGAGGGCTATGTTGAAAAAGGAAATATCTTCCGTTGAAAACTGGAAACAATCCTTCTGAGAAACTGCTCTGTGTTCTGTTAATTCATCTCACAGAGTTACATCTTTCCCTTCAAGAAGCCTTTCGCTAAGGCTATTCTTGTGGAATTGGAAAAGGGATATTTACGAGCCCATAGAGGGCTATGGTGAAAAAGGAAATATCTTCCGTTCAAAAATGGAAAGAAGCTTTCTGAGAAACTGCTCTGTGTTCTGTTAATTCATCTCACAGAGTTACATCTTTCCCTTCAAGAAGCCTTTCGCTAAGGCTGTTCTTGTCGAATTGGCAAAGGGATATTTGGAAGCCCATAGAGGGCAATGGTGAAAAAGGAAATATCTTCCGTTCAAAACTGGAAAGAAGCTTTCTGAGAAACTGCTCTGTGTTCTGTTAATTCATCTCACAGAGTTACATCTTTCCCTTCAAGAAGCCTTTCGCTAAGGCTGTTCTTGTGGAATTGGAAAAGGGGTATTTAGAAGCCCATAGAGGGCTATGGTGAAAAATGAAATATCTTCCGTTCAAAACTGGAAAGAAGCTTTCTGAGAAACTGCTCTGTGTTCTGTTAATTCATCTCACAGAGTTACATCTTTCCCTTCATGAAGCCTTTCGCTAAGGCTGTTCTTGTGGAATTGGCAAAGGGATATTTCGAAGCCCATAGAGGGCTCTGGTGAAAAAGGAAATATCTTCCGTTCAAAACTGGAAAGAAGCTTTCTGAGAAACTGCTCTGTGTTCTGTTAATTCATCTCAAAGAGTTACATCTTTCCCTTCAAGAAGCCTTTCGCTAAGGCTGTTCTTGTGGAATTGGTAAAGAGATACTTGGAAGCCCATAGAGGGCTATGTTGAAAAAGGAAATATCTTCCGTTGAAAACTGGAAACAATACTTCTGAGAAACTGCTCTCTGTTCTGTTAATTCATCTCACAGAGTTACATCTTTCCTTTCAAGAAGCCTTTCGCTAAGGCTGTTCTTGTGGAATTAGCAAAGGGATATTTGGAAGCACATAGAGGGCTATGGTGAAAAAGGAAATATCTTCCGTTCAAAAATGGAAAGAAGCTTTCTGAGAAACTGCTCTCTGTTCTGTTAATTCATCTCACAGAGTTACATCTTTCCCTTCAAGAAGCCTTTCGCTAAGGCTGTTCTTGTGGAATTGGCAAAGGGATATTTGGAAGCCCATAGAGGGCTATGGTGAAAAAGGAAATATCTTCCGTTCAAAACTGGAAAGAAGCTTTCTGAGAAACTGCTCTGTGTTCTGTTAATTCATCTCACAGAGTTACATCTTTCCCTTCAAGAAGCCTTTCGCTAAGGCTGTTCTTGTGGAATTGGAAGAGGGGTATTTAGAAGCCCATAGAGGGCTATGGTGAAAAATGAAATATCTTCCGTTCAAAACTGGAAAGAAGCTTTCTGAGAAACTGCTCTGTGTTCTGTTAATTCATCTCACAGAGTTACATCTTTCCCTTCAAGAAGCCTTTCGCGAAGGCTGTTCTTGTGGAATTGGCAAAGGGATATTTCGAAGCCCATAGAGGGCTATGGTGAAAAAGGAAATATCTTCCGTTCAAAACTGGAAAGAAGCTTTCTGAGAAACTGCTCTGTGTTCTGTTAATTCATCTCACAGAGTTACATCTTTCCCTTCAAGAAGCCTTTCGCTAAGGCTGTTCTTGTGGAATTGGCAAAGAGAAACATGGAAGCCCATAGAGGGCTATGTTGAAAAAGGAAATATCTTCCGTTGAAAACTGGAAACAATCCTTCTGAGAAACTGCTCTGTGTTCTGTTAATTCATCTCACAGAGTTACATCTTTCCCTTCAAGAAGCCTTTCGTAAGGCTGTTCTTGTGGAATTGGCAAAGGGATATTTGGAAGCCCATAGAGGGGTATGGTGAAAAAGGAAATATCTTCGGTTCAAAACTGGAAAGAAGCTTTCTGAGAAACTGCTCTGTGTTCTGTTAATTCATCTCACAGAGTTACATCTTTCCCTTCAAGAAGCCTTTCGCTAAGGCTGTTCTTGTGGAATTGGCAAAGTGATATTTGGAAGCCCATAGAGGGCTATGGTGAAAAAGGAAATATCTACCGTTCAAAACTGGAAAGAAGCTTTCTGAAAAACTGCTCTGTGTTCTGTTAATTCATCTCACAGAGTTACATCTTTCCCTTCAAGAAGCCTTTCGCTAAGTGTGTTCTTGTGGAACTGGCAAAGGGATATTTGGAAGCCCATAGAGGGCTATGGTGAAAAAGGAAATATCTTCCGTTCAAAACTGGAAAGAAGCTTTCTGAGAAACTGCTCTGTGTTCTGTTAATTCATCTCACAGAGTTACATCTTTCCCTTCAAGAAGCCTTTCGCTAAGGCTGTTCTTGTGGAATTGGAAAAGGGGTATTTAGAAGCCCATAGAGGGCTATGGTGAAAAAGGAAATATCTTCCGTTCAAAACTGGAAAGAAGCTTTCTGAGAAACTGCTCTGTGTTCTGTTAATTCATCTCACAGAGTTACATCTTTCCCTTCAAGAAGCCTTTCGCTAAGGCTGTTCTTGTGGAATTGGCAAAGGGATATTTCGAAGCCCATAGAGGGCTATGGTGAAAAAGGAAATATCTTCCGTTCAAAACTGGAAAGAAGCATTCTGAGAAACTGCTCTGTGTTCTGTTAATTCATCTCACAGAGTTACATCTTTCCCTTCAAGAAGCCTTTCGCTAAGGCTGTTCTTGTGGAATTGGTAAAGAGATACTTGGAAGCCCATAGAGGGCTATGTTGAAAAAGGAAATATCTTCCGTTGAAAACTGGAAACAATCCTTCTGAGAAACTGCTCTGTGTTCTGTTAATTCATCTCACAGAGTTACATCTTTCCTTTCAAGAAGCCTTTCGCTAAGGCTGTTCTTGTGGAATTGGAAAAGGGATATTTGGAAGCCATTAGAGGGCTATGGTGAAAAAGAAATATCTTCCGTTCAAAACTGGAAAGAAGCTTTCTGAGAAACTGCTCTGTGTTCTGTTAATTCATCTCACAGAGTTACATGTTTCCCTTCAAGAAGCCTTTCGCTAAGGCTGTTCTTGTGGAATTGGAAAAGGGGTATTTAGAAGCCCATAGAGGGCTATGGTGAAAAAGGAAATATCTACCGTTCAAAACTGGAAAGAAGCTTTCTGAAAAACTGCTCTGTGTTCTGTTAATTCATCTCACAGAGTTACATCTTTCCCTTCAAGAAGTCTTTCGCTAAGGCTGTTCTTGTGGAATTGGCAAACGGATATTTGGAAGCCCATAGAGGGCTATGGTGAAAAAGGAAATACCTTCCGTTTAAAACTGGAAAGAAGCTTTCTGAGAAACTGCTCTGTGTTCTGTTAATTCATCTCACAGAGTTACATCTTTCCCTTCAAGAAGCCTTTCGCTAAGGCTGTTCTTGTGGAATTGGCAAAGGGATATTTGGAAGCCCATAGAGTGCTATGGTGAAAAAGGAAATATCTTCCGTTCAAAACTTGAAAGAAGCTTTGTGAGAAACTGCTCTGTGTTCTGTTAATTCATCTCACAGAGTTACATCTTTCCCTTCAAGAAGTCTTTCGCTAAGGCTGTTCTTGTGGAATTGGCAAAGGGATATTTGAAAGCCCATTGAGGGCTATGGTGAAAAAGGAAATATCTTCCGTTCAAAACTGGAAAGAAGCTGTCTGAGAAACTGCTCTGTGTTCTGTTAATTCATCTCACAGAGTTACATCTTTCCCTTCAAGAAGCCTTTCGTAAGGCTGTTCTTGTGGAATTGGCAAAGGGATATTTGGAAGCCCATAGAGGGCTATGGTGAAAAAGGAAATATCTTCCGTTCAAAACTGGAAAGAAGCTTTCTGAGAAACTGCTCTGTGTTCTGTTAATTCATCTCACAGAGTTACATCTTTCCCTTGAAGAAGCCTTTCGTAAGGCTGTTCTTGTGGAATTGGCAAAGGGATATTTGGAAGCCCATAGAGGGCTATGGTGAAAAAGGAAATATCTTCCGTTCAAAACTGGAAAGAAGCTTTCTGAGAAACTGCTCTGTGTTCTGTTAATTCATCTCACAGAGTTACATCTTTCCCTTCAAGAAGCCTTTCGCTAAGGCTGTTCTTGTGGAATTGGCAAAGTGATATTTGGAAGCCCATAGAGGGCCATGGTGAAAAAGGAAATATCTACCGTTCAAAACTGGAAAGAAGCTTTCTGAAAAACTGCTCTGTGTTCTGTTAATTCATCTCACAGAGTTACATCTTTCCCTTCAAGAAGCCTTTCGCTAAGGCTGTTCTTGTGGAACCGGCAAAGGGATATTTGGAAGCCCATAGAGGGCTATGGTGAAAAAGGAAATATCTTCCGTTCAAAAGTGGAAAGAAGCTTTCTGAGAAACTGCTCTGTGTTCTGTTAATTCATCTCACAGAGTTACATCTTTCCCTTCAAGAAGCCTTTCGCTAAGGCTGTTCTTGTGGAATTGGAAAAGGGGTATTTACAAGCCCATAGAGGGCTATGGTGAAAAAGGAAATATCTTCCGTTCAAAACTGGAAAGAAGCTTTCTGAGAAACTGCTCTGTGTTCTGTTAATTCATCTCACAGAGTTACATCTTTCCCTTCATGAAGCCTTTCGCTAAGGCTGTTCTTGTGGAATTGGCAAAGGGATATTTCGAAGCCCATAGAGGGCTATGGTGAAAAAGGAAATATCTTCCGTTCAAAACTGGAAAGAAGCTTTCTGAGAAACTGCTCTGTGTTCTGTTAATTCATCTCACAGAGTTACATCTTTCCCTTCAAGAAGCCTTTCGCTAAGGCTGTTCTTGTGGAATTGGTAAAGAGATACTTGGAAGCCCATAGAGGGTTATGTTGAAAAAGGAAATATCTTCCGTTGAATACTGGAAACAATCCTTCTGAGAAACTGCTCTGTGTTCTGTTAATTCATCTCACAGAGTTACATCTTTCCTTTCAAGAAGCCTTTCGCTAAGGCTGTTCTTGTGGAATTGGCAAAGGGATATTTGAAAGCCCATAGAGGGCTATGGTGAAAAAGGAAATATCTTCCGTTCAAAATTGGAAAGAAGCTTTCTGAGAAACTGCTCTGTGTTCTGTTAATTCATCTCACAGAGTTACATCTTTCCCTTCAAGAAGCCTTTCGCTAAGGCTGTTCTTGTGGAATTGGCAAAGGGATATTTGGAAGCCCATAGAGGGCTATGCTGAAAAGGGAAATATCTTCCGTTCAAAACTGGAAAGAAGCTTTCTGAGAAACTGCTCTGTGTTCTGTTAATTCATCTCACAGAGTTACATCTTTCCCTTCAAGAAGCCTTTCGCTAAGGCTGTTCTAGTGCAATGGGCAAAGGGATATTTGGAAGCCCATAGAGGGCTATGGTGAAAAAGGAAATATCTTCCGTTCAAAACTGGAAAGAAGCTTTCTGAGAAACTGCTCTGTGTTCTGTTAATTCATCTCACAGAGTTACATCTTTCCCTTCAAGAAGTCTTTCGCTAAGGCTGTTCTTGTGGAATTGGCAAAGGGATATTTCGAAGCCCATAGAGTGCTATGGTGAAAAAGGAAATATCTTCCGTTTAAAACTGGAAAGAAGCTTTCTGAGAAACTGCTCTGTGTTCTGTTAATTCATCTCACAGAGTTACATCTTTCCCTTCAAGAAGCCTTTCGCTAAGGCTGTTCTTGTGGAATTGGTAAAGGGATATTTGGAAGCCCATAGAGGGCTATGTTGAAAAAGGAAATATCTTCCGTTGAAAACTGGAAACAATCCTTTTGAGAAACTGCTCTGTGTTCTGTTAATTCATCTCACAGAGTTACATCTTTCCCTTCAAGAAGCCTTTCGCTAAGGCTGTTCTTGTGGAATTGGCAAAGGGATATTTGGAAGCCCATAGAGTGCTATGGTGAAAAAGGAAATATCTTCCGTTCAAAACTTGAAAGAAGCTTTGTGAGAAACTGCTCTGTGTTCTGTTAATTCATCTCACAGAGTTACATCTTTCCCTTCAAGAAGTCTTTCGCTAAGGCTGTTCTTGTGGAATTGGCAAAGGGATATTTGAAAGCCCATTGAGGTCTATGGTGAAAAAGGAAATATCTTCCGTTCAAAACTGGAAAGAAGCTGTCTGAGAAACTGCTCTGTGTTCTGTTAATTCATCTCACAGAGTTACATCTTTCCCTTCAAGAAGCCTTTCGTAAGGCTGTTCTTGTGGAATTGGCAAAGGGATATTTGGAAGCCCATAGAGGGCTATGGTGAAAAAGGAAATATCTTCCGTTCAAAACTGGAAAGAAGCTTTCTGAGAAACTGCTCTGTGTTCTGTTAATTCATCTCACAGAGTTACATCTTTCCCTTGAAGAAGCCTTTCGTAAGGCTGTTCTTGTGGAATTGGCAAAGGGATATTTGGAAGCCCATAGAGGGCTATGGTGAAAAAGGAAATATCTTCCGTTCAAAACTGGAAAGAAGCTTTCTGAGAAACTGCTCTGTGTTCTGTTAATTCATCTCACAGAGTTACATCTTTCCCTTCAAGAAGCCTTTCGCTAAGGCTGTTCTTGTGGAATTGGCAAAGTGATATTTGGAAGCCCATAGAGGGCTATGGTGAAAAAGGAAATATCTACCGTTCAAAACTGGAAAGAAGCTTTCTGTAAAACTGCTCTGTGTTCTGTTAATTCATCTCACAGAGTTACATCTTTCCCTTCAAGAAGCCTTTCGCTAAGGCTGTTCTTGTGGAACCGGCAAAGGGATATTTGGAAGCCCATAGAGGGCTATGGTGAAAAAGGAAATATCTTCCGTTCAAAAGTGGAAAGAAGCTTTCTGAGAAACTGCTCTGTGTTCTGTTAATTCATCTCACAGAGTTACATCTTTCCCTTCAAGAAGCCTTTCGCTAAGGCTGTTCTTGTGGAATTGGAAAAGGGGTATTTACAAGCCCATAGAGGGCTATGGTGAAAAAGGAAATATCTTCCGTTCAAAACTGGAAAGAAGCTTTCTGAGAAACTGCTCTGTGTTCTGTTAATTCATCTCACAGAGTTACATCTTTCCCTTCATGAAGCCTTTCGCTAAGGCTGTTCTTGTGGAATTGGCAAAGGGATATTTCGAAGCCCATAGAGGGCTATGGTGAAAAAGGAAATATCTTCCGTTCAAAACTGGAAAGAAGCTTTCTGAGAAACTGCTCTGTGTTCTGTTAATTCATCTCACAGAGTTACATCTTTCCCTTCAAGAAGCCTTTCGCTAAGGCTGTTCTTGTGGAATTGGTAAAGAGATACTTGGAAGCCCATAGAGGGTTATGTTGAAAAAGGAAATATCTTCCGTTGAATACTGGAAACAATCCTTCTGAGAAACTGCTCTGTGTTCTGTTAATTCATCTCACAGAGTTACATCTTTCCTTTCAAGAAGCCTTTCGCTAAGGCTGTTCTTGTGGAATTGGCAAAGGGATATTTGGAAGCCAATAGAGGGCTATGGTGAAAAAGGAAATATCTTCCGTTCAAAACTGGAAAGAAGCTTTCTGAGAAACTGCTCTGTGTTCTGTTAATTCATCTCACGGAGTTACATCTTTCCCTTCAAGAAGCCTTTCGCTAAGGCTGTTCTTGTGGAATTGGCAAAGGGATATTTGAAAGCCCATAGAGGGCTATGGTGAAAAAGGAAATATCTTCCGTTCAAAACTGGAAAGAAGCTTTCTGAGAAACTGCTCTGTGTTCTGTTAATTCATCTCACAGAGTTACATCTTTCCCTTCAAGAAGCCTTTCGTAAGGCTGTTCTTGTGGAATTGGCAAAGGGATATTTGGAAGCCCATAGAGGGCTATGCTGAAAAAGGAAATATCTTCCGTTCAAAACTGGAAAGAAGCTTTCTGAGAAACTGCTCTGTGTTCTGTTAATTCATCTCACAGAGTTACATCTTTCCCTTCAAGAAGCCTTTCGCTAAGGCTGTTCTTGTGGAATTGGTAAAGAGATACTTGGAAGCCCATAGAGGGCTATGTTGAAAAAGGAAATATCTTCCTTTGAAAACTGGAAACAATACTTCTGAGAAACTGCTCTCTGTTCTGTTAATTCATCTCACAGAGTTACATCTTTCCTTTCAAGAAGCCTTTCGCTAAGGCTGTTCTTGTGGAATTAGCAAAGGGATATTTGGAAGCACATAGAGGGCTATGGTGAAAAAGGAAATATCTTCCGTTCAAAAATGGAAAGAAGCTTTCTGAGAAACTGCTCTCTGTTCTGTTAATTCATCTCACAGAGTTACATCTTTCCCTTCAAGAAGCCTTTCGCTAAGGCTGTTCTTGTGGAATTGGCAAAGGGATATTTGGAAGCCCATAGAGGGCTATGGTGAAAAAGGAAATATCTTCCGTTCAAAACTGGAAAGAAGCTTTCTGAGAAACTGCTCTGTGTTCTGTTAATTCATCTCACAGAGTTACATCTTTCCCTTCAAGAAGCCTTTCGCTAAGGCTGTTCTTGTGGAATTGGAAGAGGGGTATTTAGAAGCCCATAGAGGGCTATGGTGAAAAATGAAATATCTTCCGTTCAAAACTGGAAAGAAGCTTTCTGAGAAACTGCTCTGTGTTCTGTTAATTCATCTCACAGAGTTACATCTTTCCCTTCAAGAAGCCTTTCGCGAAGGCTGTTCTTGTGGAATTGGCAAAGGGATATTTCGAAGCCCATAGAGGGCTATGGTGAAAAAGGAAATATCTTCCGTTCAAAACTGGAAAGAAGCTTTCTGAGAAACTGCTCTGTGTTCTGTTAATTCATCTCACAGAGTTACATCTTTCCCTTCAAGAAGCCTTTCGCTAAGGCTGTTCTTGTGGAATTGGCAAAGAGAAACATGGAAGCCCATAGAGGGCTATGTTGAAAAAGGAAATATCTTCCGTTGAAAACTGGAAACAATCCTTCTGAGAAACTGCTCTGTGTTCTGTTAATTCATCTCACAGAGTTACATCTTTCCCTTCAAGAAGCCTTTCGCTAAGGCTATTCTTGTGGAATTGGAAAAGGGATATTTACGAGCCCATAGAGGGCTATGGTGAAAAAGGAAATATCTTCCGTTCAAAAATGGAAAGAAGCTTTCTGAGAAACTGCTCTGTGTTCTGTTAATTCATCTCACAGAGTTACATCTTTCCCTTCAAGAAGCCTTTCGCTAAGGCTGTTCTTGTCGAATTGGCAAAGGGATATTTGGAAGCCCATAGAGGGCAATGGTGAAAAAGGAAATATCTTCCGTTCAAAACTGGAAAGAAGCTTTCTGAGAAACTGCTCTGTGTTCTGTTAATTCATCTCACAGAGTTACATCTTTCCCTTCAAGAAGCCTTTCGCTAAGGCTGTTCTTGTGGAATTGGAAAAGGGGTATTTAGAAGCCCATAGAGGGCTATGGTGAAAAATGAAATATCTTCCGTTGAAAACTGGAAAGAAGCTTTCTGAGAAACTGCTCTGTGTTCTGTTAATTCATCTCACAGAGTTACATCTTTCCCTTCATGAAGCCTTTCGCTAAGGCTGTTCTTGTGGAATTGGCAAAGGGATATTTCGAAGCCCATAGAGGGCTCTGGTGAAAAAGGAAATATCTTCCGTTCAAAACTGGAAAGAAGCTTTCTGAGAAACTGCTCTGTGTTCTGTTAATTCATCTCAAAGAGTTACATCTTTCCCTTCAAGAAGCCTTTCGCTAAGGCTGTTCTTGTGGAATTGGTAAAGAGATACTTGGAAGCCCATAGAGGGCTATGTTGAAAAAGGAAATATCTTCCGTTGAAAACTGGAAACAATACTTCTGAGAAACTGCTCTCTGTTCTGTTAATTCATCTCACAGAGTTACATCTTTCCTTTCAAGAAGCCTTTCGCTAAGGCTGTTCTTGTGGAATTAGCAAAGGGATATTTGGAAGCACATAGAGGGCTATGGTGAAAAAGGAAATATCTTCCGTTCAAAAATGGAAAGAAGCTTTCTGAGAAACTGCTCTCTGTTCTGTTAATTCATCTCACAGAGTTACATCTTTCCCTTCAAGAAGCCTTTCGCTAAGGCTGTTCTTGTGGAATTGGCAAAGGGATATTTGGAAGCCCATAGAGGGCTATGGTGAAAAAGGAAATATCTTCCGTTCAAAACTGGAAAGAAGCTTTCTGAGAAACTGCTCTGTGTTCTGTTAATTCATCTCACAGAGTTACATCTTTCCCTTCAAGAAGCCTTTCGCTAAGGCTGTTCTTGTGGAATTGGAAGAGGGGTATTTAGAAGCCCATAGAGGGCTATGGTGAAAAATGAAATATCTTCCGTTCAAAACTGGAAAGAAGCTTTCTGAGAAACTGCTCTGTGTTCTGTTAATTCATCTCACAGAGTTACATCTTTCCCTTCAAGAAGCCTTTCGCGAAGGCTGTTCTTGTGGAATTGGCAAAGGGATATTTCGAAGCCCATAGAGGGCTATGGTGAAAAAGGAAATATCTTCCGTTCAAAACTGGAAAGAAGCTTTCTGAGAAACTGCTCTGTGTTCTGTTAATTCATCTCACAGAGTTACATCTTTCCCTTCAAGAAGCCTTTCGCTAAGGCTGTTCTTGTGGAATTGGCAAAGAGAAACATGGAAGCCCATAGAGGGCTATGTTGAAAAAGGAAATATCTTCCGTTGAAAACTGGAAACAATCCTTCTGAGAAACTGCTCTGTGTTCTGTTAATTCATCTCACAGAGTTACATCTTTCCCTTCAAGAAGCCTTTCGTAAGGCTGTTCTTGTGGAATTGGCAAAGGGATATTTGGAAGCCCATAGAGGGGTATGGTGAAAAAGGAAATATCTTCGGTTCAAAACTGGAAAGAAGCTTTCTGAGAAACTGCTCTGTGTTCTGTTAATTCATCTCACAGAGTTACATCTTTCCCTTCAAGAAGCCTTTCGCTAAGGCTGTTCTTGTGGAATTGGCAAAGTGATATTTGGAAGCCCATAGAGGGCTATGGTGAAAAAGGAAATATCTACCGTTCAAAACTGGAAAGAAGCTTTCTGAAAAACTGCTCTGTGTTCTGTTAATTCATCTCACAGAGTTACATCTTTCCCTTCAAGAAGCCTTTCGCTAAGTGTGTTCTTGTGGAACTGGCAAAGGGATATTTGGAAGCCCATAGAGGGCTATGGTGAAAAAGGAAATATCTTCCGTTCAAAACTGGAAAGAAGCTTTCTGAGAAACTGCTCTGTGTTCTGTTAATTCATCTCACAGAGTTACATCTTTCCCTTCAAGAAGCCTTTCGCTAAGGCTGTTCTTGTGGAATTGGAAAAGGGGTATTTAGAAGCCCATAGAGGGCTATGGTGAAAAAGGAAATATCTTCCGTTCAAAACTGGAAAGAAGCTTTCTGAGAAACTGCTCTGTGTTCTGTTAATTCATCTCACAGAGTTACATCTTTCCCTTCAAGAAGCCTTTCGCTAAGGCTGTTCTTGTGGAATTGGCAAAGGGATATTTCGAAGCCCATAGAGGGCTATGGTGAAAAAGGAAATATCTTCCGTTCAAAACTGGAAAGAAGCATTCTGAGAAACTGCTCTGTGTTCTGTTAATTCATCTCACAGAGTTACATCTTTCCCTTCAAGAAGCCTTTCGCTAAGGCTGTTCTTGTGGAATTGGTAAAGAGATACTTGGAAGCCCATAGAGGGCTATGTTGAAAAAGGAAATATCTTCCGTTGAAAACTGGAAACAATCCTTCTGAGAAACTGCTCTGTGTTCTGTTAATTCATCTCACAGAGTTACATCTTTCCCTTCAAGAAGCCTTTCGCTAAGGCTGTTCTTGTGGAATTGGCAAAGGGATATTTGAAAGCCCATTGAGGGCTATGGTGAAAAAGGAAATATCTTCCGTTCAAAACTGGAAAGAAGCTGTCTGAGAAACTGCTCTGTGTTCTGTTAATTCATCTCACAGAGTTACATCTTTCCCTTCAAGAAGCCTTTCGTAAGGCTGTTCTTGTGGAATTGGCAAAGGGATATTTGGAAGCCCATAGAGGGCTATGGTGAAAAAGGAAATATCTTCCGTTCAAAACTGGAAAGAAGCTTTCTGAGAAACTGCTCTGTGTTCTGTTAATTCATCTCACAGAGTTACATCTTTCCCTTGAAGAAGCCTTTCGTAAGGCTGTTCTTGTGGAATTGGCAAAGGGATATTTGGAAGCCCATAGAGGGCTATGGTGAAAAAGGAAATATCTTCCGTTCAAAACTGGAAAGAAGCTTTCTGAGAAACTGCTCTGTGTTCTGTTAATTCATCTCACAGAGTTACATCTTTCCCTTCAAGAAGCCTTTCGCTAAGGCTGTTCTTGTGGAATTGGCAAAGTGATATTTGGAAGCCCATAGAGGGCTATGGTGAAAAAGGAAATATCTACCGTTCAAAACTGGAAAGAAGCTTTCTGAAAAACTGCTCTGTGTTCTGTTAATTCATCTCACAGAGTTACATCTTTCCCTTCAAGAAGCCTTTCGCTAAGGCTGTTCTTGTGGAACCGGCAAAGGGATATTTGGAAGCCCATAGAGGGCTATGGTGAAAAAGGAAATATCTTCCGTTCAAAAGTGGAAAGAAGCTTTCTGAGAAACTGCTCTGTGTTCTGTTAATTCATCTCACAGAGTTACATCTTTCCCTTCAAGAAGCCTTTCGCTAAGGCTGTTCTTGTGGAATTGGAAAAGGGGTATTTACAAGCCCATAGAGGGCTATGGTGAAAAAGGAAATATCTTCCGTTCAAAACTGGAAAGAAGCTTTCTGAGAAACTGCTCTGTGTTCTGTTAATTCATCTCACAGAGTTACATCTTTCCCTTCATGAAGCCTTTCGCTAAGGCTGTTCTTGTGGAATTGGCAAAGGGATATTTCGAAGCCCATAGAGGGCTATGGTGAAAAAGGAAATATCTTCCGTTCAAAACTGGAAAGAAGCTTTCTGAGAAACTGCTCTGTGTTCTGTTAATTCATCTCACAGAGTTACATCTTTCCCTTCAAGAAGCCTTTCGCTAAGGCTGTTCTTGTGGAATTGGTAAAGAGATACTTGGAAGCCCATAGAGGGTTATGTTGAAAAAGGAAATATCTTCCGTTGAATACTGGAAACAATCCTTCTGAGAAACTGCTCTGTGTTCTGTTAATTCATCTCACAGAGTTACATCTTTCCTTTCAAGAAGCCTTTCGCTAAGGCTGTTCTTGTGGAATTGGCAAAGGGATATTTGAAAGCCCATAGAGGGCTATGGTGAAAAAGGAAATATCTTCCGTTCAAAACTGGAAAGAAGCTTTCTGAGAAACTGCTCTGTGTTCTGTTAATTCATCTCACAGAGTTACATCTTTCCCTTCAAGAAGCCTTTCGTAAGGCTGTTCTTGTGGAATTGGCAAAGGGATATTTGGAAGCCCATAGAGGGCTATGCTGAAAAAGGAAATATCTTCCGTTCAAAACTGGAAAGAAGCTTTCTGAGAAACTGCTCTGTGTTCTGTTAATTCATCTCACAGAGTTACATCTTTCCCTTCAAGAAGCCTTTCGCTAAGGCTGTTCTAGTGCAATGGGCAAAGGGATATTTGGAAGCCCATAGAGGGCTATGGTGAAAAAGGAAATATCTTCCGTTCAAAACTGGAAAGAAGCTTTCTGAGAAACTGCTCTGTGTTCTGTTAATTCATCTCACAGAGTTACATCTTTCCCTTCAAGAAGTCTTTCGCTAAGGCTGTTCTTGTGGAATTGGCAAAGGGATATTTCGAAGCCCATAGAGTGCTATGGTGAAAAAGGAAATATCTTCCGTTTAAAACTGGAAAGAAGCTTTCTGAGAAACTGCTCTGTGTTCTGTTAATTCATCTCACAGAGTTACATCTTTCCCTTCAAGAAGCCTTTCGCTAAGGCTGTTCTTGTGGAATTGGTAAAGGGATATTTGGAAGCCCATAGAGGGCTATGTTGAAAAAGGAAATATCTTCCGTTGAAAACTGGAAACAATCCTTTTGAGAAACTGCTCTGTGTTCTGTTAATTCATCTCACAGAGTTACATCTTTCCCTTCAAGAAGCCTTTCGCTAAGGCTGTTCTTGTGGAATTGGCAAAGGGATATTTGGAAGCCCATAGAGTGCTATGGTGAAAAAGGAAATATCTTCCGTTCAAAACTTGAAAGAAGCTTTGTGAGAAACTGCTCTGTGTTCTGTTAATTCATCTCACAGAGTTACATCTTTCCCTTCAAGAAGTCTTTCGCTAAGGCTGTTCTTGTGGAATTGGCAAAGGGATATTTGAAAGCCCATTGAGGTCTATGGTGAAAAAGGAAATATCTTCCGTTCAAAACTGGAAAGAAGCTGTCTGAGAAACTGCTCTGTGTTCTGTTAATTCATCTCACAGAGTTACATCTTTCCCTTCAAGAAGCCTTTCGTAAGGCTGTTCTTGTGGAATTGGCAAAGGGATATTTGGAAGCCCATAGAGGGCTATGGTGAAAAAGGAAATATCTTCCGTTCAAAACTGGAAAGAAGCTTTCTGAGAAACTGCTCTGTGTTCTGTTAATTCATCTCACAGAGTTACATCTTTCCCTTGAAGAAGCCTTTCGTAAGGCTGTTCTTGTGGAATTTGCAAAGGGATATTTGGAAGCCCATAGAGGGCTATGGTGAAAAAGGAAATATCTTCCGTTCAAAACTGGAAAGAAGCTTTCTGAGAAACTGCTCTGTGTTCTGTTAATTCATCTCACAGAGTTACATCTTTCCCTTCAAGAAGCCTTTCGCTAAGGCTGTTCTTGTGGAATTGGCAAAGTGATATTTGGAAGCCCATAGAGGGCTATGGTGAAAAAGGAAATATCTACCGTTCAAAACTGGAAAGAAGCTTTCTGTAAAACTGCTCTGTGTTCTGTTAATTCATCTCACAGAGTTACATCTTTCCCTTCAAGAAGCCTTTCGCTAAGGCTGTTCTTGTGGAACCGGCAAAGGGATATTTGGAAGCCCATAGAGGGCTATGGTGAAAAAGGAAATATCTTCCGTTCAAAAGTGGAAAGAAGCTTTCTGAGAAACTGCTCTGTGTTCTGTTAATTCATCTCACAGAGTTACATCTTTCCCTTCAAGAAGCCTTTCGCTAAGGCTGTTCTTGTGGAATTGGAAAAGGGGTATTTACAAGCCCATAGAGGGCTATGGTGAAAAAGGAAATATCTTCCGTTCAAAACTGGAAAGAAGCTTTCTGAGAAACTGCTCTGTGTTCTGTTAATTCATCTCACAGAGTTACATCTTTCCCTTCATGAAGCCTTTCGCTAAGGCTGTTCTTGTGGAATTGGCAAAGGGATATTTCGAAGCCCATAGAGGGCTATGGTGAAAAAGGAAATATCTTCCGTTCAAAACTGGAAAGAAGCTTTCTGAGAAACTGCTCTGTGTTCTGTTAATTCATCTCACAGAGTTACATCTTTCCCTTCAAGAAGCCTTTCGCTAAGGCTGTTCTTGTGGAATTGGTAAAGAGATACTTGGAAGCCCATAGAGGGTTATGTTGAAAAAGGAAATATCTTCCGTTGAATACTGGAAACAATCCTTCTGAGAAACTGCTCTGTGTTCTGTTAATTCATCTCACAGAGTTACATCTTTCCTTTCAAGAAGCCTTTCGCTAAGGCTGTTCTTGTGGAATTGGCAAAGGGATATTTGGAAGCCAATAGAGGGCTATGGTGAAAAAGGAAATATCTTCCGTTCAAAACTGGAAAGAAGCTTTCTGAGAAACTGCTCTGTGTTCTGTTAATTCATCTCACGGAGTTACATCTTTCCCTTCAAGAAGCCTTTCGCTAAGGCTGTTCTTGTGGAATTGGCAAAGGGATATTTGAAAGCCCATAGAGGGCTATGGTGAAAAAGGAAATATCTTCCGTTCAAAACTGGAAAGAAGCTTTCTGAGAAACTGCTCTGTGTTCTGTTAATTCATCTCACAGAGTTACATCTTTCCCTTCAAGAAGCCTTTCGTAAGGCTGTTCTTGTGGAATTGGCAAAGGGATATTTGGAAGCCCATAGAGGGCTATGCTGAAAAAGGAAATATCTTCCGTTCAAAACTGGAAAGAAGCTTTCTGAGAAACTGCTCTGTGTTCTGTTAATTCATCTCACAGAGTTACATCTTTCCCTTCAAGAAGCCTTTCGCTAAGGCTGTTCTTGTGGAATTGGAAAAGGGGTATTTAGAAGCCCATAGAGGGCTATGGTGAAAAAGGAAATATCTACCGTTCAAAACTGGAAAGAAGCTTTCTGAAAAACTGCTCTGTGTTCTGTTAATTCATCTCACAGAGTTACATCTTTCCCTTCAAGAAGTCTTTCGCTAAGGCTGTTCTTGTGGAATTGGCAAAGGGATATTTGGAAGCCCATAGAGGGCTATGGTGAAAAAGGAAATATCTTCCGTTTAAAACTGGAAAGAAGCTTTCTGAGAAACTGCTCTGTGTTCTGTTAATTCATCTCACAGAGTTACATCTTTCCCTTCATGAAGCCTTTCGCTAAGACTGTTCTTGTGGAATTGGCAAAGGGATATTTGGAAGCCCATAGAGGGCTATGGTGAAAAAGGAAATATCTTCCGTTCAAAACTGGAAAGAAGCTTTCTGAGAAACTGCTCTGTGTTCTGTTAATTCATCTCACGGAGTTACATCTTTCCCTTCAAGAAGCCTTTCGCTAAGGCTGTTCTTGTGGAATTGGCAAAGGGATATTTGAAAGCCCATAGAGGGCTATGGTGAAAAAGGAAATATCTTCCGTTCAAAACTGGAAAGAAGCTTTCTGAGAAACTGCTCTGTGTTCTGTTAATTCATCTCACAGAGTTACATCTTTCCCTTCAAGAAGCCTTTCGTAAGGCTGTTCTTGTGGAATTGGCAAAGGGATATTTGGAAGCCCATAGAGGGCTATGGTGAAAAAGGAAATATCTTCCGTTTAAAACTGGAAAGAAGCTTTCTGAGAAACTGCTCTGTGTTCTGTTAATTCATCTCACAGAGTTACATCTTTCCCTTCAAGAAGACTTTCGCTAAGGCTGTTCTTGTGGAATTGGCAAAGTCATATTTGGAAGCTCATAGAGGGGTATGGTGAAAAAGGAAATATCTTCCGTTCAAAACTGGAAAGAAGCTTTCTGAGAAACTGCTCTGTGTTCTGTTAATTCATCTCACAGGGTTACATCTTTCCCTTCAAGAAGCCTTTCGCTAAGGCTGTTCTTGTGGAATTGGTAAAGGGATATTTGGAAGCCCATAGAGGTCTATGGTGAAAAAGGAAATATCTTCCGTTCAAAACTGGAAAGAAGCTTTCTGAGAAACTGCTCTGTGTTCTGTAAATTCATCTCACATAGTTACATCTTTCCCTTCAAGAAGCCTTTCGCTAAGGCTGTTTTTGGGAATTGGCAAAGTGATATTTGGAAGCCGGTAGAGGGCTATGGTGAAAAAGGAAATATCTTCCGTTGAAAACTGGAAACAATCCTTTTGAGAAACTGCTCTGTGTTCTGTTAATTCATCTCACAGAGTTACATCTTTCCCTTCAAGAAGCCTTTCGCTAAGGCTGTTCTTGTGGAATTGGCAAAGGGATATTTGGAAGCCCATAGAGTGCTATGGTGAAAAAGGAAATATCTTCCGTTCAAAACTTGAAAGAAGCTTTCTGAGAAACTGCTCTGTGTTCTGTTAATTCATCTCAAAGAGTTACATCTTTCCCTTCAAGAAGTCTTTCGCTAAGGCTGTTCTTGTGGAAATGGCAAAGGGATATTTGGAAGCCCATAGAAGGCTATGGTGAAAAAGGAAATATCTTCCGTTTAAAACTGGAAAGAAGCTTTCTGAGAAACTGCTCTGTGTTCTGTTAATTCATCTCACAGAGTTACATCTTTCCCTTCAAGAAGCCTTTCGCTAAGGCTGTTCTTGTGGAATTGGCAAAGGGATATTTGGAAGCCCATAGAGCGCTATGGTGAAAAAGGAAATATATTCGGTTCAAAACTGGAAGGAAGCTTTCTGAGAAACTGCTCTGTGTTCTTTTAATTCATCTCATGGAGTTACATCTTTCCCTTCAAGAAGCCTTTCGCTAAGGCTGTTCTTGTGGAATTGGCAAAGGGATATTTGAAAGCCCATTGAGGGCTATGGTGAAAAAGGAAATATCTTCCGTTCAAAACTGGAAAGAAGCTGTCTGAGAAACTGCTCTGTGTTCTGTTAATTCATCTCACAGAGTTACATCTTTCCCTTCAAGAAGCCTTTCGTAAGGCTGTTCTTGTGGAATTGGCAAAGGGATATTTGGAAGCCCATAGAGGGCTATGGTGAAAAAGGAAATATCTTCCGTTCAAAACTGGAAAGAAGCTTTCTGAGAAACTGCTCTGTGTTCTGTTAATTCATCTCACAGAGTTACATCTTTCCCTTGAAGAAGCCTTTCGTAAGGCTGTTCTTGTGGAATTGGCAAAGGGATATTTGGAAGCCCATAGAGGGCTATGGTGAAAAAGGAAATATCTTCCGTTCAAAACTGGAAAGAAGCTTTCTGAGAAACTGCTCTGTGTTCTGTTAATTCATCTCACAGAGTTACATCTTTCCCTTCAAGAAGCCTTTCGCTAAGGCTGTTCTTGTGGAATTGGCAAAGTGATATTTGGAAGCCCATAGAGGGCTATGGTGAAAAAGGAAATATCTACCGTTCAAAACTGGAAAGAAGCTTTCTGAAAAACTGCTCTGTGTTCTGTTAATTCATCTCACAGAGTTACATCTTTCCCTTCAAGAAGCCTTTCGCTAAGGCTGTTCTTGTGGAACCGGCAAAGGGATATTTGGAAGCCCATAGAGGGCTATGGTGAAAAAGGAAATATCTTCCGTTCAAAAGTGGAAAGAAGCTTTCTGAGAAACTGCTCTGTGTTCTGTTAATTCATCTCACAGAGTTACATCTTTCCCTTCAAGAAGCCTTTCGCTAAGGCTGTTCTTGTGGAATTGGAAAAGGGGTATTTACAAGCCCATAGAGGGCTATGGTGAAAAAGGAAATATCTTCCGTTCAAAACTGGAAAGAAGCTTTCTGAGAAACTGCTCTGTGTTCTGTTAATTCATCTCACAGAGTTACATCTTTCCCTTCATGAAGCCTTTCGCTAAGGCTGTTCTTGTGGAATTGGCAAAGGGATATTTCGAAGCCCATAGAGGGCTGTGGTGAAAAAGGAAATATCTTCCGTTCAAAACTGGAAAGAAGCTTTCTGAGAAACTGCTCTGTGTTCTGTTAATTCATCTCACAGAGTTACATCTTTCCCTTCAAGAAGCCTTTCGCTAAGGCTGTTCTTGTGGAATTGGTAAAGAGATACTTGGAAGCCCATAGAGGGTTATGTTGAAAAAGGAAATATCTTCCGTTGAATACTGGAAACAATCCTTCTGAGAAACTGCTCTGTGTTCTGTTAATTCATCTCACAGAGTTACATCTTTCCTTTCAAGAAGCCTTTCGCTAAGGCTGTTCTTGTGGAATTGGCAAAGGGATATTTGGAAGCCAATAGAGGGCTATGGTGAAAAAGGAAATATCTTCCGTTCAAAACTGGAAAGAAGCTTTCTGAGAAACTGCTCTGTGTTCTGTTAATTCATCTCACGGAGTTACATCTTTCCCTTCAAGAAGCCTTTCGCTAAGGCTGTTCTTGTGGAATTGGCAAAGGGATATTTGAAAGCCCATAGAGGGCTATGGTGAAAAAGGAAATATCTTCCGTTCAAAACTGGAAAGAAGCTTTCTGAGAAACTGCTCCGTGTTCTGTTAATTCATCTCACAGAGTTACATCTTTCCCTTCAAGAAGCCTTTCGTAAGGCTGTTCTTGTGGAATTGGCAAAGGGATATTTGGAAGCCCATAGAGGGCTATGCTGAAAAAGGAAATATCTTCCGTTCAAAACTGGAAAGAAGCTTTCTGAGAAACTGCTCTGTGTTCTGTTAATTCATCTCACAGAGTTACATCTTTCCCTTCAAGAAGCCTTTCGCTAAGGCTGTTCTAGTGCAATGGGCAAAGGGATATTTGGAAGCCCATAGAGGGCTATGGTGAAAAAGGAAATATCTTCCGTTCAAAACTGGAAAGAAGCTTTCTGAGACACTGCTCTGTGTTCTGTTAATTCATCTCACAGAGTTACATCTTTCCCTTCAAGAAGTCTTTCGCTAAGGCTGTTCTTGTGGAATTGGCAAAGGGATATTTGGAAGCCCATAGAGGGCTATGGTGAAAAAGGAAATATCTTCCGTTCAAAACTGGAAAGAAGCTTTCTGAGAAACTGCTCTGTGTTCTGTTAATTCATCTCACGGAGTTACATCTTTCCCTTCAAGAAGCCTTTCGCTAACGCTGTTCTTGTGGAATTGGCAAAGGGATATTTGAAAGCCCATAGAGGGCTATGGTGAAAAAGGAAATATCTTCCGTTCAAAACTGGAAAGAAGCTTTCTGAGAAACTGCTCTGTGTTCTGTTAATTCATCTCACAGAGTTACATCTTTCCCTTCAAGAAGCCTTTCGTAAGGCTGTTCTTGTGGAATTGGCAAAGGGATATTTGGAAGCCCATAGAGGGCTATGGTGAAAAAGGAAATATCTTCCGTTTAAAACTGGAAAGAAGCTTTCTGAGAAACTGCTCTGTGTTCTGTTAATTCATCTCACAGAGTTACATCTTTCCCTTCAAGAAGCCTTTCGCTAAGGCTGTTCTTGTGGAATTGGCAAAGTCATATTTGGAAGCTCATAGAGGGGTATGGTGAAAAAGGAAATATCTTCCGTTCAAAACTGGAAAGAAGCTTTCTGAGAAATTGCTCTGTGTTCTGTTAATTCATCTCACAGGGTTACATCTTTCCCTTCAAGAAGCCTTTCGCTAAGGCTGTTCTTGTGGAATTGGTAAAGGGATATTTGGAAGCCCATAGAGGGCTATGGTGAAAAAGGAAATATCTTCCGTTCAAAACTGGAAAGAAGCTTTCTGAGAAACTGCTCTGTGTTCTGTTAATTCATCTCACAGAGTTACATCTTTCCCTTGAAGAAGCCTTTCGTAAGGCTGTTCTTGTGGAATTGGCAAAGGGATATTTGGAAGCCCATAGAGGGCTATGGTGAAAAAGGAAATATCTTCCGTTCAAAACTGGAAAGAAGCTTTCTGAGAAACTGCTCTGTGTTCTGTTAATTCATCTCACAGAGTTACATCTTTCCCTTCAAGAAGCCTTTCGCTAAGGCTGTTCTTGTGGAATTGGCAAAGTGATATTTGGAAGCCCTTAGAGGGCTATGGTGAAAAAGGAAATATCTACCGTTCAAAACTGGAAAGAAGCTTTCTGTAAAACTGCTCTGTGTTCTGTTAATTCATCTCACAGAGTTACATCTTTCCCTTCAAGAAGCCTTTCGCTAAGGCTGTTCTTGTGGAACCGGCAAAGGGATATTTGGAAGCCCATAGAGGGCTATGGTGAAAAAGGAAATATCTTCCGTTCAAAAGTGGAAAGAAGCTTTCTGAGAAACTGCTCTGTGTTCTGTTAATTCATCTCACAGAGTTACATCTTTCCCTTCAAGAAGCCTTTCGCTAAGGCTGTTCTTGTGGAATTGGAAAAGGGGTATTTACAAGCCCATAGAGGGCTATGGTGAAAAAGGAAATATCTTCCGTTCAAAACTGGAAAGAAGCTTTCTGAGAAACTGCTCTGTGTTCTGTTAATTCATCTCACAGAGTTACATCTTTCCCTTCATGAAGCCTTTCGCTAAGGCTGTTCTTGTGGAATTGGCAAAGGGATATTTCGAAGCCCATAGAGGGCTATGGTGAAAAAGGAAATATCTTCCGTTCAAAACTGGAAAGAAGCTTTCTGAGAAACTGCTCTGTGTTCTGTTAATTCATCTCACAGAGTTACATCTTTCCCTTCAAGAAGCCTTTCGCTAAGGCTGTTCTTGTGGAATTGGTAAAGAGATATTGGAAGCCCATAGAGGGTTATGTTGAAAAAGGAAATATCTTCCGTTGAATACTGGAAACAATCCTTCTGAGAAACTGCTCTGTGTTCTGTTAATTCATCTCACAGAGTTACATCTTTCCTTTCAAGAAGCCTTTCGCTAAGGCTGTTCTTGTGGAATTGGCAAAGGGATATTTGGAAGCCAATAGAGGGCTATGGTGAAAAAGGAAATATCTTCCGTTCAAAACTGGAAAGAAGCTTTCTGAGAAACTGCTCTGTGTTCTGTTAATTCATCTCACGGAGTTACATCTTTCCCTTCAAGA
Organism: Chlorocebus sabaeus; assembly: GCF_047675955.1. Lineage (NCBI taxonomy): Eukaryota > Metazoa > Chordata > Mammalia > Primates > Cercopithecidae > Chlorocebus > Chlorocebus sabaeus. Next base: position 792,693 of record NW_027327925.1, on the reverse strand, counting down.
AGCCTTTCGCTAAGGCTGTTCTTGTGGAATTGGCAAAGGGATATTTGAAAGCCCGTAGAGGGCTATGGTGAAAAAGGAAATATCTTCCGTTCAAAACTGGAAAGAAGCTTTCTGAGAAACTGCTCTGTGTTCTGTTAATTCATCTCACAGAGTTACATCTTTCCCTTCAAGAAGCCTTTCGTAAGGCTGTTCTTGTGGAATTGGCAAAGGGATATTTGGAAGCCCATAGAGGGCTATGCTGAAAAAGGAAATATCTTCCGTTCAAAACTGGAAAGAAGCTTTCTGAGAAACTGCTCTGTGTTCTGTTAATTCATCTCACAGAGTTACATCTTTCCCTTCAAGAAGCCTTTCGCTAAGGCTGTTCTAGTGCAATGGGCAAAGGGATATTTGGAAGCCCATAGAGGGCTATGGTGAAAAAGGAAATATCTTCCGTTCAAAACTGGAAAGAAGCTTTCTGAGAAACTGCTCTGTGTTCTGTTAATTCATCTCACAGAGTTACATCTTTCCCTTCAAGAAGTCTTTCGCTAAGGCTGTTCTTGTGGAATTGGCAAAGGGATATTTGGAAGCCCATAGAGGGCTATGGTGAAAAAGGAAATATCTTCCGTTCAAAACTGGAAAGAAGCTTTCTGAGAAACTGCTCTGTGTTCTGATAATTCATCTCACGGAGTTACATCTTTCCCTTCAAGAAGCCTTTCGCTAAGGCTGTTCTTGTGTATTTGGCAAAGGGATATTTGAAAGCCCATAGAGGGCTATGGTGAAAAAGGAAATATCTTCCGTTCAAAACTGGAAAGAAGCTTTCTGAGAAACTGCTCTGTGTTCTGTTAATTCATCTCACAGAGTTACATCTTTCCCTTCAAGAAGCCTTTCGTAAGGCTGTTCTTGTGGAATTGGCAAAGGGATATTTGGAAGCCCATAGAGGGCTATGGTGAAAAAGGAAATATCTTCCGTTTAAAACTGGAAAGAAGCTTTCTGAGAAACTGCTCTGTGTTCTGTTAATTCATCTCACAGAGTTACATCTTTCCCTTCAAGAAGCCTTTCGCTAAGGCTGTTCTTGTGGAATTGGCAAAGTCATATTTGGAAGCTCATAGAGGGGTATGGTGAAAAAGGAAATATCTTCCGTTCAAAACTGGAAAGAAGCTTTCTGAGAAACTGCTCTGTGTTCTGTTAATTCATCTCACAGGGTTACATCTTTCCCTTCAAGAAGCCTTTCGCTAAGGCTGTTCTTGTGGAATTGGTAAAGGGATATTTGGAAGCCCATAGAGGTCTATGGTGAAAAAGGAAATATCTTCCGTTCAAAACTGGAAAGAAGCTTTCTGAGAAACTGCTCTGTGTTCTGTAAATTCATCTCACATAGTTACATCTTTCCCTTCAAGAAGCCTTTCGCTAAGGCTGTTTTTGGGAATTGGCAAAGTGATATTTGGAAGCCCGTAGAGGGCTATGGTGAAAAAGGAAATATCTTCCGTTGAAAACTGGAAACAATCCTTTTGAGAAACTGCTCTGTGTTCTGTTAATTCATCTCACAGAGTTACATCTTTCCCTTCAAGAAGCCTTTCGCTAAGGCTGTTCTTGTGGAATTGGCAAAGGGATATTTGGAAGCCCATAGAGTGCTATGGTGAAAAAGGAAATATCTTCCGTTCAAAACTTGAAAGAAGCTTTCTGAGAAACTGCTCTGTGTTCTGTTAATTCATCTCACAGAGTTACATCTTTCCCTTCAAGAAGTCTTTCGCTAAGGCTGTTCTTGTGGAATTGGCAAAGGGATATTTGGAAGCCCATAGAAGGCTATGGTGAAAAAGGAAATATCTTCCGTTTAAAACTGGAAAGAAGCTTTCTGAGAAACTGCTCTGTGTTCTGTTAATTCATCTCACAGAGTTACATCTTTCCCTTCAAGAAGCCTTTCGCTAAGGCTGTTCTTGTGGAATTGGCAAAGGGATATTTGGAAGCCCATAGAGCGCTATGGTGAAAAAGGAAATATATTCGGTTCAAAACTGGAAGGAAGCTTTCTGAGAAACTGCTCTGTGTTCTGTTAATTCATCTCATGGAGTTACATCTTTCCCTTCAAGAAGCCTTTCGCTAAGGCTGTTCTTGTGGAATTGGCAAAGGGATATTTGAAAGCCCATTGAGGTCTATGGTGAAAAAGGAAATATCTTCCGTTCAAAACTGGAAAGAAGCTGTCTGAGAAACTGCTCTGTGTTCTGTTAATTCATCTCACAGAGTTACATCTTTCCCTTCAAGAAGCCTTTCGTAAGGCTGTTCTTGTGGAATTGGCAAAGGGATATTTGGAAGCCCATAGAGGGCTGTGGTGAAAAAGGAAATATCTTCCGTTCAAAACTGGAAAGAAGCTTTCTGAGAAACTGCTCTGTGTTCTGTTAATTCATCTCACAGAGTTACATATTTCCCTTGAAGAAGCCTTTCGTAAGGCTGTTCTTGTGGAATTGGCAAAGGGATATTTGGAAGCCCATAGAGGGCTATGGTGAAAAAGGAAATATCTTCCGTTCAAAACTGGAAAGAAGCTTTCTGAGAAACTGCTCTGTGTTCTGTTAATTCATCTCACAGAGTTACATCTTTCCCTTCAAGAAGCCTTTCGCTAAGGCTGTTCTTGTGGAATTGGCAAAGTGATATTTGGAAGCCCATAGAGGGCTATGGTGAAAAAGGAAATATCTACCGTTCAAAACTGGAAAGAAGCTTTCTGAAAAACTGCTCTGTGTTCTGTTAATTCATCTCACAGAGTTACATCTTTCCCTTCAAGAAGCCTTTCGCTAAGGCTGTTCTTGTGGAACCGGCAAAGGGATATTTGGAAGCCCATAGAGGGCTATGGTGAAAAAGGAAATATCTTCCGTTCAAAAGTGGAAAGAAGCTTTCTGAGAAACTGCTCTGTGTTCTGTTAATTCATCTCACGGAGTTACATCTTTCCCTTCAAGAAGCCTTTCGCTAAGGCTGTTCTTGTGGAATTGGCAAAGGGATATTTGAAAGCCCATAGAGGGCTATGGTGAAAAAGGAAATATCTTCCGTTCAAAACTGGAAAGAAGCTTTCTGAGAAACTGCTCTGTGTTCTGTTAATTCATCTCACAGAGTTACATCTTTCCCTTCAAGAAGCCTTTCGTAAGGCTGTTCTTGTGGAATTGGCAAAGGGATATTTGGAAGCCCATAGAGGGCTATGGTGAAAAAGGAAATATCTTCCGTTCAAAACTGGAAAGAAGCTTTCTGAGAAACTGCTCTGTGTTCTGTTAATTCATCTCACAGAGTTACATCTTTCCCTTCAAGAAGCCTTTCGCTAAGTCTCTTCTTGTGGAATTGGCAAAGTCATATTTGGAAGCCCCTAGAGGGCTATGGTTAAAAAGGAAATATCTTCCGTTCAAAACTGGAAAGAAGCTTTCTGAGAAACTGCTCTGTGTTCTGTTAATTCATCTCAAAGAGTTTCATCTTTCCCTTCAAGAAGTCTTTCGCTAAGGCTGTTCTTGTGGACATGGCAAAGGGATATTTGGAAGCCCATAGAGGGCTATGGTGAAAAAGGAAATATCTTCCGTTTAAAACTGGAAAGAAGCTTTCTGAGAAACTGCTCTGTGTTCTGTTAATTCATCTCACAGAGTTACATCTTTCCCTTCAAGAAGCCTTTCGCTAAGGCTGTTCTTGTGGAATTGGCAAAGTCATATTTGGAAGCTCATAGAGGGGTATGGTGAAAAAGGAAATATCTTCCGTTCAAAACTGGAAAGAAGCTTTCTGAGAAACTGCTCTGTGTTCTGTTAATTCATCTCACAGAGTTACATCTTTCCCTTCAAGAAGCCTTTCGCTAAGGCTGTTCTTGTGGAATTGGTAAAGGGATATTTGGAAGCCCATAGAGGTCTATGGTGAAAAAGGAAATATCTTCCGTTCAAAACTGGAAAGAAGCTTTCTGAGAAACTGCTCTGTGTTCTGTAAATTCATCTCACATAGTTACATCTTTCCCTTCAAGAAGCCTTTCGCTAAGGCTGTTTTTGGGAATTGGCAAAGTGATATTTGGAAGCCCATAGAGGGCTATGGTGAAAAAGGAAATATCTTCCGTTGAAAACTGGAAACAATCCTTTTGAGAAACTGCTCTGTGTTCTGTTAATTCATCTCACAGAGTTACATCTTTCCCTTCAAGAAGCCTTTCGCTAAGGCTGTTCTTGTGGAATTGGCAAAGGGATATTTGGAAGCCCATAGAGTGCTATGGTGAAAAAGGAAATATCTTCCGTTCAAAACTTGAAAGAAGCTTTCTGAGAAACTGCTCTGTGTTCTGTTAATTCATCTCACAGAGTTACATCTTTCCCTTCAAGAAGTCTTTCGCTAAGGCTGTTCTTGTGGAATTGGCAAAGGGATATTTGGAAGCCCATAGAAGGCTATGGTGAAAAAGGAAATATCTTCCGTTTAAAACTGGAAAGAAGCTTTCTGAGAAACTGCTCTGTGTTCTGTTAATTCATCTCACAGAGTTACATCTTTCCCTTCAAGAAGCCTTTCGCTAAGGCTGTTCTTGTGGAATTGGCAAAGGGATATTTGGAAGCTCTTAGAGAGCTATGGTGAAAAAGGAAATATCTTCCGTTCAAAACTGGAAAGAAGCTTTCTGAGAAACTGCTCTGTGTTCTGTTAATTCATCTCACGGAGTTACATCTTTCCCTTCAAGAAGCCTTTCGCTAAGGCTGTTCTTGTGGAATTGGCAAAGGGATATTTGAAAGCCCATAGAGGGCTATGGTGAAAAAGGAAATATCTTCCGTTCAAAACTGGAAAGAAGCTTTCTGAGAAACTGCTCTGTGTTCTGTTAGTTCATCTCACAGAGTTACATCTTTCCCTTCAAGAAGCCTTTCGCTAAGGCTGTTCTTGTGGAATTGGCAAAGGGATATTTGGAAGCCCATAGAGGGCTATGGTTAAAAAGGAAATATCTTCCGTTCAAAACAGGAAAGAAGCTTTCTGAGAAACTGCTCTGTGTTCTGTTAATTCATCTCAAAGTGTTACATCTTTCCCTTCAAGAAGTCTTTCGCTAAGGCTGTTCTTGTGGAATTGGCAAAGGGATATTTCGAATCCCATAGAGGGCTATGGTGAAAAAGGAAATATCTTCCGTTTAAAACTGGAAAGAAGCTTTCTGAGAAACTGCTCTGTGTTCTGTTAATTCATCTCACAGAGTTACATCTTTCCCTTCAAGAAGGCTTTCGCTAAGGCTGTTCTTGTGGAATTGGCAAAGTCATATTTGGAAGCTCATAGAGGGGTATGGTGAAAAAGGAAATATCTTCCGTTCAAAACTGGAAAGAAGCTTTCTGAGAAACTGCTCTGTGTTCTGTTAATTCATCTCACAGAGTTACATCTTTCCCTTCAAGAAGCCTTTCGCTAAGGCTGTTCTTGTGGAATTGGTAAAGGGATATTTGGAAGCCCATAGAGGTCTATGGTGAAAAAGGAAATATCTTCCGTTCAAAACTGGAAAGAAGCTTTCTGAGAAACTGCTCTGTGCTCTGTAAATTCATCTCACATAGTTACATCTTTCCCTTCAAGAAGCCTTTCGCTAAGGCTGTTTTTGGGAATTGGCAAAGTGATATTTGGAAGCCCTTAGAGGGCTATGGTGAAAAAGGAAATATCTACCGTTCAAAACTGGAAAGAAGCTTTCTGAAAAACTGCTCTGTGTTCTGTTAATTCATCTCACAGAGTTACATCTTTCCCTTCAAGAAGCCTTTCGCTAAGGCTGTTCTTGTGGAATTGGCAAAGGGATATTTCGAACCCCTAGAGGGCTATGGTGAAAAAGGAAATATCTTCCGTTCAAAACTGGAAAGAAGCTTTCTGAGAAACTGCTCTGTGTTCTGTTAATTCATCTCACAGCGTTACATCTTTCCCTTCAAGAAGCCTTTCGCTAAGGCTGTTCTTGTGGAATTGGTAAAGGGATATTTGGAAGCCCATAGAGGGCTATGTTGAAAAAGGAAATATCTTCCGTTGAAAACTGGAAACAATCCTTTTGAGAAACTGCTCTGTGTTCTGTTAATTCATCTCACAGAGTTACATCTTTCCCTTCAAGAAGCCTTTCGCTAAGGCTGTTCTTGTGGAATTGGCAAAGGGATATTTGGAAGCCCATAGAGTGCTATGGTGAAAAAGGAAATATCTTCCGTTCAAAACTTGAAAGAAGCTTTCTGAGAAACTGCTCTGTGTTCTGTTAATTCATCTCACAGAGTTACATCTTTCCCTTCAAGAAGTCTTTCGCTAAGGCTGTTCTTGTGGAATTGGCAAAGGGATATTTCGAAGCCCATAGAGGGCTATGGTGAAAAAGGAAATATCTTCCGTTTAAAACTGGAAAGAAGCTTTCTGAGAAACTGCTCTGTGTTCTGTTAATTCATCTCACAGAGTTACATCTTTCCCTTCAAGAAGCCTTTCGCTAAGGCTGTTCTTGTGGAATTGGCAAAGGGATATTTGGAAGCCCATAGAGCGCTATGGTGAAAAAGGAAATATATTCGGTTCAAAACTGGAAAGAAGCTTTCTGAGAAACTGCTCTGTGTTCTCTTAATTCATCTCACAGAGTTACATCTTTCCCTTCAAGAAGCCTTTCGCTAAGGCTGTTCTTGTGGAATTGGCAAAGGGATATTTGGAAGCCCATAGAGGGCTATGGTGAAAAAGGAAATATCTTCCGTTCAAAACTGGAAAGAAGCTTTCTGAGAAACTGCTCTGTGTTCTGTTAATTCATCTCACGGAGTTACATCTTTCCCTTCAAGAAGCCTTTCGCTAAGGCTGTTCTTGTGGAATTGGCAAAGGGATATTTGAAAGCCCATAGAGGGCTATGGTGAAAAAGGAAATATCTTCCGTTCAAAACTGGAAAGAAGCTTTCTGAGAAACTGCTCTGTGTTCTGTTAATTCATCTCACAGAGTTACATCTTTCCCTTCAAGAAGCCTTTCGTAAGGCTTTTCTTGTGGAATTGGCAAAGGGATATTTGGAAGCCCATAGAGGGCTATGGTGAAAAAGGAAATATCTTCGGTTCAAAACTGGAAAGAAGCTTTCTGAGAAACTGCTCTGTGTTCTGTTAATTCATCTCACAGAGTTACATCTTTCCGTTCAAGAAGCCTTTCGCTAAGGCTGTTGTTGTGGAATTGGCAAAGTGATATTTGGAAGCCCATAGAGGGCTATGGTGAAAAAGGAAATATCTACCGTTCAAAACTGGAAAGAAGCTTTCTGAAAAACTGCTCTGTGTTCTGTTAATTCATCTCACAGAGTTACATCTTTCCCTTCAAGAAACCTTTCGCTAAGTCTGTTCTTGTGGAACTGGCAAAGGGATATTTGGAAGCCCATAGAGGGCTATGGTGAAAAAGGAAATATCTTCCGTTCAAAACTGGAAAGAAGCTTTCTGAGAAACTGCTCTGTGTTCTGTTAATTCATCTCACAGAGTTACATCTTTCCCTTCAAGAAGCCTTTCGCTAAGGCTGTTCTTGTGGAATTGGAAAAGGGGTATTTAGAAGCCCATAGAGGGCTATGGTGAAAAAGGAAATATCTTCCGTTCAAAACTGGAAAGAAGCTTTCTGAGAAACTGCTCTGTGTTCTGTTAATTCATCTCACAGAGTTACATCTGTCCCTTCAAGAAGGCTTTCGCTAAGGCTGTTCTTGTGGAATTGGCAAAGGGATATTTCGAAGCCCATAGAGGGCTAAGGTGAAAAAGGAAATATCTTCCGTTCAAAACTGGAAAGAAGCATTCTGAGAAACTGCTCTGTGTTCTGTTAATTCATCTCACAGAGTTACATCTTTCCCTTCAAGAAGCCTTTCGCTAAGGCTGTTCTTGTGGAATTGGTAAAGAGATACTTGGAAGCCCATAGAGGGCTATGTTGAAAAAGGAAATATCTTCCGTTGAAAACTGGAAACAATCCTTCTGAGAAACTGCTTTGTGTTCTGTTAATTCATCTCACAGAGTTACATCTTTCCTTTCAAGAAGCCTTTCGCTAAGGCTGTTCTTGTGGAATTGGAAAAGGGATATTTGGAAGCCAATAGAGGGCTATGGTGAAAAAGGAAATATCTTCCGTTCAAAACTGGAAAGAAGCTTTCTGAGAAACTGCTCTGTGTTCTGTCAATTCATCTCACAGAGTTACATCTTTCCCTTCAAGAAGTCTTTCGCTAAGGCTGTTCTTGTGGAATTGGCAAAGGGATATTTGGAAGCCCATAGAGGGCTATGGTGAAAAAGGAAATATCTTCCGTTTAAAACTGGAAAGAAGCTTTCTGAGAAACTGCTCTGTGTTCTGTTAATTCATCTCACAGAGTTACATCTTTCCGTTCAAGAAGCCTTTCGCTAAGGCTGTTCTTGTGGAATTGGCAAAGGGATATTTGGAAGCCCATAGAGGGCTATGGTGAAAAAGGAAATATCTTCCGTTCAAAACTGGAAAGAAGCTTTCTGAGAAACTGCTCTGTGTTCTGTTAATTCATCTCACGGAGTTACATCTTTCCCTTCAAGAAGCCTTTCGCTAAGGCTGTTCTTGTGTATTTGGCAAAGGGATATTTGAAAGCCCATAGAGGGCTATGGTGAAAAAGGAAATATCTTCCGTTCAAAACTGGAAAGAAGCTTTCTGAGAAACTGCTCTGTGTTCTGTTAATTCATCTCACGGAGTTACATGTTTCCCTTCAAGAAGCCTTTCGCTAAGGCTGGTCTTGTGGAATTGGAAAAGGGGTATTTAGAAGCCCTTAGAGGGCTATGGTGAAAAAGGAAATATCTATCGTTCAAAACTGGAAAGAAGCTTTCTGAAAAACTGCTCTGTGTTCTGTTAATTCATCTCACAGAGTTACATCTTTCCCTTCAAGAAGCCTTTCGTAAGGCTGTTCTTGTGGAATTGGCAAAGGGATATTTGGAAGCCCATAGAGGGCTATGGTGAAAAAGGAAATATCTTCCGTTTAAAACTGGAAAGAAGCTTTCTGAGAAACTGCTCTGTGTTCTGTTAATTCATCTCACAGAGTTACATCTTTCCCTTCAAGAAGCCTTTCGCTAAGGCTGTTCTTGTGGAATTGGCAAAGTCATATTTGGAAGCTCATAGAGGGGTATGGTGAAAAAGGAAATATCTTCCGTTCAAAACTGGAAAGAAGCTTTCTGAGAAACTGCTCTGTGTTCTGTTAATTCATCTCACAGCGTTACATCTTTCCCTTCAAGAAGCCTTTCGCTAAGGCTGTTCTTGTGGAATTGGTAAAGGGATATTTGGAAGCCCATAGAGGTCTATGGTGAAAAAGGAAATATCTTCCGTTCAAAACTGGAAAGAAGCTTTCTGAGAAACTGCTCTGTGTTCTGTAAATTCATCTCACATAGTTACATCTTTCCCTTCAAGAAGCCTTTCGCTAAGGCTGTTTTTGGGAATTGGCAAAGTGATATTTGGAAGCCCGTAGAGGGCTATGGTGAAAAAGGAAATATCTTCCGTTGAAAACTGGAAACAATCCCTTTGAGAAACTGCTCTGTGTTCTGTTAATTCATCTCACAGAGTTACATCTTTCCCTTCAAGAAGCCTTTCGCTAAGGCTGTTCTTGTGGAATTGGCAAAGGGATATTTGGAAGCCCATAGAGTGCTATGGTGAAAAAGGAAATATCTTCCGTTCAAAACTTGAAAGAAGCTTTCTGAGAAACTGCTCTGTGTTCTGTTAATTCATCTCACAGAGTTACATCTTTCCCTTCTAGAAGTCTTTCGCTAAGGCTGTTCTTGTGGAATTGGCAAAGGGATATTTGGAAGCCCATAGAAGGCTATGGTGAAAAAGGAAATATCTTCCGTTTAAAACTGGAAAGAAGCTTTCTGAGAAACTGCTCTGTGTTCTGTTAATTCATCTCACAGAGTTACATCTTTCCCTTCAAGAAGCCTTTCGCTAAGGCTGTTCTTGTGGAATTGGCAAAGGGATATTTGGAAGCCCATAGAGTGCTATGGTGAAAAAGGAAATATATTCGGTTCAAAACTGGAAGGAAGCTTTCTGAGAAACTGCTCTGTGTTCTGTTAATTCATCTCATGGAGTTACATCTTTCCCTTCAAGAAGCCTTTCGCTAAGGCTGTTCTTGTGGAATTGGCAAAGGGATATTTGAAAGCCCATTGAGGTCTATGGTGAAAAAGGAAATATCTTCCGTTCAAAACTGGAAAGAAGCTTTCTGAGAAACTGCTCTGTGTTCTGTTAATTCATCTCACAGAGTTACATCTTTCCCTTCAAGAAGCCTTTCGTAAGGCTGTTCTTGTGGAATTGGCAAAGGGATATTTGGAAGCCCATAGAGGGCTGTGGTGAAAAAGGAAATATCTTCCGTTCAAAACTGGAAAGAAGCTTTCTGAGAAACTGCTCTGTGTTCTGTTAATTCATCTCACAGAGTTACATATTTCCCTTGAAGAAGCCTTTCGTAAGGCTGTTCTTGTGGAATTGGCAAAGGGATATTTGGAAGCCCATAGAGGGCTATGGTGAAAAAGGAAATATCTTCCGTTCAAAACTGGAAAGAAGCTTTCTGAGAAACTGCTCTGTGTTCTGTTAATTCATCTCACAGAGTTACATCTTTCCCTTCAAGAAGCCTTTCGCTAAGGCTGTTCTTGTGGAATTGGCAAAGTGATATTTGGAAGCCCATAGAGGGCTATGGTGAAAAAGGAAATATCTACCGTTCAAAACTGGAAAGAAGCTTTCTGAAAAACTGCTCTGTGTTCTGTTAATTCATCTCACAGAGTTACATCTTTCCCTTCAAGAAGCCTTTCGCTAAGGCTGTTCTTGTGGAACCGGCAAAGGGATATTTGGAAGCCCATAGAGGGCTATGGTGAAAAAGGAAATATCTTCCGTTCAAAAGTGGAAAGAAGCTTTCTGAGAAACTGCTCTGTGTTCTGTTAATTCATCTCACGGAGTTACATCTTTCCCTTCAAGAAGCCTTTCGCTAAGGCTGTTCTTGTGGAATTGGCAAAGGGATATTTGAAAGCCCATAGAGGGCTATGGTGAAAAAGGAAATATCTTCCGTTCAAAACTGGAAAGAAGCTTTCTGAGAAACTGCTCTGTGTTCTGTTAATTCATCTCACAGAGTTACATCTTTCCCTTCAAGAAGCCTTTCGTAAGGCTGTTCTTGTGGAATTGGCAAAGGGATATTTGGAAGCCCATAGAGGGCTATGGTGAAAAAGGAAATATCTTCCGTTCAAAACTGGAAAGAAGCTTTCTGAGAAACTGCTCTGTGTTCTGTTAATTCATCTCACAGAGTTACATCTTTCCCTTCAAGAAGCCTTTCGCTAAGTCTCTTCTTGTGGAATTGGCAAAGTCATATTTGGAAGCCCCTAGAGGGCTATGGTTAAAAAGGAAATATCTTCCGTTCAAAACTGGAAAGAAGCTTTCTGAGAAACTGCTCTGTGTTCTGTTAATTCATCTCAAAGAGTTTCATCTTTCCCTTCAAGAAGTCTTTCGCTAAGGCTGTTCTTGTGGACATGGCAAAGGGATATTTGGAAGCCCATAGAGGGCTATGGTGAAAAAGGAAATATCTTCCGTTTAAAACTGGAAAGAAGCTTTGTGAGAAACTGCTCTGTGTTCTGTTAATTCATCTCACAGAGTTACATCTTTCCCTTCAAGAAGCCTTTCGCTAAGGCTGTTCTTGTGGAATTGGCAAAGTCATATTTGGAAGCTCATAGAGGGGTATGGTGAAAAAGGAAATATCTTCCGTTCAAAACTGGAAAGAAGCTTTCTGAGAAACTGCTCTGTGTTCTGTTAATTCATCTCACAGAGTTACATCTTTCCCTTCAAGAAGCCTTTCGCTAAGGCTGTTCTTGTGGAATTGGTAAAGGGATATTTGGAAGCCCATAGAGGTCTATGGTGAAAAAGGAAATATCTTCCGTTCAAAACTGGAAAGAAGCTTTCTGAGAAACTGCTCTGTGTTCTGTAAATTCATCTCACATAGTTACATCTTTCCCTTCAAGAAGCCTTTCGCTAAGGCTGTTTTTGGGAATTGGCAAAGTGATATTTGGAAGCCCATAGAGGGCTATGGTGAAAAAGGAAATATCTTCCGTTGAAAACTGGAAACAATCCTTTTGAGAAACTGCTCTGTGTTCTGTTAATTCATCTCACAGAGTTACATCTTTCCCTTCAAGAAGCCTTTCGCTAAGGCTGTTCTTGTGGAATTGGCAAAGGGATATTTGGAAGCCCATAGAGTGCTATGGTGAAAAAGGAAATATCTTCCGTTCAAAACTTGAAAGAAGCTTTCTGAGAAACTGCTCTGTGTTCTGTTAATTCATCTCACAGAGTTACATCTTTCCCTTCAAGAAGTCTTTCGCTAAGGCTGTTCTTGTGGAATTGGCAAAGGGATATTTGGAAGCCCATAGAAGGCTATGGTGAAAAAGGAAATATCTTCCGTTTAAAACTGGAAAGAAGCTTTCTGAGAAACTGCTCTGTGTTCTGTTAATTCATCTCACAGAGTTACATCTTTCCCTTCAAGAAGCCTTTCGCTAAGGCTGTTCTTGTGGAATTGGCAAAGGGATATTTGGAAGCTCTTAGAGAGCTATGGTGAAAAAGGAAATATCTTCCGTTCAAAACTGGAAAGAAGCTTTCTGAGAAACTGCTCTGTGTTCTGTTAATTCATCTCACGGAGTTACATCTTTCCCTTCAAGAAGCCTTTCGCTAAGGCTGTTCTTGTGGAATTGGCAAAGGGATATTTGAAAGCCCATAGAGGGCTATGGTGAAAAAGGAAATATCTTCCGTTCAAAACTGGAAAGAAGCTTTCTGAGAAACTGCTCTGTGTTCTGTTAATTCATCTCACAGAGTTACATCTTTCCCTTCAAGAAGCCTTTCGCTAAGGCTGTTCTTGTGGAATTGGCAAAGGGATATTTGGAAGCCCATAGAGGGCTATGGTTAAAAAGGAAATATCTTCCGTTCAAAACAGGAAAGAAGCTTTCTGAGAAACTGCTCTGTGTTCTGTTAATTCATCTCAAAGTGTTACATCTTTCCCTTCAAGAAGTCTTTCGCTAAGGCTGTTCTTGTGGAATTGGCAAAGGGATATTTCGAATCCCATAGAGGGCTATGGTGAAAAAGGAAATATCTTCCGTTTAAAACTGGAAAGAAGCTTTCTGAGAAACTGCTCTGTGTTCTGTTAATTCATCTCACAGAGTTACATCTTTCCCTTCAAGAAGGCTTTCGCTAAGGCTGTTCTTGTGGAATTGGCAAAGTCATATTTGGAAGCTCATAGAGGGGTATGGTGAAAAAGGAAATATCTTCCGTTCAAAACTGGAAAGAAGCTTTCTGAGAAACTGCTCTGTGTTCTGTTAATTCATCTCACAGAGTTACATCTTTCCCTTCAAGAAGCCTTTCGCTAAGGCTGTTCTTGTGGAATTGGTAAAGGGATATTTGGAAGCCCATAGAGGTCTATGGTGAAAAAGGAAATATCTTCCGTTCAAAACTGGAAAGAAGCTTTCTGAGAAACTGCTCTGTGCTCTGTAAATTCATCTCACATAGTTACATCTTTCCCTTCAAGAAGCCTTTCGCTAAGGCTGTTTTTGGGAATTGGCAAAGTGATATTTGGAAGCCCTTAGAGGGCTATGGTGAAAAAGGAAATATCTACCGTTCAAAACTGGAAAGAAGCTTTCTGAAAAACTGCTCTGTGTTCTGTTAATTCATCTCACAGAGTTACATCTTTCCCTTCAAGAAGCCTTTCGCTAAGGCTGTTCTTGTGGAATTGGCAAAGGGATATTTCGAACCCCTAGAGGGCTATGGTGAAAAAGGAAATATCTTCCGTTCAAAACTGGAAAGAAGCTTTCTGAGAAACTGCTCTGTGTTCTGTTAATTCATCTCACAGCGTTACATCTTTCCCTTCAAGAAGCCTTTCGCTAAGGCTGTTCTTGTGGAATTGGTAAAGGGATATTTGGAAGCCCATAGAGGGCTATGTTGAAAAAGGAAATATCTTCCGTTGAAAACTGGAAACAATCCTTTTGAGAAACTGCTCTGTGTTCTGTTAATTCATCTCACAGAGTTACATCTTTCCCTTCAAGAAGCCTTTCGCTAAGGCTGTTCTTGTGGAATTGGCAAAGGGATATTTGGAAGCCCATAGAGTGCTATGGTGAAAAAGGAAATATCTTCCGTTCAAAACTTGAAAGAAGCTTTCTGAGAAACTGCTCTGTGTTCTGTTAATTCATCTCACAGAGTTACATCTTTCCCTTCAAGAAGTCTTTCGCTAAGGCTGTTCTTGTGGAATTGGCAAAGGGATATTTCGAAGCCCATAGAGGGCTATGGTGAAAAAGGAAATATCTTCCGTTTAAAACTGGAAAGAAGCTTTCTGAGAAACTGCTCTGTGTTCTGTTAATTCATCTCACAGAGTTACATCTTTCCCTTCAAGAAGCCTTTCGCTAAGGCTGTTCTTGTGGAATTGGCAAAGGGATATTTGGAAGCCCATAGAGCGCTATGGTGAAAAAGGAAATATATTCGGTTCAAAACTGGAAAGAAGCTTTCTGAGAAACTGCTCTGTGTTCTCTTAATTCATCTCACAGAGTTACATCTTTCCCTTCAAGAAGCCTTTCGCTAAGGCTGTTCTTGTGGAATTGGCAAAGGGATATTTGGAAGCCCATAGAGGGCTATGGTGAAAAAGGAAATATCTTCCGTTGAAAACTGGAAACAATCCTTCTGAGAAACTGCTCTGTGTTCTGTTAATTCATCTCACAGAGTTACATCTTTCCGTTCAAGAAGCCTTTCGCTAAGGCTGTTCTTGTGGAATTGGCAAAGGGATATTTGGAAGCCCATAGAGTGCTATGGTGAAAAAGGAAATATCTTCCGTTCAAAACTTGAAAGAAGCTTTCTGAGAAACTGCTCTGTGTTCTGTTAATTCATCTCACGGAGTTACATCTTTCCCTTCAAGAAGCCTTTCGCTAAGGCTGTTCTTGTGGAATTGGCAAAGGGATATTTGAAAGCCCATAGAGGGCTATGGTGAAAAAGGAAATATCTTCCGTTCAAAACTGGAAAGAAGCTTTCTGAGAAACTGCTCTGTGTTCTGTTAATTCATCTCACAGAGTTACATCTTTCCCTTCAAGAAGCCTTTCGTAAGGCTTTTCTTGTGGAATTGGCAAAGGGATATTTGGAAGCCCATAGAGGGCTATGGTGAAAAAGAAATATCTTCGGTTCAAAACTGGAAAGAAGCTTTCTGAGAAACTGCTCTGTGTTCTGTTAATTCATCTCACAGAGTTACATCTTTCCGTTCAAGAAGCCTTTCGCTAAGGCTGTTGTTGTGGAATTGGCAAAGTGATATTTGGAAGCCCATAGAGGGCTATGGTGAAAAAGGAAATATCTACCGTTCAAAACTGGAAAGAAGCTTTCTGAAAAACTGCTCTGTGTTCTGTTAATTCATCTCACAGAGTTACATCTTTCCCTTCAAGAAACCTTTCGCTAAGTCTGTTCTTGTGGAACTGGCAAAGGGATATTTGGAAGCCCATAGAGGGCTATGGTGAAAAAGGAAATATCTTCCGTTCAAAACTGGAAAGAAGCTTTCTGAGAAACTGCTCTGTGTTCTGTTAATTCATCTCACAGAGTTACATCTTTCCCTTCAAGAAGCCTTTCGCTAAGGCTGTTCTTGTGGAATTGGAAAAGGGGTATTTAGAAGCCCATAGAGGGCTATGGTGAAAAAGGAAATATCTTCCGTTCAAAACTGGAAAGAAGCTTTCTGAGAAACTGCTCTGTGTTCTGTTAATTCATCTCACAGAGTTACATCTGTCCCTTCAAGAAGGCTTTCGCTAAGGCTGTTCTTGTGGAATTGGCAAAGGGATATTTCGAAGCCCATAGAGGGCTAAGGTGAAAAAGGAAATATCTTCCGTTCAAAACTGGAAAGAAGCATTCTGAGAAACTGCTCTGTGTTCTGTTAATTCATCTCACAGAGTTACATCTTTCCCTTCAAGAAGCCTTTCGCTAAGGCTGTTCTTGTGGAATTGGTAAAGAGATACTTGGAAGCCCATAGAGGGCTATGTTGAAAAAGGAAATATCTTCCGTTGAAAACTGGAAACAATCCTTCTGAGAAACTGCTTTGTGTTCTGTTAATTCATCTCACAGAGTTACATCTTTCCTTTCAAGAAGCCTTTCGCTAAGGCTGTTCTTGTGGAATTGGAAAAGGGATATTTGGAAGCCAATAGAGGGCTATGGTGAAAAAGGAAATATCTTCCGTTCAAAACTGGAAAGAAGCTTTCTGAGAAACTGCTCTGTGTTCTGTCAATTCATCTCACAGAGTTACATCTTTCCCTTCAAGAAGTCTTTCGCTAAGGCTGTTCTTGTGGAATTGGCAAAGGGATATTTGGAAGCCCATAGAGGGCTATGGTGAAAAAGGAAATATCTTCCGTTTAAAACTGGAAAGAAGCTTTCTGAGAAACTGCTCTGTGTTCTGTTAATTCATCTCACAGAGTTACATCTTTCCGTTCAAGAAGCCTTTCGCTAAGGCTGTTCTTGTGGAATTGGCAAAGGGATATTTGGAAGCCCATAGAGGGCTATGGTGAAAAAGGAAATATCTTCCGTTCAAAACTGGAAAGAAGCTTTCTGAGAAACTGCTCTGTGTTCTGTTAATTCATCTCACGGAGTTACATCTTTCCCTTCAAGAAGCCTTTCGCTAAGGCTGTTCTTGTGTATTTGGCAAAGGGATATTTGAAAGCCCATAGAGGGCTATGGTGAAAAAGGAAATATCTTCCGTTCAAAACTGGAAAGAAGCTTTCTGAGAAACTGCTCTGTGTTCTGTTAATTCATCTCACGGAGTTACATGTTTCCCTTCAAGAAGCCTTTCGCTAAGGCTGGTCTTGTGGAATTGGAAAAGGGGTATTTAGAAGCCCTTAGAGGGCTATGGTGAAAAAGGAAATATCTATCGTTCAAAACTGGAAAGAAGCTTTCTGAAAAACTGCTCTGTGTTCTGTTAATTCATCTCACAGAGTTACATCTTTCCCTTCAAGAAGTCTTTCGCTAAGGCTGTTCTTGTGGAATTGGCAAAGGGATATTTGGAAGCCCATAGAGGGCTATGGTGAAAAAGGAAATATCTTCCGTTTAAAACTGGAAAGAAGCTTTCTGAGAAACTGCTCTGTGTTCTGTTAATTCATCTCACAGAGTTACATCTTTCCCTTCAGGAAGCCTTTCGCTAAGGCTGTTTTTGGGAATTGGCAAAGTGATATTTGGAAGCCCTTAGAGGGCTATGGTGAAAAAGGAAATATCTACCGTTCAAAACTGGAAAGAAGCTTTCTGAAAAACTGCTCTGTGTTCTGTTAATTCATCTCACAGAGTTACATCTTTCCCTTCAAGAAGCCTTTCGCTAAGGCTGTTCTTGTGGAATTGGCAAAGGGATATTTCGAACCCCTAGAGGGCTATGGTGAAAAAGGAAATATCTTCCGTTCAAAACTAGAAAGAAGCTTTCTGAGAAACTGCTCTGTGTTCTGTTAATTCATCTCACAGCGTTACATCTTTCCCTTCAAGAAGCCTTTCGCTAAGGCTGTTCTTGTGGAATTGGTAAAGGGATATTTGGAAGCCCATAGAGGGCTATGTTGAAAAAGGAAATATCTTCCGTTGAAAACTGGAAACAATCCTTTTGAGAAACTGCTCTGTGTTCTGTTAATTCATCTCACAGAGTTACATCTTTCCCTTCAAGAAGCCTTTCGCTAAGGCTGTTCTTGTGGAATTGGCAAAGGGATATTTGGAAGCCCATAGAGTGCTATGGTGAAAAAGGAAATATCTTCCGTTCAAAACTGGAAAGAAGCTTTCTGAGAAACTGCTCTGTGTTCTGTTAATTCATCTCACAGAGTTACATCTTTCCCTTCAAGAAGTCTTTCGCTAAGGCTGTTCTTGTGGAATTGGCAAAGGGATATTTCGAAGCCCATAGAGGGCTATGGTGAAAAAGGAAATATCTTCCGTTTAAAACTGGAAAGAAGCTTTCTGAGAAACTGCTCTGTGTTCTGTTAATTCATCTCACAGAGTTACATCTTTCCCTTCAAGAAGCCTTTCGCTAAGGCTGTTCTTGTGGAATTGGCAAAGGGATATTTGGAAGCCCATAGAGCGCTATGGTGAAAAAGGAAATATATTCGGTTCAAAACTGGAAAGAAGCTTTCTGAGAAACTGCTCTGTGTTCTGTTAATTCATCTCACAGAGTTACATCTTTCCCTTCAAGAAGCCTTTCGTAAGGCTGTTCTTGTGGAATTGGCAAAGGGATATTTGGAAGCCCATAGAGGGCTACGGTGAAAAAGGAAATATCTTCCGTTCAAAACTGGAAAGAAGCTTTCTGAGAAACTGCTCTGTGTTCTGTTAATTCATCTCACAGAGTTACATCTTTCCCTTCAATAAGCCTTTCGCTAAGGCTGTTCTTGTGGAATTGGCAAAGTCATATTTGGAATCCCATAGAGGGTTATGGTGAAAAAGGAAATATCTTCCGTTCAAAACTGGAAAGAAGCTTTCTGAGAAACTGCTCTGTGTTCTGTTAATTCATCTCACAGAGTTACATCTTTCCCTTCAAGAAGCCTTTCGCTAAGGCTGTTCTTGTGGAATTGGAAAAGGGGTATTTAGAAGCCCATAGAGGGCTATGGTGAAAAAGGAAATATCTTCCGTTCAAAACTGGAAAGAAGCTTTCTGAGAAACTGCTCTGTGTTCTGTTAATTCATCTCACAGAGTTAAATCTTTCCCTTCAAGAAGCCTTTCGCTAAGGCTGTTCTTGTGGAATTGGCAAAGTGATATTTGGAAGCCCATAGAGGGCTATGGTGAAAAAGGAAATATCTACCGTTCAAAACTGGAAAGAAGCTTTCTGAAAAACTGCTCTGTGTTCTGTTAATTCATCTCACAGAGTTACATCTTTCCCTTCAAGAAGCCTTTCGCTAAGGCTGTTCTTGTGGAACCGGCAAAGGGATATTTGGAAGCCCATAGAGGGCTATGGTGAAAAAGGAAATATCTTCCGTTCAAAAGTGGAAAGAAGCTTTCTGAGAAACTGCTCTGTGTTCTGTTAATTCATCTCACAGAGTTACATCTTTCCCTTCAAGAAGCCTTTCGCTAAGGCTGTTCTTGTGGAATTGGAAAAGGGGTATTTACAAGCCCATAGAGGGCTATGGTGAAAAAGGAAATATCTTCCGTTCAAAACTGGAAAGAAGCTTTCTGAGAAACTGCTCTGTGTTCTGTTAATTCATCTCACAGAGTTACATCTTTCCCTTCATGAAGCCTTTCGCTAAGGCTGTTCTTGTGGAATTGGCAAAGGGATATTTGGAAGCCCATAGAGGGCTATGGTGAAAAAGGAAATATCTTCCGTTCAAAACTGGAAAGAAGCTTTCTGAGAAACTGCTCTGTGTTCTGTTAATTCATCTCACAGAGTTACATCTTTCCCTTCAAGAAGCCTTTCGCTAAGGCTGTTCTTGTGGAATTGGTAAAGAGATACTTGGAAGCCCATAGAGGGTTATGTTGAAAAAGGAAATATCTTCCGTTGAAAACTGGAAACAATCCTTCTGAGAAACTTCTCTGTGTTCTGTTAATTCATCTCACAGAGTTACATCTTTCCTTTCAAGAAGCCTTTCGCTAAGGCTGTTCTTGTGGAATTGGCAAAGGGATATTTGGAAGCCAATAGAGGGCTATGGTGAAAAAGGAAATATCTTCCGTTCAAAACTGGAAAGAAGTTTTCTGAGAAACTGCTCTGTGTTCTGTTAATTCATCTCACAGAGTTACATCTTTCCCTTCAAGAAGTCTTTCGCTAAGGCTGTTCTTGTGGAATTGGCAAAGGGATATTTGGAAGCCCATAGAGGGCTATGGTGAAAAAGGAAATATCTTCCGTTTAAAACTGGAAAGAAGCTTTCTGAGAAACTGCTCTGTGTTCTGTTAATTCATCTCACAGAGTTACATCTTTCCCTTCAGGAAGCCTTTCGCTAAGGCTGTTCTTGTGGAATTGGCAAAGGGATATTTGGAAGCCCTTAGAGGGCTATGGTGAAAAAGGAAATATCTTCCGTTCAAAACTGGAAAGAAGCTTTCTGAGAAACTGCTCTGTGTTCTGTTAATTCATCTCACGGAGTTACATCTTTCCCTTCAAGAAGCCTTTCGCTAAGGCTGTTCTTGTGGAATTGGCAAAGGGATATTTGAAAGCCCATAGAGGGCTATGGTGAAAAAGGAAATATCTTCCGTTCAAAACTGGAAAGAAGCTTTCTGAGAAACTGCTCTGTGTTCTGTTAATTCATCTCACAGAGTTACATCTTTCCCTTCAAGAAGCCTTTCGTAAGGCTGTTCTTGTGGAATTGGCAAAGGGATATTTGGAAGCCCATAGAGGGCTATGGTGAAAAAGGAAATATCTTCCGTTCAAAACTGGAAAGAAGCTTTCTGAGAAACTGCTCTGTGTTCTGTTAATTCATCTCACAGAGTTACATCTTTCCCTTCAAGAAGCCTTTCGCTAAGGCTGTTCTTGTGGAATTGGCAAAGGGATATTTGGAAGCCCATAGAGGGCTATGGTTAAAAAGGAAATATCTTCCGTTCAAAACTGGAAAGAAGCTTTCTGAGAAACTGCTCTGTGTTCTATTAATTCATCTCAAAGAGTTACATCTTTCCCTTCAAGAAGTCTTTCGCTAAGGCTGTTCTTGTGGAATTGGCAAAGGGATATTTCGAAGCCCATAGAGGGCTATGGTGAAAAAGGAAATATCTTCCGTTTAAAACTGGAAAGAAGCTTTCTGAGAAACTGCTCTGTGTTCTGTTAATTCATCTCACAGAGTTACATCTTTCCCTTCAAGAAGCCTTTCGCTAAGGCTGTTCTTGTGGAATTGGCAAAGTCATATTTGGAAGCTCATAGAGGGGTATGGTGAAAAAGGAAATATCTTCCGTTCAAAACTGGAAAGAAGCTTTCTGAGAAACTGCTCTGTGTTCTGTTAATTCATCTCACAGAGTTACATCTTTCCCTTCAAGAAGCCTTTAGCTAAGGCTGTTCTTGTGGAATTGGTAAAGGGATATTTGGAAGCCCATAGAGGTCTATGGTGAAAAAGGAAATATCTTCCGTTCAAAACTGGAAAGAAGCTTTCTGAGAAACTGCTCTGTGTTCTGTAAATTCATCTCACATAGTTACATCTTTCCCTTCAAGAAGCCTTTCGCTAAGGCTGTTTTTGGGAATTGGCAAAGTGATATTTGGAAGCCCTTAGAGGGCTATGGTGAAAAAGGAAATATCTACCGTTCAAAACTGGAAAGAAGCTTTCTGAAAAACTGCTCTGTGTTCTCTTAATTCATCTCACAGAGTTACATCTTTCCCTTCAAGAAGCCTTTCGCTAAGGCTGTTCTTGTGGAATTGGCAAAGGGATATTTCGAACCCCTAGAGGGCTATGGTGAAAAAGGAAATATCTTCCGTTCAAAACTGGAAAGAAGCTTTCTGAGAAACTGCTCTGTGTTCTGTTAATTCATCTCACAGCGTTACATCTTTCCCTTCAAGAAGCCTTTCGCTAAGGCTGTTCTTGTGGAATTGGTAAAGGGATATTTGGAAGCCCATAGAGGGCTATGTTGAAAAAGGAAATATCTTCCGTTGAAAACTGGAAACAATCCTTTTGAGAAACTGCTCTGTGTTCTGTTAATTCATCTCACAGAGTTACATCTTTCCCTTCAAGAAGCCTTTCGCTAAGGCTGTTCTTGTGGAATTGGCAAAGGGATATTTGGAAGCCCATAGAGTGCTATGGTGAAAAAGGAAATATCTTCCGTTCAAAACTGGAAAGAAGCTTTCTGAGAAACTGCTCTGTGTTCTGTTAATTCATCTCACAGAGTTACATCTTTCCCTTCAAGAAGTCTTTCGCTAAGGCTGTTCTTGTGGAATTGGCAAAGGGATATTTCGAAGCCCATAGAGGGCTATGGTGAAAAAGGAAATATCTTCCGTTTAAAACTGGAAAGAAGCTTTCTGAGAAACTGCTCTGTGTTCTGTTAATTCATCTCACAGAGTTACATCTTTCCCTTCAAGAAGCCTTTCGCTAAGGCTGTTCTTGTGGAATTGGCAAAGGGATATTTGGAAGCCCATAGAGCGCTATGGTGAAAAAGGAAATATATTCGGTTCAAAACTGGAAAGAAGCTTTCTGAGAAACTGCTCTGTGTTCTGTTAATTCATCTCACAGAGTTACATCTTTCCCTTCAAGAAGCCTTTCGTAAGGCTGTTCTTGTGGAATTGGCAAAGGGATATTTGGAAGCCCATAGAGGGCTACGGTGAAAAAGCAAATATCTTCCGTTCAAAACTGGAAAGAAGCTTTCTGAGAAACTGCTCTGTGTTCTGTTAATTCATCTCACAGAGTTACATCTTTCCCTTCAATAAGCCTTTCGCTAAGGCTGTTCTTGTGGAATTGGCAAAGTCATATTTGGAATCCCATAGAGGGTTATGGTGAAAAAGGAAATATCTTCCGTTCAAAACTGGAAAGAAGCTTTCTGAGAAACTGCTCTGTGTTCTGTTAATTCATCTCACAGAGTTACATCTTTCCCTTCAAGAAGCCTTACGCTAAGGCTGTTCTTGTGGAACTGGCAAAGGGATATTTGGAAGCCCATAGAGGGCTATGGTGAAAAAGGAAATATCTTCCGCTCAAAACTGGAAAGAAGCTTTCTGAGAAACTGCTCTGTGTTCTGTTAATTCATCTCACAGAGTTACATCTTTCCCTTCAAGAAGCCTTTCGCTAAGGCTGTTCTTGTGGAATTGGCAAAGTCATATTTGGAAGCCCATAGAGGGCTATGGGGAAAAAGGAAATATCTTCCGTTCAAAACTGGAAAGAAGCTTTCTGAGAAACTGCTCTGTGTTCTGTTAATTCATCTCACAGAGTTACATCTTTCCCTTCAAGAAGCCTTTCGCTAAGGCTGTTCTTGTGGAATTGGCAAAGGGATATTTGGAAGCCCATAGAGGGCTATGGTGAAAAAGGAAATATCTTCCGTTCAAAACTGGAAAGAAGCTTTCTGAGAAACTGCTCTGTGTTCTGTTAATTCATCTCACATAGTTACATCTTTCCCTTTAAGAAGTCTTTCGCTAAGGCTGTTCTTATGGAATCGGAAAAGGGATATTTAGAAGCCCATAGAGGGTTATGGTGAAAAAGGAAATATCTTCCGTTCAAAACTGGAAAGTAGCTTTGTAAGAAACTGCTCTGTGTTCTGTTAATTCATCTCACAGAGTTACATCTTTCCCTTCAAGAAGCCTTTCGCTAAGGCTGTTCTTGTGGAATTGGCAAAGGGATATTTGGAAGCCCATAGAAGGCTATGGTGAAAAAGGAAATATCTTCCGTTCAAAACTGGAAAGAAGCTTTCTGAGAAACTTCTCTGTGTTCTGTTAATTCATCTCACAGAGTTACATCTTTCCCTTCAAGAAGCCTTTCGCTAAGGCTGTTCTTGTGGAATTGGTAAAGAGATACTTGGAAGCCCTTAGAGGGCTATGTTGAAAAAGGAAATATCTTTCGTTGAAAACTGGAAACAATCCTTCTGAGAAACTGCTCTGTGTTCTGTTAATTCATCTCACAGAGTTACATCTTTCCCTTCAAGAAGCCTTTCGTAAGGCTGTTCTTGTGGAATTGGCAAAGGGATATTTGGAAGCCCTTTGAGGGCTATGGTGAAAAAGGAAATATCTTCCGTTCAAAACTAGAAAGAAGCTTTCTGAGAAACTGCTCTGTGTTCTGTTAATTCATCTCACAGAGTTACATCTTTCCCTTCAAGTAGCCTTTCGCTAAGGCTGTTCTTGTGGAATTGGCAAAGGGATATTTCGAAGCCCATAGAGGGCTATGGTGAAAAAGGAAATATCTTCCGTTCAAAACTGGAAAGAAGCTTTCTGAGAAACTGCTCTGTGTTCTGTTAATTCATCTCACAGAGTTACATCTTTCCCTTCAAGAAGCCTTTCGCTAAGGCTGTTCTTGTGGAATTGGCAAAGGGGTATTTGGAAGCCCATAGAAGGCTATGGTGAAAAAGGAAATATCTTCCGTTCAAAACTGGAAAGAAGCTTTCTGAGAAACTGCTCTGTGTTCTGTTAATTCATCTCACAGAGTTACATCTTTCCCTTCAAGAAGCCTTTCGCTAAGGCTGTTCTTGTGGAATTGGTAAAGAGATACTTGGAAGCCCATAGAGGGCTATGTTGAAAAAGGAAATATCTTTCGTTGAAAACTGCAAACAATACTTCTGAGGAACTGCTCTGTGTTCTGTTAATTCATCTCACAGAGTTACATCTTTCCCTTCAAGAAGCCTTTCGTAAGGCTGTTCTTGTGGAATTGGCAAAGGGATATTTGGAAGCCCATTGAGGGCTATGGTGAAAAAAGAAATATCTTCCGTTCAAAACTGGAAAGAAGCTTTCTGAGAAACTGCTCTGTGTTCTGTTAATTCATCTCACAGAGTTACATCTTTCCCTTCAAGAAGCCTTTCGCTAAGGCTGTTCTTGTGGAATTGGAAAAGGGGTATTTACAAGCCCATAGAGGGCTATGGTGAAAAAGGAAATATCTTCCGTTCCAAACTGGAAAGAAGCTTTCTGAGAAACTGCTCTGTGTTCTGTTAATTCATCTCACAGAGTTACATCTTTCCCTTCAAGAAGCCTTTCGCTAAGGCTGTTCTTGTGGAATTGGCAAAGTGATATTTGGAACCCCTAGAGGGCTATGGTGAAAAAGGAAATATCTACCGTTCAAAACTGGAAAGAAGCTTTCTGAAAAACTGCTCTGTGTTCTGTTAATTCATCTCACAGAGTTACATCTTTCCCTTCAAGAAGCCTTTCGCTAAGTCTGTTCTTGTGGAACTGGCAAAGTGATATTTGGAAGCCCATAGAGGGCTATGGTGAAAAAGGAAATATCTTCCGTTGAAAACTGGAAAGAAGCTTTCTGAGAAACTGCTCTGTGTTCTGTTAATTCATCTCACAGAGTTACATCTTTTCCTTCAAGAAGCCTTTCGCTAAGGCTGTTCTTGTGGAATTGGAAAAGGGGTATTTAAAAGCCCATAGAGGGCTATGGTGAAAAAGGAAATATCTTCCGTTCAAAACTGGAAAGAAGATTTCTGAGAAACTGCTCTGTGTTCTGTTAATTCATCTCACAGAGTTACATCTTTCCCTTCAAGAAGCCTTTCGCTAAGGCTGTTCTTGTGGAATTGGCAAAGGGATATTTGGAAGCCCATAGAGGGCTATGGTGAAAAAGGAAATATCTTCCGTTCAAAACTGGAAAGAAGCTTTCTGAGAAACTGCTTTGTGTTCTGTTAATTCATCTCACGGAGTTACATCTTTCCCTTCAAGAAGCCTTTCGCTAAGGCTGTTCTTGTGGTATGGGCAAAGGGATATTTGAAAGCCCATAGAGGGCTATGGTGAAAAAGGAAATATCTTCCGTTCAAAACTGGAAAGAAGCTTTCTGAGAAACTGCTCTGTGTTCTGTTAATTCATCTCACAGAGTTACATCTTTCCCTTCAATAAGCCTTTCGTAAGGCTGTTCTTGTGGAATCGGCAAACGGATATTTGGAAGCCCATAGAGGGCTATGGTGAAAAAGGAAATATCTTCCGTTCAAAACAGGAAAGAAGCTTTCTGAGAAACTGCTCTGTGTTCTGTTAATTCATCTCACAGAGTTACATCTTTCCCTTCAAGAAGCCTTTCGCTAAGGCTGTTCTTGTGGAATTGGCAAAGTGATATTTGGAAGCCCATAGAGGGCTATGGTGAAAAAGGAAATATCTACCGTTCAAAACTGGAAAGAAGCTTTCTGAAAAACTGCTCTGTGTTCTGTTAATTCATCTCACAGAGTTACATCTTTCCCTTCAAGAAGCCTTTCGCTAAGGCTGTTCTTGTGGAACTGGCAAAGGGATATTTGGAAGCCCATAGAGGGCTATGGTGAAAAAGGAAATATCTTCCGTTCAAAACTGGAAAGAAGCTTTCTGAGAAACTGCTCTGTGTTCTGTTAATTCATCTCACAGAGTTACATCTTTCCCTTCAAGAAGCCTTTCGCTAAGGCTGTTCTTGTGGAATTGGAAAAGGGGTATTTAGAAGCCCATAGAGGGCTATGGTGAAAAAGGAAATATCTTCCGTTCAAAACTGGAAAGAAGCTTTCTGAGAAACTGCTCTGTGTTCTGTTAATTCATCTCACAGAGTTACATCTTTCCCCTCAAGAAGTCTTTCGCTAAGGCTGTTTTTTGTGGAATTGGCAAAGGGGTATTTGGAAGCCCATAGAGGGCTATGGTGAAAAAGGAAATATCTTCCGTTTAAAACTGGAAAGAAGCTTTCTGAGAAACTGCTCTGTGTTCTGTTAATTCATCTCACAGAGTTACATCTTTCCCTTCAAGAAGCCTTTCGCTAAGGCTGTTCTTGTGGAATTGGCAAAGGGATATTTGGAAGCCCATAGAGCGCTATGGTGAAAAAGGAAATATATTCGGTTCAAAACTGGAAAGAAGCTTTCTGAGAAACTGCTCGGTGTTCTGTTAATTCATCTCATGGAATTACATCTTTCCCTTCAAGAAGCCTTTCGCTAAGGCTGTTCTTGTGGAATTGGCAAAGGGATATTTGAACGCCCATTGAGGGCTATGGTGAAAAAGGAAATATCTTCCGTTCAAAACTCGAAAGAAGCTGTCTGAGAAACTGCTCTGTGTTCTGTTAATTCATCTCACAGAGTTACATCTTTGCCTTCAAGAAGCCTTTCGTAAGGCTCTTCTTGTGGAATTGGCAAAGGGATATTTGGAAGCCCATAGAGGGCTATGGTGAAAAAGGAAATATCTTCCGTTCAAAACTGGAAAGAAGCTTTCTGAGAAACTGCTCTGTGTTCTGTTAATTCATCTCACAGAGTTACATCTTTCCCTTCAAGAAGCCTTTCGCTAACGCTGTTCTTGTGCAATTGGCAAAGTGATATTTGGAATCCCATAGAGGGTTATGGTGAAATAGGAAATATCTACCGTTCAAAACTGGAAAGAAGCTTTCTGAGAAACTGCTCTGTGTTCTGTTAATTCATCTCACAGAGTTACATCTTTCCCTTCAAGAAGCCTTACGCTAAGGCTGTTCTTGTGGAATTTGCAAAGGCATATTTGGAAGCCCATAGAGGGCTATGGTGAAAAAGGAAATATCTTACGCTCAAAACTGGAAAGAAGCTTTCTGAGAAACTGCTCTGTGTTCTGTTAATTCATCTCACAGAGTTACATCTTTCCCTTCAAGAAGCCTTTCGCTAACGCTGTTCTTGTGGAATTGGCAAAGTCATATTTGGAAGCCCATAGAGGGCTATGGGGAAAAAGGAAATATCTTCCGTTCAAAACTGGAAAGAAGCTTTCTGAGAAACTGCTCTGTGTTCTGATAATTCATCTCACAGAGTTACATCTTTCCCTTCAAGAAGCCTTTCGCTAAGGCTGTTCTTGTGGAATTGGCAAAGGGATATTTGGAAGCCCATAGAGGGCTATGGTGAAAAAGGAAATATCTTCCGTTCAAAACTTGAAAGAAGCTTTCTGAGAAACTGCTCTGTGTTCTGTTAATTCATCTCACATAGTTACATCTTTCCCTTCAAGAAGTCTTTCGCTAAGGCTGTTCTTATGGAATTGGAAAAGGGATATTTAGAAGCCCATAGAGGGCTATGGTGAAAAAGGAAATATCTTCCGTTCAAAACTGGAAAGTAGCTTTCTGAGAAACTGCTCTGTGTTCTTTTAATTCATCTCACAGAGTTACATCTTTCCCTTCAAGAAGCCTTTCGCTATGGCTGTTCTTGTGGAATTGGCAAAGGGATATTTGGAAGCCCATAGAAGGCTATGGTGAAAAAGGAAATATCTTCCGTTCAAAACTGGAAAGAAGCTTTCTGAGAAACTGCTCTGTGTTCTGTTAATTCATCTCACAGAGTTACATCTTTCCCTTCAAGAAGCCTTTCGCTAAGGCTGTTCTTGTGGAATTGGTAAAGAGATACTTGGAAGCCCTTAGAGGGCTATGTTGAAAAAGGAAATATCTTTCGTTGAAAACTGGAAACAATCCTTCTGAGAAACTGCTCTGTGTTCTGTTAATTCATCTCACAGAGTTACATCTTTCCCTCCAAGAAGCCTTTCGTAAGGCTGTTCTTGTGGAATTGGCAAAGGGATATTTGGAAGCCCATTGAGGGCTATGGTGAAAAAGGAAATATCTTCCGTTCAAAACTGGAAAGAAGCTTTCTGAGAAACTGCTCTGTGTTCTGTTAATTCATCTCACAGAGTTACATCTTTCCCTTCAAGAAGCCTTTCGCTAAGGCTGTTCTTGTGGAATTGGAAAAGGGGTATTTAGAAGCCCATAGAGGGCTATGGTGAAAAAGGAAATATCTTCCGTTCAAAACTGGAAAGAAGCTTTCTGAGAAACTGCTCTGTGTTCTGTTAATTCATCTCACAGAGTTACATCTTTCCCTTCAAGAAGCCTTTCGCTAAGGCTGTTCTTGTGGAATTGGCAAAGGGATATTTCGAAGCCCATAGAGGGCTATGGTGAAAAAGGAAATATCTTCCGTTCAAAACTGGAAAGAAGCTTTCTGAGAAACTGCTCTGTGTTCTGTTAATTCATCTCACAGAGTTACATGTTTCCCTTCAAGAAGCCTTTCGTAAGGCTGTTCTTGTGGAATTGGCAAAGGGATATTTGGAAGCCCATAGAGGGCTATGGTGAAAAAGGAAATATCTTCCGTTCAAAACTGGAAAGAAGCTTTCTGAGAAACTGCTCTGTGTTCTGCTAATTCATCTCACAGAGTTACATCTTTCCCTTCAAGAAGCCTTTCGCTAAGGCTGTTCTTGTGCAATGGGCAAAGGGATATATGGAAGCCCATAGAGGGCTATGGTTAAAAAGGAAATATCTTCCGTTGAAAACTGGAAAGAAGCTTTCTGAGAAACTGCTCTGTGTTCTGTTAATTCATCTCACAGAGTTACATCTTTCCCTTCAAGAAGCCTTTCGCTAAGGCTGTTCTTGTGGAATTGGCAAAGGGGTATTTGGAAGCCCATAGAAGGCTATGGTGAAAAAGGAAATATCTTCCGTTCAAAACTGGAAAGAAGCTTTCTGAGAAACTGCTCTGTGTTCTGTTAATTCATCTCACAGAGTTACATCTTTCCCTTCAAGAAGCCTTTCGCTAAGGCTGTTCTTGTGGAATTGGTAAAGAGATACTTGGAAGCCCATAGAGGGCTATGTTGAAAAAGGAAATATCTTTCGTTGAAAACTGCAAACAATACTTCTGAGGAACTGCTCTGTGTTCTGTTAATTCATCTCACAGAGTTACATCTTTCCCTTCAAGAAGCCTTTCGTAAGGCTGTTCTTGTGGAATTGGCAAAGGGATATTTGGAAGCCCATTGAGGGCTATGGTGAAAAAAGAAATATCTTCCGTTCAAAACTGGAAAGAAGCTTTCTGAGAAACTGCTCTGTGTTCTGTTAATTCATCTCACAGAGTTACATCTTTCCCTTCAAGAAGCCTTTCGCTAAGGCTGTTCTTGTGGAATTGGAAAAGGGGTATTTACAAGCCCATAGAGGGCTATGGTGAAAAAGGAAATATCTTCCGTTCCAAACTGGAAAGAAGCTTTCTGAGAAACTGCTCTGTGTTCTGTTAATTCATCTCACAGAGTTACATCTTTCCCTTCAAGAAGCCTTTCGCTAAGGCTGTTCTTGTGGAATTGGCAAAGTGATATTTGGAACCCCTAGAGGGCTATGGTGAAAAAGGAAATATCTACCGTTCAAAACTGGAAAGAAGCTTTCTGAAAAACTGCTCTGTGTTCTGTTAATTCATCTCACAGAGTTACATCTTTCCCTTCAAGAAGCCTTTCGCTAAGTCTGTTCTTGTGGAACTGGCAAAGTGATATTTGGAAGCCCATAGAGGGCTATGGTGAAAAAGGAAATATCTTCCGTTGAAAACTGGAAAGAAGCTTTCTGAGAAACTGCTCTGTGTTCTGTTAATTCATCTCACAGAGTTACATCTTTTCCTTCAAGAAGCCTTTCGCTAAGGCTGTTCTTGTGGAATTGGAAAAGGGGTATTTAAAAGCCCATAGAGGGCTATGGTGAAAAAGGAAATATCTTCCGTTCAAAACTGGAAAGAAGATTTCTGAGAAACTGCTCTGTGTTCTGTTAATTCATCTCACAGAGTTACATCTTTCCCTTCAAGAAGCCTTTCGCTAAGGCTGTTCTTGTGGAATTGGCAAAGGGATATTTGGAAGCCCATAGAGGGCTATGGTGAAAAAGGAAATATCTTCCGTTCAAAACTGGAAAGAAGCTTTCTGAGAAACTGCTTTGTGTTCTGTTAATTCATCTCACGGAGTTACATCTTTCCCTTCAAGAAGCCTTTCGCTAAGGCTGTTCTTGTGGTATGGGCAAAGGGATATTTGAAAGCCCATAGAGGGCTATGGTGAAAAAGGAAATATCTTCCGTTCAAAACTGGAAAGAAGCTTTCTGAGAAACTGCTCTGTGTTCTGTTAATTCATCTCACAGAGTTACATCTTTCCCTTCAATAAGCCTTTCGTAAGGCTGTTCTTGTGGAATCGGCAAACGGATATTTGGAAGCCCATAGAGGGCTATGGTGAAAAAGGAAATATCTTCCGTTCAAAACAGGAAAGAAGCTTTCTGAGAAACTGCTCTGTGTTCTGTTAATTCATCTCACAGAGTTACATCTTTCCCTTCAAGAAGCCTTTCGCTAAGGCTGTTCTTGTGGAATTGGCAAAGTGATATTTGGAAGCCCATAGAGGGCTATGGTGAAAAAGGAAATATCTACCGTTCAAAACTGGAAAGAAGCTTTCTGAAAAACTGCTCTGTGTTCTGTTAATTCATCTCACAGAGTTACATCTTTCCCTTCAAGAAGCCTTTCGCTAAGGCTGTTCTTGTGGAACTGGCAAAGGGATATTTGGAAGCCCATAGAGGGCTATGGTGAAAAAGGAAATATCTTCCGTTCAAAACTGGAAAGAAGCTTTCTGAGAAACTGCTCTGTGTTCTGTTAATTCATCTCACAGAGTTACATCTTTCCCTTCAAGAAGCCTTTCGCTAAGGCTGTTCTTGTGGAATTGGAAAAGGGGTATTTAGAAGCCCATAGAGGGCTATGGTGAAAAAGGAAATATCTTCCGTTCAAAACTGGAAAGAAGCTTTCTGAGAAACTGCTCTGTGTTCTGTTAATTCATCTCACAGAGTTACATCTTTCCCCTCAAGAAGTCTTTCGCTAAGGCTGTTTTTTGTGGAATTGGCAAAGGGGTATTTGGAAGCCCATAGAGGGCTATGGTGAAAAAGGAAATATCTTCCGTTTAAAACTGGAAAGAAGCTTTCTGAGAAACTGCTCTGTGTTCTGTTAATTCATCTCACAGAGTTACATCTTTCCCTTCAAGAAGCCTTTCGCTAAGGCTGTTCTTGTGGAATTGGCAAAGGGATATTTGGAAGCCCATAGAGCGCTATGGTGAAAAAGGAAATATATTCGGTTCAAAACTGGAAAGAAGCTTTCTGAGAAACTGCTCGGTGTTCTGTTAATTCATCTCATGGAATTACATCTTTCCCTTCAAGAAGCCTTTCGCTAAGGCTGTTCTTGTGGAATTGGCAAAGGGATATTTGAACGCCCATTGAGGGCTATGGTGAAAAAGGAAATATCTTCCGTTCAAAACTCGAAAGAAGCTGTCTGAGAAACTGCTCTGTGTTCTGTTAATTCATCTCACAGAGTTACATCTTTGCCTTCAAGAAGCCTTTCGTAAGGCTCTTCTTGTGGAATTGGCAAAGGGATATTTGGAAGCCCATAGAGGGCTATGGTGAAAAAGGAAATATCTTCCGTTCAAAACTGGAAAGAAGCTTTCTGAGAAACTGCTCTGTGTTCTGTTAATTCATCTCACAGAGTTACATCTTTCCCTTCAAGAAGCCTTTCGCTAACGCTGTTCTTGTGCAATTGGCAAAGTGATATTTGGAATCCCATAGAGGGTTATGGTGAAATAGGAAATATCTACCGTTCAAAACTGGAAAGAAGCTTTCTGAGAAACTGCTCTGTGTTCTGTTAATTCATCTCACAGAGTTACATCTTTCCCTTCAAGAAGCCTTACGCTAAGGCTGTTCTTGTGGAATTTGCAAAGGCATATTTGGAAGCCCATAGAGGGCTATGGTGAAAAAGGAAATATCTTACGCTCAAAACTGGAAAGAAGCTTTCTGAGAAACTGCTCTGTGTTCTGTTAATTCATCTCACAGAGTTACATCTTTCCCTTCAAGAAGCCTTTCGCTAACGCTGTTCTTGTGGAATTGGCAAAGTCATATTTGGAAGCCCATAGAGGGCTATGGGGAAAAAGGAAATATCTTCCGTTCAAAACTGGAAAGAAGCTTTCTGAGAAACTGCTCTGTGTTCTGTTAATTCATCTCACAGAGTTACATCTTTCCCTTCAAGAAGCCTTTCGCTAAGGCTGTTCTTGTGGAATTGGCAAAGGGATATTTGGAAGCCCATAGAGGGCTATGGTGAAAAAGGAAATATCTTCCGTTCAAAACTTGAAAGAAGCTTTCTGAGAAACTGCTCTGTGTTCTGTTAATTCATCTCACATAGTTACATCTTTCCCTTCAAGAAGTCTTTCGCTAAGGCTGTTCTTATGGAATTGGAAAAGGGATATTTAGAAGCCCATAGAGGGCTATGGTGAAAAAGGAAATATCTTCCGTTCAAAACTGGAAAGTAGCTTTCTGAGAAACTGCTCTGTGTTCTTTTAATTCATCTCACAGAGTTACATCTTTCCCTTCAAGAAGCCTTTCGCTATGGCTGTTCTTGTGGAATTGGCAAAGGGATATTTGGAAGCCCATAGAAGGCTATGGTGAAAAAGGAAATATCTTCCGTTCAAAACTGGAAAGAAGCTTTCTGAGAAACTGCTCTGTGTTCTGTTAATTCATCTCACAGAGTTACATCTTTCCCTTCAAGAAGCCTTTCGCTAAGGCTGTTCTTGTGGAATTGGTAAAGAGATACTTGGAAGCCCTTAGAGGGCTATGTTGAAAAAGGAAATATCTTTCGTTGAAAACTGGAAACAATCCTTCTGAGAAACTGCTCTGTGTTCTGTTAATTCATCTCACAGAGTTACATCTTTCCCTTCAAGAAGCCTTTCGCTAAGGCTGTTCTTGTGGAATTGGCAAAGGGATATTTCGAAGCCCATAGAGGGCTATGGTGAAAAAGGAAATATCTTCCGTTCAAAACTGGAAAGAAGCTTTCTGAGAAACTGCTCTGTGTTCTGTTAATTCATCTCACAGAGTTACATGTTTCCCTTCAAGAAGCCTTTCGTAAGGCTGTTCTTGTGGAATTGGCAAAGGGATATTTGGAAGCCCATAGAGGGCTATGGTGAAAAAGGAAATATCTTCCGTTCAAAACTGGAAAGAAGCTTTCTGAGAAACTGCTCTGTGTTCTGTTAATTCATCTCACAGAGTTACATCTTTCCCTTCAAGAAGCCTTTCGCTAAGGCTGTTCTTGTGCAATGGGCAAAGGGATATATGGAAGCCCATAGAGGGCTATGGTTAAAAAGGAAATATCTTCCGTTGAAAACTGGAAAGAAGCTTTCTGAGAAACTGCTCTGTGTTCTGTTAATTCATCTCAAAGAGTTACATCTTTCCCTTCAAGAAGTCTTTCGCTAAGGCTGTTCTTGTGGAATTGGCAAAGGGATATTTGGAAGCCCATAGAGGGCTATGGTGAAAAAGGAAATATCTTCCGTTTAAAACTGGAAAGAAGCTTTCTGAGAAACTGCTCTGTGTTCTGTTAATTCATCTCACAGAGTTACATCTTTCCCTTCAAGAAGCCTTTCGCTAAGGCTGTTCTTGTGGAATTGGCAAAGGGGTATTTGGAAGCCCATAGAAGGCTATGGTGAAAAAGGAAATATCTTCCGTTCAAAACTGGAAAGAAGCTTTCTGAGAAACTGCTCTGTGTTCTGTTAATTCATCTCACAGAGTTACATCTTTCCCTTCAAGAAGCCTTTCGCTAAGGCTGTTCTTGTGGAATTGGTAAAGAGATACTTGGAAGCCCATAGAGGGCTATGTTGAAAAAGGAAATATCTTTCGTTGAAAACTGGAAACAATACTTCTGAGGAACTGCTCTGTGTTCTGTTAATTCATCTCACAGAGTTACATCTTTCCCTTCAAGAAGCCTTTCGTAAGGCTGTTCTTGTGGAATTGGCAAAGGGATATTTGGAAGCCCATTGAGGGCTATGGTGAAAAAAGAAATATCTTCCGTTCAAAACTGGAAAGAAGCTTTCTGAGAAACTGCTCTGTGTTCTGTTAATTCATCTCACAGAGTTACATCTTTCCCTTCAAGAAGCCTTTCGCTAAGGCTGTTCTTGTGGAATTGGCAAAGTGATATTTGGAACCCCTAGAGGGCTATGGTGAAAAAGGAAATATCTACCGTTCAAAACTGGAAAGAAGCTTTCTGAAAAACTGCTCTGTGTTCTGTTAATTCATCTCACAGAGTTACATCTTTCCCTTCAAGAAGCCTTTCGCTAAGTCTGTTCTTGTGGAACTGGCAAAGTGATATTTGGAAGCCCATAGAGGGCTATGGTGAAAAAGGAAATATCTTCCGTTGAAAACTGGAAAGAAGCTTTCTGAGAAACTGCTCTGTGTTCTGTTAATTCATCTCACAGAGTTACATCTTTTCCTTCAAGAAGCCTTTCGCTAAGGCTGTTCTTGTGGAATTGGAAAAGGGGTATTTAAAAGCCCATAGAGGGCTATGGTGAAAAAGGAAATATCTTCCGTTCAAAACTGGAAAGAAGCTTTCTGAGAAACTGCTCTGTGTTCTGTTAATTCATCTCACAGAGTTACATCTTTCCCTTCAAGAAGCCTTTCGCTAAGGCTGTTCTTGTGGAATTGGCAAAGGGATATTTGGAAGCCCATAGAGGGCTATGGTGAAAAAGGAAATATCTTCCGTTCAAAACTGGAAAGAAGCTTTCTGAGAAACTGCTTTGTGTTCTGTTAATTCATCTCACGGAGTTACATCTTTCCCTTCAAGAAGCCTTTCGCTAAGGCTGTTCTTGTGGTATGGGCAAAGGGATATTTGAAAGCCCATAGAGGGCTATGGTGAAAAAGGAAATATCTTCCGTTCAAAACTGGAAAGAAGCTTTCTGAGAAACTGCTCTGTGTTCTGTTAATTCATCTCACAGAGTTACATCTTTCCCTTCAATAAGCCTTTCGTAAGGCTGTTCTTGTGGAATCGGCAAACGGATATTTGGAAGCCCATAGAGGGCTATGGTGAAAAAGGAAATATCTTCCGTTCAAAACAGGAAAGAAGCTTTCTGAGAAACTGCTCTGTGTTCTGTTAATTCATCTCACAGAGTTACATCTTTCCCTTCAAGAAGCCTTTCGCTAAGGCTGTTCTTGTGGAATTGGCAAAGTGATATTTGGAAGCCCATAGAGGGCTATGGTGAAAAAGGAAATATCTACCGTTCAAAACTGGAAAGAAGCTTTCTGAAAAACTGCTCTGTGTTCTGTTAATTCATCTCACAGAGTTACATCTTTCCCTTCAAGAAGCCTTTCGCTAAGGCTGTTCTTGTGGAACTGGCAAAGGGATATTTGGAAGCCCATAGAGGGCTATGGTGAAAAAGGAAATATCTTCCGTTCAAAACTGGAAAGAAGCTTTCTGAGAAACTGCTCTGTGTTCTGCTAATTCATCTCACAGAGTTACATCTTTCCCTTCAAGAAGCCTTTCGCTAAGGCTGTTCTTGTGGAATTGGAAAAGGGGTATTTAGAAGCCCATAGAGGGCTATGGTGAAAAAGGAAATATCTTCCGTTCAAAACTGGAAAGAAGCTTTCTGAGAAACTGCTCTGTGTTCTGTTAATTCATCTCACAGAGTTACATCTTTCCCCTCAAGAAGTCTTTCGCTAAGGCTGTTTTTTGTGGAATTGGCAAAGGGGTATTTGGAAGCCCATAGAGGGCTATGGTGAAAAAGGAAATATCTTCCGTTTAAAACTGGAAAGAAGCTTTCTGAGAAACTGCTCTGTGTTCTGTTAATTCATCTCACAGAGTTACATCTTTCCCTTCAAGAAGACTTTCGCTAAGGCTGTTCTTGTGGAATTGGCAAAGGGATATTTGGAAGCCCATAGAGCGCTATGGTGAAAAAGGAAATATATTCGGTTCAAAACTGGAAAGAAGCTTTCTGAGAAACTGCTCGGTGTTCTGTTAATTCATCTCATGGAATTACATCTTTCCCTTCAAGAAGCCTTTCGCTAAGGCTGTTCTTGTGGAATTGGCAAAGGGATATTTGAACGCCCATTGAGGGCTATGGTGAAAAAGGAAATATCTTCCGTTCAAAACTCGAAAGAAGCTGTCTGAGAAACTGCTCTGTGTTCTGTTAATTCATCTCACAGAGTTACATCTTTGCCTTCAAGAAGCCTTTCGTAAGGCTCTTCTTGTGGAATTGGCAAAGGGATATTTGGAAGCCCATAGAGGGCTATGGTGAAAAAGGAAATATCTTCCGTTCAAAACTGGAAAGAAGCTTTCTGAGAAACTGCTCTGTGTTCTGTTAATTCATCTCACAGAGTTACATCTTTCCCTTCAAGAAGCCTTTCGCTAACGCTGTTCTTGTGCAATTGGCAAAGTGATATTTGGAATCCCATAGAGGGTTATGGTGAAATAGGAAATATCTACCGTTCAAAACTGGAAAGAAGCTTTCTGAGAAACTGCTCTGTGTTCTGTTAATTCATCTCACAGAGTTACATCTTTCCCTTCAAGAAGCCTTACGCTAAGGCTGTTCTTGTGGAATTTGCAAAGGCATATTTGGAAGCCCATAGAGGGCTATGGTGAAAAAGGAAATATCTTACGCTCAAAACTGGAAAGAAGCTTTCTGAGAAACTGCTCTGTGTTCTGTTAATTCATCTCACAGAGTTACATCTTTCCCTTCAAGAAGCCTTTCGCTAACGCTGTTCTTGTGGAATTGGCAAAGTCATATTTGGAAGCCCATAGAGGGCTATGGGGAAAAAGGAAATATCTTCCGTTCAAAACTGGAAAGAAGCTTTCTGAGAAACTGCTCTGTGTTCTGTTAATTCATCTCACAGAGTTACATCTTTCCCTTCAAGAAGCCTTTCGCTAAGGCTGTTCTTGTGGAATTGGCAAAGGGATATTTGGAAGCCCATAGAGGGCTATGGTGAAAAAGGAAATATCTTCCGTTCAAAACTGGAAAGAAGCTTTCTGAGAAACTGCTCTGTGTTCTGTTAATTCATCTCACATAGTTACATCTTTCCCTTCAAGAAGTCTTTCGCTAAGGCTGTTCTTATGGAATTGGAAAAGGGATATTTAGAAGCCCATAGAGGGCTATGGTGAAAAAGGAAATATCTTCCGTTCAAAACTGGAAAGTAGCTTTCTGAGAAACTGCTCTGTGTTCTTTTAATTCATCTCACAGAGTTACATCTTTCCCTTCAAGAAGCCTTTCGCTATGGCTGTTCTTGTGGAATTGGCAAAGGGATATTTGGAAGCCCATAGAAGGCTATGGTGAAAAAGGAAATATCTTCCGTTCAAAACTGGAAAGAAGCTTTCTGAGAAACTGCTCTGTGTTCTGTTAATTCATCTCACAGAGTTACATCTTTCCCTTCAAGAAGCCTTTCGCTAAGGCTGTTCTTGTGGAATTGGTAAAGAGATACTTGGAAGCCCTTAGAGGGCTATGTTGAAAAAGGAAATATCTTTCGTTGAAAACTGGAAACAATCCTTCTGAGAAACTGCTCTGTGTTCTGTTAATTCATCTCACAGAGTTACATCTTTCCCTCCAAGAAGCCTTTCGTAAGGCTGTTCTTGTGGAATTGGCAAAGGGATATTTGGAAGCCCATTGAGGGCTATGGTGAAAAAGGAAATATCTTCCGTTCAAAACTGGAAAGAAGCTTTCTGAGAAACTGCTCTGTGTTCTGTTAATTCATCTCACAGAGTTACATCTTTCCCTTCAAGAAGCCTTTCGCTAAGGCTGTTCTTGTGGAATTGGAAAAGGGGTATTTAGAAGCCCATAGAGGGCTATGGTGAAAAAGGAAATATCTTCCGTTCAAAACTGGAAAGAAGCTTTCTGAGAAACTGCTCTGTGTTCTGTTAATTCATCTCACAGAGTTACATCTTTCCCTTCAAGAAGCCTTTCGCTAAGGCTGTTCTTGTGGAATTGGCAAAGGGATATTTCGAAGCCCATAGAGGGCTATGGTGAAAAAGGAAATATCTTCCGTTCAAAACTGGAAAGAAGCTTTCTGAGAAACTGCTCTGTGTTCTGTTAATTCATCTCACAGAGTTACATGTTTCCCTTCAAGAAGCCTTTCGTAAGGCTGTTCTTGTGGAATTGGCAAAGGGATATTTGGAAGCCCATAGAGGGCTATGGTGAAAAAGGAAATATCTTCCGTTCAAAACTGGAAAGAAGCTTTCTGAGAAACTGCTCTGTGTTCTGTTAATTCATCTCACAGAGTTACATCTTTCCCTTCAAGAAGCCTTTCGCTAAGGCTGTTCTTGTGCAATGGGCAAAGGGATATATGGAAGCCCATAGAGGGCTATGGTTAAAAAGGAAATATCTTCCGTTGAAAACTGGAAAGAAGCTTTCTGAGAAACTGCTCTGTGTTCTGTTAATTCATCTCAAAGAGTTACATCTTTCCCTTCAAGAAGTCTTTCGCTAAGGCTGTTCTTGTGGAATTGGCAAAGGGATATTTGGAAGCCCATAGAGGGCTATGGTGAAAAAGGAAATATCTTCCGTTTAAAACTGGAAAGAAGCTTTCTGAGAAACTGCTCTGTGTTCTGTTAATTCATCTCACAGAGTTACATCTTTCCCTTCAAGAAGCCTTTCGCTAAGGCTGTTCTTGTGGAATTGGCAAAGTCATATTTGGAAGCTCATAGAGGGGTATGGTGAAAAAGGAAATATCTTCCGTTCAAAACTGGAAAGAAGCTTTCTGAGAAACTGCTCTGTGTTCTGTTAATTCATCTCACAGAGTTACATCTTTCCCTTCAAGAAGCCTTTCGCTAAGGCTGTTCTTGTGGAATTGGTAAAGGGATATTTGGAAGCCCATAGAGGTCTATGGTGAAAAAGGAAATATCTTCCGCTCAAAACTGGAAAGAAGCTTTCTGAGAAACTGCTCTGTGTTCTGTAAATTCATCTCACATAGTTACATCTTTCCCTTCAAGAAACCTTTTGCTAAGGCTGTTTTTGGGAATTGGCAAAGTGATATTTGGAAGCCCATAGAGGGCTATGGTGAAAAAGGAAATATCTTCCGTTCAAAACTGGAAAGAAGCTTTCTGAAAAACTGCTCTGTGTTCTGTTAATTCATCTCACAGAGTTACATCTTTCCCTTCAAGAAGCCTTTCGCTAAGGCTGTTCTTGTGGAACTGGCAAAGGGATATTTCGAACCCCTAGAGGGCTATGGTGAAAAAGGAAATATCTTCCGTTCAAAACTGGAAAGAAGCTTTCTGAGAAACTGCTCTGTGTTCTGTTAATTCATCTCACAGAGTTACATCTTTCCCTTCAAGAAGCCTTTCCCTAAGGCTGTTCTTGTGGAATTGGTAAAGGGATATTTGGAAGCCCATAGAGGGCTATGTTGAAAAAGGAAATATCTTCCGTTGAAAACTGGAAACAATCCTTGTGAGAAACTGCTCTGTGTTCTGTTAATTCATCTCACAGAGTTACATCTTTCCCTTCAAGAAGCCTTTCGCTAAGGCTGTTCTTGTGGAATTGGCAAAGGGATATTTGGAAGCCCATAGAGTGCTATGGTGAAAAAGGAAATATCTTCCGTTCAAAACTGGAAAGAAGCTTTCTGAGAAACTGCTCTGTGTTCTGTTAATTCATCTCACAGAGTTACATCTTTCCCTTCAAGAAGCCTTTCGCTAAGGCTGTTCTTGTGGAATTGGCAAAGGGATATTTGGAAGCCCATAGAGCGCTATGGTGAAAAAGGAAATATATTCGGTTCAAAACTGGAAAGAAGCTTTCTGAGAAACTGGTCTGTGTTCTGTTAATTCATCTCATGGAGTTACATCTTTCCCTTCAAGAAGCCTTTGCTAAGGCTGTTCTTGTGGAATTGGCAAAGGGATATTTGAAAGCCAATTGAGGGCTATGGTGAAAAAGGAAATATCTTCCGTTCTAAACTGGAAAGAAGCTGTCTGAGAAACTGCTCTGTGTTCTGTTAATTCATCTCACAGAGTTACATCTTTCCCTTCAAGAAGCCTTTCGTAAGGTTGTTCTTGTGGAACTGGCAAAGGGATATTTGGAAGCCCATAGAGGGCTATGGTGAAAAAGGAAATATCTTCCGTTCAAAACTGGAAAGAAGCTTTCTGAGAAACTGCTCTGTGTTCTGTTAATTCATCTCACAGAGTTACATCTTTCCCTTCAAGAAGCCTTACGCTAAGGCTGTTCTTGTGGAATTTGAAAAGGGATATTTGGAAGCCCATAGAGGGCTATGGTGAAAAAGGAAATATCTTACGCTCAAAACTGGAAAGAAGCTTTCTGAGAAACTGCTCTGTGTTCTGTTAATTCATCTCACAGAGTTACATCTTTCCCTTCAAGAATCCTTTCGCTAAGGCTGTTCTTGTGGAATTGGCAAAGGGATATTTGGAAGCCCATAGAGGGCTATGGTGAAAAAGGAAATATCTTCCGTTCAAAACTGGAAAGAAGCTTTCTGAGAAACTGCTCTGTGTTCTGTTAATTCATCTCACAGAGTTACATCTTTCCCTTCAAGAAGCCTTTCGCTAAGGCTGTTCTTGTGGAATTGGCAAAGGGATATTTGGAAGCCCATAGAAGGCTATGGTGAAAAAGGAAATATCTTCCGTTCAAAACTGGAAAGAAGCTTTCTGAGAAACCGCTCTGTGTTCTGTTAATTCATCTCACAGAGTTACATCTTTCCCTTCAAGAAGTCTTTCGCTAAGGCTGTTCTTGTGGAATTGGTAAAGAGATACTTGGAAGCCCATAGAGGGCTATGTTGAAAAAGGAAATATCTTTCGTTGAAAACTGGAAACAATCCTTCTGAGGAACTGCTCTGTGTTCTGTTAATTCATCTCACAGAGTTACATCTTTCCCTTCAAGAAGCCTTTCGTAAGGCTGTTCTTGTGGAATTGGCAAAGGGATATTTGGAAGCCCATTGAGGGCTATGGTGAAAAAGGAAATATCTTCCGTTCAAAACTGGAAAGAAGCTTTCTGAGAAACTGCTCTGTGTTCTGTTAATTCATCTCACAGAGTTACATCTTTCCCTTCAAGAAGCCTTTCGCTAAGGCTGTTCTTGTGGAATTGGAAAAGGGGTATTTAGGAGCCCATAGAGGGCTATGGTGAAAAAGGAAATATCTTCCGTTCAAAACTGGAAAGAAGCTTTCTGAGAAACTGCTCTGTGTTCTGTTAATTCATCTCACAGAGTTACATCTTTCCCTTCAAGAAGCCTTTGGCTAAGGCTGTTCTTGTGGAATTGGCAAAGGGATATTTCGAAGCCCATAGAGGGCTATGGTGAAAAAGGAAATATCTACCGTTCAAAACTGGAAAGAAGCTTTCTGAAAAACTGCTCTGTGTTCTGTTAATTCATCTCACAGTGTTACATCTTTCCCTTCAAGAAGCCTTTCGCTAAGGCTGTTCTTGTGGAACTGGCAAAGGGATATTTGGAAGCCCATAGAGGGCTATGGTGAAAAAGGAAATATCTTCCGTTCAGAACTGGAAAGAAGATTTCTGAGAAACTGCTCTGTGTTCTGTTAATTCATCTCACAGAGTTACATCTTTCCCTTCAAGAAGCCTTTCGCTAAGGCTGTTCTTGTGGAATTGGAAAAGGGGTATTTAGAAGCCCATAGAGGGCTATGGTGAAAAAGGAAATATCTTCCGTTCAAAACTGGAAAGAAGCTTTCTGAGAAACTGCTCTGTGTTCTGTTAATTCATCTCACAGAGTTACATCTTTCCCTTCAAGAAGCCTTTCGCTAAGGCTGTTCTTGTGGAATTGGCAAAGGGATATTTCGAAGCCCATAGAGGGCTATGGTGAAAAAGGAAATATCTTCCGTTCAAAAGTGGAAAGAAGCTTTCTGAGAAACTGCTCTGTGTTCTGTTAATTCATCTCACAGAGTTACATCTTTCCCTTCAAGAAGCCTTTCTCTAAGGCTGTTCTTGTGGAATTGGTAAAGGGATATTTGGAAGCCCATAGAGGGCTATGTTGAAAAAGGAAATATCTTCCGTTGAAAACTGGAAACAATCCTTTTGAGAAACTGCTCTGTGTTCTGTTAATTCATCTCACAGAGTTACATCTTTCCCTTCAAGAAGCCTTTCGCTAAGGCTGTTCTTGTGGAATTGGCAAAGTCATATTTGGAAGCCCATAGAGGGCTATGGGGAAAAAGGAAATATCTTCCGTTCAAAACTGGAAAGAAGCTTTCTGAGAAACTGCTCTGTGTTCTGTTAATTCATCTCACAGAGTTACATCTTTCCCTTCAAGAAGCCTTTCGCTAAGGCTGTTCTTGTGGAATTGGAAAAGGGGTATTTAGAAGCCCATAGAGGGCTATGGTGAAAAAGGAAATATCTTCCGTTCAAAACTGGAAAGAAGCTTTCTGAGAAACTGCTCTGTGTTCTGTTAATTCATCTCACAGAGTTACATCTTTCCCTTCAAGAAGCCTTTCGCTAAGGCTGTTGTTGTGGAATTGGCAAAGGGATATTTCGAAGCCCATAGAGGGCTATGGTGAAAAAGGAAATATCTTCCGTTCAAAACTGGAAAGAAGCTTTCTGAGAAACTGCTCTGTGTTCTGTTAATTCATCTCACAGAGTTACATCTTTCCCTTCAAGAAGTCTTTCGCTAAGACTGTTCTTGTGGAATTGGTAAAGGGATATTTGGAAGCCCATAGAGGGCTATGGTGTAAAAGGAAATATTTTCCGTTTAAAACTGGAAACAATCCTTTTGAGAAACTGCTCTGTGTTCTGTTAATTCATCTCACAGAGTTACATCTTTCCCTTCAAGAAGCCTTTCGCTAAGGCTGTTCTTGTGGAATTGGCAAAGGGATATTTGGAAGCCCATTGAGGGCTATGGTGAAAAAGGAAATATCTTCCGTTCAAAACTGGAAAGAAGCTGCCTGAGAAACTGCTCTGTGTTCTGTTAATTCATCTCACAGAGTTACATCTTTCCCTTCAAGAAGCCTTTCTTAAGGCTGTTCTTGTGGAATTGGCAAAGGGATATTTGGAAGCCCATAGAGGGCTATGGTGAAAAAGGAAATATCTTCCGTTCAAAACTGGAAAGAAGCTTTCTGAGAAACTGCTCTGTGTTCTGTTAATTCATCTCACATAGTTACATCTTTCCCTTCAAGAAGTCTTTCGCTAAGGCTGTTCTTATGGAATTGGAAAAGGGATATTTAGAAGCTCATAGAGGGCTATGGTGAAAAAGGAAATATCTTCCGTTGAAAACTGGAAAGTAGCTTTCTGAGAAACTGCTCTGTGTTCTGTTAATTCATCTCACAGAGTTACATCTTTCCCTTCAAGAAGCCTTTCGCTAAGGCTGTTCTTGTGAAATTAGCAAAGGGATATTTCGAAGCCCATAGAAGGCTATGGTGAAAAAGGAAATATCTTCCGTTCAAAACTGGAAAGAAGCTTTCTGAGAAACTGCTCTGTGTTCTGTTAATTCATCTCACAGAGTTACATCTTTCCCTTCAAGAAGCCTTTCGCTGAGGCTGTTCTTGTGGAATTGGTAAAGAGATACTTGGAAGCCCTTAGAGGGCTATGTTGAAAAAGGAAATATCTTTCGTTGAAAACTGGAAACAATCATTCTGAGAAACTGCTCTGTGTTCTGTTAATTCATCTCACAGAGTTACATCTTTCCCTTCAAGAAGCCTTTCGTAAGGCTGTTCTTGTGGAATTGGCAAAGGGATATTTGGAAGCCCATTGAGGGCTATGGTGAAAAAGGAAATATCTTCCGTTCAAAACTGGAAAGAAGCTTTCTGAGAAACTGCTCTGTGTTCTGTTAATTCATCTCACAGAGTTACATCTTTCCCTTCAAGAAGCCTTTCGCTAAGGCTGTTCTTGTGGAATTGAAAAAGGGGTATTTAGAAGCCCATAGAGGGCTATGGTGAAAAAGGAAATATCTTCCGTTCAAAACTGG
This sequence comes from Chlorocebus sabaeus, assembly GCF_047675955.1. NCBI lineage: Eukaryota > Metazoa > Chordata > Mammalia > Primates > Cercopithecidae > Chlorocebus > Chlorocebus sabaeus. Next base: position 748,954 of record NW_027327925.1, on the reverse strand, counting down.
AAAGAAGCTTTCTGAGAAACTGCTCTGTGTTCTGTTAATTCATCTCACAGAGTTACATCTTTCCCTTCAAGAAGCCTTTCGCTAAGGCTGTTCTTGTGGAATTGGCAAAGGGATATTTCGAAGCCCATAGAGGGCTATGGTGAAAAAGGAAATATCTTCCGTTCAAAACTGGAAAGAAGCTTTCTGAGAAACTGCTCTGTGTTCTGTTAATTCATCTCACAGCGTTACATCTTTCCCTACAAGAAGCCTTTTGCTAAGGTTGTTCTTGTGGAATTGGCAAAGGGATATTTGGAAGCCCATAGAAGGCTATGGTGAAAAAGGAAATATCTTCCGTTCAAAACTGGAAAGAAGCTTTCTGAGAAACTGCTCTGTGTTCTGTAAATTCATCTCACAGAGTTACATCTTTCCCTTCAAGAAGCCTTTCGCTAAGGCTGTTCTTGTGGAATTGGTAAAGAGATACTTGGAAGCCCATAGAGGGCTATGTTGAAAAAGGAAATATCTATCGTTGAAAACTGGAAACAATCCTTCTGAGGAACTGCTCTGTGTTCTGTTAATTCATCTCACAGAGTTACATCTTTCCCTTCAAGAAGCCTTTCGTAAGGCTGTTCTTGTGGAATTGGCAAAGGGATATTTGGAAGCCCATAGAGGGCTATGGTGAAAAAGGAAATATCTTCGGTTCAAAACTGGAAAGAAGCTTTCTGAGAAACTGCTCTGTGTTCTGTTAATTCATCTCACAGAGTTACATCTTTCCCTTCAAGAAGCCTTTCGCTAAGGCTGTTCTTGTGGAATTGGCAAAGTGATATTTGGAAGCCCATAGAGGGCTATGGTGAAAAAGGAAATATCTACCGTTCAAAACTGGAAAGAAGCTTTCTGAAAAACTGCTCTGTGTTCTGTTAATTCATCTCACAGTGTTACATCTTTCCCTTCAAGAAGCCTTTCGCTAAGGCTGTTCTTGTAGAACTGGCAAAGGGATATTTGGAAGCCCATAGAGGGCTATGGTGAAAAAGGAAATATCTTCCGTTCAAAACTGGAAAGAAGCTTTCTGAGAAACTGCTCTGTGTTCTGTTAATTCATCTCACAGAGTTACATCTTTCCCTTCAAGAAGCCTTTCGCTAAGGCTGTTCTTGTGGAATTGGAAAAGGGGTATTTAGAAGCCCATAGAGGGCTATGGTGAAAAAGGAAATATCTTCCGTTCAAAACTGGAAAGAAGCTTTCTGAGAAACTGCTCTGTGTTCTGTAAATTCATCTCACAGAGTTACATCTTTCCCTTCAAGAAGCCTTTCGCTAAGGCTGTTCTTGTGGAATTGGTAAAGAGATACTTGGAAGCCCATAGAGGGCTATGTTGAAAAAGGAAATATCTATCGTTGAAAACTGGAAACAATCCTTCTGAGGAACTGCTCTGTGTTCTGTTAATTCATCTCACAGAGTTACATCTTTCCCTTCAAGAAGCCTTTCGTAAGGCTGTTCTTGTGGAATTGGCAAAGGGATATTTGGAAGCCCATAGAGGGCTATGGTGAAAAAGGAAATATCTTCGGTTCAAAACTGGAAAGAAGCTTTCTGAGAAACTGCTCTGTGTTCTGTTAATTCATCTCACAGAGTTACATCTTTCCCTTCAAGAAGCCTTTCGCTAAGGCTGTTCTTGTGGAATTGGCAAAGTGATATTTGGAAGCCCATAGAGGGCTATGGTGAAAAAGGAAATATCTACCGTTCAAAACTGGAAAGAAGCTTTCTGAAAAACTGCTCTGTGTTCTGTTAATTCATCTCACAGTGTTACATCTTTCCCTTCAAGAAGCCTTTCGCTAAGGCTGTTCTTGTAGAACTGGCAAAGGGATATTTGGAAGCCCATAGAGGGCTATGGTGAAAAAGGAAATATCTTCCGTTCAAAACTGGAAAGAAGCTTTCTGAGAAACTGCTCTGTGTTCTGTTAATTCATCTCACAGAGTTACATCTTTCCCTTCAAGAAGCCTTTCGCTAAGGCTGTTCTTGTGGAATTGGAAAAGGGGTATTTAGAAGCCCATAGAGGGCTATGGTGAAAAAGGAAATATCTTCCGTTCAAAACTGGAAAGAAGCTTTCTGAGAAACTGCTCTGTGTTCTGTTAATTCATCTCACAGAGTTGCATCTTTCCCTTCAAGAAGCCTTTCGCTAAGGCTGTTCTTGTGGAATTGGCAAAGGGATATTTCGAAGCCCATAGAGGGCTACGGTGAAAAAGGAAATATCTTCCTTTCAAAACTGGAAAGAAGCTTTCTGAGAAACTGCTCTGTTTTCTGTTAATTCATCTCACAGAGTTACATCTTTCCCTTCAAGAAGCCTTTCGCTAAGGCTGTTCTTGTGGAATTGGTAAAGGGATATTTGAAAGCCCATAGAGGGCTATGTTGAAAAAGGAAATAACTTCCGTTGAAAACTGGAAACAATCCTTTTGAGAAACTGCTCTGTGTTCTGTTAATTCATCTCACAGAGTTACATCTTTCCCTTCAAGAAGCCTTTCGCTAAGGCTGTTCTTGTGGAATTGAAAAAGGGGTATTTAGAAGCCCCTAGAGGGCTATGGTGAAAAAGGAAATATCTTCCGTTCAAAACTGGAAAGAAGCTTTCTGAGAAACTGCTCTGTGTTCTGTAAATTCATCTCACAGAGTTACATCTTTCCCTTCAAGAAGCCTTTCGCTAAGGCTGTTCTTGTGGAATTGGTAAAGAGATACCTGGAAGCCCATAGAGGGCTATGTTGAAAAAGGAAATATCTATCGTTGAAAACTGGAAACAATCCTTCTGAGGAACTGCTCTGTGTTCTGTTAATTCATCTCACAGAGTTACATCTTTCCCTTCAAGAAGCCTTTCGCTAAGGCTGTTCTTGTGGAATTGGAAAAGGGGTATTTAGAAGCCCATAGAGGGCTATGGTGAAAAAGGAAATATCTTCCGTTCAAAACTGGAAAGAAGCTTTCTGAGAAACTGCTCTGTGTTCTGTTAATTCATCTCACAGAGTTACATCTTTCCCTTCAAGAAGCCTTTCGCTAAGGCTGTTCTTGTGGAATTGGCAAAGGGATATTTGGAAGCCCATAGAGGGCTATGGTGAAAAAGGAAATATCTTCCGTTCAAAACTGGAAAGAAGCTTTCTGAGAAACTGCTCTGTGTTCTGTTAATTCATCTCACATAGTTACATCTTTCCCTTCAAGAAGTCTTTCGCTAAGGCTGTTCTTATGGAATTGGAAAAGGGATATTTAGAAGCCCATAGAGGGCTATGGTGAAAAAGGAAATATCTTCCGTTCAAAACTGGAAAGTAGATTTCTGAGAAACTGCTCTGTGTTCTTTTAATTCATCTCACAGAGTTACATCTTTCCCTTCAAGAAGCCTTTCGCTATGGCTGTTCTTGTGGAATTGGAAAAGGGGTATTTAGAAGCCCATAGAGGGCTATGGTGAAAAAGGAAATATCTTCCGTTCAAAACTGGAAAGAAGCTTTCTGAGAAACTGCTCTGTGTTCTGTTAATTCATCTCACAGAGTTACATCTTTCCCTTCAAGAAGCCTTTCGCTAAGGCTGTTCTTGTGGAATTGGCAAAGGGATATTTGGAAGCCCATAGAGGGCTATGGTGAAAAAGGAAATATCTACCGTTCAAAACTGGAAAGAAGCTTTCTGAAAAACTGCTCTGTGTTCTGTTAATTCATCTCACAGAGTTACATCTTTCCCTTCAAGAAGCCTTTCGCTAAGTCTGTTCTTTTGGAACTGGCAAAGGGATATTTGGAAGCCCATAGAGGGCTATGGTGAAAAAGGAAATATCTTCCGTTCAAAACTGGAAAGAAGCTTTCTGAGAAACTGCTCTGTGTTCTGTTAATTCATCTCACAGAGTTGCATCTTTCCCTTCAAGAAGCCTTTCGCTAAGGCTGTTCTTGTGGAATTGGCAAAGGGATATTTGGAAGCCCATAGAGGGCTATGGTGAAAAAGGAAATATCTTCCGTTCAAAACTGGAAAGAAGCTTTCTGAGAAACTGCTCTGTGTTCTGTTAATTCATCTCACGGAGTTACATCTTTCCCTTCAAGAAGCCTTTCGCTAAGGCTGTTCTTGTGGAATTGGCAAAGGGATATTTGAAAGCCCATAGAGGGCTATGGTGAAAAAGGAAATATCTTCCGATCAAAACTGGAAAGAAGCTTTCTGAGAAACTGCTCTGTGTTCTGTTAATTCATCTCACAGAGTTACATCTTTCCCTTCAAGAAGCCTTTCGTAAGGCTGTTCTTGTGGAATTGGCAAAGGGATATTTGGAAGCCCATAGAGGGCTATGGTGAAAAAGGAAATATCTTCGGTTCAAAACTGGAAAGAAGCTTTCTGAGAAACTGCTCTGTGTTCTGTTAATTCATCACACAGAGTTACATCTTTCCCTTCAAGAAGCCTTTGGCTAAGGCTGTTCTTGTGGAATTGGCAAAGTGATATTTGGAAGCCCATAGAGGGCTATGGTGAAAAAGGAAATATCTACCGTTCAAAACTGGAAAGAAGCTTTCTGAAAAACTGCTCTGTGTTCTGTTAATTCATCTCACAGTGTTACATCTTTCCCTTCAAGAAGCCTTTCGCTAAGGCTGTTCTTGTGGAACTGGCAAAGGGATATTTGGAAGCCCATAGAGGGCTATGGTGAAAAAGGAAATATCTTCCGTTCAAAACTGGAAAGAAGCTTTCTGAGAAACTGCTCTGTGTTCTGTTAATTCATCTCACAGAGTTACATCTTTCCCTTCAAGAAGCCTTTCGCTAAGGCTGTTCTTGTGGAATTGGAAAAGGGGTATTTAGAAGCCCATAGAGGGCTATGGTGAAAAAGGAAATATCTTCCGTTCAAAACTGGAAAGAAGCTTTCTGAGAAACTGCTCTGTGTTCTGTTAATTCATCTCACAGAGTTACATCTTTCCCTTCAAGAAGCCTTTCGCTAAGGCTGTTCTTGTGGAATTGGCAAAGGGATATTTCGAAGCCCATAGAGGGCTATGGTGAAAAAGGAAATATCTTCCGTTCAAAACTGGAAAGAAGCTTTCTGAGAAACTGCTCTGTGTTCTGTTAATTCATCTCACAGAGTTACATCTTTCCCTTCAAGAAGCCTTTCTCTAAGGCTGTTCTTGTGGAATTGGTAAAGGGATATTTGGAAGCCCATAGAGGGCTATGTTGAAAAAGGAAATATCTTCCGTTGAAAACTGGAAACAATCCTTTTGAGAAACTGCTCTGTGTTCTGTTAATTCATCTCACAGAGTTACATCTTTCCCTTCAAGAAGCCTTTCGCTAAGGCTGTTCTTGTGGAATTGGCAAAGGGATATTTGGAAGCCCATAGAGGGCTATGGTGAAAAAGGAAATATCTTCCGTTCAAAACTGGAAATTAGCTTTCTGAGAAACTGCTCTGTGTTCTGTTAATTCATCTCACAGAGTTACATCTTTCCTTTCAAGAAGTCTTTCGCTAAGGCTGTTCTTGTGGAATTGGCAAAGGGATATTTGGAAGCCCATAGAGGGCTATGGTGAAAAAGGAAATATCTTCCGTTTAAAACTGGAAAGAAGCTTTCTGAGAAACTGCTCTGTGTTCTGTTAATTCATCTCACAGAGTTACATCTTTCCCTTCAAGAAGCCTTTCGCTAAGGCTGTTCTTGTGGAATTGGCAAAGGGATATTTGGAAGCCCATAGAGCGCTATGGTGAAAAAGGTAATATATTCGGTTCAAAACTGGAAAGAAGCTTTCTGAGAAACTGCTCTGTGTTCTGTTAATTCATCTCATGGAGTTACATCTTTCCCTTCAAGAAGCCTTTCGCTAAGGCTGTTCTTGTGGAATTGGTAAAGAGATACTTGGAAGCCCTTAGAGGGCTATGTTGAAAAAGGAAATATCTTTCGTTGAAAACTGGAAACAATCATTCTGAGAAACTGCTCTGTGTTCTGTTAATTCATCTCACAGAGTTACATCTTTCCCTTCAAGAAGCCTTTCGCTAAGGCTGTTCTTGTGGAATTGAAAAAGGGGTATTTAGAAGCCCATAGAGGGCTATGGTGAAAAAGGAAATATCTTCCGTTCAAAACTGGAAAGAAGCTTTCTGAGAAACTGCTCTGTGTTCTGTTAATTCATCTCACAGAGTTACATCTTTCCCTTCAAGAAGCCTTTCGCTAAGGCTGTTCTTGTGGAATTGGCAAAGGGATATTTCGAAGCCCATAGAGGGCTATGGTGAAAAAGGAAATATCTTCCGTTCAAAACTGGAAAGAAGCTTTCTGAGAAACTGCTCTGTGTTCTGTTAATTCATCTCACAGCGTTACATCTTTCCCTACAAGAAGCCTTTCGCTAAGGTTGTTCTTGTGGAATTGGCAAAGGGATATTTGGAAGCCCATAGAAGGCTATGGTGAAAAAGGAAATATCTTCCGTTCAAAACTGGAAAGAAGCTTTCTGAGAAACTGCTCTGTGTTCTGTAAATTCATCTCACAGAGTTACATCTTTCCCTTCAAGAAGCCTTTCGCTAAGGCTGTTCTTGTGGAATTGGTAAAGAGATACTTGGAAGCCCATAGAGGGCTATGTTGAAAAAGGAAATATCTATCGTTGAAAACTGGAAACAATCCTTCTGAGGAACTGCTCTGTGTTCTGTTAATTCATCTCACAGAGTTACATCTTTCCCTTCAAGAAGCCTTTCGTAAGGCTGTTCTTGTGGAATTGGCAAAGGGATATTTGGAAGCCCATTGAGGGCTATGGTGAAAAAGGAAATATCTTCCGTTCAAAACTGGAAAGAAGCTTTCTGAGAAACTGCTCTGTGTTCTGTTAATTCATCTCACAGAGTTACATCTTTCCCTTCAAGAAGCCTTTCGCTAAGGCTGTTCTTGTGGAATTGGAAAAGGGGTATTTAGAAGCCCATAGAGGGCTATGGTGAAAAAGGAAATATCTTCCGTTCAAAACTGGAAAGAAGCTTTCTGAGAAACTGCTCTGTGTTCTGTTAATTCATCTCACAGAGTTACATCTTTCCCTTCAAGAAGCCTTTCGCTAAGGCTGTTCTTGTGGAATTGGCAAAGTGATATTTGGAATCCCATAGAGGGCTATGGTGAAAAAGGAAATATCTACCGTTCAAAACTGGAAAGAAGCTTTCTGAAAAACTGCTCTGTGTTCTGTTAATTCATCTCACAGAGTTACATCTTTCCCTTCAAGAAGCCTTTCGCTAAGTCTGTTCTTGTGGAACTGGCAAAGGGATATTTGGAAGCCCATAGAGGGCTATGGTGAAAAAGGAAATATCTTCCGTTCAAAACTGGAAAGAAGCTTTCTGAGAAACTGCTCTGTGTTCTGTTAATTCATCTCACAGAGTTACATCTTTCCCTTCAAGAAGCCTTTCGCTAAGGCTGTTCTTGTGGAATTGGAAAAGGGGTATTTAGAAGCCCATAGAGGGCTATGGTGAAAAAGGAAATATCTTCCGTTCAAAACTGGAAAGAAGCTTTCTGAGAAACTGCTCTGTGTTCTGTAAATTCACCTCACAGAGTTACATCTTTCCCTTCCATGAGCCTTTCGCTAAGGCTGTTCTTGTGGAATTGGCAAAGGGATATTTCGAAGCCCGTAGAGGGCTATGGTGAAAAAGGAAATATCTTCGGTTCAAAACTGGAAAGAAGCTTTCTGAGAAACTGCTCTGTGTTCTGTTAATTCATCTCACAGAGTTACATCTTTCCCTTCAAGAAGCCTTTCGCTAAGGCTGTTCTTGTGGAATTGGCAAAGTGATATTTGGAAGCCCATAGAGGGCTATGGTGAAAAAGGAAATATCTACCGTTCAAAACTGGAAAGAAGCTTTCTGAAAAACTGCTCTGTGTTCTGTTAATTCATCTCACAGAGTTACATCTTTCCCTTCAAGAAGCCTTTCGCTAAGTCTGTTCTTGTGGAACTGGCAAAGGGATATTTGGAAGCCCATAGAGGGCTATGGTGAAAAAGGAAATATCTTCCGTTCAAAACTGGAAAGAAGCTTTCTGAGAAACTGCTCTGTGTTCTGTTAATTCATCTCACAGAGTTACATCTTTTCCTTCAAGAAGCCTTTCGCTAAGGCTGTTCTTGTGGAATTGGAAAAGGGGTATTTAAAAGCCCATAGAGGGCTATGGTGAAAAAGGAAATATCTTCCGTTCAAAACTGGAAAGAAGCTTTCTGAGAAACTGCTCTGTGTTCTGTTAATTCATCTCACAGAGTTACATCTTTCCCTTCAAAAGCCTTTCGCTCAGGCTGTTCTTGTGGAATTGGCAAAGGGATATTTCGAAGCCCATAGAGGGCTATGGTGAAAAAGGAAATATCTTCCGTTCAAAACTGGAAAGAAGCTTTCTGAGAAACTGCTGTGTGTTCTGTTAATTCATCTCACAGAGTTACATCTTTCCCTTCAAGAAGCCTTTCGCTAAGGCTGTTCTTGTGGAATTGGCAAAGGGATATTTGGAAGCCCATAGAGGGCTAAGGTGAAAAAGGAAATATCTTCCGTTCAAAACTGGAAAGAAGCTTTCTGAGAAACTGCTCTGTGTTCTGTTAATTCATCTTACGGAGTTACATCTTTCCCTTCAAGAAGCCTTTCGCTAAGGCTGTTCTTGTGGAATTGGCAAAGGGATATTTGAAAGCCCATAGAGGGCTAGGGTGAAAAAGGAAATATCTTCCGTTCAAAACAGGAAAGAAGCTTTCTGAGAAACTGCTCTGTGTTCTGTTAATTCATCTCACAGAGTTACATCTTTCCCTTCAAGAAGCCTTTCGTAAGGCTGTTGTTGTGGTATTGGCAAAGGGATATTTGGAAGCCCATAGAGGGCTATGGTGAAAAAGGAAATATCTTCGTTTCAAAACTGGAAAGAAGCTTTCTGAGAAACTGCTCTGTGTTCTGTTAATTCATCTCACAGAGTTACATCTTTCCCTTCAAGAAGCCTTTCGCTAAGGCTGTTCTTGTGGAATTGGCAAAGTGATATTTGGAAGCCGATAGAGGGCTATGGTGAAAAAGGAAATATCTACCGTTCAAAACTGGAAAGAAGCTTTCTGAAAAACTGCTCTGTGTTCTGTTAATTCATCTCACAGTGTTACATCTTTCCCTTCAAGAAGCCTTTCGCTAAGGCTGTTCTTGTGGAATTGGCAAAGGGATATTTGAAAGCCCATAGAGGGCTATGGTGAAAAAGGAAATATCTTCCGTTCAAAACTGGAAAGAAGCTTTCTGAGAAACTGCTCTGTGTTCTGTTAATTCATCTCACAGAGTTACATCTTTCCCTTCAAGAAGCCTTTCGTAAGGCTGTTCTTGTGGAATTGGCAAAGGGATATTTGGAAGCCCATAGAGGGCTATGGTGAAAAAGGAAATATCTTCGGTTCAAAACTGGAAAGAAGCTTTCTGAGAAACTGCTCTGTGTTCTGTTAATTCATCTCACAGAGTTACATCTTTCCCTTCAAGAAGCCTTTGGCTAAGGCTGTTCTTGTGGAATTGGCAAAGTGATATTTGGAAGCCCATAGAGGGCTATGGTGAAAAAGGAAATATCTACCGTTCAAAACTGGAAAGAAGCTTTCTGAAAAACTGCTCTGTGTTCTGTTAATTCATCTCACAGTGTTACATCTTTCCCTTCAAGAAGCCTTTCGCTAAGGCTGTTCTTGTGGAACTGGCAAAGGGATATTTGGAAGCCCATAGAGGGCTATGGTGAAAAAGGAAATATCTTCCGTTCAAAACTGGAAAGAAGCTTTCTGAGAAACTGCTCTGTGTTCTGTTAATTCATCTCACAGAGTTACATCTTTCCCTTCAAGAAGCCTTTCGCTAAGGCTGTTCTTGTGGAATTGGAAAAGGGGTATTTAGAAGCCCAAAGAGGGCTATGGTGAAAAAGGAAATATCTTCCGTTCAAAACTGGAAAGAAGCTTTCTGAGAAACTGCTCTGTGTTCTGTTAATTCATCTCACAGAGTTACATCTTTCCCTTCAAGAAGCCTTTCGCTAAGGCTGTTCTTGTGGAATTGGCAAAGGGATATTTCGAAGCCCATAGAGGGCTATGGTGAAAAAGGAAATATCTTCCGTTCAAAACAGGAAAGAAGCTTTCTGAGAAACTGCTCTGTGTTCTGTTAATTCATCTCACAGAGTTACATCTTTCCCTTCAAGAAGCCTTTCTCTAAGGCTGTTCTTGTGGAATTGGTAAAGGGATATTTGGAAGCCCATAGAGGGCTATGTTGAAAAAGGAAATATCTTCCGTTGAAAACTGGAAACAATCCTTTTGAGAAACTGCTCTGTGTTCTGTTAATTCATCTCACAGAGTTACATCTTTCCCTTCAAGAAGCCTTTCGTAAGGCTGTTCTTGTGGAATTGGCAAAGGGATATTTGGAAGCCCATAGAGGGCTATGGTGAAAAAGGAAATATCTTCCGTTCAAAACTGGAAAGAAGCTTTCTGAGAAACTGCTCTGTGTTCTCTTAATTCATCTCACAGAGTTACATCTTTCCCTTCAAGAAGCCTTTCGCTAAGGCTGTTCTTGTGGAATTGGCAAAGTCATATTTGGAAGCCCATAGAGGGCTATGGGGAAAAAGGAAATATCTTCCGTTCAAAACTGGAAAGAAGCTTTCTGAGAAACTGCTCTGTGTTCTGTTAATTCATCTCACAGAGTTACATCTTTCCCTTCAATAAGCCTTTCGCTAAGGCTGTTCTTCTGGAATTGGCAAAGGGATATTTGGAAGCCCATAGAGGGCTATGGTGAAAAAGGAAATATCTTCCGTTCAAAACTGGAAAGAAGCTTTCTGAGAAACTGCTCTGTGTTCTGTTAATTCATCTCACATAGTTACATCTTTCCCTTCAAGAAGTCTTTCGCTAAGGCTGTTCTTATGGAATTGGAAAAGGGATATTTAGAAGCCCATAGAGGGCTATGGTGAAAAAGGAAATATCTTCCGTTCAAAACTGGAAAGTAGCTTTCTGAGAAACTGCTCTGTGTTCTGTTAATTCATCTCACAGAGTTACATCTTTCCCTTCAAGAAGCCTTTCGCTAAGGCTGTTCTTGTGGAATTGGCAAAGGGATATTTGGAAGCCCATAGAAGGCTATGGTGAAAAAGGAAATATCTTCCGTTCAAAACTGGAAAGAAGCTTTCTGAGAAACTGCTCTGTGTTCTGTTAATTCATCTCACAGAGTTACATCTTTCCCTTCAAGAAGCCTTTCGCTAAGGCTGTTCTTGTGGAATTGGTAAAGAGATACTTGGAAGCCCTTAGAGGGCTATGTTGAAAAAGGAAATATCTTTCGTTGAAAACTGGAAACAATCATTCTGAGAAACTGCTCTGTGTTCTGTTAATTCATCTCACAGAGTTACATCTTTCCCTTCAAGAAGCCTTTCGTAAGGCTGTTCTTGTGGAATTGGCAAAGGGATATTTGGAAGCCCATTGAGGGCTATGGTGAAAAAGGAAATATCTTCCGTTCAAAACTGGAAAGAAGCTTTCTGAGAAACTGCTCTGTGTTCTGTTAATTCATCTCACAGAGTTACATCTTTCCCTTCAAGAAGCCTTTCGCTAAGGCTGTTCTTGTGGAATTGAAAAAGGGGTATTTAGAAGCCCATAGAGGGCTATGGTGAAAAAGGAAATATCTTCCGTTCAAAACTGGAAAGAAGCTTTCTGAGAAACTGCTCTGTGTTCTGTTAATTCATCTCACAGAGTTACATCTTTCCCTTCAAGAAGCCTTTCGCTAAGGCTGTTCTTGTGGAATTGGCAAAGGGATATTTCGAAGCCCATAGAGGGCTATGGTGAAAAAGGAAATATCTTCCGTTCAAAACTGGAAAGAAGCTTTCTGAGAAACTGCTCTGTGTTCTGTTAATTCATCTCACAGCGTTACATCTTTCCCTACAAGAAGCCTTTCGCTAAGGTTGTTCTTGTGGAATTGGCAAAGGGATATTTGGAAGCCCATAGAAGGCTATGGTGAAAAAGGAAATATCTTCCGTTCAAAACTGGAAAGAAGCTTTCTGAGAAACTGCTCTGTGTTCTGTAAATTCATCTCACAGAGTTACATCTTTCCCTTCAAGAAGCCTTTCGCTAAGGCTGTTCTTGTGGAATTGGTAAAGAGATACTTGGAAGCCCATAGAGGGCTATGTTGAAAAAGGAAATATCTATCGTTGAAAACTGGAAACAATCCTTCTGAGGAACTGCTCTGTGTTCTGTTAATTCATCTCACAGAGTTACATCTTTCCCTTCAAGAAGCCTTTCGTAAGGCTGTTCTTGTGGAATTGGCAAAGGGATATTTGGAAGCCCATTGAGGGCTATGGTGAAAAAGGAAATATCTTCCGTTCAAAACTGGAAAGAAGCTTTCTGAGAAACTGCTCTGTGTTCTGTTAATTCATCTCACAGAGTTACATCTTTCCCTTCAAGAAGCCTTTCGCTAAGGCTGTTCTTGTGGAATTGGAAAAGGGGTATTTAGAAGCCCATAGAGGGCTATGGTGAAAAAGGAAATATCTTCCGTTCAAAACTGGAAAGAAGCTTTCTGAGAAACTGCTCTGTGTTCTGTTAATTCATCTCACAGAGTTACATCTTTCCCTTCAAGAAGCCTTTCGCTAAGGCTGTTCTTGTGGAATTGGCAAAGTGATATTTGGAATCCCATAGAGGGCTATGGTGAAAAAGGAAATATCTACCGTTCAAAACTGGAAAGAAGCTTTCTGAAAAACTGCTCTGTGTTCTGTTAATTCATCTCACAGAGTTACATCTTTCCCTTCAAGAAGCCTTTCGCTAAGTCTGTTCTTGTGGAACTGGCAAAGGGATATTTGGAAGCCCATAGAGGGCTATGGTGAAAAAGGAAATATCTTCCGTTCAAAACTGGAAAGAAGCTTTCTGAGAAACTGCTCTGTGTTCTGGTAATTCATCTCACAGAGTTACATCTTTCCCTTCAAGAAGCCTTTCGCTAAGGCTGTTCTTGTGGAATTGGAAAAGGGGTATTTAGAAGCCCATAGAGGGCTATGGTGAAAAAGGAAATATCTTCCGTTCAAAACTGGAAAGAAGCTTTCTGAGAAACTGCTCTGTGTTCTGTAAATTCACCTCACAGAGTTACATCTTTCCCTTCCATGAGCCTTTCGCTAAGGCTGTTCTTGTGGAATTGGAAAAGGGGTATTTAGAAGCCCATAGAGGGCTATGGTGAAAAAGGAAATATCTTCCGTTCAAAACTGGAAAGAAGCTTTCTGAGAAACTGCTCTGTGTTCTGTTAATTCATCTCACAGAGTTACATCTTTCCCTTCAAGAAGCCTTTCGCTAAGGCTGTTCTTGTGGAATTGGCAAAGTGATATTTGGAATCCCATAGAGGGCTATGGTGAAAAAGGAAATATCTACCGTTCAAAACTGGAAAGAAGCTTTCTGAAAAACTGCTCTGTGTTCTGTTAATTCATCTCACAGAGTTACATCTTTCCCTTCAAGAAGCCTTTCGCTAAGTCTGTTCTTGTGGAACTGGCAAAGGGATATTTGGAAGCCCATAGAGGGCTATGGTGAAAAAGGAAATATCTTCCGTTCAAAACTGGAAAGAAGCTTTCTGAGAAACTGCTCTGTGTTCTGTTAATTCATCTCACAGAGTTACATCTTTCCCTTCAAGAAGCCTTTCGCTAAGGCTGTTCTTGTGGAATTGGAAAAGGGGTATTTAGAAGCCCATAGAGGGCTATGGTGAAAAAGGAAATATCTTCCGTTCAAAACTGGAAAGAAGCTTTCTGAGAAACTGCTCTGTGTTCTGTAAATTCACCTCACAGAGTTACATCTTTCCCTTCCATGAGCCTTTCGCTAAGGCTGTTCTTGTGGAATTGGCAAAGGGATATTTCGAAGCCCATAGAGGGCTATGGTGAAAAAGGAAATATCTTCGGTTCAAAACTGGAAAGAAGCTTTCTGAGAAACTGCTCTGTGTTCTGTTAATTCATCTCACAGAGTTACATCTTTCCCTTCAAGAAGCCTTTCGCTAAGGCTGTTCTTGTGGAATTGGCAAAGTGATATTTGGAAGCCCATAGAGGGCTATGGTGAAAAAGGAAATATCTACCGTTCAAAACTGGAAAGAAGCTTTCTGAAAAACTGCTCTGTGTTCTGTTAATTCATCTCACAGAGTTACATCTTTCCCTTCAAGAAGCGTTTCGCTAAGTCTGTTCTTGTGGAACTGGCAAAGGGATATTTGGAAGCCCATAGAGGGCTATGGTGAAAAAGGAAATATCTTCCGTTCAAAACTGGAAAGAAGCTTTCTGAGAAACTGCTCTGTGTTCTGTTAATTCATCTCACAGAGTTACATCTTTTCCTTCAAGAAGCCTTTCGCTAAGGCTGTTCTTGTGGAATTGGAAAAGGGGTATTTAAAAGCCCATAGAGGGCTATGGTGAAAAAGGAAATATCTTCCGTTCAAAACTGGAAAGAAGCTTTCTGAGAAACTGCTCTGTGTTCTGTTAATTCATCTCACAGAGTTACATCTTTCCCTTCAAAAGCCTTTCGCTCAGGCTGTTCTTGTGGAATTGGCAAAGGGATATTTCGAAGCCCATAGAGGGCTATGGTGAAAAAGGAAATATCTTCCGTTCAAAACTGGAAAGAAGCTTTCTGAGAAACTGCTCTGTGTTCTGTTAATTCATCTCACAGAGTTACATCTTTCCCTTCAAGAAGCCTTTCGCTAAGGCTGTTCTTGTGGAATTGGCAAAGGGATATTTGGAAGCCCATAGAGGGCTATGGTGAAAAAGGAAATATCTTCCGTTCAAAACTGGAAAGAAGCTTTCTGAGAAACTGCTCTGTGTTCTGTTAATTCATCTTACGGAGTTACATCTTTCCCTTCAAGAAGCCTTTCGCTAAGGCTGTTCTTGTGGAATTGGCAAAGGGATATTTGAAAGCCCATAGAGGGCTAGGGTGAAAAAGGAAATATCTTCCGTTCAAAACTGGAAAGAAGCTTTCTGAGAAACTGCTCTGTGTTCTGTTAATTCATCTCACAGAGTTACATCTTTCCCTTCAAGAAGCCTTTCGTAAGGCTGTTGTTGTGGTATTGGCAAAGGGATATTTGGAAGCCCATAGAGGGCTATGGTGAAAAAGGAAATATCTTCCGTTCAAAACTGGAAAGAAGCTTTCTGAGAAACTGCTCTGTGTTCTGTTAATTCATCTCACAGAGTTACATCTTTCCCTTCAAGAAGCCTTTCGCTAAGGCTGTTCTTGTGGAATTGGCAAAGTGATATTTGGAAGCCGATAGAGGGCTATGGTGAAAAAGGAAATATCTATCGTTCAAAACTGGAAAGAAGCTTTCTGAAAAACTGCTCTGTGTTCTGTTAATTCATCTCACAGTGTTACATCTTTCCCTTCAAGAAGCCTTTCGCTAAGGCTGTTCTTGTGGAATTGGCAAAGGGATATTTGAAAGCCCATAGAGGGCTATGGTGAAAAAGGAAATATCTTCCGTTCAAAACTGGAAAGAAGCTTTCTGAGAAACTGCTCTGTGTTCTGTTAATTCATCTCACAGAGTTACATCTTTCCCTTCAAGAAGCCTTTCGTAAGGCTGTTCTTGTGGAATTGGCAAAGGGATATTTGGAAGCCCATAGAGGGCTATGGTGAAAAAGGAAATATCTTCGGTTCAAAACTGGAAAGAAGCTTTCTGAGAAACTGCTCTGTGTTCTGTTAATTCATCTCACAGAGTTACATCTTTCCCTTCAAGAAGCCTTTGGCTAAGGCTGTTCTTGTGGAATTGGCAAAGTGATATTTGGAAGCCCATAGAGGGCTATGGTGAAAAAGGAAATATCTACCGTTCAAAACTGGAAAGAAGCTTTCTGAAAAACTGCTCTGTGTTCTGTTAATTCATCTCACAGTGTTACATCTTTCCCTTCAAGAAGCCTTTCGCTAAGGCTGTTCTTGTGGAACTGGCAAAGGGATATTTGGAAGCCCATAGAGGGCTATGGTGAAAAAGGAAATATCTTCCGTTCAAAACTGGAAAGAAGCTTTCTGAGAAACTGCTCTGTGTTCTGTTAATTCATCTCACAGAGTTACATCTTTCCCTTCAAGAAGCCTTTCGCTAAGGCTGTTCTTGTGGAATTGGAAAAGGGGTATTTAGAAGCCCATAGAGGGCTATGGTGAAAAAGGAAATATCTTCCGTTCAAAACTGGAAAGAAGCTTTCTGAGAAACTGCTCTGTGTTCTGTTAATTCATCTCACAGAGTTACATCTTTCCCTTCAAGAAGCCTTTCGCTAAGGCTGTTCTTGTGGAATTGGCAAAGGGATATTTCGAAGCCCATAGAGGGCTATGGTGAAAAAGGAAATATCTTCCGTTCAAAACTGGAAAGAAGCTTTCTGAGAAACTGCTCTGTGTTCTGTTAATTCATCTCACAGAGTTACATCTTTCCCTTCAAGAAGCCTTTCTCTAAGGCTGTTCTTGTGGAATTGGTAAAGGGATATTTGGAAGCCCATAGAGGGCTATGTTGAAAAAGGAAATATCTTCCGTTGAAAACTGGAAACAATCCTTTTAAGAAACTGCTCTGTGTTCTGTTAATTCATCTCACAGAGTTACATCTTTCCCTTCAAGAAGCCTTTCGCTAAGGCTGTTCTTGTGGAATTGGCAAAGGGATATTTGGAAGCCCATAGAGGGCTATGGTGAAAAAGGAAATATCTTCCGTTCAAAACTGGAAAGAAGCTTTCTGAGAAACTGCTCTGTGTTCTGTTAATTCATCTCACAGAGTTACATCTTTCCTTTCAAGAAGTCTTTCGCTAAGGCTGTTCTTGTGGAATTGGCAAAGGGATATTTGGAAGCCCATAGAGGGCTATGGTGAAAAAGGAAATATCTTCCGTTTAAAACTGGAAAGAAGCTTTCTGAGAAACTGCTCTGTGTTCTGTTAATTCATCTCACAGAGTTACATCTTTCCCTTCAAGAAGCCTTTCGCTAAGGCTGTTCTTGTGGAATTGGCAAAGGGATATTTGGAAGCCCATAGAGCGCTATGGTGAAAAAGGTAATATATTCGGTTCAAAACTGGAAAGAAGCTTTCTGAGAAACTGCTCTGTGTTCTGTTAATTCATCTCATGGAGTTACATCTTTCCCTTCAAGAAGCCTTTCGCTAAGGCTGTTCTTGTCGAATTGGCAAAGGGATATTTGAAAGCCCATTGAGGGCTATGGTGAAAAAGGAAGTATCTTCCGTTCAAAACTGGAAAGAAGCTGTCTGAGAAACTGCTCTGTGTTCTGTTAATTCATCTCACAGAGTTACATCTTTCCCTTCAAGAAGCCTTTCGTAAGGCTGTTCTTGTGGAATTGGCAAAGGGATATTTGGAAGCCCATAGAGGGCTATGGTGAAAAAGGAAATATCTTCCGTTCAAAACTGGAAAGAAGCTTTCTGAGAAACTGCTCTGTGTTCTCTTAATTCATCTCACAGAGTTACATCTTTCCCTTCAAGAAGCCTTTCGCTAAGGCTGTTCTTGTGGAATTGGCAAAGTCATATTTGGAAGCCCATAGAGGGCTATGGGGAAAAAGGAAATATCTTCCGTTCAAAACTGGAAAGAAGCTTTCTGAGAAACTGCTCTGTGTTCTGTTAATTCATCTCACAGAGTTACATCTTTCCCTTCAATAAGCCTTTCGCTAAGGCTGTTCTTGTGGAATTGGCAAAGGGATATTTGGAAGCCCATAGAGGGCTATGGTGAAAAAGGAAATATCTTCCGTTCAAAACTGGAAAGAAGCTTTCTGAGAAACTGCTCTGTGTTCTGTTAATTCACCTCACATAGTTACATCTTTCCCTTCAAGAAGTCTTTCGCTAAGGCTGTTCTTATGGAATTGGAAAAGGGATATTTAGAAGCCCATAGAGGGCTATGGTGAAAAAGGAAATATCTTCCGTTCAAAACTGGAAAGTAGCTTTCTGAGAAACTGCTCTGTGTTCTGTTAATTCATCTCACAGAGTTACATCTTTCCCTTCAAGAAGCCTTTCGCTAAGGCTGTTCTTGTGGAATTGGCAAAGGGATATTTGGAAGCCCATAGAAGGCTATGGTGAAAAAGGAAATATTTTCCGTTCAAAACTGGAAAGAAGCTTTCTGAGAAACTGCTCTGTGTTCTGTTAATTCATCTCACAGAGTTACATCTTTCCCTTCAAGAAGCCTTTCGCTAAGGCTGTTCTTGTGGAATTGGTAAAGAGATACTTGGAAGCCCTTAGAGGGCTATGTTGAAAAAGGAAATATCTTTCGTTGAAAACTGGAAACAATCATTCTGAGAAACTGCTCTGTGTTCTGTTAATTCATCTCACAGAGTTACATCTTTCCCTTCAAGAAGCCTTTCGTAAGGCTGTTCTTGTGGAATTGGCAAAGGGATATTTGGAAGCCCATTGAGGGCTATGGTGAAAAAGGAAATATCTTCCGTTCAAAACTGGAAAGAAGCTTTCTGAGAAACTGCTCTGTGTTCTGTTAATTCATCTCACAGAGTTACATCTTTCCCTTCAAGAAGCCTTTCGCTAAGGCTGTTCTTGTGGAATTGAAAAAGGGGTATTTAGAAGCCCATAGAGGGCTATGGTGAAAAAGGAAATATCTTCCGTTCAAAACTGGAAAGAAGCTTTCTGAGAAACTGCTCTGTGTTCTGTTAATTCATCTCACAGAGTTACATCTTTCCCTTCAAGAAGCCTTTCGCTAAGGCTGTTCTTGTGGAATTGGCAAAGGGATATTTCGAAGCCCATAGAGGGCTATGGTGAAAAAGGAAATATCTTCCGTTCAAAACTGGAAAGAAGCTTTCTGAGAAACTGCTCTGTGTTCTGTTAATTCATCTCACAGCGTTACATCTTTCCCTACAAGAAGCCTTTCGCTAAGGTTGTTCTTGTGGAATTGGCAAAGGGATATTTGGAAGCCCATAGAAGGCTATGGTGAAAAAGGAAATATCTTCCGTTCAAAACTGGAAAGAAGCTTTCTGAGAAACTGCTCTGTGTTCTGTAAATTCATCTCACAGAGTTACATCTTTCCCTTCAAGAAGCCTTTCGCTAAGGCTGTTCTTGTGGAATTGGTAAAGAGATACTTGGAAGCCCATAGAGGGCTATGTTGAAAAAGGAAATATCTATCGTTGAAAACTGGAAACAATCCTTCTGAGGAACTGCTCTGTGTTATGTTAATTCATCTCACAGAGTTACATCTTTCCCTTCAAGAAGCCTTTCGTAAGGCTGTTCTTGTGGAATTGGCAAAGGGATATTTGGAAGCCCATTGAGGGCTATGGTGAAAAAGGAAATATCTTCCGTTCAAAACTGGAAAGAAGCTTTCTGAGAAACTGCTCTGTGTTCTGTTAATTCATCTCACAGAGTTACATCTTTCCCTTCAAGAAGCCTTTCGCTAAGGCTGTTCTTGTGGAATTGGAAAAGGGGTATTTAGAAGCCCATAGAGGGCTATGGTGAAAAAGGAAATATCTTCCGTTCAAAACTGGAAAGAAGCTTTCTGAGAAACTGTTCTGTGTGCTGTTAATTCAACTCACAGAGTTACATCTTTCCCTTCAAGAAGCCTTTCGCTAAGGCTGTTCTTGTGGAATTGGCAAAGTGATATTTGGAATCCCATAGAGGGCTATGGTGAAAAAGGAAATATCTACCGTTCAAAACTGGAAAGAAGCTTTCTGAAAAACTGCTCTGTGTTCTGTTAATTCATCTCACAGAGTTACATCTTTCCCTTCAAGAAGCCTTTCGCTAAGTCTGTTCTTGTGGAACTGGCAAAGGGATATTTGGAAGCCCATAGAGGGCTATGGTGAAAAAGGAAATATCTTCCGTTCAAAACTGGAAAGAAGCTTTCTGAGAAACTGCTCTGTGTTCTGTTAATTCAT
This sequence comes from Chlorocebus sabaeus, assembly GCF_047675955.1. Lineage (NCBI taxonomy): Eukaryota > Metazoa > Chordata > Mammalia > Primates > Cercopithecidae > Chlorocebus > Chlorocebus sabaeus. The sequence goes on along the minus strand of NW_027327925.1, from coordinate 729,319 downwards.
CTCACAGAGTTACATCTTTCCCTTCAAGAAGCCTTTCGCTAAGGCTGTTCTTGTGGAATTGGAAAAGGGGTATTTAGAAGCCCATAGAGGGCTATGGTGAAAAAGGAAATATCTTCCGTTCAAAACTGGAAAGAAGCTTTCTGAGAAACTGCTCTGTGTTCTGTAAATTCATCTCACAGAGTTACATCTTTCCCTTCCATGAGCCTTTCGCTAAGGCTGTTCTTGTGGAATTGGCAAAGGGATATTTCGAAGCCCATAGAGGGCTATGGTGAAAAAGGAAATATCTTCCGTTCAAAACTGGAAAGAAGCTTTCTGAGAAACTGCTCTGTGTTCTGTTAATTCATCTCACAGAGTTACATCTTTCCCTTCAAGAAGCCTTTCGCTAAGGCTGTTCTTGTGGAATTGGCAAAGAGATATTTGGAAGCCCATAGAGGGCTATGGTGAAAAAGGAAATATCTACCGTTCAAAACTGGAAAGAAGCTTTCTGAAAAACTGCTCTGTGTTCTGTTAATTCATCTCACAGAGTTACATCTTTCCCTTCAAGAAGCCTTTCGCTAAGTCTGTTCTTGTGGAACTGGCAAAGGGATATTTGGAAGCCCATAGAGGGCTATGGTGAAAAAGGAAATATCTTCCGTTCAAAACTGGAAAGAAGCTTTCTGAGAAACTGCTCTGTGTTCTGTTAATTCATCTCATAGAGTTACATCTTTTCCTTCAAGAAGCCTTTCGCTAAGGCTGTTCTTGTGGAATTGGAAAAGGGGTATTTAAAAGCCCATAGAGGGCTATGGTGAAAAAGGAAATATCTTCCGTTCAAAACTGGAAAGAAGCTTTCTGAGAAACTGCTCTGTGTTCTGTTAATTCATCTCACAGAGTTACATCTTTCCCTTCAAGAAGCCTTTCGCTCAGGCTGTTCTTGTGGAATTGGCAAAGGGATATTTCGAAGCCCATAGAGGGCTATGGTGAAAAAGGAAATATCTTCCGTTCAAAACTGGAAAGAAGCTTTCTGAGAAACTGCTCTGTGTTCTGTTAATTCATCTCACAGAGTTACATCTTTCCCTTCAAGAAGCCTTTCGCTAAGGCTGTTCTTGTGGAATTGGCAAAGGGATATTTGGAAGCCCATAGAGGGCTATGGTGAAAAAGGAAATATCTTCCGTTCAAAACTGGAAAGAAGCTTTCTGAGAAACTGCTCTGTGTTCTGTTAATTCATCTTACGGAGTTACATCTTTCCCTTCAAGAAGCCTTTCGCTAAGGCTGTTCTTGTGGAATTGGCAAAGGGATATTTGAAAGCCCATAGAGGGCTAGGGTGAAAAAGGAAATATCTTCCGTTCAAAACTGGAAAGAAGCTTTCTGAGAAACTGCTCTGTGTTCTGTTAATTCATCTCACAGAGTTACATCTTTCCCTTCAAGAAGCCTTTCGTAAGGCTGTTCTTGTGGTATTGGCAAAGGGATATTTGGAAGCCCATAGAGGGCTATGGTGAAAAAGGAAATATCTTCGGTTCAAAACTGGAAAGAAGCTTTCTGAGAAACTGCTCTGTGTTCTGTTAATTCATCTCACAGAGTTACATCTTTCCCTTCAAGAAGCCTTTCGCTAAGGCTGTTCTTGTGGAATTGGCAAAGTGATATTTGGAAGCCGATAGAGGGCTATGGTGAAAAAGGAAATATCTACCGTTCAAAACTGGAAAGAAGCGTTCTGAAAAACTGCTCTGTGTTCTGTTAATTCATCTCACAGTGTTACATCTTTCCCTTCAAGAAGCCTTTCGCTAAGGCTGTTCTTGTAGAACTTTCAAAGGGATATTTGGAAGCCCATAGAGGGCTATGGTGAAAAAGGAAATATCTTCCGTTCAAAACTGGAAAGAAGCTTTCTGAGAAACTGCTCTGTGTTCTGTTAATTCATCTCACAGAGTTACATCTTTCCCTTCAAGAAGCCTTTCGCTAAGGCTGTTCCTGTGGAATTGGAAATGGGGTATTTAGAAGCCCATAGAGGGCTATGGTGAAAAAGGAAATATCTTCCGTTCAAAACTGGAAAGAAGCTTTCTGAGAAACTGCTCTGTGTTCTGTTAATTCATCTCACAGAGTTACATCTTTCCCTTCAAGAAGCCTTTCGCTAAGGCTGTTCTTGTGGAATTGGCAAAGGGATATTTCGAAGCCCATAGAGGGCTATGGTGAAAAAGGAAATATCTTCCGTTCAAAACTGGAAAGAAGCTTTCTGAGAAACTGCTCTGTTTTCTGTTAATTCATCTCACAGAGTTACATCTTTCCCTTCAAGAAGCCTTTCGCTAAGGCTGTTCTTGTGGAATTGGTAAAGGGATATTTGGAAGCCCATAGAGGGCTATGTTGAAAAAGGAAATAACTTCCGTTGAAAACTGGAAACAATCCTTTTGAGAAACTGCTCTGTGTTCTGTTAATTCATCTCACAGAGTTACATCTTTCCCTTCAAGAAGCCTTTCGCTAAGGCTGTTCTTGTGGAATTGAAAAAGGGGTATTTAGAAGCCCATAGAGGGCTATGGTGAAAAAGGAAATATCTTCCGTTCAAAACTGGAAAGAAGCTTTCTGAGAAACTGCTCTGTGTTCTGTTAATTCATCTCACAGAGTTACATCTTTCCCTTCAAGAAGCCTTTCGCTAAGGCTGTTCTTGTGGAATTGGCAAAGTGATATTTGGAATCCCATAGAGGGCTATGGTGAAAAAGGAAATATCTACCGTTCAAAACTGGAAAGAAGCTTTCTGAAAAACTGCTCTGTGTTCTGTTAATTCATCTCACAGAGTTACATCTTTCCCTTCAAGAAGCCTTTCGCTAAGTCTGTTCTTGTGGAACTGGCAAAGGGATATTTGGAAGCCCATAGAGGGCTATGGTGAAAAAGGAAATATCTTCCGTTCAAAACTGGAAAGAAGCTTTCTGAGAAACTGCTCTGTGTTCTGGTAATTCATCTCACAGAGTTACATCTTTCCCTTCAAGAAGCCTTTCGCTAAGGCTGTTCTTGTGGAATTGGAAAAGGGGTATTTAGAAGCCCATAGAGGGCTATGGTGAAAAAGGAAATATCTTCCGTTCAAAACTGGAAAGAAGCTTTCTGAGAAACTGCTCTGTGTTCTGTAAATTCACCTCACAGAGTTACATCTTTCCCTTCCATGAGCCTTTCGCTAAGGCTGTTCTTGTGGAATTGGAAAAGGGGTATTTAGAAGCCCATAGAGGGCTATGGTGAAAAAGGAAATATCTTCCGTTCAAAACTGGAAAGAAGCTTTCTGAGAAACTGCTCTGTGTTCTGTTAATTCATCTCACAGAGTTACATCTTTCCCTTCAAGAAGCCTTTCGCTAAGGCTGTTCTTGTGGAATTGGCAAAGTGATATTTGGAATCCCATAGAGGGCTATGGTGAAAAAGGAAATATCTACCGTTCAAAACTGGAAAGAAGCTTTCTGAAAAACTGCTCTGTGTTCTGTTAATTCATCTCACAGAGTTACATCTTTCCCTTCAAGAAGCCTTTCGCTAAGTCTGTTCTTGTGGAACTGGCAAAGGGATATTTGGAAGCCCATAGAGGGCTATGGTGAAAAAGGAAATATCTTCCGTTCAAAACTGGAAAGAAGCTTTCTGAGAAACTGCTCTGTGTTCTGTTAATTCATCTCACAGAGTTACATCTTTCCCTTCAAGAAGCCTTTCGCTAAGGCTGTTCTTGTGGAATTGGAAAAGGGGTATTTAGAAGCCCTTAGAGGGCTATGGTGAAAAAGGAAATATCTTCCGTTCAAAACTGGAAAGAAGCTTTCTGAGAAACTGCTCTGTGTTCTGTAAATTCACCTCACAGAGTTACATCTTTCCCTTCCATGAGCCTTTCGCTAAGGCTGTTCTTGTGGAATTGGCAAAGGGATATTTCGAAGCCCATAGAGGGCTATGGTGAAAAAGGAAATATCTTCGGTTCAAAACTGGAAAGAAGCTTTCTGAGAAACTGCTCTGTGTTCTGTTAATTCATCTCACAGAGTTACATCTTTCCCTTCAAGAAGCCTTTCGCTAAGGCTGTTCTTGTGGAATTGGCAAAGTGATATTTGGAAGCCCATAGAGGGCTATGGTGAAAAAGGAAATATCTACCGTTCAAAACTGGAAAGAAGCTTTCTGAAAAACTGCTCTGTGTTCTGTTAATTCATCTCACAGAGTTACATCTTTCCCTTCAAGAAGCGTTTCGCTAAGTCTGTTCTTGTGGAACTGGCAAAGGGATATTTGGAAGCCCATAGAGGGCTATGGTGAAAAAGGAAATATCTTCCGTTCAAAACTGGAAAGAAGCTTTCTGAGAAACTGCTCTGTGTTCTGTTAATTCATCTCACAGAGTTACATCTTTTCCTTCAAGAAGCCTTTCGCTAAGGCTGTTCTTGTGGAATTGGAAAAGGGGTATTTAAAAGCCCATAGAGGGCTATGGTGAAAAAGGAAATATCTTCCGTTCAAAACTGGAAAGAAGCTTTCTGAGAAACTGCTCTGTGTTCTGTTAATTCATCTCACAGAGTTACATCTTTCCCTTCAAAAGCCTTTCGCTCAGGCTGTTCTTGTGGAATTGGCAAAGGGATATTTCGAAGCCCATAGAGGGCTATGGTGAAAAAGGAAATATCTTCCGTTCAAAACTGGAAAGAAGCTTTCTGAGAAACTGCTCTGTGTTCTGTTAATTCATCTCACAGAGTTACATCTTTCCCTTCAAGAAGCCTTTCGCTAAGGCTGTTCTTGTGGAATTGGCAAAGGGATATTTGGAAGCCCATAGAGGGCTATGGTGAAAAAGGAAATATCTTCCGTTCAAAACTGGAAAGAAGCTTTCTGAGAAACTGCTCTGTGTTCTGTTAATTCATCTTACGGAGTTACATCTTTCCCTTCAAGAAGCCTTTCGCTAAGGCTGTTCTTGTGGAATTGGCAAAGGGATATTTGAAAGCCCTTAGAGGGCTAGGGTGAAAAAGGAAATATCTTCCGTTCAAAACTGGAAAGAAGCTTTCTGAGAAACTGCTCTGTGTTCTGTTAATTCATCTCACAGAGTTACACCTTTCCCTTCAAGAAGCCTTTCGTAAGGCTGTTGTTGTGGCATTGGCAAAGGGATATTTGGAAGCCCATAGAGGGCTATGGTGAAAAAGGAAATATCTTCCGTTCAAAACTGGAAAGAAGCTTTCTGAGAAACTGCTCTGTGTTCTGTTAATTCATCTCACAGAGTTACATCTTTCCCTTCAAGAAGCCTTTCGCTAAGGCTGTTCTTGTGGAATTGGCAAAGTGATATTTGGAAGCCGATAGAGGGCTATGGTGAAAAAGGAAATATCTATCGTTCAAAACTGGAAAGAAGCTTTCTGAAAAACTGCTCTGTGTTCTGTTAATTCATCTCACAGTGTTACATCTTTCCCTTCAAGAAGCCTTTCGCTAAGGCTGTTCTTGTGGAATTGGCAAAGGGATATTTGAAAGCCCATAGAGGGCTATGGTGAAAAAGGAAATATCTTCCGTTCAAAACTGGAAAGAAGCTTTCTGAGAAACTGCTCTGTGTTCTGTTAATTCATCTCACAGAGTTACATCTTTCCCTTCAAGAAGCCTTTCGTAAGGCTGTTCTTGTGGAATTGGCAAAGGGATATTTGGAAGCCCATAGAGGGCTATGGTGAAAAAGGAAATATCTTCGGTTCAAAACTGGAAAGAAGCTTTCTGAGAAACTGCTCTGTGTTCTGTTAATTCATCTCACAGAGTTACATCTTTCCCTTCAAGAAGCCTTTGGCTAAGGCTGTTCTTGTGGAATTGGCAAAGTGATATTTGGAAGCCCATAGAGGGCTATGGTGAAAAAGGAAATATCTACCGTTCAAAACTGGAAAGAAGCTTTCTGAAAAACTGCTCTGTGTTCTGTTAATTCATCTCACAGTGTTACATCTTTCCCTTCAAGAAGCCTTTCGCTAAGGCTGTTCTTGTGGAACTGGCAAAGGGATATTTGGAAGCCCATAGAGGGCTATGGTGAAAAAGGAAATATCTTCCGTTCAAAACTGGAAAGAAGCTTTCTGAGAAACTGCTCTGTGTTCTGTTAATTCATCTCACAGAGTTACATCTTTCCCTTCAAGAAGCCTTTCGCTAAGGCTGTTCTTGTGGAATTGGAAAAGGGGTATTTAGAAGCCCATAGAGGGCTATGGTGAAAAAGGAAATATCTTCCGTTCAAAACTGGAAAGAAGCTTTCTGAGAAACTGCTCTGTGTTCTGTTAATTCATCTCACAGAGTTACATCTTTCCCTTCAAGAAGCCTTTCGCTAAGGCTGTTCTTGTGGAATTGGCAAAGGGATATTTCGAAGCCCATAGAGGGCTATGGTGAAAAAGGAAATATCTTCCGTTCAAAACTGGAAAGAAGCTTTCTGAGAAACTGCTCTGTGTTCTGTTAATTCATCTCACAGAGTTACATCTTTCCCTTCAAGAAGCCTTTCTCTAAGGCTGTTCTTGTGGAATTGGTAAAGGGATATTTGGAAGCCCATAGAGGGCTATGTTGAAAAAGGAAATATCTTCCGTTGAAAACTGGAAACAATCCTTTTAAGAAACTGCTCTGTGTTCTGTTAATTCATCTCACAGAGTTACATCTTTCCCTTCAAGAAGCCTTTCGCTAAGGCTGTTCTTGTGGAATTGGCAAAGGGATATTTGGAAGCCCATAGAGGGCTATGGTGAAAAAGGAAATATCTTCCGTTCAAAACTGGAAAGAAGCTTTCTGAGAAACTGCTCTGTGTTCTGTTAATTCATCTCACAGAGTTACATCTTTCCTTTCAAGAAGTCTTTCGCTAAGGCTGTTCTTGTGGAATTGGCAAAGGGATATTTGGAAGCCCATAGAGGGCTATGGTGAAAAAGGAAATATCTTCCGTTTAAAACTGGAAAGAAGCTTTCTGAGAAACTGCTCTGTGTTCTGTTAATTCATCTCACAGAGTTACATCTTTCCCTTCAAGAAGCCTTTCGCTAAGGCTGTTCTTGTGGAATTGGCAAAGGGATATTTGGAAGCCCATAGAGCGCTATGGTGAAAAAGGTAATATATTCGGTTCAAAACTGGAAAGAAGCTTTCTGAGAAACTGCTCTGTGTTCTGTTAATTCATCTCATGGAGTTACATCTTTCCCTTCAAGAAGCCTTTCGCTAAGGCTGTTCTTGTCGAATTGGCAAAGGGATATTTGAAAGCCCATTGAGGGCTATGGTGAAAAAGGAAGTATCTTCCGTTCAAAACTGGAAAGAAGCTGTCTGAGAAACTGCTCTGTGTTCTGTTAATTCATCTCACAGAGTTACATCTTTCCCTTCAAGAAGCCTTTCGTAAGGCTGTTCTTGTGGAATTGGCAAAGGGATATTTGGAAGCCCATAGAGGGCTATGGTGAAAAAGGAAATATCTTCCGTTCAAAACTGGAAAGAAGCTTTCTGAGAAACTGCTCTGTGTTCTCTTAATTCATCTCACAGAGTTACATCTTTCCCTTCAAGAAGCCTTTCGCTAAGGCTGTTCTTGTGGAATTGGCAAAGTCATATTTGGAAGCCCATAGAGGGCTATGGGGAAAAAGGAAATATCTTCCGTTCAAAACTGGAAAGAAGCTTTCTGAGAAACTGCTCTGTGTTCTGTTAATTCATCTCACAGAGTTACATCTTTCCCTTCAATAAGCCTTTCGCTAAGGCTGTTCTTGTGGAATTGGCAAAGGGATATTTGGAAGCCCATAGAGGGCTATGGTGAAAAAGGAAATATCTTCCGTTCAAAACTGGAAAGAAGCTTTCTGAGAAACTGCTCTGTGTTCTGTTAATTCATCTCACATAGTTACATCTTTCCCTTCAAGAAGTCTTTCGCTAAGGCTGTTCTTATGGAATTGGAAAAGGGATATTTAGAAGCCCATAGAGGGCTATGGTGAAAAAGGAAATATCTTCCGTTCAAAACTGGAAAGTAGCTTTCTGAGAAACTGCTCTGTGTTCTGTTAATTCATCTCACAGAGTTACATCTTTCCCTTCAAGAAGCCTTTCGCTAAGGCTGTTCTTGTGGAATTGGCAAAGGGATATTTGGAAGCCCATAGAAGGCTATGGTGAAAAAGGAAATATTTTCCGTTCAAAACTGGAAAGAAGCTTTCTGAGAAACTGCTCTGTGTTCTGTTAATTCATCTCACAGAGTTACATCTTTCCCTTCAAGAAGCCTTTCGCTAAGGCTGTTCTTGTGGAATTGGTAAAGAGATACTTGGAAGCCCTTAGAGGGCTATGTTGAAAAAGGAAATATCTTTCGTTGAAAACTGGAAACAATCATTCTGAGAAACTGCTCTGTGTTCTGTTAATTCATCTCACAGAGTTACATCTTTCCCTTCAAGAAGCCTTTCGTAAGGCTGTTCTTGTGGAATTGGCAAAGGGATATTTGGAAGCCCATTGAGGGCTATGGTGAAAAAGGAAATATCTTCCGTTCAAAACTGGAAAGAAGCTTTCTGAGAAACTGCTCTGTGTTCTGTTAATTCATCTCACAGAGTTACATCTTTCCCTTCAAGAAGCCTTTCGCTAAGGCTGTTCTTGTGGAATTGAAAAAGGGGTATTTAGAAGCCCATAGAGGGCTATGGTGAAAAAGGAAATATCTTCCGTTCAAAACTGGAAAGAAGCTTTCTGAGAAACTGCTCTGTGTTCTGTTAATTCATCTCACAGAGTTACATCTTTCCCTTCAAGAAGCCTTTCGCTAAGGCTGTTCTTGTGGAATTGGCAAAGGGATATTTCGAAGCCCATAGAGGGCTATGGTGAAAAAGGAAATATCTTCCGTTCAAAACTGGAAAGAAGCTTTCTGAGAAACTGCTCTGTGTTCTGTTAATTCATCTCACAGCGTTACATCTTTCCCTACAAGAAGCCTTTCGCTAAGGTTGTTCTTGTGGAATTGGCAAAGGGATATTTGGAAGCCCATAGAAGGCTATGGTGAAAAAGGAAATATCTTCCGTTCAAAACTGGAAAGAAGCTTTCTGAGAAACTGCTCTGTGTTCTGTAAATTCATCTCACAGAGTTACATCTTTCCCTTCAAGAAGCCTTTCGCTAAGGCTGTTCTTGTGGAATTGGTAAAGAGATACTTGGAAGCCCATAGAGGGCTATGTTGAAAAAGGAAATATCTATCGTTGAAAACTGGAAACAATCCTTCTGAGGAACTGCTCTGTGTTATGTTAATTCATCTCACAGAGTTACATCTTTCCCTTCAAGAAGCCTTTCGTAAGGCTGTTCTTGTGGAATTGGCAAAGGGATATTTGGAAGCCCATTGAGGGCTATGGTGAAAAAGGAAATATCTTCCGTTCAAAACTGGAAAGAAGCTTTCTGAGAAACTGCTCTGTGTTCTGTTAATTCATCTCACAGAGTTACATCTTTCCCTTCAAGAAGCCTTTCGCTAAGGCTGTTCTTGTGGAATTGGAAAAGGGGTATTTAGAAGCCCATAGAGGGCTATGGTGAAAAAGGAAATATCTTCCGTTCAAAACTGGAAAGAAGCTTTCTGAGAAACTGTTCTGTGTGCTGTTAATTCAACTCACAGAGTTACATCTTTCCCTTCAAGAAGCCTTTCGCTAAGGCTGTTCTTGTGGAATTGGCAAAGTGATATTTGGAATCCCATAGAGGGCTATGGTGAAAAAGGAAATATCTACCGTTCAAAACTGGAAAGAAGCTTTCTGAAAAACTGCTCTGTGTTCTGTTAATTCATCTCACAGAGTTACATCTTTCCCTTCAAGAAGCCTTTCGCTAAGTCTGTTCTTGTGGAACTGGCAAAGGGATATTTGGAAACCCATAGAGGGCTATGGTGAAAAAGGAAATATCTTCCGTTCAAAACTGGAAAGAAGCTTTCTGAGAAACTGCTCTGTGTTCTGTTAATTCATCTCACAGAGTTACATCTTTCCCTTCAAGAAGCCTTTCGCTAAGGCTGTTCTTGTGGAATTGGAAAAGGGGTATTTAGAAGCCCATAGAGGGCTATGGTGAAAAAGGAAATATCTTCCGTTCAAAACTGGAAAGAAGCTTTCTGAGAAACTGCTCTGTGTTCTGTTAATTCATCTCACAGAGTTACATCTTTCCCTTCAAGAAGCCTTTCGCTAAGGCTGTTCTTGTGGAATTGGAAAAGGGGTATTTAGAAGCCCATAGAGGGCTATGGTGAAAAAGGAAATATCTTCCGTTCAAAACTGGAAAGAAGCTTTCTGAGAAACTGCTCTGTGTTCTGTTAATTCATCTCACAGAGTTACATCTTTCCCTTCAAGAAGCCTTTCGCTAAGGCTGTTCTTGTGGAATTGGCAAAGTGATATTTGGAATCCCATAGAGGGCTATGGTGAAAAAGGAAATATCTACCGTTCAAAACTGGAAAGAAGCTTTCTGAAAAACTGCTCTGTGTTCTGTTAATTCATCTCACAGAGTTACATCTTTCCCTTCAAGAAGCCTTTCGGTAAGTCAGTTCTTGTGGAACTGGCAAAGGGATATTTGGAAGCCCATAGAGGGCTATGGTGAAAAAGGAAATATCTTCCGTTCAAAACTGGAAAGAAGCTTTCTGAGAAACTGCTCTGTGTTCTGTTAATTCATCTCACAGAGTTACATCTTTCCCTTCAAGAAGCCTTTCGCTAAGGCTGTTCTTGTGGAATTGGAAAAGGGGTATTTAGAAGCCCATAGAGGGCTATGGTGAAAAAGGAAATATCTTCCGTTCAAAACTGGAAAGAAGCTTTCTGAGAAACTGCTCTGTGTTCTGTAAATTCATCTCACAGAGTTACATCTTTCCCTTCAAGAAGCCTTTCGCTAAGGCTGTTCTTGTGGAATTGGCAAAGGGATATTTCGAAGCCCATAGAGGGCTATGGTGAAACAGGAAATATCTTCCGTTCAAAACTGGAAAGAAGCTTTCTGAGAAACTGCTCTGTGTTCTGTTAATTCATCTCACAGAGTTACATCTTTCCCTTCAAGAAGCCTTTCGCTAAGGCTGTTCTTGTGGAATTGGCAAAGTGATATTTGGAAGCCCATAGAGGGCTACGGTGAAAAAGGAAATATCTACCGTTCAAAACTGGAAAGAAGCTTTCTGAAAAACTGCTCTGTGTTCTGTTAATTCATCTTACAGAGTTACATCTTTCCCTTCAAGAAGCCTTTCGCTAAGTCTGTTCTTGTGGAACTGGCAAAGGGATATTTGGAAGCCCATAGAGGGCTATGGTGAAAAAGGAAATATCTTCCGTTCAAAACTGGAAAGAAGCTTTCTGAGAAACTGCTCAGTGTTCTGTTAATTCATCTCACAGAGTTACATCTTTTCCTTCAAGAAGCCTTTCGCTAAGGCTGTTCTTGTGGAATTGGAAAAGGGGTATTTAAAAGCCCATAGAGGGCTATGGTGAAAAAGGAAATATCTTCCGTTCAAAACTGGAAAGAAGCTTTCTGAGAAACTGCTCTGTGTTCTGTTAATTCATCTCACAGAGTTACATCTTTCCCTTCAAGAAGCCTTTCGCTAAGGCTGTTCTTGTGGAATTGGCAAAGGGATATTTCGAAGCCCATAGAGGGCTATGGTGAAAAAGGAAATATCTTCCGTTCAAAACTGGAAAGAAGCTTTCTGAGAAACTGCTCTGTGTTCTGTTAATTCATCTCACAGAGTTACATCTTTCCCTTCAAGAAGCCTTTCGCTAAGGCTGTTCTTGTGGAATTGGCAAAGGGATATTTGGAAGCCCATAGAGGACTATGGTGAAAAAGGAAATATCTTCCGTTGAAAACTGGAAAGAAGCTTTCTGAGAAACTGCTCTGTGTTCTGTTAATTCATCTTACGGAGTTACATCTTTCCCTTCAAGAAGCCTTTCGCTAAGGCTGTTCTTGTGGAATTGGCAAAGGGATATTTGAAAGCCCATAGAGGGCTATGGTGAAAAAGGAAATATCTTCCGTTCAAAACTGGAAGGAAGCTTTCTGAGAAACTGCTCTGTGTTCTGTTAATTCATCTCACAGAGTTACATCTTTCCCTTCAAGAAGCCTTTCGCTAAGGCTGTTCTTGTGGAATTGGCAAAGGGATATTTGGAAGCCCATAGAGGGCTATGGTGAAAAAGGAAATATCTTCCGTTCAAAACTGGAAAGAAGCTTTCTGAGAAACTGCTCTGTGTTCTGTTAATTCATCTCACAGAGTTACATCTTTCCCTTCAAGAAGCCTTTCGCTAAGGCTGTTCTTGTGGAATTGGCAAAGTGATATTTGGAAGCCCATAGAGGGCTATGGTGAAAAAGGAAATATCTACCGTTCAAAACTGGAAAGAAGCTTTCTGAAAAACTGCTCTGTGTTCTGTTAATTCATCTCACAGTGTTACATCTTTCCCTTCAAGAAGCCTTTCGCTAAGGCTGTTCTTGTAGAACTGGCAAAGGGATATTTGGAAGCCCATAGAGGGCTATGGTGAAAAAGGAAATATCTTCCGTTCAAAACTGGAAAGAAGCTTTCTGAGAAACTGCTCTGTGTTCTGTTAATTCATCTCACAGAGTTACATCTTTTCCTTCAAGAAGCCTTTCGCTAAGGCTGTTCTTGTGGAATTGGAAAAGGGGTATTTAAAAGCCCATAGAGGGCTATGGTGAAAAAGGAAATATCTTCCGTTCAAAACTGGAAAGAAGCTTTCTGAGAAACTGCTCTGTGTTCTGTTAATTCATCTCACAGAGTTACATCTTTCCCTTCAAGAAGCCTTTCGCTCAGGCTGTTCTTGTGGAATTGGCAAAGGGATATTTCGAAGCCCATAGAGGGCTATGGTGAAAAAGGAAATATCTTCCGTTCAAAACTGGAAAGAAGCTTTCTGAGAAACTGCTCTGTGTTCTGTTAATTCATCTCACAGAGTTACATCTTTCCCTTCAAGAAGCCTTTCGCTAAGGCTGTTCTTGTGGAATTGGCAAAGGGATATTTGGAAGCCCATAGAGGGCTATGGTGAAAAAGGAAATATCTTCCGTTCAAAACTGGAAAGAAGCTTTCTGAGAAACTGCTCTGTGTTCTGTTAATTCATCTTACGGAGTTACATCTTTCCCTTCAAGAAGCCTTTCGCTAAGGCTGTTCTTGTGGAATTGGCAAAGGGATATTTGAAAGCCCATAGAGGGCTAGGGTGAAAAAGGAAATATCTTCCGTTCAAAACTGGAAAGAAGCTTTCTGAGAAACTGCTCTGTGTTCTGTTAATTCATCTCACAGAGTTACATCTTTCCCTTCAAGAAGCCTTTCGTAAGGCTGTTCTTGTGGTATTGGCAAAGGGATATTTGGAAGCCCATAGAGGGCTATGGTGAAAAAGGAAATATCTTCGGTTCAAAACTGGAAAGAAGCTTTCTGAGAAACTGCTCTGTGTTCTGTTAATTCATCTCACAGAGTTACATCTTTCCCTTCAAGAAGCCTTTCGCTAAGGCTGTTCTTGTGGAATTGGCAAAGTGATATTTGGAAGCCGATAGAGGGCTATGGTGAAAAAGGAAATATCTACCGTTCAAAACTGGAAAGAAGCTTTCTGAAAAACTGCTCTGTGTTCTGTTAATTCATCTCACAGTGTTACATCTTTCCCTTCAAGAAGCCTTTCGCTAAGGCTGTTCTTGTAGAACTGGCAAAGGGATATTTGGAAGCCCATAGAGGGCTATGGTGAAAAAGGAAATATCTTCCGTTCAAAACTGGAAAGAAGCTTTCTGAGAAACTGCTCTGTGTTCTGTTAATTCATCTCACAGAGTTACATCTTTCCCTTCAAGAAGCCTTTCGCTAAGGCTGTTCCTGTGGAATTGGAAATGGGGTATTTAGAAGCCCATAGAGGGCTATGGTGAAAAAGGAAATATCTTCCGTTCAAAACTGGAAAGAAGCTTTCTGAGAAACTGCTCTGTGTTCTGTTAATTCATCTCACAGAGTTACATCTTTCCCTTCAAGAAGCCTTTCGCTAAGGCTGTTCTTGTGGAATTGGCAAAGGGATATTTCGAAGCCCATAGAGGGCTATGGTGAAAAAGGAAATATCTTCTGTTCAAAACTGGAAAGAAGCTTTCTGAGAAACTGCTCTGTTTTCTGTTAATTCATCTCACAGAGTTACATCTTTCCCTTCAAGAAGCCTTTCGCTAAGGCTGTTCTTGTGGAATTGGTAAAGGGATATTTGGAAGCCCATAGAGGGCTATGTTGAAAAAGGAAATAACTTCCGTTGAAAACTGGAAACAATCCTTTTGAGAAACTGCTCTGTGTTCTGTTAATTCATCTCACAGAGTTACATCTTTCCTTTCAAGAAGCCTTTCGCTAAGGCTGTTCTTGTGGAATTGAAAAAGGGGTATTTAGAAGCCCATAGAGGGCTATGGTGAAAAAGGAAATATCTTCCGTTCAAAACTGGAAAGAAGCTTTCTGAGAAACTGCTCTGTGTTCTGTTAATTCATCTCACAGAGTTACATCTTTCCCTTCAAGAAGCCTTTCGCTAAGGCTGTTCTTGTGGAATTGGCAAAGGGATATTTCGAAGCCCATAGAGGGCTATGGTGAAAAAGGAAATATCTTCCGTTCAAAACTGGAAAGAAGCTTTCTGAGAAACTGCTCTGTGTTCTGTTAATTCATCTCACAGCGTTACATCTTTCCCTACAAGAAGCCTTTCGCTAAGGTTGTTCTTGTGGAATTGGCAAAGGGATATTTGGAAGCCCACAGAAGGCTATGGTGAAAAAGGAAATATCTTCCGTTCAAAACTGGAAAGAAGCTTTCTGAGAAACTGCTCTGTGTTCTGTAAATTCATCTCACAGAGTTACATCTTTCCCTTCAAGAAGCCTTTCGCTAAGGCTGTTCTTGTGGAATTGGTAAAGAGATACATGGAAGCCCATAGAGGGCTATGTTGAAAAAGGAAATATCTATCGTTGAAAACTGGAAACAATCCTTCTGAGGAACTGCTCTGTGTTCTGTTAATTCATCTCACAGAGTTACATCTTTCCCTTCAAGAAGCCTTTCGTAAGGCTGTTCTTGTGGAATTGGCAAAGGGATATTTGGAAGCCCATTGAGGGCTATGGTGAAAAAGGAAATATCTTCCGTTCAAAACTGGAAAGAAGCTTTCTGAGAAACTGCTCTGTGTTCTGTTAATTCATCTCACAGAGTTACATCTTTCCCTTCAAGAAGCCTTTCGCTAAGGCTGTTCTTGTGGAATTGGAAAAGGGGTATTTAGAAGCCCATAGAGGGCTATGGTGAAAAAGGAAATATCTTCCGTTCAAAACTGGAAAGAAGCTTTCTGAGAAACTGCTCTGTGTTCTGTTAATTCATCTCACAGAGTTACATCTTTCCCTTCAAGAAGCCTTTCGCTAAGGCTGTTCTTGTGGAATTGGCAAAGTGATATTTGGAATCCCATAGAGGGCTATGGTGAAAAAGGAAATATCTACCGTTCAAAACTGGAAAGAAGCTTTCTGAAAAACTGCTCTGTGTTCTGTTAATTCATCTCACAGAGTTACATCTTTCCCTTCAAGAAGCCTTTCGGTAAGTCAGTTCTTGTGGAACTGGCAAAGGGATATTTGGAAGCCCATAGAGGGCTATGGTGAAAAAGGAAATATCTTCCGTTCAAAACTGGAAAGAAGCTTTCTGAGAAACTGCTCTGTGTTCTGTTAATTCATCTCACAGAGTTACATCTTTCCCTTCAAGAAGCCTTTCGCTAAGGCTGTTCTTGTGGAATTGGAAAAGGGGTATTTAGAAGCCCATAGAGGGCTATGGTGAAAAAGGAAATATCTTCCGTTCAAAACTGGAAAGAAGCTTTCTGAGAAACTGCTCTGTGTTCTGTAAATTCATCTCACAGAGTTACATCTTTCCCTTCAAGAAGCCTTTCGCTAAGGCTGTTCTTGTGGAATTGGCAAAGGGATATTTCGAAGCCCATAGAGGGCTATGGTGAAACAGGAAATATCTTCCGTTCAAAACTGGAAAGAAGCTTTCTGAGAAACTGCTCTGTGTTCTGTTAATTCATCTCACAGAGTTACATCTTTCCCTTCAAGAAGCCTTTCGCTAAGGCTGTTCTTGTGGAATTGGCAAAGTGATATTTGGAAGCCCATAGAGGGCTACGGTGAAAAAGGAAATATCTACCGTTCAAAACTGGAAAGAAGCTTTCTGAAAAACTGCTCTGTGTTCTGTTAATTCATCTCACAGAGTTACATCTTTCCCTTCAAGAAGCCTTTCGCTAAGTCTGTTCTTGTGGAACTGGCAAAGGGATATTTGGAAGCCCATAGAGGGCTATGGTGAAAAAGGAAATATCTTCCGTTCAAAACTGGAAAGAAGCTTTCTGAGAAACTGCTCAGTGTTCTGTTAATTCATCTCACAGAGTTACATCTTTTCCTTCAAGAAGCCTTTCGCTAAGGCTGTTCTTGTGGAATTGGAAAAGGGGTATTTAAAAGCCCATAGAGGGCTATGGTGAAAAAGGAAATATCTTCCGTTCAAAACTGGAAAGAAGCTTTCTGAGAAACTGCTCTGTGTTCTGTTAATTCATCTCACAGAGTTACATCTTTCCCTTCAAGAAGCCTTTCGCTAAGGCTGTTCTTGTGGAATTGGCAAAGGGATATTTCGAAGCCCATAGAGGGCTATGGTGAAAAAGGAAATATCTTCCGTTCAAAACTGGAAAGAAGCTTTCTGAGAAACTGCTCTGTGTTCTGTTAATTCATCTCACAGAGTTACATCTTTCCCTTCAAGAAGCCTTTCGCTAAGGCTGTTCTTGTGGAATTGGCAAAGGGATATTTGGAAGCCCATAGAGGACTATGGTGAAAAAGGAAATATCTTCCGTTCAAAACTGGAAAGAAGCTTTCTGAGAAACTGCTCTGTGTTCTGTTAATTCATCTCACAGAGTTACATCTTTCCCTTCAAGAAGCCTTTCGCTAAGGCTGTTCTTGTGGAATTGGCAAAGGGATATTTGGAAGCCCATAGAGGGCTATGGTGAAAAAGGAAATATCTTCCGTTCAAAACTGGAAAGAAGCTTTCTGAGAAACTGCTCTGTGTTCTGTTAATTCATCTCACATAGTTACATCTTTCCCTTCAAGAAGTCTTTCGCTAAGGCTGTTCTTATGGAATTGGAAAAGGGATATTTAGAAGCCCATAGAGGGCTATGGTGAAAAAGGAAATATCTTCCGTTCAAAACTGGAAAGTAGCTTTCTGAGAAACTGCTCTGTGTTCTTTTAATTCATCTCACAGAGTTACATCTTTCCCTTCAAGAAGCCTTTCGCTATGGCTGTTCTTGTGGAATTGGCAAAGGGATATTTGGAAGCCCATAGAAGGCTATGGTGAAAAAGGAAATATCTTCCGTTCAAAACTGGAAAGAAGCTTTCTGAGAAACTGCTCTGTGTTCTGTTAATTCATCTCACAGAGTTACATCTTTCCCTTCAAGAAGCCTTTCGCTAAGGCTGTTCTTGTGGAATTGGTAAAGAGATACTTGGAAGCCCTTAGAGGGCTATGTTGAAAAAGGAAATATCTTTCGTTGAAAACTGGAAACAATCCTTCTGAGAAACTGCTCTGTGTTCTGTTAATTCATCTCACAGAGTTACATCTTTCCCTCCAAGAAGCCTTTCGTAAGGCTGTTCTTGTGGAATTGGCAAAGGGATATTTGGAAGCCCATTGAGGGCTATGGTGAAAAAGGAAATATCTTCCGTTCAAAACTGGAAAGAAGCTTTCTGAGAAACTGCTCTGTGTTCTGTTAATTCATCTCACAGAGTTACATCTTTCCCTTCAAGAAGCCTTTCGCTAAGGCTGTTCTTGTGGAATTGGAAAAGGGGTATTTAGAAGCCCATAGAGGGCTACGGTGAAAAAGGAAATATCTTCCGTTCAAAACTGGAAAGAAGCTTTCTGAGAAACTGCTCTGTGTTCTGTTAATTCATCTCACAGAGTTACATCTTTCCCTTCAAGAAGCCTTTCGCTAAGGCTGTTCTTGTGGAATTGGCAAAGGGATATTTCGAAGCCCATAGAGGGCTATGGTGAAAAAGGAAATATCTTCCGTTCAAAACTGGAAAGAAGCTTTCTGAGAAACTGCTCTGTGTTCTGTTAATTCATCTCACAGAGTTACATGTTTCCCTTCAAGAAGCCTTTCGTAAGGCTGTTCTTGTGGAATTGGCAAAGGGATATTTGGAAGCCCATAGAGGGCTATGGTGAAAAAGGAAATATCTTCCGTTCAAAACTGGAAAGAAGCTTTCTGAGAAACTGCTCTGTGTTCTGTTAATTCATCTCACAGAGTTACATCTTTCCCTTCAAGAAGCCTTTCGCTAAGGCTGTTCTTGTGCAATGGGCAAAGGGATATATGGAAGCCCATAGAGGGCTATGGTTAAAAAGGAAATATCTTCCGTTGAAAACTGGAAAGAAGCTTTCTGAGAAACTGCTCTGTGTTCTGTTAATTCATCTCAAAGAGTTACATCTTTCCCTTCAAGAAGTCTTTCGCTAAGGCTGTTCTTGTGGAATTGGCAAAGGGATATTTGGAAGCCCATAGAGGGCTATGGTGAAAAAGGAAATATCTTCCGTTTAAAACTGGAAAGAAGCTTTCTGAGAAACTGCTCTGTGTTCTGTTAATTCATCTCACAGAGTTACATCTTTCCCTTCAAGAAGCCTTTCGCTAAGGCTGTTCTTGTGGAATTGGCAAAGTCATATTTGGAAGCTCATAGAGGGGTATGGTGAAAAAGGAAATATCTTCCGTTCAAAACTGGAAAGAAGCTTTCTGAGAAACTGCTCTGTGTTCTGTTAATTCATCTCACAGAGTTACATCTTTCCCTTCAAGAAGCCTTTCGCTAAGGCTGTTCTTGTGGAATTGGTAAAGGGATATTTGGAAGCCCATAGAGGTCTATGGTGAAAAAGGAAATATCTTCCGCTCAAAACTGGAAAGAAGCTTTCTGAGAAACTGCTCTGTGTTCTGTAAATTCATCTCACATAGTTACATCTTTCCCTTCAAGAAACCTTTTGCTAAGGCTGTTTTTGGGAATTGGCAAAGTGATATTTGGAAGCCCATAGAGGGCTATGGTGAAAAAGGAAATATCTTCCGTTCAAAACTGGAAAGAAGCTTTCTGAAAAACTGCTCTGTGTTCTGTTAATTCATCTCACAGAGTTACATCTTTCCCTTCAAGAAGCCTTTCGCTAAGGCTGTTCTTGTGGAACTGGCAAAGGGATATTTCGAACCCCTAGAGGGCTATGGTGAAAAAGGAAATATCTTCCGTTCAAAACTGGAAAGAAGCTTTCTGAGAAACTGCTCTGTGTTCTGTTAATTCATCTCACAGAGTTACATCTTTCCCTTCAAGAAGCCTTTCCCTAAGGCTGTTCTTGTGGAATTGGTAAAGGGATATTTGGAAGCCCATAGAGGGCTATGTTGAAAAAGGAAATATCTTCCGTTGAAAACTGGAAACAATCCTTGTGAGAAACTGCTCTGTGTTCTGTTAATTCATCTCACAGAGTTACATCTTTCCCTTCAAGAAGCCTTTCGCTAAGGCTGTTCTTGTGGAATTGGCAAAGGGATATTTGGAAGCCCATAGAGTGCTATGGTGAAAAAGGAAATATCTTCCGTTCAAAACTGGAAAGAAGCTTTCTGAGAAACTGCTCTGTGTTCTGTTAATTCATCTCACAGAGTTACATCTTTCCCTTCAAGAAGTCTTTCGCTAAGGCTGTTCTTGTGGAATTGGCAAAGGGATATTTGGAAGCCCATAGAGGGCTATGGTGAAAAAGGAAATATCTTCCGTTTAAAACTGGAAAGAAGCTTTCTGAGAAACTGCTCTGTGTTCTGTTAATTCATCTCACAGAGTTACATCTTTCCCTTCAAGAAGCCTTTCGCTAAGGCTGTTCTTGTGGAATTGGCAAAGGGATATTTGGAAGCCCATAGAGCGCTATGGTGAAAAAGGAAATATATTCGGTTCAAAACTGGAAAGAAGCTTTCTGAGAAACTGCTCTGTGTTCTGTTAATTCATCTCATGGAGTTACATCTTTCCCTTCAAGAAGCCTTTGCTAAGGCTGTTCTTGTGGAATTGGCAAAGGGATATTTGAAAGCCAATTGAGGGCTATGGTGAAAAAGGAAATATCTTCCGTTCTAAACTGGAAAGAAGCTGTCTGAGAAACTGCTCTGTGTTCTGTTAATTCATCTCACAGAGTTACATCTTTCCCTTCAAGAAGCCTTTCGTAAGGTTGTTCTTGTGGAACTGGCAAAGGGATATTTGGAAGCCCATAGAGGGCTATGGTGAAAAAGGAAATATCTTCCGTTCAAAACTGGAAAGAAGCTTTCTGAGAAACTGCTCTGTGTTCTGTTAATTCATCTCACAGAGTTACATCTTTCCCTTCAAGAAGCCTTTCGCTAAGGCTGTTCTTGTGCAATTGGCAAAGTGATATTTGGAATCCCATAGAGGGTTATGGTGAAAAAGGAAATATCTTCCGTTCAAAACTGGAAAGAAGCTTTCTGAGAAACTGCTCTGTGTTCTGTTAATTCATCTCACAGAGTTACATCTTTCCCTTCAAGAAGCCTTACGCTAAGGCTGTTCTTGTGGAATTTGAAAAGGGATATTTGGAAGCCCATAGAGGGCTATGGTGAAAAAGGAAATATCTTACGCTCAAAACTGGAAAGAAGCTTTCTGAGAAACTGCTCTGTGTTCTGTTAATTCATCTCACAGAGTTACATCTTTCCCTTCAAGAATCCTTTCGCTAAGGCTGTTCTTGTGGAATTGGCAAAGGGATATTTTGAAGCCCATAGAGGGCTATGGTGAAAAAGGAAATATCTTCCGTTCAAAACTGGAAAGAAGCTTTCTGAGAAACTGCTCTGTGTTCTGTTAATTCATCTCACAGAGTTACATCTTTCCCTTCAAGAAGCCTTTCGCTAAGGCTGTTCTTGTGGAATTGGCAAAGGGATATTTGGAAGCCCATAGAAGGCTATGGTGAAAAAGGAAATATCTTCCGTTCAAAACTGGAAAGAAGCTTTCTGAGAAACCGCTCTGTGTTCTGTTAATTCATCTCACAGAGTTACATCTTTCCCTTCAAGAAGTCTTTCGCTAAGGCTGTTCTTGTGGAATTGGTAAAGAGATACTTGGAAGCCCATAGAGGGCTATGTTGAAAAAGGAAATATCTTTCGTTGAAAACTGGAAACAATCCTTCTGAGGAACTGCTCTGTGTTCTGTTAATTCATCTCACAGAGTTACATCTTTCCCTTCAAGAAGCCTTTCGTAAGGCTGTTCTTGTGGAATTGGCAAAGGGATATTTGGAAGCCCATTGAGGGCTATGGTGAAAAAGGAAATATCTTCCGTTCAAAACTGGAAAGAAGCTTTCTGAGAAACTGCTCTGTGTTCTGTTAATTCATCTCACAGAGTTACATCTTTCCCTTCAAGAAGCCTTTCGCTAAGGCTGTTCTTGTGGAATTGGAAAAGGGGTATTTAGGAGCCCATAGAGGGCTATGGTGAAAAAGGAAATATCTTCCGTTCAAAACTGGAAAGAAGCTTTCTGAGAAACTGCTCTGTGTTCTGTTAATTCATCTCACAGAGTTACATCTTTCCCTTCAAGAAGCCTTTGGCTAAGGCTGTTCTTGTGGAATTGGCAAAGGGATATTTCGAAGCCCATAGAGGGCTATGGTGAAAAAGGAAATATCTACCGTTCAAAACTGGAAAGAAGCTTTCTGAAAAACTGCTCTGTGTTCTGTTAATTCATCTCACAGTGTTACATCTTTCCCTTCAAGAAGCCTTTCGCTAAGGCTGTTCTTGTGGAACTGGCAAAGGGATATTTGGAAGCCCATAGAGGGCTATGGTGAAAAAGGAAATATCTTCCGTTCAGAACTGGAAAGAAGATTTCTGAGAAACTGCTCTGTGTTCTGTTAATTCATCTCACAGAGTTACATCTTTCCCTTCAAGAAGCCTTTCGCTAAGGCTGTTCTTGTGGAATTGGAAAAGGGGTATTTAGAAGCCCATAGAGGGCTATGGTGAAAAAGGAAATATCTTCCGTTCAAAACTGGAAAGAAGCTTTCTGAGAAACTGCTCTGTGTTCTGTTAATTCATCTCACAGAGTTACATCTTTCCCTTCAAGAAGCCTTTCGCTAAGGCTGTTCTTGTGGAATTGGCAAAGGGATATTTCGAAGCCCATAGAGGGCTATGGTGAAAAAGGAAATATCTTCCGTTCAAAAGTGGAAAGAAGCTTTCTGAGAAACTGCTCTGTGTTCTGTTAATTCATCTCACAGAGTTACATCTTTCCCTTCAAGAAGCCTTTCTCTAAGGCTGTTCTTGTGGAATTGGTAAAGGGATATTTGGAAGCCCATAGAGGGCTATGTTGAAAAAGGAAATATCTTCCGTTGAAAACTGGAAACAATCCTTTTGAGAAACTGCTCTGTGTTCTGTTAATTCATCTCACAGAGTTACATCTTTCCCTTCAAGAAGCCTTTCGCTAAGGCTGTTCTTGTGGAATTGGCAAAGTCATATTTGGAAGCCCATAGAGGGCTATGGGGAAAAAGGAAATATCTTCCGTTCAAAACTGGAAAGAAGCTTTCTGAGAAACTGCTCTGTGTTCTGTTAATTCATCTCACAGAGTTACATCTTTCCCTTCAAGAAGCCTTTCGCTAAGGCTGTTCTTGTGGAATTGGAAAAGGGGTATTTAGAAGCCCATAGAGGGCTATGGTGAAAAAGGAAATATCTTCCGTTCAAAACTGGAAAGAAGCTTTCTGAGAAACTGCTCTGTGTTCTGTTAATTCATCTCACAGAGTTACATCTTTCCCTTCAAGAAGCCTTTCGCTAAGGCTGTTGTTGTGGAATTGGCAAAGGGATATTTCGAAGCCCATAGAGGGCTATGGTGAAAAAGGAAATATCTTCCGTTCAAAACTGGAAAGAAGCTTTCTGAGAAACTGCTCTGTGTTCTGTTAATTCATCTCACAGAGTTACATCTTTCCCTTCAAGAAGTCTTTCGCTAAGACTGTTCTTGTGGAATTGGTAAAGGGATATTTGGAAGCCCATAGAGGGCTATGGTGTAAAAGGAAATATTTTCCGTTTAAAACTGGAAACAATCCTTTTGAGAAACTGCTCTGTGTTCTGTTAATTCATCTCACAGAGTTACATCTTTCCCTTCAAGAAGCCTTTCGCTAAGGCTGTTCTTGTGGAATTGGCAAAGGGATATTTGGAAGCCCATTGAGGGCTATGGTGAAAAAGGAAATATCTTCCGTTCAAAACTGGAAAGAAGCTGCCTGAGAAACTGCTCTGTGTTCTGTTAATTCATCTCACAGAGTTACATCTTTCCCTTCAAGAAGCCTTTCTTAAGGCTGTTCTTGTGGAATTGGCAAAGGGATATTTGGAAGCCCATAGAGGGCTATGGTGAAAAAGGAAATATCTTCCGTTCAAAACTGGAAAGAAGCTTTCTGAGAAACTGCTCTGTGTTCTGTTAATTCATCTCACATAGTTACATCTTTCCCTTCAAGAAGTCTTTCGCTAAGGCTGTTCTTATGGAATTGGAAAAGGGATATTTAGAAGCTCATAGAGGGCTATGGTGAAAAAGGAAATATCTTCCGTTGAAAACTGGAAAGTAGCTTTCTGAGAAACTGCTCTGTGTTCTGTTAATTCATCTCACAGAGTTACATCTTTCCCTTCAAGAAGCCTTTCGCTAAGGCTGTTCTTGTGAAATTAGCAAAGGGATATTTCGAAGCCCATAGAAGGCTATGGTGAAAAAGGAAATATCTTCCGTTCAAACTGGAAAGAAGCTTTCTGAGAAACTGCTCTGTGTTCTGTTAATTCATCTCACAGAGTTACATCTTTCCCTTCAAGAAGCCTTTCGCTGAGGCTGTTCTTGTGGAATTGGTAAAGAGATACTTGGAAGCCCTTAGAGGGCTATGTTGAAAAAGGAAATATCTTTCGTTGAAAACTGGAAACAATCATTCTGAGAAACTGCTCTGTGTTCTGTTAATTCATCTCACAGAGTTACATCTTTCCCTTCAAGAAGCCTTTCGTAAGGCTGTTCTTGTGGAATTGGCAAAGGGATATTTGGAAGCCCATTGAGGGCTATGGTGAAAAAGGAAATATCTTCCGTTCAAAACTGGAAAGAAGCTTTCTGAGAAACTGCTCTGTGTTCTGTTAATTCATCTCACAGAGTTACATCTTTCCCTTCAAGAAGCCTTTCGCTAAGGCTGTTCTTGTGGAATTGAAAAAGGGGTATTTAGAAGCCCATAGAGGGCTATGGTGAAAAAGGAAATATCTTCCGTTCAAAACTGGAAAGAAGCTTTCTGAGAAACTGCTCTGTGTTCTGTTAATTCATCTCACAGAGTTACATCTTTCCCTTCAAGAAGCCTTTCGCTAAGGCTGTTCTTGTGGAATTGGCAAAGGGATATTTCGAAGCCCATAGAGGGCTATGGTGAAAAAGGAAATATCTTCCGTTCAAAACTGGAAAGAAGCTTTCTGAGAAACTGCTCTGTGTTCTGTTAATTCATCTCACAGCGTTACATCTTTCCCTACAAGAAGCCTTTTGCTAAGGTTGTTCTTGTGGAATTGGCAAAGGGATATTTGGAAGCCCATAGAAGGCTATGGTGAAAAAGGAAATATCTTCCGTTCAAAACTGGAAAGAAGCTTTCTGAGAAACTGCTCTGTGTTCTGTAAATTCATCTCACAGAGTTACATCTTTCCCTTCAAGAAGCCTTTCGCTAAGGCTGTTCTTGTGGAATTGGTAAAGAGATACTTGGAAGCCCATAGAGGGCTATGTTGAAAAAGGAAATATCTATCGTTGAAAACTGGAAACAATCCTTCTGAGGAACTGCTCTGTGTTCTGTTAATTCATCTCACAGAGTTACATCTTTCCCTTCAAGAAGCCTTTCGTAAGGCTGTTCTTGTGGAATTGGCAAAGGGATATTTGGAAGCCCATAGAGGGCTATGGTGAAAAAGGAAATATCTTCGGTTCAAAACTGGAAAGAAGCTTTCTGAGAAACTGCTCTGTGTTCTGTTAATTCATCTCACAGAGTTACATCTTTCCCTTCAAGAAGCCTTTCGCTAAGGCTGTTCTTGTGGAATTGGCAAAGTGATATTTGGAAGCCCATAGAGGGCTATGGTGAAAAAGGAAATATCTACCGTTCAAAACTGGAAAGAAGCTTTCTGAAAAACTGCTCTGTGTTCTGTTAATTCATCTCACAGTGTTACATCTTTCCCTTCAAGAAGCCTTTCGCTAAGGCTGTTCTTGTAGAACTGGCAAAGGGATATTTGGAAGCCCATAGAGGGCTATGGTGAAAAAGGAAATATCTTCCGTTCAAAACTGGAAAGAAGCTTTCTGAGAAACTGCTCTGTGTTCTGTTAATTCATCTCACAGAGTTACATCTTTCCCTTCAAGAAGCCTTTCGCTAAGGCTGTTCTTGTGGAATTGGAAAAGGGGTATTTAGAAGCCCATAGAGGGCTATGGTGAAAAAGGAAATATCTTCCGTTCAAAACTGGAAAGAAGCTTTCTGAGAAACTGCTCTGTGTTCTGTTAATTCATCTCACAGAGTTGCATCTTTCCCTTCAAGAAGCTTTTCGCTAAGGCTGTTCTTGTGGAATTGGCAAAGGGATATTTCGAAGCCCATAGAGGGCTACGGTGAAAAAGGAAATATCTTCCCTTTCAAAACTGGAAAGAAGCTTTCTGAGAAACTGCTCTGTTTTCTGTTAATTCATCTCACAGAGTTACATCTTTCCCTTCAAGAAGCCTTTCGCTAAGGCTGTTTCTTGTGGAGATTGGTAAAGGGATATTTGAAAGCCCATAGAGGGCTATGTTGAAAAAAGGAAATAACTTCCGTTGAAAACTGGAAACAATCCTTTTGAGAAACTGCTCTGTG
This sequence comes from Chlorocebus sabaeus, assembly GCF_047675955.1. Taxonomy (NCBI): domain Eukaryota; kingdom Metazoa; phylum Chordata; class Mammalia; order Primates; family Cercopithecidae; genus Chlorocebus; species Chlorocebus sabaeus. Next base: position 703,721 of record NW_027327925.1, on the reverse strand, counting down.
TTCTGTTAATTCATCTCACAGAGTTACATCTTTCCCTTCAAGAAGCCTTTCGCTAAGGCTGTTCTTGTGGAATTGAAAAAGGGGTATTTAGAAGCCCCTAGAGGGGCTATGGTGAAAAAGGAAATATCTTCCGTTCAAAACTGGAAAGAAGCTTTCTGAGAAACTGCTCTGTGTTCTGTAAATTCATCTCACAGAGTTACATCTTTCCCTTCAAGAAGCCTTTCGCTAAGGCTGTTCTTGTGGAATTGGTAAAGAGATACCTGGAAGCCCATAGAGGGCTATGTTGAAAAAGGAAATATCTATCGTTGAAAACTGGAAACAATCCTTCTGAGGAACTGCTCTGTGTTCTGTTAATTCATCTCACAGAGTTACATCTTTCCCTTCAAGAAGCCTTTCGCTAAGGCTGTTCTTGTGGAATTGGAAAAGGGGTATTTAGAAGCCCATAGAGGGCTATGGTGAAAAAGGAAATATCTTCCGTTCAAAACTGGAAAGAAGCTTTCTGAGAAACTGCTCTGTGTTTCTGTTAATTCATCTCACAGAGTTACATCTTTCCCTTCAAGAAGCCTTTCGCTAAGGCTGTTCTTGTGGAATTGGCAAAGGGATATTTGGAAGCCCATAGAGGGCTATGGTGAAAAAGGAAATATCTTCCGTTCAAAACTGGAAAGAAGCTTTCTGAGAAACTGCTCTGTGTTCTGTTAATTCATCTCACATAGTTACATCTTTCCCTTCAAGAAGTCTTTCGCTAAGGCTGTTTCTTATGGAATTGGAAAAGGGATATTTAGAAGCCCATAGAGGGCTATGGTGAAAAAGGAAATATCTTCCGTTCAAAACTGGAAAGTAGCTTTCTGAGAAACTGCTCTGTGTTCTTTTAATTCATCTCACAGAGTTACATCTTTCCCTTCAAGAAGCCTTTCGCTATGGCTGTTCTTGTGGAATTGGAAAAGGGGTATTTAGAAGCCCATAGAGGGCTATGGTGAAAAAGGAAATATCTTCCGTTCAAAACTGGAAAGAAGCTTTCTGAGAAACTGCTCTGTGTTCTGTTAATTCATCTCACAGAGTTACATCTTTCCCTTCAAGAAGCCTTTCGCTAAGGCTGTTCTTGTGGAATTGGCAAAGGGATATTTGGAAGCCCATAGAGGGCTATGGTGAAAAAGGAAATATCTTCCGTTCAAAACTGGAAAGAAGCTTTCTGAAAAACTGCTCTGTGTTCTGTTAATTCATCTCACAGAGTTACATCTTTCCCTTCAAGAAGCCTTTCGCTAAGTCTGTTCTTTTGGAACTGGCAAAGGGATATTTGGAAGCCCATAGAGGGCTATGGTGAAAAAGGAAATATCTTCCGTTCAAAACTGGAAAGAAGCTTTCTGAGAAACTGCTCTGTGTTCTGTTAATTCATCTCACAGAGTTGCATCTTTCCCTTCAAGAAGCCTTTCGCTAAGGCTGTTCTTGTGGAATTGGCAAAGGGATATTTGGAAGCCCATAGAGGGCTATGGTGAAAAAGGAAATATCTTCCGTTCAAAACTGGAAAGAAGCTTTCTGAGAAACTGCTCTGTGTTCTGTTAATTCATCTCACGGAGTTACATCTTTCCCTTCAAGAAGCCTTTCGCTAAGGCTGTTCTTGTGGAATTGGCAAAGGGATATTTGAAAGCCCATAGAGGGCTATGGTGAAAAAGGAAATATCTTCCGATCAAAACTGGAAAGAAGCTTTCTGAGAAACTGCTCTGTGTTCTGTTAATTCATCTCACAGAGTTACATCTTTCCCTTCAAGAAGCCTTTCGTAAGGCTGTTCTTGTGGAATTGGCAAAGGGATATTTGGAAGCCCATAGAGGGCTATGGTGAAAAAGGAAATATCTTCGGTTCAAAACTGGAAAGAAGCTTTCTGAGAAACTGCTCTGTGTTCTGTTAATTCATCACACAGAGTTACATCTTTCCCTTCAAGAAGCCTTTGGCTAAGGCTGTTCTTGTGGAATTGGCAAAGTGATATTTGGAAGCCCATAGAGGGCTATGGTGAAAAAGGAAATATCTACCGTTCAAAACTGGAAAGAAGCTTTCTGAAAAACTGCTCTGTGTTCTGTTAATTCATCTCACAGTGTTACATCTTTCCCTTCAAGAAGCCTTTCGCTAAGGCTGTTCTTGTGGAACTGGCAAAGGGATATTTGGAAGCCCATAGAGGGCTATGGTGAAAAAGGAAATATCTTCCGTTCAAAACTGGAAAGAAGCTTTCTGAGAAACTGCTCTGTGTTCTGTTAATTCATCTCACAGAGTTACATCTTTCCCTTCAAGAAGCCTTTCGCTAAGGCTGTTCTTGTGGAATTGGAAAAGGGGTATTTAGAAGCCCATAGAGGGCTATGGTGAAAAAGGAAATATCTTCCGTTCAAAACTGGAAAGAAGCTTTCTGAGAAACTGCTCTGTGTTCTGTTAATTCATCTCACAGAGTTACATCTTTCCCTTCAAGAAGCCTTTCGCTAAGGCTGTTCTTGTGGAATTGGCAAAGGGATATTTCGAAGCCCATAGAGGGCTATGGTGAAAAAGGAAATATCTTCCGTTCAAAACTGGAAAGAAGCTTTCTGAGAAACTGCTCTGTGTTCTGTTAATTCATCTCACAGAGTTACATCTTTCCCTTCAAGAAGCCTTTCTCTAAGGCTGTTCTTGTGGAATTGGTAAAGGGATATTTGGAAGCCCATAGAGGGCTATGTTGAAAAAGGAAATATCTTCCGTTGAAAACTGGAAACAATCCTTTTGAGAAACTGCTCTGTGTTCTGTTAATTCATCTCACAGAGTTACATCTTTCCCTTCAAGAAGCCTTTCGCTAAGGCTGTTCTTGTGGAATTGGCAAAGGGATATTTGGAAGCCCATAGAGGGCTATGGTGAAAAAGGAAATATCTTCCGTTCAAAACTGGAAATTAGCTTTCTGAGAAACTGCTCTGTGTTCTGTTAATTCATCTCACAGAGTTACATCTTTCCTTTCAAGAAGTCTTTCGCTAAGGCTGTTCTTGTGGAATTGGCAAAGGGATATTTGGAAGCCCATAGAGGGCTATGGTGAAAAAGGAAATATCTTCCGTTTAAAACTGGAAAGAAGCTTTCTGAGAAACTGCTCTGTGTTCTGTTAATTCATCTCACAGAGTTACATCTTTCCCTTCAAGAAGCCTTTCGCTAAGGCTGTTCTTGTGGAATTGGCAAAGGGATATTTGGAAGCCCATAGAGCGCTATGGTGAAAAAGGTAATATATTCGGTTCAAAACTGGAAAGAAGCTTTCTGAGAAACTGCTCTGTGTTCTGTTAATTCATCTCATGGAGTTACATCTTTCCCTTCAAGAAGCCTTTCGCTAAGGCTGTTCTTGTGGAATTGGTAAAGAGATACTTGGAAGCCCTTAGAGGGCTATGTTGAAAAAGGAAATATCTTTCGTTGAAAACTGGAAACAATCATTCTGAGAAACTGCTCTGTGTTCTGTTAATTCATCTCACAGAGTTACATCTTTCCCTTCAAGAAGCCTTTCGCTAAGGCTGTTCTTGTGGAATTGAAAAAGGGGTATTTAGAAGCCCATAGAGGGCTATGGTGAAAAAGGAAATATCTTCCGTTCAAAACTGGAAAGAAGCTTTCTGAGAAACTGCTCTGTGTTCTGTTAATTCATCTCACAGAGTTACATCTTTCCCTTCAAGAAGCCTTTCGCTAAGGCTGTTCTTGTGGAATTGGCAAAGGGATATTTCGAAGCCCATAGAGGGCTATGGTGAAAAAGGAAATATCTTCCGTTCAAAACTGGAAAGAAGCTTTCTGAGAAACTGCTCTGTGTTCTGTTAATTCATCTCACAGCGTTACATCTTTCCCTACAAGAAGCCTTTCGCTAAGGTTGTTCTTGTGGAATTGGCAAAGGGATATTTGGAAGCCCATAGAAGGCTATGGTGAAAAAGGAAATATCTTCCGTTCAAAACTGGAAAGAAGCTTTCTGAGAAACTGCTCTGTGTTCTGTAAATTCATCTCACAGAGTTACATCTTTCCCTTCAAGAAGCCTTTCGCTAAGGCTGTTCTTGTGGAATTGGTAAAGAGATACTTGGAAGCCCATAGAGGGCTATGTTGAAAAAGGAAATATCTATCGTTGAAAACTGGAAACAATCCTTCTGAGGAACTGCTCTGTGTTCTGTTAATTCATCTCACAGAGTTACATCTTTCCCTTCAAGAAGCCTTTCGTAAGGCTGTTCTTGTGGAATTGGCAAAGGGATATTTGGAAGCCCATTGAGGGCTATGGTGAAAAAGGAAATATCTTCCGTTCAAAACTGGAAAGAAGCTTTCTGAGAAACTGCTCTGTGTTCTGTTAATTCATCTCACAGAGTTACATCTTTCCCTTCAAGAAGCCTTTCGCTAAGGCTGTTCTTGTGGAATTGGAAAAGGGGTATTTAGAAGCCCATAGAGGGCTATGGTGAAAAAGGAAATATCTTCCGTTCAAAACTGGAAAGAAGCTTTCTGAGAAACTGCTCTGTGTTCTGTTAATTCATCTCACAGAGTTACATCTTTCCCTTCAAGAAGCCTTTCGCTAAGGCTGTTCTTGTGGAATTGGCAAAGTGATATTTGGAATCCCATAGAGGGCTATGGTGAAAAAGGAAATATCTACCGTTCAAAACTGGAAAGAAGCTTTCTGAAAAACTGCTCTGTGTTCTGTTAATTCATCTCACAGAGTTACATCTTTCCCTTCAAGAAGCCTTTCGCTAAGTCTGTTCTTGTGGAACTGGCAAAGGGATATTTGGAAGCCCATAGAGGGCTATGGTGAAAAAGGAAATATCTTCCGTTCAAAACTGGAAAGAAGCTTTCTGAGAAACTGCTCTGTGTTCTGTTAATTCATCTCACAGAGTTACATCTTTCCCTTCAAGAAGCCTTTCGCTAAGGCTGTTCTTGTGGAATTGGAAAAGGGGTATTTAGAAGCCCATAGAGGGCTATGGTGAAAAAGGAAATATCTTCCGTTCAAAACTGGAAAGAAGCTTTCTGAGAAACTGCTCTGTGTTCTGTAAATTCACCTCACAGAGTTACATCTTTCCCTTCCATGAGCCTTTCGCTAAGGCTGTTCTTGTGGAATTGGCAAAGGGATATTTCGAAGCCCATAGAGGGCTATGGTGAAAAAGGAAATATCTTCGGTTCAAAACTGGAAAGAAGCTTTCTGAGAAACTGCTCTGTGTTCTGTTAATTCATCTCACAGAGTTACATCTTTCCCTTCAAGAAGCCTTTCGCTAAGGCTGTTCTTGTGGAATTGGCAAAGTGATATTTGGAAGCCCATAGAGGGCTATGGTGAAAAAGGAAATATCTACCGTTCAAAACTGGAAAGAAGCTTTCTGAAAAACTGCTCTGTGTTCTGTTAATTCATCTCACAGAGTTACATCTTTCCCTTCAAGAAGCCTTTCGCTAAGTCTGTTCTTGTGGAACTGGCAAAGGGATATTTGGAAGCCCATAGAGGGCTATGGTGAAAAAGGAAATATCTTCCGTTCAAAACTGGAAAGAAGCTTTCTGAGAAACTGCTCTGTGTTCTGTTAATTCATCTCACAGAGTTACATCTTTTCCTTCAAGAAGCCTTTCGCTAAGGCTGTTCTTGTGGAATTGGAAAAGGGGTATTTAAAAGCCCATAGAGGGCTATGGTGAAAAAGGAAATATCTTCCGTTCAAAACTGGAAAGAAGCTTTCTGAGAAACTGCTCTGTGTTCTGTTAATTCATCTCACAGAGTTACATCTTTCCCTTCAAAAGCCTTTCGCTCAGGCTGTTCTTGTGGAATTGGCAAAGGGATATTTCGAAGCCCATAGAGGGCTATGGTGAAAAAGGAAATATCTTCCGTTCAAAACTGGAAAGAAGCTTTCTGAGAAACTGCTGTGTGTTCTGTTAATTCATCTCACAGAGTTACATCTTTCCCTTCAAGAAGCCTTTCGCTAAGGCTGTTCTTGTGGAATTGGCAAAGGGATATTTGGAAGCCCATAGAGGGCTAAGGTGAAAAAGGAAATATCTTCCGTTCAAAACTGGAAAGAAGCTTTCTGAGAAACTGCTCTGTGTTCTGTTAATTCATCTTACGGAGTTACATCTTTCCCTTCAAGAAGCCTTTCGCTGAGGCTGTTCTTGTGGAATTGGCAAAGGGATATTTGAAAGCCCATAGAGGGCTAGGGTGAAAAAGGAAATATCTTCCGTTCAAAACAGGAAAGAAGCTTTCTGAGAAACTGCTCTGTGTTCTGTTAATTCATCTCACAGAGTTACATCTTTCCCTTCAAGAAGCCTTTCGTAAGGCTGTTGTTGTGGTATTGGCAAAGGGATATTTGGAAGCCCATAGAGGGCTATGGTGAAAAAGGAAATATCTTCGTTTCAAAACTGGAAAGAAGCTTTCTGAGAAACTGCTCTGTGTTCTGTTAATTCATCTCACAGAGTTACATCTTTCCCTTCAAGAAGCCTTTCGCTAAGGCTGTTCTTGTGGAATTGGCAAAGTGATATTTGGAAGCCGATAGAGGGCTATGGTGAAAAAGGAAATATCTACCGTTCAAAACTGGAAAGAAGCTTTCTGAAAAACTGCTCTGTGTTCTGTTAATTCATCTCACAGTGTTACATCTTTCCCTTCAAGAAGCCTTTCGCTAAGGCTGTTCTTGTGGAATTGGCAAAGGGATATTTGAAAGCCCATAGAGGGCTATGGTGAAAAAGGAAATATCTTCCGTTCAAAACTGGAAAGAAGCTTTCTGAGAAACTGCTCTGTGTTCTGTTAATTCATCTCACAGAGTTACATCTTTCCCTTCAAGAAGCCTTTCGTAAGGCTGTTCTTGTGGAATTGGCAAAGGGATATTTGGAAGCCCATAGAGGGCTATGGTGAAAAAGGAAATATCTTCGGTTCAAAACTGGAAAGAAGCTTTCTGAGAAACTGCTCTGTGTTCTGTTAATTCATCTCACAGAGTTACATCTTTCCCTTCAAGAAGCCTTTGGCTAAGGCTGTTCTTGTGGAATTGGCAAAGTGATATTTGGAAGCCCATAGAGGGCTATGGTGAAAAAGGAAATATCTACCGTTCAAAACTGGAAAGAAGCTTTCTGAAAAACTGCTCTGTGTTCTGTTAATTCATCTCACAGTGTTACATCTTTCCCTTCAAGAAGCCTTTCGCTAAGGCTGTTCTTGTGGAACTGGCAAAGGGATATTTGGAAGCCCATAGAGGGCTATGGTGAAAAAGGAAATATCTTCCGTTCAAAACTGGAAAGAAGCTTTCTGAGAAACTGCTCTGTGTTCTGTTAATTCATCTCACAGAGTTACATCTTTCCCTTCAAGAAGCCTTTCGCTAAGGCTGTTCTTGTGGAATTGGAAAAGGGGTATTTAGAAGCCCAAAGAGGGCTATGGTGAAAAAGGAAATATCTTCCGTTCAAAACTGGAAAGAAGCTTTCTGAGAAACTGCTCTGTGTTCTGTTAATTCATCTCACAGAGTTACATCTTTCCCTTCAAGAAGCCTTTCGCTAAGGCTGTTCTTGTGGAATTGGCAAAGGGATATTTCGAAGCCCATAGAGGGCTATGGTGAAAAAGGAAATATCTTCCGTTCAAAACTGGAAAGAAGCTTTCTGAGAAACTGCTCTGTGTTCTGTTAATTCATCTCTCAGAGTTACATCTTTCCCTTCAAGAAGCCTTTCTCTAAGGCTGTTCTTGTGGAATTGGTAAAGGGATATTTGGAAGCCCATAGAGGGCTATGTTGAAAAAGGAAATATCTTCCGTTGAAAACTGGAAACAATCCTTTTGAGAAACTGCTCTGTGTTCTGTTAATTCATCTCACAGAGTTACATCTTTCCCTTCAAGAAGCCTTTCGTAAGGCTGTTCTTGTGGAATTGGCAAAGGGATATTTGGAAGCCCATAGAGGGCTATGGTGAAAAAGGAAATATCTTCCGTTCAAAACTGGAAAGAAGCTTTCTGAGAAACTGCTCTGTGTTCTGTTAATTCATCTCACATAGTTACATCTTTCCCTTCAAGAAGTCTTTCGCTAAGGCTGTTCTTATGGAATTGGAAAAGGGATATTTAGAAGCCCATAGAGGGCTATGGTGAAAAAGGAAATATCTTCCGTTCAAAACTGGAAAGTAGCTTTCTGAGAAACTGCTCTGTGTTCTGTTAATTCATCTCACAGAGTTACATCTTTCCCTTCAAGAAGCCTTTCGCTAAGGCTGTTCTTGTGGAATTGGCAAAGGGATATTTGGAAGCCCATAGAAGGCTATGGTGAAAAAGGAAATATCTTCCGTTCAAAACTGGAAAGAAGCTTTCTGAGAAACTGCTCTGTGTTCTGTTAATTCATCTCACAGAGTTACATCTTTCCCTTCAAGAAGCCTTTCGCTAAGGCTGTTCTTGTGGAATTGGTAAAGAGATACTTGGAAGCCCTTAGAGGGCTATGTTGAAAAAGGAAATATCTTTCGTTGAAAACTGGAAACAATCATTCTGAGAAACTGCTCTGTGTTCTGTTAATTCATCTCACAGAGTTACATCTTTCCCTTCAAGAAGCCTTTCGTAAGGCTGTTCTTGTGGAATTGGCAAAGGGATATTTGGAAGCCCATTGAGGGCTATGGTGAAAAAGGAAATATCTTCCGTTCAAAACTGGAAAGAAGCTTTCTGAGAAACTGCTCTGTGTTCTGTTAATTCATCTCACAGAGTTACATCTTTCCCTTCAAGAAGCCTTTCGCTAAGGCTGTTCTTGTGGAATTGAAAAAGGGGTATTTAGAAGCCCATAGAGGGCTATGGTGAAAAAGGAAATATCTTCCGTTCAAAACTGGAAAGAAGCTTTCTGAGAAACTGCTCTGTGTTCTGTTAATTCATCTCACAGAGTTACATCTTTCCCTTCAAGAAGCCTTTCGCTAAGGCTGTTCTTGTGGAATTGGCAAAGGGATATTTCGAAGCCCATAGAGGGCTATGGTGAAAAAGGAAATATCTTCCGTTCAAAACTGGAAAGAAGCTTTCTGAGAAACTGCTCTGTGTTCTGTTAATTCATCTCACAGCGTTACATCTTTCCCTACAAGAAGCCTTTCGCTAAGGTTGTTCTTGTGGAATTGGCAAAGGGATATTTGGAAGCCCATAGAAGGCTATGGTGAAAAAGGAAATATCTTCCGTTCAAAACTGGAAAGAAGCTTTCTGAGAAACTGCTCTGTGTTCTGTAAATTCATCTCACAGAGTTACATCTTTCCCTTCAAGAAGCCTTTCGCTAAGGCTGTTCTTGTGGAATTGGTAAAGAGATACTTGGAAGCCCATAGAGGGCTATGTTGAAAAAGGAAATATCTATCGTTGAAAACTGGAAACAATCCTTCTGCGGAACTGCTCTGTGTTCTGTTAATTCATCTCACAGAGTTACATCTTTCCCTTCAAGAAGCCTTTCGTAAGGCTGTTCTTGTGGAATTGGCAAAGGGATATTTGGAAGCCCATTGAGGGCTATGGTGAAAAAGGAAATATCTTCCGTTCAAAACTGGAAAGAAGCTTTCTGAGAAACTGCTCTGTGTTCTGTTAATTCATCTCACAGAGTTACATCTTTCCCTTCAAGAAGCCTTTCGCTAAGGCTGTTCTTGTGGAATTGGAAAAGGGGTATTTAGAAGCCCATAGAGGGCTATGGTGAAAAAGGAAATATCTTCCGTTCAAAACTGGAAAGAAGCTTTCTGAGAAACTGCTCTGTGTTCTGTTAATTCATCTCACAGAGTTACATCTTTCCCTTCAAGAAGCCTTTCGCTAAGGCTGTTCTTGTGGAATTGGCAAAGTGATATTTGGAATCCCATAGAGGGCTATGGTGAAAAAGGAAATATCTACCGTTCAAAACTGGAAAGAAGCTTTCTGAAAAACTGCTCTGTGTTCTGTTAATTCATCTCACAGAGTTACATCTTTCCCTTCAAGAAGCCTTTCGCTAAGTCTGTTCTTGTGGAACTGGCAAAGGGATATTTGGAAGCCCATAGAGGGCTATGGTGAAAAAGGAAATATCTTCCGTTCAAAACTGGAAAGAAGCTTTCTGAGAAACTGCTCTGTGTTCTGGTAATTCATCTCACAGAGTTACATCTTTCCCTTCAAGAAGCCTTTCGCTAAGGCTGTTCTTGTGGAATTGGAAAAGGGGTATTTAGAAGCCCATAGAGGGCTATGGTGAAAAAGGAAATATCTTCCGTTCAAAACTGGAAAGAAGCTTTCTGAGAAACTGCTCTGTGTTCTGTAAATTCACCTCACAGAGTTACATCTTTCCCTTCCATGAGCCTTTCGCTAAGGCTGTTCTTGTGGAATTGGAAAAGGGGTATTTAGAAGCCCATAGAGGGCTATGGTGAAAAAGGAAATATCTTCCGTTCAAAACTGGAAAGAAGCTTTCTGAGAAACTGCTCTGTGTTCTGTTAATTCATCTCACAGAGTTACATCTTTCCCTTCAAGAAGCCTTTCGCTAAGGCTGTTCTTGTGGAATTGGCAAAGTGATATTTGGAATCCCATAGAGGGCTATGGTGAAAAAGGAAATATCTACCGTTCAAAACTGGAAAGAAGCTTTCTGAAAAACTGCTCTGTGTTCTGTTAATTCATCTCACAGAGTTACATCTTTCCCTTCAAGAAGCCTTTCGCTAAGTCTGTTCTTGTGGAACTGGCAAAGGGATATTTGGAAGCCCATAGAGGGCTATGGTGAAAAAGGAAATATCTTCCGTTCAAAACTGGAAAGAAGCTTTCTGAGAAACTGCTCTGTGTTCTGTTAATTCATCTCACAGAGTTACATCTTTCCCTTCAAGAAGCCTTTCGCTAAGGCTGTTCTTGTGGAATTGGAAAAGGGGTATTTAGAAGCCCATAGAGGGCTATGGTGAAAAAGGAAATATCTTCCGTTCAAAACTGGAAAGAAGCTTTCTGAGAAACTGCTCTGTGTTCTGTAAATTCACCTCACAGAGTTACATCTTTCCCTTCCATGAGCCTTTCGCTAAGGCTGTTCTTGTGGAATTGGCAAAGGGATATTTCGAAGCCCATAGAGGGCTATGGTGAAAAAGGAAATATCTTCGGTTCAAAACTGGAAAGAAGCTTTCTGAGAAACTGCTCTGTGTTCTGTTAATTCATCTCACAGAGTTACATCTTTCCCTTCAAGAAGCCTTTCGCTAAGGCTGTTCTTGTGGAATTGGCAAAGTGATATTTGGAAGCCCATAGAGGGCTATGGTGAAAAAGGAAATATCTACCGTTCAAAACTGGAAAGAAGCTTTCTGAAAAACTGCTCTGTGTTCTGTTAATTCATCTCACAGAGTTACATCTTTCCCTTCAAGAAGCGTTTCGCTAAGTCTGTTCTTGTGGAACTGGCAAAGGGATATTTGGAAGCCCATAGAGGGCTATGGTGAAAAAGGAAATATCTTCCGTTCAAAACTGGAAAGAAGCTTTCTGAGAAACTGCTCTGTGTTCTGTTAATTCATCTCACAGAGTTACATCTTTTCCTTCAAGAAGCCTTTCGCTAAGGCTGTTCTTGTGGAATTGGAAAAGGGGTATTTAAAAGCCCATAGAGGGCTATGGTGAAAAAGGAAATATCTTCCGTTCAAAACTGGAAAGAAGCTTTCTGAGAAACTGCTCTGTGTTCTGTTAATTCATCTCACAGAGTTACATCTTTCCCTTCAAAAGCCTTTCGCTCAGGCTGTTCTTGTGGAATTGGCAAAGGGATATTTCGAAGCCCATAGAGGGCTATGGTGAAAAAGGAAATATCTTCCGTTCAAAACTGGAAAGAAGCTTTCTGAGAAACTGCTCTGTGTTCTGTTAATTCATCTCACAGAGTTACATCTTTCCCTTCAAGAAGCCTTTCGCTAAGGCTGTTCTTGTGGAATTGGCAAAGGGATATTTGGAAGCCCATAGAGGGCTATGGTGAAAAAGGAAATATCTTCCGTTCAAAACTGGAAAGAAGCTTTCTGAGAAACTGCTCTGTGTTCTGTTAATTCATCTTACGGAGTTACATCTTTCCCTTCAAGAAGCCTTTCGCTAAGGCTGTTCTTGTGGAATTGGCAAAGGGATATTTGAAAGCCCATAGAGGGCTAGGGTGAAAAAGGAAATATCTTCCGTTCAAAACTGGAAAGAAGCTTTCTGAGAAACTGCTCTGTGTTCTGTTAATTCATCTCACAGAGTTACATCTTTCCCTTCAAGAAGCCTTTCGTAAGGCTGTTGTTGTGGTATTGGCAAAGGGATATTTGGAAGCCCATAGAGGGCTATGGTGAAAAAGGAAATATCTTCCGTTCAAAACTGGAAAGAAGCTTTCTGAGAAACTGCTCTGTGTTCTGTTAATTCATCTCACAGAGTTACATCTTTCCCTTCAAGAAGCCTTTCGCTAAGGCTGTTCTTGTGGAATTGGCAAAGTGATATTTGGAAGCCGATAGAGGGCTATGGTGAAAAAGGAAATATCTATCGTTCAAAACTGGAAAGAAGCTTTCTGAAAAACTGCTCTGTGTTCTGTTAATTCATCTCACAGTGTTACATCTTTCCCTTCAAGAAGCCTTTCGCTAAGGCTGTTCTTGTGGAATTGGCAAAGGGATATTTGAAAGCCCATAGAGGGCTATGGTGAAAAAGGAAATATCTTCCGTTCAAAACTGGAAAGAAGCTTTCTGAGAAACTGCTCTGTGTTCTGTTAATTCATCTCACAGAGTTACATCTTTCCCTTCAAGAAGCCTTTCGTAAGGCTGTTCTTGTGGAATTGGCAAAGGGATATTTGGAAGCCCATAGAGGGCTATGGTGAAAAAGGAAATATCTTCGGTTCAAAACTGGAAAGAAGCTTTCTGAGAAACTGCTCTGTGTTCTGTTAATTCATCTCACAGAGTTACATCTTTCCCTTCAAGAAGCCTTTGGCTAAGGCTGTTCTTGTGGAATTGGCAAAGTGATATTTGGAAGCCCATAGAGGGCTATGGTGAAAAAGGAAATATCTACCGTTCAAAACTGGAAAGAAGCTTTCTGAAAAACTGCTCTGTGTTCTGTTAATTCATCTCACAGTGTTACATCTTTCCCTTCAAGAAGCCTTTCGCTAAGGCTGTTCTTGTGGAACTGGCAAAGGGATATTTGGAAGCCCATAGAGGGCTATGGTGAAAAAGGAAATATCTTCCGTTCAAAACTGGAAAGAAGCTTTCTGAGAAACTGCTCTGTGTTCTGTTAATTCATCTCACAGAGTTACATCTTTCCCTTCAAGAAGCCTTTCGCTAAGGCTGTTCTTGTGGAATTGGAAAAGGGGTATTTAGAAGCCCATAGAGGGCTATGGTGAAAAAGGAAATATCTTCCGTTCAAAACTGGAAAGAAGCTTTCTGAGAAACTGCTCTGTGTTCTGTTAATTCATCTCACAGAGTTACATCTTTCCCTTCAAGAAGCCTTTCGCTAAGGCTGTTCTTGTGGAATTGGCAAAGGGATATTTCGAAGCCCATAGAGGGCTATGGTGAAAAAGGAAATATCTTCCGTTCAAAACTGGAAAGAAGCTTTCTGAGAAACTGCTCTGTGTTCTGTTAATTCATCTCACAGAGTTACATCTTTCCCTTCAAGAAGCCTTTCTCTAAGGCTGTTCTTGTGGAATTGGTAAAGGGATATTTGGAAGCCCATAGAGGGCTATGTTGAAAAAGGAAATATCTTCCGTTGAAAACTGGAAACAATCCTTTTAAGAAACTGCTCTGTGTTCTGTTAATTCATCTCACAGAGTTACATCTTTCCCTTCAAGAAGCCTTTCGCTAAGGCTGTTCTTGTGGAATTGGCAAAGGGATATTTGGAAGCCCATAGAGGGCTATGGTGAAAAAGGAAATATCTTCCGTTCAAAACTGGAAAGAAGCTTTCTGAGAAACTGCTCTGTGTTCTGTTAATTCATCTCACAGAGTTACATCTTTCCTTTCAAGAAGTCTTTCGCTAAGGCTGTTCTTGTGGAATTGGCAAAGGGATATTTGGAAGCCCATAGAGGGCTATGGTGAAAAAGGAAATATCTTCCGTTTAAAACTGGAAAGAAGCTTTCTGAGAAACTGCTCTGTGTTCTGTTAATTCATCTCACAGAGTTACATCTTTCCCTTCAAGAAGCCTTTCGCTAAGGCTGTTCTTGTGGAATTGGCAAAGGGATATTTGGAAGCCCATAGAGCGCTATGGTGAAAAAGGTAATATATTCGGTTCAAAACTGGAAAGAAGCTTTCTGAGAAACTGCTCTGTGTTCTGTTAATTCATCTCATGGAGTTACATCTTTCCCTTCAAGAAGCCTTTCGCTAAGGCTGTTCTTGTGGAATTGGAAAAGGGATATTTGAAAGCCCATTGAGGGCTATGGTGAAAAAGGAAGTATCTTCCGTTCAAAACTGGAAAGAAGCTGTCTGAGAAACTGCTCTGTGTTCTGTTAATTCATCTCACAGAGTTACATCTTTCCCTTCAAGAAGCCTTTCGTAAGGCTGTTCTTGTGGAATTGGCAAAGGGATATTTGGAAGCCCATAGAGGGCTATGGTGAAAAAGGAAATATCTTCCGTTCAAAACTGGAAAGAAGCTTTCTGAGAAACTGCTCTGTGTTCTCTTAATTCATCTCACAGAGTTACATCTTTCCCTTCAAGAAGCCTTTCGCTAAGGCTGTTCTTGTGGAATTGGCAAAGTCGTATTTGGAAGCCCATAGAGGGCTATGGGGAAAAAGGAAATATCTTCCGTTCAAAACTGGAAAGAAGCTTTCTGAGAAACTGCTCTGTGTTCTGTTAATTCATCTCACAGAGTTACATCTTTCCCTTCAATAAGCCTTTCGCTAAGGCTGTTCTTGTGGAATTGGCAAAGGGATATTTGGAAGCCCATAGAGGGCTATGGTGAAAAAGGAAATATCTTCCGTTCAAAACTGGAAAGAAGCTTTCTGAGAAACTGCTCTGTGTTCTGTTAATTCATCTCACATAGTTACATCTTTCCCTTCAAGAAGTCTTTCGCTAAGGCTGTTCTTATGGAATTGGAAAAGGGATATTTAGAAGCCCATAGAGGGCTATGGTGAAAAAGGAAATATCTTCCGTTCAAAACTGGAAAGTAGCTTTCTGAGAAACTGCTCTGTGTTCTGTTAATTCATCTCACAGAGTTACATCTTTCCCTTCAAGAAGCCTTTCGCTAAGGCTGTTCTTGTGGAATTGGCAAAGGGATATTTGGAAGCCCATAGAAGGCTATGGTGAAAAAGGAAATATTTTCCGTTCAAAACTGGAAAGAAGCTTTCTGAGAAACTGCTCTGTGTTCTGTTAATTCATCTCACAGAGTTACATCTTTCCCTTCAAGAAGCCTTTCGCTAAGGCTGTTCTTGTGGAATTGGTAAAGAGATACTTGGAAGCCCTTAGAGGGCTATGTTGAAAAAGGAAATATCTTTCGTTGAAAACTGGAAACAATCATTCTGAGAAACTGCTCTGTGTTCTGTTAATTCATCTCACAGAGTTACATCTTTCCCTTCAAGAAGCCTTTCGTAAGGCTGTTCTTGTGGAATTGGCAAAGGGATATTTGGAAGCCCATTGAGGGCTATGGTGAAAAAGGAAATATCTTCCCTTCAAAACTGGAAAGAAGCTTTCTGAGAAACTGCTCTGTGTTCTGTTAATTCATCTCACAGAGTTACATCTTTCCCTTCAAGAAGCCTTTCGCTAAGGCTGTTCTTGTGGAATTGAAAAAGGGGTATTTAGAAGCCCATAGAGGGCTATGGTGAAAAAGGAAATATCTTCCGTTCAAAACTGGAAAGAAGCTTTCTGAGAAACTGCTCTGTGTTCTGTTAATTCATCTCACAGAGTTACATCTTTCCCTTCAAGAAGCCTTTCGCTAAGGCTGTTCTTGTGGAATTGGCAAAGGGATATTTCGAAGCCCATAGAGGGCTATGGTGAAAAAGGAAATATCTTCCGTTCAAAACTGGAAAGAAGCTTTCTGAGAAACTGCTCTGTGTTCTGTTAATTCATCTCACAGCGTTACATCTTTCCCTACAAGAAGCCTTTCGCTAAGGTTGTTCTTGTGGAATTGGCAAAGGGATATTTGGAAGCCCATAGAAGGCTATGGTGAAAAAGGAAATATCTTCCGTTCAAAACTGGAAAGAAGCTTTCTGAGAAACTGCTCTGTGTTCTGTAAATTCATCTCACAGAGTTACATCTTTCCCTTCAAGAAGCCTTTCGCTAAGGCTGTTCTTGTGGAATTGGTAAAGAGATACTTGGAAGCCCATAGAGGGCTATGTTGAAAAAGGAAATATCTATCGTTGAAAACTGGAAACAATCCTTCTGAGGAACTGCTCCGTGTTATGTTAATTCATCTCACAGAGTTACATCTTTCCCTTCAAGAAGCCTTTCGTAAGGCTGTTCTTGTGGAATTGGCAAAGGGATATTTGGAAGCCCATTGAGGGCTATGGTGAAAAAGGAAATATCTTCCGTTCAAAACTGGAAAGAAGCTTTCTGAGAAACTGCTCTGTGTTCTGTTAATTCATCTCACAGAGTTACATCTTTCCCTTCAAGAAGCCTTTCGCTAAGGCTGTTCTTGTGGAATTGGCAAAGTGATATTTGGAAGCCGATAGAGGGCTATGGTGAAAAAGGAAATATCTATCGTTCAAAACTGGAAAGAAGCTTTCTGAAAAACTGCTCTGTGTTCTGTTAATTCATCTCACAGTGTTACATCTTTCCCTTCAAGAAGCCTTTCGCTAAGGCTGTTCTTGTGGAATTGGCAAAGGGATATTTGAAAGCCCATAGAGGGCTATGGTGAAAAAGGAAATATCTTCCGTTCAAAACTGGAAAGAAGCTTTCTGAGAAACTGCTCTGTGTTCTGTTAATTCATCTCACAGAGTTACATCTTTCCCTTCAAGAAGCCTTTCGTAAGGCTGTTCTTGTGGAATTGGCAAAGGGATATTTGGAAGCCCATAGAGGGCTATGGTGAAAAAGGAAATATCTTCGGTTCAAAACTGGAAAGAAGCTTTCTGAGAAACTGCTCTGTGTTCTGTTAATTCATCTCACAGAGTTACATCTTTCCCTTCAAGAAGCCTTTGGCTAAGGCTGTTCTTGTGGAATTGGCAAAGTGATATTTGGAAGCCCATAGAGGGCTATGGTGAAAAAGGAAATATCTACCGTTCAAAACTGGAAAGAAGCTTTCTGAAAAACTGCTCTGTGTTCTGTTAATTCATCTCACAGTGTTACATCTTTCCCTTCAAGAAGCCTTTCGCTAAGGCTGTTCTTGTGGAACTGGCAAAGGGATATTTGGAAGCCCATAGAGGGCTATGGTGAAAAAGGAAATATCTTCCGTTCAAAACTGGAAAGAAGCTTTCTGAGAAACTGCTCTGTGTTCTGTTAATTCATCTCACAGAGTTACATCTTTCCCTTCAAGAAGCCTTTCGCTAAGGCTGTTCTTGTGGAATTGGAAAAGGGGTATTTAGAAGCCCATAGAGGGCTATGGTGAAAAAGGAAATATCTTCCGTTCAAAACTGGAAAGAAGCTTTCTGAGAAACTGCTCTGTGTTCTGTTAATTCATCTCACAGAGTTACATCTTTCCCTTCAAGAAGCCTTTCGCTAAGGCTGTTCTTGTGGAATTGGCAAAGGGATATTTCGAAGCCCATAGAGGGCTATGGTGAAAAAGGAAATATCTTCCGTTCAAAACTGGAAAGAAGCTTTCTGAGAAACTGCTCTGTGTTCTGTTAATTCATCTCACAGAGTTACATCTTTCCCTTCAAGAAGCCTTTCTCTAAGGCTGTTCTTGTGGAATTGGTAAAGGGATATTTGGAAGCCCATAGAGGGCTATGTTGAAAAAGGAAATATCTTCCGTTGAAAACTGGAAACAATCCTTTTAAGAAACTGCTCTGTGTTCTGTTAATTCATCTCACAGAGTTACATCTTTCCCTTCAAGAAGCCTTTCGCTAAGGCTGTTCTTGTGGAATTGGCAAAGGGATATTTGGAAGCCCATAGAGGGCTATGGTGAAAAAGGAAATATCTTCCGTTCAAAACTGGAAAGAAGCTTTCTGAGAAACTGCTCTGTGTTCTGTTAATTCATCTCACAGAGTTACATCTTTCCTTTCAAGAAGTCTTTCGCTAAGGCTGTTCTTGTGGAATTGGCAAAGGGATATTTGGAAGCCCATAGAGGGCTATGGTGAAAAAGGAAATATCTTCCGTTTAAAACTGGAAAGAAGCTTTCTGAGAAACTGCTCTGTGTTCTGTTAATTCATCTCACAGAGTTACATCTTTCCCTTCAAGAAGCCTTTCGCTAAGGCTGTTCTTGTGGAATTGGCAAAGGGATATTTGGAAGCCCATAGAGCGCTATGGTGAAAAAGGTAATATATTCGGTTCAAAACTGGAAAGAAGCTTTCTGAGAAACTGCTCTGTGTTCTGTTAATTCATCTCATGGAGTTACATCTTTCCCTTCAAGAAGCCTTTCGCTAAGGCTGTTCTTGTGGAATTGGAAAAGGGATATTTGAAAGCCCATTGAGGGCTATGGTGAAAAAGGAAGTATCTTCCGTTCAAAACTGGAAAGAAGCTGTCTGAGAAACTGCTCTGTGTTCTGTTAATTCATCTCACAGAGTTACATCTTTCCCTTCAAGAAGCCTTTCGTAAGGCTGTTCTTGTGGAATTGGCAAAGGGATATTTGGAAGCCCATAGAGGGCTATGGTGAAAAAGGAAATATCTTCCGTTCAAAACTGGAAAGAAGCTTTCTGAGAAACTGCTCTGTGTTCTCTTAATTCATCTCACAGAGTTACATCTTTCCCTTCAAGAAGCCTTTCGCTAAGGCTGTTCTTGTGGAATTGGCAAAGTCGTATTTGGAAGCCCATAGAGGGCTATGGGGAAAAAGGAAATATCTTCCGTTCAAAACTGGAAAGAAGCTTTCTGAGAAACTGCTCTGTGTTCTGTTAATTCATCTCACAGAGTTACATCTTTCCCTTCAATAAGCCTTTCGCTAAGGCTGTTCTTGTGGAATTGGCAAAGGGATATTTGGAAGCCCATAGAGGGCTATGGTGAAAAAGGAAATATCTTCCGTTCAAAACTGGAAAGAAGCTTTCTGAGAAACTGCTCTGTGTTCTGTTAATTCATCTCACATAGTTACATCTTTCCCTTCAAGAAGTCTTTCGCTAAGGCTGTTCTTATGGAATTGGAAAAGGGATATTTAGAAGCCCATAGAGGGCTATGGTGAAAAAGGAAATATCTTCCGTTCAAAACTGGAAAGTAGCTTTCTGAGAAACTGCTCTGTGTTCTGTTAATTCATCTCACAGAGTTACATCTTTCCCTTCAAGAAGCCTTTCGCTAAGGCTGTTCTTGTGGAATTGGCAAAGGGATATTTGGAAGCCCATAGAAGGCTATGGTGAAAAAGGAAATATTTTCCGTTCAAAACTGGAAAGAAGCTTTCTGAGAAACTGCTCTGTGTTCTGTTAATTCATCTCACAGAGTTACATCTTTCCCTTCAAGAAGCCTTTCGCTAAGGCTGTTCTTGTGGAATTGGTAAAGAGATACTTGGAAGCCCTTAGAGGGCTATGTTGAAAAAGGAAATATCTTTCGTTGAAAACTGGAAACAATCATTCTGAGAAACTGCTCTGTGTTCTGTTAATTCATCTCACAGAGTTACATCTTTCCCTTCAAGAAGCCTTTCGTAAGGCTGTTCTTGTGGAATTGGCAAAGGGATATTTGGAAGCCCATTGAGGGCTATGGTGAAAAAGGAAATATCTTCCCTTCAAAACTGGAAAGAAGCTTTCTGAGAAACTGCTCTGTGTTCTGTTAATTCATCTCACAGAGTTACATCTTTCCCTTCAAGAAGCCTTTCGCTAAGGCTGTTCTTGTGGAATTGAAAAAGGGGTATTTAGAAGCCCATAGAGGGCTATGGTGAAAAAGGAAATATCTTCCGTTCAAAACTGGAAAGAAGCTTTCTGAGAAACTGCTCTGTGTTCTGTTAATTCATCTCACAGAGTTACATCTTTCCCTTCAAGAAGCCTTTCGCTAAGGCTGTTCTTGTGGAATTGGCAAAGGGATATTTCGAAGCCCATAGAGGGCTATGGTGAAAAAGGAAATATCTTCCGTTCAAAACTGGAAAGAAGCTTTCTGAGAAACTGCTCTGTGTTCTGTTAATTCATCTCACAGCGTTACATCTTTCCCTACAAGAAGCCTTTCGCTAAGGTTGTTCTTGTGGAATTGGCAAAGGGATATTTGGAAGCCCATAGAAGGCTATGGTGAAAAAGGAAATATCTTCCGTTCAAAACTGGAAAGAAGCTTTCTGAGAAACTGCTCTGTGTTCTGTAAATTCATCTCACAGAGTTACATCTTTCCCTTCAAGAAGCCTTTCGCTAAGGCTGTTCTTGTGGAATTGGTAAAGAGATACTTGGAAGCCCATAGAGGGCTATGTTGAAAAAGGAAATATCTATCGTTGAAAACTGGAAACAATCCTTCTGAGGAACTGCTCCGTGTTATGTTAATTCATCTCACAGAGTTACATCTTTCCCTTCAAGAAGCCTTTCGTAAGGCTGTTCTTGTGGAATTGGCAAAGGGATATTTGGAAGCCCATTGAGGGCTATGGTGAAAAAGGAAATATCTTCCGTTCAAAACTGGAAAGAAGCTTTCTGAGAAACTGCTCTGTGTTCTGTTAATTCATCTCACAGAGTTACATCTTTCCCTTCAAGAAGCCTTTCGCTAAGGCTGTTCTTGTGGAATTGGAAAAGGGGTATTTAGAAGCCCATAGAGGGCTATGGTGAAAAAGGAAATATCTTCCGTTCAAAACTGGAAAGAAGCTTTCTGAGAAACTGTTCTGTGTGCTGTTAATTCAACTCACAGAGTTACATCTTTCCCTTCAAGAAGCCTTTCGCTAAGGCTGTTCTTGTGGAATTGGCAAAGTGATATTTGGAATCCCATAGAGGGCTATGGTGAAAAAGGAAATATCTACCGTTCAAAACTGGAAAGAAGCTTTCTGAAAAACTGCTCTGTGTTCTGTTAATTCATCTCACAGAGTTACATCTTTCCCTTCAAGAAGCCTTTCGCTAAGTCTGTTCTTGTGGAACTGGCAAAGGGATATTTGGAAGCCCATAGAGGGCTATGGTGAAAAAGGAAATATCTTCCGTTCAAAACTGGAAAGAAGCTTTCTGAGAAACTGCTCTGTGTTCTGTTAATTCATCTCACAGAGTTACATCTTTCCCTTCAAGAAGCCTTTCGCTAAGGCTGTTCTTGTGGAATTGGAAAAGGGGTATTTAGAAGCCCATAGAGGGCTATGGTGAAAAAGGAAATATCTTCCGTTCAAAACTGGAAAGAAGCTTTCTGAGAAACTGCTCTGTGTTCTGTAAATTCATCTCACAGAGTTACATCTTTCCCTTCCATGAGCCTTTCGCTAAGGCTGTTCTTGTGGAATTGGCAAAGGGATATTTCGAAGCCCATAGAGGGCTATGGTGAAAAAGGAAATATCTTCGGTTCAAAACTGGAAAGAAGCTTTCTGAGAAACTGCTCTGTGTTCTGTTAATTCATCTCACAGAGTTACATCTTTCCCTTCAAGAAGCCTTTCGCTAAGGCTGTTCTTGTGGAATTGGCAAAGAGATATTTGGAAGCCCATAGAGGGCTATGGTGAAAAAGGAAATATCTACCGTTCAAAACTGGAAAGAAGCTTTCTGAAAAACTGCTCTGTGTTCTGTTAATTCATCTCACAGAGTTACATCTTTCCCTTCAAGAAGCCTTTCGCTAAGTCTGTTCTTGTGGAACTGGCAAAGGGATATTTGGAAGCCCATAGAGGGCTATGGTGAAAAAGGAAATATCTTCCGTTCAAAACTGGAAAGAAGCTTTCTGAGAAACTGCTCTGTGTTCTGTTAATTCATCTCATAGAGTTACATCTTTTCCTTCAAGAAGCCTTTCGCTAAGGCTGTTCTTGTGGAATTGGAAAAGGGGTATTTAAAAGCCCATAGAGGGCTATGGTGAAAAAGGAAATATCTTCCGTTCAAAACTGGAAAGAAGCTTTCTGAGAAACTGCTCTGTGTTCTGTTAATTCATCTCACAGAGTTACATCTTTCCCTTCAAGAAGCCTTTCGCTCAGGCTGTTCTTGTGGAATTGGCAAAGGGATATTTCGAAGCCCATAGAGGGCTATGGTGAAAAAGGAAATATCTTCCGTTCAAAACTGGAAAGAAGCTTTCTGAGAAACTGCTCTGTGTTCTGTTAATTCATCTCACAGAGTTACATCTTTCCCTTCAAGAAGCCTTTCGCTAAGGCTGTTCTTGTGGAATTGGCAAAGGGATATTTGGAAGCCCATAGAGGGCTATGGTGAAAAAGGAAATATCTTCCGTTCAAAACTGGAAAGAAGCTTTCTGAGAAACTGCTCTGTGTTCTGTTAATTCATCTTACGGAGTTACATCTTTCCCTTCAAGAAGCCTTTCGCTAAGGCTGTTCTTGTGGAATTGGCAAAGGGATATTTGAAAGCCCATAGAGGGCTAGGGTGAAAAAGGAAATATCTTCCGTTCAAAACTGGAAAGAAGCTTTCTGAGAAACTGCTCTGTGTTCTGTTAATTCATCTCACAGAGTTACATCTTTCCCTTCAAGAAGCCTTTCGTAAGGCTGTTCTTGTGGTATTGGCAAAGGGATATTTGGAAGCCCATAGAGGGCTATGGTGAAAAAGGAAATATCTTCGGTTCAAAACTGGAAAGAAGCTTTCTGAGAAACTGCTCTGTGTTCTGTTAATTCATCTCACAGAGTTACATCTTTCCCTTCAAGAAGCCTTTCGCTAAGGCTGTTCTTGTGGAATTGGCAAAGTGATATTTGGAAGCCGATAGAGGGCTATGGTGAAAAAGGAAATATCTACCGTTCAAAACTGGAAAGAAGCGTTCTGAAAAACTGCTCTGTGTTCTGTTAATTCATCTCACAGTGTTACATCTTTCCCTTCAAGAAGCCTTTCGCTAAGGCTGTTCTTGTAGAACTGGCAAAGGGATATTTGGAAGCCCATAGAGGGCTATGGTGAAAAAGGAAATATCTTCCGTTCAAAACTGGAAAGAAGCTTTCTGAGAAACTGTTCTGTGTTCTGTTAATTCATCTCACAGAGTTACATCTTTCCCTTCAAGAAGCCTTTCGCTAAGGCTGTTCCTGTGGAATTGGAAATGGGGTATTTAGAAGCCCATAGAGGGCTATGGTGAAAAAGGAAATATCTTCCGTTCAAAACTGGAAAGAAGCTTTCTGAGAAACTGCTCTGTGTTCTGTTAATTCATCTCACAGAGTTACATCTTTCCCTTCAAGAAGCCTTTCGCTAAGGCTGTTCTTGTGGAATTGGCAAAGGGATATTTCGAAGCCCATAGAGGGCTATGGTGAAAAAGGAAATATCTTCCGTTCAAAACTGGAAAGAAGCTTTCTGAGAAACTGCTCTGTTTTCTGTTAATTCATCTCACAGAGTTACATCTTTCCCTTCAAGAAGCCTTTCGCTAAGGCTGTTCTTGTGGAATTGGTAAAGGGATATTTGGAAGCCCATAGAGGGCTATGTTGAAAAAGGAAATAACTTCCGTTGAAAACTGGAAACAATCCTTTTGAGAAACTGCTCTGTGTTCTGTTAATTCATCTCACAGAGTTACATCTTTCCCTTCAAGAAGCCTTTCGCTAAGGCTGTTCTTGTGGAATTGAAAAAGGGGTATTTAGAAGCCCATAGAGGGCTATGGTGAAAAAGGAAATATCTTCCGTTCAAAACTGGAAAGAAGCTTTCTGAGAAACTGCTCTGTGTTCTGTTAATTCATCTCACAGAGTTACATCTTTCCCTTCAAGAAGCCTTTCGCTAAGGCTGTTCTTGTGGAATTGGCAAAGTGATATTTGGAATCCCATAGAGGGCTATGGTGAAAAAGGAAATATCTACCGTTCAAAACTGGAAAGAAGCTTTCTGAAAAACTGCTCTGTGTTCTGTTAATTCATCTCACAGAGTTACATCTTTCCCTTCAAGAAGCCTTTCGCTAAGTCTGTTCTTGTGGAACTGGCAAAGGGATATTTGGAAGCCCATAGAGGGCTATGGTGAAAAAGGAAATATCTTCCGTTCAAAACTGGAAAGAAGCTTTCTGAGAAACTGCTCTGTGTTCTGGTAATTCATCTCACAGAGTTACATCTTTCCCTTCAAGAAGCCTTTCGCTAAGGCTGTTCTTGTGGAATTGGAAAAGGGGTATTTAGAAGCCCATAGAGGGCTATGGTGAAAAAGGAAATATCTTCCGTTCAAAACTGGAAAGAAGCTTTCTGAGAAACTGCTCTGTGTTCTGTAAATTCACCTCACAGAGTTACATCTTTCCCTTCCATGAGCCTTTCGCTAAGGCTGTTCTTGTGGAATTGTAAAAGGGGTATTTAGAAGCCCATAGAGGGCTATGGTGAAAAAGGAAATATCTTCCGTTCAAAACTGGAAAGAAGCTTTCTGAGAAACTGCTCTGTGTTCTGTTAATTCATCTCACAGAGTTACATCTTTCCCTTCAAGAAGCCTTTCGCTAAGGCTGTTCTTGTGGAATTGGCAAAGTGATATTTGGAATCCCATAGAGGGCTATGGTGAAAAAGGAAATATCTACCGTTCAAAACTGGAAAGAAGCTTTCTGAAAAACTGCTCTGTGTTCTGTTAATTCATCTCACAGAGTTACATCTTTCCCTTCAAGAAGCCTTTCGCTAAGTCTGTTCTTGTGGAACTGGCAAAGGGATATTTGGAAGCCCATAGAGGGCTATGGTGAAAAAGGAAATATCTTCCGTTCAAAACTGGAAAGAAGCTTTCTGAGAAACTGCTCTGTGTTCTGTTAATTCATCTCACAGAGTTACATCTTTCCCTTCAAGAAGCCTTTCGCTAAGGCTGTTCTTGTGGAATTGGAAAAGGGGTATTTAGAAGCCCATAGAGGGCTATGGTGAAAAAGGAAATATCTTCCGTTCAAAACTGGAAAGAAGCTTTCTGAGAAACTGCTCTGTGTTCTGTAAATTCACCTCACAGAGTTACATCTTTCCCTTCCATGAGCCTTTCGCTAAGGCTGTTCTTGTGGAATTGGCAAAGGGATATTTCGAAGCCCATAGAGGGCTATGGTGAAAAAGGAAATATCTTCGGTTCAAAACTGGAAAGAAGCTTTCTGAGAAACTGCTCTGTGTTCTGTTAATTCATCTCACAGAGTTACATCTTTCCCTTCAAGAAGCCTTTCGCTAAGGCTGTTCTTGTGGAATTGGCAAAGTGATATTTGGAAGCCCATAGAGGGCTATGGTGAAAAAGGAAATATCTACCGTTCAAAACTGGAAAGAAGCTTTCTGAAAAACTGCTCTGTGTTCTGTTAATTCATCTCACAGAGTTACATCTTTCCCTTCAAGAAGCGTTTCGCTAAGTCTGTTCTTGTGGAACTGGCAAAGGGATATTTGGAAGCCCATAGAGGGCTATGGTGAAAAAGGAAATATCTTCCGTTCAAAACTGGAAAGAAGCTTTCTGAGAAACTGCTCTGTGTTCTGTTAATTCATCTCACAGAGTTACATCTTTTCCTTCAAGAAGCCTTTCGCTAAGGCTGTTCTTGTGGAATTGGAAAAGGGGTATTTAAAAGCCCATAGAGGGCTATGGTGAAAAAGGAAATATCTTCCGTTCAAAACTGGAAAGAAGCTTTCTGAGAAACTGCTCTGTGTTCTGTTAATTCATCTCACAGAGTTACATCTTTCCCTTCAAAAGCCTTTCGCTCAGGCTGTTCTTGTGGAATTGAAAAAGGGATATTTCGAAGCCCATAGAGGGCTATGGTGAAAAAGGAAATATCTTCCGTTCAAAACTGGAAAGAAGCTTTCTGAGAAACTGCTCTGTGTTCTGTTAATTCATCTCACAGAGTTACATCTTTCCCTTCAAGAAGCCTTTCGCTAAGGCTGTTCTTGTGGAATTGGCAAAGGGATATTTGGAAGCCCATAGAGGGCTATGGTGAAAAAGGAAATATCTTCCGTTCAAAACTGGAAAGAAGCTTTCTGAGAAACTGCTCTGTGTTCTGTTAATTCATCTTACGGAGTTACATCTTTCCCTTCAAGAAGCCTTTCGCTAAGGCTGTTCTTGTGGAATTGGCAAAGGGATATTTGAAAGCCCATAGAGGGCTAGGGTGAAAAAGGAAATATCTTCCGTTCAAAACTGGAAAGAAGCTTTCTGAGAAACTGCTCTGTGTTCTGTTAATTCATCTCACAGAGTTACATCTTTCCCTTCAAGAAGCCTTTCGTAAGGCTGTTGTTGTGGTATTGGCAAAGGGATATTTGGAAGCCCATAGAGGGCTATGGTGAAAAAGGAAATATCTTCCGTTCAAAACTGGAAAGAAGCTTTCTGAGAAACTGCTCTGTGTTCTGTTAATTCATCTCACAGAGTTACATCTTTCCCTTCAAGAAGCCTTTCGCTAAGGCTGTTCTTGTGGAATTGGCAAAGTGATATTTGGAAGCCGATAGAGGGCTATGGTGAAAAAGGAAATATCTATCGTTCAAAACTGGAAAGAAGCTTTCTGAAAAACTGCTCTGTGTTCTGTTAATTCATCTCACAGTGTTACATCTTTCCCTTCAAGAAGCCTTTCGCTAAGGCTGTTCTTGTGGAATTGGCAAAGGGATATTTGAAAGCCCATAGAGGGCTATGGTGAAAAAGGAAATATCTTCCGTTCAAAACTGGAAAGAAGCTTTCTGAGAAACTGCTCTGTGTTCTGTTAATTCATCTCACAGAGTTACATCTTTCCCTTCAAGAAGCCTTTCGTAAGGCTGTTCTTGTGGAATTGGCAAAGGGATATTTGGAAGCCCATAGAGGGCTATGGTGAAAAAGGAAATATCTTCGGTTCAAAACTGGAAAGAAGCTTTCTGAGAAACTGCTCTGTGTTCTGTTAATTCATCTCACAGAGTTACATCTTTCCCTTCAAGAAGCCTTTGGCTAAGGCTGTTCTTGTGGAATTGGCAAAGTGATATTTGGAAGCCCATAGAGGGCTATGGTGAAAAAGGAAATATCTACCGTTCAAAACTGGAAAGAAGCTTTCTGAAAAACTGCTCTGTGTTCTGTTAATTCATCTCACAGTGTTACATCTTTCCCTTCAAGAAGCCTTTCGCTAAGGCTGTTCTTGTGGAACTGGCAAAGGGATATTTGGAAGCCCATAGAGGGCTATGGTGAAAAAGGAAATATCTTCCGTTCAAAACTGGAAAGAAGCTTTCTGAGAAACTGCTCTGTGTTCTGTTAATTCATCTCACAGAGTTACATCTTTCCCTTCAAGAAGCCTTTCGCTAAGGCTGTTCTTGTGGAATTGGAAAAGGGGTATTTAGAAGCCCATAGAGGGCTATGGTGAAAAAGGAAATATCTTCCGTTCAAAACTGGAAAGAAGCTTTCTGAGAAACTGCTCTGTGTTCTGTTAATTCATCTCACAGAGTTACATCTTTCCCTTCAAGAAGCCTTTCGCTAAGGCTGTTCTTGTGGAATTGGCAAAGGGATATTTCGAAGCCCATAGAGGGCTATGGTGAAAAAGGAAATATCTTCCGTTCAAAACTGGAAAGAAGCTTTCTGAGAAACTGCTCTGTGTTCTGTTAATTCATCTCACAGAGTTACATCTTTCCCTTCAAGAAGCCTTTCTCTAAGGCTGTTCTTGTGGAATTGGTAAAGGGATATTTGGAAGCCCATAGAGGGCTATGTTGAAAAAGGAAATATCTTCCGTTGAAAACTGGAAACAATCCTTTTAAGAAACTGCTCTGTGTTCTGTTAATTCATCTCACAGAGTTACATCTTTCCCTTCAAGAAGCCTTTCGCTAAGGCTGTTCTTGTGGAATTGGCAAAGGGATATTTGGAAGCCCATAGAGGGCTATGGTGAAAAAGGAAATATCTTCCGTTCAAAACTGGAAAGAAGCTTTCTGAGAAACTGCTCTGTGTTCTGTTAATTCATCTCACAGAGTTACATCTTTCCTTTCAAGAAGTCTTTCGCTAAGGCTGTTCTTGTGGAATTGGCAAAGGGATATTTGGAAGCCCATAGAGGGCTATGGTGAAAAAGGAAATATCTTCCGTTTAAAACTGGAAAGAAGCTTTCTGAGAAACTGCTCTGTGTTCTGTTAATTCATCTCACAGAGTTACATCTTTCCCTTCAAGAAGCCTTTCGCTAAGGCTGTTCTTGTGGAATTGGCAAAGGGATATTTGGAAGCCCATAGAGCGCTATGGTGAAAAAGGTAATATATTCGGTTCAAAACTGGAAAGAAGCTTTCTGAGAAACTGCTCTGTGTTCTGTTAATTCATCTCATGGAGTTACATCTTTCCCTTCAAGAAGCCTTTCGCTAAGGCTGTTCTTGTCGAATTGGCAAAGGGATATTTGAAAGCCCATTGAGGGCTATGGTGAAAAAGGAAGTATCTTCCGTTCAAAACTGGAAAGAAGCTGTCTGAGAAACTGCTCTGTGTTCTGTTAATTCATCTCACAGAGTTACATCTTTCCCTTCAAGAAGCCTTTCGTAAGGCTGTTCTTGTGGAATTGGCAAAGGGATATTTGGAAGCCCATAGAGGGCAATGGTGAAAAAGGAAATATCTTCCGTTCAAAACTGGAAAGAAGCTTTCTGAGAAACTGCTCTGTGTTCTCTTAATTCATCTCACAGAGTTACATCTTTCCCTTCAAGAAGCCTTTCGCTAAGGCTGTTCTTGTGGAATTGGCAAAGTCATATTTGGAAGCCCATAGAGGGCTATGGGGAAAAAGGAAATATCTTCCGTTCAAAACTGGAAAGAAGCTTTCTGAGAAACTGCTCTGTGTTCTGTTAATTCATCTCACAGAGTTACATCTTTCCCTTCAATAAGCCTTTCGCTAAGGCTGTTCTTGTGGAATTGGCAAAGGGATATTTGGAAGCCCATAGAGGGCTATGGTGAAAAAGGAAATATCTTCCGTTCAAAACTGGAAAGAAGCTTTCTGAGAAACTGCTCTGTGTTCTGTTAATTCATCTCACATAGTTACATCTTTCCCTTCAAGAAGTCTTTCGCTAAGGCTGTTCTTATGGAATTGGAAAAGGGATATTTAGAAGCCCATAGAGGGCTATGGTGAAAAAGGAAATATCTTCCGTTCAAAACTGGAAAGTAGCTTTCTGAGAAACTGCTCTGTGTTCTGTTAATTCATCTCACAGAGTTACATCTTTCCCTTCAAGAAGCCTTTCGCTAAGGCTGTTCTTGTGGAATTGGCAAAGGGATATTTGGAAGCCCATAGAAGGCTATGGTGAAAAAGGAAATATTTTCCGTTCAAAACTGGAAAGAAGCTTTCTGAGAAACTGCTCTGTGTTCTGTTAATTCATCTCACAGAGTTACATCTTTCCCTTCAAGAAGCCTTTCGCTAAGGCTGTTCTTGTGGAATTGGTAAAGAGATACTTGGAAGCCCTTAGAGGGCTATGTTGAAAAAGGAAATATCTTTCGTTGAAAACTGGAAACAATCATTCTGAGAAACTGCTCTGTGTTCTGTTAATTCATCTCACAGAGTTACATCTTTCCCTTCAAGAAGCCTTTCGTAAGGCTGTTCTTGTGGAATTGGCAAAGGGATATTTGGAAGCCCATTGAGGGCTATGGTGAAAAAGGAAATATCTTCCGTTCAAAACTGGAAAGAAGCTTTCTGAGAAACTGCTCTGTGTTCTGTTAATTCATCTCACAGAGTTACATCTTTCCCTTCAAGAAGCCTTTCGCTAAGGCTGTTCTTGTGGAATTGAAAAAGGGGTATTTAGAAGCCCATAGAGGGCTATGGTGAAAAAGGAAATATCTTCCGTTCAAAACTGGAAAGAAGCTTTCTGAGAAACTGCTCTGTGTTCTGTTAATTCATCTCACAGAGTTACATCTTTCCCTTCAAGAAGCCTTTCGCTAAGGCTGTTCTTGTGGAATTGGCAAAGGGATATTTCGAAGCCCATAGAGGGCTATGGTGAAAAAGGAAATATCTTCCGTTCAAAACTGGAAAGAAGCTTTCTGAGAAACTGCTCTGTGTTCTGTTAATTCATCTCACAGCGTTACATCTTTCCCTACAAGAAGCCTTTCGCTAAGGTTGTTCTTGTGGAATTGGCAAAGGGATATTTGGAAGCCCATAGAAGGCTATGGTGAAAAAGGAAATATCTTCCGTTCAAAACTGGAAAGAAGCTTTCTGAGAAACTGCTCTGTGTTCTGTAAATTCATCTCACAGAGTTACATCTTTCCCTTCAAGAAGCCTTTCGCTAAGGCTGTTCTTGTGGAATTGGTAAAGAGATACTTGGAAGCCCATAGAGGGCTATGTTGAAAAAGGAAATATCTATCGTTGAAAACTGGAAACAATCCTTCTGAGGAACTGCTCTGTGTTATGTTAATTCATCTCACAGAGTTACATCTTTCCCTTCAAGAAGCCTTTCGTAAGGCTGTTCTTGTGGAATTGGCAAAGGGATATTTGGAAGCCCATTGAGGGCTATGGTGAAAAAGGAAATATCTTCCGTTCAAAACTGGAAAGAAGCTTTCTGAGAAACTGCTCTGTGTTCTGTTAATTCATCTCACAGAGTTACATCTTTCCCTTCAAGAAGCCTTTCGCTAAGGCTGTTCTTGTGGAATTGGAAAAGGGGTATTTAGAAGCCCATAGAGGGCTATGGTGAAAAAGGAAATATCTTCCGTTCAAAACTGGAAAGAAGCTTTCTGAGAAACTGTTCTGTGTGCTGTTAATTCAACTCACAGAGTTACATCTTTCCCTTCAAGAAGCCTTTCGCTAAGGCTGTTCTTGTGGAATTGGCAAAGTGATATTTGGAATCCCATAGAGGGCTATGGTGAAAAAGGAAATATCTACCGTTCAAAACTGGAAAGAAGCTTTCTGAAAAACTGCTCTGTGTTCTGTTAATTCATCTCACAGAGTTACATCTTTCCCTTCAAGAAGCCTTTCGCTAAGTCTGTTCTTGTGGAACTGGCAAAGGGATATTTGGAAGCCCATAGAGGGCTATGGTGAAAAAGGAAATATCTTCCGTTCAAAACTGGAAAGAAGCTTTCTGAGAAACTGCTCTGTGTTCTGTTAATTCATCTCACAGAGTTACATCTTTCCCTTCAAGAAGCCTTTCGCTAAGGCTGTTCTTGTGGAATTGGAAAAGGGGTATTTAGAAGCCCATAGAGGGCTATGGTGAAAAAGGAAATATCTTCCGTTCAAAACTGGAAAGAAGCTTTCTGAGAAACTGCTCTGTGTTCTGTTAATTCATCTCACAGAGTTACATCTTTCCCTTCAAGAAGCCTTTCGCTAAGGCTGTTCTTGTGGAATTGGAAAAGGGGTATTTAGAAGCCCATAGAGGGCTATGGTGAAAAAGGAAATATCTTCCGTTCAAAACTGGAAAGAAGCTTTCTGAGAAACTGCTCTGTGTTCTGTTAATTCATCTCACAGAGTTACATCTTTCCCTTCAAGAAGCCTTTCGCTAAGGCTGTTCTTGTGGAATTGGCAAAGTGATATTTGGAATCCCATAGAGGGCTATGGTGAAAAAGGAAATATCTACCGTTCAAAACTGGAAAGAAGCTTTCTGAAAAACTGCTCTGTGTTCTGTTAATTCATCTCACAGAGTTACATCTTTCCCTTCAAGAAGCCTTTCGGTAAGTCAGTTCTTGTGGAACTGGCAAAGGGATATTTGGAAGCCCATAGAGGGCTATGGTGAAAAAGGAAATATCTTCCGTTCAAAACTGGAAAGAAGCTTTCTGAGAAACTGCTCTGTGTTCTGTTAATTCATCTCACAGAGTTACATCTTTCCCTTCAAGAAGCCTTTCGCTAAGGCTGTTCTTGTGGAATTGGAAAAGGGGTATTTAGAAGCCCATAGAGGGCTATGGTGAAAAAGGAAATATCTTCCGTTCAAAACTGGAAAGAAGCTTTCTGAGAAACTGCTCTGTGTTCTGTAAATTCATCTCACAGAGTTACATCTTTCCCTTCAAGAAGCCTTTCGCTAAGGCTGTTCTTGTGGAATTGGCAAAGGGATATTTCGAAGCCCATAGAGGGCTATGGTGAAACAGGAAATATCTTCCGTTCAAAACTGGAAAGAAGCTTTCTGAGAAACTGCTCTGTGTTCTGTTAATTCATCTCACAGAGTTACATCTTTCCCTTCAAGAAGCCTTTCGCTAAGGCTGTTCTTGTGGAATTGGCAAAGTGATATTTGGAAGCCCATAGAGGGCTACGGTGAAAAAGGAAATATCTACCGTTCAAAACTGGAAAGAAGCTTTCTGAAAAACTGCTCTGTGTTCTGTTAATTCATCTTACAGAGTTACATCTTTCCCTTCAAGAAGCCTTTCGCTAAGGCTGTTCTTGTGGAATTGGCAAAGGGATATTTGAAAGCCCATAGAGGGCTAGGGT
Source organism: Chlorocebus sabaeus (assembly GCF_047675955.1). NCBI lineage: Eukaryota > Metazoa > Chordata > Mammalia > Primates > Cercopithecidae > Chlorocebus > Chlorocebus sabaeus. The sequence goes on along the minus strand of NW_027327925.1, from coordinate 671,639 downwards.
GAAAAAGGAAATATCTTCCGTTCAAAACTGGAAAGAAGCTTTCTGAGAAACTGCTCTGTGTTCTGTTAATTCATCTCACAGAGTTACATCTTTCCCTTCAAGAAGCCTTTCGTAAGGCTGTTCTTGTGGTATTGGCAAAGGGATATTTGGAAGCCCATAGAGGGCTATGGTGAAAAAGGAAATATCTTCGGTTCAAAACTGGAAAGAAGCTTTCTGAGAAACTGCTCTGTGTTCTGTTAATTCATCTCACAGAGTTACATCTTTCCCTTCAAGAAGCCTTTCGCTAAGGCTGTTCTTGTGGAATTGGCAAAGTGATATTTGGAAGCCGATAGAGGGCTATGGTGAAAAAGGAAATATCTACCGTTCAAAACTGGAAAGAAGCTTTCTGAAAAACTGCTCTGTGTTCTGTTAATTCATCTCACAGTGTTACATCTTTCCCTTCAAGAAGCCTTTCGCTAAGGCTGTTCTTGTAGAACTGGCAAAGGGATATTTGGAAGCCCATAGAGGGCTATGGTGAAAAAGGAAATATCTTCCGTTCAAAACTGGAAAGAAGCTTTCTGAGAAACTGCTCTGTGTTCTGTTAATTCATCTCACAGAGTTACATCTTTCCCTTCAAGAAGCCTTTCGCTAAGGCTGTTCCTGTGGAATTGGAAATGGGGTATTTAGAAGCCCATAGAGGGCTATGGTGAAAAAGGAAATATCTTCCGTTCAAAACTGGAAAGAAGCTTTCTGAGAAACTGCTCTGTGTTCTGTTAATTCATCTCACAGAGTTACATCTTTCCCTTCAAGAAGCCTTTCGCTAAGGCTGTTCTTGTGGAATTGGCAAAGGGATATTTCGAAGCCCATAGAGGGCTATGGTGAAAAAGGAAATATCTTCTGTTCAAAACTGGAAAGAAGCTTTCTGAGAAACTGCTCTGTTTTCTGTTAATTCATCTCACAGAGTTACATCTTTCCCTTCAAGAAGCCTTTCGCTAAGGCTGTTCTTGTGGAATTGGTAAAGGGATATTTGGAAGCCCATAGAGGGCTATGTTGAAAAAGGAAATAACTTCCGTTGAAAACTGGAAACAATCCTTTTGAGAAACTGCTCTGTGTTCTGTTAATTCATCTCACAGAGTTACATCTTTCCTTTCAAGAAGCCTTTCGCTAAGGCTGTTCTTGTGGAATTGAAAAAGGGGTATTTAGAAGCCCATAGAGGGCTATGGTGAAAAAGGAAATATCTTCCGTTCAAAACTGGAAAGAAGCTTTCTGAGAAACTGCTCTGTGTTCTGTTAATTCATCTCACAGAGTTACATCTTTCCCTTCAAGAAGCCTTTCGCTAAGGCTGTTCTTGTGGAATTGGCAAAGGGATATTTCGAAGCCCATAGAGGGCTATGGTGAAAAAGGAAATATCTTCCGTTCAAAACTGGAAAGAAGCTTTCTGAGAAACTGCTCTGTGTTCTGTTAATTCATCTCACAGCGTTACATCTTTCCCTACAAGAAGCCTTTCGCTAAGGTTGTTCTTGTGGAATTGGCAAAGGGATATTTGGAAGCCCATAGAAGGCTATGGTGAAAAAGGAAATATCTTCCGTTCAAAACTGGAAAGAAGCTTTCTGAGAAACTGCTCTGTGTTCTGTAAATTCATCTCACAGAGTTACATCTTTCCCTTCAAGAAGCCTTTCGCTAAGGCTGTTCTTGTGGAATTGGTAAAGAGATACATGGAAGCCCATAGAGGGCTATGTTGAAAAAGGAAATATCTATCGTTGAAAACTGGAAACAATCCTTCTGAGGAACTGCTCTGTGTTCTGTTAATTCATCTCACAGAGTTACATCTTTCCCTTCAAGAAGCCTTTCGTAAGGCTGTTCTTGTGGAATTGGCAAAGGGATATTTGGAAGCCCATTGAGGGCTATGGTGAAAAAGGAAATATCTTCCGTTCAAAACTGGAAAGAAGCTTTCTGAGAAACTGCTCTGTGTTCTGTTAATTCATCTCACAGAGTTACATCTTTCCCTTCAAGAAGCCTTTCGCTAAGGCTGTTCTTGTGGAATTGGAAAAGGGGTATTTAGAAGCCCATAGAGGGCTATGGTGAAAAAGGAAATATCTTCCGTTCAAAACTGGAAAGAAGCTTTCTGAGAAACTGCTCTGTGTTCTGTTAATTCATCTCACAGAGTTACATCTTTCCCTTCAAGAAGCCTTTCGCTAAGGCTGTTCTTGTGGAATTGGCAAAGTGATATTTGGAATCCCATAGAGGGCTATGGTGAAAAAGGAAATATCTACCGTTCAAAACTGGAAAGAAGCTTTCTGAAAAACTGCTCTGTGTTCTGTTAATTCATCTCACAGAGTTACATCTTTCCCTTCAAGAAGCCTTTCGGTAAGTCAGTTCTTGTGGAACTGGCAAAGGGATATTTGGAAGCCCATAGAGGGCTATGGTGAAAAAGGAAATATCTTCCGTTCAAAACTGGAAAGAAGCTTTCTGAGAAACTGCTCTGTGTTCTGTTAATTCATCTCACAGAGTTACATCTTTCCCTTCAAGAAGCCTTTCGCTAAGGCTGTTCTTGTGGAATTGGAAAAGGGGTATTTAGAAGCCCATAGAGGGCTATGGTGAAAAAGGAAATATCTTCCGTTCAAAACTGGAAAGAAGCTTTCTGAGAAACTGCTCTGTGTTCTGTAAATTCATCTCACAGAGTTACATCTTTCCCTTCAAGAAGCCTTTCGCTAAGGCTGTTCTTGTGGAATTGGCAAAGGGATATTTCGAAGCCCATAGAGGGCTATGGTGAAACAGGAAATATCTTCCGTTCAAAACTGGAAAGAAGCTTTCTGAGAAACTGCTCTGTGTTCTGTTAATTCATCTCACAGAGTTACATCTTTCCCTTCAAGAAGCCTTTCGCTAAGGCTGTTCTTGTGGAATTGGCAAAGTGATATTTGGAAGCCCATAGAGGGCTACGGTGAAAAAGGAAATATCTACCGTTCAAAACTGGAAAGAAGCTTTCTGAAAAACTGCTCTGTGTTCTGTTAATTCATCTCACAGAGTTACATCTTTCCCTTCAAGAAGCCTTTCGCTAAGTCTGTTCTTGTGGAACTGGCAAAGGGATATTTGGAAGCCCATAGAGGGCTATGGTGAAAAAGGAAATATCTTCCGTTCAAAACTGGAAAGAAGCTTTCTGAGAAACTGCTCAGTGTTCTGTTAATTCATCTCACAGAGTTACATCTTTTCCTTCAAGAAGCCTTTCGCTAAGGCTGTTCTTGTGGAATTGGAAAAGGGGTATTTAAAAGCCCATAGAGGGCTATGGTGAAAAAGGAAATATCTTCCGTTCAAAACTGGAAAGAAGCTTTCTGAGAAACTGCTCTGTGTTCTGTTAATTCATCTCACAGAGTTACATCTTTCCCTTCAAGAAGCCTTTCGCTAAGGCTGTTCTTGTGGAATTGGCAAAGGGATATTTCGAAGCCCATAGAGGGCTATGGTGAAAAAGGAAATATCTTCCGTTCAAAACTGGAAAGAAGCTTTCTGAGAAACTGCTCTGTGTTCTGTTAATTCATCTCACAGAGTTACATCTTTCCCTTCAAGAAGCCTTTCGCTAAGGCTGTTCTTGTGGAATTGGCAAAGGGATATTTGGAAGCCCATAGAGGACTATGGTGAAAAAGGAAATATCTTCCGTTCAAAACTGGAAAGAAGCTTTCTGAGAAACTGCTCTGTGTTCTGTTAATTCATCTTACGGAGTTACATCTTTCCCTTCAAGAAGCCTTTCGCTAAGGCTGTTCTTGTGGAATTGGCAAAGGGATATTTGAAAGCCCATAGAGGGCTATGGTGAAAAAGGAAATATCTTCCGTTCAAAACTGGAAGGAAGCTTTCTGAGAAACTGCTCTGTGTTCTGTTAATTCATCTCACAGAGTTACATCTTTCCCTTCAAGAAGCCTTTCGCTAAGGCTGTTCTTGTGGAATTGGCAAAGGGATATTTGGAAGCCCATAGAGGGCTATGGTGAAAAAGGAAATATCTTCCGTTCAAAACTGGAAAGAAGCTTTCTGAGAAACTGCTCTGTGTTCTGTTAATTCATCTCACAGAGTTACATCTTTCCCTTCAAGAAGCCTTTCGCTAAGGCTGTTCTTGTGGAATTGGCAAAGGGATATTTCGAAGCCCATAGAGGGCTATGGTGAAAAAGGAAATATCTTCTGTTCAAAACTGGAAAGAAGCTTTCTGAGAAACTGCTCTGTTTTCTGTTAATTCATCTCACAGAGTTACATCTTTCCCTTCAAGAAGCCTTTCGCTAAGGCTGTTCTTGTGGAATTGGTAAAGGGATATTTGGAAGCCCATAGAGGGCTATGTTGAAAAAGGAAATAACTTCCGTTGAAAACTGGAAACAATCCTTTTGAGAAACTGCTCTGTGTTCTGTTAATTCATCTCACAGAGTTACATCTTTCCTTTCAAGAAGCCTTTCGCTAAGGCTGTTCTTGTGGAATTGAAAAAGGGGTATTTAGAAGCCCATAGAGGGCTATGGTGAAAAAGGAAATATCTTCCGTTCAAAACTGGAAAGAAGCTTTCTGAGAAACTGCTCTGTGTTCTGTTAATTCATCTCACAGAGTTACATCTTTCCCTTCAAGAAGCCTTTCGCTAAGGCTGTTCTTGTGGAATTGGCAAAGGGATATTTCGAAGCCCATAGAGGGCTATGGTGAAAAAGGAAATATCTTCCGTTCAAAACTGGAAAGAAGCTTTCTGAGAAACTGCTCTGTGTTCTGTTAATTCATCTCACAGCGTTACATCTTTCCCTACAAGAAGCCTTTCGCTAAGGTTGTTCTTGTGGAATTGGCAAAGGGATATTTGGAAGCCCATAGAAGGCTATGGTGAAAAAGGAAATATCTTCCGTTCAAAACTGGAAAGAAGCTTTCTGAGAAACTGCTCTGTGTTCTGTAAATTCATCTCACAGAGTTACATCTTTCCCTTCAAGAAGCCTTTCGCTAAGGCTGTTCTTGTGGAATTGGTAAAGAGATACATGGAAGCCCATAGAGGGCTATGTTGAAAAAGGAAATATCTATCGTTGAAAACTGGAAACAATCCTTCTGAGGAACTGCTCTGTGTTCTGTTAATTCATCTCACAGAGTTACATCTTTCCCTTCAAGAAGCCTTTCGTAAGGCTGTTCTTGTGGAATTGGCAAAGGGATATTTGGAAGCCCATTGAGGGCTATGGTGAAAAAGGAAATATCTTCCGTTCAAAACTGGAAAGAAGCTTTCTGAGAAACTGCTCTGTGTTCTGTTAATTCATCTCACAGAGTTACATCTTTCCCTTCAAGAAGCCTTTCGCTAAGGCTGTTCTTGTGGAATTGGAAAAGGGGTATTTAGAAGCCCATAGAGGGCTATGGTGAAAAAGGAAATATCTTCCGTTCAAAACTGGAAAGAAGCTTTCTGAGAAACTGCTCTGTGTTCTGTTAATTCATCTCACAGAGTTACATCTTTCCCTTCAAGAAGCCTTTCGCTAAGGCTGTTCTTGTGGAATTGGCAAAGTGATATTTGGAATCCCATAGAGGGCTATGGTGAAAAAGGAAATATCTACCGTTCAAAACTGGAAAGAAGCTTTCTGAAAAACTGCTCTGTGTTCTGTTAATTCATCTCACAGAGTTACATCTTTCCCTTCAAGAAGCCTTTCGGTAAGTCAGTTCTTGTGGAACTGGCAAAGGGATATTTGGAAGCCCATAGAGGGCTATGGTGAAAAAGGAAATATCTTCCGTTCAAAACTGGAAAGAAGCTTTCTGAGAAACTGCTCTGTGTTCTGTTAATTCATCTCACAGAGTTACATCTTTCCCTTCAAGAAGCCTTTCGCTAAGGCTGTTCTTGTGGAATTGGAAAAGGGGTATTTAGAAGCCCATAGAGGGCTATGGTGAAAAAGGAAATATCTTCCGTTCAAAACTGGAAAGAAGCTTTCTGAGAAACTGCTCTGTGTTCTGTAAATTCATCTCACAGAGTTACATCTTTCCCTTCAAGAAGCCTTTCGCTAAGGCTGTTCTTGTGGAATTGGCAAAGGGATATTTCGAAGCCCATAGAGGGCTATGGTGAAACAGGAAATATCTTCCGTTCAAAACTGGAAAGAAGCTTTCTGAGAAACTGCTCTGTGTTCTGTTAATTCATCTCACAGAGTTACATCTTTCCCTTCAAGAAGCCTTTCGCTAAGGCTGTTCTTGTGGAATTGGCAAAGTGATATTTGGAAGCCCATAGAGGGCTACGGTGAAAAAGGAAATATCTACCGTTCAAAACTGGAAAGAAACTTTCTGAAAAACTGCTCTGTGTTCTGTTAATTCATCTCACAGAGTTACATCTTTCCCTTCAAGAAGCCTTTCGCTAAGTCTGTTCTTGTGGAACTGGCAAAGGGATATTTGGAAGCCCATAGAGGGCTATGGTGAAAAAGGAAATATCTTCCGTTCAAAACTGGAAAGAAGCTTTCTGAGAAACTGCTCAGTGTTCTGTTAATTCATCTCACAGAGTTACATCTTTTCCTTCAAGAAGCCTTTCGCTAAGGCTGTTCTTGTGGAATTGGAAAAGGGGTATTTAAAAGCCCATAGAGGGCTATGGTGAAAAAGGAAATATCTTCCGTTCAAAACTGGAAAGAAGCTTTCTGAGAAACTGCTCTGTGTTCTGTTAATTCATCTCACAGAGTTACATCTTTCCCTTCAAGAAGCCTTTCGCTAAGGCTGTTCTTGTGGAATTGGCAAAGGGATATTTCGAAGCCCATAGAGGGCTATGGTGAAAAAGGAAATATCTTCCGTTCAAAACTGGAAAGAAGCTTTCTGAGAAACTGCTCTGTGTTCTGTTAATTCATCTCACAGAGTTACATCTTTCCCTTCAAGAAGCCTTTCGCTAAGGCTGTTCTTGTGGAATTGGCAAAGGGATATTTGGAAGCCCATAGAGGACTATGGTGAAAAAGGAAATATCTTCCGTTCAAAACTGGAAAGAAGCTTTCTGAGAAACTGCTCTGTGTTCTGTTAATTCATCTTACGGAGTTACATCTTTCCCTTCAAGAAGCCTTTCGCTAAGGCTGTTCTTGTGGAATTGGCAAAGGGATATTTGAAAGCCCATAGAGGGCTATGGTGAAAAAGGAAATATCTTCCGTTCAAAACTGGAAGGAAGCTTTCTGAGAAACTGCTCTGTGTTCTGTTAATTCATCTCACAGAGTTACATCTTTCCCTTCAAGAAGCCTTTCGCTAAGGCTGTTCTTGTGGAATTGGCAAAGGGATATTTGGAAGCCCATAGAGGGCTATGGTGAAAAAGGAAATATCTTCCGTTCAAAACTGGAAAGAAGCTTTCTGAGAAACTGCTCTGTGTTCTGTTAATTCATCTCACAGAGTTACATCTTTCCCTTCAAGAAGCCTTTCGCTAAGGCTGTTCTTGTGGAATTGGTAAAGTGATATTTGGAAGCCCATAGAGGGCTATGGTGAAAAAGGAAATATCTACCGTTCAAAACTGGAAAGAAGCTTTCTGAAAAACTGCTCTGTGTTCTGTTAATTCATCTCACAGTGTTACATCTTTCCCTTCAAGAAGCCTTTCGCTAAGGCTGTTCTTGAAGAACTGGCAAAGGGATATTTGGAAGCCCATAGAGGGCTATGGTGAAAAAGGAAATATCTTCCGTTCAAAACTGGAAAGAAGCTTTCTGAGAAACTGCTCTGTGTTCTGTTAATTCATCTCACAGAGTTACATCTTTCCCTTCAAGAAGCCTTTCGCTAAGGCTGTTCTTGTGGAATTGGAAAAGGGGTATTTAGAAGCCCATAGAGGGCTATGGTGAAAAAGGAAATATCTTCCGTTCAAAACTGGAAAGAAGCTTTCTGAGAAACTGCTCTGTGTTCTGTTAATTCATCTCACAGAGTTACATCTTTCCCTTCAAGAAGCCTTTCGCTAAGGCTGTTCTTGTGGAATTGGCAAAGGGATATTTCGAAGCCCATAGAGGGCTATGGTGAAAAAGGAAATATCTTCCGTTCAAAACTGGAAAGAAGCTTTCTGAGAAACTGCTCTGTTTTCTTTTAATTCATCTCACAGAGTTACATCTTTCCCTTCAAGAAGCCTTTCGCTAAGGCTGTTCTTGTGGAATTGGTAAAGTGATATTTGGAAGCCCATAGAGGGCTATGTTGAAAAAGGAAATAACTTCCGTTGAAAACTGGAAACAATCCTTTTGAGAAACTGCTCTGTGTTCTGTTAATTCATCTCACATAGTTACATCTTTCCCATCAAGAAGTCTTTCGCTAAGGCTGTTCTTATGGAATTGGAAAAGGGATATTTAGAAGCCCATAGAGGGCTATGGTGAAAAAGGAAATATCTTCCGTTCAAAACTGGAAAGTAGCTTTCTGAGAAACTGCTCTGTGTTCTGTTAATTATTCTCACAGAGTTACATCTTTCCCTTCAAGAAGCCTTTCGCTAAGGCTGTTCTTGTGGAATTGGCAAAGGGATATTTGGAAGCCCATAGAAGGCTATGATGAAAAAGGAAATATCTTCCGTTCAAAACTGGAAAGAAGCTTTCTGAGAAACTGCTCTGTGTTCTGTTAATTCATCTCACAGAGTTACATCTTTCCCTTCAAGAAGCCTTTCGCTAAGGCTGTTCTTGTGGAATTGGTAAAGAGATACTTGGAAGCCCTTAGAGGGCTATGTTGAAAAAGGAAATATCTTTCGTTGAAAACTGGAAACAATCATTCTGAGAAACTGCTCTGTGTTCTGTTAATTCATCTCACAGAGTTACATCTTTCCCTTCAAGAAGCCTTTCGCTAAGGCTGTTCTTGTGGAATGGGTAAAGGGATATTTGGAAGCCCATAGAGGGCTATGTTGAAAAAGGAAATAACTTCCGTTGAAAACTGGAAACAATCCTTTCGAGAAACTGCTCTGTGTTCTGTTAATTCATCTCACAGAGTTACATCTTTCCCTTCAAGAAGCCTTTCGCTAAGGCTGTTCTTGTGGAATTGAAAAAGGGGTATTTAGAAGCCCATAGAGGGCTATGGTGAAAAAGGAAATATCTTCCGTTCAAAACTGGAAAGAAGCTTTCTGAGAAACTGCTCTGTGTTCTGTTAATTCATCTCACAGAGTTACATCTTTCCCTTCAAGAAGCCTTTCGCTAAGGCTGTTCTTGTGGAATTGGCAAAGGGATATTTCGAAGCCCATAGAGGGCTATGGTGAAAAAGGAAATATCTTCCGTTCAAAACTGGAAAGAAGCTTTCTGAGAAACTGCTCTGTGTTCTGTTAATTCATCTCACAGCGTTACAACTTTCCCTACAAGAAGCCTTTCGCTAAGGTTGTTCTTGTGGAATTGGCAAAGGGATATTTGGAAGCCCATAGAAGGCTATGGTGAAAAAGGAAATATCTTCCGTTCAAAACTGGAAAGAAGCTTTCTGAGAAACTGCTCTGTGTTCTGTAAATTCATCTCACAGAGTTACATCTTTCCCTTCAAGAAGCCTTTCGCTAAGGCTGTTCTTGTGGAATTGGTAAAGAGATACCTGGAAGCCCATAGAGGGCTATGTTGAAAAAGGAAATATCTATCGTTGAAAACTGGAAACAATCCTTCTGAGGAACTGCTCTGTGTTCTGTTAATTCATCTCACAGAGTTACATCTTTCCCTTCAAGAAGCCTTTCGTAAGGCTGTTCTTGTGGAATTGGCAAAGGGATATTTTTGAAGCCCATTGAGGGCTATGGTGAAAAAGGAAATATCTTCCGTTCAAAACTGGAAGAAGCTTTCTGAGAAACTGCTCTGTGTTCTGTTAATTCATCTCACAGAGTTACATCTTTCCCTTCAAGAAGCCTTTCGCTAAGGCTGTTCTTGTGGTATTGGAAAAGGGGTATTTAGAAGCCCATAGAGGGCTATGGTGAAAAAGGAAATATCTTCCGTTCAAAACTGGAAAGAAGCTTTCTGAGAAACTGCTCTGTGTTCTGTTAATTCATCTCACAGAGTTACATCTTTCCCTTCAAGAAGCCTTTCGCTAAGGCTGTTCTTGTGGAATTGGCAAAGTGATATTAGGAATCCCATAGAGGGCTATGGTGAAAAAGGAAATATCTACCGTTCAAAACTGGAAAGAAGCTTTCTGAAAAACTGCTCTGTGTTCTGTTAATTCATCTCACAGAGTTACATCTTTCCCTTCAAGAAGCCTTTCGCTAAGTCTGTTCTTGTGGAACTGGCAAAGGGATATTTGGAAGCCCATAGAGGGCTATGGTGAAAAAGGAAATATCTTCCGTTCAAAACTGGAAAGAAGCTTTCTGAGAAACTGCTCTGTGTTCTGTTAATTCATCTCACAGAGTTACATCTTTCCCTTCAAGAAGCCTTTCGCTAAGGCTGTTCTTGTGGAATTGGAAAAGGGGTATTTAGAAGCCCATAGAGGGCTATGGTGAAAAAGGAAATATCTTCCGTTCAAAACTGGAAAGAAGCTTTCTGAGAAACTGCTCTGTGTTCTGTTAATTCATCTCACAGAGTTACATCTTTCCCTTCAAGAAGCCTTTCGCTAAGGCTGTTCTTGTGGAATTGGCAAAGGGATATTTGGAAGCCCATAGAGGGCTATGGTGAAAAAGGAAATATCTTCCGTTCAAAACTGGAAAGAAGCTTTCTGAGAAACTGCTCTGTGTTCTGTTAATTCATCTCACAGAGTTACATCTTTCCCTTCAAGAAGCCTTTCGCTAAGGCTGTTCTTGTGGAATTGGCAAAGTGATATTTGGAAGCCCATAGAGGGCTACGGTGAAAAAGGAAATATCTACCGTTCAAAACTGGAAAGAATCTTTCTGAAAAACTGCTCTGTGTTCTGTTAATTCATCTCACAGAGTTACATCTTTCCCTTCAAGAAGCCTTTCGCTAAGTCTGTTCTTGTGGAACTGGCAAAGGGATATTTGGAAGCCCATAGAGGGCTATGGTGAAAAAGGAAATATCTTCCGTTCAAAACTGGAAAGAAGCTTTCTGAGAAACTGCTCTGTGTTCTGTTAATTCATCTCACAGAGTTACATCTTTTCCTTCAAGAAGCCTTTCGCTAAGGCTGTTCTTGTGGAATTGGAAAAGGGGTATTTAAAAGCCCATAGAGGGCTATGGTGAAAAAGGAAATATCTTCCGTTCAAAACTGGAAAGAAGCTTTCTGAGAAACTGCTCTGTGTTCTGTTAATTCATCTCACAGAGTTACATCTTTCCCTTCAAGAAGCCTTTCGCTAAGGCTGTTCTTGTGGAATTGGCAAAGGGATATTTCGAAGCCCATAGAGGGCTATGGTGAAAAAGGAAATATCTTCCGTTCAAAACTGGAAAGAAGCTTTCTGAGAAACTGCTCTGTGTTCTGTTAATTCATCTCACAGAGTTACATCTTTCCCTTCAAGAAGCCTTTCGCTAAGGCTGTTCTTGTGGAATTGGCAAAGTGATATTTGGAAGCCCATAGAGGGCTACGGTGAAAAAGGAAATATCTACCGTTCAAAACTGGAAAGAAGCTTTCTGAAAAACTGCTCTGTGTTCTGTTAATTCATCTCACAGAGTTACATCTTTCCCTTCAAGAAGCCTTTCGCTAAGTCTGTTCTTGTGGAACTGGCAAAGGGATATTTGGAAGCCCATAGAGGGCTATGGTGAAAAAGGAAATATCTTCCGTTCAAAACTGGAAAGAAGCTTTCTGAGAAACTGCTCTGTGTTCTGTTAATTCATCTCACAGAGTTACATCTTTTCCTTCAAGAAGCCTTTCGCTAAGGCTGTTCTTGTGGAATTGGAAAAGGGGTATTTAAAAGCCCATAGAGGGCTATGGTGAAAAAGGAAATATCTTCCGTTCAAAACTGGAAAGAAGCTTTCTGAGAAACTGCTCTGTGTTCTGTTAATTCATCTCACAGAGTTACATCTTTCCCTTCAAGAAGCCTTTCGCTAAGGCTCTTCTTGTGGAATTGGCAAAGGGATATTTCGAAGCCCATAGAGGGCTATGGTGAAAAAGGAAATATCTTCCGTTCAAAACTGGAAAGAAGCTTTCTGAGAAACTGCTCTGTGTTCTGTTAATTCATCTCACAGAGTTACATCTTTCCCTTCAAGAATCCTTTCGCTAAGGCTGTTCTTGTGGAATTGGCAAAGGGATATTTGGAAGCCCATAGAGGACTATGGTGAAAAAGGAAATATCTTCCGTTCAAAACTGGAAAGAAGCTTTCTGAGAAACTGCTCTGTGTTCTGTTAATTCATCTTACGGAGTTACATCTTTCCCTTCAAGAAGCCTTTCGCTAAGGCTGTTCTTGTGGAATTGGCAAAGGGATATTTGAAAGCCCATAGAGGGCTATGGTGAAAAAGGAAATATCTTCCTTTCAAAACTGGAAGGAAGCTTTCTGAGAAACTGCTCTGTGTTCTGTTAATTCATCTCACAGAGTTACATCTTTCCCTTCAAGAAGCCTTTCGCTAAGGCTGTTCTTGTGGAATTGGCAAAGGGATATTTGGAAGCCCATAGAGTGCTATGGTGAAAAAGGAAATATCTTCCGTTCAAAACTGGAAAGAAGCTTTCTGAGAAACTGCTCTGTGTTCTGTTAATTCATCTCACAGAGTTACATCTTTCCCTTCAAGAAGTCTTTCGCTAAGGCTGTTCTTGTGGAATTGGCAAAGTCATATTTGGAAGCCCATAGAGGGCTATGGGGAAAAAGGAAATATCTTCCGTTTAAAACTGGAAAGAAGCTTTCTGAGAAACTGCTCTGTGTTCTGTTAATTCATCTCACAGAGTTACATCTTTCCCTTCAAGAAGCCTTTCGCTAAGGCTGTTCTTGTGGAATTGGCAAAGGGATGTTTGGAAGCCCATAGAGCGCTATGGTGAAAAAGGAAATATATTCGGTTCAAAACTGGAAAGAAGCTTTCTGAGAAACTGCTCTGTGTTCTGTTAATTCATCTCATGAAGTTACATCTTTCCCTTCAAGAAGCCTTTCGCTAAGGCTGTTCTTGTGGAATTGGCAAAGGGATATTTGAAAGCCCATTGAGGGCTATGGTGAAAAAGGAAATATCTTCCGTTCAGAACTGGAAAGAAGCTTTCTGAGAAACTGCTCTGTGTTCTGTTAATTCATCTCACAGAGTTACATCTTTCCCTTCAAGAAGCCTTTCGCTAAGGCTGTTCTTGTGGAATTGGTAAAGAGATACTTGGAAGCCCTTAGAGGGCTATGTTGAAAAAGGAAATATCTTTCGTTGAAAACTGGAAACAATTATTCTGAGAAACTGCTCTGTGTTCTGTTAATTCATCTCACAGAGTTACATCTTTCCCTTCAAGAAGCCTTTCGCTAAGGCTGTTCTTGTGGAATTGGTAAAGAGATACCTGGAAGCCCATAGAGGGCTATGTTGAAAAAGGAAATATCTATCGTTGAAAACTGGAAACAATCCTTCTGAGGAACTGCTCTGTGTTCTGTTAATTCATCTCACAGAGTTACATCTTTCCCTTCAAGAAGCCTTTCGTAAGGCTGTTCTTGTGGAATTGGCAAAGGGATATTTGGAAGCCCATTGAGGGCTATGGTGAAAAAGGAAATATCTTCCGTTCAAAACTGGAAGAAGCTTTCTGAGAAACTGCTCTGTGTTCTGTTAATTCATCTCACAGAGTTACATCTTTCCCTTCAAGAAGCCTTTCGCTAAGGCTGTTCTTGTGGTATTGGAAAAGGGGTATTTAGAAGCCCATAGAGGGCTATGGTGAAAAAGGAAATATCTTCCGTTCAAAACTGGAAAGAAGCTTTCTGAGAAACTGCTCTGTGTTCTGTTAATTCATCTCACAGAGTTACATCTTTCCCTTCAAGAAGCCTTTCGCTAAGGCTGTTCTTGTGGAATTGGCAAAGTGATATTTGGAATCCCATAGAGGGCTATGGTGAAAAAGGAAATATCTACCGTTCAAAACTGGAAAGAAGCTTTCTGAAAAACTGCTCTGTGTTCTGTTAATTCATCTCACAGAGTTACATCTTTCCCTTCAAGAAGCCTTTCGCTAAGTCTGTTCTTGTGGAACTGGCAAAGGGATATTTGGAAGCCCATAGAGGGCTATGGTGAAAAAGGAAATATCTTCCGTTCAAAACTGGAAAGAAGCTTTCTGAGAAACTGCTCTGTGTTCTGTTAATTCATCTCACAGAGTTACATCTTTCCCTTCAAGAAGCCTTTCGCTAAGGCTGTTCTTGTGGAATTGGAAAAGGGGTATTTAGAAGCCCATAGAGGGCTATGGTGAAAAAGGAAATATCTTCCGTTCAAAACTGGAAAGAAGCTTTCTGAGAAACTGCTCTGTGTTCTGTTAATTCATCTCACAGAGTTACATCTTTCCCTTCAAGAAGCCTTTCGCTAAGGCTGTTCTTGTGGAATTGGCAAAGGGATATTTCGAAGCCCATAGAGGGCTATGGTGAAAAAGGAAATATCTTCCGTTCAAAACTGGAAAGAAGCTTTCTGAGAAACTGCTCTGTGTTCTGTTAATTCATCTCACAGAGTTACATCTTTCCCTTCAAGAAGCCTTTCGCTAAGGCTGTTCTTGTGGAATTGGCAAAGTGATATTTGGAAGCCCATAGAGGGCTACGGTGAAAAAGGAAATATCTACCGTTCAAAACTGGAAAGAAGCTTTCTGAAAAACTGCTCTGTGTTCTGTTAATTCATCTCACAGAGTTACATCTTTCCCTACAAGAAGCCTTTCGCTAAGTCTGTTCTTGTGGAACTGGCAAAGGGATATTTGGAAGCCCATAGAGGGCTATGGTGAAAAAGGAAATATCTTCCGTTCAAAACTGGAAAGAAGCTTTCTGAGAAACTGCTCTGTGTTCTGTTAATTCATCTCACAGAGTTACATCTTTTCCTTCAAGAAGCCTTTCGCTAAGGCTGTTCTTGTGCAATTGGAAAAGGGGTATTTAAAAGCCCATAGAGGGCTATGGTGAAAAAGGAAATATCTTCCGTTCAAAACTGGAAAGAAGCTTTCTGAGAAACTGCTCTGTGTTCTGTTAATTCATCTCACAGAGTTACATCTTTCCCTTCAAGAAGCCTTTCGCTAAGGCTGTTCTTGTGGAATTGGCAAAGGGATATTTCGAAGCCCATAGAGGGCTATGGTGAAAAAGGAAATATCTTCCGTTCAAAACTGGAAAGAAGCTTTCTGAGAAACTGCTCTGTGTTCTGTTAATTCATCTCACAGAGTTACATCTCTCCCTTCAAGAAGCCTTTCGCTAAGGCTGTTCTTGTGGAATTGGCAAAGTGATATTTGGAAGCCCATAGAGGGCTACGGTGAAAAAGGAAATATCTACCGTTCAAAACTGGAAAGAAGCTTTCTGAAAAACTGCTCTGTGTTCTGTTAATTCATCTCACAGAGTTACATCTTTCCCTTCAAGAAGCCTTTCGCTAAGTCTGTTCTTGTGGAACTGGCAAAGGGATATTTGGAAGCCCATAGAGGGCTATGGTGAAAAAGGAAATATCTTCCGTTCAAAACTGGAAAGAAGCTTTCTGAGAAACTGCTCTGTGTTCTGTTAATTCATCTCACAGAGTTACATCTTTTCCTTCAAGAAGCCTTTCGCTAAGGCTGTTCTTGTGGAATTGGAAAAGGGGTATTTAAAAGCCCATAGAGGGCTATGGTGAAAAAGGAAATATCTTCCGTTCAAAACTGGAAAGAAGCTTTCTGAGAAACTGCTCTGTGTTCTGTTAATTCATCTCACAGAGTTACATCTTTCCCTTCAAGAAGCCTTTCGCTAAGGCTGTTCTTGTGGAATTGGCAAAGGGATATTTCGAAGCCCATAGAGGGCTATGGTGAAAAAGGAAATATCTTCCGTTCAAAACTGGAAAGAAGCTTTCTGAGAAACTGCTCTGTGTTCTGTTAATTCATCTCACAGAGTTACATCTTTCCCTTCAAGAAGCCTTTCGCTAAGGCTGTTCTTGTGGAATTGGCAAAGGGATATTTGGAAGCCCATAGAGGACTATGGTGAAAAAGGAAATATCTTCCGTTCAAAACTGGAAAGAAGCTTTCTGAGAAACTGCTCTGTGTTCTGTTAATTCATCTTACGGAGTTACATCTTTCCCTTCAAGAAGCCTTTCGCTAAGGCTGTTCTTGTGGAATTGGCAAAGGGATATTTGAAAGCCCATAGAGGGCTATGATGAAAAAGGAAATATCTTCCTTTCAAAACTGGAAGGAAGCTTTCTGAGAAACTGCTCTGTGTTCTGTTAATTCATCTCACAGAGTTACATCTTTCCCTTCAAGAAGCCTTTCGCTAAGGCTGTTCTTGTGGAATTGGCAAAGGGATATTTGGAAGCCCATAGAGTGCTATGGTGAAAAAGGAAATATCTTCCGTTCAAAACTGGAAAGAAGCTTTCTGAGAAACTGCTCTGTGTTCTGTTAATTCATCTCACAGAGTTACATCTTTCCCTTCAAGAAGTCTTTCGCTAAGGCTGTTCTTGTGGAATTGGCAAAGTCATATTTGGAAGCCCATAGAGGGCTATGGGGAAAAAGGAAATATCTTCCGTTTAAAACTGGAAAGAAGCTTTCTGAGAAACTGCTCTGTGTTCTGTTAATTCATCTCACAGAGTTACATCTTTCCCTTCAAGAAGCCTTTCGCTAAGGCTGTTCTTGTGGAATTGGCAAAGGGATATTTGGAAGCCCATAGAGCGCTATGGTGAAAAAGGAAATATATTCGGTTCAAAACTGGAAAGAAGCTTTCTGAGAAACTGCTCTGTGTTCTGTTAATTCATCTCATGAAGTTACATCTTTCCCTTCAAGAAGCCTTTCGCTAAGGCTGTTCTTGTGGAATTGGCAAAGGGATATTTGAAAGCCCATTGAGGGCTATGGTGAAAAAGGAAATATCTTCCGTTCAAAACTGGAAAGAAGCTTTCTGAGAAACTGCTCTGTGTTCTGTTAATTCATCTCACAGAGTTACATCTTTCCCTTCAAGAAGCCTTTCGCTAAGGCTGTTCTTGTGGAATTGGTAAAGAGATACTTGGAAGCCCTTAGAGGGCTATGTTGAAAAAGGAAATATCTTTCGTTGAAAACTGGAAACAATCATTCTGAGAAACTGCTCTGTGTTCTGTTAATTCATCTCACAGAGTTACATCTTTCCCTTCAAGAAGCCTTTCGCTAAGGCTGTTCTTGTGGAATTAGCAAAGGGATATTTGGAAACACATAGAGGCCTATGGTGAAAAAGGAAATATCTTCCGTTCAAAAATGGAAAGAAGCTTTCTGAGAAACTGCTCTGTGTTCTGTTAATTCATCTCACAGAGTTACATCTTTCCCTTCAAGAAGCCTTTCGCTAAGGCTGTTCTTGTGGAATTGGAAAAGGGGTATTTAGAAGCCCATAGAGGGCTATGGTGAAAAATGAAATATCTTCCGTTCAAAACTGGAAAGAAGCTTTCTGAGAAACTGCTCTGTGTTCTGTTAATTCATCTCACAGAGTTACATCTTTCCCTTCAAGAAGCCTTTCGCTAAGGCTGCTCTTGTGGAATTGGCAAAGGGATATTTCGAAGCCCATAGAGGGCTATGGTGAAAAAGGAAATATCTTCCGTTCAAAACTGGAAAGAAGCTTTCTGAGAAACTGCTCTGTGTTCTGTTAATTCATCTCACAGAGTTACATCTTTCCCTTCAAGAAGCCTTTCGCTAAGGCTGTTCTTGTGGAATTGGCAAAGAGACACTTGGAAGCCCATAGAGGGCTTTGTTGAAAAAGGAAATATCTTCCGTTGAAAACTGGAAACAATCCTTCTGAGAAACTGCTCTGTGTTCTGTTAATTCATCTCACAGAATTACATCTTTCCTTTCAAGAAGCCTTTCGGTAAGGCTGTTCTTGTGGAATTAGCAAAGGGATATTTGGAAGCACATAGAGGGCTACGGTGAAAAAGGAAATATCTTCCGTTCAAAACTGGAAAGAAGCTTTCTGAGAAACTGCTCTGTGTTCTGTTAATTCATCTCACAGAGTTACATCTTTCCCTTCAAGAAGTCTTTCGCTAAGGCTGTTCCTGTGGAATTGGCAAAGGGATATTTGGAAGCCCCTAGAGGGCTATGGTGAAAAAGGAAATATCTTCCGTTTAAAACTGGAAAGAAGCTTTCTGAGAAACTGCTCTGTGTTCTCTTAATTCATCTCACAGAGTTACATCTTTCCCTTCAAGAAGCCTTTCGCTAAGGCTGTTCTTGTGGAATTGGCAAAGGGATATTTGGAAGCCCATAGAGGGCTATGGTGAAAAAGGAAATATCTTCCGTTCAAAACTGGAAAGAAGCTTTCTGAGAAACTGCTCTGTGTTCTGTAAATTCATCTCACAGAGTTACATCTTTCCCTTCAAGAAGCCTTTCGCTAAGGCTGTTCTTGTGGAATTGGTAAAGAGATACCTGGAAGCCCATAGAGGGCTATGTTGAAAAAGGAAATATCTATCGTTGAAAACTGGAAACAATCCTTCTGAGGAAGTGCTCTGTGTTCTGTTAATTCATCTCACAGAGTTACATCTTTCCCTTCAAGAAGCCTTTCGTAAGGCTGTTCTTGTGGAATTGGCAAAGGGATATTTGGAAGCCCATTGAGGGCTATGGTGAAAAAGGAAATATCTTCCGTTCAAAACTGGAAAGAAGCTTTCTGAGAAACTGCTCTGTGTTCTGTTAATTCATCTCACAGAGTTACATCTTTCCCTTCAAGAAGCCTTTCGCTAAGGCTGTTCTTGTGGAATTGGAAAAGTGGTATTTAGAAGCCCATAGAGGGCTATGGTGAAAAAGGAAATATCTTCCGTTCAAAACTGGAAAGAAGCTTTCTGAGAAACTGCTCTGTGTTCTGTTAATTCATCTCACAGAGTTACATCTCTCCCTTCAAGAAGCCTTTCGCTAAGGCTGTTCTTGTGGAATTGGCAAAGTGATATTTGGAATCCCATAGAGGGCTATGGTGAAAAAGGAAATATCTACCGTTCAAAACTGAAAAGAAGCTTTCTGAAAAACTGCTCTGTGTTCTGTTAATTCATCTCACAGAGTTACATCTTTCCCTTCAAGAAGCCTTTCGCTAAGTCTGTTCTTGTGGAACTGGCAAAGGGATATTTGGAAGCCCATAGAGGGCTATGGTGAAAAAGGAAATATCTTCCGTTCAAAACTGGAAAGAAGCTTTCTGAGAAACTGCTCTGTGTTCTGTTAATTCATCTCACAGAGTTACATCTTTCCCTTCAAGAAGCCTTTCGCTAAGGCTGTTCTTGTGGAATTGGAAAAGGGGTATTTAGAAGCCCATAGAGGGCTATGGTGAAAAAGGAAATATCTTCCGTTCAAAACTGGAAAGAAGCTTTCTGAGAAACTGCTCTGTGTTCTGTAAATTCATCTCACAGAGTTACATCTTTCCCTTCAAGAAGCCTTTCGCTAAGGCTGTTCTTGTGGAATTGGCAAAGGGATATTTCGAAGCCCATAGAGGGCTATGGTGAAAAAGGAAATATCTTCCGTTCAAAACTGGAAAGAAGCTTTCTGAGAAACTGCTCTGTTTTCTGTTAATTCATCTCACGGAGTTACATCTTTCCCTTCAAGAAGCCTTTCGCTAAGGCTGTTCTTGTGGAATTGGCAAAGGGATATTTGGAAGCCCATAGAGGGCTATGTTGAAAAAGGAAATAACTTCCGTTGAAAACTGGAAACAATCCTTTTGAGAAACTGCTCTGTGTTCTGTTAATTCATCTCACAGAGTTACATCTTTCCCTTCAAGAAGCCTTTTGCTAAGGCTGTTCTTGTGGAATTGGCAAAGGGATATTTCGAAGCCCATAGAGTGCTATGGTGAAAAAGGAAATATCTTCCGTTCAAAACTGGAAAGAAGCTTTCTGAGAAACTGCTCTGTGTTCTGTTAATTCATCTCACAGAGTTACATCTTTCCCTTCAAGAAGTCTTTCGCTAAGGCTGTTCTTGTGGAATTGGCAAAGTCATATTTGGAAGCCCATAGAGGGCTATGGGGAAAAAGGAAATAAGTTCCGTTTAAAACTGGAAAGAAGCTTTCTGAGAAACTGCTCTGTGTTCTGTTAATTCATCTCACAGAGTTACATCTTTCCCTTCAAGAAGCCTTTCGCTAAGGCTGTTCTTGTGGAATTGGCAAAGGGATATTTGGAAGCCCATAGAGCGCTATGGTGAAAAAGGAAATATATTCGGTTCAAAACTGGAAAGAAGCTTTCTGAGAAACTGCTCTGTGTTCTGTTAATTCATCTCACATAGTTACATCTTTCCCTTCAAGAAGTCTTTCGCTAAGGCTGTTCTTATGGAATTGGAAAAGGGATATTTAGAAGCCCATAGAGGGCTATGGTGAAAAAGGAAATATCTTCCGTTCAAAACTGGAAAGTAGCTTTCTGAGAAACTGCTCTGTGTTCTGTTAATTATTCTCACAGAGTTACATCTTTCCCTTCAAGAAGCCTTTCGCTAAGGCTGTTCTTGTGGAATTGGCAAAGGGATATTTGGAAGCCCATAGAAGGCTATGATGAAAAAGGAAATATCTTCCGTTCAAAACTGGAAAGAAGCTTTCTGAGAAACTGCTCTGTGTTCTGTTAATTCATCTCACAGAGTTACATCTTTCCCTTCAAGAAGCCTTTCGCTAAGGCTGTTCTTGTGGAATTGGTAAAGAGATACTTGGAAGCCCTTAGAGGGCTATGTTGAAAAAGGAAATATCTTTCGTTGAAAACTGGAAACAATCATTCTGAGAAACTGCTCTGTGTTCTGTTAATTCATCTCACAGAGTTACATCTTTCCCTTCAAGAAGCCTTTCGCTAAGGCTGTTCTTGTGGAATTGGTAAAGAGATACTTGGAAGCCCATAGAGGGCTATGTTGGAAAAGGAAATATCTTCCCTTGAAAACTGGAAACAATCCTTCTGAGAAACTGCTCTGTGTTCTGTTAATTCATCTCACAGAGTTACATCTTTCCTTTCAAGAAGCCTTTCGCTAAGGCTGTTCTTGTGGAATTAGCAAAGGGATATTTGGAAGCACATAGAGGGCTATGGTGAAAAAGGAAATATCTTCCGTTCAAAAATGGAAAGAAGCTTTCTGAGAAACTGCTCTGTGTTCTGTTAATTCATCTCACAGAGTTACATCTTTCCCTTCAAGAAGCCTTTCGCTAAGGCTGTTCTTGTGGAATTGGCAAAGGGATATTTGGAAGCCCATAGAGGGCTATGGTGAAAAAGGAAATATCTTCCGTTCAAAACTGGAAAGAAGCTTTCTGAGAAACTGCTCTGTGTTCTGTTAATTCATCTCACAGAGTTACATCTTTCCCTTCAAGAAGCCTTTCGCTAAGGCTGTTCTTGTGCAATTGGAAAAGGGGTATTTAGAAGCCCATAGAGGGCTATGGTGAAAAATGAAATATCTTCCGTTCAAAACTGGAAAGAAGCTTTCTGAGAAACTGCTCTGTGTTCTGTTAATTCATCTCACAGAGTTACATCTTTCCCTTCAAGAAGCCTTTCGCTAAGGCTGTTCTTGTGGAATTGGCAAAGGGATATTTGGAATCCCATAGAGGGCTATGGTGAAAAAGGAAATATCTACCGTTCAAAACTGGAAAGAAGCTTTCTGAAAAACTGCTCTGTGTTCTGTTAATTCATCTCACAGAGTTACATCTTTCCCTTCAAGAAGCCTTTCGCTAAGTCTGTTCTTGTGGAACTGGCAAAGGGATATTTGGAAGCCCATAGAGGGCTATGGTCAAAAAGGAAATATCTTCCGTTCAAAACTGGAAAGAAGCTTTCTGAGAAACTGCTCTGTGTTCTGTTAATTCATCTCACAGAGTTACATCTTTCCCTTCAAGAAGCCTTTCGCAAAGGCTGTTCTTGTGGAATTGGAAAAGGGGTATTTAGAAGCCCATAGAGGGCTATGGTGAAAAAGGAAATATCTTCCGTTCAAAACTGGAAAGAAGCTTTCTGAGAAACTGCTCTGTGTTCTGTAAATTCATCTCACAGAGTTACATCTTTCCCTTCAAGAAGCCTTTCGCTAAGGCTGTTCTTGTGGAATTGGCAAAGGGATATTTCGAAGCCCATAGAGGGCTATGGTGAAAAAGGAAATATCTTCCGTTCAAAACTGGAAAGAAGCTTTCTGAGAAACTGCTCTGTTTTCTGTTAATTCATCTCACAGAGTTACATCTTTCCCTTCAAGAAGCCTTTCGCTAAGTCTGTTCTTGTGGAATTGGCAAAGGGATATTTGGAAGCCCATAGAGGGCTATGTTGAAAAAGGAAATAACTTCCGTTGAAAACTGGAAACAATCCTTTTGAGAAACTGCTCTGTGTTCTGTTAATTCATCTCACAGAGTTACATCTTTCCCTTCAAGAAGCCTTTCGCTAAGGCTGTTCTTGTGGAATTGGCAAAGGGATATTTGGAAGCCCATAGAGTGCTATGGTGGAAAAGGAAATATCTTCCGTTCAAAACTGGAAAGAAGCTTTCTGAGAAACTGCTCTGTGTTCTGTTAATTCATCTCACAGAGTTACATCTTTCCCTTCAAGAAGCCTTTCGCTAAGGCTGTTCTTGTGGAATTGGCAAAGGGATATTTGGAAGCCCATAGAAGGCTATGATGAAAAAGGAAATATCTTCCGTTCAAAACTGGAAAGAAGCTTTCTGAGAAACTGCTCTGTGTTCTGTTAATTCATCTCACAGAGTTACATCTTTCCCTTCAAGAAGCCTTTCGCTAAGGCTGTTCTTGTGGAATTGGTAAAGAGATACTTGGAAGCCCTTAGAGGGCTATGTTGAAAAAGGAAATATCTTTCGTTGAAAACTGGAAACAATCATTCTGAGAAACTGCTCTGTGTTCTGTTAATTCATCTCACAGAGTTACATCTTTCCCTTCAAGAAGCCTTTCGCTAAGGCTGTTCTTGTGGAATGGGTAAAGGGATATTTGGAAGCCCATAGAGGGCTATGTTGAAAAAGGAAATAACTTCCGTTGAAAACTGGAAACAATCCTTTTGAGAAACTGCTCTGTGTTCTGTTAATTCATCTCACAGAGTTACATCTTTCCCTTCAAGAAGCCTTTCGCTAAGGCTGTTCTTGTGGAATTGAAAAAGGGGTATTTAGAAGCCCATAGAGGGCTATGGTGAAAAAGGAAATATCTTCCGTTCAAAACTGGAAAGAAGCTTTCTGAGAAACTGCTCTGTGTTCTGTTAATTCATCTCACAGAGTTACATCTTTCCCTTCAAGAAGCCTTTCGCTAAGGCTGTTCTTGTGGAATTGGCAAAGGGATATTTCGAAGCCCATAGAGGGCTATGGTGAAAAAGGAAATATCTTCCGTTCAAAACTGGAAAGAAGCTTTCTGAGAAACTGCTCTGTGTTCTGTTAATTCATCTCACAGCGTTACAACTTTCCCTACAAGAAGCCTTTCGCTAAGGTTGTTCTTGTGGAATTGGCAAAGGGATATTTGGAAGCCCATAGAAGGCTATGGTGAAAAAGGAAATATCTTCCGTTCAAAACTGGAAAGAAGCTTTCTGAGAAACTGCTCTGTGTTCTGTAAATTCATCTCACAGAGTTACATCTTTCCCTTCAAGAAGCCTTTCGCTAAGGCTGTTCTTGTGGAATTGGTAAAGAGATACCTGGAAGCCCATAGAGGGCTATGTTGAAAAAGGAAATATCTATCGTTGAAAACTGGAAACAATCCTTCTGAGGAACTGCTCTGTGTTCTGTTAATTCATCTCACAGAGTTACATCTTTCCCTTCAAGAAGCCTTTCGTAAGGCTGTTCTTGTGGAATTGGCAAAGGGATATTTGGAAGCCCATTGAGGGCTATGGTGAAAAAGGAAATATCTTCCGTTCAAAACTGGAAGAAGCTTTCTGAGAAACTGCTCTGTGTTCTGTTAATTCATCTCACAGAGTTACATCTTTCCCTTCAAGAAGCCTTTCGCTAAGGCTGTTCTTGTGGTATTGGAAAAGGGGTATTTAGAAGCCCATAGAGGGCTATGGTGAAAAAGGAAATATCTTCCGTTCAAAACTGGAAAGAAGCTTTCTGAGAAACTGCTCTGTGTTCTGTTAATTCATCTCACAGAGTTACATCTTTCCCTTCAAGAAGCCTTTCGCTAAGGCTGTTCTTGTGGAATTGGCAAAGTGATATTTGGAATCCCATAGAGGGCTATGGTGAAAAAGGAAATATCTACCGTTCAAAACTGGAAAGAAGCTTTCTGAAAAACTGCTCTGTGTTCTGTTAATTCATCTCACAGAGTTACATCTTTCCCTTCAAGAAGCCTTTCGCTAAGTCTGTTCTTGTGGAACTGGCAAAGGGATATTTGGAAGCCCATAGAGGGCTATGGTGAAAAAGGAAATATCTTCCGTTCAAAACTGGAAAGAAGCTTTCTGAGAAACTGCTCTGTGTTCTGTTAATTCATCTCACAGAGTTACATCTTTCCCTTCAAGAAGCCTTTCGCTAAGGCTGTTCTTGTGGAATTGGAAAAGGGGTATTTAGAAGCCCATAGAGGGCTATGGTGAAAAAGGAAATATCTTCCGTTCAAAACTGGAAAGAAGCTTTCTGAGAAACTGCTCTGTGTTCTGTTAATTCATCTCACAGAGTTACATCTTTCCCTTCAAGAAGCCTTTCGCTAAGGCTGTTCTTGTGGAATTGGCAAAGGGATATTTCGAAGCCCATAGAGGGCTATGGTGAAAAAGGAAATATCTTCCGTTCAAAACTGGAAAGAAGCTTTCTGAGAAACTGCTCTGTGTTCTGTTAATTCATCTCACAGAGTTACATCTTTCCCTTCAAGAAGCCTTTCGCTAAGGCTGTTCTTGTGGAATTGGCAAAGTGATATTTGGAAGCCCATAGAGGGCTACGGTGAAAAAGGAAATATCTACCGTTCAAAACTGGAAAGAATCTTTCTGAAAAACTGCTCTGTGTTCTGTTAATTCATCTCACAGAGTTACATCTTTCCCTTCAAGAAGCCTTTCGCTAAGTCTGTTCTTGTGGAACTGGCAAAGGGATATTTGGAAGCCCATAGAGGGCTATGGTGAAAAAGGAAATATCTTCCGTTCAAAACTGGAAAGAAGCTTTCTGAGAAACTGCTCTGTGGTCTGTTAATTCATCTCACAGAGTTACATCTTTTCCTTCAAGAAGCCTTTCGCTAAGGCTGTTCTTGTGGAATTGGAAAAGGGGTATTTAAAAGCCCATAGAGGGCTATGGTGAAAAAGGAAATATCTTCCGTTCAAAACTGGAAAGAAGCTTTCTGAGAAACTGCTCTGTGTTCTGTTAATTCATCTCACAGAGTTACATCTTTCCCTTCAAGAAGCCTTTCGCTAAGGCTGTTCTTGTGGAATTGGCAAAGGGATATTTCGAAGCCCATAGAGGGCTATGGTGAAAAAGGAAATATCTTCCGTTCAAAACTGGAAAGAAGCTTTCTGAGAAACTGCTCTGTGTTCTGTTAATTCATCTCACAGAGTTACATCTTTCCCTTCAAGAAGCCTTTCGCTAAGGCTGTTCTTGTGGAATTGGCAAAGTGATATTTGGAAGCCCATAGAGGGCTACGGTGAAAAAGGAAATATCTACCGTTCAAAACTGGAAAGAAGCTTTCTGAAAAACTGCTCTGTGTTCTGTTAATTCATCTCACAGAGTTACATCTTTCCCTTCAAGAAGCCTTTCGCTAAGTCTGTTCTTGTGGAACTGGCAAAGGGATATTTGGAAGCCCATAGAGGGCTATGGTGAAAAAGGAAATATCTTCCGTTCAAAACTGGAAAGAAGCTTTCTGAGAAACTGCTCTGTGTTCTGTTAATTCATCTCACAGAGTTACATCTTTTCCTTCAAGAAGCCTTTCGCTAAGGCTGTTCTTGTGGAATTGGAAAAGGGGTATTTAAAAGCCCATAGAGGGCTATGGTGAAAAAGGAAATATCTTCCGTTCAAAACTGGAAAGAAGCTTTCTGAGAAACTGCTCTGTGTTCTGTTAATTCATCTCACAGAGTTACATCTTTCCCTTCAAGAAGCCTTTCGCTAAGGCTCTTCTTGTGGAATTGGCAAAGGGATATTTCGAAGCCCATAGAGGGCTATGGTGAAAAAGGAAATATCTTCCGTTCAAAACTGGAAAGAAGCTTTCTGAGAAACTGCTCTGTGTTCTGTTAATTCATCTCACAGAGTTACATCTTTCCCTTCAAGAATCCTTTCGCTAAGGCTGTTCTTGTGGAATTGGCAAAGGGATATTTGGAAGCCCATAGAGGACTATGGTGAAAAAGGAAATATCTTCCGTTCAAAACTGGAAAGAAGCTTTCTGAGAAACTGCTCTGTGTTCTGTTAATTCATCTTACGGAGTTACATCTTTCCCTTCAAGAAGCCTTTCGCTAAGGCTGTTCTTGTGGAATTGGCAAAGGGATATTTGAAAGCCCATAGAGGGCTATGGTGAAAAAGGAAATATCTTCCTTTCAAAACTGGAAGGAAGCTTTCTGAGAAACTGCTCTGTGTTCTGTTAATTCATCTCACAGAGTTACATCTTTCCCTTCAAGAAGCCTTTCGCTAAGGCTGTTCTTGTGGAATTGGCAAAGGGATATTTGGAAGCCCATAGAGTGCTATGGTGAAAAAGGAAATATCTTCCGTTCAAAACTGGAAAGAAGCTTTCTGAGAAACTGCTCTGTGTTCTGTTAATTCATCTCACAGAGTTACATCTTTCCCTTCAAGAAGTCTTTCGCTAAGGCTGTTCTTGTGGAATTGGCAAAGTCATATTTGGAAGCCCATAGAGGGCTATGGGGAAAAAGGAAATATCTTCCGTTTAAAACTGGAAAGAAGCTTTCTGAGAAACTGCTCTGTGTTCTGTTAATTCATCTCACAGAGTTACATCTTTCCCTTCAAGAAGCCTTTCGCTAAGGCTGTTCTTGTGGAATTGGCAAAGGGATGTTTGGAAGCCCATAGAGCGCTATGGTGAAAAAGGAAATATATTCGGTTCAAAACTGGAAAGAAGCTTTCTGAGAAACTGCTCTGTGTTCTGTTAATTCATCTCATGAAGTTACATCTTTCCCTTCAAGAAGCCTTTCGCTAAGGCTGTTCTTGTGGAATTGGCAAAGGGATATTTGAAAGTCCATTGAGGGCTATGGTGAAAAAGGAAATATCTTCCGTTCAAAACTGGAAAGAAGCTTTCTGAGAAACTGCTCTGTGTTCTGTTAATTCATCTCACAGAGTTACATCTTTCCCTTCAAGAAGCCTTTCGCTAAGGCTGTTCTTGTGGAATTGGTAAAGAGATACTTGGAAGCCCTTAGAGGGCTATGTTGAAAAAGGAAATATCTTTCGTTGAAAACTGGAAACAATTATTCTGAGAAACTGCTCTGTGTTCTGTTAATTCATCTCACAGAGTTACATCTTTCCCTTCAAGAAGCCTTTCGCTAAGGCTGTTCTTGTGGAATGGGTAAAGGGATATTTGGAAGCCCATAGAGGGCTATGTTGAAAAAGGAAATAACTTCCGTTGAAAACTGGAAACAATCCTTTTGAGAAACTGCTCTGTGTTCTGTTAATTCATCTCACAGAGTTACATCTTTCCCTTCAAGAAGCCTTTCGCTAAGGCTGTTCTTGTGGAATTGAAAAAGGGGTATTTAGAAGCCCATAGAGGGCTATGGTGAAAAAGGAAATATCTTCCGTTCAAAACTGGAAAGAAGCTTTCTGAGAAACTGCTCTGTGTTCTGTTAATTCATCTCACAGAGTTACATCTTTCCCTTCAAGAAGCCTTTCGCTAAGGCTGTTCTTGTGGAATTGGCAAAGGGATATTTCGAAGCCCATAGAGGGCTATGGTGAAAAAGGAAATATCTTCCGTTCAAAACTGGAAAGAAGCTTTCTGAGAAACTGCTCTGTGTTCTGTTAATTCATCTCACAGCGTTACATCTTTCCCTACAAGAAGCCTTTCGCTAAGGTTGTTCTTGTGGAATTGGCAAAGGGATATTTGGAAGCCCATAGAAGGCTATGGTGAAAAAGGAAATATCTTCCGTTCAAAACTGGAAAGAAGCTTTCTGAGAAACTGCTCTGTGTTCTGTAAATTCATCTCACAGAGTTACATCTTTCCCTTCAAGAAGCCTTTCGCTAAGGCTGTTCTTGTGGAATTGGTAAAGAGATACCTGGAAGCCCATAGAGGGCTATGTTGAAAAAGGAAATATCTATCGTTGAAAACTGGAAACAATCCTTCTGAGGAACTGCTCTGTGTTCTGTTAATTCATCTCACAGAGTTACATCTTTCCCTTCAAGAAGCCTTTCGTAAGGCTGTTCTTGTGGAATTGGCAAAGGGATATTTGGAAGCCCATTGAGGGCTATGGTGAAAAAGGAAATATCTTCCGTTCAAAACTGGAAGAAGCTTTCTGAGAAACTGCTCTGTGTTCTGTTAATTCATCTCACAGAGTTACATCTTTCCCTTCAAGAAGCCTTTCGCTAAGGCTGTTCTTGTGGTATTGGAAAAGGGGTATTTAGAAGCCCATAGAGGGCTATGGTGAAAAAGGAAATATCTTCCGTTCAAAACTGGAAAGAAGCTTTCTGAGAAACTGCTCTGTGTTCTGTTAATTCATCTCACAGAGTTACATCTTTCCCTTCAAGAAGCCTTTCGCTAAGGCTGTTCTTGTGGAATTGGCAAAGTGATATTTGGAATCCCATAGAGGGCTATGGTGAAAAAGGAAATATCTACCGTTCAAAACTGGAAAGAAGCTTTCTGAAAAACTGCTCTGTGTTCTGTTAATTCATCTCACAGAGTTACATCTTTCCCTTCAAGAAGCCTTTCGCTAAGTCTGTTCTTGTGGAACTGGCAAAGGGATATTTGGAAGCCCATAGAGGGCTATGGTGAAAAAGGAAATATCTTCCGTTCAAAACTGGAAAGAAGCTTTCTGAGAAACTGCTCTGTGTTCTGTTAATTCATCTCACAGAGTTACATCTTTCCCTTCAAGAAGCCTTTCGCTAAGGCTGTTCTTGTGGAATTGGAAAAGGGGTATTTAGAAGCCCATAGAGGGCTATGGTGAAAAAGGAAATATCTTCCGTTCAAAACTGGAAAGAAGCTTTCTGAGAAACTGCTCTGTGTTCTGTTAATTCATCTCACAGAGTTACATCTTTCCCTTCAAGAAGCCTTTCGCTAAGGCTGTTCTTGTGGAATTGGCAAAGGGATATTTCGAAGCCCATAGAGGGCTATGGTGAAAAAGGAAATATCTTCCGTTCAAAACTGGAAAGAAGCTTTCTGAGAAACTGCTCTGTGTTCTGTTAATTCATCTCACAGAGTTACATCTTTCCCTTCAAGAAGCCTTTCGCTAAGGCTGTTCTTGTGGAATTGGCAAAGTGATATTTGGAAGCCCATAGAGGGCTACGGTGAAAAAGGAAATATCTACCGTTCAAAACTGGAAAGAAGCTTTCTGAAAAACTGCTCTGTGTTCTGTTAATTCATCTCACAGAGTTACATCTTTCCCTACAAGAAGCCTTTCGCTAAGTCTGTTCTTGTGGAACTGGCAAAGGGATATTTGGAAGCCCATAGAGGGCTATGGTGAAAAAGGAAATATCTTCCGTTCAAAACTGGAAAGAAGCTTTCTGAGAAACTGCTCTGTGTTCTGTTAATTCATCTCACAGAGTTACATCTTTTCCTTCAAGAAGCCTTTCTCTAAGGCTGTTCTTGTGCAATTGGAAAAGGGGTATTTAAAAGCCCATAGAGGGCTATGGTGAAAAAGGAAATATCTTCCGTTCAAAACTGGAAAGAAGCTTTCTGAGAAACTGCTCTGTGTTCTGTTAATTCATCTCACAGAGTTACATCTTTCCCTTCAAGAAGCCTTTCGCTAAGGCTGTTCTTGTGGAATTGGCAAAGGGATATTTCGAAGCCCATAGAGGGCTATGGTGAAAAAGGAAATATCTTCCGTTCAAAACTGGAAAGAAGCTTTCTGAGAAACTGCTCTGTGTTCTGTTAATTCATCTCACAGAGTTACATCTCTCCCTTCAAGAAGCCTTTCGCTAAGGCTGTTCTTGTGGAATTGGCAAAGTGATATTTGGAAGCCCATAGAGGGCTACGGTGAAAAAGGAAATATCTACCGTTCAAAACTGGAAAGAAGCTTTCTGAAAAACTGCTCTGTGTTCTGTTAATTCATCTCACAGAGTTACATCTTTCCCTTCAAGAAGCCTTTCGCTAAGTCTGTTCTTGTGGAACTGGCAAAGGGATATTTGGAAGCCCATAGAGGGCTATGGTGAAAAAGGAAATATCTTCCGTTCAAAACTGGAAAGAAGCTTTCTGAGAAACTGCTCTGTGTTCTGTTAATTCATCTCACAGAGTTACATCTTTTCCTTCAAGAAGCCTTTCGCTAAGGCTGTTCTTGTGGAATTGGAAAAGGGGTATTTAAAAGCCCATAGAGGGCTATGGTGAAAAAGGAAATATCTTCCGTTCAAAACTGGAAAGAAGCTTTCTGAGAAACTGCTCTGTGTTCTGTTAATTCATCTCACAGAGTTACATCTTTCCCTTCAAGAAGCCTTTCGCTAAGGCTGTTCTTGTGGAATTGGCAAAGGGATATTTCGAAGCCCATAGAGGGCTATGGTGAAAAAGGAAATATCTTCCGTTCAAAACTGGAAAGAAGCTTTCTGAGAAACTGCTCTGTGTTCTGTTAATTCATCTCACAGAGTTACATCTTTCCCTTCAAGAAGCCTTTCGCTAAGGCTGTTCTTGTGGAATTGGCAAAGGGATATTTGGAAGCCCATAGAGGACTATGGTGAAAAAGGAAATATCTTCCGTTCAAAACTGGAAAGAAGCTTTCTGAGAAACTGCTCTGTGTTCTGTTAATTCATCTTACGGAGTTACATCTTTCCCTTCAAGAAGCCTTTCGCTAAGGCTGTTCTTGTGGAATTGGCAAAGGGATATTTGAAAGCCCATAGAGGGCTATGGTGAAAAAGGAAATATCTTCCTTTCAAAACTGGAAGGAAGCTTTCTGAGAAACTGCTCTGTGTTCTGTTAATTCATCTCACAGAGTTACATCTTTCCCTTCAAGAAGCCTTTCGCTAAGGCTGTTCTTGTGGAATTGGCAAAGGGATATTTGGAAGCCCATAGAGTGCTATGGTGAAAAAGGAAATATCTTCCGTTCAAAACTGGAAAGAAGCTTTCTGAGAAACTGCTCTGTGTTCTGTTAATTCATCTCACAGAGTTACATCTTTCCCTTCAAGAAGTCTTTCGCTAAGGCTGTTCTTGTGGAATTGGCAAAGTCATATTTGGAAGCCCATAGAGGGCTATGGGGAAAAAGGAAATATCTTCCGTTTAAAACTGGAAAGAAGCTTTCTGAGAAACTGCTCTGTGTTCTGTTAATTCATCTCACAGAGTTACATCTTTCCCTTCAAGAAGCCTTTCGCTAAGGCTGTTCTTGTGGAATTGGCAAAGAGATATTTGGAAGCCCATAGAGCGCTATGGTGAAAAAGGAAATATATTCGGTTCAAAACTGGAAAGAAGCTTTCTGAGAAACTGCTCTGTGTTCTGTTAATTCATCTCATGAAGTTACATCTTTCCCTTCAAGAAGCCTTTCGCTAAGGCTGTTCTTGTGGAATTGGCAAAGGGATATTTGAAAGCCCATTGAGGGCTATGGTGAAAAAGGAAATATCTTCCGTTCAAAACTGGAAAGAAGCTTTCTGAGAAACTGCTCTGTGTTCTGTTAATTCATCTCACAGAGTTACATCTTTCCCTTCAAGAAGCCTTTCGCTAAGGCTGTTCTTGTGGAATTGGTAAAGAGATACTTGGAAGCCCTTAGAGGGCTATGTTGAAAAAGGAAATATCTTTCGTTGAAAACTGGAAACAATCATTCTGAGAAACTGCTCTGTGTTCTGTTAATTCATCTCACAGAGTTACATCTTTCCCTTCAAGAAGCCTTTCGCTAAGGCTGTTCTTGTGGAATTAGCAAAGGGATATTTGGAAGCACATAGAGGCCTATGGTGAAAAAGGAAATATCTTCCGTTCAAAAATGGAAAGAAGCTTTCTGAGAAACTGCTCTGTGTTCTGTTAATTCATCTCACAGAGTTACATCTTTCCCTTCAAGAAGCCTTTCGCTAAGGCTGTTCTTGTGGAATTGGAAAAGGGGTATTTAGAAGCCCATAGAGGGCTATGGTGAAAAATGAAATATCTTCCGTTCAAAACTGGAAAGAAGCTTTCTGAGAAACTGCTCTGTGTTCTGTTAATTCATCTCACAGAGTTACATCTTTCCCTTCAAGAAGCCTTTCGCTAAGGCTGCTCTTGTGGAATTGGCAAAGGGATATTTCGAAGCCCATAGAGGGCTATGGTGAAAAAGGAAATATCTTCCGTTCAAAACTGGAAAGAAGCTTTCTGAGAAACTGCTCTGTGTTCTGTTAATTCATCTCACAGAGTTACATCTTTCCCTTCAAGAAGCCTTTCGCTAAGGCTGTTCTTGTGGAATTGGCAAAGGGATATTTGGAAGCCCATAGAGGGCTATGGTGAAAAAGGAAATATCTTCCGTTCAAAACTGGAAAGAAGCTTTCTGAGAAACTGCTCTGTGTTCTGTAAATTCATCTCACAGAGTTACATCTTTCCCTTCAAGAAGCCTTTCGCTAAGGCTGTTCTTGTGGAATTGGCAAAGGGATATTTGGAAGCCCATAGAGGGCTATGGTGAAAAAGGAAATATCTTCCGTTCAAAACTGGAAAGAAGCTTTCTGAGAAACTGCTCTGTTTTCTGTTAATTCATCTCACACAGTTACATCTTTCCCTTCAAGAAGCCTTTCGCTAAGGCTGTTCTTGTGGAATTGGCAAAGGGATATTTGGAAGCCCATAGAGGGCTACGTTGAAAAAGGAAATAACTTCCGTTGAAAACTGGAAACAATCCTTTTGAGAAACTGCTCTGTGTTCTGTTAATTCATCTCACAGAGTTACATCTTTCCCTTCAAGAAGCCTTTCGCTAAGGCTGTTCTTGTGGAATTGGCAAAGGGATATTTGGAAGCCCATAGAGTGCTATGGTGAAAAAGGAAATATCTTCCGTTCAAAACTGGAAAGAAGCTTTCTGAGAAACTGCTCTGTGTTCTGTTAATTCATCTCACAGAGTTACATCTTTCCCTTCAAGAAGCCTTTATCTAAGGCTGTTCTTGTGGAATTGGTAAAGAGATACTTGGAAGCCCATAGAGGGCTATGTTGAAAAAGGAAATATCTATCGTTGAAAACTGGAAACAATCCTTCTGAGGAACTGCTCTGTGTTCTGTTAATTCATCTCACAGAGTTACATCTTTCCCTTCAAGAAGCCTTTCGTAAGGCTGTTCTTGTGGAATTGGCAAAGGGATATTTGGAAGCCCATTGAGGGCTATGGTGAAAAAGGAAATATCTTCCGTTCAAAACTGGAAAGAAGCTTTCTGAGAAACTGCTCTGTGTTCTGTTAATTCATCTCACAGAGTTGCATCTTTCCCTTCAAGAAGCCTTTCGCTAAGGCTGTTCTTGTGGAATTGGAAAAGGGGTATTTAGAAGCCCATAGAGGGCTATGGTGAAAAAGGAAATATCTTCCGTTCAAAACTGGAAAGAAGCTTTCTGAGAAAGTGCTCTGTGTTCTGTTAATTCATCTCACAGAGTTACATCTTTCCCTTCAAGAAGCCTTTCGCTAAGGCTGTTCTTGTGGAATTGGCAAAGTGATATTTGGAATCCCATAGAGGGCTATGGTGAAAAATGAAATATCTACCGTTCAAAACTGGAAAGAAGCTTTCTGAAAAACTGCTCTGTGTTCTGTTAATTCATCTCACAGAGTTACATCTTTCCCTTCAAGAAGCCTTTCGCTAAGTCTGTTCTTGTGGAACTGGCAAAGGGATATTTGGAAGCCCATAGAGGGCTATGGTGAAAAAGGAAATATCTTCCGTTCAAAACTGGAAAGAAGCTTTCTGAGAAACTGCTCTGTGTTCTGTTAATTCATCTCACAGAGTTACATCTTTCCCTTCAAGAAGCCTTTCGCTAAGGCTGTTCTTGTGGAATTGGAAAAGGGGTATTTAGAAGCCCATAGAGGGCTATGGTGAAAAAGGAAATATCTTCCGTTCAAAACTGGAAAGAAGCTTTCTGAGAAACTGCTCTGTGTTCTGTAAATTCATCTCACAGAGTTACATCTTTCCCTTCAAGAAGCCTTTCGCTAAGGCTGTTCTTGTGGAATTGGCAAAGGGATATTTCGAAGCCCCTAGAGGGCTATGGTGAAAAAGGAAATATCTTCCGTTCAAAACTGGAAAGAAGCTTTCTGAGAAACTGCTCTGTGTTCTGTTAATTCATCTCACAGAGTTACATCTTTCCCTTCAAGAAGCCTTTCGCTAAGGCTGTTCTTGTGGAATTGGCAAAGTGATATTTGGAAGCCCATAGAGGGCTATGGTGAAAAAGGAAATATCTACCGTTCAAAACTGGAAAGAAGCTTTCTGAAAAACTGCTCTGTGTTCTGTTAATTCATCTCACAGAGTTACATCTTTCCCTTCAAGAAGCCTTTCGCTAAGTCTGTTCTTGTGGAACTGGCAAAGGGATATTTGGAAGCCCATAGAGGGCTATGGTGAAAAAGGAAATATCTTCCGTTCAAAACTGGAAAGAAGCTTTCTGAGAAACTGCTCTGTGTTCTGTTAATTCATCTCACAGAGTTACATCTTTTCCTTCAAGAAGCCTTTCGCTAAGGCTGTTCTTGTGGAATTGGAAAAGGGGTATTTAAAAGCCCATAGAGGGCTATGGTGAAAAAGGAAATATCTTCCGTTCAAAACTGGAAAGAAGCTTTCTGAGAAACTGCTCTGTGTTCTGTTAATTCATCTCACAGAGTTACATCTTTCCCTTCAAGAAGCCTTTCGCTAAGGCTGTTCTTGTGGAATTGGCAAAGGGATATTTGGAAGCCCATAGAGGGCTATGGTGAAAAAGGAAATATCTTCCGTTCAAAACTGGAAAGAAGCTTTCTGAGAAACTGCTCTGTGTTCTGTTAATTCATCTCACAGAGTTACATCTTTCCCTTCAAGAAGCCTTTCGCTAAGGCTGTTCTTTTGGAATTGGAAAAGGGATATTTAGAAGCCCATAGAGGGCTATGGTGAAAAAGGAAATATCTTCCGTTCAAAAATGGAAAGAAGCTTTCTGAGAAACTCCTCTGTGTTCTGTTAATTCATCTCACAGAGTTACATCTTTCCCTTCAAGAAGCCTTTCGCTAAGGCTGTTCTTGTGGAATTGGCAAAGGGATATTTGGAAGCCCATAGAGGGCTATGGTGAAAAAGGAAATATCTTCCGTTCAAAACTGGAAAGAAGCTTTCTGAGAAACTGCTCTGTGTTCTGTTAATTCATCTCACAGAGTTACATCTTTCCCTTCAAGAAGCCTTTCGCTAAGGCTGTTCTTTTGGAATTGGAAAAGGGATATTTAGAAGCCCATAGAGGGCTATGGTGAAAAAGGAAATATCTTCCGTTCAAAAATGGAAAGAAGCTTTCTGAGAAACTCCTCTGTGTTCTGTTAATTCATCTCACAGAGTTACATCTTTCCCTTCAAGAAGCCTTTCGCTAAGGCTGTTCTTGTGGAATTGGCAAAGGGATATTTGGAAGCCCATAGAGGGCTATGGTGAAAAAGGAAATATCTTCCGTTCAAAACTGGAAAGAAGCTTTCTGAGAAACTGCTCTGTGTTCTGTTAATTCATCTCACATAGTTACATCTTTCCCTTCAAGAAGTCTTTCGCTAAGGCTGTTCTTATGGAATTGGAAAAGGGATATTTAGAAGCCCATAGAGGGCTATGGTGAAAAAGGAAATATCTTCCGTTCAAAACTGGAAAGTAGCTTTCTGAGAAACTGCTCTGTGTTCTGTTAATTATTCTCACAGAGTTACATCTTTCCCTTCAAGAAGCCTTTCGCTAAGGCTGTTCTTGTGGAATTGGCAAAGGGATATTTGGAAGCCCATAGAAGGCTATGATGAAAAAGGAAATATCTTCCGTTCAAAACTGGAAAGAAGCTTTCTGAGAAACTGCTCTGTGTTCTGTTAATTCATCTCACAGAGTTACATCTTTCCCTTCAAGAAGCCCTTCGCTAAGGCTGTTCTTGTGGAATTGGTAAAGAGATACTTGGAAGCCCTTAGAGGGCTATGTTGAAAAAGGAAATATCTTTCGTTGAAAACTGGAAACAATCATTCTGAGAAACTGCTCTGTGTTCTGTTAATTCATCTCACAGAGTTACATCTTTCCCTTCAAGAAGCCTTTCGCTAAGGCTGTTCTTGTGGAATTGGTAAAGAGATACTTGGAAGCCCATAGAGGGCTATGTTGGAAAAGGAAATATCTTCCGTTGAAAACTGGAAACAATCCTTCTGAGAAACTGCTCTGTGTTCTGTTAATTCATCTCACAGAGTTACATCTTTCCTTTCAAGAAGCCTTTCGCTAAGGCTGTTCTTGTGGAATTAGCAAAGGGATATTTGGAAGCACATAGAGGGCTATGGTGAAAAAGGAAATATCTTCCGTTCAAAAATGGAAAGAAGCTTTCTGAGAAACTGCTCTGTGTTCTGTTAATTCATCTCACAGAGTTACATCTTTCCCTTCAAGAAGCCTTTCGCTAAGGCTGTTCTTGTGGAATTGGCAAAGGGATATTTGGAAGCCCATAGAGGGCTATGGTGAAAAAGGAAATATCTTCCGTTCAAAACTGGAAAGAAGCTTTCTGAGAAACTGCTCTGTGTTTTGTTAATTCATCTCACAGAGTTACATCTTTCCCTTCAAGAAGCCTTTCGCTAAGGCTGTTCTTGTGGAATTGGAAAAGGGGTATTTAGAAGCCCATAGAGGGCTATGGTGAAAAATGAAATATCTTCCGTTCAAAACTGGAAAGAAGCTTTCTGAGAAACAGCTCTGTGTTCTGTTAATTCATCTCACAGAGTTACATCTTTCCCTTCAAGAAGCCTTTCGCTAAGGCTGTTCTTGTGGAATTGGCAAAGGGATATTTCGAAGCCCATAGAGGGCTATGGTGAAAAAGGAAATATCTTCCGTTCAAAACTGGAAAGAAGCTTTCTGAGAAACTGCTCTGTGTTCTGTTAATTCATCTCACAGAGTTACATCTTTCCCTTCAAGAAGCCTTTCGCTAAGGCTGTTCTTGTGGAATTGGCAAAGAGACACTTGGAAGCCCATAGAGGGCTATGTTGAAAAAGGAAATATCTTCCGTTGAAAACTGGAAACAATCCTTCTGAGAAACTGCTCTGTGTTCTGTTAATTCATCTCACAGAGTTACATCTTTCCTTTCAAGAAGCCTTTCGGTAAGGCTGTTCTTGTGGAATTGGAAAAGGGGTATTTAGAAGCCCATAGAGGGCTATGGTGAAAAAGGAAATATCTTCCGTTCAAAACTGGAAAGTAGCTTTCTGAGAAACTGCTCTGTGTTCTGTAAATTCATCTCACAGAGTTACATCTTTCCCTTCAAGAAGCCTTTCGCTAAGGCTGTTCTTGTGGAATTGGCAAAGGGATATTTGGAAGCCCATAGAGGGCTATGGTGAAAAAGGAAATATCTTCCGTTCAAAACTGGAAAGAAGCTTTCTGAGAAACTGCTCTGTGTTCTGTTAATTCATCTCACAGAGTTACATCTTTCCCTTCAAGAAGCCTTTCGCTAAGGCTGTTCTTGTGGAATTGGCAAAGTGATATTTGGAAGCCCATAGAGGGCTACGGTGAAAAAGGAAATATCTACCGTTCAAAACTGGAAAGAAGCTTTCTGAAAAACTGCTCCGTGTTCTGTGAATTCATCTCACAGAGTTACATCTTTCCCTTCAAGAAGCTTTCGCTAAGTCTGTTCTTGTGGAACTGGCAAAGGGATATTTGGAAGCCCATAGAGGGCTATGGTGAAAAAGGAAATATCTTCCGTTCAAAACTGGAAAGAAGCTTTCTGAGAAACTGCTCTGTGTTCTGTTAATTCATCTCACAGAGTTACATCTTTTCCTTCAAGAAGCCTTTCGCTAAGGCTGTTCTTGTGGAATTGGAAAAGGGGTATTTAAAAGCCCATAGAGGGCTATGGTGAAAAAGGAAATATCTTCCGTTCAAAACTGGAAAGAAGCTTTCTGAGAAACTGCTCTGTGTTCTGTTAATTCATCTCACAGAGTTACATCTTTCCCTTCAAGAAGCCTTTCGCTAAGGCTGTTCTTGTGGAATTGGCAAAGGGATATTTCGAAGCCCATAGAGGGCTATGTTGAAAAAGGAAATATCTTCCGTTCAAAACTGGAAAGAAGCTTTCTGAGAAACTGCTCTGTGTTCTGTTAATTCATCTCACAGAGTTACATCTTTCCCTTCAAGAAGCCTTTCGCTAAGTCTGTTCTTGTGGAATTGGCAAAGGGATATTTGGAAGCCCATAGAGGACTATGGTGAAAAAGGAAATATCTTCCGTTCAAAACTGGAAAGAAGCTTTCTGAGAAACTGCTCTGTGTTCTGTTAATTCATCTTACGGAGTTACATCTTTCCCTTC
The DNA here is from genome assembly GCF_047675955.1 of Chlorocebus sabaeus. Taxonomy (NCBI): domain Eukaryota; kingdom Metazoa; phylum Chordata; class Mammalia; order Primates; family Cercopithecidae; genus Chlorocebus; species Chlorocebus sabaeus. The sequence goes on along the minus strand of NW_027327925.1, from coordinate 633,541 downwards.
AAGAAGCCTTTCGCTAAGGCTGTTCTTGTGGAATTGGCAAAGGGATATTTCAAAGCCCATAGAGGGCTATGGTGAAAAAGGAAATATCTTCCGTTCAAAACTGGAAGGAAGCTTTCTGAGAAACTGCTCTGTGTTCTGTTAATTCATCTCACAGAGTTACATCTTTCCCTTCAAGAAGCCTTTCGTAAGGCTGTTCTTGTGGAATTGGCAAAGGGATATTTGGAAGCCCTTAGAGGGCTATGGTGAAAAAGGAAATATCTTCGGTTCAAAACTGGAAAGAAGCTTTCTGAGAAACTGCTCTGTGTTCTGTTAATTCATCTCACAGAGTTACATCTTTCCCTTCAAGAAGCCTTTCGCTAAGGCTGTTCTTGTGGAATTGGCAAAGTGATATTTGGAAACCCATAGAGGGCTATGGTGAAAAAGGAAATATCTACCGTTCAAAACTGGAAAGAAGCATTCTGAAAAACTGCTCTGTGTTCTGTTAATTCATCTCACAGTGTTACATCTTTCCCTTCAAGAAGCCTTTCGCTAAGGCTGTTCTTGTAGAACTGGCAAAGGGATATTTGGAAGCCCATAGAGGGCTATGGTGAAAAAGGAAATATCTTCCGTTCAAAACTGGAAAGAAGCTTTCTGAGAAACTGCTCTGTGTTCTGTTAATTCATCTCACAGAGTTACATCTTTCCCTTCAAGAAGCCTTTCGCTAAGGCTGTTCTTGTGGAATTGGAAAAGGGGTATTTAGAAGCCCATAGAGGGCTATGGTGAAAAAGGAAATATCTTCCGTTCAAAACTGGAAAGAAGCTTTCTGAGAAACTGCTCTGTGTTCTGTTAATTCATCTCACAGAGTTACATCTTTCCCTTCAAGAAGCCTTTCGCTAAGGCTGTTCTTGTGGAATTGGCAAAGGGATATTTCGAAGCCCATAGAGGGCTATGGTGAAAAAGGAAATATCTTCCGTTCAAAACTGGAAAGAAGCTTTCTGAGAAACTGCTCTGTGTTCTGTTAATTCATCTCACAGAGTTACATCTTTCCCTTCAAGAAGCCTTTCGCTAAGGCTGTTCTTGTGGAATTGGTAAAGGGATATTTGGAAGCCCATAGAGGGCTATGTTGAAAAAGGAAATAACTTCCGTTGAAAACTGGAAACAATCCTTTTGAGAAACTGCTCTGTGTTCTGTTAATTCATCTCACAGAGTTACATCTTTCCCTTCAAGAAGCCTTTCGCTAAGGCTGTTCTTGTGGAATTGGCAAAGGGATATTTGGAAGCCCATAGAGTGCTATGGTGAAAAAGGAAATATCTTCCGTTCAAAACTGGAAAGAAGCTTTCTGAGAAACTGCTCTGTGTTCTGTTAATTCATCTCACAGAGTTACATCTTTCCCTTCAAGAAGTCTTTCGCTAAGGCTGTTCTTGTGGAATTGGCAAAGTCATATTTGGAAGCCCGTAGAGGGCTAAGGGGAAAAAGGAAATATCTTCCGTTTAAAACTGGAAAGAAGCTTTCTGAGAAACTGCTCAGTGTTCTGTTAATTCATCTCACAGAGTTACATCTTTCCCTTCAAGAAGCCTTTCGCTAAGGCTGTTCTTGTGGAATTGGCAAAGGGATATTTGGAAGCCCATAGAGCGCTATGGTGAAAAAGGAAATATATTCGGTTCAAAACTGGAAAGAAGCTTTCTGAGAAACTGCTCTGTGTTCTGTTAATTCATCTCATGAAGTTACATCTTTCCCTTCAAGAAGCCTTTCGCTAAGGCTATTCTTGTGGAATTGGCAAAGGGATATTTGAAAGCCCATTGAGGGCTATGGTGAAAAAGGAAATATCTTCCGTTCAAAACTGGAAAGAAGCTTTCTGAGAAACTGCTCTGTGTTCTGTTAATTCATCTCACAGAGTTACATCTTTCCCTTCAATAAGCCTCTCGCTAAGGCTGTTCTTGTGGAATTGGCAAAGGGATATTTGGAAGCCCATAGAGGGCTATGGTGAAAAAGGAAATATCTTCCGTTCAAAACTGGAAAGAAGCTTTCTGAGAAACTGCTCTGTGTTCTGTTAATTCATCTCACATAGTTACATCTTTCCCTTCAAGAAGTCTTTCGCTAAGGCTGTTCTTATGGAATTGGAAAAGGGATATTTAGAAGCCCATAGAGGGCTATGGTGAAAAAGGAAATATCTTCCGTTCAAAACTGGAAAGTAGCTTTCTGAGAAACTGCTCTGTGTTCTGTTAATTATTCTCACAGAGTTACATCTTTCCCTTCAAGAAGCCTTTCGCTAAGGCTGTTCTTGTGGAATTGGCAAAGGGATATTTGGAAGCCCATAGAAGGCTAGGATGAAAAAGGAAATATCTTCCGTTCAAAACTGGAAAGAAGCTTTCTGAGAAACTGCTCTGTGTTCTGTTAATTCATCTCACAGAGTTACATCTTTCCCTTCAAGAAGCCTTTCGTAAGGCTGTTCTTGTGGAATTGGTAAAGAGATACTTGGAAGCCCTTAGAGGGCTAGGTTGAAAAAGGAAATATCTTTCGTTGAAAACTGGAAACAATCATTCTGAGAAACTGCTCTGTGTTCTGTTAATTCATCTCACAGAGTTACATCTTTCCCTTCAAGAAGCCTTTCGCTAAGGCTGTTCTTGTGGAATTGGTAAAGAGATACTTGGAAGCCCATAGAGGGCTATGTTGAAAAAGGAAATATCTTCCGTTGAAAACTGGAAACAATCCTTCTGAGAAACTGCTCTGTGTTCTGTTAATTCATCTCACAGGGTTACATCTTTCCTTTCAAGAAGCCTTTCGCTAAGGCTGTTCTTGTGGAATTAGCAAAGGGATATTTGGAAGCACATAGAGGGCTATGGTGAAAAAGGAAATATCTTCCGTTCAAAAATGGAAAGAAGCTTTCTGAGAAACTGCTCTGTGTTCTGTTAATTCATCTCACAGAGTTACATCTTTCCCTTCAAGAAGCCTTTCGCTAAGGCTGTTCTTGTGGAATTGGCAAAGGGATATTTGGAAGCCCATAGAGGGCTATGGTGAAAAAGGAAATATCTTCCGTTCAAAACTGGAAAGAAGCTTTCTGAGAAACTGCTCTGTGTTCTGTTAATTCATCTCACAGAGTTACATCTTTCCCTTCAAGAAGCCTTTCGCTAAGGCTGTTCTTCAGGAATTGGCAAAGAGACACTTGGAAGCCCAAGAGGGCTATGTTGAAAAAGGAAATATCTTCCGTTGAAAACTGGAAACAATCCTTCTGAGAAACTGCTCTGTGTTCTGTTAATTCATCTCACAGAGTTACATCTTTCCTTTCAAGAAGGCTTTCGCTAAGGCTGTTCTTGTGGAATTGGCAAAGGGATATTTGGAAGCCCATAGAGGGCTATGGTGAAAAAGGAAATATCTTCCGTTCAAAACTGGAAAGAAGCTTTCTGAGAAACTGCTCTGTGTTCTGTTAATTCATCTCACAGAGTTACATCTTTCCCTTCAAGAAGTCTTTCGCTAAGGCTGTTCTTGTGGAATTGGCAAAGGGATATTTGGAAGCCCATAGAGGGCTATGGTGAAAAAGGAAATATCTTCCGTTTAAAACTGGAAAGAAGCTTTCTGAGAAACTGCTCTGTGTTCTCTTAATTCATCTCACAGAGTTACATCTTTCCCTTCAAGAAGCCTTTCGCTAAGGCTGTTCTTGTGGAATTGGCAAAGGGATATTTGGAAGCCCATAGAGGGCTATGGTGAAAAAGGAAATATCTTCCGTTCAAAACTGGAAAGAAGCTTTCTGAGAAAATGCTCTGTGTTCTGTTAATTCATCTCACGGAGTTACATCTTTCCCTTCAAGAAGCCTTTCGCTAAGGCTGTTCTTGTGGAATTGGCAAAGGGATATTTGAAAGCCCATAGAGGGCTATGGTGAAAAAGGAAATATCTTCCGTTCAAAACTGGAAAGAAGCTTTCTGAAGAACAGCTCTGTGTTCTGTTAATTCATCTCACAGAGTTACATCTTTCCCTTCAAGAAGCCTTTCGCTAAGGCTGTTCTTTTGGAATTGGAAAAGGGATATTTAGAAGCCCATAGAGGGCTATGGTGAAAAAGGAAATATCTTCCGTTCAAAACTGGAAAGAAGCTTTCTGAGAAACTGCTCTGTGTTCTGTTAATTCATCTCACAGAGTTACATCTTTCCCTTCAAGAAGTCTTTCGCTAAGGCTGTTCTTGTGGAATTGGCAAAGGGATATTTGGAAGCCCATGGAGGGCTATGGTGAAAAAGGAAATATGTTCCGTTCAAAACTGGAAAGAAGCTTTCTGAGAAACTGCTCTGTGTTCTGTTAATTCATATCACAGAGTTACCTCTTTCCCTTCAAGAAGCCTTTCGCTAAGGCTGTTCTTGTGGAATTGGCAAAGGGATATTTGGAAGCCCATAGAGGGCTATGGTGAAAAAGGAAATATCTTCCGTTCAAAACTGGAAAGAAGCTTTCTGAGAAACTGCTCTGTGTTCTGTTAATTCATCTCACAGAGTTACATCTTTCCCTTCAAGAAGTCTTTCGCTAAGGCTGTTCTTGTGGAATTGGTAAAGGGATATTTGGAAGCCCCTAGAGGTCTATGGTGAAAAAGGAAATATCTTCCGTTCAAAACTGGAAAGAAGCTTTCTGAGAAACTGCTCTGTGTTCTGTAAATTCATCTCACATAATTACATCTTTCCCTTCAAGAAGCCTTTCGCTAAGGCTGTTCTTGGGAAGTGGCAAAGTGATATTTGGAAGCCCATAGAGGGCTATGGTGAAAAAGGAAATATCTACCGTTCAAAACTGGAAAGAAGCTTTCTGAGAAACTGCTCTGTGTTCTGTTAATTCATCTCACAGAGTTACATCTTTCCCTTCAAGAAGCCTTTCGCTAAGGCTGTTCTTGTGGAATTGGCAAAGGGATATTTGGAAGCCCATAGAGGGCTATGGTGAAAAAGGAAATATCTTCCGTTCAAAACTGGAAAGAAGCTTTCTGAAGAACAGCTCTGTGTTCTGTTAATTCATCTCACAGAGTTACATCTTTCCCTTCAAGAAGCCTTTCGCTAAGGCTGTTCTTGTGGAATTGGCAAAGGGATATTTCGAACCCCTAGAGGGCTATGGTGAAAAAGGAAATATCTTCCGTTCAAAACTGGAAAGAAGCTTTCTGAGAAACTGCTCTGTGTTCTGTTAATTCATCTCACAGAGTTACATCTTTCCCTTCAAGAAGCCTTTCGCTAAGGCTGTTCTTGTGGAATTGGTAAAGGGATATTTGGAAGCCCATAGAGGGCTATGTTGAAAAAGGAAATATCTTCCGTTGAAAACTGGAAACAATCCTTTTGAGAAACTGCTCTGTGTTCTGTTAATTCATCTCACAGAGTTACATCTTTCCCTTCAAGAAGCCTTTCGCTAAGGCTGTTCTTGTGGAATTGGCAAAGGGATATTTGGAAGCCCATAGAGTGCTATGGTGAAAAAGGAAATATCTTCCGTTCAAAACTGGAAAGAAGCTTTCTGAGAAACCGCTCTGTGTTCTGTTAATTCATCTCACAGAGTTACATCTTTCCCTTCAAGAAGTCTTTCGCTAAGGCTGTTCTTGTGGAATTGGCAAAGGGATATTTGGAAGCCCATAGAGGTCTATGGTGAAAAAGGAAATATCTTCCGTTTAAAACTGGAAAGAAGCTTTCTGAGAAACTGCTCTGTGTTCTGTTAATTCATCTCACAGAGTTACATCTTTCCCTTCAAGAAGCCTTTCGCTAAGGCTGTTCTTGTGGAATTGGCAAAGGGATGTTTGGAAGCCCATAGAGCGCTATGGTGAAAAAGGAAATATCTTCGGTTCAAAACTGGAAAGAAGCTTTCTGAGAAACTGCTCTGTGTTCTGTTAATTCATCTCATGGAGTTACATCTTTCCCTTCAAGAAACCTTTCGCTAAGGCTGTTCTTGTGGAATTGGCAAAGGGATATTTGAAAGCCCATAGAGGGCTATGGTGAAAAAGGAAATATCTTCCGTTCAAAACTGGAAAGAAGCTTTCTGAGAAACTGCTCTGTGTTCTGTTAATTCATCTCACAGAGTTACATCTTTCCCTTCAAGAAGCCTTTCCTAAGGCTGTTCTTGTGGAATTGGCAAAGGGATATTTGGAAGCCCATAGAGGTCTATGGTGAAAAAGGAAATATCTTCCGTTCAAAACTGGAAAGAAGCTTTCTGAGAAACTGCTCTGTGTTCTGTTAATTCATCTCACAGAGTTACATCTTTCCCTTCAATAAGCCTTTCGCTAAGGCTGTTCTTGTGGAATTGGCAAAGGGATATTTGGAAGCCCATAGAAGGCTATGGTGAAAAAGGAAATATCTTTCGTTGAAAACTGGAAACAATCCTTCTGAGAAACTGCTCTGTGTTTTGTTAATTCATCTCACAGAGTTACGTCTTTCCCTTCAAGAAGCCTTTCGTAAGGCTGTTCTTGTGGAATTGGCAAAGGGATATTTGGAAGCCCATTGAGGGCTATGGTGAAAAAGGAAATATCTTCCGTTCAAAACTGGAAAGAAGCTTTCTGAGAAACTGCTCTGTGTTCTGTTAATTCATCTCACAGAGTTACATCTTTCCCTTCAAGAAGCCTTTCGCTAAGGCTGTTCTTGTGGAATTGGAAAAGGGGTATTTAGAAGCCCATAGAGGGCTATGGTGAAAAAGGAAATATCTTCCGTTCAAAACTGGAAAGAAGCTTTCTGAGAAACTGCTCTGTGTTCTGTTAATTCATCTCACAGAGTTACATCTTTCCCTTCAAGAAGCCTTTCGCTAAGGCTGTTCTTGTGGAATTGGCAAAGGGATATTTCGAAGCCCATAGAGGGCTATGGTGAAAAAGGAAATATCTTCCGTTCAAAACTGGAAAGAAGCTTTCTGAGAAACTGCTCTGTGTTCTGTTAATTCATCTCACAGAGTTACATCTTTCCCTTCAAGAAGCCTTTCGCTAAGGCTGTTCTTGTTTAATTGGTAAAGAGATACTTGGAAGCCCTTAGAGGGCTATGTTGAAAAAGGAAATATCTTCCGTTGAAAACTGGAAACAATCCTTCTGAGAAACTGCTCTGTGTTCTGTTAATTCATCTCACAGAGTTACATCTTTCCTTTCAAGAAGCCTTTCGCTAAGGCTGTTCTTGTGGAATTGGCAAAGGGATATTTGGAAGCCAATAGAGGGCTATGGTGAAAAAGGAAATATCTTCCGTTCAAAACTGGAAAGAAGCTTTCTGAGAAACTGCTCTGTGTTCTGTTAATTCATCTCACAGAGTTACATCTTTCCCTTCAAGAAGTCTTTCGCTAAGGCTGTTCTTGTAGAATTGGCAAAGGGATATTTGGAAGCCCATAGAGGGCTATGGTGAAAAAGGAAATATCTTCCGTTTAAAACTGGAAAGAAGCTTTCTGAGAAACAGCTCTGTGTTCTGTTAATTCATCTCACGGAGTTACATCTTTCCCTTCAAGAAGCCTTTCGCTAAGGCTGTTCTTGTGGAATTGGCAAAGGGATATTTGAAAGCCCATAGAGGGCTATGGTGAAAAAGGAAATATCTTCCGTTCAAAACTGGAAAGAAGCTTTCTGAGAAACTGCTCTGTGTTCTGTTAATTCATCTCACAGAGTTACATCTTTCCCTTCAAGAAGCCTTTCGCTAAGGCTGTTCTTGTGCAATGGGCAAAGGGATATTTGGAAGCCCATAGAGGGCTATGGTGAAAAAGGAAATATCTTCCGTTCAAAACTGGAAAGAAGCTTTCTGAGAAACTGCTCTGTGTTCTGTTAATTCATCTCAAAGAGTTACATCTTTCCCTTCAAGAAGTCTTTCGTTAAGGCTGTTCTTGTGGAATTGGCAAAGGGATATTTGGAAGCCCATAGAGGGCTATGGTGAAAAAGGAAATATCTTCCGTTTAAAGCTGGAAAGAAGCTTTCTGAGAAACTGCTCTGTGTTCTGTTAATTCATCTCACAGAGTTACATCTTTCCCTTCAAGAAGCCTTTCGCTAAGGCTGTTCTTGTGGAATTGGCAAAGTCATATTTGGAAGCTCATAGAGGGGTATGGTGAAAAAGGAAATATCTTCCGTTCAAAACTGGAAAGAAGCTTTCTGAGAAACTGCTCTGTGTTCTGTAAATTCATCTCACAGAGTTACATCTTTTCCTTCAAGAATCCTTTCGCTAAGGCTGTTCTTGTGGAATTGGCAAAGGGATATTTGGCAGCCCATAGAGGGCTATGGTGAAAAAGGAAATATCTTCCGTTCAAAACTGGAAAGAAGCTTTCTGACAAACTGCTCTGTGTTCTGTTAATTCATCTCACAGAGTTACATCTTTCCCTTCAAGAAGCCTTTCGTAAGGCTGTTCTTGTGGAATTGGCAAAGGGATATTTGGAAGCCCATAGAGGGCTATGGTGAAAAAGGAAATATCTTCCGTTCAAAACTGGAAAGAAGCTTTCTGAGAAACTGCTCTGTGTTCTGTTAATTCATCTCACAGAGTTACATCTTTCCCTTCAAGAAGCCTTTCGCTAATGCTGTTCTTGTGGAATTGGCAAAGTCATATTTGGAAGCCCATAGAGGGCTATGGTGAAAAAGGAAATATCTTTCCTTCAAAACTGGAAAGAAGCTTTCTGAGAAACTGCTCTGTGTTCTGTTAATTCATCTCACAGAGTTACATCTTTCCCTTCAAGAATCCTTTCGCTAAGGCTGTTCTTGTGGAATTGGCAAAGTCATATTTGGAAGCCCATAGAGGGCTATGGGGAAAAAGGAAATATCTTCCGTTCAAAACTGGAAAGAAGCTTTCTGAGAAACTGCTCTGTGTTCTGTTAATTCATCTCACAGAGTTACATCTTTCCCTTCAAGAAGCCTTTCGCTAAGGCTGTTCTTGTGGAATTGGCAAAGGGGTATTTGGAAGCCCATAGAAGGCTATGGTGAAAAAGGAAATATCTTCCGTTCAAAACTGGAAAGAAGCTTTCTGAGAAACTGCTCTGTGTTCTGTTAATTCATCTCACAGAGTTACATCTTTCCCTTCAAGAAGTCTTTCGCTAAGGCTGTTCTTGTGGAATTGGTAAAGAGATACTTGGAAGCCCATAGAGGGCTATGTTGAAAAAGGAAATATCTTTCGTTGAAAACCGGAAACAATCCTTCTGAGAAACTGCTCTGTGTTCTGTTAATTCATCTCACAGAGTTACATCTTTCCCTTCAGGAAGCCTTTCGCTAAGGCTGTTCTTGTGGAACTGGCAAAGGGATATTTGGAAGTCCATAGAGGGCTATGGTGAAAAAGGAAATATCTTCCGTTCAAAACTTGAAAGAAGCTTTCTGAGAAACTGCTCTGTGTTCTGTTAATTCATCTCACAGAGTTACATCTTTCCCTTCAAGAAGTCTTTCGCTAAGGCTGTTCTTGTGGAATTGGCAAAGGGATATTTGGAAGCCCTTAGAGGGCTATGGTGAAAAAGGAAATATCTTCCGTTTAAAACTGGAAAGAAGCTTTCTGAGAAACTGCTCTGTGTTCTGTTAATTCATCTCACAGAGTTACATCTTTCCCTTCAAGAAGCCTTTCGCTAAGGCTGTTCTTGTGGAATTGGCAAAGGGATATTTGGAAGCCCATACAGGGCTATGGTGAAAAAGGAAATATCTTCCGTTCAAAACTGGAAAGAAGCTTTCTGAAGAACAGCTCTGTGTTCTGTTAATTCATCTCACAGAGTTACATCTTTCCCTTCAAGAAGCCTTTCGCTAAGGCTGTTCTTGTGGAATTGGAAAAGGGATATTTAGAAGCCCTTAGAGGGCTATGGTGAAAAAGGAAATATCTTCCGTTCAAAAATGGAAAGAAGCTTTCTGAGAAACTGCTCTGTGTTCTGTTAATTCATCTCACAGAGTTACATCTTTCCCTTCAAGAAGCCTTTCGCTAAGGCTGTTCTTGTGGAATTGGCAAAGGGATATTTGGAAGCCCATAGAGGGCTATGGTGAAAAAGGAAATATCTTCCGTTCAAAACTGGAAAGAAGCTTTCTGAGAAACTTCTCTGTGTTCTGTTAATTCATCTCACAGAGTTACATCTTTCCCTTCAAGAAGCCTTTCGCTAAGGCTGTTCTTGTGGAATTGGAAAAGGGGTATTTAGAAGCCCATAGAGGGCTATGGTGAAAAATGAAATATCTTCCGTTCCAAACTGGAAAGAAGCTTTCTGAGAAACTGCTCTGTGTTCTGTTAATTCATCTCACAGAGTTACATCTTTCCCTTCAAGAAGCCTTTCGCTAAGGCTGTTCTTGTGGAATTGGCAAAGGGATATTTCGAAGCCCATAGAGGGCTATGGTGAAAAAGGAAATATCTTCCGTTCAAAACTGGAAAGAAGCTTTCTGAGAAACTGCTCTGTGTTCTGTTAATTCATCTCACAGAGTTACATCTTTCCCTTCAAGAAGCCTTTCGCTAAGGCTGTTCTTGTGGAATTGGCAAAGGGATATTTCGAAGCCCATAGAGGGCTATGTTGAAAAAGGAAATATCTTCCGTTGAAAACTGGAAACAATCCTTCTGAGAAACTGCTCTGTGTTCTGTTAATTCATCTCACAGAGTTACATCTTTCCTTTCAAGAAGCCTTTCGCTAAGGCTGTTCTTGTGGAATTAGCAAAGGGATATTTGGAAGCACATAGAGGGCTATGGTGAAAAAGGAAATATCTTCCGTTCAAAAATGGAAAGAAGCTTTCTGAGAAACTGCTCTCTGTTCTGTTAATTCATCTCACAGAGTTACATCTTTCCCTTCAAGAAGCCTTTCGCTAAGGCTGTTCTTGTGGAATTGGCAAAGGGATATTTGGAAGCCCATAGAGGGCTATGGTGAAAAAGGAATTATCTTCCGTTCAAAACTGGAAAGAAGCTTTCCGAGAAACTGCTCTGTGTTCTGTTAATTCATCTCACAGAGTTACATCTTTCCCTTCAAGAAGCCTTTCGCTAAGGCTGTTCTTGTGGAATTGGAAAAGGGGTATTTAGAAGCCCATAGAGGGCTATGGTGAAAAATGAAATATCTTCCGTTCAAAACTGGAAAGAAGCTTTCTGAGAAACTGCTCTGTGTTCTGTTAATTCATCTCACAGAGTTACATCTTTCCCTTCAAGAAGCCTTTCGCGAAGGCTGTTCTTGTGGAATTGGCAAAGGGATATTTCGAAGCCCATAGAGGGCTATGGTGAAAAAGGAAATATCTTCCGTTCAAAACTGGAAAGAAGCTTTCTGAGAAACTGCTCTGTGTTCTGTTAATTCATCTCACAGAGTTACATCTTTCCCTTCAAGAAGCCTTTCGCTAAGGCTGTTCTTGTGGAATTGGCAAAGAGATACATGGAAGCCCATAGAGGGCTATGTTGAAAAAGGAAATATCTTCCGTTGAAAACTGGAAACAATCCTTCTGAGAAACTGCTCTGTGTTCTGTTAATTCATCTCACAGAGTTACATCTTTCCTTTCAAGAAGCCTTTCGGTAAGGCTGTTCTTGTGGAATTAGCAAAGGGATATTTGGAAGCACATAGAGGGCTATGGTGAAAAAGGAAATATCTTCCGTTGAAAACTGGAAAGAAGCTTTCTGAGAAACTGCTCTGTGTTCTGTTAATTCATCTCACGGAGTTACATCTTTCCCTTCAAGAAGCCTTTCGCTAAGGCTGTTCTTGTGGAATTGGCAAAGGGATATTTGAAAGCCCATAGAGGGCTATGGTGAAAAAGGAAATATCTTCCGTTCAAAACTGGAAAGAAGCTTTCTGAGAAACTGCTCTGTGTTCTGTTAATTCATCTCACAGAGTTACATCTTTCCCTTCAAGAAGCCTTTCGTAAGGCTGTTCTTGTGGAATTGGCAAAGGGATATTTGGAAGCCCATAGAGGGCTATGGTGAAAAAGGAAATATCTTCCGTTCAAAACTGGAAAGAAGCTTTCTGAGAAACTGCTCTGTGTTCTGTTAATTCATCTCACAGAGTTACATCTTTCCCTTCAAGAAGCCTTTCGCTAAGGCTGTTCTTGTGCAATGGGCAAAGGGATATTTGGAAGCCCATAGAGGGCTATGGTTAAAAAGGAAATATCTTCCGTTCAAAACTGGAAAGAAGCTTTCTGAGAAACTGCTCTGTGTTCTGTAAATTCATCTCACATATTTACATCTTTCCCTTCAAGAAGCCTTTCGCTAAGGCTGTTTTTGGGAATTGGCAAAGTGATATTTGGAACCCCTTAGAGGGCTATGGTGAAAAAGGAAATATCTACCGTTCAAAACTGGAAAGAAGCTTTCTGAAAAACTGCTCTGTGTTCTGTTAATTCATCTCACAGAGTTACATCTTTCCCTTCAAGAAGCCTTTCGCTAAGGCTGTTCTTGTGGAATTGGCAAAGGGATATTTCGAACCCCTAGAGGGCTATGGTGAAAAAGGAAATATCTTCCGTTCAAAACTGGAAAGAAGCTTTCTGAGAAACTGCTCTGTGTTCTGTTAATTCATCTCACAGAGTTACATCTTTCCCTTCAAGAAGCCTTTCGCTAAGGCTGTTCTTGTGGAATTGGTAAAGGGATATTTGGAAGCCCATAGAGGGCTATGTTGAAAAAGGAAATATCTTCCGTTGAAAACTGGAAACAATCCTTTTGAGAAACTGCTCTGTGTTCTGTTAATTCATCTCACAGAGTTACATCTTTCCCTTCAAGAAGCCTTTCGCTAAGGCTGTTCTTGTGGAATTGGCAAAGGGATATTTGGAAGCCCATAGAGTGCTATGGTGAAAAAGGAAATATCTTCCGTTCAAAACTTGAAAGAAGCTTTCTGAGAAACTGCTCTGTGTTCTGTTAATTCATCTCACAGAGTTACATCTTTCCCTTTAAGAAGTCTTTCGCTAAGGCTGTTCTTGTGGAATTGGCAAAGGGATATTTGGAAGCCCATAGAAGGCTATGGTGAAAAAGGAAATATCTTCCGTTTAAAACTGGAAAGAAGCTTTCTGAGATACTGCTCTGTGTTCTGTTAATTCATCTCATGGATTTACATCTTTCCCTTCAAGAAGCCTTTCGCTAAGGCTGTTCTTGTGGAATTGGCAAAGGGATATTTGAAAGCCCATTGAGGGCTATGGTGAAAAAGGAATTATCTTCCGTTCAAAACTGGAAAGAAGCTGTCTGAGAAACTGCTCTGTGTTCTGTTAATTCATCTCACAGAGTTACATCTTTCCCTTCAAGAAGCCTTTCGTAAGGCTGTTCTTGTGGAATTGGCAAAGGGATATTTGGAAGCCCATAGAGGGCTATGGTGAAAAAGGAAATATCTTCCGTTCAAAACTGGAAAGAAGCTTTCTGAGAAACTGCTCTGTGTTCTGTTAATTCATCTCACAGAGTTACATCTTTCCCTTGAAGAAGCCTTTCGCTAAGGCTGTTCTTGTGGAATTGGCAAAGTCATATTTGGAAGCTCATAGAGGGGTATGGTGAAAAAGGAAATATCTTCCGTTCAAAACTGGAAAGAAGCTTTCTGAGAAACTGCTCTGTGTTCTGTTAATTCATCTCACAGAGTTACATCTTTCCCTTCAAGAAGCCTTTCGCTAAGGCTGTTCTTGTGGAATTGGTAAAGGGATATTTGGAAGCCCATAGAGGTCTATGGTGAAAAAGGAAATATCTTCCGTTCAAAACTGGAAAGAAGCTTTCTGAGAAACTGCTCTGTGTTCTGTAAATTCATCTCACATAGGTACATCTTTCCCTTCAAGAAGCCTTTCGCTAAGGCTGTTTTTGGGAATTGGCAAAGTGATATTTGGAAGCCCATAGAGGGCTATGGTGAAAAAGGAAATATCTACCGTTCAAAACTGGAAAGAAGCTTTCTGAAAAACTGCTCTGTGTTCTGTTAATTCATCTCACAGAGTTACATCTTTCCCTTCAAGAAGCCTTTCGCTAAGGCTGTTCTTGTGGAATTGGCAAAGGGATATTTCGAACCCCTAGAGGGCTATGGTGAAAAAGGAAATATCTTCAGTTCAAAACTGGAAAGAAGCTTTCTGAGAAACTGCTCTGTGTTCTGTTAATTGATCTCACAGAGTTACATCTTTCCCTTCAAGAAGCCTTTCGCTAAGGCTGTTCTTGTGGAATTGGTAAAGGGATATTTGGAAGCCCATAGAGGGCTATGTTGAAAAAGGAAATATCTTCCGTTGAAAACTGGAAACAATCCTTTTGAGAAACTGCTCTGTGTTCTGTTAATACATCTCACAGAGTTACATCTTTCCCTTCAAGAAGCCTTTCGCTAAGGCTGTTCTTGTGGAATTGGCAAAGGGATATTTGGAAGCCCATAGAGTGCTATGGTGAAAAAGGAAATATCTTCCTTTCAAAACTGGAAGGAAGCTTTCTGAGAAACTGCTCTGTGTTCTGTTAATTCATCTCACAGAGTTACATCTTTCCCTTCAAGAAATCTTTCGCTAAGGCTGTTCTTGTGGAATTGGCAAAGGGATATTTGGAAGCCCATAGAGGGCTATGGTGAAAAAGGAAATATCTTCCGTTTAAAACTGGAAAGAAGCTTTCTGAGAAACTGCTCTGTGTTCTGTTAATTCATCTCACAGAGTTACATCTTTCCCTTCAAGAAGCCTTTCGCTAAGGCTGTTCTTGTGGAATTGGCAAAGGGATATTTCGAAGCCCATAGAGCGCTATGGTGAAAAAGGAAATATATTCGGTTCAAAACTGGAAAGAAGCTTTCTGAGAAACTGCTCTGTGTTCTCTTAATTCATCTCATGGAGTTACATCTTTCCCTTTAAGAAGCCTTTCGCTAAGGCTGTTCTTGTGGAATTGGCAAAGGGATATTTGAAAGCCCATTGAGGGCTATGGTGAAAAAGGAAATATCTTCCGTTCAAAACTGGAAAGAAGCTGTCTGAGAAACTGCTCTGTGTTCTGTTAATTCATCTCACAGAGTTACATCTTTCCCTTCAAGAAGCCTTTCGTAAGGCTGTTCTTGTGGAATTGGCAAAGGGATATTTGGAAGCCCATAGAGGGCTATGGTGAAAAAGGAAATATCTTCCGTTCAAAACTGGAAAGAAGCTTTCTGAGAAACTGCTCTGTGTTCTGTTAATTCGTCTCACAGAGTTACATCTTTCCCTTCAAGAAGCCTTTCGCTAAGGCTGTTCTTGTGCAATTGGCAAAGTCATATTTGGAATCCCATAGAGGGTTATGGTGAAAAAGGAAATATCTTCCGTTCAAAACTGGAAAGAAGCTTTCTGAGAAACTGCTCTGTGTTCTGTTAATTCATCTCACAGAGTTACATCTTTACCTTCAAGAAGCCTTACGCTAAGGCTGTTCTTGTGGAACTGGCAAAGGGATATTTGGAAGCCCATAGAGGGCTATGGTGAAAAAGGAAATATCTTCCGCTCAAAACTGGAAAGAAGCTTTCTGAGAAACTGCTCTGTGTTCTGTTAATTCATCTCACAGAGTTACATCTTTCCCTTCAAGAAGCCTTTCGCTAAGGCTGTTCTTGTGGAATTGGCAAAGTCATATTTGGAAGCCCATAGAGGGCTATGGGGAAAAAGGAAATATCTTCCGTTCAAAACTGGAAAGAAGCTTTCTGAGAAACTGCTCTGTGTTCTGTTAATTCATCTCACAGAGTTACATCTTTCCCTTCAAGAAGCCTTTCGCTAAGGCTGTTCTTGTGGAATTGGCAAAGGGATATTTGGAAGCCCATAGAGGGCTATGGTGAAAAAGGAAATATCTTCCGTTCAAAACTGGAAAGAAGCTTTCTGAGAAACTGCTCTGTGTTCTGTTAATTCATCTCACATAGTTACATCTTTCCCTTCAAGAAGTCTTTCGCTAAGGCTGTTCTTATGGAATCGGAAAAGGGATATTTAGAAGCCCATAGAGGGTTATGGTGAAAAAGGAAATATCTTCCGTTCAAAACTGGAAAGTAGCTTTCTAAGAAACTGCTCTGTGTTCTGTTAATTCATCTCACAGAGTTACATCTTTCCCTTCAAGAAGCCTTTCGCTAAGGCTGTTCTTGTGGAATTGGCAAAGGGATATTTGGAAGCCCATAGAAGGCTATGGTGAAAAAGGAAATATCTTTCGTTGAAAACTGGAAACAATCCTTCTGAGAAACTGCTCTGTGTTCTGTTAATTCATCTCACAGAGTTACATCTTTCCCTTCAAGAAGCCTTTCGTAAGGCTGTTCTTGTGGAATTGGCAAAGGGATATTTGGAAGCCCATTGAGGGCTAGGGTGAAAAAGGAAATATCTTCCGTTCAAAACTGGAAAGAAGCTTTCTGAGAAACTGCTCTGTGTTCTGTTAATTCATCTCACAGAGTTACATCTTTCCCTTCAAGAAGCCTTTCGCTAAGGCTGTTCTTGTGGAATTGGCAAAGGGATATTTCGAAGCCCATAGAGGGCTATGGTGAAAAAGGAAATATCTTCCGTTCAAAACTGGAAAGAAGCTTTCTGAGAAACTGCTCTGTGTTCTGTTAATTCATCTCACAGAGTTACATCTTTCCCTTCAAGAAGCCTTTCGCTAAGGCTGTTCTTGTGGAATTGGCAAAGGGATATTTGGAAGCCCATAGAAGGCTATGGTGAAAAAGGAAATATCTTCCGTTCAAAACTGGAAAGAAGCTTTCTGAGAAACTGCTCTGTGTTCTGTTAATTCATCTCACAGAGTTACATCTTTCCCTTCAATAAGCCTTTCGCTAAGGCTGTTCTTGTGGAATTGGTAAAGAGATACTTGGAAGCCCATAGAGGGCTATGTTGAAAAAGGAAATATCTTTCGTTGAAAACTGGAAAAAATCCTTCTGAGGAACTGCTCTGTGTTCTGTTAATTCATCTCACAGAGTTACATCTTTCCCTTCAAGAAGCCTTTCGTAAGGCTGTTCTTGTGGAATTGGCAAAGGGATATTTGGAAGCCCATTGAGGGCTATGGTGAAAAAAGAAATATCTTCCGTTCAAAACTGGAAAGAAGCTTTCTGAGAAACTGCTCTGTGTTCCGTTAATTCATCTCACAGAGTTACATCTTTCCCTTCAAGAAGCCTTTCGCTAAGGCTGTTCTTGTGGAATTGGCAAAGGGATATTTCGAAGCCCATAGAGCGCTATGGTGAAAAAGGAAATATATTCGGTTCAAAACTGGAAAGAAGCTTTCTGAGAAACTGCTCTGTGTTCTCTTAATTCATCTCATGGAGTTACATCTTTCCCTTTAAGAAGCCTTTCGCTAAGGCTGTTCTTGTGGAATTGGCAAAGGGATATTTGAAAGCCCATTGAGGGCTATGGTGAAAAAGGAAATATCTTCCGTTCAAAACTGGAAAGAAGCTGTCTGAGAAACTGCTCTGTGTTCTGTTAATTCATCTCACAGAGTTACATCTTTCCCTTCAAGAAGCCTTTCGTAAGGCTGTTCTTGTGGAATTGGCAAAGGGATATTTGGAAGCCCATAGAGGGGTATGGTGAAAAAGGAAATATCTTCCGTTCAAAACTGGAAAGAAGCTTTCTGAGAAACTGCTCTGTGTTCTGTTAATTCATCTCACAGAGTTACATCTTTCCCTTCAAGAAGCCTTTCGCTAAGGCTGTTCTTGTGGAATTGGCAAAGTCATATTTGGAATCCCATAGAGGGTTATGGTGAAAAAGGAAATATCTTCCGTTCAAAACTGGAAAGAAGCTTTCTGAGAAACTGCTCTGTGTTCTGTTAATTCATCTCACAGAGTTACATCTTTACCTTCAAGAAGCCTTACGCTAAGGCTGTTCTTGTGGAACTGGCAAAGGGATATTTGGAAGCCCATAGAGGGCTATGGTGAAAAAGGAAATATCTTCCGCTCAAAACTGGAAAGAAGCTTTCTGAGAAACTGCTCTGTGTTCTGTTAATTCATCTCACAGAGTTACATCTTTCCCTTCAAGAAGCCTTTCGCTAAGGCTGTTCTTGTGGAATTGGCAAAGTCATATTTGGAAGCCCATAGAGGGCTATGGGGAAAAAGGAAATATCTTCCGTTCAAAACTGGAAAGAAGCTTTCTGAGAAACTGCTCTGTGTTCTGTTAATTCATCTCACAGAGTTACATCTTTCCCTTCAAGAAGCCTTTCGCTAAGGCTGTTCTTGTGGAATTGGCAAAGGGATATTTGGAAGCCCATAGAGGGCTATGGTGAAAAAGGAAATATCTTCCGTTCAAAACTGGAAAGAAGCTTTCTGAGAAACTGCTCTGTGTTCTGTTAATTCATCTCACATAGTTACATCTTTCCCTTCAAGAAGTCTTTCGCTAAGGCTGTTCTTATGAAATCGGAAAAGGGATATTTAGAAGCCCATAGAGGGTTATGGTGAAAAAGGAAATATCTTCCGTTCAAAACTGGAAAGTAGCTTTCTAAGAAACTGCTCTGTGTTCTGTTAATTCATCTCACAGAGTTACATCTTTCCCTTCAAGAAGCCTTTCGCTAAGGCTGTTCTTGTGGAATTGGCAAAGGGATATTTGGAAGCCCATAGAAGGCTATGGTGAAAAAGGAAATATCTTTCGTTGAAAACTGGAAACAATCCTTCTGAGAAACTGCTCTGTGTTCTGTTAATTCATCTCACAGAGTTACATCTTTCCCTTCAAGAAGCCTTTCGTAAGGCTGTTCTTGTGGAATTGGCAAAGGGATATTTGGAAGCCCATTGAGGGCTAGGGTGAAAAAGGAAATATCTTCCGTTCAAAACTGGAAAGAAGCTTTCTGAGAAACTGCTCTGTGTTCTGTTAATTCATCTCACAGAGTTACATCTTTCCCTTCAAGAAGCCTTTCGCTAAGGCTGTTCTTGTGGAATTGGCAAAGGGATATTTCGAAGCCCATAGAGGGCTATGGTGAAAAAGGAAATATCTTCCGTTCAAAACTGGAAAGAAGCTTTCTGAGAAACTGCTCTGTGTTCTGTTAATTCATCTCACAGAGTTACATCTTTCCCTTCAAGAAGCCTTTCGCTAAGGCTGTTCTTGTGGAATTGGCAAAGGGATATTTGGAAGCCCATAGAAGGCTATGGTGAAAAAGGAAATATCTTCCGTTCAAAACTGGAAAGAAGCTTTCTGAGAAACTGCTCTGTGTTCTGTTAATTCATCTCACAGAGTTACATCTTTCCCTTCAAGAAGCCTTTCGCTAAGGCTGTTCTTGTGGAATTGGTAAAGAGATACTTGGAAGCCCATAGAGGGCTATGTTGAAAAAGGAAATATCTTTCGTTGAAAACTGGAAACAATCCTTCTGAGGAACTGCTCTGTGTTCTGTTAATTCATCTCACAGAGTTACATCTTTCCCTTCAAGAAGCCTTTCGTAAGGCTGTTCTTGTGGAATTGGCAAAGGGATATTTGGAAGCCCATTGAGGGCTATGGTGAAAAAAGAAATATCTTCCGTTCAAAACTGGAAAGAAGCTTTCTGAGAAACTGCTCTGTGTTCCGTTAATTCATCTCACAGAGTTACATCTTTCCCTTCAAGAAGCCTTTCGCTAAGGCTGTTCTTGTGGAATTGGAAAAGGGGTATTTAGAAGCCCATAGAGGGCTATGGTGAAAAAGGAAATATCTTCCGTTCAAAACTGGAAAGAAGCTTTCTGAGAAACTGCTCTGTGTTCTGTTAATTCATCTCACAGAGTTACATCTTTCCCTTCAAGAAGCCTTCCGCTAACGCTGTTCTTGTGGAATTGGCAAAGTGATATTTGGAACCCCTAGAGGGCTATGGTGAAAAAGGAAATATCTACCGTTCAAAACTGGAAAGAAGCTTTCTGAAAAACTGCTCTGTGTTCTGTTAATTCATCTCACAGAGTTACATCTTTCCCTTCAAGAAGCCTTTCGCTAAGTCTGTTCTTGTGGAACTGGCAAAGTGATATTTGGAAGCCCATAGAGGGCTATGGTGAAAAAGGAAATATCTTCCGTTGAAAACTGGAAAGAAGCTTTCTGAGAAACTGCTCTGTGTTCTGTTAATTCATCTCACAGAGTTACATCTTTTCCTTCAAGAAGCCTTTCGCTAAGGCTGTTCTTGTGGAATTGGAAAAGGGGTATTTAAAAGCCCATAGAGGGCTATGGTGAAAAAGGAAATATCTTCCGTTCAAAACTGGAAAGAAGCTTTCTGAGAAACTGCTCTGTGTTCTGTTAATTCATCTCACAGAGTTACATCTTTCCCTTCAAGAAGCCTTTCGCTAAGGCTGTTCTTGTGGAATTGGCAAAGGGATATTTGAAAGCCCATAGAGGGCTATGGTGAAAAAAGGAAATATCTTCCGTTCAAAACTGGAAAGAAGCTTTCTGAGAAACTGCTCTGTGTTCTGTTAATTCATCTCACAGAGTTACATCTTTCCCTTCAATAAGCCTTTCGTAAGGCTGTTCTTGTGGAATCGGCAAAGGGATATTTGGAAGCCCATAGAGGGCTATGGTGAAAAAGGAAATATCTTCCGTTCAAAACAGGAAAGAAGCTTTCTGAGAAACTGCTCTGTGTTCTGTTAATTCATCTCACAGAGTTACATCTTTCCCTTCAAGAAGCCTTTCGCTAAGGCTGTTCTTGTGGAATTGGCAAAGTGATATTTGGAAGCCCATAGAGGGCTATGGTGAAAAAGGAAATATCTACCGTTCAAAACTGGAAAGAAGCTTTCTGAAAAACTGCTCTGTGTTCTGTTAATTCATCTCACAGAGTTACATCTTTCCCTTCAAGAAGCCTTTCGCTAAGGCTGTTCTTGTGGAATTGGCAAAGGGATATTTGGAAGCCCATAGAGCGCTATGGTGAAAAAGGAAATATATTCGGTTCAAAACTGGAAAGAAGCTTTCTGAGAAACTGCTCTGTGTTCTGTTAATTCATCTCATGGAGTTACATCTTTCCCTTCAAGAAGCCTTTCGCTAAGGCTGTTCTTGTGGAATTGGCAAAGGGATATTTGAACGCCCATTGAGGGCTATGGTGAAAAAGGAAATATCTTCCGTTCAAAACTCGAAAGAAGCTGTCTGAGAAACTGCTCTGTGTTCTGTTAATTCATCTCACAGAGTTACATCTTTCCCTTCAAGAAGCCTTACGCTAAGGCGGTTCTTGTGGAATTTGCAAAGGCATATTTGGAAGCCCATAGAGGGCTATGGTGAAAAAGGAAATATCTTACGCTCAAAACTGGAAAGAAGCTTTCTGAGAAACTGCTCTGTGTTCTGTTAATTCATCTCACAGAGTTACATCTTTCCCTTCAAGAAGCCTTTCGCTAAGGCTGTTCTTGTGGAATTGGCAAAGTCATATTTGGAAGCCCATAGAGGGCTATGGGGAAAAAGGAAATATCTTCCGTTCAAAACTGGAAAGAAGCTTTCTGAGAAACTGCTCTGTGTTCTGTTAATTCATCTCACAGAGTTACATCTTTCCCTTCAAGAAGCCTTTCGCTAAGGCTGTTCTTGTGGAATTGGCAAAGGGATATTTGGAAGCCCATAGAGGGCTATGGTGAAAAAGGAAATATCTTCCGTTCAAAACTGGAAAGAAGCTTTCTGAGAAACTGCTCTGTGTTCTGTTAATTCATCTCACATAGTTACATCTTTCCCTTCAAGAAGTCTTTCGCTAAGGCTGTTCTTATGGAATTGGAAAAGGGATATTTAGAAGCCCATAGAGGGCTATGGTGAAAAAGGAAATATCTTCCGTTCAAAACTGGAAAGTAGCTTTCTGAGAAACTGCTCTGTGTTCTTTTAATTCATCTCACAGAGTTACATCTTTCCCTTCAAGAAGCCTTTCGCTATGGCTGTTCTTGTGGAATTGGCAAAGGGATATTTGGAAGCCCATAGAAGGCTATGGTGAAAAAGGAAATATCTTCCGTTCAAAACTGGAAAGAAGCTTTCTGAGAAACTGCTCTGTGTTCTGTTAATTCATCTCACAGAGTTACATCTTTCCCTTCAAGAAGCCTTTCGCTAAGGCTGTTCTTGTGGAATTGGTAAAGAGATACTTGGAAGCCTTTAGAGGGCTATGTTGAAAAAGGAAATATCTTTCGTTGAAAACTGGAAACAATCCTTCTGAGAAACTGCTCTGTGTTCTGTTAATTCATCTCACAGAGTTACATCTTTCCCTTCAAGAAGCCTTTCGTAAGGCTGTTCTTGTGGAATTGGCAAAGGGATATTTGGAAGCCCATTGAGGGCTATGGTGAAAAAGGAAATATCTTCCGTTCAAAACTGGAAAGAAGCTTTCTGAGAAACTGCTCTGTGTTCTGTTAATTCATCTCACAGAGTTACATCTTTCCCTTCAAGAAGCCTTTCGCTAAGGCTGTTCTTGTGGAATTGGCAAAGGGATATTTGGAAGCCCATAGAGTGCTATGGTGAAAAAGGAAATATCTTCCGTTCAAAACTTGAAAGAAGCTTTCTGAGAAACTGCTCTGTGTTCTGTTAATTCATCTCACAGAGTTACATCTTTCCCTTTAAGAAGTCTTTCGCTAAGGCTGTTCTTGTGGAATTGGCAAAGGGATATTTGGAAGCCCATAGAAGGCTATGGTGAAAAAGGAAATATCTTCCGTTTAAAACTGGAAAGAAGCTTTCTGAGATACTGCTCTGTGTTCTGTTAATTCATCTCATGGAGTTACATCTTTCCCTTCAAGAAGCCTTTCGCTAAGGCTGTTCTTGTGGAATTGGCAAAGGGATATTTGAAAGCCCATTGAGGGCTATGGTGAAAAAGGAATTATCTTCCGTTCAAAACTGGAAAGAAGCTGTCTGAGAAACTGCTCTGTGTTCTGTTAATTCATCTCACAGAGTTACATCTTTCCCTTCAAGAAACCTTTCGTAAGGCTGTTCTTGTGGAATTGGCAAAGGGATATTTGGAAGCCCATAGAGGGCTATGGTGAAAAAGGAAATATCTTCCGTTCAAAACTGGAAAGAAGCTTTCTGAGAAACTGCTCTGTGTTCTGTTAATTCATCTCACAGAGTTACATCTTTCCCTTGAAGAAGCCTTTCGCTAAGGCTGTTCTTGTGGAATTGGCAAAGTCATATTTGGAAGCTCATAGAGGGGTATGGTGAAAAAGGAAATATCTTCCGTTCAAAACTGGAAAGAAGCTTTCTGAGAAACTGCTCTGTGTTCTGTTAATTCATCTCACAGAGTTACATCTTTCCCTTCAAGAAGCCTTTCGCTAAGGCTGTTCTTGTGGAATTGGTAAAGGGATATTTGGAAGCCCATAGAGGTCTATGGTGAAAAAGGAAATATCTTCCGTTCAAAACTGGAAAGAAGCTTTCTGAGAAACTGCTCTGTGTTCTGTAAATTCATCTCACATAGGTACATCTTTCCCTTCAAGAAGCCTTTCGCTAAGGCTGTTTTTGGGAATTGGCAAAGTGATATTTGGAAGCCCATAGAGGGCTATGGTGAAAAAGGAAATATCTACCGTTCAAAACTGGAAAGAAGCTTTCTGAAAAACTGCTCTGTGTTCTGTTAATTCATCTCACAGAGTTACATCTTTCCCTTCAAGAAGCCTTTCGCTACGGCTGTTCTTGTGGAATTGGCAAAGGGATATTTCGAACCCCTAGAGGGCTATGGTGAAAAAGGAAATATCTTCAGTTCAAAACTGGAAAGAAGCTTTCTGAGAAACTGCTCTGTGTTCTGTTAATTGATCTCACAGAGTTACATCTTTCCCTTCAAGAAGCCTTTCGCTAAGGCTGTTCTTGTGGAATTGGTAAAGGGATATTTGGAAGCCCATAGAGGGCTATGTTGAAAAAGGAAATATCTTCCGTTGAAAACTGGAAACAATCCTTTTGAGAAACTGCTCTGTGTTCTGTTAATACATCTCACAGAGTTACATCTTTCCCTTCAAGAAGCCTTTCGCTAAGGCTGTTCTTGTGGAATTGGCAAAGGGATATTTGGAAGCCCATAGAGTGCTATGGTGAAAAAGGAAATATCTTCCTTTCAAAACTGGAAGGAAGCTTTCTGAGAAACTGCTCTGTGTTCTGTTAATTCATCTCACAGAGTTACATCTTTCCCTTCAAGAAGCCTTTCGCTAAGGCTGTTCTTGTGGAATTGGCAAAGGGATATTTCGAAGCCCATAGAGCGCTATGGTGAAAAAGGAAATATATTCGGTTCAAAACTGGAAAGAAGCTTTCTGAGAAACTGCTCTGTGTTCTCTTAATTCATCTCATGGAGTTACATCTTTCCCTTTAAGAAGCCTTTCGCTAAGGCTGTTCTTGTGGAATTGGCAAAGGGATATTTGAAAGCCCATTGAGGGCTATGGTGAAAAAGGAAATATCTTCCGTTCAAAACTGGAAAGAAGCTGTCTGAGAAACTGCTCTGTGTTCTGTTAATTCATCTCACAGAGTTACATCTTTCCCTTCAAGAAGCCTTTCGTAAGGCTGTTCTTGTGGAATTGGCAAAGGGATATTTGGAAGCCCATAGAGGGCTATGGTGAAAAAGGAAATATCTTCCGTTCAAAACTGGAAAGAAGCTTTCTGAGAAACTGCTCTGTGTTCTGTTAATTCGTCTCACAGAGTTACATCTTTCCCTTCAAGAAGCCTTTCGCTAAGGCTGTTCTTGTGCAATTGGCAAAGTCATATTTGGAATCCCATAGAGGGTTATGGTGAAAAAGGAAATATCTTCCGTTCAAAACTGGAAAGAAGCTTTCTGAGAAACTGCTCTGTGTTCTGTTAATTCATCTCACAGAGTTACATCTTTACCTTCAAGAAGCCTTACGCTAAGGCTGTTCTTGTGGAACTGGCAAAGGGATATTTGGAAGCCCATAGAGGGCTATGGTGAAAAAGGAAATATCTTCCGCTCAAAACTGGAAAGAAGCTTTCTGAGAAACTGCTCTGTGTTCTGTTAATTCATCTCACAGAGTTACATCTTTCCCTTCAAGAAGCCTTTCGCTAAGGCTGTTCTTGTGGAATTGGCAAAGTCATATTTGGAAGCCCATAGAGGGCTATGGGGAAAAAGGAAATATCTTCCGTTCAAAACTGGAAAGAAGCTTTCTGAGAAACTGCTCTGTGTTCTGTTAATTCATGTCACAGAGTTACATCTTTCCCTTCAAGAAGCCTTTCGCTAAGGCTGTTCTTGTGGAATTGGCAAAGGGATATTTGGAAGCCCATAGAGGGCTATGGTGAAAAAGGAAATATCTTCCGTTCAAAACTGGAAAGAAGCTTTCTGAGAAACTGCTCTGTGTTCTGTTAATTCATCTCACATAGTTACATCTTTCCCTTCAAGAAGTCTTTCGCTAAGGCTGTTCTTATGGAATCGGAAAAGGGATATTTAGAAGCCCATAGAGGGTTATGGTGAAAAAGGAAATATCTTCCGTTCAAAACTGGAAAGTAGCTTTCTAAGAAACTGCTCTGTGTTCTGTTAATTCATCTCACAGAGTTACATCTTTCCCTTCAAGAAGCCTTTCGCTAAGGCTGTTCTTGTGGAATTGGCAAAGGGATATTTGGAAGCCCATAGAAGGCTATGGTGAAAAAGGAAATATCTTTCGTTGAAAACTGGAAACAATCCTTCTGAGAAACTGCTCTGTGTTCTGTTAATTCATCTCACAGAGTTACATCTTTCCCTTCAAGAAGCCTTTCGTAAGGCTGTTCTTGTGGAATTGGCAAAGGGATATTTGGAAGCCCATTGAGGGCTAGGGTGAAAAAGGAAATATCTTCCGTTCAAAACTGGAAAGAAGCTTTCTGAGAAACTGCTCTGTGTTCTGTTAATTCATCTCACAGAGTTACATCTTTCCCTTCAAGAAGCCTTTCGCTAAGGCTGTTCTTGTGGAATTGGCAAAGGGATATTTCGAAGCCCATAGAGGGCTATGGTGAAAAAGGAAATATCTTCCGTTCAAAACTGGAAAGAAGCTTTCTGAGAAACTGCTCTGTGTTCTGTTAATTCATCTCACAGAGTTACATCTTTCCCTTCAAGAAGCCTTTCGCTAAGGCTGTTCTTGTGGAATTGGCAAAGGGATATTTGGAAGCCCATAGAAGGCTATGGTGAAAAAGGAAATATCTTCCGTTCAAAACTGGAAAGAAGCTTTCTGAGAAACTGCTCTGTGTTCTGTTAATTCATCTCACAGAGTTACATCTTTCCCTTCAATAAGCCTTTCGCTAAGGCTGTTCTTGTGGAATTGGTAAAGAGATACTTGGAAGCCCATAGAGGGCTATGTTGAAAAAGGAAATATCTTTCGTTGAAAACTGGAAAAAATCCTTCTGAGGAACTGCTCTGTGTTCTGTTAATTCATCTCACAGAGTTACATCTTTCCCTTCAAGAAGCCTTTCGTAAGGCTGTTCTTGTGGAATTGGCAAAGGGATATTTGGAAGCCCATTGAGGGCTATGGTGAAAAAAGAAATATCTTCCGTTCAAAACTGGAAAGAAGCTTTCTGAGAAACTGCTCTGTGTTCCGTTAATTCATCTCACAGAGTTACATCTTTCCCTTCAAGAAGCCTTTCGCTAAGGCTGTTCTTGTGGAATTGGCAAAGGGATATTTCGAAGCCCATAGAGCGCTATGGTGAAAAAGGAAATATATTCGGTTCAAAACTGGAAAGAAGCTTTCTGAGAAACTGCTCTGTGTTCTCTTAATTCATCTCATGGAGTTACATCTTTCCCTTTAAGAAGCCTTTCGCTAAGGCTGTTCTTGTGGAATTGGCAAAGGGATATTTGAAAGCCCATTGAGGGCTATGGTGAAAAAGGAAATATCTTCCGTTCAAAACTGGAAAGAAGCTGTCTGAGAAACTGCTCTGTGTTCTGTTAATTCATCTCACAGAGTTACATCTTTCCCTTCAAGAAGCCTTTCGTAAGGCTGTTCTTGTGGAATTGGCAAAGGGATATTTGGAAGCCCATAGAGGGGTATGGTGAAAAAGGAAATATCTTCCGTTCAAAACTGGAAAGAAGCTTTCTGAGAAACTGCTCTGTGTTCTGTTAATTCATCTCACAGAGTTACATCTTTCCCTTCAAGAAGCCTTTCGCTAAGGCTGTTCTTGTGGAATTGGCAAAGTCATATTTGGAATCCCATAGAGGGTTATGGTGAAAAAGGAAATATCTTCCGTTCAAAACTGGAAAGAAGCTTTCTGAGAAACTGCTCTGTGTTCTGTTAATTCATCTCACAGAGTTACATCTTTACCTTCAAGAAGCCTTACGCTAAGGCTGTTCTTGTGGAACTGGCAAAGGGATATTTGGAAGCCCATAGAGGGCTATGGTGAAAAAGGAAATATCTTCCGCTCAAAACTGGAAAGAAGCTTTCTGAGAAACTGCTCTGTGTTCTGTTAATTCATCTCACAGAGTTACATCTTTCCCTTCAAGAAGCCTTTCGCTAAGGCTGTTCTTGTGGAATTGGCAAAGTCATATTTGGAAGCCCATAGAGGGCTATGGGGAAAAAGGAAATATCTTCCGTTCAAAACTGGAAAGAAGCTTTCTGAGAAACTGCTCTGTGTTCTGTTAATTCATCTCACAGAGTTACATCTTTCCCTTCAAGAAGCCTTTCGCTAAGGCTGTTCTTGTGGAATTGGCAAAGGGATATTTGGAAGCCCATAGAGGGCTATGGTGAAAAAGGAAATATCTTCCGTTCAAAACTGGAAAGAAGCTTTCTGAGAAACTGCTCTGTGTTCTGTTAATTCATCTCACATAGTTACATCTTTCCCTTCAAGAAGTCTTTCGCTAAGGCTGTTCTTATGAAATCGGAAAAGGGATATTTAGAAGCCCATAGAGGGTTATGGTGAAAAAGGAAATATCTTCCGTTCAAAACTGGAAAGTAGCTTTCTAAGAAACTGCTCTGTGTTCTGTTAATTCATCTCACAGAGTTACATCTTTCCCTTCAAGAAGCCTTTCGCTAAGGCTGTTCTTGTGGAATTGGCAAAGGGATATTTGGAAGCCCATAGAAGGCTATGGTGAAAAAGGAAATATCTTTCGTTGAAAACTGGAAACAATCCTTCTGAGAAACTGCTCTGTGTTCTGTTAATTCATCTCACAGAGTTACATCTTTCCCTTCAAGAAGCCTTTCGTAAGGCTGTTCTTGTGGAATTGGCAAAGGGATATTTGGAAGCCCATTGAGGGCTAGGGTGAAAAAGGAAATATCTTCCGTTCAAAACTGGAAAGAAGCTTTCTGAGAAACTGCTCTGTGTTCTGTTAATTCATCTCACAGAGTTACATCTTTCCCTTCAAGAAGCCTTTCGCTAAGGCTGTTCTTGTGGAATTGGCAAAGGGATATTTCGAAGCCCATAGAGGGCTATGGTGAAAAAGGAAATATCTTCCGTTCAAAACTGGAAAGAAGCTTTCTGAGAAACTGCTCTGTGTTCTGTTAATTCATCTCACAGAGTTACATCTTTCCCTTCAAGAAGCCTTTCGCTAAGGCTGTTCTTGTGGAATTGGCAAAGGGATATTTGGAAGCCCATAGAAGGCTATGGTGAAAAAGGAAATATCTTCCGTTCAAAACTGGAAAGAAGCTTTCTGAGAAACTGCTCTGTGTTCTGTTAATTCATCTCACAGAGTTACATCTTTCCCTTCAAGAAGCCTTTCGCTAAGGCTGTTCTTGTGGAATTGGTAAAGAGATACTTGGAAGCCCATAGAGGGCTATGTTGAAAAAGGAAATATCTTTCGTTGAAAACTGGAAACAATCCTTCTGAGGAACTGCTCTGTGTTCTGTTAATTCATCTCACAGAGTTACATCTTTCCCTTCAAGAAGCCTTTCGTAAGGCTGTTCTTGTGGAATTGGCAAAGGGATATTTGGAAGCCCATTGAGGGCTATGGTGAAAAAAGAAATATCTTCCGTTCAAAACTGGAAAGAAGCTTTCTGAGAAACTGCTCTGTGTTCCGTTAATTCATCTCACAGAGTTACATCTTTCCCTTCAAGAAGCCTTTCGCTAAGGCTGTTCTTGTGGAATTGGAAAAGGGGTATTTAGAAGCCCATAGAGGGCTATGGTGAAAAAGGAAATATCTTCCGTTCAAAACTGGAAAGAAGCTTTCTGAGAAACTGCTCTGTGTTCTGTTAATTCATCTCACAGAGTTACATCTTTCCCTTCAAGAAGCCTTCCGCTAACGCTGTTCTTGTGGAATTGGCAAAGTGATATTTGGAACCCCTAGAGGGCTATGGTGAAAAAGGAAATATCTACCGTTCAAAACTGGAAAGAAGCTTTCTGAAAAACTGCTCTGTGTTCTGTTAATTCATCTCACAGAGTTACATCTTTCCCTTCAAGAAGCCTTTCGCTAAGTCTGTTCTTGTGGAACTGGCAAAGTGATATTTGGAAGCCCATAGAGGGCTATGGTGAAAAAGGAAATATCTTCCGTTGAAAACTGGAAAGAAGCTTTCTGAGAAACTGCTCTGTGTTCTGTTAATTCATCTCACAGAGTTACATCTTTTCCTTCAAGAAGCCTTTCGCTAAGGCTGTTCTTGTGGAATTGGAAAAGGGGTATTTAAAAGCCCATAGAGGGCTATGGTGAAAAAGGAAATATCTTCCGTTCAAAACTGGAAAGAAGCTTTCTGAGAAACTGCTCTGTGTTCTGTTAATTCATCTCACAGAGTTACATCTTTCCCTTCAAGAAGCCTTTCGCTAAGGCTGTTCTTGTGGAATTGGCAAAGGGATATTTGGAAGCCCATAGAGGGCTATGGTGAAAAAGGAAATATCTTCCGTTCAAAACTGGAAAGAAGCTTTCTGAGAAACTGCTCTGTGTTCTGTTAATTCATCTCACAGAGTTACATCTTTCCCTTCAAGAAGCCTTTCGCTAAGGCTGTTCTTGTGGAATTGGCAAAGGGATATTTGGAAGCCCATAGAGGGCTATGGTGAAAAAGGAAATATCTTCCGTTCAAAACTGGAAAGAAGCTTTCTGAGAAACTGCTCTGTGTTCTGTTAATTCATCTCACGGAGTTACATCTTTCCCTTCAAGAAGCCTTTCGCTAAGGCTGTTCTTGTGGAATTGGCAAAGGGATATTTGAAAGCCCATAGAGGGCTATGGTGAAAAAAGGAAATATCTTCCGTTCAAAACTGGAAAGAAGCTTTCTGAGAAACTGCTCTGTGTTCTGTTAATTCATCTCACAGAGTTACATCTTTCCCTTCAATAAGCCTTTCGTAAGGCTGTTCTTGTGGAATCGGCAAAGGGATATTTGGAAGCCCATAGAGGGCTATGGTGAAAAAGGAAATATCTTCCGTTCAAAACAGGAAAGAAGCTTTCTGAGAAACTGCTCTGTGTTCTGTTAATTCATCTCACAGAGTTACATCTTTCCCTTCAAGAAGCCTTTCGCTAAGGCTGTTCTTGTGGAATTGGCAAAGTGATATTTGGAAGCCCATAGAGGGCTATGGTGAAAAAGGAAATATCTACCGTTCAAAACTGGAAAGAAGCTTTCTGAAAAACTGCTCTGTGTTCTGTTAATTCATCTCACAGAGTTACATCTTTCCCTTCAAGAAGCCTTTCGCTAAGGCTGTTCTTGTGGAATTGGCAAAGGGATATTTGGAAGCCCATAGAGCGCTATGGTGAAAAAGGAAATATATTCGGTTCAAAACTGGAAAGAAGCTTTCTGAGAAACTGCTCTGTGTTCTGTTAATTCATCTCATGGAGTTACATCTTTCCCTTCAAGAAGCCTTTCGCTAAGGCTGTTCTTGTGGAATTGGCAAAGGGATATTTGAACGCCCATTGAGGGCTATGGTGAAAAAGGAAATATCTTCCGTTCAAAACTCGAAAGAAGCTGTCTGAGAAACTGCTCTGTGTTCTGTTAATTCATCTCACAGAGTTACATCTTTCCCTTCAAGAAGCCTTACGCTAAGGCGGTTCTTGTGGAATTGGCAAAGGCATATTTGGAAGCCCATAGAGGGCTATGGTGAAAAAGGAAATATCTTACGCTCAAAACTGGAAAGAAGCTTTCTGAGAAACTGCTCTGTGTTCTGTTAATTCATCTCACAGAGTTACATCTTTCCCTTCAAGAAGCCTTTCGCTAAGGCTGTTCTTGTGGAATTGGCAAAGTCATATTTGGAAGCCCATAGAGGGCTATGGGGAAAAAGGAAATATCTTCCGTTCAAAACTGGAAAGAAGCTTTCTGAGAAACTGCTCTGTGTTCTGTTAATTCATCTCACAGAGTTACATCTTTCCCTTCAAGAAGCCTTTCGCTAAGGCTGTTCTTGTGGAATTGGCAAAGGGATATTTGGAAGCCCATAGAGGGCTATGGTGAAAAAGGAAATATCTTCCGTTCAAAACTGGAAAGAAGCTTTCTGAGAAACTGCTCTGTGTTCTGTTAATTCATCTCACATAGTTACATCTTTCCCTTCAAGAAGTCTTTCGCTAAGGCTGTTCTTATGGAATTGGAAAAGGGATATTTAGAAGCCCATAGAGGGCTATGGTGAAAAAGGAAATATCTTCCGTTCAAAACTGGAAAGTAGCTTTCTGAGAAACTGCTCTGTGTTCTTTTAATTCATCTCACAGAGTTACATCTTTCCCTTCAAGAAGCCTTTCGCTATGGCTGTTCTTGTGGAATTGGCAAAGGGATATTTGGAAGCCCATAGAAGGCTATGGTGAAAAAGGAAATATCTTCCGTTCAAAACTGGAAAGAAGCTTTCTGAGAAACTGCTCTGTGTTCTGTTAATTCATCTCACAGAGTTACATCTTTCCCTTCAAGAAGCCTTTCGCTAAGGCTGTTCTTGTGGAATTGGTAAAGAGATACTTGGAAGCCTTTAGAGGGCTATGTTGAAAAAGGAAATATCTTTCGTTGAAAACTGGAAACAATCCTTCTGAGAAACTGCTCTGTGTTCTGTTAATTCATCTCACAGAGTTACATCTTTCCCTTCAAGAAGCCTTTCGTAAGGCTGTTCTTGTGGAATTGGCAAAGGGATATTTGGAAGCCCATTGAGGGCTATGGTGAAAAAGGAAATATCTTCCGTTCAAAACTGGAAAGAAGCTTTCTGAGAAACTGCTCTGTGTTCTGTTAATTCATCTCACAGAGTTACATCTTTCCCTTCAAGAAGTCTTTCGCTAAGGCTGTTCTTGTGGAATTGGTAAAGAGATACTTGGAAGCCCATAGAGGGCTATGTTGAAAAAGGAAATATCTTTCGTTGAAAACCGGAAACAATCCTTCTGAGAAACTGCTCTGTGTTCTGTTAATTCATCTCACAGAGTTACATCTTTCCCTTCAGGAAGCCTTTCGCTAAGGCTGTTCTTGTGGAACTGGCAAAGGGATATTTGGAAGTCCATAGAGGGCTATGGTGAAAAAGGAAATATCTTCCGTTCAAAACTTGAAAGAAGCTTTCTGAGAAACTGCTCTGTGTTCTGTTAATTCATCTCACAGAGTTACATCTTTCCCTTCAAGAAGTCTTTCGCTAAGGCTGTTCTTGTGGAATTGGCAAAGGGATATTTGGAAGCCCTTAGAGGGCTATGGTGAAAAAGGAAATATCTTCCGTTTAAAACTGGAAAGAAGCTTTCTGAGAAACTGCTCTGTGTTCTGTTAATTCATCTCACAGAGTTACATCTTTCCCTTCAAGAAGCCTTTCGCTAAGGCTGTTCTTGTGGAATTGGCAAAGGGATATTTGGAAGCCCATACAGGGCTATGGTGAAAAAGGAAATATCTTCCGTTCAAAACTGGAAAGAAGCTTTCTGAAGAACAGCTCTGTGTTCTGTTAATTCATCTCACAGAGTTACATCTTTCCCTTCAAGAAGCCTTTCGCTAAGGCTGTTCTTGTGGAATTGGAAAAGGGATATTTAGAAGCCCTTAGAGGGCTATGGTGAAAAAGGAAATATCTTCCGTTCAAAAATGGAAAGAAGCTTTCTGAGAAACTGCTCTGTGTTCTGTTAATTCATCTCACAGAGTTACATCTTTCCCTTCAAGAAGCCTTTCGCTAAGGCTGTTCTTGTGGAATTGGCAAAGGGATATTTGGAAGCCCATAGAGGGCTATGGTGAAAAAGGAAATATCTTCCGTTCAAAACTGGAAAGAAGCTTTCTGAGAAACTTCTCTGTGTTCTGTTAATTCATCTCACAGAGTTACATCTTTCCCTTCAAGAAGCCTTTCGCTAAGGCTGTTCTTGTGGAATTGGAAAAGGGGTATTTAGAAGCCCATAGAGGGCTATGGTGAAAAATGAAATATCTTCCGTTCCAAACTGGAAAGAAGCTTTCTGAGAAACTGCTCTGTGTTCTGTTAATTCATCTCACAGAGTTACATCTTTCCCTTCAAGAAGCCTTTCGCTAAGGCTGTTCTTGTGGAATTGGCAAAGGGATATTTCGAAGCCCATAGAGGGCTATGGTGAAAAAGGAAATATCTTCCGTTCAAAACTGGAAAGAAGCTTTCTGAGAAACTGCTCTGTGTTCTGTTAATTCATCTCACAGAGTTACATCTTTCCCTTCAAGAAGCCTTTCGCTAAGGCTGTTCTTGTGGAATTGGCAAAGGGATATTTCGAAGCCCATAGAGGGCTATGTTGAAAAAGGAAATATCTTCCGTTGAAAACTGGAAACAATCCTTCTGAGAAACTGCTCTGTGTTCTTTTAATTCATCTCACAGAGTTACATCTTTCCTTTCAAGAAGCCTTTCGCTAAGGCTGTTCTTGTGGAATTAGCAAAGGGATATTTGGAAGCACATAGAGGGCTATGGTGAAAAAGGAAATATCTTCCGTTCAAAAATGGAAAGAAGCTTTCTGAGAAACTGCTCTCTGTTCTGTTAATTCATCTCACAGAGTTACATCTTTCCCTTCAAGAAGCCTTTCGCTAAGGCTGTTCTTGTGGAATTGGCAAAGGGATATTTGGAAGCCCATAGAGGGCTATGGTGAAAAAGGAATTATCTTCCGTTCAAAACTGGAAAGAAGCTTTCCGAGAAACTGCTCTGTGTTCTGTTAATTCATCTCACAGAGTTACATCTTTCCCTTCAAGAAGCCTTTCGCTAAGGCTGTTCTTGTGGAATTGGAAAAGGGGTATTTAGAAGCCCATAGAGGGCTATGGTGAAAAATGAAATATCTTCCGTTCAAAACTGGAAAGAAGCTTTCTGAGAAACTGCTCTGTGTTCTGTTAATTCATCTCACAGAGTTACATCTTTCCCTTCAAGAAGCCTTTCGCGAAGGCTGTTCTTGTGGAATTGGCAAAGGGATATTTCGAAGCCCATAGAGGGCTATGGTGAAAAAGGAAATATCTTCCGTTCAAAACTGGAAAGAAGCTTTCTGAGAAACTGCTCTGTGTTCTGTTAATTCATCTCACAGAGTTACATCTTTCCCTTCAAGAAGCCTTTCGCTAAGGCTGTTCTTGTGGAATTGGCAAAGAGATACATGGAAGCCCATAGAGGGCTATGTTGAAAAAGGAAATATCTTCCGTTGAAAACTGGAAACAATCCTTCTGAGAAACTGCTCTGTGTTCTGTTAATTCATCTCACAGAGTTACATCTTTCCTTTCAAGAAGCCTTTCGGTAAGGCTGTTCTTGTGGAATTAGCAAAGGGATATTTGGAAGCACATAGAGGGCTATGGTGAAAAAGGAAATATCTTCCGTTGAAAACTGGAAAGAAGCTTTCTGAGAAACTGCTCTGTGTTCTGTTAATTCATCTCACGGAGTTACATCTTTCCCTTCAAGAAGCCTTTCGCTAAGGCTGTTCTTGTGGAATTGGCAAAGGGATATTTGAAAGCCCATAGAGGGCTATGGTGAAAAAGGAAATATCTTCCGTTCAAAACTGGAAAGAAGCTTTCTGAGAAACTGCTCTGTGTTCTGTTAATTCATCTCACAGAGTTACATCTTTCCCTTCAAGAAGCCTTTCGTAAGGCTGTTCTTGTGGAATTGGCAAAGGGATATTTGGAAGCCCATAGAGGGCTATGGTGAAAAAGGAAATATCTTCCGTTCAAAACTGGAAAGAAGCTTTCTGAGAAACTGCTCTGTCTCTGTTAATTCATCTCACAGAGTTACATCTTTCCCTTCAAGAAGCCTTTCGCTAAGGCTGTTCTTGTGCAATGGGCAAAGGGATATTTGGAAGCCCATAGAGGGCTATGGTTAAAAAGGAAATATCTTCCGTTCAAAACTGGAAAGAAGCTTTCTGAGAAACTGCTCTGTGTTCTGTAAATTCATCTCACATATTTACATCTTTCCCTTCAAGAAGCCTTTCGCTAAGGCTGTTTTTGGGAATTGGCAAAGTGATATTTGGAACCCCTTAGAGGGCTATGGTGAAAAAGGAAATATCTACCGTTCAAAACTGGAAAGAAGCTTTCTGAAAAACTGCTCTGTGTTCTGTTAATTCATCTCACAGAGTTACATCTTTCCCTTCAAGAAGCCTTTCGCTAAGGCTGTTCTTGTGGAATTGGCAAAGGGATATTTCGAACCCCTAGAGGGCTATGGTGAAAAAGGAAATATCTTCCGTTCAAAACTGGAAAGAAGCTTTCTGAGAAACTGCTCTGTGTTCTGTTAATTCATCTCACAGAGTTACATCTTTCCCTTCAAGAAGCCTTTCGCTAAGGCTGTTCTTGTGGAATTGGTAAAGGGATATTTGGAAGCCCATAGAGGGCTATGTTGAAAAAGGAAATATCTTCCGTTGAAAACTGGAAACAATCCTTTTGAGAAACTGCTCTGTGTTCTGTTAATTCATCTCACAGAGTTACATCTTTCCCTTCAAGAAGCCTTTCGCTAAGGCTGTTCTTGTGGAATTGGCAAAGGGATATTTGGAAGCCCATAGAGTGCTATGGTGAAAAAGGAAATATCTTCCGTTCAAAACTTGAAAGAAGCTTTCTGAGAAACTGCTCTGTGTTCTGTTAATTCATCTCACAGAGTTACATCTTTCCCTTTAAGAAGTCTTTCGCTAAGGCTGTTCTTGTGGAATTGGCAAAGGGATATTTGGAAGCCCATAGAAGGCTATGGTGAAAAAGGAAATATCTTCCGTTTAAAACTGGAAAGAAGCTTTCTGAGATACTGCTCTGTGTTCTGTTAATTCATCTCATGGAGTTACATCTTTCCCTTCAAGAAGCCTTTCGCTAAGGCTGTTCTTGTGGAATTGGCAAAGGGATATTTGAAAGCCCATTGAGGGCTATGGTGAAAAAGGAATTATCTTCCGTTCAAAACTGGAAAGAAGCTGTCTGAGAAACTGCTCTGTGTTCTGTTAATTCATCTCACAGAGTTACATCTTTCCCTTCAAGAAGCCTTTCGTAAGGCTGTTCTTGTGGAATTGGCAAAGGGATATTTGGAAGCCCATAGAGGGCTATGGTGAAAAAGGAAATATCTTCCGTTCAAAACTGGAAAGAAGCTTTCTGAGAAACTGCTCTGTGTTCTGTTAATTCATCTCACAGAGTTACATCTTTCCCTTGAAGAAGCCTTTCGCTAAGGCTGTTCTTGTGGAATTGGCAAAGTCATATTTGGAAGCTCATAGAGGGGTATGGTGAAAAAGGAAATATCTTCCGTTCAAAACTGGAAAGAAGCTTTCTGAGAAACTGCTCTGTGTTCTGTTAATTCATCTCACAGAGTTACATCTTTCCCTTCAAGAAGCCTTTCGCTAAGGCTGTTCTTGTGGAATTGGTAAAGGGATATTTGGAAGCCCATAGAGGTCTATGGTGAAAAAGGAAATATCTTCCGTTCAAAACTGGAAAGAAGCTTTCTGAGAAACTGCTCTGTGTTCTGTAAATTCATCTCACATAGGTACATCTTTCCCTTCAAGAAGCCTTTCGCTAAGGCTGTTTTTGGGAATTGGCAAAGTGATATTTGGAAGCCCATAGAGGGCTATGGTGAAAAAGGAAATATCTACCGTTCAAAACTGGAAAGAAGCTTTCTGAAAAACTGCTCTGTGTTCTGTTAATTCATCTCACAGAGTTACATCTTTCCCTTCAAGAAGCCTTTCGCTAAGGCTGTTCTTGTGGAATTGGCAAAGGGATATTTCGAACCCCTAGAGGGCTATGGTGAAAAAGGAAATATCTTCAGTTCAAAACTGGAAAGAAGCTTTCTGAGAAACTGCTCTGTGTTCTGTTAATTGATCTCACAGAGTTACATCTTTCCCTTCAAGAAGCCTTTCGCTAAGGCTGTTCTTGTGGAATTGGTAAAGGGATATTTGGAAGCCCATAGAGGGCTATGTTGAAAAAGGAAATATCTTCCGTTGAAAACTGGAAACAATCCTTTTGAGAAACTGCTCTGTGTTCTGTTAATACATCTCACAGAGTTACATCTTTCCCTTCAAGAAGCCTTTCGCTAAGGCTGTTCTTGTGGAATTGGCAAAGGGATATTTGGAAGCCCATAGAGTGCTATGGTGAAAAAGGAAATATCTTCCTTTCAAAACTGGAAGGAAGCTTTCTGAGAAACTGCTCTGTGTTCTGTTAATTCATCTCACAGAGTTACATCTTTCCCTTCAAGAAATCTTTCGCTAAGGCTGTTCTTGTGGAATTGGCAAAGGGATATTTGGAAGCCCATAGAGGGCTATGGTGAAAAAGGAAATATCTTCCGTTTAAAACTGGAAAGAAGCTTTCTGAGAAACTGCTCTGTGTTCTGTTAATTCATCTCACAGAGTTACATCTTTCCCTTCAAGAAGCCTTTCGCTAAGGCTGTTCTTGTGGAATTGGCAAAGGGATATTTCGAAGCCCATAGAGCGCTATGGTGAAAAAGGAAATATATTCGGTTCAAAACTGGAAAGAAGCTTTCTGAGAAACTGCTCTGTGTTCTCTTAATTCATCTCATGGAGTTACATCTTTCCCTTTAAGAAGCCTTTCGCTAAGGCTGTTCTTGTGGAATTGGCAAAGGGATATTTGAAAGCCCATTGAGGGCTATGGTGAAAAAGGAAATATCTTCCGTTCAAAACTGGAAAGAAGCTGTCTGAGAAACTGCTCTGTGTTCTGTTAATTCATCTCACAGAGTTACATCTTTCCCTTCAAGAAGCCTTTCGTAAGGCTGTTCTTGTGGAATTGGCAAAGGGATATTTGGAAGCCCATAGAGGGCTATGGTGAAAAAGGAAATATCTTCCGTTCAAAACTGGAAAGAAGCTTTCTGAGAAACTGCTCTGTGTTCTGTTAATTCGTCTCACAGAGTTACATCTTTCCCTTCAAGAAGCCTTTCGCTAAGGCTGTTCTTGTGCAATTGGCAAAGTCATATTTGGAATCCCATAGAGGGTTATGGTGAAAAAGGAAATATCTTCCGTTCAAAACTGGAAAGAAGCTTTCTGAGAAACTGCTCTGTGTTCTGTTAATTCATCTCACAGAGTTACATCTTTACCTTCAAGAAGCCTTACGCTAAGGCTGTTCTTGTGGAACTGGCAAAGGGATATTTGGAAGCCCATAGAGGGCTATGGTGAAAAAGGAAATATCTTCCGCTCAAAACTGGAAAGAAGCTTTCTGAGAAACTGCTCTGTGTTCTGTTAATTCATCTCACAGAGTTACATCTTTCCCTTCAAGAAGCCTTTCGCTAAGGCTGTTCTTGTGGAATTGGCAAAGTCATATTTGGAAGCCCATAGAGGGCTATGGGGAAAAAGGAAATATCTTCCGTTCAAAACTGGAAAGAAGCTTTCTGAGAAACTGCTCTGTGTTCTGTTAATTCATCTCACAGAGTTACATCTTTCCCTTCAAGAAGCCTTTCGCTAAGGCTGTTCTTGTGGAATTGGCAAAGGGATA
Organism: Chlorocebus sabaeus; assembly: GCF_047675955.1. NCBI lineage: Eukaryota > Metazoa > Chordata > Mammalia > Primates > Cercopithecidae > Chlorocebus > Chlorocebus sabaeus. The sequence goes on along the minus strand of NW_027327925.1, from coordinate 595,351 downwards.
TTTGGAAGCCCATAGAGTGCTATGGTGAAAAAGGAAATATCTTCCGTTCAAAACTGGAAAGAAGCTTTCTGAGAAACTGCTCTGTGTTCTGTTAATTCATCTCACATAGTTACATCTTTCCCTTCAAGAAGTCTTTCGCTAAGGCTGTTCTTATGGAATCGGAAAAGGGATATTTAGAAGCCCATAGAGGGTTATGGTGAAAAAGGAAATATCTTCCGTTCAAAACTGGAAAGTAGCTTTCTAAGAAACTGCTCTGTGTTCTGTTAATTCATCTCACAGAGTTACATCTTTCCCTTCAAGAAGCCTTTCGCTAAGGCTGTTCTTGTGGAATTGGCAAAGGGATATTTGGAAGCCCATAGAAGGCTATGGTGAAAAAGGAAATATCTTTCGTTGAAAACTGGAAACAATCCTTCTGAGAAACTGCTCTGTGTTCTGTTAATTCATCTCACAGAGTTACATCTTTCCCTTCAAGAAGCCTTTCGTAAGGCTGTTCTTGTGGAATTGGCAAAGGGATATTTGGAAGCCCATTGAGGGCTAGGGTGAAAAAGGAAATATCTTCCGTTCAAAACTGGAAAGAAGCTTTCTGAGAAACTGCTCTGTGTTCTGTTAATTCATCTCACAGAGTTACATCTTTCCCTTCAAGAAGCCTTTCGCTAAGGCTGTTCTTGTGGAATTGGCAAAGGGATATTTCGAAGCCCATAGAGGGCTATGGTGAAAAAGGAAATATCTTCCGTTCAAAACTGGAAAGAAGCTTTCTGAGAAACTGCTCTGTGTTCTGTTAATTCATCTCACAGAGTTACATCTTTCCCTTCAAGAAGCCTTTCGCTAAGGCTGTTCTTGTGGAATTGGCAAAGGGATATTTGGAAGCCCATAGAAGGCTATGGTGAAAAAGGAAATATCTTCCGTTCAAAACTGGAAAGAAGCTTTCTGAGAAACTGCTCTGTGTTCTGTTAATTCATCTCACAGAGTTACATCTTTCCCTTCAATAAGCCTTTCGCTAAGGCTGTTCTTGTGGAATTGGTAAAGAGATACTTGGAAGCCCATAGAGGGCTATGTTGAAAAAGGAAATATCTTTCGTTGAAAACTGGAAAAAATCCTTCTGAGGAACTGCTCTGTGTTCTGTTAATTCATCTCACAGAGTTACATCTTTCCCTTCAAGAAGCCTTTCGTAAGGCTGTTCTTGTGGAATTGGCAAAGGGATATTTGGAAGCCCATTGAGGGCTATGGTGAAAAAAGAAATATCTTCCGTTCAAAACTGGAAAGAAGCTTTCTGAGAAACTGCTCTGTGTTCCGTTAATTCATCTCACAGAGTTACATCTTTCCCTTCAAGAAGCCTTTCGCTAAGGCTGTTCTTGTGGAATTGGCAAAGGGATATTTCGAAGCCCATAGAGCGCTATGGTGAAAAAGGAAATATATTCGGTTCAAAACTGGAAAGAAGCTTTCTGAGAAACTGCTCTGTGTTCTCTTAATTCATCTCATGGAGTTACATCTTTCCCTTTAAGAAGCCTTTCGCTAAGGCTGTTCTTGTGGAATTGGCAAAGGGATATTTGAAAGCCCATTGAGGGCTATGGTGAAAAAGGAAATATCTTCCGTTCAAAACTGGAAAGAAGCTGTCTGAGAAACTGCTCTGTGTTCTGTTAATTCATCTCACAGAGTTACATCTTTCCCTTCAAGAAGCCTTTCGTAAGGCTGTTCTTGTGGAATTGGCAAAGGGATATTTGGAAGCCCATAGAGGGGTATGGTGAAAAAGGAAATATCTTCCGTTCAAAACTGGAAAGAAGCTTTCTGAGAAACTGCTCTGTGTTCTGTTAATTCATCTCACAGAGTTACATCTTTCCCTTCAAGAAGCCTTTCGCTAAGGCTGTTCTTGTGGAATTGGCAAAGTCATATTTGGAATCCCATAGAGGGTTATGGTGAAAAAGGAAATATCTTCCGTTCAAAACTGGAAAGAAGCTTTCTGAGAAACTGCTCTGTGTTCTGTTAATTCATCTCACAGAGTTACATCTTTACCTTCAAGAAGCCTTACGCTAAGGCTGTTCTTGTGGAACTGGCAAAGGGATATTTGGAAGCCCATAGAGGGCTATGGTGAAAAAGGAAATATCTTCCGCTCAAAACTGGAAAGAAGCTTTCTGAGAAACTGCTCTGTGTTCTGTTAATTCATCTCACAGAGTTACATCTTTCCCTTCAAGAAGCCTTTCGCTAAGGCTGTTCTTGTGGAATTGGCAAAGTCATATTTGGAAGCCCATAGAGGGCTATGGGGAAAAAGGAAATATCTTCCGTTCAAAACTGGAAAGAAGCTTTCTGAGAAACTGCTCTGTGTTCTGTTAATTCGTCTCACAGAGTTACATCTTTCCCTTCAAGAAGCCTTTCGCTAAGGCTGTTCTTGTGCAATTGGCAAAGTCATATTTGGAATCCCATAGAGGGTTATGGTGAAAAAGGAAATATCTTCCGTTCAAAACTGGAAAGAAGCTTTCTGAGAAACTGCTCTGTGTTCTGTTAATTCATCTCACAGAGTTACATCTTTACCTTCAAGAAGCCTTACGCTAAGGCTGTTCTTGTGGAACTGGCAAAGGGATATTTGGAAGCCCATAGAGGGCTATGGTGAAAAAGGAAATATCTTCCGCTCAAAACTGGAAAGAAGCTTTCTGAGAAACTGCTCTGTGTTCTGTTAATTCATCTCACAGAGTTACATCTTTCCCTTCAAGAAGCCTTTCGCTAAGGCTGTTCTTGTGGAATTGGCAAAGTCATATTTGGAAGCCCATAGAGGGCTATGGGGAAAAAGGAAATATCTTCCGTTCAAAACTGGAAAGAAGCTTTCTGAGAAACTGCTCTGTGTTCTGTTAATTCATCTCACAGAGTTACATCTTTCCCTTCAAGAAGCCTTTCGCTAAGGCTGTTCTTGTGGAATTGGCAAAGGGATATTTGGAAGCCCATAGAGTGCTATGGTGAAAAAGGAAATATCTTCCGTTCAAAACTGGAAAGAAGCTTTCTGAGAAACTGCTCTGTGTTCTGTTAATTCATCTCACATAGTTACATCTTTCCCTTCAAGAAGTCTTTCGCTAAGGCTGTTCTTATGGAATCGGAAAAGGGATATTTAGAAGCCCATAGAGGGTTATGGTGAAAAAGGAAATATCTTCCGTTCAAAACTGGAAAGTAGCTTTCTAAGAAACTGCTCTGTGTTCTGTTAATTCATCTCACAGAGTTACATCTTTCCCTTCAAGAAGCCTTTCGCTAAGGCTGTTCTTGTGGAATTGGCAAAGGGATATTTGGAAGCCCATAGAAGGCTATGGTGAAAAAGGAAATATCTTTCGTTGAAAACTGGAAACAATCCTTCTGAGAAACTGCTCTGTGTTCTGTTAATTCATCTCACAGAGTTACATCTTTCCCTTCAAGAAGCCTTTCGTAAGGCTGTTCTTGTGGAATTGGCAAAGGGATATTTGGAAGCCCATTGAGGGCTAGGGTGAAAAAGGAAATATCTTCCGTTCAAAACTGGAAAGAAGCTTTCTGAGAAACTGCTCTGTGTTCTGTTAATTCATCTCACAGAGTTACATCTTTCCCTTCAAGAAGCCTTTCGCTAAGGCTGTTCTTGTGGAATTGGCAAAGGGATATTTCGAAGCCCATAGAGGGCTATGGTGAAAAAGGAAATATCTTCCGTTCAAAACTGGAAAGAAGCTTTCTGAGAAACTGCTCTGTGTTCTGTTAATTCATCTCACAGAGTTACATCTTTCCCTTCAAGAAGCCTTTCGCTAAGGCTGTTCTTGTGGAATTGGCAAAGGGATATTTGGAAGCCCATAGAAGGCTATGGTGAAAAAGGAAATATCTTCCGTTCAAAACTGGAAAGAAGCTTTCTGAGAAACTGCTCTGTGTTCTGTTAATTCATCTCACAGAGTTACATCTTTCCCTTCAATAAGCCTTTCGCTAAGGCTGTTCTTGTGGAATTGGTAAAGAGATACTTGGAAGCCCATAGAGGGCTATGTTGAAAAAGGAAATATCTTTCGTTGAAAACTGGAAAAAATCCTTCTGAGGAACTGCTCTGTGTTCTGTTAATTCATCTCACAGAGTTACATCTTTCCCTTCAAGAAGCCTTTCGTAAGGCTGTTCTTGTGGAATTGGCAAAGGGATATTTGGAAGCCCATTGAGGGCTATGGTGAAAAAAGAAATATCTTCCGTTCAAAACTGGAAAGAAGCTTTCTGAGAAACTGCTCTGTGTTCCGTTAATTCATCTCACAGAGTTACATCTTTCCCTTCAAGAAGCCTTTCGCTAAGGCTGTTCTTGTGGAATTGGCAAAGGGATATTTCGAAGCCCATAGAGCGCTATGGTGAAAAAGGAAATATATTCGGTTCAAAACTGGAAAGAAGCTTTCTGAGAAACTGCTCTGTGTTCTCTTAATTCATCTCATGGAGTTACATCTTTCCCTTTAAGAAGCCTTTCGCTAAGGCTGTTCTTGTGGAATTGGCAAAGGGATATTTGAAAGCCCATTGAGGGCTATGGTGAAAAAGGAAATATCTTCCGTTCAAAACTGGAAAGAAGCTGTCTGAGAAACTGCTCTGTGTTCTGTTAATTCATCTCACAGAGTTACATCTTTCCCTTCAAGAAGCCTTTCGTAAGGCTGTTCTTGTGGAATTGGCAAAGGGATATTTGGAAGCCCATAGAGGGGTATGGTGAAAAAGGAAATATCTTCCGTTCAAAACTGGAAAGAAGCTTTCTGAGAAACTGCTCTGTGTTCTGTTAATTCATCTCACAGAGTTACATCTTTCCCTTCAAGAAGCCTTTCGCTAAGGCTGTTCTTGTGGAATTGGCAAAGTCATATTTGGAATCCCATAGAGGGTTATGGTGAAAAAGGAAATATCTTCCGTTCAAAACTGGAAAGAAGCTTTCTGAGAAACTGCTCTGTGTTCTGTTAATTCATCTCACAGAGTTACATCTTTACCTTCAAGAAGCCTTACGCTAAGGCTGTTCTTGTGGAACTGGCAAAGGGATATTTGGAAGCCCATAGAGGGCTATGGTGAAAAAGGAAATATCTTCCGCTCAAAACTGGAAAGAAGCTTTCTGAGAAACTGCTCTGTGTTCTGTTAATTCATCTCACAGAGTTACATCTTTCCCTTCAAGAAGCCTTTCGCTAAGGCTGTTCTTGTGGAATTGGCAAAGTCATATTTGGAAGCCCATAGAGGGCTATGGGGAAAAAGGAAATATCTTCCGTTCAAAACTGGAAAGAAGCTTTCTGAGAAACTGCTCTGTGTTCTGTTAATTCATCTCACAGAGTTACATCTTTCCCTTCAAGAAGCCTTTCGCTAAGGCTGTTCTTGTGGAATTGGCAAAGGGATATTTGGAAGCCCATAGAGGGCTATGGTGAAAAAGGAAATATCTTCCGTTCAAAACTGGAAAGAAGCTTTCTGAGAAACTGCTCTGTGTTCTGTTAATTCATCTCACATAGTTACATCTTTCCCTTCAAGAAGTCTTTCGCTAAGGCTGTTCTTATGAAATCGGAAAAGGGATATTTAGAAGCCCATAGAGGGTTATGGTGAAAAAGGAAATATCTTCCGTTCAAAACTGGAAAGTAGCTTTCTAAGAAACTGCTCTGTGTTCTGTTAATTCATCTCACAGAGTTACATCTTTCCCTTCAAGAAGCCTTTCGCTAAGGCTGTTCTTGTGGAATTGGCAAAGGGATATTTGGAAGCCCATAGAAGGCTATGGTGAAAAAGGAAATATCTTTCGTTGAAAACTGGAAACAATCCTTCTGAGAAACTGCTCTGTGTTCTGTTAATTCATCTCACAGAGTTACATCTTTCCCTTCAAGAAGCCTTTCGTAAGGCTGTTCTTGTGGAATTGGCAAAGGGATATTTGGAAGCCCATTGAGGGCTAGGGTGAAAAAGGAAATATCTTCCGTTCAAAACTGGAAAGAAGCTTTCTGAGAAACTGCTCTGTGTTCTGTTAATTCATCTCACAGAGTTACATCTTTCCCTTCAAGAAGCCTTTCGCTAAGGCTGTTCTTGTGGAATTGGCAAAGGGATATTTCGAAGCCCATAGAGGGCTATGGTGAAAAAGGAAATATCTTCCGTTCAAAACTGGAAAGAAGCTTTCTGAGAAACTGCTCTGTGTTCTGTTAATTCATCTCACAGAGTTACATCTTTCCCTTCAAGAAGCCTTTCGCTAAGGCTGTTCTTGTGGAATTGGCAAAGGGATATTTGGAAGCCCATAGAAGGCTATGGTGAAAAAGGAAATATCTTCCGTTCAAAACTGGAAAGAAGCTTTCTGAGAAACTGCTCTGTGTTCTGTTAATTCATCTCACAGAGTTACATCTTTCCCTTCAAGAAGCCTTTCGCTAAGGCTGTTCTTGTGGAATTGGTAAAGAGATACTTGGAAGCCCATAGAGGGCTATGTTGAAAAAGGAAATATCTTTCGTTGAAAACTGGAAACAATCCTTCTGAGGAACTGCTCTGTGTTCTGTTAATTCATCTCACAGAGTTACATCTTTCCCTTCAAGAAGCCTTTCGTAAGGCTGTTCTTGTGGAATTGGCAAAGGGATATTTGGAAGCCCATTGAGGGCTATGGTGAAAAAAGAAATATCTTCCGTTCAAAACTGGAAAGAAGCTTTCTGAGAAACTGCTCTGTGTTCCGTTAATTCATCTCACAGAGTTACATCTTTCCCTTCAAGAAGCCTTTCGCTAAGGCTGTTCTTGTGGAATTGGAAAAGGGGTATTTAGAAGCCCATAGAGGGCTATGGTGAAAAAGGAAATATCTTCCGTTCAAAACTGGAAAGAAGCTTTCTGAGAAACTGCTCTGTGTTCTGTTAATTCATCTCACAGAGTTACATCTTTCCCTTCAAGAAGCCTTCCGCTAACGCTGTTCTTGTGGAATTGGCAAAGTGATATTTGGAACCCCTAGAGGGCTATGGTGAAAAAGGAAATATCTACCGTTCAAAACTGGAAAGAAGCTTTCTGAAAAACTGCTCTGTGTTCTGTTAATTCATCTCACAGAGTTACATCTTTCCCTTCAAGAAGCCTTTCGCTAAGTCTGTTCTTGTGGAACTGGCAAAGTGATATTTGGAAGCCCATAGAGGGCTATGGTGAAAAAGGAAATATCTTCCGTTGAAAACTGGAAAGAAGCTTTCTGAGAAACTGCTCTGTGTTCTGTTAATTCATCTCACAGAGTTACATCTTTTCCTTCAAGAAGCCTTTCGCTAAGGCTGTTCTTGTGGAATTGGAAAAGGGGTATTTAAAAGCCCATAGAGGGCTATGGTGAAAAAGGAAATATCTTCCGTTCAAAACTGGAAAGAAGCTTTCTGAGAAACTGCTCTGTGTTCTGTTAATTCATCTCACAGAGTTACATCTTTCCCTTCAAGAAGCCTTTCGCTAAGGCTGTTCTTGTGGAATTGGCAAAGGGATATTTGGAAGCCCATAGAGGGCTATGGTGAAAAAGGAAATATCTTCCGTTCAAAACTGGAAAGAAGCTTTCTGAGAAACTGCTCTGTGTTCTGTTAATTCATCTCACAGAGTTACATCTTTCCCTTCAAGAAGCCTTTCGCTAAGGCTGTTCTTGTGGAATTGGCAAAGGGATATTTGGAAGCCCATAGAGGGCTATGGTGAAAAAGGAAATATCTTCCGTTCAAAACTGGAAAGAAGCTTTCTGAGAAACTGCTCTGTGTTCTGTTAATTCATCTCACGGAGTTACATCTTTCCCTTCAAGAAGCCTTTCGCTAAGGCTGTTCTTGTGGAATTGGCAAAGGGATATTTGAAAGCCCATAGAGGGCTATGGTGAAAAAAGGAAATATCTTCCGTTCAAAACTGGAAAGAAGCTTTCTGAGAAACTGCTCTGTGTTCTGTTAATTCATCTCACAGAGTTACATCTTTCCCTTCAATAAGCCTTTCGTAAGGCTGTTCTTGTGGAATCGGCAAAGGGATATTTGGAAGCCCATAGAGGGCTATGGTGAAAAAGGAAATATCTTCCGTTCAAAACAGGAAAGAAGCTTTCTGAGAAACTGCTCTGTGTTCTGTTAATTCATCTCACAGAGTTACATCTTTCCCTTCAAGAAGCCTTTCGCTAAGGCTGTTCTTGTGGAATTGGCAAAGTGATATTTGGAAGCCCATAGAGGGCTATGGTGAAAAAGGAAATATCTACCGTTCAAAACTGGAAAGAAGCTTTCTGAAAAACTGCTCTGTGTTCTGTTAATTCATCTCACAGAGTTACATCTTTCCCTTCAAGAAGCCTTTCGCTAAGGCTGTTCTTGTGGAATTGGCAAAGGGATATTTGGAAGCCCATAGAGCGCTATGGTGAAAAAGGAAATATATTCGGTTCAAAACTGGAAAGAAGCTTTCTGAGAAACTGCTCTGTGTTCTGTTAATTCATCTCATGGAGTTACATCTTTCCCTTCAAGAAGCCTTTCGCTAAGGCTGTTCTTGTGGAATTGGCAAAGGGATATTTGAACGCCCATTGAGGGCTATGGTGAAAAAGGAAATATCTTCCGTTCAAAACTCGAAAGAAGCTGTCTGAGAAACTGCTCTGTGTTCTGTTAATTCATCTCACAGAGTTACATCTTTCCCTTCAAGAAGCCTTACGCTAAGGCGGTTCTTGTGGAATTTACAAAGGCATATTTGGAAGCCCATAGAGGGCTATGGTGAAAAAGGAAATATCTTACGCTCAAAACTGGAAAGAAGCTTTCTGAGAAACTGCTCTGTGTTCTGTTAATTCATCTCACAGAGTTACATCTTTCCCTTCAAGAAGCCTTTCGCTAAGGCTGTTCTTGTGGAATTGGCAAAGTCATATTTGGAAGCCCATAGAGGGCTATGGGGAAAAAGGAAATATCTTCCGTTCAAAACTGGAAAGAAGCTTTCTGAGAAACTGCTCTGTGTTCTGTTAATTCATCTCACAGAGTTACATCTTTCCCTTCAAGAAGCCTTTCGCTAAGGCTGTTCTTGTGGAATTGGCAAAGGGATATTTGGAAGCCCATAGAGGGCTATGGTGAAAAAGGAAATATCTTCCGTTCAAAACTGGAAAGAAGCTTTCTGAGAAACTGCTCTGTGTTCTGTTAATTCATCTCACATAGTTACATCTTTCCCTTCAAGAAGTCTTTCGCTAAGGCTGTTCTTATGGAATTGGAAAAGGGATATTTAGAAGCCCATAGAGGGCTATGGTGAAAAAGGAAATATCTTCCGTTCAAAACTGGAAAGTAGCTTTCTGAGAAACTGCTCTGTGTTCTTTTAATTCATCTCACAGAGTTACATCTTTCCCTTCAAGAAGCCTTTCGCTATGGCTGTTCTTGTGGAATTGGCAAAGGGATATTTGGAAGCCCATAGAAGGCTATGGTGAAAAAGGAAATATCTTCCGTTCAAAACTGGAAAGAAGCTTTCTGAGAAACTGCTCTGTGTTCTGTTAATTCATCTCACAGAGTTACATCTTTCCCTTCAAGAAGCCTTTCGCTAAGGCTGTTCTTGTGGAATTGGTAAAGAGATACTTGGAAGCCTTTAGAGGGCTATGTTGAAAAAGGAAATATCTTTCGTTGAAAACTGGAAACAATCCTTCTGAGAAACTGCTCTGTGTTCTGTTAATTCATCTCACAGAGTTACATCTTTCCCTTCAAGAAGCCTTTCGTAAGGCTGTTCTTGTGGAATTGGCAAAGGGATATTTGGAAGCCCATTGAGGGCTATGGTGAAAAAGGAAATATCTTCCGTTCAAAACTGGAAAGAAGCTTTCTGAGAAACTGCTCTGTGTTCTGTTAATTCATCTCACAGAGTTACATCTTTCCCTTCAAGAAGCCTTTCGCTAAGGCTGTTCTTGTGGAATTGGCAAAGGGATATTTGGAAGCCCATAGAGTGCTATGGTGAAAAAGGAAATATCTTCCGTTCAAAACTTGAAAGAAGCTTTCTGAGAAACTGCTCTGTGTTCTGTTAATTCATCTCACAGAGTTACATCTTTCCCTTTAAGAAGTCTTTCGCTAAGGCTGTTCTTGTGGAATTGGCAAAGGGATATTTGGAAGCCCATAGAAGGCTATGGTGAAAAAGGAAATATCTTCCGTTTAAAACTGGAAAGAAGCTTTCTGAGATACTGCTCTGTGTTCTGTTAATTCATCTCATGGAGTTACATCTTTCCCTTCAAGAAGCCTTTCGCTAAGGCTGTTCTTGTGGAATTGGCAAAGGGATATTTGAAAGCCCATTGAGGGCTATGGTGAAAAAGGAATTATCTTCCGTTCAAAACTGGAAAGAAGCTGTCTGAGAAACTGCTCTGTGTTCTGTTAATTCATCTCACAGAGTTACATCTTTCCCTTCAAGAAGCCTTTCGTAAGGCTGTTCTTGTGGAATTGGCAAAGGGATATTTGGAAGCCCATAGAGGGCTATGGTGAAAAAGGAAATATCTTCCGTTCAAAACTGGAAAGAAGCTTTCTGAGAAACTGCTCTGTGTTCTGTTAATTCATCTCACAGAGTTACATCTTTCCCTTGAAGAAGCCTTTCGCTAAGGCTGTTCTTGTGGAATTGGCAAAGTCATATTTGGAAGCTCATAGAGGGGTATGGTGAAAAAGGAAATATCTTCCGTTCAAAACTGGAAAGAAGCTTTCTGAGAAACTGCTCTGTGTTCTGTTAATTCATCTCACAGAGTTACATCTTTCCCTTCAAGAAGCCTTTCGCTAAGGCTGTTCTTGTGGAATTGGTAAAGGGATATTTGGAAGCCCATAGAGGTCTATGGTGAAAAAGGAAATATCTTCCGTTCAAAACTGGAAAGAAGCTTTCTGAGAAACTGCTCTGTGTTCTGTAAATTCATCTCACATAGGTACATCTTTCCCTTCAAGAAGCCTTTCGCTAAGGCTGTTTTTGGGAATTGGCAAAGTGATATTTGGAAGCCCATAGAGGGCTATGGTGAAAAAGGAAATATCTACCGTTCAAAACTGGAAAGAAGCTTTCTGAAAAACTGCTCTGTGTTCTGTTAATTCATCTCACAGAGTTACATCTTTCCCTTCAAGAAGCCTTTCGCTAAGGCTGTTCTTGTGGAATTGGCAAAGGGATATTTCGAACCCCTAGAGGGCTATGGTGAAAAAGGAAATATCTTCAGTTCAAAACTGGAAAGAAGCTTTCTGAGAAACTGCTCTGTGTTCTGTTAATTGATCTCACAGAGTTACATCTTTCCCTTCAAGAAGCCTTTCGCTAAGGCTGTTCTTGTGGAATTGGTAAAGGGATATTTGGAAGCCCATAGAGGGCTATGTTGAAAAAGGAAATATCTTCCGTTGAAAACTGGAAACAATCCTTTTGAGAAACTGCTCTGTGTTCTGTTAATACATCTCACAGAGTTACATCTTTCCCTTCAAGAAGCCTTTCGCTAAGGCTGTTCTTGTGGAATTGGCAAAGGGATATTTGGAAGCCCATAGAGTGCTATGGTGAAAAAGGAAATATCTTCCTTTCAAAACTGGAAGGAAGCTTTCTGAGAAACTGCTCTGTGTTCTGTTAATTCATCTCACAGAGTTACATCTTTCCCTTCAAGAAATCTTTCGCTAAGGCTGTTCTTGTGGAATTGGCAAAGGGATATTTGGAAGCCCATAGAGGGCTATGGTGAAAAAGGAAATATCTTCCGTTTAAAACTGGAAAGAAGCTTTCTGAGAAACTGCTCTGTGTTCTGTTAATTCATCTCACAGAGTTACATCTTTCCCTTCAAGAAGCCTTTCGCTAAGGCTGTTCTTGTGGAATTGGCAAAGGGATATTTCGAAGCCCATAGAGCGCTATGGTGAAAAAGGAAATATATTCGGTTCAAAACTGGAAAGAAGCTTTCTGAGAAACTGCTCTGTGTTCTCTTAATTCATCTCATGGAGTTACATCTTTCCCTTTAAGAAGCCTTTCGCTAAGGCTGTTCTTGTGGAATTGGCAAAGGGATATTTGAAAGCCCATTGAGGGCTATGGTGAAAAAGGAAATATCTTCCGTTCAAAACTGGAAAGAAGCTGTCTGAGAAACTGCTCTGTGTTCTGTTAATTCATCTCACAGAGTTACATCTTTCCCTTCAAGAAGCCTTTCGTAAGGCTGTTCTTGTGGAATTGGCAAAGGGATATTTGGAAGCCCATAGAGGGCTATGGTGAAAAAGGAAATATCTTCCGTTCAAAACTGGAAAGAAGCTTTCTGAGAAACTGCTCTGTGTTCTGTTAATTCGTCTCACAGAGTTACATCTTTCCCTTCAAGAAGCCTTTCGCTAAGGCTGTTCTTGTGCAATTGGCAAAGTCATATTTGGAATCCCATAGAGGGTTATGGTGAAAAAGGAAATATCTTCCGTTCAAAACTGGAAAGAAGCTTTCTGAGAAACTGCTCTGTGTTCTGTTAATTCATCTCACAGAGTTACATCTTTACCTTCAAGAAGCCTTACGCTAAGGCTGTTCTTGTGGAACTGGCAAAGGGATATTTGGAAGCCCATAGAGGGCTATGGTGAAAAAGGAAATATCTTCCGCTCAAAACTGGAAAGAAGCTTTCTGAGAAACTGCTCTGTGTTCTGTTAATTCATCTCACAGAGTTACATCTTTCCCTTCAAGAAGCCTTTCGCTAAGGCTGTTCTTGTGGAATTGGCAAAGTCATATTTGGAAGCCCATAGAGGGCTATGGGGAAAAAGGAAATATCTTCCGTTCAAAACTGGAAAGAAGCTTTCTGAGAAACTGCTCTGTGTTCTGTTAATTCATCTCACAGAGTTACATCTTTCCCTTCAAGAAGCCTTTCGCTAAGGCTGTTCTTGTGGAATTGGCAAAGGGATATTTGGAAGCCCATAGAGGGCTATGGTGAAAAAGGAAATATCTTCCGTTCAAAACTGGAAAGAAGCTTTCTGAGAAACTGCTCTGTGTTCTGTTAATTCATCTCACATAGTTACATCTTTCCCTTCAAGAAGTCTTTCGCTAAGGCTGTTCTTATGGAATCGGAAAAGGGATATTTAGAAGCCCATAGAGGGTTATGGTGAAAAAGGAAATATCTTCCGTTCAAAACTGGAAAGTAGCTTTCTAAGAAACTGCTCTGTGTTCTGTTAATTCATCTCACAGAGTTACATCTTTCCCTTCAAGAAGCCTTTCGCTAAGGCTGTTCTTGTGGAATTGGCAAAGGGATATTTGGAAGCCCATAGAAGGCTATGGTGAAAAAGGAAATATCTTTCGTTGAAAACTGGAAACAATCCTTCTGAGAAACTGCTCTGTGTTCTGTTAATTCATCTCACAGAGTTACATCTTTCCCTTCAAGAAGCCTTTCGTAAGGCTGTTCTTGTGGAATTGGCAAAGGGATATTTGGAAGCCCATTGAGGGCTAGGGTGAAAAAGGAAATATCTTCCGTTCAAAACTGGAAAGAAGCTTTCTGAGAAACTGCTCTGTGTTCTGTTAATTCATCTCACAGAGTTACATCTTTCCCTTCAAGAAGCCTTTCGCTAAGGCTGTTCTTGTGGAATTGGCAAAGGGATATTTCGAAGCCCATAGAGGGCTATGGTGAAAAAGGAAATATCTTCCGTTCAAAACTGGAAAGAAGCTTTCTGAGAAACTGCTCTGTGTTCTGTTAATTCATCTCACAGAGTTACATCTTTCCCTTCAAGAAGCCTTTCGCTAAGGCTGTTCTTGTGGAATTGGCAAAGGGATATTTGGAAGCCCATAGAAGGCTATGGTGAAAAAGGAAATATCTTCCGTTCAAAACTGGAAAGAAGCTTTCTGAGAAACTGCTCTGTGTTCTGTTAATTCATCTCACAGAGTTACATCTTTCCCTTCAATAAGCCTTTCGCTAAGGCTGTTCTTGTGGAATTGGTAAAGAGATACCTGGAAGCCCATAGAGGGCTATGTTGAAAAAGGAAATATCTTTCGTTGAAAACTGGAAAAAATCCTTCTGAGGAACTGCTCTGTGTTCTGTTAATTCATCTCACAGAGTTACATCTTTCCCTTCAAGAAGCCTTTCGTAAGGCTGTTCTTGTGGAATTGGCAAAGGGATATTTGGAAGCCCATTGAGGGCTATGGTGAAAAAAGAAATATCTTCCGTTCAAAACTGGAAAGAAGCTTTCTGAGAAACTGCTCTGTGTTCCGTTAATTCATCTCACAGAGTTACATCTTTCCCTTCAAGAAGCCTTTCGCTAAGGCTGTTCTTGTGGAATTGGCAAAGGGATATTTCGAAGCCCATAGAGCGCTATGGTGAAAAAGGAAATATATTCGGTTCAAAACTGGAAAGAAGCTTTCTGAGAAACTGCTCTGTGTTCTCTTAATTCATCTCATGGAGTTACATCTTTCCCTTTAAGAAGCCTTTCGCTAAGGCTGTTCTTGTGGAATTGGCAAAGGGATATTTGAAAGCCCATTGAGGGCTATGGTGAAAAAGGAAATATCTTCCGTTCAAAACTGGAAAGAAGCTGTCTGAGAAACTGCTCTGTGTTCTGTTAATTCATCTCACAGAGTTACATCTTTCCCTTCAAGAAGCCTTTCGTAAGGCTGTTCTTGTGGAATTGGCAAAGGGATATTTGGAAGCCCATAGAGGGGTATGGTGAAAAAGGAAATATCTTCCGTTCAAAACTGGAAAGAAGCTTTCTGAGAAACTGCTCTGTGTTCTGTTAATTCATCTCACAGAGTTACATCTTTCCCTTCAAGAAGCCTTTCGCTAAGGCTGTTCTTGTGGAATTGGCAAAGTCATATTTGGAATCCCATAGAGGGTTATGGTGAAAAAGGAAATATCTTCCGTTCAAAACTGGAAAGAAGCTTTCTGAGAAACTGCTCTGTGTTCTGTTAATTCATCTCACAGAGTTACATCTTTACCTTCAAGAAGCCTTACGCTAAGGCTGTTCTTGTGGAACTGGCAAAGGGATATTTGGAAGCCCATAGAGGGCTATGGTGAAAAAGGAAATATCTTCCGCTCAAAACTGGAAAGAAGCTTTCTGAGAAACTGCTCTGTGTTCTGTTAATTCATCTCACAGAGTTACATCTTTCCCTTCAAGAAGCCTTTCGCTAAGGCTGTTCTTGTGGAATTGGCAAAGTCATATTTGGAAGCCCATAGAGGGCTATGGGGAAAAAGGAAATATCTTCCGTTCAAAACTGGAAAGAAGCTTTCTGAGAAACTGCTCTGTGTTCTGTTAATTCATCTCACAGAGTTACATCTTTCCCTTCAAGAAGCCTTTCGCTAAGGCTGTTCTTGTGGAATTGGCAAAGGGATATTTGGAAGCCCATAGAGGGCTATGGTGAAAAAGGAAATATCTTCCGTTCAAAACTGGAAAGAAGCTTTCTGAGAAACTGCTCTGTGTTCTGTTAATTCATCTCACATAGTTACATCTTTCCCTTCAAGAAGTCTTTCGCTAAGGCTGTTCTTATGAAATCGGAAAAGGGATATTTAGAAGCCCATAGAGGGTTATGGTGAAAAAGGAAATATCTTCCGTTCAAAACTGGAAAGTAGCTTTCTAAGAAACTGCTCTGTGTTCTGTTAATTCATCTCACAGAGTTACATCTTTCCCTTCAAGAAGCCTTTCGCTAAGGCTGTTCTTGTGGAATTGGCAAAGGGATATTTGGAAGCCCATAGAAGGCTATGGTGAAAAAGGAAATATCTTTCGTTGAAAACTGGAAACAATCCTTCTGAGAAACTGCTCTGTGTTCTGTTAATTCATCTCACAGAGTTACATCTTTCCCTTCAAGAAGCCTTTCGTAAGGCTGTTCTTGTGGAATTGGCAAAGGGATATTTGGAAGCCCATTGAGGGCTAGGGTGAAAAAGGAAATATCTTCCGTTCAAAACTGGAAAGAAGCTTTCTGAGAAACTGCTCTGTGTTCTGTTAATTCATCTCACAGAGTTACATCTTTCCCTTCAAGAAGCCTTTCGCTAAGGCTGTTCTTGTGGAATTGGCAAAGGGATATTTCGAAGCCCATAGAGGGCTATGGTGAAAAAGGAAATATCTTCCGTTCAAAACTGGAAAGAAGCTTTCTGAGAAACTGCTCTGTGTTCTGTTAATTCATCTCACAGAGTTACATCTTTCCCTTCAAGAAGCCTTTCGCTAAGGCTGTTCTTGTGGAATTGGCAAAGGGATATTTGGAAGCCCATAGAAGGCTATGGTGAAAAAGGAAATATCTTCCGTTCAAAACTGGAAAGAAGCTTTCTGAGAAACTGCTCTGTGTTCTGTTAATTCATCTCACAGAGTTACATCTTTCCCTTCAAGAAGCCTTTCGCTAAGGCTGTTCTTGTGGAATTGGTAAAGAGATACTTGGAAGCCCATAGAGGGCTATGTTGAAAAAGGAAATATCTTTCGTTGAAAACTGGAAACAATCCTTCTGAGGAACTGCTCTGTGTTCTGTTAATTCATCTCACAGAGTTACATCTTTCCCTTCAAGAAGCCTTTCGTAAGGCTGTTCTTGTGGAATTGGCAAAGGGATATTTGGAAGCCCATTGAGGGCTATGGTGAAAAAAGAAATATCTTCCGTTCAAAACTGGAAAGAAGCTTTCTGAGAAACTGCTCTGTGTTCCGTTAATTCATCTCACAGAGTTACATCTTTCCCTTCAAGAAGCCTTTCGCTAAGGCTGTTCTTGTGGAATTGGAAAAGGGGTATTTAGAAGCCCATAGAGGGCTATGGTGAAAAAGGAAATATCTTCCGTTCAAAACTGGAAAGAAGCTTTCTGAGAAACTGCTCTGTGTTCTGTTAATTCATCTCACAGAGTTACATCTTTCCCTTCAAGAAGCCTTCCGCTAACGCTGTTCTTGTGGAATTGGCAAAGTGATATTTGGAACCCCTAGAGGGCTATGGTGAAAAAGGAAATATCTACCGTTCAAAACTGGAAAGAAGCTTTCTGAAAAACTGCTCTGTGTTCTGTTAATTCATCTCACAGAGTTACATCTTTCCCTTCAAGAAGCCTTTCGCTAAGTCTGTTCTTGTGGAACTGGCAAAGTGATATTTGGAAGCCCATAGAGGGCTATGGTGAAAAAGGAAATATCTTCCGTTGAAAACTGGAAAGAAGCTTTCTGAGAAACTGCTCTGTGTTCTGTTAATTCATCTCACAGAGTTACATCTTTTCCTTCAAGAAGCCTTTCGCTAAGGCTGTTCTTGTGGAATTGGAAAAGGGGTATTTAAAAGCCCATAGAGGGCTATGGTGAAAAAGGAAATATCTTCCGTTCAAAACTGGAAAGAAGCTTTCTGAGAAACTGCTCTGTGTTCTGTTAATTCATCTCACAGAGTTACATCTTTCCCTTCAAGAAGCCTTTCGCTAAGGCTGTTCTTGTGGAATTGGCAAAGGGATATTTGGAAGCCCATAGAGGGCTATGGTGAAAAAGGAAATATCTTCCGTTCAAAACTGGAAAGAAGCTTTCTGAGAAACTGCTCTGTGTTCTGTTAATTCATCTCACAGAGTTACATCTTTCCCTTCAAGAAGCCTTTCGCTAAGGCTGTTCTTGTGGAATTGGCAAAGGGATATTTGGAAGCCCATAGAGGGCTATGGTGAAAAAGGAAATATCTTCCGTTCAAAACTGGAAAGAAGCTTTCTGAGAAACTGCTCTGTGTTCTGTTAATTCATCTCACGGAGTTACATCTTTCCCTTCAAGAAGCCTTTCGCTAAGGCTGTTCTTGTGGAATTGGCAAAGGGATATTTGAAAGCCCATAGAGGGCTATGGTGAAAAAAGGAAATATCTTCCGTTCAAAACTGGAAAGAAGCTTTCTGAGAAACTGCTCTGTGTTCTGTTAATTCATCTCACAGAGTTACATCTTTCCCTTCAATAAGCCTTTCGTAAGGCTGTTCTTGTGGAATCGGCAAAGGGATATTTGGAAGCCCATAGAGGGCTATGGTGAAAAAGGAAATATCTTCCGTTCAAAACAGGAAAGAAGCTTTCTGAGAAACTGCTCTGTGTTCTGTTAATTCATCTCACAGAGTTACATCTTTCCCTTCAAGAAGCCTTTCGCTAAGGCTGTTCTTGTGGAATTGGCAAAGTGATATTTGGAAGCCCATAGAGGGCTATGGTGAAAAAGGAAATATCTACCGTTCAAAACTGGAAAGAAGCTTTCTGAAAAACTGCTCTGTGTTCTGTTAATTCATCTCACAGAGTTACATCTTTCCCTTCAAGAAGCCTTTCGCTAAGGCTGTTCTTGTGGAATTGGCAAAGGGATATTTGGAAGCCCATAGAGCGCTATGGTGAAAAAGGAAATATATTCGGTTCAAAACTGGAAAGAAGCTTTCTGAGAAACTGCTCTGTGTTCTGTTAATTCATCTCATGGAGTTACATCTTTCCCTTCAAGAAGCCTTTCGCTAAGGCTGTTCTTGTGGAATTGGCAAAGGGATATTTGAACGCCCATTGAGGGCTATGGTGAAAAAGGAAATATCTTCCGTTCAAAACTCGAAAGAAGCTGTCTGAGAAACTGCTCTGTGTTCTGTTAATTCATCTCACAGAGTTACATCTTTCCCTTCAAGAAGCCTTACGCTAAGGCGGTTCTTGTGGAATTTGCAAAGGCATATTTGGAAGCCCATAGAGGGCTATGGTGAAAAAGGAAATATCTTACGCTCAAAACTGGAAAGAAGCTTTCTGAGAAACTGCTCTGTGTTCTGTTAATTCATCTCACAGAGTTACATCTTTCCCTTCAAGAAGCCTTTCGCTAAGGCTGTTCTTGTGGAATTGGCAAAGTCATATTTGGAAGCCCATAGAGGGCTATGGGGAAAAAGGAAATATCTTCCGTTCAAAACTGGAAAGAAGCTTTCTGAGAAACTGCTCTGTGTTCTGTTAATTCATCTCACAGAGTTACATCTTTCCCTTCAAGAAGCCTTTCGCTAAGGCTGTTCTTGTGGAATTGGCAAAGGGATATTTGGAAGCCCATAGAGGGCTATGGTGAAAAAGGAAATATCTTCCGTTCAAAACTGGAAAGAAGCTTTCTGAGAAACTGCTCTGTGTTCTGTTAATTCATCTCACATAGTTACATCTTTCCCTTCAAGAAGTCTTTCGCTAAGGCTGTTCTTATGGAATTGGAAAAGGGATATTTAGAAGCCCATAGAGGGCTATGGTGAAAAAGGAAATATCTTCCGTTCAAAACTGGAAAGTAGCTTTCTGAGAAACTGCTCTGTGTTCTTTTAATTCATCTCACAGAGTTACATCTTTCCCTTCAAGAAGCCTTTCGCTATGGCTGTTCTTGTGGAATTGGCAAAGGGATATTTGGAAGCCCATAGAAGGCTATGGTGAAAAAGGAAATATCTTCCGTTCAAAACTGGAAAGAAGCTTTCTGAGAAACTGCTCTGTGTTCTGTTAATTCATCTCACAGAGTTACATCTTTCCCTTCAAGAAGCCTTTCGCTAAGGCTGTTCTTGTGGAATTGGTAAAGAGATACTTGGAAGCCTTTAGAGGGCTATGTTGAAAAAGGAAATATCTTTCGTTGAAAACTGGAAACAATCCTTCTGAGAAACTGCTCTGTGTTCTGTTAATTCATCTCACAGAGTTACATCTTTCCCTTCAAGAAGCCTTTCGTAAGGCTGTTCTTGTGGAATTGGCAAAGGGATATTTGGAAGCCCATTGAGGGCTATGGTGAAAAAGGAAATATCTTCCGTTCAAAACTGGAAAGAAGCTTTCTGAGAAACTGCTCTGTGTTCTGTTAATTCATCTCACAGAGTTACATCTTTCCCTTCAAGAAGCCTTTCGCTAAGGCTGTTCTTGTGGAATTGGAAAAGGGGTATTTAGAAGCCCATAGAGGGCTATGGTGAAAAAGGAAATATCTTCCGTTCAAAACTGGAAAGAAGCTTTCTGAGAAACTGCTCTGTGTTCTGTTAATTCATCTCACAGAGTTACATCTTTCCCTTCAAGAAGCCTTTCGCTAAGGCTGTTCTTGTGGAATTGGCAAAGGGATATTTCGAAGCCCATAGAGGGCTATGGTGAAAAATGAAATATCTTCCGTTCAAAACTGGAAAGAAGCTTTCTGAGAAACTGCTCTGTGTTCTGTTAATTCATCTCACAGAGTTACATCTTTCCCTTCAAGAAGCCTTTCGTAAGGCTGTTCTTGTGGAATTGGCAAAGGGATATTTGGAAGCCCATAGAGGGCTATGGTGAAAAAGGAAATATCTTCCGTTCAAAACTGGAAAGAAGCTTTCTGAGAAACTGCTCTGTGTTCTGTTAATTCATCTCACAGAGTTACATCTTTCCCTTCAAGAAGCCTTTCGCTAAGGCCGTTCTTGTGCAATGGGCAAAGGGATATATGGAAGCCCATAGAGGGCTATGGTTAAAAAGGAAATATCTTCCGTTCAAAACTGGAAAGAAGCTTTCTGAGAAACTGCTCTGTGTTCTGTTAATTCATCTCAAAGAGTTACATCTTTCCCTTCAAGAAGTCTTTCGCTAAGGCTGTTCTTGTGGAATTGGCAAAGGGATATTTGGAAGCTCATAGAGGGGTATGCTGAAAAAGGAAATATCTTCCGTTCAAAACTGGAAAGAAGCTTTCTGAGAAACTGCTCTGTGTTCTGTTAATTCATCTCACAGAGTTACATCTTTCCCTTCAAGAAGCCTTTCGCTAAGGCTGTTCTTGTGGAATTGGTAAAGGGATATTTGGAAGCCCCTAGAGGTCTATGGTGAAAAAGGAAATATCTTCCGTTCAAAACTGGAAAGAAGCTTTCTGAGAAACTGCTCTGTGTTCTGTAAATTCATCTCACATAGTTACATCTTTCCCTTCAAGAAGCCTTTTGCTAAGGCTGTTTTTGGGAATTGGCAAAGTGATATTTGGAAGCCCATAGAGGGCTATGGTGAAAAAGGAAATATCTACCGTTCAAAACTGGAAAGAAGCTTTCTGAAAAACTGCTCTGTGTTCTGTTAATTCATCTCACAGAGTTACATCTTTCCCTTCAAGAAGCCTTTCGCTAAGGCTGTTCTTGTGGAATTGGCAAAGGGATATTTCGAACCCCTAGAGGGCTATGGTGAAAAAGGAAATATCTTCCGTTCAAAACTGGAAAGAAGCTTTCTGAGAAACTGCTCTGTGTTCTGTTAATTCATCTCACAGAGTTACATCTTTCCCTTCAAGAAGCCTTTCCCTAAGGCTGTTCTTGTGGAATTGGTAAAGGGATATTTGGAAGCCCATAGAGGGCTATGTTGAAAAAGGAAATATCTTCCGTTGAAAACTGGAAACAATCCTTTTGAGAAACTGCTCTGTGTTCTGTTAATTCATCTCACAGAGTTACATCTTTCCCTTCAAGAAGCCTTTCGCTAAGGCTGTTCTTGTGGAATTGGCAAAGGGATATTTGGAAGCCCATAGAGTGCTATGGTGAAAAAGGAAATATCTTCCGTTCAAAACTGGAAAGAAGCTTTCTGAGAAACTGCTCTGTGTTCTGTTAATTCATCTCACAGAGTTACATCTTTCCCTTCAAGAAGTCTTTCGCTAAGGCTGTTCTTGTGGAATTGGCAAAGGGATATTTGGAAGCCCATAGAGGGCTATGGTGAAAAAGGAAATATCTTCCGTTTAAAACTGGAAAGAAGCTTTCTGAGAAACTGCTCTGTGTTCTGTTAATTCATCTCGCAGAGTTACATCTTTCCCTTCAAGAAGCCTTTCGCTAAGGCTGTTCTTGTGGAATTGGCAAAGGGATATTTGGAAGCCCATAGAGCGCTATGGTGAAAAAGGAAATATATTCGGTTCAAAACTGGAAAGAAGCTTTCTGAGAAACAGCTCTGTGTTCTGTTAATTCATCTCATGGAGTTACATCTTTCCCTTCAAGAAGCCTTTCGCTAAGGCTGTTCTTGTGGAATTGGCAAAGGGATATTTGGAAGCCCATAGAGGGCTATGGTGAAAAAGGAAATATCTTCCGTTCAAAACTGGAAAGAAGCTTTCTGAGAAACTGCTCTGTGTTCTGTTAATTCATCTCACAGAGTTACATCTTTCCCTTCAAGAAGCCTTACACTAAGGCTGTTATTGTGGAATTTGAAAAGGGATATTTGGAAGCCCATAGAGGGCTATGGTGAAAAAGGAAATATCTTACGCTCAAAACTGGAAAGAAGCTTTCTGAGAAACTGCTCTGTGTTCTGTTAATTCATCTCACAGAGTTACATCTTTCCCTTCAAGAAGCCTTTCGCTAAGGCTGTTCTTGTGGAATTGGCAAAGTCATATTTGGAAGCCCATAGAGGGCTATGGGGAAAAAGGAAATATCTTCCGTTCAAAACTGGAAAGAAGCTTTCTGAGAAACTGCTCTGTGTTCTGTTAATTCATCTCACAGAGTTACATCTTTCCCTTCAAGAAGCCTTTCGCTAAGGCTGTTCTTGTGGAATTGGCAAAGTGATATTTGGAAGCCCATAGAGGGCTATGGTGAAAAAGGAAATATCTACCGTTCAAAACTGGAAAGAAGCTTTCTGAAAAACTGCTCTGTGTTCTGTTAATTCATCTCACAGAGTTACATCTTTCCCTTCAAGAAGCCTTTCGCTAAGTCTGTTGTTTTGGAACTGGCAAAGGGATATTTGGAAGCCCATAGAGGGCTATGGTGAAAAAGGAAATATCTTCCGTTCAAAACTGGAAAGAAGGTTTCTGAGAAACTGCTCTGTGTTCTGTTAATTCATCTCACAGAGTTACATCTTTTCCTTCAAGAAGCCTTTCGCTAAGGCTGTTCTTGTGGAATTGGAAAAGGGGTATTTAAAAGCCCATAGAGGGCTATGGTGAAAAAGGAAATATCTTCCGTTCAAAACTGGAAAGAAGCTTTCTGAGAAACTGCTCTGTGTTCTGTTAATTCATCTCACAGAGTTACATCTTTCCCTTCAAGAAGCCTTTCGCTAAGGCTGTTCTTGTGGAATTGGCAAAGGGATATTTCGAAGCCCATAGAGGGCTATGGTGAAAAAGGAAATATCTTCCGTTCAAAACTGGAAAGAAGCTTTCTGAGAAACTGCTCTGTGTTCTGTTAATTCATCTCACAGAGTTACATCTTTCCCTTCAAGAAGCCTTTCGCTAAGGCTGTTCTTGTGGAATTGGCAAAGGGATATTTGGAAGCCCATAGAGGGCTATGGTGAAAAAGGAAATATCTTCCGTTCAAAACTGGAAAGAAGCTTTCTGAGAAACTGCTCTGTGTTCTGTTAATTCATCTCACGGAGTTACATCTTTCCCTTCAAGAAGCCTTTCGCTAAGGCTGTTCTTGTGGAATTGGCAAAGGGATATTTGAAAGCCCATAGAGGGCTATGGTGAAAAAGGAAATATCTTCCGTTCAAAACTGGAAAGAAGCTTTCTGCGAAACTGCTCTGTGTTCTGTTAATTCATCTCACAGAGTTACATCTTTACCTTCAAGAAGCCTTTCGTAAGGCTGTTCTTGTGGAATTGGCAAAGGGATATTTGGAAGCCCATAGAGGGCTATGGTGAAAAAGGAAATATCTTCGGTTCAAAACTGGAAAGAAGCTTTCTGAGAAACTGCTCTGTGTTCTGTTAATTCATCTCACAGAGTTATATCTTTCCCCTCAAGAAGCCTTTCGCTAAGGCTGTTCTTGTGGAATTGGCAAAGTGATATTTGGAAGCCCATAGAGGGCTATGGTGAAAAAGGAAATATCTACCGTTCAAAACTGGAAAGAAGCTTTCTGAAAAACTGCTCTGTGTTCTGTTAATTCATCTCACAGTGTTACATCTTTCCCTTCAAGAAGCCTTTCGCTAAGGCTGTTCTTGTGGAACTGGCAAAGGGATATTTGGAAGCCCATAGAGGGCTATGGTGAAAAAGGAAATATCTTCCGTTCAAAACTGGAAAGAAGCTTTCTGAGAAACTGCTCTGTGTTCTGTTAATTCATCTCACAGAGTTACATCTTTCCCTTCAAGAAGCCTTTCGCTAAGGCTGTTCTTGTGGAATTGGAAAAGGGGTATTTAGAAGCCCATAGAGGGCTATGGTGAAAAAGGAAATATCTTCCGTTCAAAACTGGAAAGAAGCTTTCTGAGAAACTGCTCTGTGTTCTGTTAATTCATCTCACAGAGTTACATCTTTCCCTTCAAGAAGCCTTTCGCTAAGGCTGTTCTTGTGGAATTGGCAAAGGGATATTTCGAAGCCCATAGAGGGCTATGGTGAAAAAGGAAATATCTTCCGTTCAAAACTGGAAAGAAGCTTTCTGAGAAACTGCTCTGTGTTCTGTTAATTCATCTCACAGAGTTACATCTTTCCCTTCAAGAAGCCTTTCGCTAAGGCTGTTCTTGTGGAATTGGTAAAGGGATATTTGGAAGCCCATAGAGGGCTATGGTGAAAAAGGAATATCTTCCGTTGAAAACTGGAAACAATCCTTTTGAGAAACTGCTCTGTGTTCTGTTAATTCATCTCACAGAGTTACATCTTTCCCTTCAAGAAGCCTTTCGCTAAGGCTGTTCTTGTGGAATTGGCAAAGGGATATTTGGAAGCCCATAGAGTGCTATGGTGAAAAAGGAAATATCTTCCGTTCAAAACTGGAAAGAAGCTTTCTGAGAAACTGCTCTGTGTTCTGTTAATTCATCTCACAGAGTTACATCTTTCCCTTCAAGAAGTCTTTCGCTAAGGCTGTTCTTGTGGAATTGGCAAAGGGATATTTGGAAGCCCATAGAGGGCTATGGTGAAAAAGGAAATATCTTCCGTTTAAAACTGGAAAGAAGCTTTCTGAGAAACTGCTCTGTGTTCTGTTAATTCATCTCACAGAGTTACATCTTTCCCTTCAAGAAGCCTTTCGCTAAGGCTGTTCTTGTGGAATTGGCAAAGGGATATTTGGAAGCCCATAGAGTGCTATGGTGAAAAAGGAAATATCTTCCGTTCAAAACTGGAAAGAAGCTTTCTGAGAAACTGCTCTGTGTTCTGTTAATTCATCTCACAGAGTTACATCTTTCCCTTCAAGAAGTCTTTCGCTAAGGCTGTTCTTGTGGAATTGGCAAAGGGATATTTGGAAGCCCATAGAGGGCTATGGTGAAAAAGGAAATATCTTCCGTTTAAAACTGGAAAGAAGCTTTCTGAGAAACTGCTCTGTGTTCTGTTAATTCATCTCACAGAGTTACATCTTTCCCTTCAAGAAGCCTTTCGCTAAGGCTGTTCTTGTGGAAATGGCAAAGGGATATTTGGAAGCCCATAGAGCGCTATGGTGAAAAAGGAAATATATTCGGTTCAAAACTGGAAAGAAGCTTTCTGAGAAACTGCTCTGTGTTCTGTTAATTCATCTCATGGAGTTACATCTTTCCCTTCAAGAAGCCTTTCGCTAAGGCTGTTCTTGTGGAATTGGCAAAGGGATATTTGGAAGCCCATTGAGGGCTATGGTGAAAAAGGAAATATCTTCCGTTCAAAACTGGAAAGAAGCTTTCTGAGTAACTGCTCTGTGTTCTGTTAATTCATCTCACAGAGTTACATCTTTTCCTTCAAGAAGCCTTTCGCTAAGGCTGTTCTTGTGGAATTGGAAAAGGGGTATTTAAAAGCCCATAGAGGGCTATGGTGAAAAAGGAAATATCTTCCGTTCAAAACTGGAAAGAAGCTTTCTGAGAAACTGCTCTGTGTTCTGTTAATTCATCTCACAGAGTTACATCTTTCCCTTCAAGAAGCCTTTCGCTAAGGCTGTTCTTGTGGAATTGGCAAAGGGATATTTCGAAGCCCATAGAGGGCTATGGTGAAAAAGGAAATATCTTCCGTTCAAAACTGGAAAGAAGCTTTCTGAGAAACTGCTCTGTGTTCTGTTAATTCATCTCACAGAGTTACATCTTTCCCTTCAAGAAGCCTTTCGCTAAGGCTGTTCTTGTGGAATTGGCAAAGGGATATTTGGAAGCCCATAGAGGGCTATGGTGAAAAAGGAAATATCTTCCGTTCAAAACTGGAAAGAAGCTTTCTGAGAAACTGCTCTGTGTTCTGTTAATTCATCTCACGGAGTTACATCTTTCCCTTCAAGAAGCCTTTCGCTAAGGCTGTTCTTGTGGAATTGGCAAAGGGATATTTGAAAGCCCATAGAGGGCTATGGTGAAAAAGGAAATATCTTCCGTTCAAAACTGGAAAGAAGCTTTCTGAGAAACTGCTCTGTGTTCTGTTAATTCATCTCACAGAGTTACATCTTTCCCTTCAAGAAGCCTTTCGTAAGGCTGTTCTTGTGGAATTGGCAAAGGGATATTTGGAAGCCCATAGAGGGCTATGGTGAAAAAGGAAATATCTTCGGTTCAAAACTGGAAAGAAGCTTTCTGAGAAACTGCTCTGTGTTCTGTTAATTCATCTCACAGAGTTATATCTTTCCCCTCAAGAAGCCTTTCGCTAAGGCTGTTCTTGTGGAATTGGCAAAGTGATATTTGGAAGCCCATAGAGGGCTATGGTGAAAAAGGAAATATCTACCGTTCAAAACTGGAAAGAAGCTTTCTGAAAAACTGCTCTGTGTTCTGTTAATTCATCTCACAGTGTTACATCTTTCCCTTCAAGAAGCCTTTCGCTAAGGCTGTTCTTGTGGAACTGGCAAAGGGATATTTGGAAGCCCATAGAGGGCTATGGTGAAAAAGGAAATATCTTCCGTTCAAAACTGGAAAGAAGCTTTCTGAGAAACTGCTCTGTGTTCTGTTAATTCATCTCACAGAGTTACATCTTTCCCTTCAAGAAGCCTTTCGCTAAGGCTGTTCTTGTGGAATTGGAAAAGGGGTATTTAGAAGCCCATAGAGGGCTATGGTGAAAAAGGAAATATCTTCCGTTCAAAACTGGAAAGAAGCTTTCTGAGAAACTGCTCTGTGTTCTGTTAATTCATCTCACAGAGTTACATCTTTCCCTTCAAGAAGCCTTTCGCTAAGGCTGTTCTTGTGGAATTGGCAAAGGGATATTTCGAAGCCCATAGAGGGCTATGGTGAAAAAGGAAATATCTTCCGTTCAAAACTGGAAAGAAGCTTTCTGAGAAACTGCTCTGTGTTCTGTTAATTCATCTCACAGAGTTACATCTTTCCCTTCAAGAAGCCTTTCGCTAAGGCTGTTCTTGTGGAATTGGTAAAGGGATATTTGGAAGCCCATAGAGGGCTATGTTGAAAAAGGAAATATCTTCCGTTGAAAACTGGAAACAATCCTTTTGAGAAACTGCTCTGTGTTCTGTTAATTCATCTCACAGAGTTACATCTTTCCCTTCAAGAAGCCTTTCGCTAAGGCTGTTCTTGTGGAATTGGCAAAGGGATATTTGGAAGCCCATAGAGTGCTATGGTGAAAAAGGAAATATCTTCCGTTCAAAACTGGAAAGAAGCTTTCTGAGAAACTGCTCTGTGTTCTGTTAATTCATCTCACAGAGTTACATCTTTCCCTTCAAGAAGTCTTTCGCTAAGGCTGTTCTTGTGGAATTGGCAAAGGGATATTTGGAAGCCCATAGAGGGCTATGGTGAAAAAGGAAATATCTTCCGTTTAAAACTGGAAAGAAGCTTTCTGAGAAACTGCTCTGTGTTCTGTTAATTCATCTCACAGAGTTACATCTTTCCCTTCAAGAAGTCTTTCGCTAAGGCTGTTCTTGTGGAATTGGCAAAGGGATATTTGGAAGCCCATAGAGGGCTATGGTGAAAAAGGAAATATCTTCCGTTTAAAACTGGAAAGAAGCTTTCTGAGAAACTGCAATGTGTTCTGTTAATTCATCTCGCAGAGTTACATCTTTCCCTTCAAGAAGCCTTTCGCTAAGGCTGTTCTTGTGGAATTGGCAAAGGGATATTTGGAAGCCCATAGAGCGCTATGGTGAAAAAGGAAATATATTCGGTTCAAAACTGGAAAGAAGCTTTCTGAGAAACTGCTCTGTGTTCTGTTAATTCATCTCATGGAGTTACATCTTTCCCTTCAAGAAGCCTTTCGCTAAGGCTGTTCTTGTGGAATTGGCAAAGGGATATTTGAAAGCCAATTGAGGGCTATGTTGAAAAAGGAAATATCTTCCGTTCTAAACTGGAAAGAAGCTGTCTGAGAAACTGCTCTGTGTTCTGTTAATTCATCTCACAGAGTTACATCTTTCCCTT
This sequence comes from Chlorocebus sabaeus, assembly GCF_047675955.1. Lineage (NCBI taxonomy): Eukaryota > Metazoa > Chordata > Mammalia > Primates > Cercopithecidae > Chlorocebus > Chlorocebus sabaeus. The sequence goes on along the minus strand of NW_027327925.1, from coordinate 567,562 downwards.
CAAGAAGACTTTCGTAAGGCTGTTCTTGTGGAATTGGCAAAGGGATATTTGGAAGCCCATAGAGGGCTATGGTGAAAAAGGAAATATCTTCCGTTCAAAACTGGAAAGAAGCTTTCTGAGAAACTGCTCTGTGTTCTGTTAATTCATCTCACAGAGTTACATCTTTCCCTTCAAGAAGCCTTACGCTAAGGCTGTTCTTGTGGAATTTGAAAAGGGATATTTGGAAGCCCATAGAGGGCTATGGTGAAAAAGGAAATATCTTACGCTCAAAACTGGAAAGAAGCTTTCTGAGAAACTGCTCTGTGTTCTGTTAATTCATCTCACAGAGTTACATCTTTCCCTTCAAGAAGCCTTTCGCTAAGGCTGTTCTTGTGGAATTGGCAAAGTCATATTTGGAAGCCCATAGAGGGCTATGGGGAAAAAGGAAATATCTTCCGTTCAAAACTGGAAAGAAGCTTTCTGAGAAACTGCTCTGTGTTCTGTTAATTCATCTCACAGAGTTACATCTTTCCCTTCAAGAAGCCTTTCGCTAAGGCTGTTCTTGTGGAATTGGCAAAGGGATATTTCGAAGCCCATAGAGGGCTATGGTGAAAAAGGAAATATCTTCCGTTCAAAACTGGAAAGAAGCTTTCTGAGAAACTGCTCTGTGTTCTGTTAATTCATCTCACAGAGTTACATCTTTCCCTTCAAGAAGCCTTTCGCTAAGGCTGTTCTTGTGGAATTGGCAAAGGGATATTTGGAAGCCCATAGAGGGCTATGGTGAAAAAGGAAATATCTTCCGTTCAAAACTGGAAAGAAGCTTTCTGAGAAACTGCTCTGTGTTCTGTTAATTCATCTCACGGAGTTACATCTTTCCCTTCAAGAAGCCTTTCGCTAAGGCTGTTCTTGTGGAATTGGCAAAGGGATATTTGAAAGCCCATAGAGGGCTATGGTGAAAAAGGAAATATCTTCCGTTCAAAACTGGAAAGAAGCTTTCTGCGAAACTGCTCTGTGTTCTGTTAATTCATCTCACAGAGTTACATCTTTCCCTTCAAGAAGCCTTTCGTAAGGCTGTTCTTGTGGAATTGGCAAAGGGATATTTGGAAGCCCATAGAGGGCTATGGTGAAAAAGGAAATATCTTCGGTTCAAAACTGGAAAGAAGCTTTCTGAGAAACTGCTCTGTGTTCTGTTAATTCATCTCACAGAGTTATATCTTTCCCCTCAAGAAGCCTTTCGCTAAGGCTGTTCTTGTGGAATTGGCAAAGTGATATTTGGAAGCCCATAGAGGGCTATGGTGAAAAAGGAAATATCTACCGTTCAAAACTGGAAAGAAGCTTTCTGAAAAACTGCTCTGTGTTCTGTTAATTCATCTCACAGTGTTACATCTTTCCCTTCAAGAAGCCTTTCGCTAAGGCTGTTCTTGTGGAACTGGCAAAGGGATATTTGGAAGCCCATAGAGGGCTATGGTGAAAAAGGAAATATCTTCCGTTCAAAACTGGAAAGAAGCTTTCTGAGAAACTGCTCTGTGTTCTGTTAATTCATCTCACAGAGTTACATCTTTCCCTTCAAGAAGCCTTTCGCTAAGGCTGTTCTTGTGGAATTGGAAAAGGGGTATTTAGAAGCCCATAGAGGGCTATGGTGAAAAAGGAAATATCTTCCGTTCAAAACTGGAAAGAAGCTTTCTGAGAAACTGCTCTGTGTTCTGTTAATTCATCTCACAGAGTTACATCTTTCCCTTCAAGAAGCCTTTCGCTAAGGCTGTTCTTGTGGAATTGGCAAAGGGATATTTCGAAGCCCATAGAGGGCTATGGTGAAAAAGGAAATATCTTCCGTTCAAAACTGGAAAGAAGCTTTCTGAGAAACTCCTCTGTGTTCTGTTAATTCATCTCACAGTGTTACATCTTTCCCTTCAAGAAGCCTTTCGCTAAGGCTGTTCTTGTGGAATTGGTAAAGGGATATTTGGAAGCCCATAGAGGGCTATGGTGAAAAAGGAAATATCTTCCGTTGAAAACTGGAAACAATCCTTTTGAGAAACTGCTCTGTGTTCTGTTAATTCATCTCACAGAGTTACATCTTTCCCTTCAAGAAGCCTTTCGCTAAGGCTGTTCTTGTGGAATTGGCAAAGGGATATTTGGAAGCCCATAGAGTGCTATGGTGAAAAAGGAAATATCTTCCGTTCAAAACTGGAAAGAAGCTTTCTGAGAAACTGCTCTGTGTTCTGTTAATTCATCTCACAGAGTTACATCTTTCCCTTCAAGAAGTCTTTCGCTAAGGCTGTTCTTGTGGAATTGGCAAAGGGATATTTGGAAGCCCATAGAGGGCTATGGTTAAAAAGGAAATATCTTCCGTTTAAAACTGGAAAGAAGCTTTCTGAGAAACTGCTCTGTGTTCTGTTAATTCATCTCACAGAGTTACATCTTTCCCTTCAAGAAGCCTTTCGCTAAGGCTGTTCTTGTGGAATTGGCAAAGGGATATTTGGAAGCCCATAGAGCGCTATGGTGAAAAAGGAAATATATTCGGTTCAAAACTGGAAAGAAGCTTTCTGAGAAACTGCTCTGTGTTCTGTTAATTCATCTCACAGAGTTACATCTTTCCCTTCAAGAAGCCTTTCGCTAAGGCTGTTCTTGTGGAATTGGAAAAGGGGTATTTAGAAGCCCATAGAGGGCTATGGTGAAAAAGGAAATATCTTCCGTTCAAAACTGGAAAGAAGCTTTCTGAGAAACTGCTCTGTGTTCTGTTAATTCATCTCACAGAGTTACATCTTTCCCTTCAAGAAGCCTTTCGCTAAGGCTGTTCTTGTGGAATTGGCAAAGGGATATTTCGAAGCCCATAGAGGGCTATGGTGAAAAAGGAAATATCTTCCGTTCAAAACTGGAAAGAAGCTTTCTGAGAAACTGCTCTGTGTTCTGTTAATTCATCTCACAGAGTTACATCTTTCCCTTCAAGAAGCCTTTCGCTAAGGCTGTTCTTGTGGAATTGGTAAAGGGATATTTGGAAGCCCATAGAGGGCTATGTTGAAAAAGGAAATATCTTCCGTTGAAAACTGGAAACAATCCTTTTGAGAAACTGCTCTGTGTTCTGTTAATTCATCTCACAGATTTACATCTTTCCCTTCAAGAAGCCTTTCGCTAAGGCTGTTCTTGTGGAATTGGCAAAGGGATATTTGGAAGCCCATAGAGTGCTATGGTGAAAAAGGAAATATCTTCCGTTCAAAACTGGAAAGAAGCTTTCTGAGAAACTGCTCTGTGTTCTGTTAATTCATCTCACAGAGTTACATCTTTCCCTTCAAGAAGTCTTTCGCTAAGGCTGTTCTTGTGGAATTGGCAAAGGGATATTTGGAAGCCCATAGAGGGCTATGGTGAAAAAGGAAATATCTTCCGTTTAAAACTGGAAAGAAGCTTTCTGAGAAACTGCTCTGTGTTCTGTTAATTCATCTCACAGAGTTACATCTTTCCCTTCAAGAAGCCTTTCGCTAAGGCTGTTCTTGTGGAAATGGCAAAGGGATATTTGGAAGCCCATAGAGCGCTATGGTGAAAAAGGAAATATATTCGGTTCAAAACTGGAAAGAAGCTTTCTGAGAAACTGCTCTGTGTTCTGTTAATTCATCTCATGGAGTTACATCTTTCCCTTCAAGAAGCCTTTCGCTAAGGCTGTTCTTGTGGAATTGGCAAAGGGATATTTGGAAGCCCATTGAGGGCTATGGTGAAAAAGGAAATATCTTCCGTTCAAAACAGGAAAGAAGCTTTCTGAGTAACTGCTCTGTGTTCTGTTAATTCATCTCACAGAGTTACATCTTTTCCTTCAAGAAGCCTTTCGCTAAGGCTGTTCTTGTGGAATTGGAAAAGGGGTATTTAAAAGCCCATAGAGGGCTATGGTGAAAAAGGAAATATCTTCCGTTCAAAACTGGAAAGAAGCTTTCTGAGAAACTGCTCTGTGTTCTGTTAATTCATCTCACAGAGTTACATCTTTCCCTTCAAGAAGCCTTTCGCTAAGGCTGTTCTTGTGGAATTGGCAAAGGGATATTTCGAAGCCCATAGAGGGCTATGGTGAAAAAGGAAATATCTTCCGTTCAAAACTGGAAAGAAGCTTTCTGAGAAACTGCTCTGTGTTCTGTTAATTCATCTCACAGAGTTACATCTTTTCCTTCAAGAAGCCTTTCGCTAAGGCTGTTCTTGTGGAATTGGCAAAGGGATATTTGGAAGCCCATAGAGGGCTATGGTGAAAAAGGAAATATCTTCCGTTCAAAACTGGAAAGAAGCTTTCTGAGAAACTGCTCTGTGTTCTGTTAATTCATCTCACGGAGTTACATCTTTCCCTTCAAGAAGCCTTTCGCTAAGGCTGTTCTTGTGGAATTGGCAAAGGGATATTTGAAAGCCCATAGAGGGCTATGGTGAAAAAGGAAATATCTTCCGTTCAAAACTGGAAAGAAGCTTTCTGAGAAACTGCTCTGTGTTCTGTTAATTCATCTCACAGAGTTACATCTTTCCCTTCAAGAAGCCTTTCGTAAGGCTGTTCTTGTGGAATTGGCAAAGGGATATTTGGAAGCCCATAGAGGGCTATGGTGAAAAAGGAAATATCTTCGGTTCAAAACTGGAAAGAAGCTTTCTGAGAAACTGCTCTGTGTTCTGTTAATTCATCTCACAGAGATATATCTTTCCCCTCAAGAAGCCTTTCGCTAAGGCTGTTCTTGTGGAATTGGCAAAGTGATATTTGGAAGCCCATAGAGGGCTATGGTGAAAAAGGAAATATCTACCGTTCAAAACTGGAAAGAAGCTTTCTGAAAAACTGCTCTGTGTTCTGTTAATTCATCTCACAGTGTTACATCTTTCCCTTCAAGAAGCCTTTCGCTAAGGCTGTTCTTGTGGAAATGGCAAAGGGATATTTGGAAGCCCATAGAGGGCTATGGTGAAAAAGGAAATATCTTCCGTTCAAAACTGGAAAGAAGCTTTCTGAGAAACTGCTCTGTGTTCTGTTAATTCATCTCACAGAGTTACATCTTTCCCTTCAAGAAGCCTTTCGCTAAGGCTGTTCTTGTGGAATTGGAAAAGGGGTATTTAGAAGCCCATAGAGGGCTATGGTGAAAAAGGAAATATCTTCCGTTCAAAACTGGAAAGAAGCTTTCTGAGAAACTGCTCTGTGTTCTGTTAATTCATCTCACAGAGTTACATCTTTCCCTTCAAGAAGCCTTTCGCTAAGGCTGTTCTTGTGGAATTGGCAAAGGGATATTTCGAAGCCCATAGAGGGCTATGGTGAAAAAGGAAATATCTTCCGTTCAAAACTGGAAACAATCCTTTTGAGAAACTGCTCTGTGTTCTGTTAATTCATCTCACAGAGTTACATCTTTCCCTTCAAGAAGCCTTTCGCTAAGGCTGTTCTTGTGGAATTGGCAAAGGGATATTTGGAAGCCCATAGAGCGCTATGGTGAAAAAGGAAATATATTCGGTTCAAAACTGGAAAGAAGCTTTCTGAGAAACTGCTCTGTGTTCTGTTAATTCATCTCACAGAGTTACATCTTTCCCTTCAAGAAGCCTTTCGCTAAGGCTGTTCTTGTGGAATTGGAAAAGGGGTATTGAGAAGCCCATAGAGGGCTATGGTGAAAAAGGAAATATCTTCCGTTCAAAACTGGAAAGAAGCTTTCTGAGAAACTGCTCTGTGTTCTGTTAATTCATCTCACAGAGTTACATCTTTCCCTTCAAGAAGCCTTTCGCTAAGGCTGTTCTTGTGGAATTGGCAAAGGGATATTTCGAAGCCCATAGAGGGCTATGGTGAAAAAGGAAATATCTTCCGTTCAAAACTGGAAAGAAGCTTTCTGAGAAACTGCTCTGTGTTCTGTTAATTCATCTCACAGAGTTACATCTTTCCCTTCAAGAAGCCTTTCGCTAAGGCTGTTCTTGTGGAATTGGTAAAGGGATATTTGGAAGCCCATAGAGGGCTATGTTGAAAAAGGAAATATCTTCCGTTGAAAACTGGAAACAATCCTTTTGAGAAACTGCTCTGTGTTCTGTTAATTCATCTCACAGATTTACATCTTTCCCTTCAAGAAGCCTTTCGCTAAGGCTGTTCTTGTGGAATTGGCAAAGGGATATTTGGAAGCCCATAGAGTGCTATGGTGAAAAAGGAAATATCTTCCGTTCAAAACTGGAAAGAAGCTTTCTGAGAAACTGCTCTGTGTTCTGTTAATTCATCTCACAGAGTTACATCTTTCCCTTCAAGAAGTCTTTCGCTAAGGCTGTTCTTGTGGAATTGGCAAAGGGATATTTGGAAGCCCATAGAGGGCTATGGTGAAAAAGGAAATATCTTCCGTTTAAAACTGGAAAGAAGCTTTCTGAGAAACTGCTCTGTGTTCTGTTAATTCATCTCACAGAGTTACATCTTTCCCTTCAAGAAGCCTTTCGCTAAGGCTGTTCTTGTGGAAATGGCAAAGGGATATTTGGAAGCCCATAGAGCGCTATGGTGAAAAAGGAAATATATTCGGTTCAAAACTGGAAAGAAGCTTTCTGAGAAACTGCTCTGTGTTCTGTTAATTCATCTCATGGAGTTACATCTTTCCCTTCAAGAAGCCTTTCGCTAAGGCTGTTCTTGTGGAATTGGCAAAGGGATATTTGGAAGCCCATTGAGGGCTATGGTGAAAAAGGAAATATCTTCCGTTCAAAACTGGAAAGAAGCTTTCTGAGTAACTGCTCTGTGTTCTGTTAATTCATCTCACAGAGTTACATCTTTCCCTTCAAGAAGCCTTTCGCTAAGGCTGTTCTTGTGGAATTGAAAAAGGGGTATTTAGAAGCCCATAGAGGGCTATGGTGAAAAAGGAAATATCTTCCGTTCAAAACTGGAAAGAAGCTTTCTGAGAAACTGCTCTGTGTTCTGTTAATTCATCTCACAGAGTTACATCTTTCCCTTCAAGAAGCCTTTCGCTAAGGCTGTTCTTGTGGAATTGGCAAAGGGATATTTGGAAGCCCATAGAAGGCTATGGTGAAAAAGGAAATATCTTCCGTTCAAAACTGGAAAGAAGCTTTCTGAGAAACTGCTCTGTGTTCTGTAAATTCATCTCACAGAGTTACATCTTTCCCTTCAAGAAGCCTTTCGCTAAGGCTGTTCTTGTGGAATTGGAAAAGGGGTATTTAGAAGCCCATAGAGGGCTATGGTGAAAAAGGAAATATCTTCCGTTCAAAACTGGAAAGAAGCTTTCTGAGAAACTGCTCTGTGTTCTGTTAATTCATCTCACAGAGTTACATCTTTCCCTTCAAGAAGCCTTTCGCTAAGGCTGTTCTTGTGGAATTGGCAAAGGGATATTTCGAAGCCCTTAGAGGGCTATGGTGAAAAAGGAAATATCTTCCGTTCAAAACTGGAAAGAAGCTTTCTGAGAAACTGCTCTGTGTTCTGTTAATTCATCTCACAGAGTTACATCTTTCCCTTCAAGAAGCCTTTCGCTAAGGCTGTTCTTGTGGAATTGGCAAAGTGATATTTGGAAGCCCATAGAGGGCTATGGTGAAAAAGGAAATATCTACCGTTCAAAACTGGAAAGAAGCTTTCTGAAAAACTGCTCTGTGTTCTGTTAATTCATCTCACAGAGTTACATCTTTCCCTTCAAGAAGCCTTTCGCTAAGTCTGTTCTTTTGGAACTGGCAAAGGGATATTTGGAAGCCCATAGAGGGCTATGGTGAAAAAGGAAATATCTTCCGTTCAAAACTGGAAAGAAGCTTTCTGAGAAACTGCTCTGTGTTCTGTTAATTCATCTCACAGAGTTACATCTTTTCCTTCAAGAAGCCTTTCGCTAAGGCTGTTCTTGTGGAATTGGAAAAGGGGTATTTAAAAGCCCATAGAGGGCTATGGTGAAAAAGGAAATATCTTCCGTTCAAAACTGGAAAGAAGCTTTCTGAGAAACTGCTCTGTGTTCTGTTAATTCATCTCACAGAGTTACATCTTTCCCTTCAAGAAGCCTTTCGCTAAGGCTGTTCTTGTGGAATTGGCAAAGGGATATTTCGAAGCCCTTAGAGGGCTATGGTGAAAAAGGAAATATCTTCCGTTCTAAACTGGAAAGAAGCTTTCTGAGAATCTGCTCTGTGTTCTGTTAATTCATCTCACAGAGTTACATCTTTCCCTTCAAGAAGCCTTTCTCTAAGGCTGTTCTTGTGGAATTGGCAAAGGGATATTTGGAAGCCCATAGAGGGCTATGGTGAAAAAGGAAATATCTTCCGTTCAAAACTGGAAAGAAGCTTTCTGAGAAACTGCTCTGTGTTCTGTTAATTCATCTCACGGAGTTACATCTTTCCCTTCAAGAAGCCTTTCGCTAAGGCTGTTCTTGTGGAATTGGCAAAGGGATATTTGAAAGCCCATAGAGGGCTATGGTGAAAAAGGAAATATCTTCCGTTCAAAACTGGAAAGAAGCTTTCTGAGAAACTGCTCTGTGTTCTGTTAATTCATCTCACAGAGTTACATCTTTCCCTTCAAGAAGCCTTTCGTAAGGCTGTTCTTGTGGAATTGGCAAAGGGATATTTGGAAGCCCATAGAGGGCTATGGTGAAAAAGGAAATATCTTCGGTTCAAAACTGGAAAGAAGCTTTCTGAGAAACTGCTCTGTGTTCTGTTAATTCATCTCACAGAGTTATATCTTTCCCCTCAAGAAGCCTTTCGCTAAGGCTGTTCTTGTGGAATTGGCAAAGTGATATTTGGAAGCCCATAGAGGGCTATGGTGAAAAAGGAAATATCTACCGTTCAAAACTGGAAAGAAGCTTTCTGAAAAACTGCTCTGTGTTCTGTTAATTCATCTCACAGTGTTACATCTTTCCCTTCAAGAAGCCTTTCGCTAAGGCTGTTCTTGTGGAACTGGCAAAGGGATATTTGGAAGCCCATAGAGGGCTATGGTGAAAAAGGAAATATCTTCCGTTCAAAACTGGAAAGAAGCTTTCTGAGAAACTGCTCTGTGTTCTGTTAATTCATCTCACAGAGTTACATCTTTCCCTTCAAGAAGCCTTTCGCTAAGGCTGTTCTTGTGGAATTGGAAAAGGGGTATTTAGAAGCCCATAGAGGGCTATGGTGAAAAAGGAAATATCTTCCGTTCAAAACTGGAAAGAAGCTTTCTGAGAAACTGCTCTGTGTTCTGTTAATTCATCTCACAGAGTTACATCTTTCCCTTCAAGAAGCCTTTCGCTAAGGCTGTTCTTGTGGAATTGGCAAAGGGATATTTGGAAGCCCATAGAGGGCTATGGTGAAAAAGGAAATATCTTCCGTTCAAAACTGGAAAGAAGCTTTCTGAGAAACTGCTCTGTGTTCTGTTAATTCATCTCACAGAGTTACATCTTTCCCTTCAAGAAGCCTTTCGCTAAGGCTGTTCTTGTGGAATTGGTAAAGGGATATTTGGAAGCCCATAGAGGGCTATGTTGAAAAAGGAAATATCTTCCGTTGAAAACTGGAAACAATCCTTTTGAGAAACTGCTCTGTGTTCTGTTAATTCATCTCACAGAGTTACATCTTTCCCTTCAAGAAGCCTTTCGCTAAGGCTGTTCTTGTGGAATTGGCAAAGGGATATTTGGAAGCCCATAGAGTACTATGGTGAAAAAGGAAATATCTTCCGTTCAAAACTGGAAAGAAGCTTTCTGAGAAACTGCTCTGTGTTCTGTTAATTCATCTCACAGAGTTACATCTTTCCCTTCAAGAAGTCTTTCGCTAAGGCTGTTCTTGTGGAATTGGCAAAGGGATATTTGGAAGCCCATAGAGGGCTATGGTGAAAAAGGAAATATCTTCCGTTTAAAACTGGAAAGAAGCTTTCTGAGAAACTGCTCTGTGTTCTGTTAATTCATCTCACAGAGTTACATCTTTCCCTTCAAGAAGCCTTTCGCTAAGGCTGTTCTTGTGGAATTGGCAAAGGGATATTTGGAAGCCCATAGAGCGCTATGGTGAAAAAGGAAATATATTCGGTTCAAAACTGGAAAGAAGCTTTCTGAGAAACTGCTCTGTGTTCTGTTAATTCATCTCACAGAGTTACATCTTTCCCTTCAAGAAGCCTTTCGCTAAGGCTGTTCTTGTGGAATTGGAAAAGGGGTATTTAGAAGCCCATAGAGGGCTATGGTGAAAAAGGAAATATCTTCCGTTCAAAACTGGAAAGAAGCTTTCTGAGAAACTGCTCTGTGTTCTGTTAATTCATCTCACAGAGTTACATCTTTCCCTTCAAGAAGCCTTTCGCTAAGGCTGTTCTTGTGGAATTGGCAAAGGGATATTTCGAAGCCCATAGAGGGCTATGGTGAAAAAGGAAATATCTTCCGTTCAAAACTGGAAAGAAGCTTTCTGAGAAACTGCTCTGTGTTCTGTTAATTCATCTCACAGAGTTACATCTTTCCCTTCAAGAAGCCTTTCGCTAAAGCTGTTCTTGTGAAATTGGAAAAGGGGTATTTAAAAGCCCATAGAGGGCTATGGTGAAAAAGGAAATATCTTCCGTTCAAAACTGGAAGGAAGCTTTCTGAGAAACTGCTCTGTGTTCTGTTAATTCATCTCACAGAGTTACATCTTTCCCTTCAAGAAGCCTTTCGCTAAGGCTGTACTTGTGGAATTGGCAAAGGGATATTTCGAAGCCCATAGAGGGCTATGGTGAAAAAGGAAATATCTTCCGTTCAAAACTGGAAAGAAGCTTTCTGAGAAACTGCTCTGTGTTCTGTTAATTCATCTCACAGAGTTACATCTTTCCCTTCAAGAAGCCTTTCGCTAAGGCTGTTCTTGTGGAATTGGCAAAGGGATATTTGGAAGCCCATAGAGGGCTATGGTGAAAAAGGAAATATCTTCCGTTCAAAACTGGAAAGAAGCTTTCTGAGAAACTGCTCTGTGTTCTGTTAATTCATCTCACGGAGTTACATCTTTCCCTTCAAGAAGCCTTTCGCTAAGGCGGTTCTTGTGGAATTGGCAAAGGGATATTTGAAAGCCTATAGAGGGCTATGGTGAAAAAGGAAATATCTTCCGTTCAAAACTGGAAAGAAGCTTTCTGAGAAACCGCTCTGTGTTCTGTTAATTCATCTCACAGAGTTACATCTTTCCCTTCAAGAAGCCTTTCGTAAGGCTGTTCTTGTGGAATTGGCAAAGGGATATTTGGAAGCCCATAGAGGGCTATGGTGAAAAAGGAAATATCTTCGGTTCAAAACTGGAAAGAAGCTTTCTGAGAAACTGCTCTGTGTTCTGTTAATTCATCTCACAGAGTTACATCTTTCCCTTCAAGAAGCCTTTCGCTAAGGCTGTTCTTGTGGAATTGGCAAAGGGATATTTGGAAGCCCATAGAGGGCTATGGTGAAAAAGGAAATATCTACCGTTCAAAACTGGAAAGAAGCTTTCTGAAAAACTGCTCTGTGTTCTGTTAATTCATCTCACAGTGTTACATCTTTCCCTTCAAGAAGCCTTTCGCTAAGGCTGTTCTTGTAGAACTGGCAAAGGGATATTTGGAAGCCCATAGAGGGCTATGGTGAAAAAGGAAATATCTTCCGTTCAAAACTGGAAAGAAGCTTTCTGAGAAACTGCTCTGTGTTCTGTTAATTCATCTCACAGAGTTACATCTTTCCCTTCAAGAAGCCTTTCGCTAAGGCTGTTCTTGTGGAATTGGAAAAGGGGTATTTAGAAGCCCATAGAGGGCTATGTTGAAAAAGGAAATATCTTCCGTTCAAAACTGGAAAGAAGCTTCCTGAGAAACTGCTCTGTGTTCTGTTAATTCATCTCACAGAGTTACATCTTTCCCTTCAAGAAGCCTTTCGCTAAGGCTGTTCTTGTGGAATTGGCAAAGGGATATTTCGAAGCCCATAGAGGGCTATGGTGAAAAAGGAAATATCTTCCGTTCAAAACTGGAAAGAAGCTTTCTGAGAAACTGCTCTGTTTTCTGTTAATTCATCTCACAGAGTTACATCTTTCCCTTCAAGAAGCCTTTCGCTAAGGCTGTTCTTGTGGAATTGGTAAAGGGATATTTGGAAGCCCATAGAGGGCTATGTTGAAAAAGGAAATAACTTCCGTTGAAAACTGGAAACAATCCTTTTGAGAAACTGCTCTGTGTTCTGTTAATTCATCTCACAGAGTTACATCTTTCCCTTCAAGAAGCCTTTCGCTAAGGCTGTTCTTGTGGAATTGGCAAAGGGATATTTGGAAGCCCATAGAGTGCTATGGTGAAAAAGGAAATATCTTCCGTTCAAAACTGGAAAGAAGCTTTCTGAGAAACTGCTCTGTGTTCTGTTAATTCATCCCACAGAGTTACATCTTTCCCTTCAAGAAGTCTTTCGCTAAGGCTGTTCTTGTGGAATTGGCAAAGTCATATTTGGAAGCCCATAGAGGGCTATGGGGAAAAAGGAAATATCTTCCGTTTAAAACTGGAAAGAAGCTTTCTGAGAAACTGCTCTGTGTTCTGTTAATTCATCTCACAGAGTTACATCTTTCCCTTCAAGAAGCCTTTCGCTAAGGCTGTTCTTGTGGAATTGGCAAAGGGATATTTGGAAGCCCATAGAGCACTATGGTGAAAAAGGAAATATATTCGGTTCAAAACTGGAAAGAAGCTTTCTGAGAAACTGCTCTGTGTTCTGTTAATTCATCTCATGAAGTTACATCTTTCCCTTCAAGAAGACTTTCGCTAAGGCTGTTCTTGTGGAATTGGCAAAGGGATATTTGAAAGCCCATTGAGGGCTATGGTGAAAAAGGAAATATCTTCCGTTCAAAACTGGAAAGAAGCTTTCTGAGAAACTGCTCTGTGTTCTGTTAATTCATCTCACAGAGTTACATCTTTCCCTTCAATAAGCCTTTCGCTAAGGCTGTTCTTGTGGAATTGGCAAAGGGATATTTGGAAGCCCATAGAGGGCTATGGTGAAAAAGGAAATATCTTCCGTTCAAAACTGGAAAGAAGCTTTCTGAGAAACTGCTCTGTGTTCTGTTAATTCATCTCACATAGTTACATCTTTCCCTTCAAGAAGTCTTTCGCTAAGGCTGTTCTTATGGAATTGGAAAAGGGATATTTAGAAGCCCATAGAGGGCTATGGTGAAAAAGGAAATATCTTCCGTTCAAAACTGGAAAGTAGCTTTCTGAGAAACTGCTCTGTGTTCTGTTAATTCATCTCACAGAGTTACATCTTTCCCTTCAAGAAGCCTTTCGCTAAGGCTGTTCTTGTGGAATTGGCAAAGGGATATTTGGAAGCCCATAGAAGGCTATGGTGAAAAAGGAAATATCTTCCGTTCAAAACTGGAAAGAAGCTTTCTGAGAAACTGCTCTGTGTTCTGTTAATTCATCTCACAGAGTTACATCTTTCCCTTCAAGAAGCCTTTCGCTAAGGCTGTTCTTGTGGAATTGGTAAAGAGATACTTGGAAGCCCTTAGAGGGCTATGTTGAAAAAGGAAATATCTTTCGTTGAAAACTGGAAACAATCATTCTGAGAAACTGCTCTGTGTTCTGTTAATTCATCTCACAGAGTTACATCTTTCCCTTAAAGAAGCCTTTCGTAAGGCTGTTCTTGTGGAATTGGCAAAGGGATATTTGGAAGCCCATTGAGGGCTATGGTGAAAAAGGAAATATCTTCCGTTCAAAACTGGAAAGAATCTTTCTGAGAAACTGCTCTGTGTTCTGTTAATTCATCTCACAGAGTTACATCTTTCCCTTCAAGAAGCCTTTCGCTAAGGCTGTTCTTGTGGAATTGGAAAAGGGGTATTTAGAAGCCCATAGAGGGCTATGGTGAAAAAGGAAATATCTTCCGTTCAAAACTGGAAAGAAGCTTTCTGAGAAACTGCTCTGTGTTCTGTTAATTCATCTCACAGAGTTACATCTTTCCCTTCAAGATGCCTTTCGCTAAGGCTGTTCTTGTGGAATTGGCAAAGGGATATTTCGAAGCCCATAGAGGGCTATGGTGAAAAAGGAAATATCTTCCGTTCAAAACTGGAAAGAAGCTTTCTGAGAAACTGCTCTGTGTTCTGTTAATTCATCTCACAGCGTTACATCTTTCCCTTCAAGAAGCCTTTCGCTAAGGCTGTTCTTGTGGAATTGGCAAAGGGATATTTGGAAGCCCATAGAAGGCTATGGTGAAAAAGGAAATATCTTCCGTTGAAAACTGGAAAGAAGCTTCCTGAGAAACTGCTCTGTGTTCTGTTAATTCATCTCACAGAGTTACATCTTTTCCTTCAAGAAGCCTTTCGCTAAGGCTGTTCTTGTGGAATTGGAAAAGGGGTATTTAAAAGCCCATAGAGGGCTATGGTGAAAAAGGAAATATCTTCCGTTCAAAACTGGAAAGAAGCTTTCTGAGAAACTGCTCTGTGTTCTGTTAATTCATCTCACAGAGTTACATCTTTCCCTTCAAGAAGCCTTTCGCTAAGGCTGTTCTTGTGGAATTGGCAAAGGGATATTTGGAAGCCCATAGAGGGCTATGGTGAAAAAGGAAATATCTTCCGTTCAAAACTGGAAAGAAGCTTTCTGAGAAACTGCTCTGTGTTCTGTTAATTCATCTCACAGAGTTACATCTTTCCCTTCAAGAAGCCTTTCGCTAAGGCTGTTCTTGTGGAATTGGCAAAGGGATATTTGGAAGCCCATAGAGGGCTATGGTGAAAAAGGAAATATCTTCCGTTCAAAACTGGAAAGAAGCTTTCTGAGAAACTGCTCTGTGTTCTGTTAATTCATCTCACGGAGTTACATCTTTCCCTTCAAGAAGCCTTTCGCTAAGGCTGTTCTTGTGGAATTGGCAAAGGGATATTTGAAAGCCCATAGAGGGCTATGGTGAAAAAAGGAAATATCTTCCGTTCAAAACTGGAAAGAAGCTTTCTGAGAAACTGCTCTGTGTTCTGTTAATTCATCTCACAGAGTTACATCTTTCCCTTCAATAAGCCTTTCGTAAGGCTGTTCTTGTGGAATCGGCAAAGGGATATTTGGAAGCCCATAGAGGGCTATGGTGAAAAAGGAAATATCTTCCGTTCAAAACAGGAAAGAAGCTTTCTGAGAAACTGCTCTGTGTTCTGTTAATTCATCTCACAGAGTTACATCTTTCCCTTCAAGAAGCCTTTCGCTAAGGCTGTTCTTGTGGAATTGGCAAAGTGATATTTGGAAGCCCATAGAGGGCTATGGTGAAAAAGGAAATATCTACCGTTCAAAACTGGAAAGAAGCTTTCTGAAAAACTGCTCTGTGTTCTGTTAATTCATCTCACAGAGTTACATCTTTCCCTTCAAGAAGCCTTTCGCTAAGGCTGTTCTTGTGGAATTGGCAAAGGGATATTTGGAAGCCCATAGAGCGCTATGGTGAAAAAGGAAATATATTCGGTTCAAAACTGGAAAGAAGCTTTCTGAGAAACTGCTCTGTGTTCTGTTAATTCATCTCATGGAGTTACATCTTTCCCTTCAAGAAGCCTTTCGCTAAGGCTGTTCTTGTGGAATTGGCAAAGGGATATTTGAACGCCCATTGAGGGCTATGGTGAAAAAGGAAATATCTTCCGTTCAAAACTCGAAAGAAGCTGTCTGAGAAACTGCTCTGTGTTCTGTTAATTCATCTCACAGAGTTACATCTTTCCCTTCAAGAAGCCTTACGCTAAGGCGGTTCTTGTGGAATTTGCAAAGGCATATTTGGAAGCCCATAGAGGGCTATGGTGAAAAAGGAAATATCTTACGCTCAAAACTGGAAAGAAGCTTTCTGAGAAACTGCTCTGTGTTCTGTTAATTCATCTCACAGAGTTACATCTTTCCCTTCAAGAAGCCTTTCGCTAAGGCTGTTCTTGTGGAATTGGCAAAGTCATATTTGGAAGCCCATAGAGGGCTATGGGGAAAAAGGAAATATCTTCCGTTCAAAACTGGAAAGAAGCTTTCTGAGAAACTGCTCTGTGTTCTGTTAATTCATCTCACAGAGTTACATCTTTCCCTTCAAGAAGCCTTTCGCTAAGGCTGTTCTTGTGGAATTGGCAAAGGGATATTTGGAAGCCCATAGAGGGCTATGGTGAAAAAGGAAATATCTTCCGTTCAAAACTGGAAAGAAGCTTTCTGAGAAACTGCTCTGTGTTCTGTTAATTCATCTCACATAGTTACATCTTTCCCTTCAAGAAGTCTTTCGCTAAGGCTGTTCTTATGGAATTGGAAAAGGGATATTTAGAAGCCCATAGAGGGCTATGGTGAAAAAGGAAATATCTTCCGTTCAAAACTGGAAAGTAGCTTTCTGAGAAACTGCTCTGTGTTCTTTTAATTCATCTCACAGAGTTACATCTTTCCCTTCAAGAAGCCTTTCGCTATGGCTGTTCTTGTGGAATTGGCAAAGGGATATTTGGAAGCCCATAGAAGGCTATGGTGAAAAAGGAAATATCTTCCGTTCAAAACTGGAAAGAAGCTTTCTGAGAAACTGCTCTGTGTTCTGTTAATTCATCTCACAGAGTTACATCTTTCCCTTCAAGAAGCCTTTCGCTAAGGCTGTTCTTGTGGAATTGGTAAAGAGATACTTGGAAGCCTTTAGAGGGCTATGTTGAAAAAGGAAATATCTTTCGTTGAAAACTGGAAACAATCCTTCTGAGAAACTGCTCTGTGTTCTGTTAATTCATCTCACAGAGTTACATCTTTCCCTTCAAGAAGCCTTTCGTAAGGCTGTTCTTGTGGAATTGGCAAAGGGATATTTGGAAGCCCATTGAGGGCTATGGTGAAAAAGGAAATATCTTCCGTTCAAAACTGGAAAGAAGCTTT
This sequence comes from Chlorocebus sabaeus, assembly GCF_047675955.1. NCBI lineage: Eukaryota > Metazoa > Chordata > Mammalia > Primates > Cercopithecidae > Chlorocebus > Chlorocebus sabaeus. The sequence goes on along the minus strand of NW_027327925.1, from coordinate 550,941 downwards.
CTGAGAAACTGCTCTGTGTTCTGTTAATTCATCTCACAGAGTTACATCTTTCCCTTCAAGAAGCCTTTCGCTAAGGCTGTTCTTGTGGAATTGGAAAAGGGGTATTTAGAAGCCCATAGAGGGCTATGGTGAAAAAGGAAATATCTTCCGTTCAAAACTGGAAAGAAGCTTTCTGAGAAACTGCTCTGTGTTCTGTTAATTCATCTCACAGAGTTACATCTTTCCCTTCAAGAAGCCTTTCGCTAAGGCTGTTCTTGTGGAATTGGCAAAGGGATATTTCGAAGCCCATAGAGGGCTATGGTGAAAAAGGAAATATCTTCCGTTCAAAACTGGAAAGAAGCTTTCTGAGAAACTGCTCTGTGTTCTGTTAATTCATCTCACAGAGTTACATCTTTCCCTTCAAGAAGCCTTTCGTAAGGCTGTTCTTGTGGAATTGGCAAAGGGATATTTGGAAGCCCATAGAGGGCTATGGTGAAAAAGGAAATATCTTCCGTTCAAAACTGGAAAGAAGCTTTCTGAGAAACTGCTCTGTGTTCTGTTAATTCATCTCACAGAGTTACATCTTTCCCTTCAAGAAGCCTTTCGCTAAGGCCGTTCTTGTGCAATGGGCAAAGGGATATATGGAAGCCCATAGAGGGCTATGGTTAAAAAGGAAATATCTTCCGTTCAAAACTGGAAAGAAGCTTTCTGAGAAACTGCTCTGTGTTCTGTTAATTCATCTCAAAGAGTTACATCTTTCCCTTCAAGAAGTCTTTCGCTAAGGCTGTTCTTGTGGAATTGGCAAAGGGATATTTGGAAGCTCATAGAGGGGTATGCTGAAAAAGGAAATATCTTCCGTTCAAAACTGGAAAGAAGCTTTCTGAGAAACTGCTCTGTGTTCTGTTAATTCATCTCACAGAGTTACATCTTTCCCTTCAAGAAGCCTTTCGCTAAGGCTGTTCTTGTGGAATTGGTAAAGGGATATTTGGAAGCCCCTAGAGGTCTATGGTGAAAAAGGAAATATCTTCCGTTCAAAACTGGAAAGAAGCTTTCTGAGAAACTGCTCTGTGTTCTGTAAATTCATCTCACATAGTTACATCTTTCCCTTCAAGAAGCCTTTTGCTAAGGCTGTTTTTGGGAATTGGCAAAGTGATATTTGGAAGCCCATAGAGGGCTATGGTGAAAAAGGAAATATCTACCGTTCAAAACTGGAAAGAAGCTTTCTGAAAAACTGCTCTGTGTTCTGTTAATTCATCTCACAGAGTTACATCTTTCCCTTCAAGAAGCCTTTCGCTAAGGCTGTTCTTGTGGAATTGGCAAAGGGATATTTCGAACCCCTAGAGGGCTATGGTGAAAAAGGAAATATCTTCCGTTCAAAACTGGAAAGAAGCTTTCTGAGAAACTGCTCTGTGTTCTGTTAATTCATCTCACAGAGTTACATCTTTCCCTTCAAGAAGCCTTTCCCTAAGGCTGTTCTTGTGGAATTGGTAAAGGGATATTTGGAAGCCCATAGAGGGCTATGTTGAAAAAGGAAATATCTTCCGTTGAAAACTGGAAACAATCCTTTTGAGAAACTGCTCTGTGTTCTGTTAATTCATCTCACAGAGTTACATCTTTCCCTTCAAGAAGCCTTTCGCTAAGGCTGTTCTTGTGGAATTGGCAAAGGGATATTTGGAAGCCCATAGAGTGCTATGGTGAAAAAGGAAATATCTTCCGTTCAAAACTGGAAAGAAGCTTTCTGAGAAACTGCTCTGTGTTCTGTTAATTCATCTCACAGAGTTACATCTTTCCCTTCAAGAAGTCTTTCGCTAAGGCTGTTCTTGTGGAATTGGCAAAGGGATATTTGGAAGCCCATAGAGGGCTATGGTGAAAAAGGAAATATCTTCCGTTTAAAACTGGAAAGAAGCTTTCTGAGAAACTGCTCTGTGTTCTGTTAATTCATCTCGCAGAGTTACATCTTTCCCTTCAAGAAGCCTTTCGCTAAGGCTGTTCTTGTGGAATTGGCAAAGGGATATTTGGAAGCCCATAGAGCGCTATGGTGAAAAAGGAAATATATTCGGTTCAAAACTGGAAAGAAGCTTTCTGAGAAACTGCTCTGTGTTCTGTTAATTCATCTCATGGAGTTACATCTTTCCCTTCAAGAAGCCTTTCGCTAAGGCTGTTCTTGTGGAATTGGCAAAGGGATATTTGAAAGCCAATTGAGGGCTATGTTGAAAAAGGAAATATCTTCCGTTCTAAACTGGAAAGAAGCTGTCTGAGAAACTGCTCTGTGTTCTGTTAATTCATCTCACAGAGTTACATCTTTCCCTTCAAGAAGACTTTCGTAAGGCTGTTCTTGTGGAATTGGCAAAGGGATATTTGGAAGCCCATAGAGGGCTATGGTGAAAAAGGAAATATCTTCCGTTCAAAACTGGAAAGAAGCTTTCTGAGAAACTGCTCTGTGTTCTGTTAATTCATCTCACAGAGTTACATCTTTCCCTTCAAGAAGCCTTACACTAAGGCTGTTATTGTGGAATTTGAAAAGGGATATTTGGAAGCCCATAGAGGGCTATGGTGAAAAAGGAAATATCTTACGCTCAAAACTGGAAAGAAGCTTTCTGAGAAACTGCTCTGTGTTCTGTTAATTCATCTCACAGAGTTACATCTTTCCCTTCAAGAAGCCTTTCGCTAAGGCTGTTCTTGTGGAATTGGCAAAGTCATATTTGGAAGCCCATAGAGGGCTATGGGGAAAAAGGAAATATCTTCCGTTCAAAACTGGAAAGAAGCTTTCTGAGAAACTGCTCTGTGTTCTGTTAATTCATCTCACAGAGTTACATCTTTCCCTTCAAGAAGCCTTTCGCTAAGGCTGTTCTTGTGGAATTGGCAAAGTGATATTTGGAAGCCCATAGAGGGCTATGGTGAAAAAGGAAATATCTACCGTTCAAAACTGGAAAGAAGCTTTCTGAAAAACTGCTCTGTGTTCTGTTAATTCATCTCACAGAGTTACATCTTTCCCTTCAAGAAGCCTTTCGCTAAGTCTGTTGTTTTGGAACTGGCAAAGGGATATTTGGAAGCCCATAGAGGGCTATGGTGAAAAAGGAAATATCTTCCGTTCAAAACTGGAAAGAAGCTTTCTGAGAAACTGCTCTGTGTTCTGTTAATTCATCTCACAGAGTTACATCTTTTCCTTCAAGAAGCCTTTCGCTAAGGCTGTTCTTGTGGAATTGGAAAAGGGGTATTTAAAAGCCCATAGAGGGCTATGGTGAAAAAGGAAATATCTTCCGTTCAAAACTGGAAAGAAGCTTTCTGAGAAACTGCTCTGTGTTCTGTTAATTCATCTCACAGAGTTACATCTTTCCCTTCAAGAAGCCTTTCGCTAAGGCTGTTCTTGTGGAATTGGCAAAGGGATATTTCGAAGCCCATAGAGGGCTATGGTGAAAAAGGAAATATCTTCCGTTCAAAACTGGAAAGAAGCTTTCTGAGAAACTGCTCTGTGTTCTGTTAATTCATCTCACAGAGTTACATCTTTCCCTTCAAGAAGCCTTTCGCTAAGGCTGTTCTTGTGGAATTGGCAAAGGGATATTTGGAAGCCCATAGAGGGCTATGGTGAAAAAGGAAATATCTTCCGTTCAAAACTGGAAAGAAGCTTTCTGAGAAACTGCTCTGTGTTCTGTTAATTCATCTCACGGAGTTACATCTTTCCCTTCAAGAAGCCTTTCGCTAAGGCTGTTCTTGTGGAATTGGCAAAGGGATATTTGAAAGCCCATAGAGGGCTATGGTGGAAAAGGAAATATCTTCCGTTCAAAACTGGAAAGAAGCTTTCTGCGAAACTGCTCTGTGTTCTGTTAATTCATCTCACAGAGTTACATCTTTCCCTTCAAGAAGCCTTTCGTAAGGCTGTTCTTGTGGAATTGGCAAAGGGATATTTGGAAGCCCATAGAGGGCTATGGTGAAAAAGGAAATATCTTCGGTTCAAAACTGGAAAGAAGCTTTCTGAGAAACTGCTCTGTGTTCTGTTAATTCATCTCACAGAGTTATATCTTTCCCCTCAAGAAGCCTTTCGCTAAGGCTGTTCTTGTGGAATTGGCAAAGTGATATTTGGAAGCCCATAGAGGGCTATGGTGAAAAAGGAAATATCTACCGTTCAAAACTGGAAAGAAGCTTTCTGAAAAACTGCTCTGTGTTCTGTTAATTCATCTCACAGTGTTACATCTTTCCCTTCAAGAAGCCTTTCGCTAAGGCTGTTCTTGTGGAACTGGCAAAGGGATATTTGGAAGCCCATAGAGGGCTATGGTGAAAAAGGAAATATCTTCCGTTCAAAACTGGAAAGAAGCTTTCTGAGAAACTGCTCTGTGTTCTGTTAATTCATCTCACAGAGTTACATCTTTCCCTTCAAGAAGCCTTTCGCTAAGGCTGTTCTTGTGGAATTGGAAAAGGGGTATTTAGAAGCCCATAGAGGGCTATGGTGAAAAAGGAAATATCTTCCGTTCAAAACTGGAAAGAAGCTTTCTGAGAAACTGCTCTGTGTTCTGTTAATTCATCTCACAGAGTTACATCTTTCCCTTCAAGAAGCCTTTCGCTAAGGCTGTTCTTGTGGAATTGGCATAGGGATATTTCGAAGCCCATAGAGGGCTATGGTGAAAAAGGAAATATCTTCCGTTCAAAACTGGAAAGAAGCTTTCTGAGAAACTGCTCTGTGTTCTGTTAATTCATCTCACAGAGTTACATCTTTCCCTTCAAGAAGCCTTTCGCTAAGGCTGTTCTTGTGGAATTGGTAAAGGGATATTTGGAAGCCCATAGAGGGCTATGGTGAAAAAGGAAATATCTTCCGTTGAAAACTGGAAACAATCCTTTTGAGAAACTGCTCTGTGTTCTGTTAATTCATCTCACAGAGTTACATCTTTCCCTTCAAGAAGCCTTTCGCTAAGGCTGTTCTTGTGGAATTGGCAAAGGGATATTTGGAAGCCCATAGAGTGCTATGGTGAAAAAGGAAATATCTTCCGTTCAAAACTGGAAAGAAGCTTTCTGAGAAACTGCTCTGTGTTCTGTTAATTCATCTCACAGAGTTACATCTTTCCCTTCAAGAAGTCTTTCGCTAAGGCTGTTCTTGTGGAATTGGCAAAGGGATATTTGGAAGCCCATAGAGGGCTATGGTGAAAAAGGAAATATCTTCCGTTTAAAACTGGAAAGAAGCTTTCTGAGAAACTGCTCTGTGTTCTGTTAATTCATCTCACAGAGTTACATCTTTCCCTTCAAGAAGCCTTTCGCTAAGGCTGTTCTTGTGGAATTGGCAAAGGGATATTTGGAAGCCCATAGAGTGCTATGGTGAAAAAGGAAATATCTTCCGTTCAAAACTGGAAAGAAGCTTTCTGAGAAACTGCTCTGTGTTCTGTTAATTCATCTCACAGAGTTACATCTTTCCCTTCAAGAAGTCTTTCGCTAAGGCTGTTCTTGTGGAATTGGCAAAGGGATATTTGGAAGCCCATAGAGGGCTATGGTGAAAAAGGAAATATCTTCCGTTTAAAACTGGAAAGAAGCTTTCTGAGAAACTGCTCTGTGTTCTGTTAATTCATCTCACAGAGTTACATCTTTCCCTTCAAGAAGCCTTTCGCTAAGGCTGTTCTTGTGGAAATGGCAAAGGGATATTTGGAAGCCCATAGAGCGCTATGGTGAAAAAGGAAATATATTCGGTTCAAAACTGGAAAGAAGCTTTCTGAGAAACTGCTCTGTGTTCTGTTAATTCATCTCATGGAGTTACATCTTTCCCTTCAAGAAGCCTTTCGCTAAGGCTGTTCTTGTGGAATTGGCAAAGGGATATTTGGAAGCCCATTGAGGGCTATGGTGAAAAAGGAAATATCTTCCGTTCAAAACTGGAAAGAAGCTTTCTGAGTAACTGCTCTGTGTTCTGTTAATTCATCTCACAGAGTTACATCTTTTCCTTCAAGAAGCCTTTCGCTAAGGCTGTTCTTGTGGAATTGGAAAAGGGGTATTTAAAAGCCCATAGAGGGCTATGGTGAAAAAGGAAATATCTTCCGTTCAAAACTGGAAAGAAGCTTTCTGAGAAACTGCTCTGTGTTCTGTTAATTCATCTCACAGAGTTACATCTTTCCCTTCAAGAAGCCTTTCGCTAAGGCTGTTCTTGTGGAATTGGCAAAGGGATATTTCGAAGCCCATAGAGGGCTATGGTGAAAAAGGAAATATCTTCCGTTCAAAACTGGAAAGAAGCTTTCTGAGAAACTGCTCTGTGTTCTGTTAATTCATCTCACAGAGTTACATCTTTCCCTTCAAGAAGCCTTTCGCTAAGGCTGTTCTTGTGGAATTGGCAAAGGGATATTTGGAAGCCCATAGAGGGCTATGGTGAAAAAGGAAATATCTTCCGTTCAAAACTGGAAAGAAGCTTTCTGAGAAACTGCTCTGTGTTCTGTTAATTCATCTCACGGAGTTACATCTTTCCCTTCAAGAAGCCTTTCGCTAAGGCTGTTCTTGTGGAATTGGCAAAGGGATATTTGAAAGCCCATAGAGGGCTATGGTGAAAAAGGAAATATCTTCCGTTCAAAACTGGAAAGAAGCTTTCTGAGAAACTGCTCTGTGTTCTGTTAATTCATCTCACAGAGTTACATCTTTCCCTTCAAGAAGCCTTTCGTAAGGCTGTTCTTGTGGAATTGGCAAAGGGATATTTGGAAGCCCATAGAGGGCTATGGTGAAAAAGGAAATATCTTCGGTTCAAAACTGGAAAGAAGCTTTCTGAGAAACTGCTCTGTGTTCTGTTAATTCATCTCACAGAGTTATATCTTTCCCCTCAAGAAGCCTTTCGCTAAGGCTGTTCTTGTGGAATTGGCAAAGTGATATTTGGAAGCCCATAGAGGGCTATGGTGAAAAAGGAAATATCTACCGTTCAAAACTGGAAAGAAGCTTTCTGAAAAACTGCTCTGTGTTCTGTTAATTCATCTCACAGTGTTACATCTTTCCCTTCAAGAAGCCTTTCGCTAAGGCTGTTCTTGTGGAACTGGCAAAGGGATATTTGGAAGCCCATAGAGGGCTATGGTGAAAAAGGAAATATCTTCCGTTCAAAACTGGAAAGAAGCTTTCTGAGAAACTGCTCTGTGTTCTGTTAATTCATCTCACAGAGTTACATCTTTCCCTTCAAGAAGCCTTTCGCTAAGGCTGTTCTTGTGGAATTGGAAAAGGGGTATTTAGAAGCCCATAGAGGGCTATGGTGAAAAAGGAAATATCTTCCGTTCAAAACTGGAAAGAAGCTTTCTGAGAAACTGCTCTGTGTTCTGTTAATTCATCTCACAGAGTTACATCTTTCCCTTCAAGAAGCCTTTCGCTAAGGCTGTTCTTGTGGAATTGGCAAAGGGATATTTCGAAGCCCATAGAGGGCTATGGTGAAAAAGGAAATATCTTCCGTTCAAAACTGGAAAGAAGCTTTCTGAGAAACTGCTCTGTGTTCTGTTAATTCATCTCACAGAGTTACATCTTTCCCTTCAAGAAGCCTTTCGCTAAGGCTGTTCTTGTGGAATTGGTAAAGGGATATTTGGAAGCCCATAGAGGGCTATGTTGAAAAAGGAAATATCTTCCGTTGAAAACTGGAAACAATCCTTTTGAGAAACTGCTCTGTGTTCTGTTAATTCATCTCACAGAGTTACATCTTTCCCTTCAAGAAGCCTTTCGCTAAGGCTGTTCTTGTGGAATTGGCAAAGGGATATTTGGAAGCCCATAGAGTGCTATGGTGAAAAAGGAAATATCTTCCGTTCAAAACTGGAAAGAAGCTTTCTGAGAAACTGCTCTGTGTTCTGTTAATTCATCTCACAGAGTTACATCTTTCCCTTCAAGAAGTCTTTCGCTAAGGCTGTTCTTGTGGAATTGGCAAAGGGATATTTGGAAGCCCATAGAGGGCTATGGTGAAAAAGGAAATATCTTCCGTTTAAAACTGGAAAGAAGCTTTCTGAGAAACTGCTCTGTGTTCTGTTAATTCATCTCACAGAGTTACATCTTTCCCTTCAAGAAGTCTTTCGCTAAGGCTGTTCTTGTGGAATTGGCAAAGGGATATTTGGAAGCCCATAGAGGGCTATGGTGAAAAAGGAAATATCTTCCGTTTAAAACTGGAAAGAAGCTTTCTGAGAAACTGCAATGTGTTCTGTTAATTCATCTCGCAGAGTTACATCTTTCCCTTCAAGAAGCCTTTCGCTAAGGCTGTTCTTGTGGAATTGGCAAAGGGATATTTGGAAGCCCATAGAGCGCTATGGTGAAAAAGGAAATATATTCGGTTCAAAACTGGAAAGAAGCTTTCTGAGAAACTGCTCTGTGTTCTGTTAATTCATCTCATGGAGTTACATCTTTCCCTTCAAGAAGCCTTTCGCTAAGGCTGTTCTTGTGGAATTGGCAAAGGGATATTTGAAAGCCAATTGAGGGCTATGTTGAAAAAGGAAATATCTTCCGTTCTAAACTGGAAAGAAGCTGTCTGAGAAACTGCTCTGTGTTCTGTTAATTCATCTCACAGAGTTACATCTTTCCCTTCAAGAAGACTTTCGTAAGGCTGTTCTTGTGGAATTGGCAAAGGGATATTTGGAAGCCCATAGAGGGCTATGGTGAAAAAGGAAATATCTTCCGTTCAAAACTGGAAAGAAGCTTTCTGAGAAACTGCTCTGTGTTCTGTTAATTCATCTCACAGAGTTACATCTTTCCCTTCAAGAAGCCTTACGCTAAGGCTGTTCTTGTGGAATTTGAAAAGGGATATTTGGAAGCCCATAGAGGGCTATGGTGAAAAAGGAAATATCTTACGCTCAAAACTGGAAAGAAGCTTTCTGAGAAACTGCTCTGTGTTCTGTTAATTCATCTCACAGAGTTACATCTTTCCCTTCAAGAAGCCTTTCGCTAAGGCTGTTCTTGTGGAATTGGCAAAGTCATATTTGGAAGCCCATAGAGGGCTATGGGGAAAAAGGAAATATCTTCCGTTCAAAACTGGAAAGAAGCTTTCTGAGAAACTGCTCTGTGTTCTGTTAATTCATCTCACAGAGTTACATCTTTCCCTTCAAGAAGCCTTTCGCTAAGGCTGTTCTTGTGGAATTGGCAAAGTGATATTTGGAAGCCCATAGAGGGCTATGGTGAAAAAGGAAATATCTACCGTTCAAAACTGGAAAGAAGCTTTCTGAAAAACTGCTCTGTGTTCTGTTAATTCATCTCACAGAGTTACATCTTTCCCTTCAAGAAGCCTTTCGCTAAGTCTGTTGTTTTGGAACTGGCAAAGGGATATTTGGAAGCCCATAGAGGGCTATGGTGAAAAAGGAAATATCTTCCGTTCAAAACTGGAAAGAAGCTTTCTGAGAAACTGCTCTGTGTTCTGTTAATTCATCTCACAGAGTTACATCTTTTCCTTCAAGAAGCCTTTCGCTAAGGCTGTTCTTGTGGAATTGGAAAAGGGGTATTTAAAAGCCCATAGAGGGCTATGGTGAAAAAGGAAATATCTTCCGTTCAAAACTGGAAAGAAGCTTTCTGAGAAACTGCTCTGTGTTCTGTTAATTCATCTCACAGAGTTACATCTTTCCCTTCAAGAAGCCTTTCGCTAAGGCTGTTCTTGTGGAATTGGCAAAGGGATATTTCGAAGCCCATAGAGGGCTATGGTGAAAAAGGAAATATCTTCCGTTCAAAACTGGAAAGAAGCTTTCTGAGAAACTGCTCTGTGTTCTGTTAATTCATCTCACAGAGTTACATCTTTCCCTTCAAGAAGCCTTTCGCTAAGGCTGTTCTTGTGGAATTGGCAAAGGGATATTTGGAAGCCCATAGAGGGCTATGGTGAAAAAGGAAATATCTTCCGTTCAAAACTGGAAAGAAGCTTTCTGAGAAACTGCTCTGTGTTCTGTTAATTCATCTCACGGAGTTACATCTTTCCCTTCAAGAAGCCTTTCGCTAAGGCTGTTCTTGTGGAATTGGCAAAGGGATATTTGAAAGCCCATAGAGGGCTATGGTGAAAAAGGAAATATCTTCCGTTCAAAACTGGAAAGAAGCTTTCTGAGAAACTGCTCTGTGTTCTGTTAATTCATCTCACAGAGTTACATCTTTCCCTTCAAGAAGCCTTTCGTAAGGCTGTTCTTGTGGAATTGGCAAAGGGATATTTGGAAGCCCATAGAGGGCTATGGTGAAAAAGGAAATATCTTCGGTTCAAAACTGGAAAGAAGCTTTCTGAGAAACTGCTCTGTGTTCTGTTAATTCATCTCACAGAGTTATATCTTTCCCCTCAAGAAGCCTTTCGCTAAGGCTGTTCTTGTGGAATTGGCAAAGTGATATTTGGAAGCCCATAGAGGGCTATGGTGAAAAAGGAAATATCTACCGTTCAAAACTGGAAAGAAGCTTTCTGAAAAACTGCTCTGTGTTCTGTTAATTCATCTCACAGTGTTACATCTTTCCCTTCAAGAAGCCTTTCGCTAAGGCTGTTCTTGTGGAACTGGCAAAGGGATATTTGGAAGCCCATAGAGGGCTATGGTGAAAAAGGAAATATCTTCCGTTCAAAACTGGAAAGAAGCTTTCTGAGAAACTGCTCTGTGTTCTGTTAATTCATCTCACAGAGTTACATCTTTCCCTTCAAGAAGCCTTTCGCTAAGGCTGTTCTTGTGGAATTGGAAAAGGGGTATTTAGAAGCCCATAGAGGGCTATGGTGAAAAAGGAAATATCTTCCGTTCAAAACTGGAAAGAAGCTTTCTGAGAAACTGCTCTGTGTTCTGTTAATTCATCTCACAGAGTTACATCTTTCCCTTCAAGAAGCATTTCGCTAAGGCTGTTCTTGTGGAATTGGCAAAGGGATATTTCGAAGCCCATAGAGGGCTATGGTGAAAAAGGAAATATCTTCCGTTCAAAACTGGAAAGAAGCTTTCTGAGAAACTGCTCTGTGTTCTGTTAATTCATCTCACAGAGTTACATCTTTCCCTTCAAGAAGCCTTTCGCTAAGGCTGTTCTTGTGGAATTGGTAAAGGGATATTTGGAAGCCCATAGAGGGCTATGGTGAAAAAGGAAATATCTTCCGTTGAAAACTGGAAACAATCCTTTTGAGAAACTGCTCTGTGTTCTGTTAATTCATCTCACAGAGTTACATCTTTCCCTTCAAGAAGCCTTTCGCTAAGGCTGTTCTTGTGGAATTGGCAAAGGGATATTTGGAAGCCCATAGAGTGCTATGGTGAAAAAGGAAATATCTTCCGTTCAAAACTGGAAAGAAGCTTTCTGAGAAACTGCTCTGTGTTCTGTTAATTCATCTCACAGAGTTACATCTTTCCCTTCAAGAAGTCTTTCGCTAAGGCTGTTCTTGTGGAATTGGCAAAGGGATATTTGGAAGCCCATAGAGGGCTATGGTTAAAAAGGAAATATCTTCCGTTTAAAACTGGAAAGAAGCTTTCTGAGAAACTGCTCTGTGTTCTGTTAATTCATCTCACAGAGTTACATCTTTCCCTTCAAGAAGCCTTTCGCTAAGGCTGTTCTTGTGGAATTGGCAAAGGGATATTTGGAAGCCCATAGAGCGCTATGGTGAAAAAGGAAATATATTCGGTTCAAAACTGGAAAGAAGCTTTCTGAGAAACTGCTCTGTGTTCTGTTAATTCATCTCACAGAGTTACATCTTTCCCTTCAAGAAGCCTTTCGCTAAGGCTGTTCTTGTGGAATTGGAAAAGGGGTATTTCGAAGCCCATAGAGGGCTATGGTGAAAAAGGAAATATCTTCCGTTCAAAACTGGAAAGAAGCTTTCTGAGAAACTGCTCTGTGTTCTGTTAATTCATCTCACAGAGTTACATCTTTCCCTTCAAGAAGCCTTTCGCTAAGGCTGTTCTTGTGGAATTGGCAAAGGGATATTTCGAAGCCCATAGAGGGCTATGGTGAAAAAGGAAATATCTTCCGTTCAAAACTGGAAAGAAGCTTTCTGAGAAACTGCTCTGTGTTCTGTTAATTCATCTCACAGAGTTACATCTTTCCCTTCAAGAAGCCTTTCGCTAAGGCTGTTCTTGTGGAATTGGTAAAGGGATATTTGGAAGCCCATAGAGGGCTATGTTGAAAAAGGAAATATCTTCCGTTGAAAACTGGAAACAATCCTTTTGAGAAACTGCTCTGTGTTCTGTTAATTCATCTCACAGATTTACATCTTTCCCTTCAAGAAGCCTTTCGCTAAGGCTGTTCTTGTGGAATTGGCAAAGGGATATTTGGAAGCCCATAGAGTGCTATGGTGAAAAAGGAAATATCTTCCGTTCAAAACTGGAAAGAAGCTTTCTGAGAAACTGCTCTGTGTTCTGTTAATTCATCTCACAGAGTTACATCTTTCCCTTCAAGAAGTCTTTCGCTAAGGCTGTTCTTGTGGAATTGGCAAAGGGATATTTGGAAGCCCATAGAGGGCTATGGTGAAAAAGGAAATATCTTCCGTTTAAAACTGGAAAGAAGCTTTCTGAGAAACTGCTCTGTGTTCTGTTAATTCATCTCACAGAGTTACATCTTTCCCTTCAAGAAGCCTTTCGCTAAGGCTGTTCTTGTGGAAATGGCAAAGGGATATTTGGAAGCCCATAGAGCGCTATGGTGAAAAAGGAAATATATTCGGTTCAAAACTGGAAAGAAGCTTTCTGAGAAACTGCTCTGTGTTCTGTTAATTCATCTCATGGAGTTACATCTTTCCCTTCAAGAAGCCTTTCGCTAAGGCTGTTCTTGTGGAATTGGCAAAGGGATATTTGGAAGCCCATTGAGGGCTATGGTGAAAAAGGAAATATCTTCCGTTCAAAACAGGAAAGAAGCTTTCTGAGTAACTGCTCTGTGTTCTGTTAATTCATCTCACAGAGTTACATCTTTTCCTTCAAGAAGCCTTTCGCTAAGGCTGTTCTTGTGGAATTGGAAAAGGGGTATTTAAAAGCCCATAGAGGGCTATGGTGAAAAAGGAAATATCTTCCGTTCAAAACTGGAAAGAAGCTTTCTGAGAAACTGCTCTGTGTTCTGTTAATTCATCTCACAGAGTTACATCTTTCCCTTCAAGAAGCCTTTCGCTAAGGCTGTTCTTGTGGAATTGGCAAAGGGATATTTCGAAGCCCATAGAGGGCTATGGTGAAAAAGGAAATATCTTCCGTTCAAAACTGGAAAGAAGCTTTCTGAGAAACTGCTCTGTGTTCTGTTAATTCATCTCACAGAGTTACATCTTTTCCTTCAAGAAGCCTTTCGCTAAGGCTGTTCTTGTGGAATTGGCAAAGGGATATTTGGAAGCCCATAGAGGGCTATGGTGAAAAAGGAAATATCTTCCGTTCAAAACTGGAAAGAAGCTTTCTGAGAAACTGCTCTGTGTTCTGTTAATTCATCTCACGGAGTTACATCTTTCCCTTCAAGAAGCCTTTCGCTAAGGCTGTTCTTGTGGAATTGGCAAAGTTATATTTGAAAGCCCATAGAGGGCTATGGTGAAAAAGGAAATATCTTCCGTTCAAAACTGGAAAGAAGCTTTCTGAGAAACTGCTCTGTGTTCTGTTAATTCATCTCACAGAGTTACATCTTTCCCTTCAAGAAGCCTTTCGTAAGGCTGTTCTTGTGGAATTGGCAAAGGGATATTTGGAAGCCCATAGAGGGCTATGGTGAAAAAGGAAATATCTTCGGTTCAAAACTGGAAAGAAGCTTTCTGAGAAACTGCTCTGTGTTCTGTTAATTCATCTCACAGAGTTATATCTTTCCCCTCAAGAAGCCTTTCGCTAAGGCTGTTCTTGTGGAATTGGCAAAGTGATATTTGGAAGCCCATAGAGGGCTATGGTGAAAAAGGAAATATCTACCGTTCAAAACTGGAAAGAAGCTTTCTGAAAAACTGCTCTGTGTTCTGTTAATTCATCTCACAGTGTTACATCTTTCCCTTCAAGAAGCCTTTCGCTAAGGCTGTTCTTGTGGAAATGGCAAAGGGATATTTGGAAGCCCATAGAGGGCTATGGTGAAAAAGGAAATATCTTCCGTTCAAAACTGGAAAGAAGCTTTCTGAGAAACTGCTCTGTGTTCTGTTAATTCATCTCACAGAGTTACATCTTTCCCTTCAAGAAGCCTTTCGCTAAGGCTGTTCTTGTGGAATTGGAAAAGGGGTATTTAGAAGCCCATAGAGGGCTATGGTGAAAAAGGAAATATCTTCCGTTCAAAACTGGAAAGAAGCTTTCTGAGAAACTGCTCTGTGTTCTGTTAATTCATCTCACAGAGTTACATCTTTCCCTTCAAGAAGCCTTTCGCTAAGGCTGTTCTTGTGGAATTGGCAAAGGGATATTTCGAAGCCCATAGAGGGCTATGGTGAAAAAGGAAATATCTTCCGTTCAAAACTGGAAACAATCCTTTTGAGAAACTGCTCTGTGTTCTGTTAATTCATCTCACAGAGTTACATCTTTCCCTTCAAGAAGCCTTTCGCTAAGGCTGTTCTTGTGGAATTGGCAAAGGGATATTTGGAAGCCCATAGAGCGCTATGGTGAAAAAGGAAATATATTCGGTTCAAAACTGGAAAGAAGCTTTCTGAGAAACTGCTCTGTGTTCTGTTAATTCATCTCACAGAGTTACATCTTTCCCTTCAAGAAGCCTTTCGCTAAGGCTGTTCTTGTGGAATTGGAAAAGGGGTATTGAGAAGCCCATAGAGGGCTATGGTGAAAAAGGAAATATCTTCCGTTCAAAACTGGAAAGAAGCTTTCTGAGAAACTGCTCTGTGTTCTGTTAATTCATCTCACAGAGTTACATCTTTCCCTTCAAGAAGCCTTTCGCTAAGGCTGTTCTTGTGGAATTGGCAAAGGGATATTTCGAAGCCCATAGAGGGCTATGGTGAAAAAGGAAATATCTTCCGTTCAAAACTGGAAAGAAGCTTTCTGAGAAACTGCTCTGTGTTCTGTTAATTCATCTCACAGAGTTACATCTTTCCCTTCAAGAAGCCTTTCGCTAAGGCTGTTCTTGTGGAATTGGTAAAGGGATATTTGGAAGCCCATAGAGGGCTATGTTGAAAAAGGAAATATCTTCCGTTGAAAACTGGAAACAATCCTTTTGAGAAACTGCTCTGTGTTCTGTTAATTCATCTCACAGATTTACATCTTTCCCTTCAAGAAGCCTTTCGCTAAGGCTGTTCTTGTGGAATTGGCAAAGGGATATTTGGAAGCCCATAGAGTGCTATGGTGAAAAAGGAAATATCTTCCGTTCAAAACTGGAAAGAAGCTTTCTGAGAAACTGCTCTGTGTTCTGTTAATTCATCTCACAGAGTTACATCTTTCCCTTCAAGAAGTCTTTCGCTAAGGCTGTTCTTGTGGAATTGGCAAAGGGATATTTGGAAGCCCATAGAGGGCTATGGTGAAAAAGGAAATATCTTCCGTTTAAAACTGGAAAGAAGCTTTCTGAGAAACTGCTCTGTGTTCTGTTAATTCATCTCACAGAGTTACATCTTTCCCTTCAAGAAGCCTTTCGCTAAGGCTGTTCTTGTGGAAATGGCAAAGGGATATTTGGAAGCCCATAGAGCGCTATGGTGAAAAAGGAAATATATTCGGTTCAAAACTGGAAAGAAGCTTTCTGAGAAACTGCTCTGTGTTCTGTTAATTCATCTCATGGAGTTACATCTTTCCCTTCAAGAAGCCTTTCGCTAAGGCTGTTCTTGTGGAATTGGCAAAGGGATATTTGGAAGCCCATTGAGGGCTATGGTGAAAAAGGAAATATCTTCCGTTCAAAACTGGAAAGAAGCTTTCTGAGTAACTGCTCTGTGTTCTGTTAATTCATCTCACAGAGTTACATCTTTCCCTTCAAGAAGCCTTTCGCTAAGGCTGTTCTTGTGGAATTGAAAAAGGGGTATTTAGAAGCCCATAGAGGGCTATGGTGAAAAAGGAAATATCTTCCGTTCAAAACTGGAAAGAAGCTTTCTGAGAAACTGCTCTGTGTTCTGTTAATTCATCTCACAGAGTTACATCTTTCCCTTCAAGAAGCCTTTCGCTAAGGCTGTTCTTGTGGAATTGGCAAAGGGATATTTGGAAGCCCATAGAAGGCTATGGTGAAAAAGGAAATATCTTCCGTTCAAAACTGGAAAGAAGCTTTCTGAGAAACTGCTCTGTGTTCTGTAAATTCATCTCACAGAGTTACATCTTTCCCTTCAAGAAGCCTTTCGCTAAGGCTGTTCTTGTGGAATTGGAAAAGGGGTATTTAGAAGCCCATAGAGGGCTATGGTGAAAAAGGAAATATCTTCCGTTCAAAACTGGAAAGAAGCTTTCTGAGAAACTGCTCTGTGTTCTGTTAATTCATCTCACAGAGTTACATCTTTCCCTTCAAGAAGCCTTTCGCTAAGGCTGTTCTTGTGGAATTGGCAAAGGGATATTTCGAAGCCCTTAGAGGGCTATGGTGAAAAAGGAAATATCTTCCGTTCAAAACTGGAAAGAAGCTTTCTGAGAAACTGCTCTGTGTTCTGTTAATTCATCTCACAGAGTTACATCTTTCCCTTCAAGAAGCCTTTCGCTAAGGCTGTTCTTGTGGAATTGGCAAAGTGATATTTGGAAGCCCATAGAGGGCTATGGTGAAAAAGGAAATATCTACCGTTCAAAACTGGAAAGAAGCTTTCTGAAAAACTGCTCTGTGTTCTGTTAATTCATCTCACAGAGTTACATCTTTCCCTTCAAGAAGCCTTTCGCTAAGTCTGTTCTTTTGGAACTGGCAAAGGGATATTTGGAAGCCCATAGAGGGCTATGGTGAAAAAGGAAATATCTTCCGTTCAAAACTGGAAAGAAGCTTTCTGAGAAACTGCTCTGTGTTCTGTTAATTCATCTCACAGAGTTACATCTTTTCCTTCAAGAAGCCTTTCGCTAAGGCTGTTCTTGTGGAATTGGAAAAGGGGTATTTAAAAGCCCATAGAGGGCTATGGTGAAAAAGGAAATATCTTCCGTTCAAAACTGGAAAGAAGCTTTCTGAGAAACTGCTCTGTGTTCTGTTAATTCATCTCACAGAGTTACATCTTTCCCTTCAAGAAGCCTTTCGCTAAGGCTGTTCTTGTGGAATTGGCAAAGGGATATTTCGAAGCCCATAGAGGGCTATGGTGAAAAAGGAAATATCTTCCGTTCAAAACTGGAAAGAAGCTTTCTGAGAATCTGCTCTGTGTTCTGTTAATTCATCTCACAGAGTTACATCTTTCCCTTCAAGAAGCCTTTCTCTAAGGCTGTTCTTGTGGAATTGGCAAAGGGATATTTGGAAGCCCATAGAGGGCTATGGTGAAAAAGGAAATATCTTCCGTTCAAAACTGGAAAGAAGCTTTCTGAGAAACTGCTCTGTGTTCTGTTAATTCATCTCACGGAGTTACATCTTTCCCTTCAAGAAGCCTTTCGCTAAGGCTGTTCTTGTGGAATTGGCAAAGGGATATTTGAAAGCCCATAGAGGGCTATGGTGAAAAAGGAAATATCTTCCGTTCAAAACTGGAAAGAAGCTTTCTGAGAAACTGCTCTGTGTTCTGTTAATTCATCTCACAGAGTTATATCTTTCCCCTCAAGAAGCCTTTCGCTAAGGCTGTTCTTGTGGAATTGGCAAAGTGATATTTGGAAGCCCATAGAGGGCTATGGTGAAAAAGGAAATATCTACCGTTCAAAACTGGAAAGAAGCTTTCTGAAAAACTGCTCTGTGTTCTGTTAATTCATCTCACAGTGTTACATCTTTCCCTTCAAGAAGCCTTTCGCTAAGGCTGTTCTTGTGGAACTGGCAAAGGGATATTTGGAAGCCCATAGAGGGCTATGGTGAAAAAGGAAATATCTTCCGTTCAAAACTGGAAAGAAGCTTTCTGAGAAACTGCTCTGTGTTCTGTTAATTCATCTCACAGAGTTACATCTTTCCCTTCAAGAAGCCTTTCGCTAAGGCTGTTCTTGTGGAATTGGAAAAGGGGTATTTAGAAGCCCATAGAGGGCTATGGTGAAAAAGGAAATATCTTCCGTTCAAAACTGGAAAGAAGCTTTCTGAGAAACTGCTCTGTGTTCTGTTAATACATCTCACAGAGTTACATCTTTCCCTTCAAGAAGCCTTTCGCTAAGGCTGTTCTTGTGGAATTGGCAAAGGGATATTTGGAAGCCCATAGAGGGCTATGGTGAAAAAGGAAATATCTTCCGTTCAAAACTGGAAAGAAGCTTTCTGAGAAACTGCTCTGTGTTCTGTTAATTCATCTCACAGAGTTACATCTTTCCCTTCAAGAAGCCTTTCGCTAAGGCTGTTCTTGTGGAATTGGTAAAGGGATATTTGGAAGCCCATAGAGGGCTATGTTGAAAAAGGAAATATCTTCCGTTGAAAACTGGAAACAATCCTTTTGAGAAACTGCTCTGTGTTCTGTTAATTCATCTCACAGAGTTACATCTTTCCCTTCAAGAAGCCTTTCGCTAAGGCTGTTCTTGTGGAATTGGCAAAGGGATATTTGGAAGCCCATAGAGTACTATGGTGAAAAAGGAAATATCTTCCGTTCAAAACTGGAAAGAAGCTTTCTGAGAAACTGCTCTGTGTTCTGTTAATTCATCTCACAGAGTTACATCTTTCCCTTCAAGAAGCCTTTCGCTAAGGCTGTTCTTGTGGAATTGGCAAAGGGATATTTGGAAGCCCATAGAGGGCTATGGTGAAAAAGGAAATATCTACCGTTCAAAACTGGAAAGAAGCTTTCTGAAAAACTGCTCTGTGTTCTGTTAATTCATCTCACAGTGTTACATCTTTCCCTTCAAGAAGCCTTTCGCTAAGGCTGTTCTTGTAGAACTGGCAAAGGGATATTTGGAAGCCCATAGAGGGCTATGGTGAAAAAGGAAATATCTTCCGTTCAAAACTGGAAAGAAGCTTTCTGAGAAACTGCTCTGTGTTCTGTTAATTCATCTCACAGAGTTACATCTTTCCCTTCAAGAAGCCTTTCGCTAAGGCTGTTCTTGTGGAATTGGAAAAGGGGTATTTAGAAGCCCATAGAGGGCTATGGTGAAAAAGGAAATATCTTCCGTTCAAAACTGGAAAGAAGCTTCCTGAGAAACTGCTCTGTGTTCTGTTAATTCATCTCGCAGAGTTACATCTTTCCCTTCAAGAAGCCTTTCGCTAAGGCTGTTCTTGTGGAATTGGCAAAGGGATATTTCGAAGCCCATAGAGGGCTATGGTGAAAAAGGAAATATCTTCCGTTCAAAACTGGAAAGAAGCTTTCTGAGAAACTGCTCTGTTTTCTGTTAATTCATCTCACAGAGTTACATCTTTCCCTTCAAGAAGCCTTTCGCTAAGGCTGTTCTTGTGGAATTGGTAAAGGGATATTTGGAAGCCCATAGAGGGCTATGTTGAAAAAGGAAATAACTTCCGTTGAAAACTGGAAACAATCCTTTTGAGAAACTGCTCTGTGTTCTGTTAATTCATCTCACAGAGTTACATCTTTCCCTTCAAGAAGCCTTTCGCTAAGGCTGTTCTTGTGGAATTGGCAAAGGGATATTTGGAAGCCCATAGAGTGCTATGGTGAAAAAGGAAATATCTTCCGTTCAAAACTGGAAAGAAGCTTTCTGAGAAACTGCTCTGTGTTCTGTTAATTCATCCCACAGAGTTACATCTTTCCCTTCAAGAAGTCTTTCGCTAAGGCTGTTCTTGTGGAATTGGCAAAGTCATATTTGGAAGCCCATAGAGGGCTATGGGGAAAAAGGAAATATCTTCCGTTTAAAACTGGAAAGAAGCTTTCTGAGAAACTGCTCTGTGTTCTGTTAATTCATCTCACAGAGTTACATCTTTCCCTTCAAGAAGCCTTTCGCTAAGGATGTTCTTGTGGAATTGGCAAAGGGATATTTGGAAGCCCATAGAGCGCTATGGTGAAAAAGGAAATATATTCGGTTCAAAACTGGAAAGAAGCTTTCTGAGAAACTGCTCTGTGTTCTGTTAATTCATCTCATGAAGTTACATCTTTCCCTTCAAGAAGACTTTCGCTAAGGCTGTTCTTGTGGAATTGGCAAAGGGATATTTGAAAGCCCATTGAGGGCTATGGTGAAAAAGGAAATATCTTCCGTTCAAAACTGGAAAGAAGCTTTCTGAGAAACTGCTCTGTGTTCTGTTAATTCATCTCACAGAGTTACATCTTTCCCTTCAATAAGCCTTTCGCTAAGGCTGTTCTTGTGGAATTGGCAAAGGGATATTTGGAAGCCCATAGAGGGCTATGGTGAAAAAGGAAATATCTTCCGTTCAAAACTGGAAAGAAGCTTTCTGAGAAACTGCTCTGTGTTCTGTTAATTCATCTCACATAGTTACATCTTTCCCTTCAAGAAGTCTTTCGCTAAGGCTGTTCTTATGGAATTGGAAAAGGGATATTTAGAAGCCCATAGAGGGCTATGGTGAAAAAGGAAATATCTTCCGTTCAAAACTGGAAAGTAGCTTTCTGAGAAACTGCTCTGTGTTCTGTTAATTCATCTCACAGAGTTACATCTTTCCCTTCAAGAAGCCTTTCGCTAAGGCTGTTCTTGTGGAATTGGAAAAGGGATATTTAGAAGCCCATAGAGGGCTATGGTGAAAAAGGAAATATCTTCCGTTCAAAAATGGAAAGAAGCTTTCTGAGAAACTGCTCTGTGTTCTGTTAATTCATCTCACAGAGTTACATCTTTCCCTTCAAGAAGTCTTTCGCTAAGGCTGTTCTTGTGGAATTGTCAAAGGGATATTTGGAAGCCCATAGAAGGCTATGGTGAAAAAGGAAATATCTTCCGTTCAAAACTGGAAAGAAGCTTTCTGAGAAACTGCTCTGTGTTCTGTTAATTCATCTCACAGAGTTACATCTTTCCCTTCAAGAAGCCTTTCGCTAAGGCTGTTCTTGTGGAATTGGTAAAGAGATACTTGGAAGCCCTTAGAGGGCTATGTTGAAAAAGGAAATATCTTTCGTTGAAAACTGGAAACAATCATTCTGAGAAACTGCTCTGTGTTCTGTTAATTCATCTCACAGAGTTACATCTTTCCCTTAAAGAAGCCTTTCGTAAGGCTGTTCTTGTGGAATTGGCAAAGGGATATTTGGAAGCCCATTGAGGGCTATGGTGAAAAAGGAAATATCTTCCGTTCAAAACTGGAAAGAATCTTTCTGAGAAACTGCTCTGTGTTCTGTTAATTCATCTCACAGAGTTACATCTTTCCCTTCAAGAAGCCTTTCGCTAAGGCTGTTCTTGTGGAATTGGAAAAGGGGTATTTAGAAGCCCATAGAGGGCTATGGTGAAAAAGGAAATATCTTCCGTTCAAAACTGGAAAGAAGCTTTCTGAGAAACTGCTCTGTGTTCTGTTAATTCATCTCACAGAGTTACATCTTTCCCTTCAAGATGCCTTTCGCTAAGGCTGTTCTTGTGGAATTGGCAAAGGGATATTTCGAAGCCCATAGAGGGCTATGGTGAAAAAGGAAATATCTTCCGTTCAAAACTGGAAAGAAGCTTTCTGAGAAACTGCTCTGTGTTCTGTTAATTCATCTCACAGCGTTACATCTTTCCCTTCAAGAAGCCTTTCGCTAAGGCTGTTCTTGTGGAATTGGCAAAGGGATATTTGGAAGCCCATAGAAGGCTATGGTGAAAAAGGAAATATCTTCCGTTCAAAACTGGAAAGAAGCTTTCTGAGAAACTGCTCTGTGTTCTGTAAATTCATCTCACAGAGTTACATCTTTCCCTTCAAGAAGCCTTTCGCTAAGGCTGTTCTTGTGGAATTGGTAAAGAGATACTTGGAAGCCCATAGAGGGCTATGTTGAAAAAGGAAATATCTTTCGTTGAAAACTGGAAACAATCCTTCTGAGGAACTGCTCTGTGTTCTGTTAATTCATCTCACAGAGTTACATCTTTCCCTTCAAGAAGCCTTTCGTAAGGCTGTTCTTGTGGAATTGGCAAAGGGATATTTGGAAGCCCATTGAGGGCTATGGTGAAAAAGGAAATATCTTTCGTTGAAAACTGGAAACAATCCTTCTGAGGAACTGCTCTGTTTTCTGTTAATTCATCTCACAGCGTTACATCTTTCCCTTCAAGAAGCCTTTCGCTAAGGCTGTTCTTGTGGAATTGGTAAAGAGATACTTGGAAGCCCTTAGAGGGCTATGTTGAAAAAGGAAATATCTTTCGTTGAAAACTGGAAACAATCATTCTGAGAAACTGCTCTGTGTTCTGTTAATTCATCTCACAGAGTTACATCTTTCCCTTAAAGAAGCCTTTCGTAAGGCTGTTCTTGTGGAATTGGCAAAGGGATATTTGGAAGCCCATTGAGGGCTATGGTGAAAAAGGAAATATCTTCCGTTCAAAACTGGAAAGAATCTTTCTGAGAAACTGCTCTGTGTTCTGTTAATTCATCTCACAGAGTTACATCTTTCCCTTCAAGAAGCCTTTCGCTAAGGCTGTTCTTGTGGAATTGGAAAAGGGGTATTTAGAAGCCCATAGAGGGCTATGGTGAAAAAGGAAATATCTTCCGTTCAAAACTGGAAAGAAGCTTTCTGAGAAACTGCTCTGTGTTCTGTTAATTCATCTCACAGAGTTACATCTTTCCCTTCAAGATGCCTTTCGCTAAGGCTGTTCTTGTGGAATTGGCAAAGGGATATTTCGAAGCCCATAGAGGGCTATGGTGAAAAAGGAAATATCTTCCGTTCAAAACTGGAAAGAAGCTTTCTGAGAAACTGCTCTGTGTTCTGTTAATTCATCTCACAGCGTTACATCTTTCCCTTCAAGAAGCCTTTCGCTAAGGCTGTTCTTGTGGAATTGGCAAAGGGATATTTGGAAGCCCATAGAAGGCTATGGTGAAAAAGGAAATATCTTCCGTTCAAAACTGGAAAGAAGCTTTCTGAGAAACTGCTCTGTGTTCTGTAAATTCATCTCACAGAGTTACATCTTTCCCTTCAAGAAGCCTTTCGCTAAGGCTGTTCTTGTGGAATTGGTAAAGAGATACTTGGAAGCCCATAGAGGGCTATGTTGAAAAAGGAAATATCTTTCGTTGAAAACTGGAAACAATCCTTCTGAGGAACTGCTCTGTGTTCTGTTAATTCATCTCACAGAGTTACATCTTTCCCTTCAAGAAGCCTTTCGTAAGGCTGTTCTTGTGGAATTGGCAAAGGGATATTTGGAAGCCCATTGAGGGCTATGGTGAAAAAGGAAATATCTTTCGTTGAAAACTGGAAACAATCCTTCTGAGGAACTGCTCTGTTTTCTGTTAATTCATCTCACAGCGTTACATCTTTCCCTTCAAGAAGCCTTTCGCTAAGGTTGTTCTTGTTGAATTGGCAAAGGGATATTTGGAAGCCCATAGAAGGCTATGGTGAAAAAGGAAATATCTTCCGTTCAAAACTGGAAAGAAGCTTTCTGAGAAACTGCTCTGTGTTCTGTAAATTCATCTCACAGAGTTACATCTTTCCCTTCAAGAAGCCTTTCGCTAAGGCTGTTCTTGTGGAATTGGAAAAGGGGTATTTAGAAGCCCATAGAGGGCTATGGTGAAAAAGGAAATATCTTCCGTTCAAAACTGGAAAGAAGCTTTCTGAGAAACTGCTCTGTGTTCTGTTAATTCATCTCACAGAGTTACATCTTTCCCTTCAAGAAGCCTTTCGCTAAGGCTGTTCTTGTGGAATTGGCAAAGGGATATTTCGAAGCCCATAGAGGGCTATGGTGAAAAAGGAAATATCTTCCGTTCAAAACTGGAAAGAAGCTTTCTGAGAAACTGCTCTGTGTTCTGTTAATTCATCTCACAGAGTTACATCTTTCCCTTCAAGAAGCCTTTCGCTAAGGCTGTTCTTGTGGAATTGGCAAAGTGATATTTGGAAGCCCATAGAGGGCTATGGTGAAAAAGGAAATATCTACCGTTCAAAACTGGAAAGAAGCTTTCTGAAAAACTGCTCTGTGTTCTGTTAATTCATCTCACAGAGTTACATCTTTCCCTTCAAGAAGCCTTTCGCTAAGTCTGTTCTTGTGGAACTGGCAAAGGGATATTTGGAAGCCCATAGAGGGCTATGGTGAAAAAGAAAATATCTTCCGTTCAAAAATGGAAAGAAGCTTTCTGAGAAACTGCTCTGTGTTCTGTTAATTCATCTCACAGAGTTACATCTTTTCCTTCAAGAAGCCTTTCGCTAAGGCTGTTCTTGTGGAATTGGAAAAGGGGTATTTAAAAGCCCATAGAGGGCTATGGTGAAAAAGGAAATATCTTCCGTTCAAAACTGGAAAGAAGCTTTCTGAGAAACTGCTCTGTGTTCTGTTAATTCATCTCACAGAGTTACATCTTTCCCTTCAAGAAGCCTTTCGCTAAGGCTGTTCTTGTGGAATTGGCAAAGGGATATTTCGAAGCCCATAGAGGGCTATGGTGAAAAAGGAAATATCTTCCGTTCAAAACTGGAAAGAAGCTTTCTGAGAAACTGCTCTGTGTTCTGTTAATTCATCTCACAGAGTTACATCTTTCCCTTCAAGAAGCCTTTCGCTAAGGCTGTTCTTGTGGAATTGGCAAAGGGATATTTGGAAGCCCATAGAGGGCTATGGTGAAAAAGGAAATATCTTCCGTTCAAAACTGGAAAGAAGCTTTCTGAGAAACTGCTCTGTGTTCTGTTAATTCATCTCACGGAGTTACATCTTTCCCTTCAAGAAGCCTTTCGCTAAGGCTGTTCTTGTGGAATTGGCAAAGGGATATTTGAAAGCCCATAGAGGGCTATGGTGAAAAAGGAAATATCTTCCGTTCAAAACTGGAAAGAAGCTTTCTGAGAAACTGCTCTGTGTTCTGTTAATTTATCTCACAGAGTTACATCTTTCCCTTCAAGAAGCCTTTCGTAAGGCTGTTCTTGTGGAATTGGCAAAGGGATATTTGGAAGCCCATCGAGGGCTATGGTGAAAAAGGAAATATCTTCGGTTCAAAACTGGAAAGAAGCTTTCTGAGAAACTGCTCTGTGTTCTGTTAATTCATCTCACAGAGTTACATCTTTCCCTTCAAGAAGCCTTTCGCTAAGGCTGTTCTTGTGGAATTGGCAAAGGGATATTTGGAAGCCCATAGAGGGCTATGGTGAAAAAGGAAATATCTACCGTTCAAAACTGGAAAGAAGCTTTCTGAAAAACTGCTCTGTGTTCTGTTAATTCATCTCACAGTGTTACATCTTTCCCTTCAAGAAGCCTTTCGCTAAGGCTGTTCTTGTAGAACTGGCAAAGGGATATTTGGAAGCCCATAGAGGGCTATGGTGAAAAAGGAAATATCTTCCGTTCAAAACTGGAAAGAAGCTTTCTGAGAAACTGCTCTGTGTTCTGTTAATTCATCTCACAGAGTTACATCTTTCCCTTCAATAAGCCTTTCGCTAAGGCTGTTCTTGTGGAATTGGCAAAGGGATATTTGGAAGCCCATAGAGGGCTATGGTGAAAAAGGAAATATCTTCCGTTCAAAACTGGAAAGAAGCTTTCTGAGAAACTGCTCTGTGTTCTGTTAATTCATCTCACATAGTTACATCTTTCCCTTCAAGAAGTCTTTCGCTAAGGCTGTTCTTATGGAATTGGAAAAGGGATATTTAGAAGCCCATAGAGGGCTATGGTGAAAAAGGAAATATCTTCCGTTCAAAACTGGAAAGTAGCTTTCTGAGAAACTGCTCTGTGTTCTGTTAATTCATCTCACAGAGTTACATCTTTCCCTTCAAGAAGCCTTTCGCTAAGGCTGTTCTTGTGGAATTGGCAAAGGGATATTTGGAAGCCCATAGAAGGCTATGGTGAAAAAGGAAATATCTTCCGTTCAAAACTGGAAAGAAGCTTTCTGAGAAACTGCTCTGTGTTCTGTTAATTCATCTCACAGAGTTACATCTTTCCCTTCAAGAAGCCTTTCGCTAAGGCTGTTCTTGTGGAATTGGTAAAGAGATACTTGGAAGCCCTTAGAGGGCTATGTTGAAAAAGGAAATATCTTTCGTTGAAAACTGGAAACAATCATTCTGAGAAACTGCTCTGTGTTCTGTTAATTCATCTCACAGAGTTACATCTTTCCCTTAAAGAAGCCTTTCGTAAGGCTGTTCTTGTGGAATTGGCAAAGGGATATTTGGAAGCCCATTGAGGGCTATGGTGAAAAAGGAAATATCTTCCGTTCAAAACTGGAAAGAATCTTTCTGAGAAACTGCTCTGTGTTCTGTTAATTCATCTCACAGAGTTACATCTTTCCCTTCAAGAAGCCTTTCGCTAAGGCTGTTCTTGTGGAATTGGAAAAGGGGTATTTAGAAGCCCATAGAGGGCTATGGTGAAAAAGGAAATATCTTCCGTTCAAAACTGGAAAGAAGCTTTCTGAGAAACTGCTCTGTGTTCTGTTAATTCATCTCACAGAGTTACATCTTTCCCTTCAAGATGCCTTTCGCTAAGGCTGTTCTTGTGGAATTGGCAAAGGGATATTTGGAAGCCCATAGAAGGCTATGGTGAAAAAGGAAATATCTTCCGTTCAAAACTGGAAAGAAGCTTTCTGAGAAACTGCTCTGTGTTCTGTAAATTCATCTCACAGAGTTACATCTTTCCCTTCAAGAAGCCTTTCGCTAAGGCTGTTCTTGTGGAATTGGTAAAGAGATACTTGGAAGCCCATAGAGGGCTATGTTGAAAAAGGAAATATCTTTCGTTGAAAACTGGAAACAATCCTTCTGAGGAACTGCTCTGTGTTCTGTTAATTCATCTCACAGAGTTACATCTTTCCCTTCAAGAAGCCTTTCGTAAGGCTGTTCTTGTGGAATTGGCAAAGGGATATTTGGAAGCCCATTGAGGGCTATGGTGAAAAAGGAAATATCTTTCGTTGAAAACTGGAAACAATCCTTCTGAGGAACTGCTCTGTTTTCTGTTAATTCATCTCACAGCGTTACATCTTTCCCTTCAAGAAGCCTTTCGCTAAGGCTGTTCTTGTGGAATTGGTAAAGAGATACTTGGAAGCCCTTAGAGGGCTATGTTGAAAAAGGAAATATCTTTCGTTGAAAACTGGAAACAATCATTCTGAGAAACTGCTCTGTGTTCTGTTAATTCATCTCACAGAGTTACATCTTTCCCTTAAAGAAGCCTTTCGTAAGGCTGTTCTTGTGGAATTGGCAAAGGGATATTTGGAAGCCCATTGAGGGCTATGGTGAAAAAGGAAATATCTTCCGTTCAAAACTGGAAAGAATCTTTCTGAGAAACTGCTCTGTGTTCTGTTAATTCATCTCACAGAGTTACATCTTTCCCTTCAAGAAGCCTTTCGCTAAGGCTGTTCTTGTGGAATTGGAAAAGGGGTATTTAGAAGCCCATAGAGGGCTATGGTGAAAAAGGAAATATCTTCCGTTCAAAACTGGAAAGAAGCTTTCTGAGAAACTGCTCTGTGTTCTGTTAATTCATCTCACAGAGTTACATCTTTCCCTTCAAGATGCCTTTCGCTAAGGCTGTTCTTGTGGAATTGGCAAAGGGATATTTCGAAGCCCATAGAGGGCTATGGTGAAAAAGGAAATATCTTCCGTTCAAAACTGGAAAGAAGCTTTCTGAGAAACTGCTCTGTGTTCTGTTAATTCATCTCACAGCGTTACATCTTTCCCTTCAAGAAGCCTTTCGCTAAGGCTGTTCTTGTGGAATTGGCAAAGGGATATTTGGAAGCCCATAGAAGGCTATGGTGAAAAAGGAAATATCTTCCGTTCAAAACTGGAAAGAAGCTTTCTGAGAAACTGCTCTGTGTTCTGTAAATTCATCTCACAGAGTTACATCTTTCCCTTCAAGAAGCCTTTCGCTAAGGCTGTTCTTGTGGAATTGGTAAAGAGATACTTGGAAGCCCATAGAGGGCTATGTTGAAAAAGGAAATATCTTTCGTTGAAAACTGGAAACAATCCTTCTGAGGAACTGCTCTGTGTTCTGTTAATTCATCTCACAGAGTTACATCTTTCCCTTCAAGAAGCCTTTCGTAAGGCTGTTCTTGTGGAATTGGCAAAGGGATATTTGGAAGCCCATTGAGGGCTATGGTGAAAAAGGAAATATCTTTCGTTGAAAACTGGAAACAATCCTTCTGAGGAACTGCTCTGTTTTCTGTTAATTCATCTCACAGCGTTACATCTTTCCCTTCAAGAAGCCTTTCGCTAAGGTTGTTCTTGTTGAATTGGCAAAGGGATATTTGGAAGCCCATAGAAGGCTATGGTGAAAAAGGAAATATCTTCCGTTCAAAACTGGAAAGAAGCTTTCTGAGAAACTGCTCTGTGTTCTGTAAATTCATCTCACAGAGTTACATCTTTCCCTTCAAGAAGCCTTTCGCTAAGGCTGTTCTTGTGGAATTGGAAAAGGGGTATTTAGAAGCCCATAGAGGGCTATGGTGAAAAAGGAAATATCTTCCGTTCAAAACTGGAAAGAAGCTTTCTGAGAAACTGCTCTGTGTTCTGTTAATTCATCTCACAGCGTTACATCTTTCCCTTCAAGAAGCCTTTCGCTAAGGCTGTTCTTGTGGAATTGGTAAAGAGATACTTGGAAGCCCATAGAGGGCTATGTTGAAAAAGGAAATATCTTTCGTTGAAAACTGGAAACAATCCTTCTGAGGAACTGCTCTGTGTTCTGTTAATTCATCTCACAGAGTTACATCTTTCCCTTCAAGAAGCCTTTCGTAAGGCTGTTCTTGTGGAATTGGCAAAGGGATATTTGGAAGCCCATTGAGGGCTATGGTGAAAAAGGAAATATCTTTCGTTGAAAACTGGAAACAATCCTTCTGAGGAACTGCTCTGTTTTCTGTTAATTCATCTCACAGCGTTACATCTTTCCCTTCAAGAAGCCTTTCGCTAAGGCTGTTCTTGTGGAATTGGTAAAGAGATACTTGGAAGCCCTTAGAGGGCTATGTTGAAAAAGGAAATATCTTTCGTTGAAAACTGGAAACAATCATTCTGAGAAACTGCTCTGTGTTCTGTTAATTCATCTCACAGAGTTACATCTTTCCCTTAAAGAAGCCTTTCGTAAGGCTGTTCTTGTGGAATTGGCAAAGGGATATTTGGAAGCCCATTGAGGGCTATGGTGAAAAAGGAAATATCTTCCGTTCAAAACTGGAAAGAATCTTTCTGAGAAACTGCTCTGTGTTCTGTTAATTCATCTCACAGAGTTACATCTTTCCCTTCAAGAAGCCTTTCGCTAAGGCTGTTCTTGTGGAATTGGAAAAGGGGTATTTAGAAGCCCATAGAGGGCTATGGTGAAAAAGGAAATATCTTCCGTTCAAAACTGGAAAGAAGCTTTCTGAGAAACTGCTCTGTGTTCTGTTAATTCATCTCACAGAGTTACATCTTTCCCTTCAAGATGCCTTTCGCTAAGGCTGTTCTTGTGGAATTGGCAAAGGGATATTTCGAAGCCCATAGAGGGCTATGGTGAAAAAGGAAATATCTTCCGTTCAAAACTGGAAAGAAGCTTTCTGAGAAACTGCTCTGTGTTCTGTTAATTCATCTCACAGCGTTACATCTTTCCCTTCAAGAAGCCTTTCGCTAAGGCTGTTCTTGTGGAATTGGCAAAGGGATATTTGGAAGCCCATAGAAGGCTATGGTGAAAAAGGAAATATCTTCCGTTCAAAACTGGAAAGAAGCTTTCTGAGAAACTGCTCTGTGTTCTGTAAATTCATCTCACAGAGTTACATCTTTCCCTTCGAGAAGCCTTTCGCTAAGGCTGTTCTTGTGGAATTGGTAAAGAGATACTTGGAAGCCCATAGAGGGCTATGTTGAAAAAGGAAATATCTTTCGTTGAAAACTGGAAACAATCCTTCTGAGGAACTGCTCTGTGTTCTGTTAATTCATCTCACAGAGTTACATCTTTCCCTTCAAGAAGCCTTTCGTAAGGCTGTTCTTGTGGAATTGGCAAAGGGATATTTGGAAGCCCATTGAGGGCTATGGTGAAAAAGGAAATATCTTTCGTTGAAAACTGGAAACAATCCTTCTGAGGAACTGCTCTGTTTTCTGTTAATTCATCTCACAGCGTTACATCTTTCCCTTCAAGAAGCCTTTCGCTAAGGCTGTTCTTGTGGAATTGGTAAAGAGATACTTGGAAGCCCTTAGAGGGCTATGTTGAAAAAGGAAATATCTTTCGTTGAAAACTGGAAACAATCATTCTGAGAAACTGCTCTGTGTTCTGTTAATTCATCTCACAGAGTTACATCTTTCCCTTAAAGAAGCCTTTCGTAAGGCTGTTCTTGTGGAATTGGCAAAGGGATATTTGGAAGCCCATTGAGGGCTATGGTGAAAAAGGAAATATCTTCCGTTCAAAACTGGAAAGAATCTTTCTGAGAAACTGCTCTGTGTTCTGTTAATTCATCTCACAGAGTTACATCTTTCCCTTCAAGAAGCCTTTCGCTAAGGCTGTTCTTGTGGAATTGGAAAAGGGGTATTTAGAAGCCCATAGAGGGCTATGGTGAAAAAGGAAATATCTTCCGTTCAAAACTGGAAAGAAGCTTTCTGAGAAACTGCTCTGTGTTCTGTTAATTCATCTCACAGAGTTACATCTTTCCCTTCAAGATGCCTTTCGCTAAGGCTGTTCTTGTGGAATTGGCAAAGGGATATTTCGAAGCCCATAGAGGGCTATGGTGAAAAAGGAAATATCTTCCGTTCAAAACTGGAAAGAAGCTTTCTGAGAAACTGCTCTGTGTTCTGTTAATTCATCTCACAGCGTTACATCTTTCCCTTCAAGAAGCCTTTCGCTAAGGCTGTTCTTGTGGAATTGGCAAAGGGATATTTGGAAGCCCATAGAAGGCTATGGTGAAAAAGGAAATATCTTCCGTTCAAAACTGGAAAGAAGCTTTCTGAGAAACTGCTCTGTGTTCTGTAAATTCATCTCACAGAGTTACATCTTTCCCTTCAAGAAGCCTTTCGCTAAGGCTGTTCTTGTGGAATTGGTAAAGAGATACTTGGAAGCCCATAGAGGGCTATGTTGAAAAAGGAAATATCTTTCGTTGAAAACTGGAAACAATCCTTCTGAGGAACTGCTCTGTGTTCTGTTAATTCATCTCACAGAGTTACATCTTTCCCTTCAAGAAGCCTTTCGTAAGGCTGTTCTTGTGGAATTGGCAAAGGGATATTTGGAAGCCCATTGAGGGCTATGGTGAAAAAGGAAATATCTTTCGTTGAAAACTGGAAACAATCCTTCTGAGGAACTGCTCTGTTTTCTGTTAATTCATCTCACAGCGTTACATCTTTCCCTTCAAGAAGCCTTTCGCTAAGGTTGTTCTTGTTGAATTGGCAAAGGGATATTTGGAAGCCCATAGAAGGCTATGGTGAAAAAGGAAATATCTTCCGTTCAAAACTGGAAAGAAGCTTTCTGAGAAACTGCTCTGTGTTCTGTAAATTCATCTCACAGAGTTACATCTTTCCCTTCAAGAAGCCTTTCGCTAAGGCTGTTCTTGTGGAATTGGAAAAGGGGTATTTAGAAGCCCATAGAGGGCTATGGTGAAAAAGGAAATATCTTCCGTTCAAAACTGGAAAGAAGCTTTCTGAGAAACTGCTCTGTGTTCTGTTAATTCATCTCACAGAGTTACATCTTTCCCTTCAAGAAGCCTTTCGCTAAGGCTGTTCTTGTGGAATTGGCAAAGGGATATTTCGAAGCCCATAGAGGGCTATGGTGAAAAAGGAAATATCTTCCGTTCAAAACTGGAAAGAAGCTTTCTGAGAAACTGCTCTGTGTTCTGTTAATTCATCTCACAGAGTTACATCTTTCCCTTCAAGAAGCCTTTCGCTAAGGCTGTTCTTGTGGAATTGGCAAAGTGATATTTGGAAGCCCATAGAGGGCTATGGTGAAAAAGGAAATATCTACCGTTCAAAACTGGAAAGAAGCTTTCTGAAAAACTGCTCTGTGTTCTGTTAATTCATCTCACAGAGTTACATCTTTCCCTTCAAGAAGCCTTTCGCTAAGTCTGTTCTTGTGGAACTGGCAAAGGGATATTTGGAAGCCCATAGAGGGCTATGGTGAAAAAGAAAATATCTTCCGTTCAAAACTGGAAAGAAGCTTTCTGAGAAACTGCTCTGTGTTCTGTTAATTCATCTCACAGAGTTACATCTTTTCCTTCAAGAAGCCTTTCGCTAAGGCTGTTCTTGTGGAATTGGAAAAGGGGTATTTAAAAGCCCATAGAGGGCTATGGTGAAAAAGGAAATATCTTCCGTTCAAAACTGGAAAGAAGCTTTCTGAGAAACTGCTCTGTGTTCTGTTAATTCATCTCACAGAGTTACATCTTTCCCTTCAAGAAGCCTTTCGCTAAGGCTGTTCTTGTGGAATTGGCAAAGGGATATTTCGAAGCCCATAGAGGGCTATGGTGAAAAAGGAAATATCTTCCGTTCAAAACTGGAAAGAAGCTTTCTGAGAAACTGCTCTGTGTTCTGTTAATTCATCTCACAGAGTTACATCTTTCCCTTCAAGAAGCCTTTCGCTAAGGCTGTTCTTGTGGAATTGGCAAAGGGATATTTGGAAGCCCATAGAGGGCTATGGTGAAAAAGGAAATATCTTCCGTTCAAAACTGGAAAGAAGCTTTCTGAGAAACTGCTCTGTGTTCTGTTAATTCATCTCACGGAGTTACATCTTTCCCTTCAAGAAGCCTTTCGCTAAGGCTGTTCTTGTGGAATTGGCAAAGGGATATTTGAAAGCCCATAGAGGGCTATGGTGAAAAAGGAAATATCTTCCGTTCAAAACTGGAAAGAAGCTTTCTGAGAAACTGCTCTGTGTTCTGTTAATTCATCTCACAGAGTTACATCTTTCCCTTCAAGAAGCCTTTCGTAAGGCTGTTCTTGTGGAATTGGCAAAGGGATATTTGGAAGCCCATAGAGGGCTATGGTGAAAAAGGAAATATCTTCGGTTCAAAACTGGAAAGAAGCTTTCTGAGAAACTGCTCTGTGTTCTGTTAATTCATCTCACAGAGTTACATCTTTCCCTTCAAGAAGCCTTTCGCTAAGGCTGTTCTTGTGGAATTGGCAAAGGGATATTTGGAAGCCCATAGAGGGCTATGGTGAAAAAGGAAATATCTACCGTTCAAAACTGGAAAGAAGCTTTCTGAAAAACTGCTCTGTGTTCTGTTAATTCATCTCACAGTGTTACATCTTTCCCTTCAAGAAGCCTTTCGCTAAGGCTGTTCTTGTAGAACTGGCAAAGGGATATTTGGAAGCCCATAGAGGGCTATGGTGAAAAAGGAAATATCTTCCGTTCAAAACTGGAAAGAAGCTTTCTGAGAAACTGCTCTGTGTTCTGTTAATTCATCTCACAGAGTTACATCTTTCCCTTCAAGAAGCCTTTCGCTAAGGCTGTTCTTGTGGAATTGGAAAAGGGGTATTTAGAAGCCCATAGAGGGCTATGGTGAAAAAGGAAATATCTTCCGTTCAAAACTGGAAAGAAGCTTCCTGAGAAACTGCTCTGTGTTCTGTTAATTCATCTCACAGAGTTACATCTTTCCCTTCAAGAAGCCTTTCGCTAAGGCTGTTCTTGTGGAATTGGCAAAGGGATATTTCGAAGCCCATAGAGGGCTATGGTGAAAAAGGAAATATCTTCCGTTCAAAACTGGAAAGAAGCTTTCTGAGAAACTGCTCTGTTTTCTGTTAATTCATCTCACAGAGTTACATCTTTCCCTTCAAGAAGCCTTTCGCTAAGGCTGTTCTTGTGGAATTGGTAAAGGGATATTTGGAAGCCCATAGAGGGCTATGTTGAAAAAGGAAATAACTTCCGTTGAAAACTGGAAACAATCCTTTTGAGAAACTGCTCTGTGTTCTGTTAATTCATCTCACAGAGTTACATCTTTCCCTTCAAGAAGCCTTTCGCTAAGGCTGTTCTTGTGGAATTGGCAAAGGGATATTTGGAAGCCCATAGAGCGCTATGGTGAAAAAGGAAATATATTCGGTTCAAAACTGGAAAGAAGCTTTCTGAGAAACTGCTCTGTGTTCTGTTAATTCATCTCATGAAGTTACATCTTTCCCTTCAAGAAGACTTTCGCTAAGGCTGTTCTTGTGGAATTGGCAAAGGGATATTTGAAAGCCCATTGAGGGCTATGGTGAAAAAGGAAATATCTTCCGTTCAAAACTGGAAAGAAGCTTTCTGAGAAACTGCTCTGTGTTCTGTTAATTCATCTCACAGAGTTACATCTTTCCCTTCAATAAGCCTTTCGCTAAGGCTGTTCTTGTGGAATTGGCAAAGGGATATTTGGAAGCCCATAGAGGGCTATGGTGAAAAAGGAAATATCTTCCGTTCAAAACTGGAAAGAAGCTTTCTGAGAAACTGCTCTGTGTTCTGTTAATTCATCTCACATAGTTACATCTTTCCCTTCAAGAAGTCTTTCGCTAAGGCTGTTCTTATGGAATTGGAAAAGGGATATTTAGAAGCCCATAGAGGGCTATGGTGAAAAAGGAAATATCTTCCGTTCAAAACTGGAAAGTAGCTTTCTGAGAAACTGCTCTGTGTTCTGTTAATTCATCTCACAGAGTTACATCTTTCCCTTCAAGAAGCCTTTCGCTAAGGCTGTTCTTGTGGAATTGGCAAAGGGATATTTGGAAGCCCATAGAAGGCTATGGTGAAAAAGGAAATATCTTCCGTTCAAAACTGGAAAGAAGCTTTCTGAGAAACTGCTCTGCGTTCTGTTAATTCATCTCACAGAGTTACATCTTTCCCTTCAAGAAGCCTTTCGCTAAGGCTGTTCTTGTGGAATTGGTAAAGAGATATTTGGAAGCCCTTAGAGGGCTATGTTGAAAAAGGAAATATCTTTCGTTGAAAACTGGAAACAATCATTCTGAGAAACTGCTCTGTGTTCTGTTAATTCATCTCACAGAGTTACATCTTTCCCTTCAAGAAGCCTTACGTAAGGCTGTTCTTGTGGAATTGGCAAAGGGATATTTGGAAGCCCATTGAGGGCTATGGTGAAAAAGGAAATATCTTCCGTTCAAAACTGGAAAGAATCTTTCTGAGAAACTGCTCTGTGTTCTGTTAATTCATCTCACAGAGTTACATCTTTCCCTTCAAGAAGCCTTTCGCTAAGGCTGTTCTTGTGGAATTGGAAAAGGGGTATTTAGAAGCCCATAGAGGGCTATGGTGAAAAAGGAAATATCTTCCGTTCAAAACTGGAAAGAAGCTTCCTGAGAAACTGCTCTGTGTTCTGTTAATTCATCTCACAGAGTTACATCTTTCCCTTCAAGATGCCTTTCGCTAAGGCTGTTCTTGTGGAATTGGCAAAGGGATATTTGGAAGCCCATAGAAGGCTATGGTGAAAAAGGAAATATCTTCCGTTCAAAACTGGAAAGAAGCTTTCTGAGAAACTGCTCTGTGTTCTGTTAATTCATCTCACAGAGTTACATCTTTCCCTTCAAGAAGCCTTTCGCTAAGGCTGTTCTTGTGGAATTGGTAAAGAGATACTTGGAAGCCCATAGAGGGCTATGTTGAAAAAGGAAATATCTTTCGTTGAAAACTGGAAACAATCCTTCTGAGGAACTGCTCTGTGTTCTGTTAATTCATCTCACAGAGTTACATCTTTCCCTTCAAGAAGCCTTTCGTAAGGCTGTTCTTGTGGAATTGGGAAAGGGATATTTGGAAGCCCATTGAGGGCTATGGTGAAAAAGGAAATATCTTCCGTTCAAAACTGGAAAGAAGCTTTCTGAGAAACTGCTCTGTGTTCTGTTAATTCATCTCACAGAGTTACATCTTTCCCTTCAAGAAGCCTTTCGCTAAGGCTGTTCTTGTGGAATTGGAAAAGGGGTATTTAGAAGCCCATAGAGGGCTATGGTGAAAAAGGAAATATCTTCCGTTCAAAACTGGAAAGAAGCTTTCTGAGAAACTGCTCTGTGTTCTGTTAATTCATCTCACAGAGTTACATCTTTCCCTTCAAGAAGCCTTTCGCTAAGGCTGTTCTTGTGGAATTGGCAAAGTGATATTTGGAAGCCCATAGAGGGCTATGGTGAAAAAGGAAATATCTACCCTTCAAAACTGGAAAGAAGCTTTCTGAAAAACTGCTCTGTGTTCTGTTAATTCATCTCACAGAGTTACATCTTTCCCTTCAAGAAGCCTTTCGCTAAGTCTGTTCTTGTGGAACTGGCAAAGGGATATTTGGAAGCCCATAGAGGGCTATGGTGAAAAAGGAAATATCTTCCGTTCAAAACTGGAAAGAAGCTTTCTGAGAAACTGCTCTGTGTTCTGTTAATTCATCTCACAGAGTTACATCTTTCCCTTCAAGAAGCCTTTCGCTAAGGCTGTTCTTGTGGAATTGGAAAAGGGGTATTTAGAAGCCCATAGAGGGCTATGGTGAAAAAGGAAATATCTTCCGTTCAAAACTGGAAAGAAGCTTTCTGAGAAACTGCTCTGTGTTCTGTTAATTCATCTCACAGAGTTACATCTTTCCCTTCAAGAAGCCTTTCGCTAAGGCTGTTCTTGTGGAATTGGCAAAGGGATATTTCGAAGCCCATAGAGGGCTATGGTGAAAAAGGAAATATCTTCCGTTCAAAACTGGAAAGAAGCTTTCTGAGAAACTGCTCTGTGTTCTGTTAATTCATCTCACAGAGTTACATCTTTCCCTTCAAGAAGCCTTTCGCTAAGGCTGTTCTTGTGGAATTGGCAAAGTGATATTTGGAAGCCCATAGAGGGCTATGGTGAAAAAGGAAATATCTACCGTTCAAAACTGGAAAGAAGCTTTCTGAAAAACTGCTCTGTGTTCTGTTAATTCATCTCACAGAGTTACATCTTTCCCTTCAAGAAGCCTTTCGCTAAGTCTGTTCTTGTGGAACTGGCAAAGGGATATTTGGAAGCCCATAGAGGGCTATGGTGAAAAAGGAAATATCTTCCGTTCAAAACTGGAAAGAAGCTTTCTGAGAAACTGCTCTGTGTTCTGTTAATTCATCTCACAGAGTTACATCTTTCCCTTCAAGAAGCCTTTCGTAAGGCTGTTCTTGTGGAATTGGCAAAGGGATATTTGGAAGCCCATAGAGGGCTATGGTGAAAAAGGAAATATCTTCGGTTCAAAACTGGAAAGAAGCTTTCTGAGAAACTGCTCTGTGTTCTGTTAATTCATCTCACAGAGTTACATCTTTCCCTTCAAGAAGCCTTTCGCTAAGGCTGTTCTTGTGGAATTAGCAAAGTGATATTTGGAAGCCCATAGAGGGCTATGGTGAAAAAGGAAATATCTACCGTTCAAAACTGGAAAGAAGCTTTCTGAAAAACTGCTCTGTGTTCTGTTAATTCATCTCACAGTGTTACATCTTTCCCTTCAAGAAGCCTTTCGCTAAGGCTGTTCTTGTAGAACTGGCAAAGGGATATTTGGAAGCCCATAGAGGGCTATGGTGAAAAAGGAAATATCTTCCGTTCAAAACTGGAAAGAAGCTTTCTGAGAAATTGCTCTGTGTTCTGTTAATTCATCTCACAGAGTTACATCTTTCCCTTCAATAAGCCTTTCGCTAAGGCTGTTCTTGTGGAATTGGCAAAGGGATATTTGGAAGCCCATAGAGGGCTATGGTGAAAAAGTAAATATCTTCCGTTCAAAACTGGAAAGAAGCTTTCTGAGAAACTGCTCTGTGTTCTGTTAATTCATCTCACATAGTTACATCTTTCCCTTCAAGAAGTCTTTCGCTAAGGCTGTTCTTATGGAATTGGAAAAGGGATATTTAGAAGCCCATAGAGGGCTATGGTGAAAAAGGAAATATCTTCCGTTCAAAACTGGAAAGTAGCTTTCTGAGAAACTGCTCTGTGTTCTGTTAATTCATCTCACAGAGTTTCATCTTTCCCTTCAAGAAGCCTTTCGCTAAGGCTGTTCTTGTGGAATTGGTAAAGAGATACTTGGAAGCCCTTAGAGGGCTATGTTGAAAAAGGAAATATCTTTCGTTGAAAACTGGAAACAATCATTCTGAGAAACTGCTCTGTGTTCTGTTAATTCATCTCACAGAGTTAAATCTTTCCCTTCAAGAAGCCTTTCGTAAGGCTGTTCTTGTGGAATTGGCAAAGGGATATTTGGAAGCCCATTGAGGGCTATGGTGAAAAAGGAAATATCTTCCGTTCAAAACTGGAAAGAAGCTTTCTGAGAAACTGCTCTGTGTTCTGTTATTTCATCTCACAGAGTTACATCTTTCCCTTCAAGAAGCCTTTCGCTAAGGCTGTTCTTGTGGAATTGGAAAAGGGGTATTTAGAAGCCCATAGAGGGCTATGGTGAAAAAGGAAATATCTTCCGTTCAAAACTGGAAAGAAGCTTTCTGAGAAACTGCTCTGTGTTCTGTTAATTCATCTCACAGAGTTACATCTTTCCCTTCAAGAAGCCTTTCGCTAAGGCTGTTCTTGTGGAATTGGCAAAGTGATATTTGGAATCCCATAGAGGGCTACGGTGAAAAAGGAAATATCTACCGTTCAAAACTGGAAAGAAGCTTTCTGAAAAACTGTTCTGTGTTCTGTTAATTCATCTCACAGAGTTACATCTTTCCCTTCAAGAAGCCTTTCGCTAAGTCTGTTCTTGTGGAACTGGCAAAGGGATATTTGGAAGCCCATAGAGGGCTATGGTGAAAAAGGAAATATCTTCCGTTCAAAACTGGAAAGAAGCTTTCTGAGAAACTGCTCTGTGTTCCGTTAATTCATCTCACAGAGTTACATCTTTCCCTTCAAGAAGCCTTTCGCTAAGGCTGTTCTTGTGGAATTGGAAAAGGGGTATTTAGAAGCCCATAGAGGGCTATGGTGAAAAAGGAAATATCTTCCGTTCAAAACTGGAAAGAAGCTTTCTGAGAAACTGCTCTGTGTTCTGTTAATTCATCTCACAGAGTTACATCTTTCCCTTCAAGAAGCCTTTCGCTAAGGCTGTTCTTGTGGAATTGGCAAAGGGATATTTCGAAGCCCATAGAGGGCTATGGTTAAAAAGGAAATATCTTCCGTTCAAAACTGGAAAGAAGCTTTCTGAGAAACTGCTCTGTGTTCTGTTAATTCATCTCACAGAGTTACATCTTTCCCTTCAAGAAGCCTTTCGCTAAGGCTGTTCTTGTGGAATTGGCAAAGTGATATTTGGAAGCCCATAGAGGGCTATGGTGAAAAAGGAAATATCTACCGTTCAAAACTGGAAAGAAGCTTTCTGAAAAACTACTCTGTGTTCTGTTAATTCATCTCACAGTGTTACATCTTTCCCTTCAAGAAGCCTTTCGCTAAGGCTGTTCTTGTAGAACTGGCAAAGGGATATTTGGAAGCCCATAGAGGGCTATGGTGAAAAAGGAAATATCTTCCGTTCAAAACTGGAAAGAAGCTTTCTGAGAAACTGCTCTGTGTTCTGTTAATTCATCTCACAGAGTTACATCTTTCCCTTCAAGAAGCCTTTCGCTAAGGCTGTTCTTGTGGAATTGGAAAAGGGGTATTTAGAAGCCCATAGAGGGCTATGGTGAAAAAGGAAATATCTTCCGTTCAAAACTGGAAAGAAGCTTTCTGAGAAACTGCTCTGTGTTCTGTTAATTCATCTCACAGAGTTACATCTTTCCCTTCAAGAAGCCTTTCGCTAAGGCTGTTCTTGTGGAATTGGCAAAGTGATATTTGGAAGCCCATAGAGGGCTATGGTGAAAAAGGAAATATCTACCGTTCAAAACTGGAAAGAAGCTTTCTGAAAAACTGCTCTGTGTTCTGTTAATTCATCTCACAGAGTTACATCTTTCCCTTCAAGAAGCCTTTCGCTAAGTCTGTTCTTGTGGAACTGGCAAAGGGATATTTGGAAGCCCATAGAGGGCTATGGTGAAAAAGGAAATATCTTCCGTTCAAAACTGGAAAGAAGCTTTCTGAGAAACTGCTCTGTGTTCTGTTAATTCATCTCACAGAGTTACATCTTTCCCTTCAAGAAGCCTTTCGTAAGGCTGTTCTTGTGGAATTGGCAAAGGGATATTTGGAAGCCCATAGAGGGCTATGGTGAAAAAGGAAATATCTTCGGTTCAAAACTGGAAAGAAGCTTTCTGAGAAACTGCTCTGTGTTCTGTTAATTCATCTCACAGAGTTACATCTTTCCCTTCAAGAAGCCTTTCGCTAAGGCTGTTCTTGTGGAATTGGCAAAGTGATATTTGGAAGCCCATAGAGGGCTATGGTGAAAAAGGAAATATCTACCGTTCAAAACTGGAAAGAAGCTTTCTGAAAAACTGCTCTGTGTTCTGTTAATTCATCTCACAGTGTTACATCTTTCCCTTCAAGAAGCCTTTCGCTAAGGCTGTTCTTGTAGAACTGGCAAAGGGATATTTGGAAGCCCATAGAGGGCTATGGTGAAAAAGGAAATATCTTCCGTTCAAAACTGGAAAGAAGCTTTCTGAGAAATTGCTCTGTGTTCTGTTAATTCATCTCACAGAGTTACATCTTTCCCTTCAATAAGCCTTTCGCTAAGGCTGTTCTTGTGGAATTGGCAAAGGGATATTTGGAAGCCCATAGAGGGCTATGGTGAAAAAGTAAATATCTTCCGTTCAAAACTGGAAAGAAGCTTTCTGAGAAACTGCTCTGTGTTCTGTTAATTCATCTCACATAGTTACATCTTTCCCTTCAAGAAGTCTTTCGCTAAGGCTGTTCTTATGGAATTGGAAAAGGGATATTTAGAAGCCCATAGAGGGCTATGGTGAAAAAGGAAATATCTTCCGTTCAAAACTGGAAAGTAGCTTTCTGAGAAACTGCTCTGTGTTCTGTTAATTCATCTCACAGAGTTTCATCTTTCCCTTCAAGAAGCCTTTCGCTAAGGCTGTTCTTGTGGAATTGGTAAAGAGATACTTGGAAGCCCTTAGAGGGCTATGTTGAAAAAGGAAATATCTTTCGTTGAAAACTGGAAACAATCATTCTGAGAAACTGCTCTGTGTTCTGTTAATTCATCTCACAGAGTTAAATCTTTCCCTTCAAGAAGCCTTTCGTAAGGCTGTTCTTGTGGAATTGGCAAAGGGATATTTGGAAGCCCATTGAGGGCTATGGTGAAAAAGGAAATATCTTCCGTTCAAAACTGGAAAGAAGCTTTCTGAGAAACTGCTCTGTGTTCTGTTATTTCATCTCACAGAGTTACATCTTTCCCTTCAAGAAGCCTTTCGCTAAGGCTGTTCTTGTGGAATTGGAAAAGGGGTATTTAGAAGCCCATAGAGGGCTATGGTGAAAAAGGAAATATCTTCCGTTCAAAACTGGAAAGAAGCTTTCTGAGAAACTGCTCTGTGTTCTGTTAATTCATCTCACAGAGTTACATCTTTCCCTTCAAGAAGCCTTTCGCTAAGGCTGTTCTTGTGGAATTGGCAAAGTGATATTTGGAATCCCATAGAGGGCTACGGTGAAAAAGGAAATATCTACCGTTCAAAACTGGAAAGAAGCTTTCTGAAAAACTGTTCTGTGTTCTGTTAATTCATCTCACAGAGTTACATCTTTCCCTTCAAGAAGCCTTTCGCTAAGTCTGTTCTTGTGGAACTGGCAAAGGGATATTTGGAAGCCCATAGAGGGCTATGGTGAAAAAGGAAATATCTTCCGTTCAAAACTGGAAAGAAGCTTTCTGAGAAACTGCTCTGTGTTCCGTTAATTCATCTCACAGAGTTACATCTTTCCCTTCAAGAAGCCTTTCGCTAAGGCTGTTCTTGTGGAATTGGAAAAGGGGTATTTAGAAGCCCATAGAGGGCTATGGTGAAAAAGGAAATATCTTCCGTTCAAAACTGGAAAGAAGCTTTCTGAGAAACTGCTCTGTGTTCTGTTAATTCATCTCACAGAGTTACATCTTTCCCTTCAAGAAGCCTTTCGCTAAGGCTGTTCTTGTGGAATTGGCAAAGGGATATTTCGAAGCCCATAGAGGGCTATGGTTAAAAAGGAAATATCTTCCGTTCAAAACTGGAAAGAAGCTTTCTGAGAAACTGCTCTGTGTTCTGTTAATTCATCTCA
Organism: Chlorocebus sabaeus; assembly: GCF_047675955.1. Lineage (NCBI taxonomy): Eukaryota > Metazoa > Chordata > Mammalia > Primates > Cercopithecidae > Chlorocebus > Chlorocebus sabaeus. The sequence continues at coordinate 509,311 of NW_027327925.1, read as the reverse complement.
CAGAGTTACATCTTTCCCTTCAAGAAGCCTTTCGCTAAGGCTGTTCTTGTGGAATTGGCAAAGTGATATTTGGAAGCCCATAGAGGGCTATGGTGAAAAAGGAAATATCTACCGTTCAAAACTGGAAAGAAGCTTTCTGAAAAACTACTCTGTGTTCTGTTAATTCATCTCACAGTGTTACATCTTTCCCTTCAAGAAGCCTTTCGCTAAGGCTGTTCTTGTAGAACTGGCAAAGGGATATTTGGAAGCCCATAGAGGGCTATGGTGAAAAAGGAAATATCTTCCGTTCAAAACTGGAAAGAAGCTTTCTGAGAAACTGCTCTGTGTTCTGTTAATTCATCTCACAGAGTTACATCTTTCCCTTCAAGAAGCCTTTCGCTAAGGCTGTTCTTGTGGAATTGGAAAAGGGGTATTTAGAAGCCCATAGAGGGCTATGGTGAAAAAGGAAATATCTTCCGTTCAAAACTGGAAAGAAGCTTTCTGAGAAACTGCTCTGTGTTCTGTTAATTCATCTCACAGAGTTACATCTTTCCCTTCAAGAAGCCTTTCGCTAAGGCTGTTCTTGTGGAATTGGCAAAGGGATATTTCGAAGCCCATAGAGGGCTATGGTGAAAAAGGAAATATCTTCCGTTCGAAACTGGAAAGAAGCTTTCTGAGAAACTGCTCTGTGTTCTGTTAATTCATCTCACAGAGTTACATCTTTCCCTTCAAGAAGCCTTTCGCTAAGGCTGTTCTTGTGGAATTGGCAAAGGGATATTTGGAAGCCCATAGAGTGCTATGGTGAAAAAGGAAATATCTTCCGTTCAAAACTGGAAAGAAGCTTTCTGAGAAACTGCTCTGTGTTCTGTTAATTCATCTCACAGAGTTACATCTTTCCCTTCAAGAAGTCTTTCGCTAAGGCTGTTCTTGTGGAATTGGCAAATTCATATTTGGAAGCCCATAGAGGGCTATGGGGAAAAAGGAAATATCTTCCGTTTAAAACTGGAAAGAATCTTTCTGAGAAACTGCTCTGTGTTCTGTTAATTCATCTCACAGAGTTACATCTTTCCCTTCAAGAAGCCTTTCGCTAAGGCTGTTCTTGTGGAATTGGCAAAGGGATATTTGGAAGCCCTTAGAGGGCTATGGTGAAAAAGGAAATATATTCGGTTCAAAACTGGAAAGAAGCTTTCTGAGAAACTGCTCTGTGTTCTGTTAATTCATCTCATGAAGTTACATCTTTCCCTTCAAGAAGCCTTTCGCTAAGGCTGTTCTTGTGGAATTGGCAAAGGGATATTTGAAAGCCCATTGAGGGCTATGGTGAAAAAGGAAATATCTTCCGTTCAAAACTGGAAAGAAGCTGTCTGAGAAACTGCTCTGTTTTCTGTTAATTCATCTCACAGAGTTACATCTTTCCCTTCAAGAAGCCTTTCGTAAGGCTGTTCTTGTGGAATTGGCAAAGGGATATTTGGAAGCCCATAGAGGGCTATGGTGAAAAAGGAAATATCTTCCGTTCAAAACTGGAAAGAAGCTTTCTGAGAAACTGCTCTGTGTTCTGTTAATTCATCTCACAGAGTTACATCTTTCCCTTCAAGAAGCCTTTCGCTAAGGCTGTTCTTGTGGAATTGGCAAAGTCATATTTGGAAGCCCATAGAGGGCTATGGGGAAAAAGGAAATATCTTCCGTTCAAAACTGGAAAGAAGCTTTCTGAGAAACTGCTCTGTGTTCTGTTAATTCATCTCACAGAGTTACATCTTTCCCTTCAATAAGCCTTTCGCTAAGGCTGTTCTTGTGGAATTGGCAAAGGGATATTTGGAAGCCCATAGAGGGCTATGGTGAAAAAGGAAATATCTTCCGTTCAAAACTGGAAAGAAACTTTCTGAGAAACTGCTCTGTGTTCTGTTAATTCATCTCACAGAGTTACATCTTTCCCTTCAAGAAGTCTTTCGCTAAGGCTGTTCTTATGGAATTGGAAAAGGGATATTTAGAAGCCCATAGAGGGCTATGGTGAAAAAGGAAATATCTTCCGTTCAAAACTGGAAAGTAGCTTTCTGAGAAACTGCTCTGTGTTCTGTTAATTCATCTCACAGAGTTACATCTTTCCCTTCAAGAAGCCTTTCGCTAAGGCTGTTCTTGTGGAATTGGCAAAGGGATATTTGGAAGCCCATAGAAGGCTATGGTGAAAAAGGAAATATCTTCCGTTCAAAACTGGAAAGAAGCTTTCTGAGAAACTGCTCTGTGTTCTGTTAATTCATCTCACAGAGTTACATCTTTCCCTTCAAGAAGCCTTTCGCTAAGGCTGTTCTTGTGGAATTGGCAAAGGGATATTTCGAAGCCCATAGAGGGCTATGGTGAAAAAGGAAATATCTTCCGTTCAAAATTGGAAAGAAGCTTTCTGAGAAACTGCTCTGTGTTCTGTTAATTCATCTCGCAGAGTTACATCTTTCCATTCAAGAAGCCTTTCGCTAAGGCTGTTCTTGTGGAATTGGCAAAGGGATATTTGGAAGCCCATAGAGGGCTATGGTGAAAAAGGAAATATCTTCCGTTCAAAACTGGAAAGAAGCTTTCTGAGAAACTGCTCTGTGTTCTGTTAATTCATCTCACGGAGTTACATCTTTCCCTTCAAGAAGCCTTTCGCTAAGGCTGTTCTTGTGGAATTGGCAAAGGGATATTTGAAAGCCCATAGAGGGCTATGGTGAAAAAGGAAATATCTTCCGTTCAAAACTGGAAAGAAGCTTTCTGAGAAACTGCTCTGTGTTCTGTTAATTCATCTCACAGAGTTACATCTTTCCATTCAAGAAGCCTTTCGCTAAGGCTGTTCTTGTGGAATTGGCAAAGGGATATTTGGAAGCCCATAGAGGGCTATGGTGAAAAAGGAAATATCTTCCGTTCAAAACTGGAAAGAAGCTTTCTGAGAAACTGCTCTGTGTTCTGTTAATTCATCTCACGGAGTTACATCTTTCCCTTCAAGAAGCCTTTCGCTAAGGCTGTTCTTGTGGAATTGGCAAAGGGATATTTGAAAGCCCATAGAGGGCTAGGGTGAAAAAGGAAATATCTTCCGTTCAAAACTGGAAAGAAGCTTTCTGAGAAACTGCTCTGTGTTCTGTTAATTCATCTCACAGAGTTACATCTTTCCCTTCAAGAAGCCTTTCGCTAAGGCTGTTCTTGTGGAATTGGAAAAGGGGTATTTAGAAGCCCATAGAGGGCTATGGTGAAAAAGGAAATATCTTCCGTTCAAAACTGGAAAGAAGCTTCCTGAGAAACTGCTCTGTGTTCTGTTAATTCATCTCACAGAGTTACATCTTTCCCTTCAAGAAGCCTTTCGCTAAGGCTGTTCTTGTGGAATTGGCAAAGGGATATTTCGAAGCCCATAGAGGGCTATGGTGAAAAAGGAAATATCTTCCGTTCAAAACTGGAAACAATCCTTTTGAGAAACTGCTCTGTGTTCTGTTATTTCATCTCACAGAGTTACATCTTTCCCTTCAAGAAGCCTTTCGCTAAGGCTGTTCTTGTGGAATTGGCAAAGGGATATTTGGAAGCCCATAGAGTGCTATGGTGAAAAAGGAAATATCTTCCGTTCAAAACTGGAAAGAAGCTTTCTGAGAAACTGCTCTGTGTTCTGTTAATTCATCTCACAGAGTTACATCTTTCCCTTCAAGAAGTCTTTCGCTAAGGCTGTTCTTGTGGAATTGGCAAATTCATATTTGGAAGCCCATAGAGGGCTATGGGGAAAAAGGAAATATCTTCCGTTTAAAACTGGAAAGAATCTTTCTGAGAAACTGCTCTGTGTTCTGTTAATTCATCTCACAGAGTTACATCTTTCCCTTCAAGAAGCCTTTCGCTAAGGCTGTTCTTGTGGAATTGGCAAAGGGATATTTGGAAGCCCATAGAGCGCTATGGTGAAAAAGGAAATATATTCGGTTCAAAACTGGAAAGAAGCTTTCTGAGAAACTGCTCTGTGTTCTGTTAATTCATCTCATGAAGTTACATCTTTCCCTTCAAGAAGCCTTTCGCTAAGGCTGTTCTTGTGGAATTGGCAAAGGGATATTTGAAAGCCCATTGAGGGCTATGGTGAAAAAGGAAATATCTTCCGTTCAAAACTGGAAAGAAGCTGTCTGAGAAACTGCTCTGTGTTCTGTTAATTCATCTCACAGAGTTACATCTTTCCCTTCAAGAAGCCTTTCGTAAGGCTGTTCTTGTGGAATTGGCAAAGGGATATTTGGAAGCCCATAGAGGGCTATGGTGAAAAAGGAAATATCTTCCGTTCAAAACTGGAAAGAAGCTTTCTGAGAAACTGCTCTGTGTTCTGTTAATTCATCTCACAGAGTTACATCTTTCCCTTCAAGAAGCCTTTCGCTAAGGCTGTTCTTGTGGAATTGGCAAAGTCATATTTGGAAGCCCATAGAGGGCTATGGGGAAAAAGGAAATATCTTCCGTTCAAAACTGGAAAGAAGCTTTCTGAGAAACTGCTCTGTGTTCTGTTAATTCATCTCACAGAGTTACATCTTTCCCTTCAATAAGCCTTTCGCTAAGGCTGTTCTTGTGGAATTGGCAAAGGGATATTTGGAAGCCCATAGAGGGCTATGGTGAAAAAGGAAATATCTTCCGTTCAAAACTGGAAAGAAGCTTTCTGAGAAACTGCTCTGTGTTCTGTTAATTCATCTCACATAGTTACATCTTTCCCTTCAAGAAGTCTTTCGCTAAGGCTGTTCTTATGGAATTGGAAAAGGGATATTTAGAAGCCCATAGAGGGCTATGGTGAAAAAGGAAATATCTTCCGTTCAAAACTGGAAAGTAGCTTTCTGAGAAACTGCTCTGTGTTCTGTTAATTCATCTCACAGAGTTACATCTTTCCCTTCAAGAAGCCTTTCGCTAAGGCTGTTCTTGTGGAATTGGCAAAGGGAAATTTGGAAGCCCATAGAAGGCTATGGTGAAAAAGGAAATATCTTCCGTTCAAAACTGGAAAGAAGCTTTCTGAGAAACTGCTCTGTGTTCTGTTAATTCATCTCACAGAGTTACATCTTTCCCTTCAAGAAGCCTTTCGCTAAGGCTGTTCTTGTGGAATTGGTAAAGAGATACTTGGAAGCCCTTAGAGGGCTATGTTGAAAAAGGAAATATCTTTCGTTGAAAACTGGAAACAATCATTCTGAGAAACTGCTCTGTGTTCTGTTAATTCATCTCACAGAGTTACATCTTTCCCTTCAAGAAGCCTTTCGTAAGGCTGTTCTTGTGGAATTGGCAAAGGGATATTTGGAAGCCCATTGAGGGCTACGGTGAAAAAGGAAATATCTTCCGTTCAAAACTGGAAAGAAGCTTTCTGAGAAACTGCTCTGTGTTCTGTTAATTCATCTCACAGAGTTACATCTTTCCCTTCAAGAAGCCTTTCGCTATGGCTGTTCTTGTGGAATTGGAAAAGGGGTATTTAGAAGCCCATAGAGGGCTATGGTGAAAAAGGAAATATCTTCCGTTCAAAACTGGAAAGAAGCTTTCTGAGAAACTGCTCTGTGTTCTGTTAATTCATCTCACAGAGTTACATCTTTCCCTTCAAGAAGCCTTTCGCTAAGGCTGTTCTTGTGGAATTGGCAAAGGGATATTTCGAAGCCCATAGAGGGCTATGGTGAAAAAGGAAATATCTTCCGTTCAAAACTGGAAAGAAGCTTTCGGAGAAACTGCTCTGTGTTCTGCTAATTCATCTCACGGAGTTACATCTTTCCCTTCAAGAAGCCTTTCGCTAAGGCTGTTCTTGTGGAATTGGCAAAGGGATATTTGAAAGCCCATAGAGGGCTATGGTGAAAAAGGAAATATCTTCCGTTCAAAACTGGAAAGAAGCTTTCTGAGAAACTGCTCTGTGTTCTGTTAATTCATCTCACAGAGTTACATCTTTCCCTTCAAGAAGCCTTTCGTAAGGCTGTTCTTGTGGAATTGGCAAAGGGATATTTGGAAGCCCATAGAGGGCTATGGTGAAAAAGGAAATATCTTCCGTTTAAAACTGGAAAGAAGCTTTCTGAGAAACTGCTCTGTGTTCTGTTAATTCATCTCACAGAGTTACATCTTTCCCTTCAAGAAGCCTTTCGCTAAGGCTGTTCTTGTGGAATTGGCAAAGGGATATTTCGAAGCCCATAGAGGGCTATGGTGAAAAAGGAAATATCTACCGTTCAAAACTGGAAAGAAGCTTTCTGAGAAACTGCTCTGTGTTCTGTTAATTCATCTCACATAGTTACATCTTTCCCTTCAAGAAGTCTTTCGCTAAGGCTGTTCTTATGGAATTGGAAAAGGGATATTTAGAAGCCCATAGAGGGCTATGGTGAAAAAGGAAATATCTTCCGTTCAAAACTGGAAAGTAGCTTTCTGAGAAACTGCTCTGTGTTCTGTTAATTCATCTCACAGAGTTACATCTTTCCCTTCAAGAAGCCTTTCGCTAAGGCTGTTCTTGTGGAATTGGCAAAGGGATATTTGGAAGCCCATAGAAGGCTATGGTGAAAAAGGAAATATCTTCCGTTCAAAACTGGAAAGAAGCTTTCTGAGAAACTGCTCTGTGTTCTGTTAATTCATCTCACAGAGTTACATCTTTCCCTTCAAGAAGCCTTTCGCTAAGGCTGTTCTTGTGGAATTGGTAAAGAGATACTTGGAAGCCCTTAGAGGGCTTTGTTGAAAAAGGAAATATCTTTCGTTGAAAACTGGAAACAATCCTTCTGAGGAACTGCTCTGTGTTCTGTTAATTCATCTCACAGAGTTACATCTTTCCCTTCAAGAAGCCTTTCGTAAGGCTGTTCTTGTGGAATTGGCAAAGGGATATTTGGAAGCCCATTGAGGGATATGGTGAAAAAGGAAATATCTTCCGTTCAAAACTGGAAAGAAGCTTTCTGAGAAACTGCTCTGTGTTCTGTTAATTCATCTCACAGAGTTACATCTTTCCCTTCAAGAAGCCTTTCGCTAAGGCTGTTCTTGTGGAATTGGAAAAGGGGTATTTAGAAGCCCATAGAGGGCTATGGTGAAAAAGGAAATATCTTCCGTTCAAAACTGGAAAGAAGCTTTCTGAGAAACTGCTCTGTGTTCTGTTAATTCATCTCACAGAGTTACATCTTTCCCTTCAAGAAGCCTTTCGCTAAGGCTGTTCTTGTGGAATTGGCAAAGTGATATTTGGAATCCCATAGAGGGCTATGGTGAAAAAGGAAATATCTACCGTTCAAAACTGGAAAGAAGCTTTCTGAAAAACTGCTCTGTGTTCTGTTAATTCATCTCACAGAGTTACATCTTTCCCTTCAAGAAGCCTTTCGCTAAGTCTGTTCTTGTGGAACTGGCAAAGGGATATTTGGAAGCCCATAGAGGGCTATGGTGAAAAAGGAAATATCTTCCGTTCAAAACTGGAAAGAAGCTTTCTGAGAAACTGCTCTGTGTTCTGTTAATTCATCTCACAGAGTTACATCTTTCCCTTCAAGAAGCCTTTCGCTAAGGCTGTTCTTGTGGAATTGGCAAAGGGATATTTCGAAGCCCATAGAGGGCTATGGTGAAAAAGGAAATATCTTCCGTTCAAAACTGGAAAGAAGCTTTCTGAGAAATTACTCTGTGTTCTGTTAATTCATCTCACAGAGTTACATCTTCCCCTTCAAGAAGCCTTTCGCTAAGGCTGTTCTTGTGGAATTGGTAAAGAGATACTTGGAAGCCCATAGAGGGCTATGTTGAAAAAGGAAATATCTTCCGTTGAAAACTGGAAACAATCCTTCTGAGAAACTGCTCTGTGTTCTGTTAATTCATCTCACAGAGTTACATCTTTCCTTTCAAGAAGCCTTTCGCTAAGGCTGTTCTTGTGGAATTGGCAAAGGGATATTTGGAATCCAATAGAGGGCTATGGTGAAAAAGGAAATATCTTCCGTTCAAAACTGGAAAGAAGCTTTCTGAGAAACTGCTCTGTGTTCTGTTAATTCATCTCACAGAGTTACATCTTTCCCTTCAAGAAGCCTTTCGCTAAGGCTGTTCTTGTGGAATTGGAAAAGGGGTATTTCGAAGCCCATAGAGGGCTATGGTGAAAAAGGAAATATCTTCCGTTCAAAACTGGAAAGAAGCTTTCTGAGAAACTGCTCTGTGTTCTGTTAATTCATCTCACAGAGTTACATCTTTCCCTTCAAGAAGCCTTTCGCTAAGGCTGTTCTTGTGGAATTGGCAAAGGGATATTTGGAAGCCCATAGAGGGCTATGGTGAAAAAGGAAATATCTTCCGTTCAAAACTGGAAAGAAGCTTTCTGAGAAACTGCTCTGTGTTCTGTTAACTCATCTCACAAAGTTACATCTTTCCCTTCAAGAAGCCTTTCGCTAAGGCTGTTCTTGTGGAATTGGTAAAGAGATACTTGGAAGCCCATAGAGGGCTATGTTGAAAAAGGAAATATCTTCCGTTGAAAACTGGAAACAATCCTTCTGAGAAACTGCTCTGTGTTCTGTTAATTCATCTCACAGAGTTACATCTTTCCTTTCAAGAAGCCTTTCGCTAAGGCTGTTCTTGTGGAATTGGCAAAGGGATATTTGGAAGCCAATAGAGGGCTATGGTGAAAAAGGAAATATCTTCCGTTCAAAACTGGAAAGAAGCTTTCTGAGAAACTGCTCTGTGTTCTGTTAATTCTTCTCACAGAGTTACATCTTTCCCTTCAAGAAGTCTTTCGCTAAGGCTGTTCTTGTGGAATTGGCAAAGGGATATTTGGAAGCCCATAGAGGGCTATGGTGAAAAAGGAAATATCTTCCGTTTAAAACTGGAAAGAAGCTTTCTGAGAAACTGCTCTGTGTTCTGTTAATTCATCTCACAGAGTTACATCTTTCCCTTCAAGAAGCCTTACGCTAAGGCTGTTCTTGTGGAATTGGCAAAGGGATATTTGAATCCCATAGAGGGCTATGGTGAAAAAGGAAATATCTTCCGCTCAAAACTGGAAAGAAGCTTTCTGAGAAACTGCTCTGTGTTCTGTTAATTCATCTCACAGAGTTACATCTTTCCCTTCAAGAAGCCTTTCGCTAAGGCTGTTCTTGTGCAATGGGCAAAGGGATATTTGGAAGCCCATAGAGGGCTATGGTGAAAAAGGAAATATCTTCCGTTTAAAACTGGAAAGAAGCTTTCTGAGAAACTGCTCTGTGTTCTGTTAATTCATCTCACAGAGTTACATCTTTCCCTTCAAGAAGCCTTTCGCTAAGGCTGTTCTTGTGGAATTGGCAAAGTCATATTTGGAAGCTCATAGAGGGGTATGGTGAAAAAGGAAATATCTTCCGTTCAAAACTGGAAAGAAGCTTTCTGAGAAACTGCTCAGTGTTCTGTTAATTCATCTCACAGAGTTACATCTTTCCCTTCAAGAAGCCTTTCGCTAAGGCTGTTCTTGTGGAATTGGCAAAGGGATATTTCGAAGCCCATAGAGGGCTATGGTGAAAAAGGAAATATCTTCCGTTCAAAACTGGAAAGAAGCTTTCTGAGAAACTGCTCTGTGTTCTGTTAATTCATCTCACAGAGTTACATCTTTCCCTTCAAGAAGCCTTTCGCTAAGGCTTTTCTTGTGGAATTGGAAAAGGGGTATTTAGAAGCCCATAGAGGGCTATGGTGAAAAAGGAAATATCTTCCGTTCAAAACTGGAAAGAAGCTTTCTGAGAAACTGCTCTGTGTTCTGTTAATTCATCTCACAGAGTTACATCTTTCCCTTCAAGAAGCCTTTCGCTAAGGCTGTTCTTGTGGAATTGGCAAAGGGATATTTGGAAGCCAATAGAGGGCTATGGTGAAAAAGGAAATATCTTCCGTTCAAAACTGGAAAGAAGCTTTCTGAGAAACTGCTCTGTGTTCTGTTAATTCATCTCACAGAGTTACATCTTTCCCTTCAAGAAGCCTTTCGCTAAGGCTGTTCTTGTGGAATTGGTAAAGAGATACTTGGAAGCCCATAGAGGGCTATGTTGAAAAAGGAAATATCTTCCGTTGAAAACTGGAAACAATCCTTCTGAGAAACTGCTCTGTGTTCTGTTAATTCATCTCACAGAGTTACATCTTTCCCTTCAAGAAGCCTTTCGCTAAGGCTGTTCTTGTGGAATTGGCAAAGGGATATTTGGAAGCCCATAGAGGGCTATGGTGAAAAAGGAAATATCTTCCGTTCAAAACTGGAAACAATCCTTCTGAGAAACTGCTCTGTGTTCTGTAAATTCATCTCACAGAGTTACATCTTTTCCGTCAAGAAGCCTTTCGCTAAGGCTGTTCTTGTGGAATTGGCAAAGGGATATTTGGCAGCCCATAGAGGGCTATGGTGAAAAAGGAAATATCTTCCGTTCAAAACTGGAAAGAAGCTTTCTGAGAAACTGCTCTGTGTTCTGTTAATTCATCTCACAGAGTTACATCTTTCCCTTCAAGAAGCCTTTCGTAAGGCTGTTCTTGTGGAATTGGCAAAGGGATATTTGGAAGCCCATAGAGGGCTATGGTGAAAAAGGAAATATCTTTCGTTCAAAACTGGAAAGAAGCTTTCTGAGAAACTGCTCTGTGTTCTGTTAATTCATCTCACAGAGTTACATCTTTCCCTTCAAGAAGCCTTTCGCTAAGGCTGTTCTTGTGCAATTGGCAAAGGGATATTTGGAAGCCCATAGAGGGCTATGGTGAAAAAGGAAATATCTTCCGTTCAAAACTGGAAAGAAGCTTTCTGAGAAACTGCTCTGTGTTCTGTTAATTCATCTCACAGAGTTACATCTTTCCCTTCAAGAAGCCTTTCGCTAAGGCTGTTCTTGTGGAATTGGAAAAGGGGTATTTAGAAGCCCATAGAGGGCTATGGTGAAAAAGGAAATATCTTCCGTTCAAAACTGGAAAGAAGCTTTCTGAGAAACTGCTCTGTGTTCTGTTAATTCATCTCACAGAGTTACATCTTTCCCTTCAAGAAGCCTTTCGCTAAGGCTGTTCTTGTGGAATTGGCAAAGGGATATTTCGAAGCCCATAGAGGGCTATGGTGAAAAAGGAAATATCTTCCGTTCAAAACTGGAAAGAAGCTTTCTGAGAAACTGCTCTGTGTTCTGTTAATTCATCTCACAGAGTTACATCTTTCCCTTCAAGAAGCCTTTCGCTAAGGCTGTTCTTGTGGAATTGGTAAAGAGATACTTGGAAGCCCATAGAGGGCTATGTTGAAAAAGGAAATATCTTCCGTTGAAAACTGGAAACAATCCTTCTGAGAAACTGCTCTGTGTTCTGTTAATTCATCTCACAGAGTTACATCTTTCCTTTCAAGAAGCCTTTCGCTAAGGCTGTTCTTGTGGAATTGGCAAAGGGATATTTGGCAGCCCATAGAGGGCTATGGTGAAAAAGGAAATATCTTCCGTTCAAAACTGGAAAGAAGCTTTCTGAGAAACTGCTCTGTGTTCTGTTAATTCATCTCACAGAGTTACATCTTTCCCTTCAAGAAGCCTTTCGTAAGGCTGTTCTTGTGGAATTGGCAAAGGGATATTTGGAAGCCCATAGAGGGCTATGGTGAAAAAGGAAATATCTTTCGTTCAAAACTGGAAAGAAGCTTTCTGAGAAACTGCTCTGTGTTCTGTTAATTCATCTCACAGAGTTACATCTTTCCCTTCAAGAAGCCTTTCGCTAAGGCTGTTCTTGTGCAATTGGCAAAGGGATATTTGGAAGCCCATAGAGGGCTATGGTGAAAAAGGAAATATCTTCCGTTCAAAACTGGAAAGAAGCTTTCTGAGAAACTGCTCTGTGTTCTGTTAATTCATCTCACAGAGTTACATCTTTCCCTTCAAGAAGCCTTACGCTAAGGCTGTTCTTGTGGAATTGGCAAAGGGATATTTGGAAGCCAATAGAGGGCTATGGTGAAAAAGGAAATATCTTCCGTTCAAAACTGGAAAGAAGCTTTCTGAGAAACTGCTCTGTGTTCTGTTAATTCATCTCACAGAGTTACATCTTTCCCTTCAAGAAGCCTTTCGCTAAGGCTGTTCTTGTGGAATTGGAAAAGGGGTATTTAGAAGCCCATAGAGGGCTATGGTGAAAAAGGAAATATCTTCCGTTCAAAACTGGAAAGAAGCTTTCTGAGAAACTGCTCTGTGTTCTGTTAATTCATCTCACAGAGTTACATCTTTCCCTTCAAGAAGCCTTTCGCTAAGGCTGTTCTTGTGGAATTGGCAAAGGGATATTTCGAAGCCCATAGAGGGCTATGGTGAAAAAGGAAATATCTTCCGTTTAAAACTGGAAAGAAGCTTTCTGAGAAACTGCTCTGTGTTCTGTTAATTCATCTCACAGAGTTACATCTTTCCCTTCAAGAAGCCTTTCGCTAAGGCTGTTCTTGTGGAATTGGTAAAGAGATACTTGGAAGCCCATAGAGGGCTATGTTGAAAAAGGAAATATCTTCCGTTGAAAACTGGAAACAATCCTTCTGAGAAACTGCTCTGTGTTCTGTTAATTCATCTCACAGAGTTACATCTTTCCTTTCAAGAAGCCTTTCGCTAAGGCTGTTCTTGTGGAATTGGCAAAGGGATATTTGGCAGCCCATAGAGGGCTATGGTGAAAAAGGAAATATCTTCCGTTCAAAACTGGAAAGAAGCTTTCTGAGAAACTGCTCTGTGTTCTGTTAAGTCATCTCACAGAGTTACATCTTTCCCTTCAAGAAGCCTTTCGCTAAGGCTTTTCTTGTGGAATTTGGAAAGGGGTATTTAGAAGCCCATAGAGGGCTATGGTGAAAAAGGAAATATCTTCCGTTCAAAACTGGAAAGAAGCTTTCTGAGAAACTGCTCTGTGTTCTGTTAATTCATCTCACAGAGTTACATCTTTCCCTTCAAGAAGCCTTTCGCTAAGGCTGTTCTTGTGGAATTGGCAAAGGGATATTTCGAAGCCCATAGAGGGCTATGGTGAAAAAGGAAATATCTTCCGTTCAAAACTGGAAAGAAGCTTTCTGAGAAACTGCTCTGTGTTCTGTTAATTCATCTCACAGAGTTACATCTTTCCCTTCAAGAAGCCTTTCGCTAAGGCTCTTCTTGTGGAATTGGTAAAGAGATACTTGGAAGCCCATAGAGGGCTATGTTGAAAAAGGAAATATCTTCCGTTGAAAACTGGAAACAATCCTTCTGAGAAACTGCTCTGTGTTCTGTTAATTCATCTCACAGAGTTACATCTTTCCCTTCAAGAAGCCTTTCGCTAAGGCTGTTCTTGTGGAATTGGCAAAGGGATATTTCGAAGCCCATAGAGGGCTATGGTGAGAAAGGAAATATCTTCCGTTCAAAACTGGAAAGAAGCTTTCTGAGAAACTGCTCTGTGTTCTGTAAATTCATCTCACAGAGTTACATCTTTTCCGTCAGGAAGCCTTTCGCTAAAGCTGTTCTTGTGGAATTGGCAAAGGGATATTTGGCAGCCCATAGAGGGCTATGGTGAAAAAGGAAATATCTTCCGTTCAAAACTGGAAAGAAGCTTTCGGAGAAACTGCTCTGTGTTCTGTTAATTCATCTCACAGAGTTACATCTTTCCCTTCAAGAAGCCTTTCGTAAGGCTGTTCTTGTGGAATTGGCAAAGGGATATTTGGAAGCCCATAGAGGGCTATGGTGAAAAAGGAAATATCTTTCGTTCAAAACTGGAAAGAAGCTTTCTGAGAAACTGCTCTGTGTTCTGTTAATTCATCTCACAGAGTTACATCTTTCCCTTCAAGAAGCCTTTCGCTAAGGCTGTTCTTGTGCAATTGGCAAAGGGATATTTGGAAGCCCATAGAGGGCTATGGTGAAAAAGGAAATATCTTCCGTTCAAAACTGGAAAGAAGCTTTCTGAGAAACTGCTCTGTGTTCTGTTAATTCATCTCACAGAGTTACATCTTTCCCTTCAAGAAGCCTTTCGCTAAGGCTGTTCTTGTGGAATTGGAAAAGGGGTATTTAGAAGCCCATAGAGGGCTATGGTGAAAAAGGAAATATCTTCCGTTCAAAACTGGAAAGAAGCTTTCTGAGAAACTGCTCTGTGTTCTGTTAATTCATCTCACAGAGTTACATCTTTCCCTTCAAGAAGCCTTTCGCTAAGGCTGTTCTTGTGGAATTGGCAAAGGGATATTTCGAAGCCCATAGAGGGCTATGGTGAAAAAGGAAATATCTTCCGTTCAAAACTGGAAAGAAGCTTTCTGAGAAACTGCTCTGTGTTCTGTTAATTCATCTCACAGAGTTACATCTTTCCCTTCAAGAAGCCTTTCGCTAAGGCTGTTCTTGTGGAATTGGTAAAGAGATACTTGGAAGCCCATAGAGGGCTATGTTGAAAAAGGAAATATCTTCCGTTGAAAACTGGAAACAATCCTTCTGAGAAACTGCTCTGTGTTCTGTTAATTCATCTCACAGAGTTACATCTTTCCTTTCAAGAAGCCTTTCGCTAAGGCTGTTCTTGTGGAATTGGCAAAGGGATATTTGGCAGCCCATAGAGGGCTATGGTGAAAAAGGAAATATCTTCCGTTCAAAACTGGAAAGAAGCTTTCTGAGAAACTGCTCTGTGTTCTGTTAATTCATCTCACAGAGTTACATCTTTCCCTTCAAGAAGCCTTTCGTAAGGCTGTTCTTGTGGAATTGGCAAAGGGATATTTGGAAGCCCATAGAGGGCTATGGTGAAAAAGGAAATATCTTTCGTTCAAAACTGGAAAGAAGCTTTCTGAGAAACTGCTCTGTGTTCTGTTAATTCATCTCACAGAGTTACATCTTTCCCTTCAAGAAGCCTTTCGCTAAGGCTGTTCTTGTGCAATTGGCAAAGGGATATTTGGAAGCCCATAGAGGGCTATGGTGAAAAAGGAAATATCTTCCGTTCAAAACTTGAAAGAAGCTTTCTGAGAAACTGCTCTGTGTTCTGTTAATTCATCTCACAGAGTTACATCTTTCCCTTCAAGAAGCCTTACGCTAAGGCTGTTCTTGTGGAATTGGCAAAGGGATATTTGGAAGCCAATAGAGGGCTATGGTGAAAAAGGAAATATCTTCCGTTCAAAACTGGAAAGAAGCTTTCTGAGAAACTGCTCTGTGTTCTGTTAATTCATCTCACAGAGTTACATCTTTCCCTTCAAGAAGCCTTTCGCTAAGGCTGTTCTTGTGGAATTGGAAAAGGGGTATTTAGAAGCCCATAGAGGGCTATGGTGAAAAAGGAAATATCTTCCGTTCAAAACTGGAAAGAAGCTTTCTGAGAAACTGCTCTGTGTTCTGTTAATTCATCTCACAGAGTTACATCTTTCCCTTCAAGAAGCCTTTCGCTAAGGCTGTTCTTGTGGAATTGGCAAAGGGATATTTCGAAGCCCATAGAGGGCTATGGTGAAAAAGGAAATATCTTCCGTTCAAAACTGGAAAGAAGCTTTCTGAGAAACTGCTCTGCGTTCTGTTAATTCATCTCACAGAGTTACATCTTTCCCTTCAAGAAGCCTTTCGCTAAGGCTGTTCTTGTGGAATTGGTAAAGAGATACTTGGAAGCCCATAGAGGGCTATGTTGAAAAAGGAAATATCTTCCGTTGAAAACTGGAAACAATCCTTCTGAGAAACTGCTCTGTGTTCTGTTAATTCATCTCACAGAGTTACATCTTTCCTTTCAAGAAGCCTTTCGCTAAGGCTGTTCTTGTGGAATTGGCAAAGGGATATTTGGCAGCCCATAGAGGGCTACGGTGAAAAAGGAAATATCTTCCGTTCAAAACTGGAAAGAAGCTTTCTGAGAAACTGCTCTGTGTTCTGTTAATTCATCTCACAGAGTTACATCTTTCCCTTCAAGAAGCCTTTCGTAAGGCTGTTCTTGTGGAATTGGCAAAGGGATATTTGGAAGCCCATAGAGGGCTATGGTGAAAAAGGAAATATCTTTCGTTCAAAACTGGAAAGAAGCTTTCTGAGAAACTGCTCTGTGTTCTGTTAATTCATCTCACAGAGTTACATCTTTCCCTTCAAGAAGCCTTTCGCTAAGGCTGTTCTTGTGCAATTGGCAAAGAGATATTTGGAAGCCCATAGAGGGCTATGGTGAAAAAGGAAATATCTTCCGTTCAAAACTGGAAAGAAGCTTTCTGAGAAACTGCTCTGTGTTCTGTTAATTCATCTCACAGAGTTACATCTTTCCCTTCAAGAAGCCTTACGCTAAGGCTGTTCTTGTGGAATTGGCAAAGGGATATTTGAAGCCCATAGAGGGCTATGGTGAAAAAGGAAATATCTTCCGCTCAAAACTGGAAAGAAGCTTTCTGAGAAACTGCTCTGTGTTCTGTTAATTCATCTCACAGAGTTACATCTTTCCCTTCAAGAAGCCTTTCGCTAAGGCTGTTCTTGTGGAATTGGCAAAGGGATATTTCGAAGCCCATAGAGGGCTATGGTGAAAAAGGAAATATCTTCCGTTCAAAACTGGAAAGAAGCTTTCTGAGAAACTACTCTGTGTTCTGTTAATTCATCTCACAGAGTTACATCTTTCCCTTCAAGAAGCCTTTCGCTAAGGCTTTTCTTGTGGAATTGGAAAAGGGGTATTTAGAAGCCCATAGAGGGCTATGGTGAAAAAGGAAATATCTTCCGTTCAAAACTGGAAAGAAGCTTTCTGAGAAACTGCTCTGTGTTCTGTTAATTCATCTCACAGAGTTACATCTTTCCCTTCAAGAAGCCTTTCGCTAAGGCTGTTCTTGTGGAATTGGCAAAGGGATATTTCGAAGCCCATAGAGGGCTATGGTGAAAAAGGAAATATCTTCCGTTCAAAACTGTAAAGAAGCTTTCTGAGAAACTGCTCTGTGTTCTGTTAATTCATCTCACAGAGTTACATCTTTCCCTTCAAGAAGCCTTTCGCTAAGGCTGTTCTTGTGGAATTGGTAAAGAGATGCTTGGAAGCCCTTAGAGGGCTATGTTGAAAAAGGAAATATCTTCCGTTGAAAACTGGAAACAATCCTTCTGAGAAACTGCTCTGTGTTCTGTTAATTCATCTCACCGAGTTACATCTTTCCTTTCAAGAAGCCTTTCGCTAAGTCTGTTCTTGTGGAATTGGCAAAGGGATATTTGGAAGCCAATAGAGGGCTATGGTGAAAAAGGAAATATCTTCCGTTCAAAACTGGAAAGAAGTTTCTGAGAAACTGCTCTGTGTTCTGTTAATTCATCTCACAGAGTTACATCTTTCCCTTCAAGAAGTCTTTCGCTAAGGCTGTTCTTGTGGAATTGTCAAAGGGATATTTGGAAGCCCATAGAGGGCTATGGTGAAAAAGGAAATATCTTCCGTTTAAAACTGGAAAGAAGCTTCCTGAGAAACTGCTCTGTGTTCTGTTAATTCATCTCACAGAGTTACATCTTTCCCTTCAAGAAGCCTTTCGCTAAGGCTGTTCTTGTGGAATTGGCAAAGTCATATTTGGAAGCTCATAGAGGGTTATGGTGAAAAAGGAAATATCTTCCGTTCAAAACTGGAAAGAAGCTTTCTGAGAAACTGCTCTGTGTTCTGTTAATTCATCTCACAGAGTTACATCTTTCCCTTCAAGAAGCCTTTCTCTAAGGCTGTTCTTGTGGAATTGGCAAAGGGATATTTCGAAGCCCATAGAGGGCTATGGTGAAAAAGGAAATATCTTCCGTTCAAAACTGGAAAGAAGCTTTCTGAGAAACTGCTCTGTGTTCTGTTAATTCATCTCACAGAGTTACATCTTTCCCTTCAAGAAGCCTTTCGCTAAGGCTTTTCTTGTGGAATTTGGAAAGGGGTATTTAGAAGCCCATAGAGGGCTATGGTGAAAAAGGAAATATCTTCCGTTCAAAACTGGAAAGAAGCTTTCTGAGAAACTGCTCTGTGTTCTGTTAATTCATCTCACAGAGTTACATCTTTCCCTTCAAGAAGCCTTTCGCTAAGGCTGTTCTTGTGGAATTGGCAAAGGGATATTTCGAAGCCCATAGAGGGCTATGGTGAAAAAGGAAATATCTTCCGTTCAAAACTGGAAAGAAGCTTTCTGAGAAACTGCTCTGTGTTCTGTTAATTCATCTCACAGAGTTACATCTTTCCCTTCAAGAAGCCTTTCGCTAAGGCTCTTCTTGTGGAATTGGTAAAGAGATACTTGGAAGCCCATAGAGGGCTATGTTGAAAAAGGAAATATCTTCCGTTGAAAACTGGAAACAATCCTTCTGAGAAACTGCTCTGTGTTCTGTTAATTCATCTCACAGAGTTACATCTTTCCCTTCAAGAAGCCTTTCGCTAAGGCTGTTCTTGTGGAATTGGCAAAGGGATATTTCGAAGCCCATAGAGGGCTATGGTGAAAAAGGAAATATCTTCCGTTCAAAACTGGAAAGAAGCTTTCGGAGAAACTGCTCTGTGTTCTGTTAATTCATCTCACAGAGTTACATCTTTCCCTTCAAGAAGCCTTTCGTAAGGCTGTTCTTGTGGAATTGGCAAAGGGATATTTGGAAGCCCATAGAGGGCTATGGTGAAAAAGGAAATATCTTTCGTTCAAAACTGGAAAGAAGCTTTCTGAGAAACTGCTCTGTGTTCTGTTAATTCATCTCACAGAGTTACATCTTTCCCTTCAAGAAGCCTTTCGCTAAGGCTGTTCTTGTGCAATTGGCAAAGGGATATTTGGAAGCCCATAGAGGGCTATGGTGAAAAAGGAAATATCTTCCATTCAAAATTGGAAAGAAGCTTTCTGAGAAACTGCTCTGTGTTCTGTTAATTCATCTCACAGAGTTACATCTTTCCCTTCAAGAAGCCTTACGCTAAGGCTGTTCTTGTGGAATTGGCAAAGGGATATTTGAAGCCCATAGAGGGCTATGGTGAAAAAGGAAATATCTTCCGCTCAAAACTGGAAAGAAGCTTTCTGAGAAACTGCTCTGTGTTCTGTTAATTCATCTCACAGAGTTACATCTTTCCCTTTAAGAAGCCTTTCGCTAAGGCTGTTCTTGTGCAATGGGCAAAGGGATATTTGGAAGCCCATAGAGGGCTATGTTGAAAAAGGAAATATCTTCCGTTTAAAACTGGAAAGAAGCTTTCTGAGAAACTGCTCTGTGTTCTGTTAATTCATCTCACAGTGTTACATCTTTCCCTTCAAGAAGCCTTTCGCTAAGGCTGTTCTTGTGGAATTGGCAAAGTCATATTTGGAAGCTCATAGAGGGGTATGGTGAAAAAGGAAATATCTTCCGTTCAAAACTGGAAAGAAACTTTCTGAGAAACTGCTCTGTGTTCTGTTAATTCATCTCACAGAGTTACATCTTTCCCTTCAAGAAGCCTTTCGCTAAGGCTGTTCTTGTGAAATTGGCAAAGGGATATTTCGAAGCCCATAGAGGGCTATGGTGAAAAAGGAAATATCTTCCGTTCAAAACTGGAAAGAAGCTTTCTGAGAAACTGCTCTGTGTTCTGTTAATTCATCTCACAGAGTTACATCTTTCCCTTCAAGAAGCCTTTCGCTAAGGCTTTTCTTGTGGAATTGGAAAAGGGGTATTTAGAAGCCCATAGAGGGCTATGGTGAAAAAGGAAATATCTTCCGTTCAAAACTGGAAAGAAGCTTTCTGAGAAACTGCTCTGTGTTCTGTTAATTCATCTCACAGAGTTACATCTTTCCCTTCAAGAAGCCTTTCGCTAAGGCTGTTCTTGTGGAATTGGCAAAGGGATATTTCGAAGCCCATAGAGGGCTATGGTGAAAAAGGAAATATCTTCCGTTCAAAACTGGAAAGAAGCTTTCTGAGAAACTGCTCTGTGTTCTGTTAATTCATCTCACAGAGTTACATCTTTCCCTTCAAGAAGCCTTTCGCTAAGGCTGTTCTTGTGGAATTGGTAAAGAGATACTTGGAAGCCCATAGAGGGCTATGTTGAAAAAGGAAATATCTTCCGTTGAAAACTGGAAACAATCCTTCTGAGAAACTGCTGTGTGTTCTGTTAATTCATCTCACCGAGTTACATCCTTCCTTTCAAGAAGCCTTTCGCTAAGTCTGTTCTTGTGGAATTGGCAAAGGGATATTTGGAAGCCAATAGAGGGCTATGGTGAAAAAGGAAATATCTTCCGTTCAAAACTGGAAAGAAGCTTTCTGAGAAACTGCTCTGTGTTCTGTTAATTCATCTCACAGAGTTACATCTTTCCCTTCAAGAAGTCTTTCGCTAAGGCTGTTCTTGTGGAATTGGAAAAGGGATATTTGGAAGCCCATAGAGGGCTATGGTGAAAAAGGAAATATCTTCCGTTTAAAACTGGAAAGAAGCTTTCTGAGAAACTGCTCTGTGTTCTGTTAATTCATCTCACAGAGTTACATCTTTCCCTTCAAGAAGCCTTTCGTAAGGCTGTTCTTTTGGAATTGGCAAAGGGATATTTGGAAGCCCATAGAGGGCTATGGTGAAAAAGGAAATATCTTCCGTTCAAAACTGGAAAGAAGCTTTCTGAGAAACTGCTCTGTGTTCTGTTAATTCATCTCACAGTGTTACATCTTTCCCTTCAAGAAGCCTTTCGCTAAGGCTGTTCTTGTGGAATTGGCAAAGGGATATTTGAAAGCCCATAGAGGTCTATGGTGAAAAAGGAAATATCTTCCGTTCAAAACTGGAAAGAAGCTTTCTGAGAAACTGCTCTGTGTTCTGTTGATTCATCTCACAGAGTTACATCTTTCCCTTCAAGAAGCCTTTCGTAAGGCTGTTCTTGTGGAATTGGCAAAGGGATATTTGGAAGCCCATAGAGGGCTATGGTGAAAAAGGAAATATCTTCCGTTCAAAACTGGAAAGAAGCTTTCTGAGAAACTGCTCTGTGTTCTGTTAATTCATCTCACAGAGTTACATCTTTCCCTTCAAGAAGCCTTTCGCTAAGGCTGTTCTTGTGCAATGGGCAAAGGGATATTTGAAGCCCATAGAGGGCTATGGTGAAAAAGGAAATATCTTCCGTTTAAAACTGGAAAGAAGCTTTCTGAGAAACTGCTCTGTGTTCTGTTAATTCACCTCAAAGAGTTACATCTTTCCCTTCAAGAAGTCTTTCGCTAAGGCTGTTCTTGTGGAATTGGCAAAGTGATATTTGGAAGCCCATAGAGGGCTATGGTGAAAAAGGAAGTATCTTCCGTTTAAAACTGGAAAGAAGCTTTCTGAGAAACTGCTCTGTGTTCTGTTAATTCATCTCACAGAGTTACATCTTTCCCTTCAAGAAGCCTTTCGCTAAGGCTGTTCTTGTGGAATTGGCAAAGTCATATTTGGAATCTCATAGAGGGGTATGGTGAAAAAGGAAATATCTTCCGTTCAAAACTGGAAGGAAGCTTTCTGAGAAACTGCTCTGTGTTCTGTAAATTCATCTCACAGAGTTACATCTTTCCCTTCAAGAAGCCTTTCGTAAGGCTGTTCTTGTGGAATTGGCAAAGGGATATTTGGAAGCCCACAGAGGGCTATGGTGAAAAAGGAAATATCTTTCGTTCAAAACTGGAAAGAAGCTTTCTCAGAAACTGCTCTGTGTTCTGTTAATTCATCTCACAGAGTTACATCTTTCCCTTCAAGAAGCCTTTCGTTAAGGCTCTTCTTGTGCAATTGGCAAAGGGATATTTGGAAGCCCATAGAGGGCTATGGTGAAAAAGGAAATATCTTCCCTTCAAAACTGGAAAGAAGCTTTCTGAGAAACTGCTCTGTGTTCTGTTAATTCATCTCACAGAGTTACATCTTTCCCTTCAAGAAGCCTTACGCTAAGGCTGTTCTTGTGGAATTGGCAAAGGGATATTTGAAGCCCATAGAGGGCTATGGTGAAAAAGGAAATATCTTCCGCTCAAAACTGGAAAGAAGCTTTCTGAGAAACTGCTCTGTGTTCTGTTAATTCATCTCACAGAGTTACATCTTTCCCTTCAAGAAGCCTTTCGCTAAGGCTGTTCTTGTGCAATTGGCAAAGTCATATTTGGAAGCCCATAGAGGGCTATGGGGAAAAAGGAAATATCTTCCGTTCAAAACTGGAAAGAAGCTTTCTGAGAAACTGCTCTGTGTTCTGTTAATTCATCTCACAGAGTTACATCTTTCCCTTCAAGAAGCCTTTCGCTAAGGCTGTTCTTGTGGAATTGGCAAAGGGGTATTTTTAAGCCCATAGAAGGCTATGGTGAAAAAGGAAATATCTTCCGTTCAAAACTGGAAAGAAGCTTTCTGAGAAACTGCTCTGTGTTCTGTTAATTCATCTCACAGAGTTACATCTTTCCCTTCAAGAAGTCTTTCGCTAAGGCTGTTCTTGTGGAATTGGTAAAGAGATACTTGGAAGCCCATAGAGGGCTATGTTGAAAAAGGAAATATCTTTCGTTGAAAACTGGAAACAATCCTTCTGAGAAACTGCTCTGTGTTCTGTTAATTCATCTCACAGAGTTACATCTTTCCCTTCAAGAAGCCTTTCGCTAAGGCTGTTCTTGTGGAACCGGCAAAGGGATATTTAGAAGTCCATAGAGGGCTATGGTGAAAAAGGAAATATCTTCCGTTCAAAACTGGAAAGAAGCTTTCTGAGAAACTGCTCTGTGTTCTGTTAATTCATCTCACAGAGTTACATCTTTCCCTTCAAGAACTCTTTCGCCAAGGCTGTTCTTGTGGAATTGGCAAAGGGATATTTGGAAGCCCATAGAGGGCTATGGTGAAAAAGGAAATACCTTCCGTTCAAAACTGGAAAGAAGCTTTCTGAGAAACTGCTCTGTGTTCTGTTAATTCATCTCACAGAGTTACATCTTTCCCTTCAAGAAGCCTTTCGCTAAGGCTGTTCTTGTGGAATTGGCAAAGGGATATTTGGAAGCCCATAGAGGGCTATGGTGAAAAAGGAAATATCTTCCGTTCAAAACTGGAAAGAAGCTTTTTGAAGAACAGCTCTGTGTTCTGTTAATTCATCTCACAGAGTTACATCTTTCCCTTCAAGAAGCCTTTCGCTAAGGCTGTTCTTGTGGAATTGGAAAAGGGATATTTAGAAGCCCATAGAGGGCTATGGTGAAAAAGGAAATATCTTCCGTTCAAAACTGGAAAGAAGCTTTCTGAGAAACTGCTCTGTGTTCTGTTAATTCATCTCACAGAGTTACATCTTTCCCTTCAAGAAGCCTTTCGCTAAGGCTGTTCTTGTGGAATTGGCAAAGGGATATTTGGAATCCCATAGTGGGCTATGGTGAAAAAGGAAATATCTTCCGTTCAAAACTGGAAAGAAGCTTTCTGAGAAACTGCTCTGTGTTCTGTTAATTCATCTCACAGAGTTACATCTTTCCCTTCAAGAAGCCTTTCGCTATGGCTGTTCTTGTGGAATTGGAAAAGGGGTATTTAGAAGCCCATAGAGGGCTATGGTGAAAAAGGAAATATCTTCCGTTCAAAACTGGAAAGAAGCTTTCTGAGAAACTGCTCTGTGTTCTGTTAATTCATCTCACAGAGTTACATCTTTCCCTTCAAGAAGCCTTTCGCTAAGGCTGTTCTTGTGGAATTGGCAAAGGGATATTTCGAAGCCCATTGAGGGCTATGGTGAAAAAGGAAATATCTTCCGTTCAAAACTGGAAAGAAGCTTTCTGAGAAACTGCTCTGTGTTCTGTTAATTCATCTCACAGAGTTACATCTTTCCCTTCAAGAAGCCTTTCGCTAAGGCTGTTCTTGTGGAATTGGTAAAGAGATACTTGGAAGCCCATAGAGGGCTATGTTGAAAAAGGAAATATCTTCCGTTGAAAACTGGAAACAATCCTTCTGAGAAACTGCTCTGTGTTCTGTTAATTCATCTCACAGAGTTACATCTTTCCTTTCAAGAAGCCTTTCGCTAAGGCTGTTCTTGTGGAATTAGCAAAGGGATATTTGGAAGCCAATAGAGGACTATGGTGAAAAAGGAAATATCTTCCGTTCAAAACTGGAAAGAAGCTTTCTGAGAAACTGCTCTGTGTTCTGTTAATTCATCTCACAGAGTTACATCTTTCCCTTCAAGAAGTCTTTCGCTAATGCTGTTCTTGTGGAATTGGCAAAGGGATATTTGGAAGCCCATAGAGGGCTATGGTGAAAAAGGAAATATCTTCCGTTTAAAACTGGAAAGAAGCTTTCTGAGAAACTGCTCTGTGTTCTGTTAATTCATCTCACAGAGTTACATCTTTCCCTTCAAGAAGCCTTTCGCTAAGGCTGTTCTTGTGGAATTGGCAAAGGGATATTTGGAAGCCCATAGAGGGCTATGGTGAAAAAGGAAATATCTTCCGTTCAAAACTGGAAAGAAGCTTTCTGAGAAACTGCTCTGTGTTCTGTTAATTCATCTCACAGAGTTACATCTTTCCCTTCAAGAAGCCTTTTGTAAGGCTGTTCTTGTGGAATTGGCAAAGGGATATTTGGAAGCCCATAGAGGGCTATGGTGAAAAAGGAAATATCTTCCGTTCAAAACTGGAAAGAAGCTTTCTGAGAAACTGCTCTGTGTTCTGTTAATTCATCTCACAGAGTTACATCTTTCCCTTCAAGAAGCCTTTCGCTAAGGCTGTTCTTGTGCAATGGGCAAAGGGATATTTGAAGCCCATAGAGGGCTATGGTGAAAAAGGAAATATCTTCCGTTCAAAACTGGAAAGAAGCTTTCTGAGAAACTGCTCTGTGTTCTGTTAATTCATCTCAAAGAGTTACATCTTTCCCTTCAAGAAGTCTTTCGCTAAGGCTGTTCTTGTGGAATTGGCAAAGGGATATTTGGAAGCCCATAGAGGGCTATGGTGAAAAAGGAAATATCTTCCGTTTAAAACTGGAAAGAAGCTTTCTGAGAAACTGCTCTGTGTTCTGTTAATTCATCTCACAGAGTTACATTTTTCCCTTCAAGAAGCCTTTCGCTAAGGCTGTTCTTGTGGAATTGGCAAAGTCATATTTGGAAGCTCATAGAGGGGTATGGTGAAAAAGGAAATATCTTCCGTTCAAAACTGGAAAGAAGCTTTCTGAGAAACTGCTCTGTGTTCTGTAAATTCATCTCACAGTGTTACATCTTTTCCGTCAAGAAGCCTTTCGCTAAGGCTGTTCTTGTGGTATTGGCAAAGGGATATTTGGCAGCCCATAGAGGGCTATGGTGAAAAAGGAAATATCTTCCGTTCAAAACTGGAAAGAAGCTTTCTGAGAAACTGCTCTGTGTTCTGTTAATTCATCTCACAGAGTTACATCTTTCCCTTCAAGAAGCCTTTCGTAAGGCTGTTCTTGTGGAATTGGCAAAGGGATATTTGGAAGCCCATAGAGGGCTATGGTGAAAAAGGACATATCTTTCGTTCAAAACTGGAAAGAAGCTTTCTGAGAAACTGCTCTGTGTTCTGTTAATTCATCTCACAGAGTTACATCTTTCCCTTCAAGAAGCCTTTCGCTAAGGCTGTTCTTGTGCAATTGGCAAAGGGATATTTGGAAGCCCATAGAGGGCTATGGTGAAAAAGGAAATATCTTCCGTTCAAAACTGGAAAGAAGCTTTCTGAGAAACTGCTCTGTGTTCTGTTAATTCATCTCACAGAGTTACATCTTTCCCTTCAAGAAGCCTTACGCTAAGGCTGTTCTTGTGGAATTGGCAAAGGGATATTTGAAGCCCATAGAGGGCTATGGTGAAAAAGGAAATATCTTCCGCTCAAAACTGGAAAGAAGCTTTCTGAGAAACTGCTCTGTGTTCTGTTAATTCATCTCACAGAGTTACATCTTTCCCTTCAAGAAGCCTTTCGCTAAGGCTGTTCTTGTGCAATGGGCAAAGGGATATTTGGAAGCCCATAGAGGGCTATGGTGAAAAAGGAAATATCTTCCGTTTGAAACTGGAAAGAAGCTTTCTGAGAAACTGCTCTGTGTTCTGTTAATTCATCTCACAGAGTTACATCATTCCCTTCAAGAAGCCTTGCGCTATGGCTGTTCTTGTGGAATTGGCAAAGGGGTATTTGGAAGCCCATAGAAGGCTATGGTGAAAAAGGAAATATCTTCCGTTCAAAACTGGAAAGAAGCTTTCTGAGAAACTGCTCTGTGTTCTGTTAATTCATCTCACAGAGTTACATCTTTCCCTTCAAGAAGTCTTTCGCTAAGGCTGTTCTTGTGGAATTGGTAAAGAGATACTTGGAAGCCCATAGAGGGCTATGTTGAAAAAGGAAATATCTTTCGTTGAAAACTGGAAACAATCCTTCTGAGAAACTGCTCTGTGTTCTGTTAATTCATCTCACAGAGTTACATCTTTCCCTTCAAGAAGCCTTTCGCTAAGGCTGTTCTTGTGGAACCGGCAAAGGGATATTTGGAAGTCCATAGAGGGCTATGGTGAAAAAGGAAATATCTTCCGTTCAAAACTGGAAAGAAGCTTTCTGAGAAACTGCTCTGTGTTCTGTTAATTCATCTCACAGGGTTACATCTTTCCCTTCAAGAACTCTTTCGCTAAGGCTGTTCTTGTGGAATTGGCAAAGGGATATTTGGAAGCCCATAGAGGGCTATGGTGAAAAAGGAAATATCTTCCGTTTAAAACTGGAAAGAAGCTTTCTGAGAAACTGCTCTGTGTTCTGTTAATTCATCTCACAGAGTTACATCTTTCCCTTCAAGAAGCCTTTCACTAAGGCTGTTCTTGTGGAATTGGCAAAGGGATATTTGGAAGCCCATAGAGGGCTATGGTGAAAAAGGAAATATCTTCCGTTCAAAACTGGAAAGAAGCTTTCTGAAGAACAGCTCTGTGTTCTGTTAATTCATCTCACAGAGTTACATCTTTCCCTTCAAGAAGCCTTTCGCTAAGGCTGTTCTTGTGGAATTGGAAAAGGGATATTTAGAAGCCCATAGAGGGCTATGGTGAAAAAGGAAATATCTTCCGTTCAAAAATGGAAAGAAGCTTTCTGAGAAACTGCTCTGTGTTCTGTTAATTCATCTCACAGAGTTACATCTTTCCCTTCAAGAAGCCTTTCGCTAAGGCTGTTCTTGTGGAATTGGCAAAGGGATATTTGGAAGCCCATAGTGGGCTATGGTGAAAAAGGAAATATCTTCCGTTCAAAACTGGAAAGAAGCTTTCTGAGAAACTGCTCTGTGTTCTGTTAATTCATCTCACAGAGTTACATCTTTCCCTTCAAGAAGCCTTTCGCTATGGCTGTTCTTGTGGAATTGGAAAAGGGGTATTTAGAAGCCCATAGAGGGCTATGGTGAAAAAGGAAATATCTTCCGTTCAAAACTGGAAAGAAGCTTTCTGAGAAACTGCTCTGTGTTCTGTTAATTCATCTCACAGAGTTACATCTTTCCCTTCAAGAAGCCTTTCGCTAAGGCTGTTCTTGTGGAATTGGCAAAGGGATATTTCGAAGCCCATTGAGGGCTATGGTGAAAAAGGAAATATCTTCGGTTCAAAACTGGAAAGAAGCTTTCTGAGAAACTGCTCTGTGTTCTGTTAATTCATCTCACAGAGTTACATCTTTCCCTTCAAGAAGCCTTTCGCTAAGGCTGTTCTTGTGGAATTGGTAAAGAGATACTTGGAAGCCCATAGAGGGCTATGTTGAAAAAGGAAATATCTTCCGTTGAAAACTGGAAACAATCCTTCTGAGAAACTGCTCTGTGTTCTGTTAATTCATCTCACAGAGTTACATCTTTCCTTTCAAGAAGCCTTTCGCTAAGGCTGTTCTTGTGGAATTGGCAAAGGGATATTTGGAAGCCAATAGAGGACTATGGTGAAAAAGGAAATATCTTCCGTTCAAAACTGGAAAGAAGCTTTCTGAGAAACTGCTCTGTGTTCTGTTAATTCATCTCACAGAGTTACATCTTTCCCTTCAAGAAGTCTTTCGCTAAGGCTGTTCTTGTGGAATTGGCAAAGGGATATTTGGAAGCCCATAGAGGGCTATGGTGAAAAAGGAAATATCTTCCGTTTAAAACTGGAAAGAAGCTTTCTGAGAAACTGCTCTGTGTTCTGTTAATTCATCTCACAGAGTTACATCTTTCCCTTCAAGAAGCCTTTCGCTAAGGCTGTTCTTGTGCAATTGGCAAAGGGATATTTGGAAGCCCATAGAGGGCTATGGTGAAAAAGGAAATATCTTCCGTTCAAAACTGGAAAGAAGCTTTCTGAGAAACTGCTCTGTGTTCTGTTAAATCATCTCACGGAGTTACATCTTTCCCTTCAAGAAGCCTTTCGCTAAGGCTGTTCTTGTGGAATTGGCAAAGGGATATTTGAAAGCCCATAGAGGGCTATGGTGAAAAAGGAAATATCTTCCGTTCAAAACTGGAAAGAAGCTTTCTGAGAAACTGCTCTGTGTTCTGTTAATTCATCTCACAGAGTTACATCTTTCCCTTCAAGAAGCCTTTCTTAAGGCTGTTCTTGTGGAATTGGCAAAGGGATATTTGGAAGCCCATAGAGGGCTATGGTGAAAAAGGAAATATCTTCCATTCAAAACTGGAAAGAAGCTTTCTGAGAAACTGCTCTGTGTTCTGTTAATTCATCTCACAGAGTTACATCTTTCCCTTCAAGAAGCCTTTCGCTAAGGCTGTTCTTGTGGAATTGGCAAAGTGATATTTGGAAGCCCATAGAGGGCTATGGTGAAAAAGGAAATATCTACCGTTCAAAACTGGAAAGAAGCTTTCTGAAAAACTGCTCTGTGTTCTGTTAATTCATCTCACAGAGTTACATCTTTCCCTTCAAGAAGCCTTTCGCTAAGGCTGTTCTTGTGGAATTGGTAAAGAGATACTTGGAAGCCCATAGATGGCTATGTTGAAATGGAAATATCTTCCGTTGAAAACTGGAAACAATCCTTCTGAGAAACTGCTCTGTGTTCTGTTAATTCATCTCACAGAGTTACATCTTTCCTTTCAAGAAGCCTTTCGCTAAGGCTGTTCTTGTGGAATTGGCAAAGGGATATTTGGAAGCCAATAGAGGGCTATGGTGAAAAAGGAAATATCTTCCGTTCAAAACTGGAAAGAAGCTTTCTGAGAAACTGCTCTGTGTTCTGTTAATTCATCTCACAGAGTTACATCTTTCCCTTCAAGAAGTCTTTCGCTAAGGCTGTTCTTGTGGAATTGGCAAAGGGATATTTGGAAGCCCATAGAGGGCTATGGTGAAAAAGGAAATATCTTCCGTTCAAAACTGGAAAGAAGCTTTCTGAGAAACTGCTCTGTGTTCTGTTAATTCATCTCACAGAGTTACATCTTTCCCTTTAAGAAGCCTTTCGCTAAGGCTGTTCTTGTGGTATTGGCAAAGGGATATTTGGAAGCCCATAGAGGGCTATGGTGAAAAAGGAAATACCTTCCGTTCAAAACTGGAAAGAAGCTTTCTGAGAAACTGCTCTGTGTTCTGTTAATTCATCTCACGGAGTTACATATTTCCTTTCAAGAAGCCTTTCGCTAAGGCTGTTCTTGTGGAATTGGCAAAGGGATATTTGAAAGCCCATAGAGTGCTATGGTGAAAAAGGAAATATCTTCCGTTTAAAACTGGAAAGAAGCTTTCTGAGAAACTGCTCTGTGTTCTGTTAATTCATCTCACAGAGTTACATCTTTCCCTTCAAGAAGCCTTTCGCTAAGGCTGTTCTTGTGGAATTGGCAAAGGGATATTTGGAAGCCCATAGAGGGCTATGTTGAAAAAGGAAATATCTTCCGTTGAAAACTGGAAACAATCCTTCTGAGAAACTGCTCTGTGTTCTGTTAATTCATCTCACAGAGTTACATCTTTCCTTTCAAGAAGCCTTTCGCTAAGGCTGTTCTTGTGGAATTGGCAAAGGGATATTTGGAAGCCAATAGAGGGCTATGGTGAAAAAGGAAATATCTTCCGTTCAAAACTGGAAAGAAGCTTTCTGAGAAACTGCTCTGTGTTCTGTTAATTCACCTCACAGAGTTACATCTTTCCCTTCAAGAAGTCTTTCGCTAAGTCTGTTCTTGTGGAATTGGCAAAGGGATATTTGGAAGCCCATAGAGGGCTATGGTGAAAAAGGAAATATCTTCCGTTTAAAACTGGAAAGAAGCTTTCTGAGAAACTGCTCTGTGTTCTGTTAATTCATCTCACAGAGTTACATCTTTCCCTTCAAGAAGCCTTTCGCTAAGGCTGTTCTTGTGGAATTGGCAAAGGGATATTTGGAAGCCCATAGAGGGCTATGGTGAAAAAGGAAATATCTTCCGTTCAAAACTGGAAAGAAGCTTTCTGAGAAACTGCTCTGTGTTCTGTTAATTCATCTCACAGAGTTACATCTTTCCCTTCAAGAAGTCTTTCGCTAAGGCTGTTCTTGTGGAATTGGCAAAGGGATATTTGGAAGCCCATAGAGGGCTATGGTGAAAAAGGAAATATCTTCCGTTTAAAACTGGAAAGAAGCTTTCTGAGAAACTGCTCTGTGTTCTGTTAATTCATCTCACAGAGTTACATCTTTCCCTTTAAGAAGCCTTTCGCTAAGGCTGTTCTTGTGGTATTGGCAAAGGGATATTTGGAAGCCCATAGAGGGCTATGGTGAAAAAGGAAATACCTTCCGTTCAAAACTGGAAAGAAGCTTTCTGAGAAACTGCTCTGTGTTCTGTTAATCCATCTCACGGAGTTACATATTTCCTTTCAAGAAGCTTTTCGCTAAGGCTGTTCTTGTGGAATTGGCAAAGGGATATTTGAAAGCCCATAGAGTGCTATGGTGAAAAAGGAAATATCTTCCGTTTAAAACTGGAAAGAAGCTTTCTGAGAAACTGCTCTGTGTTCTGTTAATTCATCTCACAGAGTTACATCTTTCCCTTCAAGAAGCCTTTCGCTAAGGCTGTTCTTGTGGAATTGGCAAAGGGATATTTGGAAGCCCATAGAGGGCTATGTTGAAAAAGGAAATATCTTCCGTTGAAAACTGGAAACAATCCTTCTGAGAAACTGCTCTGTGTTCTGTTAATTCATCTCACAGAGTTACATCTTTCCTTTCAAGAAGCCTTTCGCTAAGGCTGTTCTTGTGGAATTGGCAAAGGGATATTTGGAAGCCAATAGAGGGCTATGGTGAAAAAGGAAATATCTTCCGTTCAAAACTGGAAAGAAGCTTTCTGAGAAACTGCTCTGTGTTCTGTTAATTCACCTCACAGAGTTACATCTTTCCCTTCAAGAAGTCTTTCGCTAAGTCTGTTCTTGTGGAATTGGCAAAGGGATATTTGGAAGCCCATAGAGGGCTATGGTGAAAAAGGAAATATCTTCCGTTTAAAACTGGAAAGAAGCTTTCTGAGAAACTGCTCTGTGTTCTGTTAATTCATCTCACAGAGTTACATCTTTCCCTTCAAGAAGCCTTTCGCTAAGGCTGTTCTTGTGGAATTGGCAAAGGGATATTTGGAAGCCCATAGAGGGGTATGGTGAAAAAGGAAATATCTTCCGTTCAAAACTGGAAAGAAGCTTTCTGAGAAACTGCTCTGTGTTCTGTTAATTCATCTCACGGAGTTACATCTTTCCCTTCAAGAAGCCTTTCGCTAAGGCTGTTCTTGTGGAATTGGCAAAGGGATATTTGGAAGCCCATAGAGGGCTATGGTGAAAAAGGAAATATCTTCCGTTCAAAACTGGAAAGAAGCTTTCTGAGAAACTGCTCTGTGTTCTGTTAATTCATCTCACGGAGTTACATCTTTCCCTTCAAGAAGTCTTTCGCTAAGGCTGTTCTTGTGGAATTGGCAAAGGGATATTTGGAAGCCCATAGAGGGCTATGGTGAAAAAGGAAATATCTTCCGTTTAAAACTGGAAAGAAGCTTTCTGAGAAACTGCTCTGTGTTCTGTTAATTCATCTCACAGAGTTACATCTTTCCCTTCAAGAAGCCTTTCGCTAAGGCTGTTCTTGTGGAATTGGCAAAACGATATTTGGAAGCCCATAGAGGGCTATGGTGAAAAAGGAAATATCTTCCGTTCAAAACTGGAAAGAAGCTTTCTGAGAAACTGCTCTGTGTTCTGTTAATTCATCTCACGGAGTTACATCTTTCCCTTCAAGAAGCCTTTCGCTAAGGCTGTTCTTGTGGAATTGGCAAAGGGATATTTGGAAGCCCGTAGAGGGCTATGGTGAAAAAGGAAATATCTTCCGTTCAAAACTGGAAAGAAGCTTTCTGAGAAACTGCTCTGTGTTCTGTTAATTCATCTCACGGAGTTACATCTTTCCCTTCAAGAAGCCTTTCGCTAAGGCTGTTCTTGTGGAATTGGCAAAGGGATATTTGAAAGCCCATAGAGGGGTATGGTGAAAAAGGAAATATCTTCCGTTCAAAACTGGAAAGAAGCTTTCTGAGAAACTGCTCTGTGTTCTGTTAATTCATCTCACAGAGTTACATCTTTCTCTTCAAGAAGTCTTTCGCTAAGGCTGTTCTTGTGGAATTGGTAAAGAGATACTTTGAAGCCCATAGAGGGCTATGTTGAAAAAGGAAATATCTTCAGTTCAAAACTGGAAACAGTCCTTCTGAGAAACTGCTCTGTGTTCTGTTAATTCATCTCACAGAGTTACATCTTTCCCTTCAAGAAGCCTTTCGCTAAGGCTGTTCTTGTGGAATTGGCAAAGGGATATTTGGAAGCCCATAGAGGGCTATGGTGAAAAAGGAAATATCTTCCGTTCAAAACTGGAAAGAAGCTTTCTGAGAAACTGCTCTGTGTTCTGTTAATTCATCTCACAGAGTTACATCTTTCCCTTCAAGAAGTCTTTCGCTAAGGCTGTTCTTGTGGAATTGGCAAAGGGATATTTGGAAGCCCATAGAGGGCTATGGTGAAAAAGGAAATATCTTCCGTTTAAAACTGGAAAGAAGCTTTCTGAGAAACTGCTCTGTGTTCTGTTAATTCATCTCACAGAGTTACATCTTTCCCTTTAAGAAGCCTTTCGCTAAGGCTGTTCTTGTGGTATTGGCAAAGGGATATTTGGAAGCCCATAGAGGGCTATGGTGAAAAAGGAAATACCTTCCGTTCAAAACTGGAAAGAAGCTTTCTGAGAAACTGCTCTGTGTTCTGTTAATTCATCTCACGGAGTTACATATTTCCTTTCAAGAAGCCTTTCGCTAAGGCTGTTCTTGTGGAATTGGCAAAGGGATATTTGAAAGCCCATAGAGTGCTATGGTGAAAAAGGAAATATCTTCCGTTTAAAACTGGAAAGAAGCTTTCTGAGAAACTGCTCTGTGTTCTGTTAATTCATCTCACAGAGTTACATCTTTCCCTTCAAGAAGCCTTTCGCTAAGGCTGTTCTTGTGGAATTGGCAAAGGGATATTTGGAAGCCCATAGAGGGCTATGTTGAAAAAGGAAATATCTTCCGTTGAAAACTGGAAACAATCCTTCTGAGAAACTGCTCTGTGTTCTGTTAATTCATCTCACAGAGTTACATCTTTCCTTTCAAGAAGCCTTTCGCTAAGGCTGTTCTTGTGGAATTGGCAAA
The DNA here is from genome assembly GCF_047675955.1 of Chlorocebus sabaeus. Taxonomy (NCBI): domain Eukaryota; kingdom Metazoa; phylum Chordata; class Mammalia; order Primates; family Cercopithecidae; genus Chlorocebus; species Chlorocebus sabaeus. The sequence goes on along the minus strand of NW_027327925.1, from coordinate 476,251 downwards.
GGGATATTTGGAAGCCAATAGAGGGCTATGGTGAAAAAGGAAATATCTTCCGTTCAAAACTGGAAAGAAGCTTTCTGAGAAACTGCTCTGTGTTCTGTTAATTCACCTCACAGAGTTACATCTTTCCCTTCAAGAAGTCTTTCGCTAAGTCTGTTCTTGTGGAATTGGCAAAGGGATATTTGGAAGCCCATAGAGGGCTATGGTGAAAAAGGAAATATCTTCCGTTTAAAACTGGAAAGAAGCTTTCTGAGAAACTGCTCTGTGTTCTGTTAATTCATCTCACAGAGTTACATCTTTCCCTTCACGAAGTCTTTCGCTAAGGCTGTTCTTGTGGAATTGGCAAAGGGATATTTGGAAGCCCATAGAGGGCTATGGTGAAAAAGGAAATATCTTCCGTTCAAAACTGGAAAGAAGCTTTCTGAGAAACTGCTCTGTGTTCTGTTAATTCATCTCACGGAGTTACATCTTTCCCTTCAAGAAGCCTTTCGCTAAGGCTGTTCTTGTGGAATTGGCAAAGGGATATTTGGAAGCCCATAGAGGGCTATGGGGAAAAAGGAAATATCTTCCGTTCAAAACTGGAAAGAAGCTTTCTGAGAAACTGCTCTGTGTTCTGTTAATTCATCTCACGGAGTTACATCTTTCCCTTCAAGAAGTCTTTCGCTAAGGCTGTTCTTGTGGAATTGGCAAAGGGATATTTGGAAGCCCATAGAGGGCTATGGTGAAAAAGGAAATATCTTCCGTTTAAAACTGGAAAGAAGCTTTCTGAGGAACTGCTCTGTGTTCTGTTAATTCATCTCACAGAGTTACATCTTTCCCTTCAAGAAGCCTTTCGCTAAGGCTGTTCTTGTGGAATTGGCAAAGGGATATTTGGAAGCCCATAGAGGGCTATGGTGAAAAAGGAAATATCTTCCGTTCAAAACTGGAAAGAAGCTTTCTGAGAAACTGCTCTGTGTTCTGTTAATTCATCTCACGGAGTTACATCTTTCCCTTCAAGAAGCCTTTCGCTAAGGCTGTTCTTGTGGAATTGGCAAAGGGATATTTGAAAGCCCATAGAGTGCTATGGTGAAAAAGGAAATATCTTCCGTTTAAAACTGGAAAGAAGCTTTCTGAGAAACTGCTCTGTGTTCTGTTAATTCATCTCACAGAGTTACATCTTTCCCTTCAAGAAGCCTTTCGCTAAGGCTGTTCTTGTGGAATTGGCAAAGGGATATTTGGAAGCCCATAGAGGGCTATGTTGAAAAAGGAAATATCTTCCGTTGAAAACTGGAAACAATCCTTCTGAGAAACTGCTCTGTGTTCTGTTAATTCATCTCACAGAGTTACATCTTTCCTTTCAAGAAGCCTTTCGCTAAGGCTGTTCTTGTGGAATTGGCAAAGGGATATTTGGAAGCCAATAGAGGGCTATGGTGAAAAAGGAAATATCTTCCGTTCAAAACTGGAAAGAAGCTTTCTGAGAAACTGCTCTGTGTTCTGTTAATTCACCTCACAGAGTTACATCTTTCCCTTCAAGAAGTCTTTCGCTAAGTCTGTTCTTGTGGAATTGGCAAAGGGATATTTGGAAGCCCATAGAGGGCTATGGTGAAAAAGGAAATATCTTCCGTTTAAAACTGGAAAGAAGCTTTCTGAGAAACTGCTCTGTGTTCTGTTAATTCATCTCACAGAGTTACATCTTTCCCTTCAAGAAGCCTTTCGCTAAGGCTGTTCTTGTGGAATTGGCAAAGGGATATTTGGAAGCCCATAGAGGGGAATGGTGAAAAAGGAAATATCTTCCGTTCAAAACTGGAAAGAAGCTTTCTGAGAAACTGCTCTGTGTTCTGTTAATTCATCTCACGGAGTTACATCTTTCCCTTCAAGAAGCCTTTCGCTAAGGCTGTTCTTGTGGAATTGGCAAAGGGATATTTGGAAGCCCATAGAGGGCTATGGTGAAAAAGGAAATATCTTCCGTTCAAAACTGGAAAGAAGCTTTCTGAGAAACTGCTCTGTGTTCTGTTAATTCATCTCACGGAGTTACATCTTTCCCTTCAAGAAGTCTTTCGCTAAGGCTGTTCTTGTGGAATTGGCAAAGGGATATTTGGAAGCCCATAGAGGGCTATGGTGAAAAAGGAAATATCTTCCGTTTAAAACTGGAAAGAAGCTTTCTGAGAAACTGCTCTGTGTTCTGTTAATTCATCTCACAGAGTTACATCTTTCCCTTCAAGAAGCCTTTCGCTAAGGCTGTTCTTGTGGAATTGGCAAAACGATATTTGGAAGCCCATAGAGGGCTATGGTGAAAAAGGAAATATCTTCCGTTCAAAACTGGAAAGAAGCTTTCTGAGAAACTGCTCTGTGTTCTGTTAATTCATCTCACGGAGTTACATCTTTCCCTTCAAGAAGCCTTTCGCTAAGGCTGTTCTTGTGGAATTGGCAAAGGGATATTTGGAAGCCCGTAGAGGGCTATGGTGAAAAAGGAAATATCTTCCGTTCAAAACTGGAAAGAAGCTTTCTGAGAAACTGCTCTGTGTTCTGTTAATTCATCTCACGGAGTTACATCTTTCCCTTCAAGAAGCCTTTCGCTAAGGCTGTTCTTGTGGAATTGGCAAAGGGATATTTGAAAGCCCATAGAGGGGTATGGTGAAAAAGGAAATATCTTCCGTTCAAAACTGGAAAGAAGCTTTCTGAGAAACTGCTCTGTGTTCTGTTAATTCATCTCACAGAGTTACATCTTTCTCTTCAAGAAGTCTTTCGCTAAGGCTGTTCTTGTGGAATTGGTAAAGAGATACTTTGAAGCCCATAGAGGGCTATGTTGAAAAAGGAAATATCTTCAGTTCAAAACTGGAAACAGTCCTTCTGAGAAACTGCTCTGTGTTCTGTTAATTCATCTCACAGAGTTACATCTTTCCCTTCAAGAAGCCTTTCGCTAAGGCTGTTCTTGTGGAATTGGCAAAGGGATATTTGGAAGCCCATAGAGGGCTATGGTGAAAAAGGAAATATCTTCCGTTCAAAACTGGAAAGAAGCTTTCTGAGAAACTGCTCTGTGTTCTGTTAATTCATCTCACAGAGTTACATCTTTCCCTTCAAGAAGTCTTTCGCTAAGGCTGTTCTTGTGGAATTGGCAAAGGGATATTTGGAAGCCCATAGAGGGCTATGGTGAAAAAGGAAATATCTTCCGTTTAAAACTGGAAAGAAGCTTTCTGAGAAACTGCTCTGTGTTCTGTTAATTCATCTCACAGAGTTACATCTTTCCCTTTAAGAAGCCTTTCGCTAAGGCTGTTCTTGTGGTATTGGCAAAGGGATATTTGGAAGCCCATAGAGGGCTATGGTGAAAAAGGAAATACCTTCCGTTCAAAACTGGAAAGAAGCTTTCTGAGAAACTGCTCTGTGTTCTGTTAATTCATCTCACGGAGTTACATATTTCCTTTCAAGAAGCCTTTCGCTAAGGCTGTTCTTGTGGAATTGGCAAAGGGATATTTGAAAGCCCATAGAGTGCTATGGTGAAAAAGGAAATATCTTCCGTTTAAAACTGGAAAGAAGCTTTCTGAGAAACTGCTCTGTGTTCTGTTAATTCATCTCACAGAGTTACATCTTTCCCTTCAAGAAGCCTTTCGCTAAGGCTGTTCTTGTGGAATTGGCAAAGGGATATTTGGAAGCCCATAGAGGGCTATGTTGAAAAAGGAAATATCTTCCGTTGAAAACTGGAAACAATCCTTCTGAGAAACTGCTCTGTGTTCTGTTAATTCATCTCACAGAGTTACATCTTTCCTTTCAAGAAGCCTTTCGCTAAGGCTGTTCTTGTGGAATTGGCAAAGGGATATTTGGAAGCCAATAGAGGGCTATGGTGAAAAAGGAAATATCTTCCGTTCAAAACTGGAAAGAAGCTTTCTGAGAAACTGCTCTGTGTTCTGTTAATTCACCTCACAGAGTTACATCTTTCCCTTCAAGAAGTCTTTCGCTAAGTCTGTTCTTGTGGAATTGGCAAAGGGATATTTGGAAGCCCATAGAGGGCTATGGTGAAAAAGGAAATATCTTCCGTTTAAAACTGGAAAGAAGCTTTCTGAGAAACTGCTCTGTGTTCTGTTAATTCATCTCACAGAGTTACATCTTTCCCTTCAAGAAGCCTTTCGCTAAGGCTGTTCTTGTGGAATTGGCAAAGGGATATTTGGAAGCCCATAGAGGGCTATGGTGAAAAAGGAAATATCTTCCGTTCAAAACTGGAAAGAAGCTTTCTGAGAAACTGCTCTGTGTTCTGTTAATTCATCTCACGGAGTTACATCTTTCCCTTCAAGAAGCCTTTCGCTAAGGCTGTTCTTGTGGAATTGGCAAAGGGATATTTGGAAGCCCATAGAGGGCTATGGTGAAAAAGGAAATATCTTCCGTTCAAAACTGGAAAGAAGCTTTCTGAGAAACTGCTCTGTGTTCTGTTAATTCATCTCACGGAGTTACATCTTTCCCTTCAAGAAGTCTTTCGCTAAGGCTGTTCTTGTGGAATTGGCAAAGGGATATTTGGAAGCCCATAGAGGGCTATGGTGAAAAAGGAAATATCTTCCGTTTAAAACTGGAAAGAAGCTTTCTGAGGAACTGCTCTGTGTTCTGTTAATTCATCTCACAGAGTTACATCTTTCCCTTCAAGAAGCCTTTCGCTAAGGCTGTTCTTGTGGAATTGGCAAAGGGATATTTGGAAGCCCATAGAGGGCTATGGTGAAAAAGGAAATATCTTCCGTTCAAAACTGGAAAGAAGCTTTCTGAGAAACTGCTCTGTGTTCTGTTAATTCATCTCACGGAGTTACATCTTTCCCTTCAAGAAGCCTTTCGCTAAGGCTGTTCTTGTGGAATTGGCAAAGGGATATTTGGAAGCCCATAGAGGGCTATGGTGAAAAAGGAAATATCTTCCGTTCAAAACTGGAAAGAAGCTTTCTGAGAAACTGCTCTGTGTTCTGTTAATTCATCTCACGGAGTTACATCTTTCCCTTCAAGAAGCCTTTCGCTAAGGCTGTTCTTGTGGAATTGGCAAAGGGATATTTGAAAGCCCATAGAGGGGTATGGTGAAAAAGGAAATATCTTCCGTTCAAAACTGGAAAGAAGCTTTCTGAGAAACTGCTCTGTGTTCTGTTAATTCATCTCACAGAGTTACATCTTTCTCTTCAAGAAGTCTTTCGCTAAGGCTGTTCTTGTGGAATTGGTAAAGAGATACTTTGAAGCCCATAGAGGGCTATGTTGAAAAAGGAAATATCTTCAGTTCAAAACTGGAAACAGTCCTTCTGAGAAACTGCTCTGTGTTCTGTTAATTCATCTCACAGAGTTACATCTTTCCCTTCAAGAAGCCTTTCGCTAAGGCTGTTCTTGTGGAATTGGCAAAGGGATATTTGGAAGCCCATAGAGGGCTATGGTGAAAAAGGAAATATCTTCCGTTCAAAACTGGAAAGAAGCTTTCTGAAGAACAGCTCTGTGTTCTGTTAATTCATCTCACAGAGTTACATCTTTCCCTTCAAGAAGCCTTTCGCTAAGGCTGTTCTTGTGGAATTGGAAAAGGGATATTTAGAAGCCCATAGAGGGCTATGGTGAAAAAGGAAATATCTTCCGTTCAAAACTGGAAAGAAGCTTTCTGAGAAACTGCTCTGTGTTCTGTTAATTCATCTCACAGAGTTACATCTTTCCCTTCAAGAAGCCTTTCGCTAAGGCTGTTCTTGTGGAATTGGCAAAGGGATATTTGGAAGCCCATAGAGGGCTATGGTGAAAAAGGAAATATCTTCCGTTCAAAACTGGAAAGAAGCTTTCTGAGAAATTGCTCTGTGTTCTGTTAATTCATCTCACAGAGTTACATCTTTCCCTTCAAGAAGCCTTTCGCTAAGGCTGTTCTTGTGGAATTGGAAAAGGGGTATTTAGAAGCCCATAGAGGGCTATGTTGAAAAATGAAATATCTTCCGTTCAAAACTGGAAAGAAGCTTTCTGAGAAACTGCTCTGTGTTCTGTTAATTCATCTCACAGAGTTACATCTTTCCCTTCAAGAAGCCTTTCGCTAAGGCTGTTCTTGTGGAATTGGCAAAGGGATATTTCGAAGCCCATAGAGGGCTATGGTGAAAAAGGAAATATCTTCCGTTCAAAACTGGAAAGAAGCTTTCTGAGAAACTGCTCTGTGTTCTGTTAATTCATCTCACAGAGTTACATCTTTCCCTTCAAGAAGACTTTCCCTAAGGCTGTTCTTGTGGAATTGGTAAAGAGATACTTGGAAGCCCATAGAGGGCTATGTTGAAAAAGGAAATATCTTCCGTTGAAAACTGGAAACAATCCTTCTGAGAAACTGCTCTGTGTTCTGTTAATTCATCTCACAGAGTTACATCTTTCCTTTCAAGAAGCCTTTCGCTTAGGCTGTTCTTGTGGAATTGGCAAAGGGATATTTGGAAGCCCATAGAGGGCTATGGTGAAAAAGGAAATATCTTCCGTTCAAAACTGGAAAGAAGCTTTCTGAGAAACTGCTCTGTGTTCTGTTAATTCATCTCACAGAGTTACATCTTTCCCTTCAAGAAGCCTTTCGCTAAGGCTGTTCTTGTGGAATTGGCAAAGGGATATTTGAAAGCCCATAGAGGTCTATGGTGAAAAAGGAAATATCTTCCGTTCAAAACTGGAAAGAAGCTTTCTGAGAAACTGCTCTGTGTTCTGTTGATTCATCTCACAGAGTTACATCTTTCCCTTCAAGAAGCCTTTCGTAAGGCTGTTCTTGTGGAATTGGCAAAGGGATATTTGGAAGCCCATATAGGGCTATGGTGAAAAAGGAAATATCTTCCGTTCAAAACTGGAAAGAAGCTTTCTGAGAAACTGCTCTGTGTTCTGTTAATTCATCTCACAGAGTTACATCTTTCCCTTCAAGAAGCCTTTCGCTAAGGCTGTTCTTGTGCAATGGGCAAAGGGATATTTGAAGCCCATAGAGGGCTATGGTGAAAAAGGAAATATCTTCCGTTCAAAACTGGAAAGAAGCTTTCTGAGAAACTGCTCTGTGTTCTGTTAATTCATCTCAAAGAGTTACATCTTTCCCTTCAAGAAGTCTTTCGCTAAGGCTGTTCTTGTGGAATTGGCAAAGGGATATTTGGAAGCCCATAGAGGGCTATGGTGAAAAAGGAAATATCTTCCGTTTAAAACTGGAAAGAAGCTTTCTGAGAAACTGCTCTGTGTTCTGTTAATTCATCTCACAGAGTTACATTTTTCCCTTCAAGAAGCCTTTCGCTAAGGCTGTTCTTGTGGAATTGGCAAAGTCATATTTGGAAGCTCATAGAGGGGTATGGTGAAAAAGGAAATATCTTCCGTTCAAAACTGGAAAGAAGCTTTCTGAGAAACTGCTCTGTGTTCTGTAAATTCATCTCACAGAGTTACATCTTTTCCGTCAAGAAGCCTTTCGCTAAGGCTGTTCTTGTGGTATTGGCAAAGGGATATTTGGCAGCCCATAGAGGGCTATGGTGAAAAAGGAAATATCTTCCGTTCAAAACTAGAAAGAAGCTTTCTGAGAAACTGCTCTGTGTTCTGTTAATTCATCTCACAGAGTTACATCTTTCCCTTCAAGAAGCCTTTCGTAAGGCTGTTCTTGTGGAATTGGCAAAGGGATATTTGGAAGCCCATAGAGGGCTATGGTGAAAAAGGAAATATCTTTCGTTCAAAACTGGAAAGAAGCTTTCTGAGAAACTGCTCTGTGTTCTGTTAATTCATCTCACAGAGTTACATCTTTCCCTTCAAGAAGCCTTTCGCTAAGGCTGTTCTTGTGCAATTGGCAAAGGGATATTTGGAAGCCCATAGAGGGCTATGGTGAAAAAGGAAATATCTTCCGTTCAAAACTGGAAAGAAGCTTTCTGAGAAACTGCTCTGTGTTCTGTTAATTCATCTCACAGAGTTACATCTTTCCCTTCAAGAAGCCTTACGCTAAGGCTGTTCTTGTGGAATTGGCAAAGGGATATTTGAAGCCCATAGAGGGCTATGGTGAAAAAGGAAATATCTTCCGCTCAAAACTGGAAAGAAGCTTTCTGAGAAACTGCTCTGTGTTCTGTTAATTCATCTCACAGAGTTACATCTTTCCCTTCAAGAAGCCTTTCGCTAAGGCTGTTCTTGTGCAATGGGCAAAGGGATATTTGGAAGCCCATAGAGGGCTATGGTGAAAAAGGAAATATCATCCGTTTAAAACTGGAAAGAAGCTTTCTGAGAAACTGCTCTGTGTTCTGTTAATTCATCTCACAGAGTTACATCTTTCCCTTCAAGAAGCCTTTCGCTAAGGCTGTTCTTGTGGAATTGGCAAAGTCATATTTGGAATCTCATAGAGGGGTATGGTGAAAAAGGAAATATCTTCCGTTCAAAACTGGAAAGAAGCTTTCTGAGAAACTGCTCTGTGTTCTGTAAATTCATCTCACAGAGTTACATCTTTCCCTTCAAGAAGCCTTTCGTAAGGCTGTTCTTGTGGAATTGGCAAAGGGATATTTGGAAGCCCATAGAGGGCTATGGTGAAAAAGGAAATATCTTTCGTTCAAAACTGGAAAGAAGCTTTCTGAGAAACTGCTCTGTGTTCTGTTAATTCATCTCACAGAGTTACATCTTTCCCTTCAAGAAGCCTTTCGTTAAGGCTGTTCTTGTGCAATTGGCAAAAAGATATTTGGAAGCCCATAGAGGGCTATGGTGAAAAAGGAAATATCTTCCGTTCAAAACTGGAAAGAAGCTTTCTGAGAAACTGCTCTGTGTTCTGTTAATTCATCTCACAGAGTTACATCTTTCCCTTCAAGAAGCCTTACGCTAAGGCTGTTCTTGTGGAATTGGCAAAGGGATATTTGAAGCCCATAGAGGGCTATGGTGAAAAAGGAAATATCTTCCGCTCAAAACTGGAAAGAAGCTTTCTGAGAAACTGCTCTGTGTTCTGTTAATTCATCTCACAGAGTTACATCTTTCCCTTCAAGAAGCCTTTCGCTAAGGCTGTTCTTGTGGAATTGGCAAAGTCATATTTGGAAGCCCATAGAGGGCTATGGGGAAAAAGGAAATATCTTCCGTTCAAAACTGGAAAGAAGCTTTCTGAGAAACTGCTCTGTGTTCTGTTAATTCATCTCACAGAGTTACATCTTTCCCTTCAAGAAGCCTTTCGCTATGGCTGTTCTTGTGGAATTGGCAAAGGGGTATTTGGAAGCCCATAGAAGGCTATGGTGAAAAAGGAAATATCTTCCGTTCAAAACTGGAAAGAAGCTTTCTGAGAAACTGCTCTGTGTTCTGTTAATTCATCTCACAGAGTTACATCTTTCCCTTCAAGAAGCCTTTCGCTAAGGCTGTTCTTGTGGAATTGGTAAAGAGATACTTGGAAGCCCATAGAGGGCTATGTTGAAAAAGGAAATATCTTCCGTTGAAAACTGGAAACAATCCTTCTGAGAAACTGCTCTGTGTTCTGTTAATTCATCTCACAGAGTTACATCTTTCCTTTCAAGAAGCCTTTCGCTTAGGCTGTTCTTGTGGAATTGGCAAAGGGATATTTGGAAGCCCATAGAGGGCTATGGTGAAAAAGGAAATATCTTCCGTTCAAAACTGGAAAGAAGCTTTCTGAGAAACTGCTCTGTGTTCTGTTAATTCATCTCACAGAGTTACATCTTTCCCTTCAAGAAGTCTTTCGCTAAGGCTGTTCTTGTGGAATTGGCAAAGGGATATTTGGAAGCCCATAGAGGGCTATGGTGAAAAAGGAAATATCTTCCGTTTAAAACTGGAAAGAAGCTTTCTGAGAAACTGCTCTGTGATCTCTTAATTCATCTCACAGAGTTACATCTTTCCCTTCAAGAAGCCTTTCGCTAAGGCTGTTCTTGTGGAATTGGCAAAGGGATATTTGGAAGCCCATAGACGGCTATGGTGAAAAAGGAAATATCTTCCGTTCAAAACTGGAAAGAAGCTTTCTGAGAAACTGCTCTGTGTTCTGTTAATTCATCTCAGGGAGTTACATCTTTCCCTTCAAGAAGCCTTTCGCTAAGGCTGTTCTTGTGGAATTGGCAAAGTCATATTTGGAAGCCCATAGAGGGCTATGGTGAAAAAGGAAATATCTTCCGTTCAAAACTGGAAAGAAGCTTTCTGAGAAACTGCTCTGTGTTCTGTTAATTCATCTCACAGAGTTACATCTTTCCCTTCAAGAAGCCTTTCGTAAGGCTGTTCTTGTGGAATTGGCAAAGGGATATTTGGAAGCCCATAGAGGGCTATGGTGAAAAAGGAAATATCTTCCGTTCAAAACTGGAAAGAAGCTTTCTGAGAAACTGCTCTGTGTTCTGTTAATTCATCTCACAGAGTTACATCTTTCCCTTCAAGAAGCCTTTCGCTAAGGCTGTTCTTGTGGAATTGGCAAAGGGATATTTCGAAGCCCATAGAGGGCTAGGTGAAAAAGGAAATATCTTCCGTTCAAAACTGGAAAGAAGCTTTCTGAGAAACTGCTCTGTGTTCTGTTAATTCATCTCACAGAGTTACATCTTTCCCTTCAAGAAGCCTTTCGCTAAGGCTGTTCTTGTGGAATTGGCAAAGGGATATTTCGAAGCCCATAGAGGGCTAGGTGAAAAAGGAAATATCTTCCGTTCAAAACTGGAAAGAAGCTTTCTGAGAAACTGCTCTGTGTTCTGTTAATTCATCTCACAGAGTTACATCTTTCCCTTCAAGAAGCCTTTCGCTAAGGCTGTTCTTGTGGAATTGGTAAAGAGATACTTGGAAGCCCATAGAGGGCTATGTTGAAAAAGGAAATATCTTCCGTTGAAAACTGGAAACAATCCTTCTGAGAAACTGCTCTGTGTTCTGTTAATTCATCTCACAGAGTTACATCTTTCCTTTCAAGAAGCCTTTCGCTAAGGCTGTTCTTGTGGAATTGGCAAAGGGATATTTGGAAGCCAATAGAGGGCTATGGTGAAAAAGGAAATATCTTCCGTTCAAAACTGGAAAGAAGCTTTCTGAGAAACTGCTCTGTGTTCTGTTAATTCATCTCACAGAGTTACATCTTTCCCTTCAAGAAGTCTTTCGCTAAGGCTGTTCTTGTGGAATTGGCAAAGGGATATTTGGAAGCCCATAGAGGGCTATGGTGAAAAAGGAAATATCTTCCGTTTAAAACTGGAAAGAAGCTTTCTGAGAAACTGCTCTGTGTTCTGTTAATTCATCTCACAGAGTTACATCTTTCCCTTCAAGAAGTCTTTCGCTAAGGCTGTTCTTGTGGAATTGGCAAAGGGATATTTGGAAGCCCATAGAGGGCTATGGTGAAAAAGGAAATATCTTCCGTTCAAAACTGGAAAGAAGCTTTCTGAGAAACTGCTCTGTGTTCTGTTAATTCATCTCACGGAGTTACATCTTTCCCTTCAAGAAGCCTTTCGCTAAGGCTGTTCTTGTGGAATTGGCAAAGGGATATTTGAAAGCCCATAGAGGGCTATGGTGAAAAAGGAAATATCTTCCGTTCAAAACTGGAAAGAAGCTTTCTGAGAAACTGCTCTGTGTTCTGTTAATTCATCTCACAGAGTTACATCTTTCCCTTCAAGAAGCCTTTCGTAAGGCTGTTCTTGTGGAATTGGCAAAGGGATATTTGGAAGCCCATAGAGGGCTATGGTGAAAAAGGAAATATCTTCCGTTCAAAACTGGAAAGAAGCTTTGTGAGAAACTGCTCTGTGTTCTGTTAATTCATCTCACCGTGTTACATCTTTCCCTTCAAGAAGCCTTTCGCTAAGGCTGTTCTTGTGGAATTGGCAAAGTGATATTTGGAAGCCCATAGAGGGCTATGGTGAAAAAGGAAATATCTACCGTTCAAAACTGGAAAGAAGATTTCTGAAAAACTGCTCTGTGTTCTGTTAATTCATCTCACAGAGTTACATCTTTCCCTTCAAGAAGCCTTTCGCTAAGGCTGTTCTTGTGGAACTGGCAAAGGGATATTTGGAAGCCCATAGAGGGCTATGGTGAAAAAGGAAATATCTTCCGTTCAAAACTGGAAAGAAGCTTTCTGAGAAACTGCTCTGTGTTCTGTTAATTCATCTCACAGAGTTACATCTTTCCCTTCAAGAAGCCTTTCGCTAAGGCTGTTCTTGTGGAATTGGAAAAGGGGTATTTAGAAGCCCATAGAGGGCTATGGTGTAAAAGGAAATATCTTCCGTTCAAAACTGGAAAGAAGCTTTCTGAGAAACTGCTCTGTGTTCTGTTAATTCATCTCACAGAGTTACATCTTTCCCTTCAAGAAGCCTTTCGCTAAGGCTGTTCTTGTGGAATTGGCAAAGGGATATTTCGCAGCCCATAGAGGGCTATGGTGAAAAAGGAAATATCTTCCGTTCAAAACTGGAAAGAAGCTTTCTGAGAAACTGCTCTGTGTTCTGTTAATTCATCTCACAAAGTTACATCTTTCCCTTCAAGAAGCCTTTCGCTAAGGCTGTTCTTGTGGAATTGGTAAAGAGATACTTGGAAGCCCATAGATGGCTATGTTGAAATGGAAATATCTTCCGTTGAAAACTGGAAACAATCCTTCTGAGAAACTGCTCTGTGTTCTGTTAATTCATCTCACAGAGTTACATCTTTCCTTTCAAGAAGCCTTTCGCTAAGGCTGTTCTTGTGGAATTGGCAAAGGGATATTTGGAAGCCAATAGAGGGCTATGGTGAAAAAGGAAATATCTTCCGTTCAAAACTGGAAAGAAGCTTTCTGAGAAACTGCTCTGTGTTCTGTTAATTCATCTCACAGAGTTACATCTTTCCCTTCAAGAAGTCTTTCGCTAAGGCTGTTCTTGTGGAATTGGCAAAGGGATATTTGGAAGCCCATAGAGGGCTATGGTGAAAAAGGAAATATCTTCCGTTTAAAACTGGAAAGAAGCTTTCTGAGAAACTGCTCTGTGTTCTGTTAATTCATCTCACAGAGTTACATCTTTCCCTTCAAGAAGCCTTTCGCTAAGGCTGTTCTTGTGGTATTGGCAAAGGGATATTTGGAAGCCCATAGAGGGCTATGGTGAAAAAGGAAATACCTTCCGTTCAAAACTGGAAAGAAGCTTTCTGAGAAACTGCTCTGTGTTCTGTTAATTCATCTCACGGAGTTACATATTTCCTTTCAAGAAGCCTTTCGCTAAGGCTCTTCTTGTGGAATTGGCAAAGGGATATTTGAAAGCCCATAGAGTGCTATGGTGAAAAAGGAAATATCTTCCGTTTAAAACTGGAAAGAAGCTTTCTGAGAAACTGCTCTGTGTTCTGTTAATTCATCTCACAGAGTTACATCTTTCCCTTCAAGAAGCATTTCGCTAAGGCTGTTCTTGTGGAATTGGCAAAGGGATATTTGGAAGCCCATAGAGGGCTATGTTGAAAAAGGAAATATCTTCCGTTGAAAACTGGAAACAATCCTTCTGAGAAACTGCTCTGTGTTCTGTTAATTCATCTCACAGAGTTACATCTTTCCTTTCAAGAAGCCTTTCGCTAAGGCTGTTCTTGTGGAATTGGCAAAGGGATATTTGGAAGCCAATAGAGGGCTATGGTGAAAAAGGAAATATCTTCCGTTCAAAACTGGAAAGAAGCTTTCTGAGAAACTGCTCTGTGTTCTGTTAATTCACCTCACAGAGTTACATCTTTCCCTTCAAGAAGCCTTTCGCTAAGTCTGTTCTTGTGGAATTGGCAAAGGGATATTTGGAAGCCCATAGAGGGCTATGGTGAAAAAGGAAATATCTTCCGTTTAAAACTGGAAAGAAGCTTTCTGAGAAACTGCTCTGTGTTCTGTAAATTCATCTCACAGAGTTACATCTTTCCCTTCAAGAAGCCTTTCGCTAAGGCTGTTCTTGTGGAATTGGCAAAGGGATATTTGGAAGCCCATAGAGGGCTATGGTGAAAAAGGAAATATCTTCCGTTCAAAACTGGAAAGAAGCTTTCTGAGAAACTGCTCTGTGTTCTGTTAATTCATCTCACGGAGTTACATCTTTCCCTTCAAGAAGCCTTTCGCTAAGGCTGTTCTTGTGGAATTGGCAAAGGGATATTTGAAAGCCCATAGAGGGCTATGGGGAAAAAGGAAATATCTTCCGTTCAAAACTGGAAAGAAGCTTTCTGAGAAACTGCTCTGTGTTCTGTTAACTCATCTCACAGAGTTACATCTTTCCCTTCAAGAAGCCTTTCGTAAGGCCGTTCTTGTGGAATTGGCAAAGGGATATTTGGAAGCCCATAGAGGGCTATGGTGAAAAAGGAAATATCTTCCGTTCAAAACTGGAAAGAAGCTTTCTGAGAAACTGCTCTGTGTTCTGTTAATTCATCTCACAGAGTTACATCTTTCCCTTCAAGAAGCCTTTCGCTAAGGCTGTTCTTGTGGAATTGGCAAAGTGATATTTGGAAGCCCATAGAGGGCTATAGTGAAAAAGGAAATATCTACCGTTCAAAACTGGAAAGAAGCTTTCTGAAAAACTGCTCTGTGTTCTGTTAATTCATCTCACAGAGTTACATCTTTCCCTTCAAGAAGCCTTTCGCTAAGGCTGTTCTTGTGGAACTGGCAAAGGGATATTTGGAAGCCCATAGAGGGCTATGGTGAAAAAGGAAATATCTTCCGTTCAAAACTGGAAAAAAGCTTTCTGAGAAACTGCTCTGTGTTCTGTTAATTCATCTCACAGAGTTACATCTTTCCCTTCAAGAAGCCTTTCGCTAAGGCTGTTCTTGTGGAATTGGAAAAGGGGTATTTAGAAGCCCATAGAGGGCTATGGTGTAAAAGGAAATATCTTCCGTTCAAAACTGGAAAGAAGCTTTCTGAGAAACTGCTCTGTGTTCTGTTAATTCATCTCACAGAGTTACATCTTTCCCTTCAAGAAGCCTTTCGCTAAGGCTGTTCTTGTGGAATTGGCAAAGGGATATTTCGAAGCCCATAGAGGGCTATGGTGAAAAAGGAAATATCTTCCGTACAAAACTGGAAAGAAGCTTTCTGAGAAACTGCTCTGTGTTCTGTTAATTCATCTCACAGAGTTACATTTTTCCCTTCAAGAAGCCTTTCGCTAAGGCTGTTCTTGTGGAATTGGTAAAGAGATACTTGGAAGCCCATAGAGGGCTATGTTGAAAAAGGAAATATCTTCCGTTAAAAACTGGAAACAATCCTTCTGAGAAACTGCTCTGTGTTCTGTTAATTCATCTCACAGAGTTACATCTTTCCTTTCAAGAAGCCTTTCGCCAAGGCTGTTCTTGTGGAATTGGCAAAGGGATATTTGGAAGCCAATAGAGGGCTATGGTGAAAAAGGAAATATCTTCCGTTCAAAACTGGAAAGAAGCTTTCTGAGAAACTGCTCTGTGTTCTGTTAATTCATCTCACAGAGTTACATCTTTCCCTTCAAGAAGCCTTTCGCTAAGGCTGTTCTTGTGGAATTGGCAAAGGGATATTTGGAAGCCCATAGAGCGCTATGGTGAAAAAGGAAATATATTCGGTTCAAAACTGGAAAGAAGCTTTCTGAGAAACTGCTCTGTGTTCTGTTAATTCATCTCATGGAGTTACATCTTTCCCTTCAAGAAGCCTTTCGCTAAGGCTGTTCTTGTGGAATTGGCAAAGGGATATTTGAAAGCCCATTGAGGGCTATGGTGAAAAAGGAAATATCTTCCGTTCAAAACTGGAAAGAAGCTGTCTGAGAAACTGCTCTGTGTTCTGTTAATTCATCTCACAGAGTTACATCTTTCCCTTCAAGAAGCCTTTCGTAAGGCTGTTCTTGTGGAATTGGCAAAGGGATATTTGGAAGCCCATAGAGGGCTATGGTGAAAAAGGAAATATCTTCCGTTCAAAACTGGAAAGAAGCTTTCTGAGAAACTGCTCTGTGTTCTGTTAATTCATCTCACAGAGTTACATCTTTCCCTTCAAGAAGCCTTTCGCTAAGGCTGTTCTTGTGCAATTGGCAAAGGGATATTTGGAAGCCCATAGAGGGTTATGGTGAAAAAGGAAATATCTTCCGTTCAAAACTGGAAAGAAGCTTTCTGAGAAACTGCTCTGTGTTCTGTTAATTCATCTCACAGAGTTACATCTTTCCCTTCAAGAAGCCTTACGCTAAGGCTGTTCTTGTGGAATTTGAAAAGGGATATTTGGAAGCCCATAGAGGGCTATGGTGAAAAAGGAAATATCTTACGCTCAAAACTGGAAAGAAGCTTTCTGAGAAACTGCTCTGTGTTCTGTTAATTCATCTCACAGAGTTACATCTTTCCCTTCAAGAAGCCTTTCGCTAAGGCTGTTCTTGTGGAATTGGCAAAGTCATATTTGGAAGCCCATAGAGGGCTATGGGGAAAAAGGAAATATCTTCCGTTCAAAACTGGAAAGAAGCTTTCTGAGAAACTGCTCTGTGTTCTGTTAATTCATCTCACAGAGTTACATCTTTCCCTTCAAGAAGCCTTTCGCTAAGGCTGTTCTTGTGGAATTGGCAAAGGGATATTTGGAAGCCCATAGAGGGCTATGGTGAAAAAGGAAATATCTTCCGTTCAAAACTGGAAAGAAGCTTTCTGAGAAACTGCTCTGTGTTCTGTTAATTCATCTCACATAGTTACATCTTTCCCTTCAAGAAGCCTTTCGCTAAGGCTGTTCTTGTGGAATTGGTAAAGAGATACTTGGAAGCCCTTAGAGGGCTATGTTGAAAAAGGAAATATCTTTCGTTGAAAACTGGAAACAATCCTTCTGAGAAACTGCTCTGTGTTCTGTTAATTCATCTCACAGAGTTACATCTTTCCCTTCATGAAGCCTTTCGTAAGGCTGTTCTTGTGGAATTGGCAAAGGGATATTTGGAAGCCCATAGAAGGCTATGGTGAAAAAGGAAATATCTTCCGTTCAAAACTGGAAAGAAGCTTTCTGAGAAACTGATCTGTGTTCTGTTAATTCATCTCACAGAGTTACATCTTTCCCTTGAAGAAGCCTTTCGCTAAGGCTGTTCTTGTGGAATTGGTAAAGAGATACTTGGAAGCCCATAGAGGGCTATGTTTAAAAAGGAAATATCTTTCGTTGAAAACTGGAAACAATCCTTCTCAGGAACTGCTCTGTGTTCTGTTAATTCATCTCACAGAGTTACATCTTTCCCTTCAAGAAGCCTTTCGTAAGGCTGTTCTTGTGGAATTGGCAAAGGGATATTTGGAAGCCCATTGAGGGCTATGGTGAAAAAGGAAATATCTTCCGTTCAAAACTGGAAAGAAGCTTTCTGAGAAACTGCTCTGTGTTCTGTTAATTCATCTCACAGAGTTACATCTTTCCCTTCAAGAAGCCTTTCGCTAAGGCTGTTCTTGTGGAATTGGCAAAGTGATATTTGGAAGCCCATAGAGGGCTATCGTGAAAAAGGAAATATCTACCGTTCAAAACTGGAAAGAAGCTTTCTGAAAAACTGCTCTGTGTTCTGTTAATTCATCTCACAGAGTTACATCTTTCCCTACAAGAAGCCTTTCGCTAAGGCTGTTCTTGTGGAACTGGCAAAGGGATATTTGGAAGCCCATAGAGGGCTATGGTGAAAAAGGAAATATCTTCCGTTCAAAACTGGAAAGAAGCTTTCTGAGAAACTGCTCTATGTTCGGTAAATTCATCTCACAGAGTTACATCTTTCCCTTCAACAAGCCTTTCGCTAAGGCTGTTCTTGTGGAATTGGTAAAGAGATACTTGGAAGCCCATAGAGGGCTATGTTGAAAAAGGAAATATCTTCCGTTGAAAACTGGAAACAATCCTTCTGAGAAACTGCTCTGTGTTCTGTTAATTCATCTCACAGAGTTACATCTTTCCTTTCAAGAAGCCCTTCGCTAAGGCTGTTCTTGTGGAATTGGCAAAGGGATATTTGGAAGCCAATAGAGGGCTATGGTGAAAAAGGAAATATCTTCCGTTCAAAACTGGAAAGAAGCTTTCTGAGAAACTGCTCTGTGTTCTGTTAATTCATCTCACAGAGTTACATCTTTCCCTTCAAGAAGTCTTTCGCTAAGGCTGTTCTTGTGGAATTGGCAAAGGGATATTTGGAAGCCCATAGAGGGCTATGGTGAAAAAGGAAATATCTTCCGTTTAAAACTGGAAAGAAGCTTTCTGAGAAACTGCTCTGTGTTCTGTTAATTCATCTCACAGAGTTACATCTTTCCCTTCAAGAAGCCTTTCGCTAAGGCTGTTCTTGTGGTATTGGCAAAGGGATATTTGGAAGCCCATAGAGGGCTATGGTGAAAAAGGAAATACCTTCCGTTCAAAACTGGAAAGAAGCTTTCTGAGAAACTGCTCTGTGTTCTGTTAATTCATCTCACGGAGTTACATATTTCCTTTCAAGAAGCCTTTCGCTAAGGCTGTTCTTGTGGAATTGGCAAAGGGATATTTGAAAGCCCATAGAGTGCTATGGTGAAAAAGGAAATATCTTCCGTTCAATACTGGAAAGAAGCTTTCTGAAAAACTGCTCTGTGTTCTGTTAATACATCTCACAGAGTTACATCTTTCCCTTCAAGAAGTCTTTCGCTAAGGCTGTTCTTGTGGAATTGGTAAAGAGATACTTGAAATCCCATAGAGGGCTATGTTGAAAAAGGAAATATCTTCCGTTCAAAACTGGAAACAATCTTTCTGAGAAACTGCTCTGTGTTCTGTTAATTCATCTCACAGAGTTACATCTTTCCCTTCAAGAAGCCTTTCGCTAAGGCTGTTCTTGTGGAACTGGCAAAGGGATATTTGGAAGTCCGTAGAGGGCTATGGTGAAAAATGAAATATCTTCCGTTCAAAACTGGAAAGAAGCTTTCTGAGAAACTGCTCTGTGTTCTGTTAATTCATCTCAAAGAGTTACATCTTTCCCTTCAAGAAGTCTTTCGCTAAGGCTGTTCTTGTGGAATTGGAAAAGGGGTATTTAGAAGCCCATAGAGGGCTATGGTGTAAAAGGAAATATCTTCCGTTCAAAACTGGAAAGAAGCTTTCTGAGAAACTGCTCTGTGTTCTGTTAATTCATCTCACAGAGTTACATCTTTCCCTTCAAGAAGCCTTTCGCTAAGGCTGTTCTTGTGGAATTGGCAAAGGGATATTTCGAAGCCCATAGAGGGCTATGGTGAAAAAGGAAATATCTTCCGTTGAAAACTGGAAACAATCCTTCTGAGAAACTGCTCTGTGTTCTGTTAATTCATCTCACAGAGTTACATCTTTCCTTTCAAGAAGCCTTTCGCTAAGGCTGTTCTTGTGGAATTGGCAAAGGGATATTTGGAAGCCAATAGAGGGCTATGGTGAAAAAGGAAATATCTTCCGTGCAAAACTGGAAAGAAGCTTTCTGAGAAACTGCTCTGTGTTCTGTTAATTCATCTCACAGAGTTACATCTTTCCCTTCAAGAAGTCTTTCGCTAAAGCTGTTCTTGTGGAATTGGCAAAGGCATATTTGGAAGCCCATAGTGGGCTATGGTGAAAAAGGAAATATCTTCCGTTTAAAACTGGAAAGAAGCTTTCTGAGAAACTGCTCTGTGTTCTGTTAATTCATCTCACAGAGTTACATCTTTCCCTTCAAGAAGCCTTTCGCTAAGGCTGTTCTTGTGGAATTGGCAAAGGGATATTTGGAAGCCCATAGAGGGCTATGGTGAAAAAGGAAACATCTTCCGTTCAAAACTGGAAAGAAGCTTTCTGAGAAACTGCTCTGTGTTCTGTTAATTCATATCACGGAGTTACATCTTTCCCTTCAAGAAGCCTTTCGCTAAGGCTCTTCTTGTGGAATTGGCAAAGGGATATTTGAAAGACCATAGAGGGCTATGGTGAAAAAGGAAATATCTTCCGTTCAAAACTGGAAAGAAGCTTTCTGCGAAACTGCTCTGTGTTCTGTAAATTCATCTCACAGAGTTACATCTTTCCCTTCAAGAAGCCTTTCGTAAGGCTGTTCTTGTGGAATTGGCAAAGGGATATTTGGAAGCCCATAGAGGGCTATGGGGAAAAAGGAAATATCTTCCGTTCAAAACTGGAAAGAAGCTTTCTGAGAAACTGCTCTGTGTTCTGTTAATTCATCTCACAGAGTTACATCTTTCCCTTCAAGAAGCCTTTCGCTAAGGCTGTTCTTGTGGAATTGGCAAAGTGATATTTGGAAGCCCATAGAGGGCTATGGTGAAAAAGGAAATATCTACCGTTCAAAACTGGAAAGAAGCTTTCTGAAAAACTGCTCTGTGTTCTGTTAATTCATCTCACAGAGTTACATCTTTCCCTTCAAGAAGCCTTTCGCTAAGGCTGTTCTTGTGGAACTGGCAAAGGGATATTTGGAAGCCCATAGAGGGCTATGGTGAAAAAGGAAATATCTTCCGTTCAAAACTGGAAAGAAGCTTTCTGAGAAACTGCTCTGTGTTCTGTTAATTCATCTCACAGAGTTACATCTTTCCCTTCAAGAAGCCTTTCGCTAAGGCTGTTCTTGTGGAATTGGAAAAGGGGTATTTAGAAGCCCATAGAGGGCTATGGTATAAAAGGAAATATCTTCCGTTCAAAACTGGAAAGAAGCTTTCTGAGAAACTGCTCTGTGTTCTGTTAATTCATCTCACAGAGTTACATCTTTCCCTTCAACAAGCCTTTCGCTAAGGCTGTTCTTGTGGAATTGGTAAAGAGATACTTGGAAGCCCATAGAGGGCTATGTTGAAAAAGGAAATATCTTCCGTTGAAAACTGGAAACAATCCTTCTGAGAAACTGCTCTGTGTTCTGTTAATTCATCTCACAGAGTTACATCTTTCCTTTCAAGAAGCCTTTCGCTAAGGCTGTTCTTGTGGAATTGGCAAAGGGATATTTGGAAGCCAATAGAGGGCTATGGTGAAAAAGGAAATATCTTCCGTTCAAAACTGGAAAGAAGCTTTCTGAGAAACTGCTCTGTGTTCTGTTAATTCATCTCACAGAGTTACATCTTTCCCTTCAAGAAGTCTTTCGCTAAGGCTGTTCTTGTGGAATTGGCAAAGGGATATTTGGAAGCCCATAGAGGGCTATGGTGAAAAAGGAAATATCTTCCGTTTAAAACTGGAAAGAAGCTTTCTGAGAAACTGCTCTGTGTTCTGTTAATTCATCTCACAGAGTTACATCTTTCCCTTCAAGAAGCCTTTCGCTAAGGCTATTCTTGTGGTATTGGCAAAGGGATATTTGGAAGACCATAGAGGGCTATGGTGAAAAAGGAAATACCTTCCGTTCAAAACTGGAAAGAAGCTTTCTGAGAAACTGCTCTGTGTTCTGTTAATTCATCTCACGGAGTTACATATTTCCTTTCAAGAAGCCTTTCGCTAAGGCTGTTCTTGTGGAATTGGCAAAGGGATATTTGAAAGCCCATAGAGTGCTATGGTGAAAAACGAAATATCTTCCGTTCAATACTGGAAAGAAGCTTTCTGAGAAACTGCTCTGTGTTCTGTTAATACATCTCACAGAGTTACATCTTTCCCTTCAAGAAGTCTTTCGCTAAGGCTGTTCTTGTGGAATTGGTAAAGAGATACTTGGAATCCCATAGAGGGCTATGTTGAAAAAGGAAATATCTTCCGTTCAAAACTGGAAACAATCTTTCTGAGAAACTGCTCTGTGTTCTGTTAATTCATCTCACAGAGTTACATCTTTCCCTTCAAGAAGCCTTTCGCTAAGGCTGTTCTTGTGGAACTGGCAAAGGGATATTTGGAAGTCCATAGAGGGCTATGGTGAAAAATGAAATATCTTCCGTTCAAAACTGGAAAGAAGCTTTCTGAGAAACTGCTCTGTGTTCTGTTAATTCATCTCAAAGAGTTACATCTTTCCCTTCAAGAAGTCTTTCGCTAAGGCTGTTCTTGTGGAATTGGAAAAGGGGTATTTAGAAGCCCATAGAGGGCTATGGTGTAAAAGGAAATATCTTCCGTTCAAAACTGGAAAGAAGCTTTCTGAGAAACTGCTCTGTGTTCTGTTAATTCATCTCACAGAGTTACATCTTTCCCTTCAAGAAGCCTTTCGCTAAGGCTGTTCTTGTGGAATTGGCAAAGGGATATTTGGAAGCCCATAGAGGGCTATGGTGAAAAAGGAAATATCTTCCGTTCAAAACTGGAAAGAAGCTTTCTGAGAAACTGCTCTGTGTTCTGTTAATTCATCTCACAGAATTACATCTTTCCCTTCAAGAAGCCTTTCGCTAAGGCTGTTCTTGTGGAATTGGTAAAGAGATACTTGGAAGCCCATAGAGGGCTATGTTGAAAAAGGAAATATCTTACGTTGAAAACTGGAAACAATCCTTCTGAGAAACTCCTCTGTGTTCTGTTAATTCATCTCACAGAGTTACATCTTTCCTTTCAAGAAGCCTTTCGCTAAGGCTGTTCTTGTGGAATTGGCAAAGGGATATTTGGAAGCCAATAGAGGGCTATGGTGAAAAAGGAAATATCTTCCGTTCAAAACTGGAAAGAAGCTTTCTGAGAAACTGCTCTGTGTTCTGTTAATTCATCTCACAGAGTTAAATCTTTCTCTTCAAGAAGTCTTTCGCTAAGGCTGTTCTTGTGGAATTGGCAAAGGGATATTTGGAAGCCCATAGAGGGCTATGGTGAAAAAGGAAATATCTTCCGTTCAAAACTGGAAAGAAGCTTTCTGAGAAACTGCTCTGTGTTCTGTTAATTCATCTCACAGAGTTACATCTTTCCCTTCAAGAAGCCTTTCGCTAAGGCTGTTCTTGTGGAATTGGCAAAGGGATATTTGGAAGCCCATAGAGGGCTATGTTGAAAAAGGAAATATCTTCCGTTGAAAACTGGAAACAATCCTTCTGAGAAACTGCTCTGTGTTCTGTTAATTCATCTCACAGAGTTACATCTTTCCTTTCAAGAAGCCTTTCGCTAAGGCTGTTTTTGTGGAATTGGCAAAGGGATATTTGGAAGCCAATAGAGGGCTATGGTGAAAAAGGAAATATCTTCCGTTCAAAACTGGAAAGAAGCTTTCTGAGAAACTGCTCTGTGTTCTGTTAATTCATCTCACGGAGTTACATCTTTCCCTTCAAGAAGCCTTTCGCTAAGGCTGTTCTTGTGGAATTGGCAAAGGGATATTTGAAAGCCCATAGAGGGCTATGGGGAAAAAGGAAATATCTTCCGTTCAAAACTGGAAAGAAGCTTTCTGAGAAACTGCTCTGTGTTCTGTTAACTCATCTCACAGAGTTACATCTTTCCCTTCAAGAAGCCTTTCGTAAGGCCGTTCTTGTGGAATTGGCAAAGGGATATTTGGAAGCCCATAGAGGGCTATGGTGAAAAAGGAAATATCTTCCGTTCAAAACTGGAAAGAAGCTTTCTGAGAAACTGCTCTGTGTTCTGTTAATTCATCTCACAGAGTTACATCTTTCCCTTCAAGAAGCCTTTCGCTAAGGCTGTTCTTGTGGAATTGGCAAAGTGATATTTGGAAGCCCATAGAGGGCTATGGTGAAAAAGGAAATATCTACCGTTCAAAACTGGAAAGAAGCTTTCTGAAAAACTGCTCTGTGTTCTGTTAATTCATCTCACAGAGTTACATCTTTCCCTTCAAGAAGCCTTTCGCTAAGGCTGTTCTTGTGGAACTGGCAAAGGGATATTTGGAAGCCCATAGAGGGCTATGGTGAAAAAGGAAATATCTTCCGTTCAAAACTGGAAAGAAGCTTTCTGAGAAACTGCTCTGTGTTCTGTTAATTCATCTCACAGAGTTACATCTTTCCCTTCAAGAAGCCTTTCGCTAAGGCTGTTCTTGTGGAATTGGAAAAGGGGTATTTAGAAGCCCATAGAGGGCTATGGTGTAAAAGGAAATATCTTTCGTTCAAAACTGGAAAGAAGCTTTCTGAGAAACTGCTCTGTGTTCTGTTAATTCATCTCACAGAGTTACATCTTTCCCTTCAAGAAGCCTTTCGCTAAGGCTGTTCTTGTGGAATTGGCAAAGGGATATTTCGAAGCCCATAGAGGGCTATGGTGAAAAAGGAAATATCTTCCGTTCAAAACTGGAAAGAAGCTTTCTGAGAAACTGCTCTGTGTTCTGTTAATTCATCTCACAGAGTTACATCTTTCCCTTCAAGAAGCCTTTCGCTAAGGCTGTTCTTGTGGAATTGGCAAAGGGATATTTGGAAGCCCATAGAGCGCTATGGTGAAAAAGGAAATATATTCGGTTCAAAACTGGAAAGAAGCTTTCTGAGAAACTGCTCTGTGTTCTGTTAATTCATCTCATGGAGTTACATCTTTCCCTTCAAGAAGCCTTTCGCTAAGGCTGTTCTTGTGGAATTGGCAAAGGGATATTTGAAAGCCCATTGAGGGCTATGGTGAAAAAGGAAATATCTTCCGTTCAAAACTGGAAAGAAGCTGTCTGAGAAACTGCTCTGTGTTCTGTTAATTCATCTCACAGAGTTACATCTTTCCCTTCAAGAAGCCTTTCGTAAGGCTGTTCTTGTGGAATTGGCAAAGGGATATTTGGAAGCCCATAGAGGGCTATGGTGAAAAAGGAAATATCTTCAGTTCAAAACTGGAAAGAAGCTTTCTGAGAAACTGCTCTGTGTTCTGTTAATTCATCTCACAGAGTTACATCTTTCCCTTCAAGAAGCCTTTCGCTAAGGCTGTTCTTGTGCAATTGGCAAAGTGATATTTGGAATCCCATAGAGGGTTATGGTGAAAAAGGAAATATCTTCCGTTCAAAACTGGAAAGAAGCTTTCTGAGAAACTGCTCTGTGTTCTGTTAATTCATCTCACAGAGTTACATCTTTCCCTTCAAGAAGCCTTACGCTAAGGCTGTTCTTGTGGAATTTGAAAAGGGATATTTGGAAGCCCATAGAGGGCTATGGTGAAAAAGGAAATATCTTACGCTCAAAACTGGAAAGAAGCTTTCTGAGAAACTGCTCTGTGTTCTGTTAATTCATCTCACAGAATTACATCTTTCCCTTCAAGAAGCCTTTCGCTAAGGCTGTTCTTGTGGAATTGGCAAAGGGATATTTGGAAGCCCATAGAAGGCTATGGTGAAAAAGGAAATATCTTCCGTTCAAAACTGGAAAGAAGCTTTCTGAGAAACTGCTCTGTGTTCTGTTAATTCATCTCTCAGAGTTACATCTTTCCCTTCAAGAAGCCTTTCGCTAAGGCTGTTCTTGTGGAATTGGTAAAGAGATACTTGGAAGCCCTTAGAGGGCTATGTTGAAAAAGGAAATATCTTTCGTTGAAAACTGGAAACAATCCTTCTGAAAAACTGCTCTGTGTTCTGTTAATTCATCTCACAGAGTTACATCTTTCCCTTCAAGAAGCCTTTCGTAAGGCTGTTCTTGTGGAATTGGCAAAGGGATATTTGGAAGCCCATAGAAGGCTATGGTGAAAAAGGAAATATCTTCCGTTCAAAACTGGAAAGAAGCTTTCTGAGAAACTGCTCTGTGTTCTGTTAATTCATCTCACAGAGTTACATCTTTCCCTTCAAGAAGCCTTTCGCTAAGGCTGTTCTTGTGGAATTGGTAAAGAGATACTTGGAAGCCCATAGAGGGCTATGTTTAAAAAGGAAATATCTTTCGTTGAAAACTGGAAACAATCCTTCTGAGGAACTGCTATGTGTTCTGTTAATTCATCTCACAGAGTTACATCTTTCCCTTCAAGAAGCCTTACGCTAAGGCTGTTCTTGTGGAATTGGCAAAGGGATATTTGGAAGCCCATTGAGGGCTATGGTGAAAAAGGAAATATCTGCCGTTCAAAACTGGAAAGAAGCTTTCTGAGAAACTGCTCTATGTTCTGTTAATTCATCTCACAGAGTTACATCTTTCCCTTCAAGCAGCCTTTCGCTAAGGCTGTTCTTGTGGAATTGGAAAAGGGGTATTTAGAAGCCCATAGAGGGCTATGGTGAAAAAGGAAATATCTTCCGTTCAAAACTGGAAAGAAGCTTTCTGAGAAACTGCTCTGTGTTCTGTTAATTCATCTCACAGAGTTACATCTTTCCCTTCAAGAAGCCTTTCGCTAAGGCTGTTCTTGTGGAATTGGCAAAGGGATATTTGGAAGCCCATAGAGGGCTATGGTGAAAAAGGAAATATCTTCCGTTCAAAACTGGAAAGAAGCTTTCTGAGAAACTGCTCTGTGTTCTGTTAATTCATCTCACGGAGTTACATCTTTCCCTTCAAGAAGCCTTTCGCTAAGGTTGTTCTTGTGGAATTGGCAAAGGGATATTTGAAAGCCCATAGAGGGCTATGGTGAAAAAGTAAATATCTTCCGTTCAAAACTGGAAAGAAGCTTTCTGAGAAACTGCTCTGTGTTCTGTTAATTCATCTCACAGAGTTACATCTTTCCCTTCAAGAAGCCTTTCGTAAGGCTGTTTTTGTGGAATTGGCAAAGGGATATTTGGAAGCCCATAGAGGGCTATGGTGAAAAAGGAAATATCTTCCGTTCAAAACTGAAAAGAAGCTTTCTGAGAAACTGCTCTGTGTTCTGTTAATTCATCTCACAGAGTTACATCTTTCCCTTCAAGAAGCCTTTCGCTAAGGCTGTTCTTGTGGAATTGGCAAAGTGATATTTGGAAGCCCATAGAGGGCTATGGTGAAAAAGGAAATATCTACCGTTCAAAACTGGAAAGAAGCTTTCTGAAAAACTGCTCTGTGTTCTGTTAATTCATCTCACAGAGTTACATCTTTCCCTTCAAGAAGCCTTTCGCTAAGGCTGTTCTTGTGGAACTGGCAAAGGGATATTTGGAAGCCCATAGAGGGCTATGGTGAAAAAGGAAATATCTTCCGTTCAAAACTGGAAAGAAGCTTTCTGAGAAACTGCTCTGTGTTCTGTTAATTCATCTCACAGAGTTACATCTTTCCCTTCAAGAAGCCTTTCGCTAAGGCTGTTCTTGTGGAATTGGCAAAGTGATATTTGGAAGCCCATAGAGGGCTATGGTGAAAAAGGAAATATCTACCGTTCAAAACTGGAAAGAAGCTTTCTGAAAAACTGCTCTGTGTTCTGTTAATTCATCTCACAGAGTTACATCTTTCCCTTCAAGAAGCCTTTCGCTAAGGCTGTTCTTGTGGAATTGGTAAAGAGATACTTGGAAGCCCATAGAGGGCTATGGTGAAAAAGGAAATATCTTCCGTTCAAAACTGGAAACAATCCTTCTGAGAAACTGCTCTGTGTTCTGTAAATTCATCTCACAGAGTTACATCTTTCCTTTCAAGAAGCCTTTCGCTAAGGCTGTTCTTGTGGAATTGGCAAAGGGATATTTGGAAGCCAATAGAGGGCTATGGTGAAAAAGGAAATATCTTCCGTTCAAAACTG
The DNA here is from genome assembly GCF_047675955.1 of Chlorocebus sabaeus. Taxonomy (NCBI): domain Eukaryota; kingdom Metazoa; phylum Chordata; class Mammalia; order Primates; family Cercopithecidae; genus Chlorocebus; species Chlorocebus sabaeus. The sequence goes on along the minus strand of NW_027327925.1, from coordinate 449,205 downwards.
GAAAGAAGCTTTCTGAGAAACTGCTCTGTGTTCTGTTAATTCATCTCACAGAGTTACATCTTTCCCTTCAAGAAGCCTTTCGCTAAGGCTGTTCTTGTGGAATTGGCAAAGGGATATTTGGAAGCCCATAGAGCGCTATGGTGAAAAAGGAAATATATTCGGTTCAAAACTGGAAAGAAGCTTTCTGAGAAACTGCGCTGTGTTCTGTTAATTCATCTCATGGAGTTACATCTTTCCCTTCAAGAAGCCTTTCGCTAAGGCTGTTCTTGTGGAATTGGCAAAGGGATATTTGAAAGCCCATTGAGGGCTATGGTGAAAAAGGAAATATCTTCCGTTCAAAACTGCAAAGAAGCTGTCTGAGAAACTGCTCTGTGTTCTGTTAATTCATCTCACAGAGTTACATCTTTCCCTTCAAGAAGCCTTTCGTAAGGCTGTTCTTGTGGAATTGGCAAAGGGATATTTGGAAGCCCATAGAGGGCTATGGTGAAAAAGGAAATATCTTCCGTTCAAAACTGGAAAGAAGCTTTCTGAGAAACTGCTCTGTGTTCTGTTAATTCATCTCACAGAGTTACATCTTTCCCTTCAAGAAGCCTTTCGCTAAGGCTGTTCTTGTGCAATTGGCAAAGTGATATTTGGAATCCCATAGAGGGTTATGGTGAAAAAGGAAATATCTTCCGTTCAAAACTGGAAAGAAGCTTTCTGAGAAACTGCTCTGTGTTCTGTTAATTCATCTCACAGAGTTACATCTTTCCCTTCAAGAAGCCTTACGCTAAGGCTGTTCTTGTGGAATTTGAAAAGGGATATTTGGAAGCCCATAGAGGGCTATGGTGAAAAAGGAAATATCTTACGCTCAAAACTGGAAAGAAGCTTTCTGAGAAACTGCTCTGTGTTCTGTTAATTCATCTCATGGAGTTACATCTTTCCCTTCAAGAAGCCTTTCGCTAAGGCTGTTCTTGTGGAATTGGCAAAGGGATATTTGAAAGCCCATTGAGGGCTATGGTGAAAAAGGAAATATCTTCCGTTCAAAACTGCAAAGAAGCTTTCTGAGAAACTGCTCTGTGTTCTGTTAATTCATCTCACAGAGTTACATCTTTCCCTTCAAGAAGCCTTTCGCTAAGGCTGTTCTTGTGGAATTGGTAAAGAGATACTTGGAAGCCCTTAGAGGGCTATGTTGAAAAAGGAAATATCTTTCGTTGAAAACTGGAAACAATCCTTCTGAGAAACTGCTCTGTGTTCTGTTAATTCATCTCACAGAGTTATATCTTTCCCTTCAAGAAGCCTTTCGTAAGGCTGTTCTTGTGGAATTGGCAAAGGGATATTTGGAAGCCCATAGAAGGCTATGGTGAAAAAGGAAATATCTTCCGTTCAAAACTGGAAAGAAGCTTTCTGAGAAACTGCTCTGTGTTCTGTTAATTCATCTCACAGAGTTACATCTTTCCCTTCAAGAAGCCTTTCGCTAAGGATGTTCTTGTGGAATTGGTAAAGAGATACTTGGAAGCCCATAGAGGGCTATGTTTAAAAAGGAAATATCTTTCGTTGAAAACTGGAAACAATCCTTCTGAGGAACTGCTCTGTGTTCTGTTAATTCATCTCACAGAGTTACATCTTTCCCTTCAAGAAGCCTTTCGTAAGGCTGTTCTTGTGGAATTGGCAAAGGGATATTTGGAAGCCCATTGAGGGCTATGGTGAAAAAGGAAATATCTTCCGTTCAAAACTGGAAAGAAGCTTTCTGAGAAACTGCTCTATGTTCTGTTAATTCATCTCACAGCGTTACATCTTTCCCTTCAAGCAGCCTTTCGCTAAGGCTGTTCTTGTGGAATTGGAAAAGGGGTATTTAGAAACCCATAGAGGGCTATGGTGAAAAAGGAAATATCTTCCGTTCAAAACTGGAAAGAAGCTTTCTGAGAAACTGCTCTGTGTTCTGTTAATTCATCTCACAGAGTTACATCTTTCCCTTCAAGAAGCCTTTCGCTAAGGCTGTTCTTGTGGAATTGGCAAAGGGATATTTGGAAGCCCATAGAGGGCTATGGTGAAAAAGGAAATATCTTCCGTTCAAAACTGGAAAGAAGCTTTCTGAGAAACTTCTCTGTGTTCTGTTAATTCATCTCACAGAGTTACATCTTTCCCTTCAAGAAGCCTTTCGCTAAGGCTGTTCTTGTGCAATTGGCAAAGTGATATTTGGAATCCCATAGAGGGTTATGGTGAAAAAGGAAATATCTTCCGTTCAAAACTGGAAAGAAGCTTTCTGAGAAACTGCTCTGTGTTCTGTTAATTCATCTCACAGAGTTACATCTTTCCCTTCAAGAAGCCTTACGCTAAGGCTGTTCTTGTGGAATTGGCAAAGGGATATTTGGAAGCCCATAGAGGGCTATAGTGAAAAAGGAAATATCTTACGCTCAAAACTGGAAAGAAGCTTTCTGAGAAACTGCTCTGTGTTTTGTTAATTCATCTCACAGAATTACATCTTTCCCTTCAAGAAGCCTTTCGCTAAGGCTGTTCTTGTGGAATTGGCAAAGGGATATTTGGAAGCCCATAGAAGGCTATGGTGAAAAAGGAAATATCTTCCGTTCAAAACTGGAAAGAAGCTTTCTGAGAAACTGCTCTGTGTTCTGTTAATTCATCTCACAGAGTTACATCTTTCCCTTCAAGAAGCCTTTCGCTAAGGCTGTTCTTGTGGAATTGGTAAAGAGATACTTGGAAGCCCTTAGAGGGCTATGTTGAAAAAGGAAATATCTTTCGTTGAAAACTGGAAACAATCCTTCTGAGAAACTGCTCTGTGTTCTGTTAATTCATCTCACAGAGTTATATCTTTCCCTTCAAGAAGCCTTTCGTAAGGCTTTTCTTGTGGAATTGGCAAAGGGATATTTGGAAGCCCATAGAAGGCTATGGTGAAAAAGGAAATATCTTCCGTTCAAAACTGGAAAGAAGCTTTCTGAGAAACTGCTCTGTGTTCTGTTAATTCATCTCACAGAGTTACATCTTTCCCTTCAAGAAGCCTTTCGCTAAGGCTGTTCTTGTGGAATTGGTAAAGAGATACTTGGAAGCCCATAGAGGGCTATGTTTAAAAAGGAAATATCTTTCGTTGAAAACTGGAAACAATCCTTCTGAGGAACTGCTCTGTGTTCTGTTAATTCATCTCACAGAGTTACATCTTTCCCTTCAAGAAGCCTTTCGCTAAGGCTGTTCTTGTGGAATTGGCAAAGGGATATTTGAAAGCCCATAGAGGGCTATGGTGAAAAAGTAAATATCTTCCGTTCAAAACTGGAAAGAAGCTTTCTGAGAAACTGCTCTGTGTTCTGTTAATTCATCTCACAGAGTTACATCTTTCCCTTCAAGAAGCCTTTCGTAAGGCTGTTTTTGTGGAATTGGCAAAGGGATATTTGGAAGCCCATAGAGGGCTATGGTGAAAAAGGAAATATCTTCCGTTCAAAACTGGAAAGAAGCTTTCTGAGAAACTGCTCTGTGTTCTGTTAATTCATCTCACAGAGTTACATCTTTCCCTTCAAGAAGCCTTTCGCTAAGGCTGTTCTTGTGGAATTGGAAAAGGGGTATTTAGAAGCCCATAGAGGGCTATGGTGTAAAAGGAAATATCTTCCGTTCAAAACTGGAAAGAAGCTTTCTGAGAAACTGCTCTGTGTTCTGTTAATTCATCTCACAGAGTTACATCTTTCCTTCAAGAAGCCTTTCGCTAAGGCTGTTCTTGTGGAATTGGCAAAGGGATATTTCGAAGCCCATAGAGGGCTATGGTGAAAAAGGAAATATCTTCCGTTCAAAACTGGAAAGAAGCTTTCTGAGAAACTGCTGTGTGTTCTGTTAATTCATCTCACAAAGTTACATCTTTCCCTTCAAGAAGCCTTTCGCTAAGGCTGTTCTTGTGGAATTTGTAAAGAGATACTTGGAAGCCCATAGATGGCTATGTTGAAATGGAAATATCTTCCGTTGAAAACTGGAAACAATCCTTCTGAGAAACTGCTCTGTGTTCTGTTAATTCATCTCACAGAGTTACATCTTTCTCTTCAAGAAGTCTTTCGCTAAGGCTGTTCTTGTGGAATTGGCAAAGGGATATTTGGAAGCCCATAGAGGGCTATGGTGAAAAAGGAAATATCTTCCGTTTAAAATTGGAAAGAAGCTTTCTGAGAAACTGCTCTGTGTTCTGTTAATTCATCTCACTGAGTTACATCTTTCCCTTCAAGAAGCCTTTCGCTAAGGCTGTTCTTGTGGAATTGGCAAAGGGATATTTGGAAGCCCATAGAGGGCTATGGTGAAAAAGGAAATATCTTCCGTTGAAAACTGGAAACAATCCTTCTGAGAAACTGCTCTGTGTTCTGTTAATTCATCTCACAGAGTTACATCTTTCCTTTCAAGAAGCCTTTCGCTAAGGCTGTTCTTGTGGAATTGGCAAAGGGATATTTGGAAGCCAATAGAGGGCTATGGTGAAAAAGGAAATATCTTCCGTTCAAAACTGGAAAGAAGCTTTCTGAGAAACTGCTCTGTGTTCTGTTAATTCATCTCACAGAGTTACATCTTTCCCTTCAAGAAGCCTTTCGCTAAGGCTGTTCTTGTGGAATTGGCAAAGGGATATTTCGAAGCCCATAGAGGGCTATGGTGAAAAAGGAAATATCTTCCGTTCAAAACTGGAAAGAAGCTTTCTGAGAAACTGCTCTGTGTTCTGTTAATTCATCTCACAGAGTTACATCTTTCCCTTCAAGAAGCCTTTCGCTAAGGCTGTTCTTGTGGAATTGGTAAAGAGATACTTGGAAGCCCATAGAGGGCTATGTTGAAAAAGGAAATATCTTCCGTTGAAAACTGGAAACAATCCTTCTGAGAAACTGCTCTGTGTTCTGTTAATTCATCTCACAGAGTTACATCTTTCCTTTCAAGAAGCCTTTCGCTAAGGCTGTTCTTGTGGAATTGGCAAAGGGATATTTGGAAGCCAATAGAGGGCTATGGTGAAAAAGGAAATATCTTCCGTTCAAAACTGGAAAGAAGCTTTCTGAGAAACTGCTCTGTGTTCTGTTAATTCATCTCACAGAGTTACATCTTTCCCTTCAAGAAGTCTTTCGCTAAGGCTGTTCTTGTGGAATTGGCAAAGGGATATTTGGAAGCCCATAGAGGGCTATGGTGAAAAAGGAAATATCTTCCGTTTAAAACTGGAAAGAAGCTTTCTGAGAAACTGCTCTGTGTTCTGTTAATTCATCTCACAGAGTTACATCTTTCCCTTCAAGAAGCCTTTCGCTAAGGCTGTTCTTGTGGAATTGGCAAAGGGATATTTGGAAGCCCATAGAGGGCTATGGTGAAAAATGAAATATCTTCCGTTCAAAACTGGAAAGAAGCTTTCTGAGAAACTGCTCTGTGTTCTGTTAATTCATCTCAAAGAGTTACATCTTTCCCTTCAAGAAGTCTTTCGCTAAGGCTGTTCTTGTGGAATTGGAAAAGGGGTATTTAGAAGCCCATAGTGGGCTATGGTGTAAAAGGAAATATCTTCCGTTCAAAACTGGAAAGAAGCTTTCTGAGAAACTGCTCTGTGTTCTGTTAATTCATCTCACAGAGTTACATCTTTCCCTTCAAGAAGCCTTTCGCTAAGGCTGTTCTTGTGGAATTGGCAAAGGGATATTTCGAAGCCCATAGGGGGCTATGGTGAAAAAGGAAATATCTTCCGTTCAAAACTGGAAAGAAGCTTTCTGAGAAACTGCTCTGTGTTCTGTTAATTCATCTCACAGAGTTACATCTTTCCCTTCAAGAAGCCTTTCGCTAAGGCTGTTCTTGTGGAATTGGTAAAGAGATACTTGGAAACCCATAGAGGGCTATGTTGAAAAAGGAAGTATCTTCCGTTGAAAACTGGAAACAATCCTTCTGAGAAACTGCTCTGTGTTCTGTTAATTCATCTCACAGAGTTACATCTTTCCTTTCAAGAAGCCTTTCGCTAAGGCTGTTCTTGTGGAATTGGCAAAGGGATATTTGGAAGCCAATAGAGGGCTATGGTGAAAAAGGAAATATCTTCCGTTCAAAACTGGAAAGAAGCTTTCTGAGAAACTGCTCTGTGTTCTGTTAATTCATCTCACAGAGTTACATCTTTCTCTTCAAGAAGTCTTTCGCTAAGGCTGTTCTTGTGGAATTGGCAAAGGGATATTTGGAAGCCCATAGAGGGCTATGGTGAAAAAGGAAATATCTTCCGTTTAAAACTGGAAAGAAGCTTTCTGAGAAACTGCTCTGTGTTCTGTTAATTCATCTCACAGAGTTACATCTTTCCCTTCAAGAAGCCTTTCGCTAAGGCTGTTCTTGTGGAATTCGCAAAGGGATATTTGGAAGCCCATAGAGGGCTATCGTGAAAAAGGAAATATCTTCCGTTTAAAACTGGAAAGAAGCTTTGTGAGAAACTGCTCTGTGTTCTGTTAATTCATCTCACAGAGTTACATCTTTCCCTTCAAGAAGCCTTTCGCTAAGGCTGTTCTTGTGGAATTGGCAAAGGGATATTTGGAAGCCCATAGAGGGCTATGGTGAAAAAGGAAATATCTTCCGTTCAAAACTGGAAAGAAGCTTTCTGAGAAACTGCTCTGTGTTCTGTTAATTCATCTCACAGAGTTACATCTTTCCCTTCAAGAAGCCTTTCGCTAAGGCTGTTCTTGTGGAATTGGCAAAGTGATATTTGGAAGCCCATAGAGGGCTATGGTGTAAAAGGAAATATCTTCCGTTCAAAACTGGAAAGAAGCTTTCTGAGAAACTGCTCTGTGTTCTGTTAATTCATCTCAAAGAGTTACATCTTTCCCTTCAAGAAGCCTTTCGCTAAGGCTGTTCTTGTGGAATTGGCAAAGGGATATTTCGAAGCCCATAGAGGGCTATGGTGAAAAAGGAAATATCTTCCGTTCAAAACTGGAAAGAAGCTTTCTGAGAAACTGCTCTGTGTTCTGTTAGTTCATCTCACAGAGTTACATCTTTCCCTTCAAGAAGCCTTTCGCTAAGGCTGTTCTTGTGGAATTGGTAAAGAGATACTTGGAAGCCCATAGAGGGCTATGTTGAAAAAGGAAATATCTTCCGTTGAAAACTGGAAACAATCCTTCTGAGAAACTGCTCTGTGTTCTGTTAATTCATCTCACAGAGTTACATCTTTCCTTTCAAGAAGCCTTTCGCTAAGGCTGTTCTTGTGGAATTGGCAAAGGGATATTTGGAAGCCAATAGAGGGCTATGGTGAAAAAGGAAATATCTTCCGTTCAAAACTGGAAAGAAGCTTTCTGAGAAACTGCTCTGTGTTCTGTTAATTCATCTCACAGAGTTACATCTTTCCCTTCAAGAAGCCTTTCGCTAAGGCTGTTCTTGTGGAATTGGCAAAGGGATATTTGGAAGCCCATAGAGCGCTATGGTGAAAAAGGAAATAAATTCGGTTCAAAACTGGAAAGAAGCTTTCTGAGAAACTGCTCTGTGTTCTGTTAATTCATCTCATGGAGTTATATCTTTCCCTTCAAGAAGCCTTACGCTAAGGCTGTTCTTGTGGAATTTGAAAAGGGATATTTGGAAGCCCATAGAGGGCTATGGTGAAAAAGGAAATATCTTACGCTCAAAACTGGAAAGAAGCTTTCTGAGAAACTGCTCTGTGTTCTGTTAATTCATCTCACAGAGTTACATCTTTCCCTTCAAGAAGCCTTTCGCTAAGGCTGTTCTTGTGGAATTGGCAAAGTCATATTTGGAAGCCCATAGAGGGCTATGGGGAAAAAGGAAATATCTTCCGTTCAAAACTGGAAAGAAGCTTTCTGAGAAACTGCTCTGTGTTCTGTTAATTCATCTCAAAGAGTTACATCTTTCCCTTCAAGAAGTCTTTCGCTAAGGCTGTTCTTGTGGAATTGGAAAAGGGGTATTTAGAAGCCCATAGAGGGCTATGGTGTAAAAGGAAATATCTTCCGTTCAAAACTGGAAAGAAGCTTTCTGAGAAACTGCTCTGTGTTCTGTTAATTCATCTCACAGAGTTACATCTTTCCCTTCAAGAAGCCTTTCGCTAAGGCTGTTCTTGTGGAATTGGCAAAGGGATATTTCGAAGCCCATAGAGGGCTATGGTGAAAAAGGAAATATCTTCCGTTGAAAACTGGAAACAATCCTTCTGAGAAACTGCTCTGTGTTCTGTTAATTCATCTCACAGAGTTACATCTTTCCTTTCAAGAAGCCTTTCGCTAAGGCTGTTCTTGTGGAATTGGCAAAGGGATATTTGGAAGCCAATAGAGGGCTATGGTGAAAAAGGAAATATCTTCCGTGCAAAACTGGAAAGAAGCTTTCTGAGAAACTGCTCTGTGTTCTGTTAATTCATCTCACAGAGTTACATCTTTCCCTTCAAGAAGTCTTTCGCTAAAGCTGTTCTTGTGGAATTGGCAAAGGCATATTTGGAAGCCCATAGTGGGCTATGGTGAAAAAGGAAATATCTTCCGTTTAAAACTGGAAAGAAGCTTTCTGAGAAACTGCTCTGTGTTCTGTTAATTCATCTCACAGAGTTACATCTTTCCCTTCAAGAAGCCTTTCGCTAAGGCTGTTCTTGTGGAATTGGCAAAGGGATATTTGGAAGCCCATAGAGGGCTATGGTGAAAAAGGAAACATCTTCCGTTCAAAACTGGAAAGAAGCTTTCTGAGAAACTGCTCTGTGTTCTGTTAATTCATATCACGGAGTTACATCTTTCCCTTCAAGAAGCCTTTCGCTAAGGCTCTTCTTGTGGAATTGGCAAAGGGATATTTGAAAGACCATAGAGGGCTATGGTGAAAAAGGAAATATCTTCCGTTCAAAACTGGAAAGAAGCTTTCTGCGAAACTGCTCTGTGTTCTGTAAATTCATCTCACAGAGTTACATCTTTCCCTTCAAGAAGCCTTTCGTAAGGCTGTTCTTGTGGAATTGGCAAAGGGATATTTGGAAGCCCATAGAGGGCTATGGGGAAAAAGGAAATATCTTCCGTTCAAAACTGGAAAGAAGCTTTCTGAGAAACTGCTCTGTGTTCTGTTAATTCATCTCACAGAGTTACATCTTTCCCTTCAAGAAGCCTTTCGCTAAGGCTGTTCTTGTGGAATTGGCAAAGTGATATTTGGAAGCCCATAGAGGGCTATGGTGAAAAAGGAAATATCTACCGTTCAAAACTGGAAAGAAGCTTTCTGAAAAACTGCTCTGTGTTCTGTTAATTCATCTCACAGAGTTACATCTTTCCCTTCAAGAAGCCTTTCGCTAAGGCTGTTCTTGTGGAACTGGCAAAGGGATATTTGGAAGCCCATAGAGGGCTATGGTGAAAAAGGAAATATCTTCCGTTCAAAACTGGAAAGAAGCTTTCTGAGAAACTGCTCTGTGTTCTGTTAATTCATCTCACAGAGTTACATCTTTCCCTTCAAGAAGCCTTTCGCTAAGGCTGTTCTTGTGGAATTGGAAAAGGGGTATTTAGAAGCCCATAGAGGGCTATGGTATAAAAGGAAATATCTTCCGTTCAAAACTGGAAAGAAGCTTTCTGAGAAACTGCTCTGTGTTCTGTTAATTCATCTCACAGAGTTACATCTTTCCCTTCAACAAGCCTTTCGCTAAGGCTGTTCTTGTGGAATTGGTAAAGAGATACTTGGAAGCCCATAGAGGGCTATGTTGAAAAAGGAAATATCTTCCGTTGAAAACTGGAAACAATCCTTCTGAGAAACTGCTCTGTGTTCTGTTAATTCATCTCACAGAGTTACATCTTTCCTTTCAAGAAGCCTTTCGCTAAGGCTGTTCTTGTGGAATTGGCAAAGGGATATTTGGAAGCCAATAGAGGGCTATGGTGAAAAAGGAAATATCTTCCGTTCAAAACTGGAAAGAAGCTTTCTGAGAAACTGCTCTGTGTTCTGTTAATTCATCTCACAGAGTTACATCTTTCCCTTCAAGAAGTCTTTCGCTAAGGCTGTTCTTGTGGAATTGGCAAAGGGATATTTGGAAGCCCATAGAGGGCTATGGTGAAAAAGGAAATATCTTCCGTTTAAAACTGGAAAGAAGCTTTCTGAGAAACTGCTCTGTGTTCTGTTAATTCATCTCACAGAGTTACATCTTTCCCTTCAAGAAGCCTTTCGCTAAGGCTATTCTTGTGGTATTGGCAAAGGGATATTTGGAAGACCATAGAGGGCTATGGTGAAAAAGGAAATACCTTCCGTTCAAAACTGGAAAGAAGCTTTCTGAGAAACTGCTCTGTGTTCTGTTAATTCATCTCACGGAGTTACATATTTCCTTTCAAGAAGCCTTTCGCTAAGGCTGTTCTTGTGGAATTGGCAAAGGGATATTTGAAAGCCCATAGAGTGCTATGGTGAAAAACGAAATATCTTCCGTTCAATACTGGAAAGAAGCTTTCTGAGAAACTGCTCTGTGTTCTGTTAATACATCTCACAGAGTTACATCTTTCCCTTCAAGAAGTCTTTCGCTAAGGCTGTTCTTGTGGAATTGGTAAAGAGATACTTGGAATCCCATAGAGGGCTATGTTGAAAAAGGAAATATCTTCCGTTCAAAACTGGAAACAATCTTTCTGAGAAACTGCTCTGTGTTCTGTTAATTCATCTCACAGAGTTACATCTTTCCCTTCAAGAAGCCTTTCGCTAAGGCTGTTCTTGTGGAACTGGCAAAGGGATATTTGGAAGTCCATAGAGGGCTATGGTGAAAAATGAAATATCTTCCGTTCAAAACTGGAAAGAAGCTTTCTGAGAAACTGCTCTGTGTTCTGTTAATTCATCTCAAAGAGTTACATCTTTCCCTTCAAGAAGTCTTTCGCTAAGGCTGTTCTTGTGGAATTGGAAAAGGGGTATTTAGAAGCCCATAGAGGGCTATGGTGTAAAAGGAAATATCTTCCGTTCAAAACTGGAAAGAAGCTTTCTGAGAAACTGCTCTGTGTTCTGTTAATTCATCTCACAGAGTTACATCTTTCCCTTCAAGAAGCCTTTCGCTAAGGCTGTTCTTGTGGAATTGGCAAAGGGATATTTGGAAGCCCATAGAGGGCTATGGTGAAAAAGGAAATATCTTCCGTTCAAAACTGGAAAGAAGCTTTCTGAGAAACTGCTCTGTGTTCTGTTAATTCATCTCACAGAATTACATCTTTCCCTTCAAGAAGCCTTTCGCTAAGGCTGTTCTTGTGGAATTGGTAAAGAGATACTTGGAAGCCCATAGAGGGCTATGTTGAAAAAGGAAATATCTTACGTTGAAAACTGGAAACAATCCTTCTGAGAAACTCCTCTGTGTTCTGTTAATTCATCTCACAGAGTTACATCTTTCCTTTCAAGAAGCCTTTCGCTAAGGCTGTTCTTGTGGAATTGGCAAAGGGATATTTGGAAGCCAATAGAGGGCTATGGTGAAAAAGGAAATATCTTCCGTTCAAAACTGGAAAGAAGCTTTCTGAGAAACTGCTCTGTGTTCTGTTAATTCATCTCACAGAGTTAAATCTTTCTCTTCAAGAAGTCTTTCGCTAAGGCTGTTCTTGTGGAATTGGCAAAGGGATATTTGGAAGCCCATAGAGGGCTATGGTGAAAAAGGAAATATCTTCCGTTCAAAACTGGAAAGAAGCTTTCTGAGAAACTGCTCTGTGTTCTGTTAATTCATCTCACAGAGTTACATCTTTCCCTTCAAGAAGCCTTTCGCTAAGGCTGTTCTTGTGGAATTGGCAAAGGGATATTTGGAAGCCCATAGAGGGCTATGTTGAAAAAGGAAATATCTTCCGTTGAAAACTGGAAACAATCCTTCTGAGAAACTGCTCTGTGTTCTGTTAATTCATCTCACAGAGTTACATCTTTCCTTTCAAGAAGCCTTTCGCTAAGGCTGTTTTTGTGGAATTGGCAAAGGGATATTTGGAAGCCAATAGAGGGCTATGGTGAAAAAGGAAATATCTTCCGTTCAAAACTGGAAAGAAGCTTTCTGAGAAACTGCTCTGTGTTCTGTTAATTCATCTCACGGAGTTACATCTTTCCCTTCAAGAAGCCTTTCGCTAAGGCTGTTCTTGTGGAATTGGCAAAGGGATATTTGAAAGCCCATAGAGGGCTATGGGGAAAAAGGAAATATCTTCCGTTCAAAACTGGAAAGAAGCTTTCTGAGAAACTGCTCTGTGTTCTGTTAACTCATCTCACAGAGTTACATCTTTCCCTTCAAGAAGCCTTTCGTAAGGCCGTTCTTGTGGAATTGGCAAAGGGATATTTGGAAGCCCATAGAGGGCTATGGTGAAAAAGGAAATATCTTCCGTTCAAAACTGGAAAGAAGCTTTCTGAGAAACTGCTCTGTGTTCTGTTAATTCATCTCACAGAGTTACATCTTTCCCTTCAAGAAGCCTTTCGCTAAGGCTGTTCTTGTGGAATTGGCAAAGTGATATTTGGAAGCCCATAGAGGGCTATGGTGAAAAAGGAAATATCTACCGTTCAAAACTGGAAAGAAGCTTTCTGAAAAACTGCTCTGTGTTCTGTTAATTCATCTCACAGAGTTACATCTTTCCCTTCAAGAAGCCTTTCGCTAAGGCTGTTCTTGTGGAACTGGCAAAGGGATATTTGGAAGCCCATAGAGGGCTATGGTGAAAAAGGAAATATCTTCCGTTCAAAACTGGAAAGAAGCTTTCTGAGAAACTGCTCTGTGTTCTGTTAATTCATCTCACAGAGTTACATCTTTCCCTTCAAGAAGCCTTTCGCTAAGGCTGTTCTTGTGGAATTGGAAAAGGGGTATTTAGAAGCCCATAGAGGGCTATGGTGTAAAAGGAAATATCTTTCGTTCAAAACTGGAAAGAAGCTTTCTGAGAAACTGCTCTGTGTTCTGTTAATTCATCTCACAGAGTTACATCTTTCCCTTCAAGAAGCCTTTCGCTAAGGCTGTTCTTGTGGAATTGGCAAAGGGATATTTCGAAGCCCATAGAGGGCTATGGTGAAAAAGGAAATATCTTCCGTTCAAAACTGGAAAGAAGCTTTCTGAGAAACTGCTCTGTGTTCTGTTAATTCATCTCACAGAGTTACATCTTTCCCTTCAAGAAGCCTTTCGCTAAGGCTGTTCTTGTGGAATTGGCAAAGGGATATTTGGAAGCCCATAGAGCGCTATGGTGAAAAAGGAAATATATTCGGTTCAAAACTGGAAAGAAGCTTTCTGAGAAACTGCTCTGTGTTCTGTTAATTCATCTCATGGAGTTACATCTTTCCCTTCAAGAAGCCTTTCGCTAAGGCTGTTCTTGTGGAATTGGCAAAGGGATATTTGAAAGCCCATTGAGGGCTATGGTGAAAAAGGAAATATCTTCCGTTCAAAACTGGAAAGAAGCTGTCTGAGAAACTGCTCTGTGTTCTGTTAATTCATCTCACAGAGTTACATCTTTCCCTTCAAGAAGCCTTTCGTAAGGCTGTTCTTGTGGAATTGGCAAAGGGATATTTGGAAGCCCATAGAGGGCTATGGTGAAAAAGGAAATATCTTCAGTTCAAAACTGGAAAGAAGCTTTCTGAGAAACTGCTCTGTGTTCTGTTAATTCATCTCACAGAGTTACATCTTTCCCTTCAAGAAGCCTTTCGCTAAGGCTGTTCTTGTGCAATTGGCAAAGTGATATTTGGAATCCCATAGAGGGTTATGGTGAAAAAGGAAATATCTTCCGTTCAAAACTGGAAAGAAGCTTTCTGAGAAACTGCTCTGTGTTCTGTTAATTCATCTCACAGAGTTACATCTTTCCCTTCAAGAAGCCTTACGCTAAGGCTGTTCTTGTGGAATTTGAAAAGGGATATTTGGAAGCCCATAGAGGGCTATGGTGAAAAAGGAAATATCTTACGCTCAAAACTGGAAAGAAGCTTTCTGAGAAACTGCTCTGTGTTCTGTTAATTCATCTCACAGAATTACATCTTTCCTTTCAAGAAGCCTTTCGCTAAGGCTGTTCTTGTGGAATTGGCAAAGGGATATTTGGAAGCCAATAGAGGGCTATGGTGAAAAAGGAAATATCTTCCGTTCAAAACTGGAAAGAAGCTTTCTGAGAAACTGCTCTGTGTTCTGTTAATTCATCTCACAGAGTTACATCTTTCCCTTCAAGAAGCCTTTCGCTAAGGCTGTTCTTGTGGAATTGGCAAAGGGATATTTGGAAGCCCATAGAGCGCTATGGTGAAAAAGGAAATATATTCGGTTCAAAACTGGAAAGAAGCTTTCTGAGAAACTGCGCTGTGTTCTGTTAATTCATCTCATGGAGTTACATCTTTCCCTTCAAGAAGCCTTTCGCTAAGGCTGTTCTTGTGGAATTGGCAAAGGGATATTTGAAAGCCCATTGAGGGCTATGGTGAAAAAGGAAATATCTTCCGTTCAAAACTGCAAAGAAGCTGTCTGAGAAACTGCTCTGTGTTCTGTTAATTCATCTCACAGAGTTACATCTTTCCCTTCAAGAAGCCTTTCGTAAGGCTGTTCTTGTGGAATTGGCAAAGGGATATTTGGAAGCCCATAGAGGGCTATGGTGAAAAAGGAAATATCTTCCGTTCAAAACTGGAAAGAAGCTTTCTGAGAAACTGCTCTGTGTTCTGTTAATTCATCTCACAGAGTTACATCTTTCCCTTCAAGAAGCCTTTCGCTAAGGCTGTTCTTGTGCAATTGGCAAAGTGATATTTGGAATCCCATAGAGGGTTATGGTGAAAAAGGAAATATCTTCCGTTCAAAACTGGAAAGAAGCTTTCTGAGAAACTGCTCTGTGTTCTGTTAATTCATCTCACAGAGTTACATCTTTCCCTTCAAGAAGCCTTACGCTAAGGCTGTTCTTGTGGAATTTGAAAAGGGATATTTGGAAGCCCATAGAGGGCTATGGTGAAAAAGGAAATATCTTACGCTCAAAACTGGAAAGAAGCTTTCTGAGAAACTGCTCTGTGTTCTGTTAATTCATCTCATGGAGTTACATCTTTCCCTTCAAGAAGCCTTTCGCTAAGGCTGTTCTTGTGGAATTGGCAAAGGGATATTTGAAAGCCCATTGAGGGCTATGGTGAAAAAGGAAATATCTTCCGTTCAAAACTGCAAAGAAGCTTTCTGAGAAACTGCTCTGTGTTCTGTTAATTCATCTCACAGAGTTACATCTTTCCCTTCAAGAAGCCTTTCGCTAAGGCTGTTCTTGTGGAATTGGTAAAGAGTTACTTGGAAGCCCTTAGAGGGCTATGTTGAAAAAGGAAATATCTTTCGTTGAAAACTGGAAACAATCCTTCTGAGAAACTGCTCTGTGTTCTGTTAATTCATCTCACAGAGTTATATCTTTCCCTTCAAGAAGCCTTTCGTAAGGCTGTTCTTGTGGAATTGGCAAAGGGATATTTGGAAGCCCATAGAAGGCTATGGTGAAAAAGGAAATATCTTCCGTTCAAAACTGGAAAGAAGCTTTCTGAGAAACTGCTCTGTGTTCTGTTAATTCATCTCACAGAGTT
Organism: Chlorocebus sabaeus; assembly: GCF_047675955.1. Taxonomy (NCBI): domain Eukaryota; kingdom Metazoa; phylum Chordata; class Mammalia; order Primates; family Cercopithecidae; genus Chlorocebus; species Chlorocebus sabaeus. Next base: position 433,854 of record NW_027327925.1, on the reverse strand, counting down.
ACATCTTTCCCTTCAAGAAGCCTTTCGCTAAGGATGTTCTTGTGGAATTGGTAAAGAGATACTTGGAAGCCCATAGAGGGCTATGTTTAAAAAGGAAATATCTTTCGTTGAAAACTGGAAACAATCCTTCTGAGGAACTGCTCTGTGTTCTGTTAATTCATCTCACAGAGTTACATCTTTCCCTTCAAGAAGCCTTTCGTAAGGCTGTTCTTGTGGAATTGGCAAAGGGATATTTGGAAGCCCATTGAGGGCTATGGTGAAAAAGGAAATATCTTCCGTTCAAAACTGGAAAGAAGCTTTCTGAGAAACTGCTCTATGTTCTGTTAATTCATCTCACAGCGTTACATCTTTCCCTTCAAGCAGCCTTTCGCTAAGGCTGTTCTTGTGGAATTGGAAAAGGGGTATTTAGAAACCCATAGAGGGCTATGGTGAAAAAGGAAATATCTTCCGTTCAAAACTGGAAAGAAGCTTTCTGAGAAACTGCTCTGTGTTCTGTTAATTCATCTCACAGAGTTACATCTTTCCCTTCAAGAAGCCTTTCGCTAAGGCTGTTCTTGTGGAATTGGCAAAGGGATATTTGGAAGCCCATAGAGGGCTATGGTGAAAAAGGAAATATCTTCCGTTCAAAACTGGAAAGAAGCTTTCTGAGAAACTTCTCTGTGTTCTGTTAATTCATCTCACAGAGTTACATCTTTCCCTTCAAGAAGCCTTTCGCTAAGGCTGTTCTTGTGCAATTGGCAAAGTGATATTTGGAATCCCATAGAGGGTTATGGTGAAAAAGGAAATATCTTCCGTTCAAAACTGGAAAGAAGCTTTCTGAGAAACTGCTCTGTGTTCTGTTAATTCATCTCACAGAGTTACATCTTTCCCTTCAAGAAGCCTTACGCTAAGGCTGTTCTTGTGGAATTGGCAAAGGGATATTTGGAAGCCCATAGAGGGCTATAGTGAAAAAGGAAATATCTTACGCTCAAAACTGGAAAGAAGCTTTCTGAGAAACTGCTCTGTGTTTTGTTAATTCATCTCACAGAATTACATCTTTCCCTTCAAGAAGCCTTTCGCTAAGGCTGTTCTTGTGGAATTGGCAAAGGGATATTTGGAAGCCCATAGAAGGCTATGGTGAAAAAGGAAATATCTTCCGTTCAAAACTGGAAAGAAGCTTTCTGAGAAACTGCTCTGTGTTCTGTTAATTCATCTCACAGAGTTACATCTTTCCCTTCAAGAAGCCTTTCGCTAAGGCTGTTCTTGTGGAATTGGTAAAGAGATACTTGGAAGCCCTTAGAGGGCTATGTTGAAAAAGGAAATATCTTTCGTTGAAAACTGGAAACAATCCTTCTGAGAAACTGCTCTGTGTTCTGTTAATTCATCTCACAGAGTTATATCTTTCCCTTCAAGAAGCCTTTCGTAAGGCTTTTCTTGTGGAATTGGCAAAGGGATATTTGGAAGCCCATAGAAGGCTATGGTGAAAAAGGAAATATCTTCCGTTCAAAACTGGAAAGAAGCTTTCTGAGAAACTGCTCTGTGTTCTGTTAATTCATCTCACAGAGTTACATCTTTCCCTTCAAGAAGCCTTTCGCTAAGGCTGTTCTTGTGGAATTGGTAAAGAGATACTTGGAAGCCCATAGAGGGCTATGTTTAAAAAGGAAATATCTTTCGTTGAAAACTGGAAACAATCCTTCTGAGGAACTGCTCTGTGTTCTGTTAATTCATCTCACAGAGTTACATCTTTCCCTTCAAGAAGCCTTTCGCTAAGGCTGTTCTTGTGGAATTGGCAAAGGGATATTTGAAAGCCCATAGAGGGCTATGGTGAAAAAGTAAATATCTTCCGTTCAAAACTGGAAAGAAGCTTTCTGAGAAACTGCTCTGTGTTCTGTTAATTCATCTCACAGAGTTACATCTTTCCCTTCAAGAAGCCTTTCGTAAGGCTGTTTTTGTGGAATTGGCAAAGGGATATTTGGAAGCCCATAGAGGGCTATGGTGAAAAAGGAAATATCTTCCGTTCAAAACTGGAAAGAAGCTTTCTGAGAAACTGCTCTGTGTTCTGTTAATTCATCTCACAGAGTTACATCTTTCCCTTCAAGAAGCCTTTCGCTAAGGCTGTTCTTGTGGAATTGGAAAAGGGGTATTTAGAAGCCCATAGAGGGCTATGGTGTAAAAGGAAATATCTTCCGTTCAAAACTGGAAAGAAGCTTTCTGAGAAACTGCTCTGTGTTCTGTTAATTCATCTCACAGAGTTACATCTTTCCTTCAAGAAGCCTTTCGCTAAGGCTGTTCTTGTGGAATTGGCAAAGGGATATTTCGAAGCCCATAGAGGGCTATGGTGAAAAAGGAAATATCTTCCGTTCAAAACTGGAAAGAAGCTTTCTGAGAAACTGCTGTGTGTTCTGTTAATTCATCTCACAAAGTTACATCTTTCCCTTCAAGAAGCCTTTCGCTAAGGCTGTTCTTGTGGAATTTGTAAAGAGATACTTGGAAGCCCATAGATGGCTATGTTGAAATGGAAATATCTTCCGTTGAAAACTGGAAACAATCCTTCTGAGAAACTGCTCTGTGTTCTGTTAATTCATCTCACAGAGTTACATCTTTCTCTTCAAGAAGTCTTTCGCTAAGGCTGTTCTTGTGGAATTGGCAAAGGGATATTTGGAAGCCCATAGAGGGCTATGGTGAAAAAGGAAATATCTTCCGTTTAAAATTGGAAAGAAGCTTTCTGAGAAACTGCTCTGTGTTCTGTTAATTCATCTCACTGAGTTACATCTTTCCCTTCAAGAAGCCTTTCGCTAAGGCTGTTCTTGTGGAATTGGCAAAGGGATATTTGGAAGCCCATAGAGGGCTATGGTGAAAAAGGAAATATCTTCCGTTGAAAACTGGAACAATCCTTCTGAGAAACTGCTCTGTGTTCTGTTAATTCATCTCACAGAGTTACATCTTTCCTTTCAAGAAGCCTTTCGCTAAGGCTGTTCTTGTGGAATTGGCAAAGGGATATTTGGAAGCCAATAGAGGGCTATGGTGAAAAAGGAAATATCTTCCGTTCAAAACTGGAAAGAAGCTTTCTGAGAAACTGCTCTGTGTTCTGTTAATTCATCTCACAGAGTTACATCTTTCCCTTCAAGAAGCCTTTCGCTAAGGCTGTTCTTGTGGAATTGGCAAAGGGATATTTCGAAGCCCATAGAGGGCTATGGTGAAAAAGGAAATATCTTCCGTTCAAAACTGGAAAGAAGCTTTCTGAGAAACTGCTCTGTGTTCTGTTAATTCATCTCACAGAGTTACATCTTTCCCTTCAAGAAGCCTTTCGCTAAGGCTGTTCTTGTGGAATTGGTAAAGAGATACTTGGAAGCCCATAGAGGGCTATGTTGAAAAAGGAAATATCTTCCGTTGAAAACTGGAAACAATCCTTCTGAGAAACTGCTCTGTGTTCTGTTAATTCATCTCACAGAGTTACATCTTTCCTTTCAAGAAGCCTTTCGCTAAGGCTGTTCTTGTGGAATTGGCAAAGGGATATTTGGAAGCCAATAGAGGGCTATGGTGAAAAAGGAAATATCTTCCGTTCAAAACTGGAAAGAAGCTTTCTGAGAAACTGCTCTGTGTTCTGTTAATTCATCTCACAGAGTTACATCTTTCCCTTCAAGAAGTCTTTCGCTAAGGCTGTTCTTGTGGAATTGGCAAAGGGATATTTGGAAGCCCATAGAGGGCTATGGTGAAAAAGGAAATATCTTCCGTTTAAAACTGGAAAGAAGCTTTCTGAGAAACTGCTCTGTGTTCTGTTAATTCATCTCACAGAGTTACATCTTTCCCTTCAAGAAGCCTTTCGCTAAGGCTGTTCTTGTGGAATTGGCAAAGGGATATTTGGAAGCCCATAGAGGGCTATGGTGAAAAATGAAATATCTTCCGTTCAAAACTGGAAAGAAGCTTTCTGAGAAACTGCTCTGTGTTCTGTTAATTCATCTCAAAGAGTTACATCTTTCCCTTCAAGAAGTCTTTCGCTAAGGCTGTTCTTGTGGAATTGGAAAAGGGGTATTTAGAAGCCCATAGTGGGCTATGGTGTAAAAGGAAATATCTTCCGTTCAAAACTGGAAAGAAGCTTTCTGAGAAACTGCTCTGTGTTCTGTTAATTCATCTCACAGAGTTACATCTTTCCCTTCAAGAAGCCTTTCGCTAAGGCTGTTCTTGTGGAATTGGCAAAGGGATATTTCGAAGCCCATAGGGGGCTATGGTGAAAAAGGAAATATCTTCCGTTCAAAAACTGGAAAGAAGCTTTCTGAGAAACTGCTCTGTGTTCTGTTAATTCATCTCACAGAGTTACATCTTTCCCTTCAAGAAGCCTTTCGCTAAGGCTGTTCTTGTGGAATTGGTAAAGAGATACTTGGAAACCCATAGAGGGCTATGTTGAAAAAGGAAGTATCTTCCGTTGAAAACTGGAAACAATCCTTCTGAGAAACTGCTCTGTGTTCTGTTAATTCATCTCACAGAGTTACATCTTTCCTTTCAAGAAGCCTTTCGCTAAGGCTGTTCTTGTGGAATTGGCAAAGGGATATTTGGAAGCCAATAGAGGGCTATGGTGAAAAAGGAAATATCTTCCGTTCAAAACTGGAAAGAAGCTTTCTGAGAAACTGCTCTGTGTTCTGTTAATTCATCTCACAGAGTTACATCTTTCTCTTCAAGAAGTCTTTCGCTAAGGCTGTTCTTGTGGAATTGGCAAAGGGATATTTGGAAGCCCATAGAGGGCTATGGTGAAAAAGGAAATATCTTCCGTTTAAAACTGGAAAGAAGCTTTCTGAGAAACTGCTCTGTGTTCTGTTAATTCATCTCACAGAGTTACATCTTTCCCTTCAAGAAGCCTTTCGCTAAGGCTGTTCTTGTGGAATTCGCAAAGGGATATTTGGAAGCCCATAGAGGGCTATCGTGAAAAAGGAAATATCTTCCGTTTAAAACTGGAAAGAAGCTTTGTGAGAAACTGCTCTGTGTTCTGTTAATTCATCTCACAGAGTTACATCTTTCCCTTCAAGAAGCCTTTCGCTAAGGCTGTTCTTGTGGAATTGGCAAAGGGATATTTGGAAGCCCATAGAGGGCTATGGTGAAAAAGGAAATATCTTCCGTTCAAAACTGGAAAGAAGCTTTCTGAGAAACTGCTCTGTGTTCTGTTAATTCATCTCACAGAGTTACATCTTTCCCTTCAAGAAGCCTTTCGCTAAGGCTGTTCTTGTGGAATTGGCAAAGTGATATTTGGAAGCCCATAGAGGGCTATGGTGTAAAAGGAAATATCTTCCGTTCAAAACTGGAAAGAAGCTTTCTGAGAAACTGCTCTGTGTTCTGTTAATTCATCTCAAAGAGTTACATCTTTCCCTTCAAGAAGCCTTTCGCTAAGGCTGTTCTTGTGGAATTGGCAAAGGGATATTTCGAAGCCCATAGAGGGCTATGGTGAAAAAGGAAATATCTTCCGTTCAAAACTGGAAAGAAGCTTTCTGAGAAACTGCTCTGTGTTCTGTTAGTTCATCTCACAGAGTTACATCTTTCCCTTCAAGAAGCCTTTCGCTAAGGCTGTTCTTGTGGAATTGGTAAAGAGATACTTGGAAGCCCATAGAGGGCTATGTTGAAAAAGGAAATATCTTCCGTTGAAAACTGGAAACAATCCTTCTGAGAAACTGCTCTGTGTTCTGTTAATTCATCTCACAGAGTTACATCTTTCCTTTCAAGAAGCCTTTCGCTAAGGCTGTTCTTGTGGAATTGGCAAAGGGATATTTGGAAGCCAATAGAGGGCTATGGTGAAAAAGGAAATATCTTCCGTTCAAAACTGGAAAGAAGCTTTCTGAGAAACTGCTCTGTGTTCTGTTAATTCATCTCACAGAGTTACATCTTTCCCTTCAAGAAGCCTTTCGCTAAGGCTGTTCTTGTGGAATTGGCAAAGGGATATTTGGAAGCCCATAGAGCGCTATGGTGAAAAAGGAAATAAATTCGGTTCAAAACTGGAAAGAAGCTTTCTGAGAAACTGCTCTGTGTTCTGTTAATTCATCTCATGGAGTTATATCTTTCCCTTCAAGAAGCCTTACGCTAAGGCTGTTCTTGTGGAATTTGAAAAGGGATATTTGGAAGCCCATAGAGGGCTATGGTGAAAAAGGAAATATCTTACGCTCAAAACTGGAAAGAAGCTTTCTGAGAAACTGCTCTGTGTTCTGTTAATTCATCTCACAGAGTTACATCTTTCCCTTCAAGAAGCCTTTCGCTAAGGCTGTTCTTGTGGAATTGGCAAAGTCATATTTGGAAGCCCATAGAGGGCTATGGGGAAAAAGGAAATATCTTCCGTTCAAAACTGGAAAGAAGCTTTCTGAGAAACTGCTCTGTGTTCTGTTAATTCATCTCAAAGAGTTACATCTTTCCCTTCAAGAAGTCTTTCGCTAAGGCTGTTCTTGTGGAATTGGAAAAGGGGTATTTAGAAGCCCATAGAGGGCTATGGTGTAAAAGGAAATATCTTCCGTTCAAAACTGGAAAGAAGCTTTCTGAGAAACTGCTCTGTGTTCTGTTAATTCATCTCACAGAGTTACATCTTTCCCTTCAAGAAGCCTTTCGCTAAGGCTGTTCTTGTGGAATTGGCAAAGGGATATTTCGAAGCCCATAGAGGGCTATGGTGAAAAAGGAAATATCTTCCGTTGAAAACTGGAAACAATCCTTCTGAGAAACTGCTCTGTGTTCTGTTAATTCATCTCACAGAGTTACATCTTTCCTTTCAAGAAGCCTTTCGCTAAGGCTGTTCTTGTGGAATTGGCAAAGGGATATTTGGAAGCCAATAGAGGGCTATGGTGAAAAAGGAAATATCTTCCGTGCAAAACTGGAAAGAAGCTTTCTGAGAAACTGCTCTGTGTTCTGTTAATTCATCTCACAGAGTTACATCTTTCCCTTCAAGAAGTCTTTCGCTAAAGCTGTTCTTGTGGAATTGGCAAAGGCATATTTGGAAGCCCATAGTGGGCTATGGTGAAAAAGGAAATATCTTCCGTTTAAAACTGGAAAGAATCTTTCTGAGAAACTGCTCTGTGTTCTGTTAATTCATCTCACAGAGTTACATCTTTCCCTTCAAGAAGCCTTTCGCTAAGGCTGTTCTTGTGGAATTGGCAAAGGGATATTTGGAAGCCCATAGAGGGCTATGGTGAAAAAGGAAACATCTTCCGTTCAAAACTGGAAAGAAGCTTTCTGAGAAACTGCTCTGTGTTCTGTTAATTCATATCACGGAGTTACATCTTTCCCTTCAAGAAGCCTTTCGCTAAGGCTCTTCTTGTGGAATTGGCAAAGGGATATTTGAAAGACCATAGAGGGCTATGGTGAAAAAGGAAATATCTTCCGTTCAAAACTGGAAAGAAGCTTTCTGCGAAACTGCTCTGTGTTCTGTAAATTCATCTCACAGAGTTACATCTTTCCCTTCAAGAAGCCTTTCGTAAGGCTGTTCTTGTGGAATTGGCAAAGGGATATTTGGAAGCCCATAGAGGGCTATGGGAAAAAGGAAATATCTTCCGTTCAAAACTGGAAAGAAGCTTTCTGAGAAACTGCTCTGTGTTCTGTTAATTCATCTCACAGAGTTACATCTTTCCCTTCAAGAAGCCTTTCGCTAAGGCTGTTCTTGTGGAATTGGCAAAGTGATATTTGGAAGCCCATAGAGGGCTATGGTGAAAAAGGAAATATCTACCGTTCAAAACTGGAAAGAAGCTTTCTGAAAAACTGCTCTGTGTTCTGTTAATTCATCTCACAGAGTTACATCTTTCCCTTCAAGAAGCCTTTCGCTAAGGCTGTTCTTGTGGAACTGGCAAAGGGATATTTGGAAGCCCATAGAGGGCTATGGTGAAAAAGGAAATATCTTCCGTTCAAAACTGGAAAGAAGCTTTCTGAGAAACTGCTCTGTGTTCTGTTAATTCATCTCACAGAGTTACATCTTTCCCTTCAAGAAGCCTTTCGCTAAGGCTGTTCTTGTGGAATTGGAAAAGGGGTATTTAGAAGCCCATAGAGGGCTATGGTATAAAAGGAAATATCTTCCGTTCAAAACTGGAAAGAAGCTTTCTGAGAAACTGCTCTGTGTTCTGTTAATTCATCTCACAGAGTTACATCTTTCCCTTCAACAAGCCTTTCGCTAAGGCTGTTCTTGTGGAATTGGTAAAGAGATACTTGGAAGCCCATAGAGGGCTATGTTGAAAAAGGAAATATCTTCCGTTGAAAACTGGAAACAATCCTTCTGAGAAACTGCTCTGTGTTCTGTTAATTCATCTCACAGAGTTACATCTTTCCTTTCAAGAAGCCTTTCGCTAAGGCTGTTCTTGTGGAATTGGCAAAGGGATATTTGGAAGCCAATAGAGGGCTATGGTGAAAAAGGAAATATCTTCCGTTCAAAACTGGAAAGAAGCTTTCTGAGAAACTGCTCTGTGTTCTGTTAATTCATCTCACAGAGTTACATCTTTCCCTTCAAGAAGTCTTTCGCTAAGGCTGTTCTTGTGGAATTGGCAAAGGGATATTTGGAAGCCCATAGAGGGCTATGGTGAAAAAGGAAATATCTTCCGTTTAAAACTGGAAAGAAGCTTTCTGAGAAACTGCTCTGTGTTCTGTTAATTCATCTCACAGAGTTACATCTTTCCCTTCAAGAAGCCTTTCGCTAAGGCTATTCTTGTGGTATTGGCAAAGGGATATTTGGAAGACCATAGAGGGCTATGGTGAAAAAGGAAATACCTTCCGTTCAAAACTGGAAAGAAGCTTTCTGAGAAACTGCTCTGTGTTCTGTTAATTCATCTCACGGAGTTACATATTTCCTTTCAAGAAGCCTTTCGCTAAGGCTGTTCTTGTGGAATTGGCAAAGGGATATTTGAAAGCCCATAGAGTGCTATGGTGAAAAACGAAATATCTTCCGTTCAATACTGGAAAGAAGCTTTCTGAGAAACTGCTCTGTGTTCTGTTAATACATCTCACAGAGTTACATCTTTCCCTTCAAGAAGTCTTTCGCTAAGGCTGTTCTTGTGGAATTGGTAAAGAGATACTTGGAATCCCATAGAGGGCTATGTTGAAAAAGGAAATATCTTCCGTTCAAAACTGGAAACAATCTTTCTGAGAAACTGCTCTGTGTTCTGTTAATTCATCTCACAGAGTTACATCTTTCCCTTCAAGAAGCCTTTCGCTAAGGCTGTTCTTGTGGAACTGGCAAAGGGATATTTGGAAGTCCATAGAGGGCTATGGTGAAAAATGAAATATCTTCCGTTCAAAACTGGAAAGAAGCTTTCTGAGAAACTGCTCTGTGTTCTGTTAATTCATCTCAAAGAGTTACATCTTTCCCTTCAAGAAGTCTTTCGCTAAGGCTGTTCTTGTGGAATTGGAAAAGGGGTATTTAGAAGCCCATAGAGGGCTATGGTGTAAAAGGAAATATCTTCCGTTCAAAACTGGAAAGAAGCTTTCTGAGAAACTGCTCTGTGTTCTGTTAATTCATCTCACAGAGTTACATCTTTCCCTTCAAGAAGCCTTTCGCTAAGGCTGTTCTTGTGGAATTGGCAAAGGGATATTTGGAAGCCCATAGAGGGCTATGGTGAAAAAGGAAATATCTTCCGTTCAAAACTGGAAAGAAGCTTTCTGAGAAACTGCTCTGTGTTCTGTTAATTCATCTCACAGAATTACATCTTTCCCTTCAAGAAGCCTTTCGCTAAGGCTGTTCTTGTGGAATTGGTAAAGAGATACTTGGAAGCCCATAGAGGGCTATGTTGAAAAAGGAAATATCTTACGTTGAAAACTGGAAACAATCCTTCTGAGAAACTCCTCTGTGTTCTGTTAATTCATCTCACAGAGTTACATCTTTCCTTTCAAGAAGCCTTTCGCTAAGGCTGTTCTTGTGGAATTGGCAAAGGGATATTTGGAAGCCAATAGAGGGCTATGGTGAAAAAGGAAATATCTTCCGTTCAAAACTGGAAAGAAGCTTTCTGAGAAACTGCTCTGTGTTCTGTTAATTCATCTCACAGAGTTAAATCTTTCTCTTCAAGAAGTCTTTCGCTAAGGCTGTTCTTGTGGAATTGGCAAAGGGATATTTGGAAGCCCATAGAGGGCTATGGTGAAAAAGGAAATATCTTCCGTTCAAAACTGGAAAGAAGCTTTCTGAGAAACTGCTCTGTGTTCTGTTAATTCATCTCACAGAGTTACATCTTTCCCTTCAAGAAGCCTTTCGCTAAGGCTGTTCTTGTGGAATTGGCAAAGGGATATTTGGAAGCCCATAGAGGGCTATGTTGAAAAAGGAAATATCTTCCGTTGAAAACTGGAAACAATCCTTCTGAGAAACTGCTCTGTGTTCTGTTAATTCATCTCACAGAGTTACATCTTTCCTTTCAAGAAGCCTTTCGCTAAGGCTGTTTTTGTGGAATTGGCAAAGGGATATTTGGAAGCCAATAGAGGGCTATGGTGAAAAAGGAAATATCTTCCGTTCAAAACTGGAAAGAAGCTTTCTGAGAAACTGCTCTGTGTTCTGTTAATTCATCTCACGGAGTTACATCTTTCCCTTCAAGAAGCCTTTCGCTAAGGCTGTTCTTGTGGAATTGGCAAAGGGATATTTGAAAGCCCATAGAGGGCTATGGGGAAAAAGGAAATATCTTCCGTTCAAAACTGGAAAGAAGCTTTCTGAGAAACTGCTCTGTGTTCTGTTAACTCATCTCACAGAGTTACATCTTTCCCTTCAAGAAGCCTTTCGTAAGGCCGTTCTTGTGGAATTGGCAAAGGGATATTTGGAAGCCCATAGAGGGCTATGGTGAAAAAGGAAATATCTTCCGTTCAAAACTGGAAAGAAGCTTTCTGAGAAACTGCTCTGTGTTCTGTTAATTCATCTCACAGAGTTACATCTTTCCCTTCAAGAAGCCTTTCGCTAAGGCTGTTCTTGTGGAATTGGCAAAGTGATATTTGGAAGCCCATAGAGGGCTATGGTGAAAAAGGAAATATCTACCGTTCAAAACTGGAAAGAAGCTTTCTGAAAAACTGCTCTGTGTTCTGTTAATTCATCTCACAGAGTTACATCTTTCCCTTCAAGAAGCCTTTCGCTAAGGCTGTTCTTGTGGAACTGGCAAAGGGATATTTGGAAGCCCATAGAGGGCTATGGTGAAAAAGGAAATATCTTCCGTTCAAAACTGGAAAGAAGCTTTCTGAGAAACTGCTCTGTGTTCTGTTAATTCATCTCACAGAGTTACATCTTTCCCTTCAAGAAGCCTTTCGCTAAGGCTGTTCTTGTGGAATTGGAAAAGGGGTATTTAGAAGCCCATAGAGGGCTATGGTGTAAAAGGAAATATCTTTCGTTCAAAACTGGAAAGAAGCTTTCTGAGAAACTGCTCTGTGTTCTGTTAATTCATCTCACAGAGTTACATCTTTCCCTTCAAGAAGCCTTTCGCTAAGGCTGTTCTTGTGGAATTGGCAAAGGGATATTTCGAAGCCCATAGAGGGCTATGGTGAAAAAGGAAATATCTTCCGTTCAAAACTGGAAAGAAGCTTTCTGAGAAACTGCTCTGTGTTCTGTTAATTCATCTCACAGAGTTACATCTTTCCCTTCAAGAAGCCTTTCGCTAAGGCTGTTCTTGTGGAATTGGCAAAGGGATATTTGGAAGCCCATAGAGCGCTATGGTGAAAAAGGAAATATATTCGGTTCAAAACTGGAAAGAAGCTTTCTGAGAAACTGCTCTGTGTTCTGTTAATTCATCTCATGGAGTTACATCTTTCCCTTCAAGAAGCCTTTCGCTAAGGCTGTTCTTGTGGAATTGGCAAAGGGATATTTGAAAGCCCATTGAGGGCTATGGTGAAAAAGGAAATATCTTCCGTTCAAAACTGGAAAGAAGCTGTCTGAGAAACTGCTCTGTGTTCTGTTAATTCATCTCACAGAGTTACATCTTTCCCTTCAAGAAGCCTTTCGTAAGGCTGTTCTTGTGGAATTGGCAAAGGGATATTTGGAAGCCCATAGAGGGCTATGGTGAAAAAGGAAATATCTTCAGTTCAAAACTGGAAAGAAGCTTTCTGAGAAACTGCTCTGTGTTCTGTTAATTCATCTCACAGAGTTACATCTTTCCCTTCAAGAAGCCTTTCGCTAAGGCTGTTCTTGTGCAATTGGCAAAGTGATATTTGGAATCCCATAGAGGGTTATGGTGAAAAAGGAAATATCTTCCGTTCAAAACTGGAAAGAAGCTTTCTGAGAAACTGCTCTGTGTTCTGTTAATTCATCTCACAGAGTTACATCTTTCCCTTCAAGAAGCCTTACGCTAAGGCTGTTCTTGTGGAATTTGAAAAGGGATATTTGGAAGCCCATAGAGGGCTATGGTGAAAAAGGAAATATCTTACGCTCAAAACTGGAAAGAAGCTTTCTGAGAAACTGCTCTGTGTTCTGTTAATTCATCTCACAGAATTACATCTTTCCTTTCAAGAAGCCTTTCGCTAAGGCTGTTCTTGTGGAATTGGCAAAGGGATATTTGGAAGCCAATAGAGGGCTATGGTGAAAAAGGAAATATCTTCCGTTCAAAACTGGAAAGAAGCTTTCTGAGAAACTGCTCTGTGTTCTGTTAATTCATCTCACAGAGTTACATCTTTCCCTTCAAGAAGCCTTTCGCTAAGGCTGTTCTTGTGGAATTGGCAAAGGGATATTTGGAAGCCCATAGAGCGCTATGGTGAAAAAGGAAATATATTCGGTTCAAAACTGGAAAGAAGCTTTCTGAGAAACTGCGCTGTGTTCTGTTAATTCATCTCATGGAGTTACATCTTTCCCTTCAAGAAGCCTTTCGCTAAGGCTGTTCTTGTGGAATTGGCAAAGGGATATTTGAAAGCCCATTGAGGGCTATGGTGAAAAAGGAAATATCTTCCGTTCAAAACTGCAAAGAAGCTGTCTGAGAAACTGCTCTGTGTTCTGTTAATTCATCTCACAGAGTTACATCTTTCCCTTCAAGAAGCCTTTCGTAAGGCTGTTCTTGTGGAATTGGCAAAGGGATATTTGGAAGCCCATAGAGGGCTATGGTGAAAAAGGAAATATCTTCCGTTCAAAACTGGAAAGAAGCTTTCTGAGAAACTGCTCTGTGTTCTGTTAATTCATCTCACAGAGTTACATCTTTCCCTTCAAGAAGCCTTTCGCTAAGGCTGTTCTTGTGCAATTGGCAAAGTGATATTTGGAATCCCATAGAGGGTTATGGTGAAAAAGGAAATATCTTCCGTTCAAAACTGGAAAGAAGCTTTCTGAGAAACTGCTCTGTGTTCTGTTAATTCATCTCACAGAGTTACATCTTTCCCTTCAAGAAGCCTTACGCTAAGGCTGTTCTTGTGGAATTTGAAAAGGGATATTTGGAAGCCCATAGAGGGCTATGGTGAAAAAGGAAATATCTTACGCTCAAAACTGGAAAGAAGCTTTCTGAGAAACTGCTCTGTGTTCTGTTAATTCATCTCATGGAGTTACATCTTTCCCTTCAAGAAGCCTTTCGCTAAGGCTGTTCTTGTGGAATTGGCAAAGGGATATTTGAAAGCCCATTGAGGGCTATGGTGAAAAAGGAAATATCTTCCGTTCAAAACTGCAAAGAAGCTTTCTGAGAAACTGCTCTGTGTTCTGTTAATTCATCTCACAGAGTTACATCTTTCCCTTCAAGAAGCCTTTCGCTAAGGCTGTTCTTGTGGAATTGGTAAAGAGTTACTTGGAAGCCCTTAGAGGGCTATGTTGAAAAAGGAAATATCTTTCGTTGAAAACTGGAAACAATCCTTCTGAGAAACTGCTCTGTGTTCTGTTAATTCATCTCACAGAGTTATATCTTTCCCTTCAAGAAGCCTTTCGTAAGGCTGTTCTTGTGGAATTGGCAAAGGGATATTTGGAAGCCCATAGAAGGCTATGGTGAAAAAGGAAATATCTTCCGTTCAAAACTGGAAAGAAGCTTTCTGAGAAACTGCTCTGTGTTCTGTTAATTCATCTCACAGAGTTACATCTTTCCCTTCAAGAAGCCTTTCGCTAAGGATGTTCTTGTGGAATTGGTAAAGAGATACTTGGAAGCCCATAGAGGGCTATGTTTAAAAAGGAAATATCTTTCGTTGAAAACTGGAAACAATCCTTCTGAGGAACTGCTCTGTGTTCTGTTAATTCATCTCACAGAGTTACATCTTTCCCTTCAAGAAGCCTTTCGTAAGGCTGTTCTTGTGGAATTGGCAAAGGGATATTTGGAAGCCCATTGAGGGCTATGGTGAAAAAGGAAATATCTTCCGTTCAAAACTGGAAAGAAGCTTTCTGAGAAACTGCTCTATGTTCTGTTAATTCATCTCACAGCGTTACATCTTTCCCTTCAAGCAGCCTTTCGCTAAGGCTGTTCTTGTGGAATTGGAAAAGGGGTATTTAGAAACCCATAGAGGGCTATGGTGAAAAAGGAAATATCTTCCGTTCAAAACTGGAAAGAAGCTTTCTGAGAAACTGCTCTGTGTTCTGTTAATTCATCTCACAGAGTTACATCTTTCCCTTCAAGAAGCCTTTCGCTAAGGCTGTTCTTGTGGAATTGGCAAAGGGATATTTGGAAGCCCATAGAGGGCTATGGTGAAAAAGGAAATATCTTCCGTTCAAAACTGGAAAGAAGCTTTCTGAGAAACTTCTCTGTGTTCTGTTAATTCATCTCACAGAGTTACATCTTTCCCTTCAAGAAGCCTTTCGCTAAGGCTGTTCTTGTGCAATTGGCAAAGTGATATTTGGAATCCCATAGAGGGTTATGGTGAAAAAGGAAATATCTTCCGTTCAAAACTGGAAAGAAGCTTTCTGAGAAACTGCTCTGTGTTCTGTTAATTCATCTCACAGAGTTACATCTTTCCCTTCAAGAAGCCTTACGCTAAGGCTGTTCTTGTGGAATTGGCAAAGGGATATTTGGAAGCCCATAGAGGGCTATAGTGAAAAAGGAAATATCTTACGCTCAAAACTGGAAAGAAGCTTTCTGAGAAACTGCTCTGTGTTTTGTTAATTCATCTCACAGAATTACATCTTTCCCTTCAAGAAGCCTTTCGCTAAGGCTGTTCTTGTGGAATTGGCAAAGGGATATTTGGAAGCCCATAGAAGGCTATGGTGAAAAAGGAAATATCTTCCGTTCAAAACTGGAAAGAAGCTTTCTGAGAAACTGCTCTGTGTTCTGTTAATTCATCTCACAGAGTTACATCTTTCCCTTCAAGAAGCCTTTCGCTAAGGCTGTTCTTGTGGAATTGGTAAAGAGATACTTGGAAGCCCTTAGAGGGCTATGTTGAAAAAGGAAATATCTTTCGTTGAAAACTGGAAACAATCCTTCTGAGAAACTGCTCTGTGTTCTGTTAATTCATCTCACAGAGTTATATCTTTCCCTTCAAGAAGCCTTTCGTAAGGCTTTTCTTGTGGAATTGGCAAAGGGATATTTGGAAGCCCATAGAAGGCTATGGTGAAAAAGGAAATATCTTCCGTTCAAAACTGGAAAGAAGCTTTCTGAGAAACTGCTCTGTGTTCTGTTAATTCATCTCACAGAGTTACATCTTTCCCTTCAAGAAGCCTTTCGCTAAGGCTGTTCTTGTGGAATTGGTAAAGAGATACTTGGAAGCCCATAGAGGGCTATGTTTAAAAAGGAAATATCTTTCGTTGAAAACTGGAAACAATCCTTCTGAGGAACTGCTCTGTGTTCTGTTAATTCATCTCACAGAGTTACATCTTTCCCTTCAAGAAGCCTTTCGCTAAGGCTGTTCTTGTGGAATTGGCAAAGGGATATTTGAAAGCCCATAGAGGGCTATGGTGAAAAAGTAAATATCTTCCGTTCAAAACTGGAAAGAAGCTTTCTGAGAAACTGCTCTGTGTTCTGTTAATTCATCTCACAGAGTTACATCTTTCCCTTCAAGAAGCCTTTCGTAAGGCTGTTTTTGTGGAATTGGCAAAGGGATATTTGGAAGCCCATAGAGGGCTATGGTGAAAAAGGAAATATCTTCCGTTCAAAACTGGAAAGAAGCTTTCTGAGAAACTGCTCTGTGTTCTGTTAATTCATCTCACAGAGTTACATCTTTCCCTTCAAGAAGCCTTTCGCTAAGGCTGTTCTTGTGGAACTGGCAAAGGGATATTTGGAAGCCAATAGAGGGCTATGGTGAAAAAGGAAATATCTTCCGTTCAAAACTGGTAAGAAGCTTTCTGAGAAACTGCTCTGTGTTCGGTAAATTCATCTCACAGAGTTACATCTTTCCCTTCAAGAAGCCTTTCGCTAAGGCTGTTCTTGTGGAATTGGCAAAGGGATACTTCGAAGCCCATAGAGGGCTATGGTGAAAAAGGAAATATCTTCCGTTCAAAACTGGAAAGAAGCTTTCTGAGAAACTGCTCTGTGTTCTGTTAATTCATCTCACAGAGTTACATCTTTCCCTTCAAGAAGCCTTTCGCTAAGGCTGTTCTTGTGGAATTGGTAAAGAGATACTTGGAAGCCCATAGAGGGCTATGTTGAAAAAGGAAATATCTTCCGTTGAAAACTGGAAACAATCCTTCTGAGAAACTGCTCTGTGTTCTGTTAATTCATCTCACAGAGTTACATCTTTCCTTTCAAGAAGCCTTTCGCTAAGGCTGTTCTTGTGGAATTGGCAAAGGGATATTTGGAAGCCAATAGAGGGCTATGGTGAAAAAGGAAATATCTTCCGTTCAAAACTGGAAAGAAGCTGTCTGAGAAACTGCTCTGTGTTCTGTTAATTCATCTCACAGAGTTACATCTTTCCCTTCAAGAAGTCTTTCGCTAAGGCTGTTCTTGTGGAATTGGCAAAGGGATATTTGGAAGCCCATAGAGGGCTATGGTGAAAAAGGAAATATCTTCCGTTTAAAACTGGAAAGAAGCTTTCTGAGAAACTGCTCTGTGTTCTGTTAATTCATCTCACAGAGTTACACCTTTCCCTTCAAGAAGCCTTTCGCTAAGGCTGTTCTTGTGGAATTGGCAAAGGGATATTTGGAAGCCCATAGAGGGCTATGTTGAAAAAGGAAATATCTTCCGTTGAAAACTGGAAACAATCCTTCTGAGAAACTGCTCTGTGTTCTGTTAATTCATCTCACAGAGTTACATCTTTCCTTTCAAGAAGCCTTTCGCTAAGGCTGTTCTTGTGGAATTGGCAAAGGGATATTTGGAAGCCAATAGAGGGCTATGGTGAAAAAGGAAATATCTTCCGTTCAAAACTGGAAAGAAGCTTTCTGAGAAACTGCTCTGTGTTCTGTTAATTCATCTCACAGAGTTACATCTTTCCCTTCAAGAAGTCTTTCGCTAAGGCTGTTCTTGTGGAATTGGCAAAGGGATATTTGGCAGCCCATAGAGGGCTATGGTGAAAAAGGAAATATCTTCCGTTTAAAACTGGAAAGAAGCTTTCTGAGAAACTGCTCTGTGTTCTATTAATTCATCTCACGGAGTTACATCTTTCCCTTCAAGAAGCCTTTCGCTAAGGCTGTTCTTGTGGAATTGGCAAAGGGATATTTAGAAGCCCATAGAGGGCTATGGTGAAAAAGGAAATATCTTCCGTTCAAAACTGGAAAGAAGCTTTCTGAGAAACTGCTCTGTGTTCTGTTAATTCATCTAACGGAGTTACATCTTTCCCTTCAAGAAGCCTTTCGCTAAGGCTGTTCTTGTGGAATTGGCAAAGGGATATTTGAAAGCCCATAGAGGGCTATGGTGAAAAAGGAAATATCTTCCGTTCAAAACTGGAAAGAAGCTTTCTGAGAAACTGCTCTGTGTTCTGTTAATTCATCTCACAGAGTTACATCTTTCCCTTCAAGAAGCCTTTCGTAAGGCTGTTCTTGTGGAATTGGCAAAGGGATATTTGGAAGCCAATAGAGGGCTCTGGTGAAAAAGGAAATATCTTCCGTTCAAAACTGGAAAGAAGCTTTCTGAGAAACTGCTCTGTGTTCTGTTAATTCATTTCACCGAGTTACATCTTTCCCTTCAAGAAGCCTTTCGCTAAGGCTGTTCTTGTGGAATTGGCAAAGTGATATTTGGAAGCCCATAGAGGGCTATGGTGAAAAAGGAAATATCTACCGTTCAAAACTGGAAAGAAGCTTTCTGAAAAACTGCTCTGTGTTCTGTTAATTCATCTCACAGAGTTACATCTTTCCCTTCAAGAAGCCTTTCGCTAAGGCTGTTCTTGTGGAATTGGAAAAGGGATATTTGGAAGCCCATAGAGGGCTATGGTGAAAAAGGAAATATCTTCCGTTCAAAACTGGAAAGAAGCTTTCTGAGAAACTGCTCTGTGTTCTGTTAATTCATCTCACAGAGTTACATCTTTCCCTTCAAGAAGCCTTTCGCTAAGGCTGTTCTTGTGGAATTGGAAAAGGGGTATTTAGAAGCCCATAGAGGACTATGGTATAAAAGGAAATATCTTCCGTTCAAAACTGGAAAGAAGCTTTCTGAGAAACTGCTCTGTGTTCTGTTAATTCATCTCACAGAGTTACATCTTTCCCTTCAAGAAGCCTTTCGCTAAGGCTGTTCTTGTGGAATTGGCAAAGGGATATTTCGAAGCCCATAGAGGGCTATGGTGAAAAAGGAAATATCTTCCGTTCAAAACTGGAAAGAAGCTTTCTGAGAAACTGCTCTGTGTTCTGTTAATTCATCTCACAGAGTTACATCTTTCCCTTCAAGAAGCCTTTCGCTAAGGCTGTTCTTGTGGAATTGGTAAAGAGATACTTGGAAGCCCATAGAGGGCTATGTTGAAAAAGGAAATATCTTCCGTTGAAAACTGGAAACAATCCTTCTGAGAAACTGCTCTGTGTTCTGTTAATTCATCTCACAGAGTTACATCTTTCCTTTCAAGAAGCCTTTCGCTAAGGCTGTTCTTGTGGAATTGGCAAAGGGATATTTGGAAGCCAATAGAGGGCTATGGTGAAAAAGGAAATATCTTCCGTTCAAAACTGGAAAGAAGCTTTCTGAGAAACTGCTCTGTGTTCTGTTAATTCATCTCACAGAGTTACATCTTTCCCTTCAAGAAGTCTTTCGCTAAGGCTGTTCTTGTGGAATTGGCAAAGGGATATTTGGAAGCCCATAGAGGGCTATGGTGAAAAAGGAAATATCTTCCGTTTAAAACTGGAAAGAAGCTTTCTGAGAAACTGCTCTGTGTTGTGTTAATTCATCTCACAGAGTTACATCTTTCCCTTCAAGAAGCCTTTCGCTAAGGCTGTTCTTGTGGAATTGGCAAAGGGATATTTGGAAGCCCATAGAGGGCTATGGTGAAAAATGAAATATCTTCCGTTCAAAACTGGAAAGAAGCTTTCTGAGAAACTGCTCTGTGTTCTGTTAATTCATCTCAAAGAGTTACATCTTTCCCTTCAAGAAGTCTTTCGCTAAGGCTGTTCTTGTGGAATTGGAAAAGGGGTATTTAGAAGCCCATAGAGGGCTATGGTGTAAAAGGAAATATCTTCCGTTCAAAACTGGAAAGAAGCTTTCTGAGAAACTGCTCTGTGTTCTGTTAATTCATCTCACAGAGTTACATCTTTCCCTTCAAGAAGCCTTTCGCTAAGGCTGTTCTTGTGGAATTGGCAAAGGGATATTTCGAAGCCCATAGAGGGCTATGGTGAAAAAGGAAATATCTTCCGTTCAAAACTGGAAAGAAGCTTTCTGAGAAACTGCTCTGTGTTCTGTTAATTCATCTCACAGAGTTACATCTTTCCCTTCAAGAAGCCTTTCGCTAAGGCTGTTCTTGTGGAATTGGTAAAGAGATACTTGGAAGCCCATAGAGGGCTATGTTGAAAAAGGAAGTATCTTCCGTTGAAAACTGGAAACAATCCTTCTGAGAAACTGCTCTGTGTTCTGTTAATTCATCTCACAGAGTTACATCTTTCCTTTCAAGAAGCCTTTCACTAAGGCTGTTCTTGTGGAATTGGCAAAGTGATATTTGGAAGCCAATAGAGGGCTATGGTGAAAAAGGAAATATCTTCCGTTCAAAACTGGAAAGAAGCTTTCTGAGAAACTGCTCTGTGTTCTGTTAATTCATCTCACAGAGTTACATCTTTCTCTTCAAGAAGTCTTTCGCTAAGGCTGTTCTTGTGGAATTGGCAAAGGGATATTTGGAAGCCCATAGAGGGCTATGGTGAAAAAGGAAATATCTTCGGTTTAAAACTGGAAAGAAGCTTTCTGAGAAACTGCTCTGTGTTCTGTTAATTCATCTCACAGTGTTACATCTTTCCCTTCAAGAAGCCTTTCGCTAAGGCTGTTCTTGTGGAATTGGCAAAGGGATATTTGGAAGCCCATAGAGGGCTATGTTGAAAAAGGAAATATCTTCCGTTGAAAACTGGAAACAATCCTTCTGAGAAACTGCTCTGTGTTCTGTTAATTCATCTCACAGAGTTACATCTTTCCTTTCAAGAAGCCTTTCGCTAAGGCTGTTCTTGTGGAATTGGCAAAGGGATATTTGGAAGCCAATAGAGGGCTATGGTGAAAAAGGAAATATCTTCCGTTCAAAACTGGAAAGAAGCTTTCTGAGAAACTGCTCTGTGTTCTGTTAATTCATCTCACAGAGTTACATCTTTCCCTTCAAGAAGTCTTTCGCTAAGGCTGTTCTTGTGGAATTGGCAAAGGGATATTTGGAAGCCCATAGAGGGCTATGGTGAAAAAGGAAATATCTTCCGTTTAAAACTGGAAAGAAGCTTTGTGAGAAACTGCTCTGTGTTCTGTTAATTCATCTCACAGAGTTACATCTTTCCCTTCAAGAAGCCTTTCGCTAAGGCTGTTCTTGTGGAATTGGCAAAGGGATATTTGGAAGCCCATAGAGGGCTATGGTGAAAAAGGAAATATCTTCCGTTCAAAACTGGAAAGAAGCTTTCTGAGAAACTGCTCTGTGTTCTGTTAATTCATCTCACGGAGTTACATCTTTCCCTTCAAGAAGCCTTTCGCTAAGGCTGTTCTTGTGGAATTGGCAAAGGGATATTTGAAAGCCCATAGAGGGCTATGGTGAAAAAGGAAATATCTTCCGTTCAAAACTGGAAAGAAGCTGTCTGAGAAACTGCTCTGTGTTCTGTTAATTCATCTCACAGAGTTACATCTTTCCCTTCAAGAAGCCTTTCGTAAGGCTGTTCTTGTGGAATTGGCAAAGGGATATTTGGAAGCCCATAGAGGGCTATGGTGAAACAGGAAATATCTTCCGTTCAAAACTGGAAAGAAGCTTTCTGAGAAACTGCTCTGTGTTCTGTTAATTCATCTCACAGAGTTACATCTTTCCCTTCAAGAAGCCTTTCGCTAAGGCTGTTCTTGTGCAATTGGCAAAGTGATATTTGGAATCCCATAGAGGGTTATGGTGAAAAAGGAAATATCTTCCGTTCAAAACTGGAAAGAAGCTTTCTGAGAAACTGCTCTGTGTTCTGTTAATTCATCTCACAGAGTTACATCTTTCCCTTCAAGAAGCCTTACGCTAAGGCTGTTCTTGTGGAATTTGAAAAGGGATATTTGCAAGCCCATAGAGGGCTATGGTGAAAAAGGAAATATCTTACGCTCAAAACTGGAAAGAAGCTTTCTGAGAAACTGCTCTGTGTTCTGTTAATTCATCTCACATAGTTACATCTTTCCCTTCAAGAATTCTTTCGCTAAGGCTGTTCTTATGGAATTGGAAAAGGGATATTTCGAAGCCCATAGAGGGCTATGGTGAAAAAGGAAATATCTTCCGTTCAAAACTGGAAAGAAGCTTTCTGAGAAACTGCTCTGTGTTCTGTTAATTCATCTCACAGAGTTACATCTTTCCCTTCAAGAAGCCTTTCGCTAAGGCTGTTCTTGTGGAATTGGAAAAGGGGTATTTAGAAGCCCATAGAGGGCTATGGTGTAAAAGGAAATATCTTCCGTTCAAAACTGGAAAGAAGCTTTCTGAGAAACTGCTCTGTGTTCTGTTAATTCATCTCACAGAGTTACATCTTTCCCTTCAAGAAGCCTTTCGCTAAGGCTGTTCTTGTGGAATTGGCAAAGGGATATTTCGAAGCCCATAGAGGGCTATGGTGAAAAAGGAAATATCTTCCGTTCAAAACTGGAAAGAAGCTTTCTGAGAAACTGCTCTGTGTTCTGTTAATTCATCTCACAGAGTTACATCTTTCCCTTCAAGAAGCCTTTCGCTAAGGCTGTTCTTGTGGAATTGGTAAAGAGATACTTGGAAGCCCATAGAGGGCTATGTTGAAAAAGGAAATATCTTCCGTTGAAAACTGGAAACAATCCTTCTGAGAAACTGCTCTGTGTTCTGTTAATTCATCTCACAGAGTTACATCTTTCCTTTCAAGAAGCCTTTCGCTAAGGCTGTTCTTGTGGAATTGGCAAAGGGATATTTGGAAGCCAATAGAGGGCTATGGTGAAAAAGGAAATATCTTCCGTTCAAAACTGGAAAGAAGCTTTCTGAGAAACTGCTCTGTGTTCTGTTAATTCATCTCACAGAGTTACATCTTTCCCTTCAAGAAGTCTTTCGCTAAGGCTGTTCTTGTGGAATTGGCAAAGGGATATTTGGAAGCCCATAGAGGGCTATGGTGAAAAAGGAAATATCTTCCGTTTAAAACTGGAAAGAAGCTTTGTGAGAAACTGCTCTGTGTTCTGTTAATTCATCTCACAGAGTTACATCTTTCCCTTCAAGAAGCCTTTCGCTAAGGCTGTTCTTGTGGAATTGGCAAAGGGATATTTGGAAGCCCATAGAGGGCTATGGTGAAAAAGGAAATATCTTCCGTTCAAAACTGGAAAGAAGCTTTCTGAGAAACTGCTCTGTGTTCTGTTAATTCATCTCACGGAGTTACATCTTTCCCTTCAAGAAGCCTTTCGCTAAGGCTGTTCTTGTGGAATTGGCAAAGGGATATTTGAAAGCCCATAGAGGGCTATGGTGAAAAAGGAAATATCTTCCGTTCAAAACTGGAAAGAAGCTTTCTGAGAAACTGCTCTGTGTTCTGTTAATTCATCTCACAGAGTTACATCTTTCCCTTCAAGAAGCCTTTCGTAAGGCCGTTCTTGTGGAATTGGCAAAGGGATATTTGGAAGCCCATAGAGGGCTATGGTGAAAAAGGAAATATCTTCCGTTCAAAACTGGAAAGAAGCTTTCTGAGAAACTGCTCTGTGTTCTGTTAATTCATCTCACAGAGTTACATCTTTCCCTTCAAGAAGCCTTTCGCTAAGGCTGTTCTTGTGGAATTGGCAAAGTGATATTTGGAAGCCCATAGAGGGCTATGGTGAAAAAGGAAATATCTACCGTTCAAAACTGGAAAGAAGCTTTCTGAAAAACTGCTCTGTGTTCTGTTAATTCATCTCACAGAGTTACATCTTTCCCTTCAAGAAGCCTTTCGCTAAGGCTGTTCTTGTGGAACTGGCAAAGGGATATTTGGAAGCCCATAGAGGGCTATGGTGAAAAAGGAAATATCTTCCGTTCAAAACTGGAAAGAAGCTTTCTGAGAAACTGCTCTGTGTTCTGTTAATTCATCTCACAGAGTTACATCTTTCCCTTCAAGAAGCCTTTCGCTAAGTCTGTTCTTGTGGAATTGGAAAAGGGGTATTTAGAAGCCCATAGAGGGCTATGGTGTAAAAGGAAATATCTTCCGTTCAAAACTGAAAAGAAGCTTTCTGAGAAACTGCTCTGTGTTCTGTTAATTCATCTCACAGAGTTACATCTTTCCCTTCAAGAAGCCTTTCGCTAAGGCTGTTCTTGTGGAATTGGCAAAGGGATATTTCGAAGCCCATAGAGGGCTA
The DNA here is from genome assembly GCF_047675955.1 of Chlorocebus sabaeus. Lineage (NCBI taxonomy): Eukaryota > Metazoa > Chordata > Mammalia > Primates > Cercopithecidae > Chlorocebus > Chlorocebus sabaeus. Next base: position 410,224 of record NW_027327925.1, on the reverse strand, counting down.
TGGTGAAAAAGGAAATATCTTCCGTTCAAAACTGGAAAGAAGCTTTCTGAGAAACTGCTCTGTGTTCTGTTAATTCATCTCACAGAGTTACATCTTTCCCTTCAAGAAGCCTTTCGCTAAGGCTGTTCTTGTGGAATTGGTAAAGAGATACTTGGAAGCCCATAGAGGGCTATGTTGAAAAAGGAAATATCTTCCGTTCAAAACTGGAAAGAAGCTTTCTGAGAAACTGCTCTGTGTTCTGTTAATTCATCTCACAGAGTTACATCTTTCCTTTCAAGAAGCCTTTCGCTAAGGCTGTTCTTGTGGAATTGGCAAAGTGATATTTGGAAGCCAATAGAGGGCTATGGTGAAAAAGGAAATATCTTCCGTTCAAAACTGGAAAGAAGCTTTCTGAGAAACTGCTCTGTGTTCTGTTAATTCATCTCACAGAGTTACATCTTTCTCTTCAAGAAGTCTTTCGCTAAGGCTGTTCTTGTGGAATTGGCAAAGGGATATTTGGAAGCCCATAGAGGGCTATGGTGAAAAAGGAAATATCTTCGGTTTAAAACTGGAAAGAAGCTTTCTGAGAAACTGCTCTGTGTTCTGTTAATTCATCTGACAGAGTTACATCTTTCCCTTCAAGAAGCCTTTCGCTAAGGCTGTTCTTGTGGAATTGGCAAAGGGATATTTGGAAGCCCATAGAGGGCTATGTTGAAAAAGGAAATATCTTCCGTTGAAAACTGGAAACAATCCTTCTGAGAAACTGCTCTGTGTTCTGTTAATTCATCTCACAGAGTTACATCTTTCCTTTCAAGAAGCCTTTCGCTAAGGCTGTTCTTGTGGAATTGGCAAAGGGATATTTGGAAGCCAATAGAGGGCTATGGTGAAAAAGGAAATATCTTCCGTTCAAAACTGGAAAGAAGCTTTCTGAGAAACTGCTCTGTGTTCTGTTAATTCATCTCACAGAGTTACATCTTTCCCTTCAAGAAGCCTTTCGCTAAGGCTGTTCTTGTGGAATTGGCAAAGGGATATTTCGAAGCCCATAGAGGGCTATGGTGAAAAAGGAAATATCTTCCGTTCAAAACTGGAAAGAAGCTTTCTGAGAAACTGCTCTGTGTTCTGTTAATTCATCTCACAGATTTACATCTTTCCCTTCAAGAAGCCTTTCGCTAAGGCTGTTCTTGTGGAATTGGCAAAGGGATATTTGGAAGCCCATAGAGCGCTACGGTGAAAAAGGAAATATATTCGGTTCAAAACTGGAAAGAAGCTTTCTGAGAAACTGCTCTGTGTTCTGTTAATTCATCTCATGGAGTTACATCTTTGCCTTCAAGAAGCCTTTCGCTAAGGCTGTTCTTGTGGAATTGGCAAAGTGATATTTGAAAGCCCATTGAGGGCTATGGTGAAAAAGGAAATATCTTCCGTTCAAAACTGGAAAGAAGCTTTCTGAGAAACTGCTCTGTGTTCTGTTAACTCATCTCACAGAGTTACATCTTTCCCTTCAAGAAGCCTTTCGTAAGGCCGTTCTTGTGGAATTGGCAAAGGGATATTTGGAAGCCCATAGAGGGCTATGGTGAAAAAGGAAATATCTTCCGTTCAAAACTGGAAAGAAGCTTTCTGAGAAACTGCTCTGTGTTCTGTTAATTCATCTCACAGAGTTACATCTTTCCCTTCAAGAAGCCTTTCGCTAAGGCTGTTCTTATGGAATTGGCAAAGTGATATTTGGAAGCCCATAGAGGGCTATGGTGAAAAAGGAAATATCTACCGTTCAAAACTGGAAAGAAGCTTTCTGAAAAACTGCTCTGTGTTCTGTTAATTCATCTCACAGAGTTACATCTTTCCCTTCAAGAAGCCTTTCGCTAAGGCTGTTCTTGTGGAACTGGCAAAGGGATATTTGGAAGCCCATAGAGGGCTATGGTGAAAAAGGAAATATCTTCCGTTCAAAACTGGAAAGAAGCTTTATGAGAAACTGCTCTGTGTTCTGTTAATTCATCTCACAGAGTTACATCTTTCCCTTCAAGAAGCCTTTCGCTAAGGCTGTTCTTGTGGAATTGGAAAAGGGGTATTTAGAAGCCCATAGAGGGCTATGGTGTAAAAGGAAATATCTTCCGTTCAAAACTGGAAAGAAGCTTTCTGAGAAACTGCTCTGTGTTCTGTTAATTCATCTCACAGAGTTACATCTTTCCCTTCAAGAAGCCTTTCGCTAAGGCTGTTCTTGTGGAATTGGCAAAGGGATATTTCGAAGCCCATATAGGGCTATGGTGAAAAAGGAAATATCTTCCGTTCAAAACTGGAAAGAAGCTTTCTGAGAAACTGCTCTGTGTTCTGTTAATTCATCTCACAGAGTTACATCTTTCCCTTCAAGAAGCCTTTCGCTAAGGCTGTTCTTGTGGAATTGGTAAAGAGATACTTGGAAGCCCATAGAGGGCTATGTTGAAAAAGGAAATATCTTCCGTTGAAAACTGGAAACAATCCTTCTGAGAAACTGCTCTGTGTTCTGTTAATTCATCTCACAGAGTTACATCTTTCCTTTCAAGAAGCCTTTCGCTAAGGCTGTTCTTGTGGAATTGGCAAAGGGATATTTGGAAGCCAATAGAGGGCTATAGTGAAAAAGGAAATATCTTCCGTTCAAAACTGGAAAGAAGCTTTCTGAGAAACTGCTCTGTGTTCTGTTAATTCATCTCACAGAGTTACATCTTTCCCTTCAAGAAGCCTTTCGCTAAGGCTGTTCTTGTGGAATTGGCAAAGGGATATTTGGAAGCCCATAGAGCACTATGGTGAAAAAGGAAATATATTCGGTTCAAAACTGGAAAGAAGCTTTCTGAGAAACTGCTCTGTGTTCTGTTAATTCATCTCATGGAGTTACATCTTTCCCTTCAAGAAGCCTTTCGCTAAGGCTGTTCTTGTGGAATTGGCAAAGGGATATTTGAAAGCCCATTGAGGGCTATGGTGAAAAAGGAAATATCTTCCGTTCAAAACTGGAAAGAAGCTGTCTGAGAAACTGCTCTGTGTTCTGTTAATTCATCTCACAGAGTTACATCTTTCCCTTCAAGAAGCCTTTCGTAAGGCTGTTCTTGTGGAATTGGCAAAGGGATATTTGGAAGCCCATAGAGGGCTATGGTGAAACAGGAAATATCTTCCGTTCAAAACTGGAAAGAAGCTTTCTGAGAAACTGCTCTGTGTTCTGTTAATTCATCTCACAGAGTTACATCTTTCCCTTCAAGAAGCCTTTCGCTAAGGCTGTTCTTGTGGAATTGGCAAAGGGATATTTCGAAGCCCATATAGGGCTATGGTGAAAAAGGAAATATCTTCCGTTCAAAACTGGAAAGAAGCTTTCTGAGAAACTGCTCTGTGTTCTGTTAATTCATCTCACAGAGTTACATCTTTCCCTTCAAGAAGCCTTTCGCTAAGGCTGTTCTTGTGGAATTGGTAAAGAGATACTTGGAAGCCCATAGAGGGCTATGTTGAAAAAGGAAATATCTTCCGTTGAAAACTGGAAACAATCCTTCTGAGAAACTGCTCTGTGTTCTGTTAATTCATCTCACAGAGTTACATCTTTCCTTTCAAGAAGCCTTTCGCTAAGGCTGTTCTTGTGGAATTGGCAAAGGGATATTTGGAAGCCAATAGAGGGCTATAGTGAAAAAGGAAATATCTTCCGTTCAAAACTGGAAAGAAGCTTTCTGAGAAACTGCTCTGTGTTCTGTTAATTCATCTCACAGAGTTACATCTTTCCCTTCAAGAAGCCTTTCGCTAAGGCTGTTCTTGTGGAATTGGCAAAGGGATATTTGGAAGCCCATAGAGCACTATGGTGAAAAAGGAAATATATTCGGTTCAAAACTGGAAAGAAGCTTTCTGAGAAACTGCTCTGTGTTCTGTTAATTCATCTCATGGAGTTACATCTTTCCCTTCAAGAAGCCTTTCGCTAAGGCTGTTCTTGTGGAATTGGCAAAGGGATATTTGAAAGCCCATTGAGGGCTATGGTGAAAAAGGAAATATCTTCCGTTCAAAACTGGAAAGAAGCTGTCTGAGAAACTGCTCTGTGTTCTGTTAATTCATCTCACAGAGTTACATCTTTCCCTTCAAGAAGCCTTTCGTAAGGCTGTTCTTGTGGAATTGGCAAAGGGATATTTGGAAGCCCATAGAGGGCTATGGTGAAACAGGAAATATCTTCCGTTCAAAACTGGAAAGAAGCTTTCTGAGAAACTGCTCTGTGTTCTGTTAATTCATCTCACAGAGTTACATCTTTCCCTTCAAGAAGCCTTTCGCTAAGGCTGTTCTTGTGCAATTGGCAAAGTGATATTTGGAATCCCATAGAGGGTTATGGTGAAAAAGGAAATATCTTCCGTTCAAAACTGGAAAGAAGCTTTCTGAGAAACTGCTCTGTGTTCTGTTAATTCATCTCACAGAGTTACATCTTTCCCTTCAAGAAGCCTTACGCTAAGGCTGTTCTTGTGGAATTTGAAAAGGGATATTTGCAAGCCCATAGAGGGCTATGGTGAAAAAGGAAATATCTTACGCTCAAAACTGGAAAGAAGCTTTCTGAGAAACTGCTCTGTGTTCTGTTAATTCATCTCACATAGTTACATCTTTCCCTTCAAGAAGTCTTTCGCTAAGGCTGTTCTTATGGAATTGGAAAAGGGATATTTCGAAGCCCATAGAGGGCTATGGTGAAAAAGGAAATATCTTCCGTTCAAAACTGGAAAGAAGCTTTCTGAGAAACTGCTCTGTGTTCTGTTAATTCATCTCACAGAGTTACATCTTTCCTTTCAAGAAGCCTTTCGCTAAGGCTGTTCTTGTGGAATTGGCAAAGGGATATTTGGAAGCCCATAGAGGGCTATGTTGAAAAAGGAAATATCTTCCGTTGAAAACTGGAAACAATCCTTCTGAGAAACTGCTCTGTGTTCTGTTAATTCATCTCACAGAGTTACATCTTTCCCTTCAAGAAGCCTTTCGCTAAGGCTGTTCTTGTGGAATTGGCAAAGGGATATTTGGAAGCCCATAGAGGGCTATGGTGAAAAAGGAAATATCTTCCGTTCAAAACTGGAAAGAAGCTTTCTGAGAAACTGCTCTGTGTTCTGTTAATTCATCTCACGGAGTTACATCTTTCCCTTCAAGAAGCCTTTCGCTAAGGCTGTTCTTGTGGAATTGGCAAAGGGATATTTGAAAGCCCATAGAGGGCTATGGTGAAAAAGGAAATATCTTCCGTTCAAAACTGGAAAGAAGCTTTCTGAGAAACTGCTCTGTGTTCTGTTAATTCATCTCACAGAGTTACATCTTTCCCTTCAAGAAGCCTTTCGTAAGGCCGTTCTTGTGGAATTGGCAAAGGGATATTTGGAAGCCCATAGAGGGCTATGGTGAAAAAGGAAATATCTTCCGTTCAAAACTGGAAAGAAGCTTTCTGAGAAACTGCTCTGTGTTCTGTTAATTCATCTCACAGAGTTACATCTTTCCCTTCAAAACCTTTCGCTAAGGCTGTTCTTGTGGAATTGGCAAAGTGATATTTGGAAGCCCATAGAGGGCTATGGTGAAAAAGGAAATATCTACCGTTCAAAACTGGAAAGAAGCTTTCTGAAAAACTGCTCTGTGTTCTGTTAATTCATCTCACAGAGTTACATCTTTCCCTTCAAGAAGCCTTTCGCTAAGGCTGTTCTTGTGGAACTGGCAAAGGGATATTTGGAAGCCCATAGAGGGCTATGGTGAAAAAGGAAATATCTTCCGTTCAAAACTGGAAAGAAGCTTTCTGAGAAACTGCTCTGTGTTCTGTTAATTCATCTCACAGAGTTACATCTTTCCCTTCAAGAAGCCTTTCGCTAAGGCTGTTCTTGTGGAATTGGAAAAGTGGTATTTAGAAGCCCATAGAGGGCTATGGTGTAAAAGGAAATATCTTCCGTTCAAAACTGGAAAGAAGCTTTCTGAGAAACTGCTCTGTGTTCTGTTAATTCATCTCACAGAGTTACATCTTTCCCTTCAAGAAGCCTTTCGCTAAGGCTGTTCTTGTGGAATTGGCAAAGGGATATTTAGAAGCCCATAGAGGGCTATGGTGAAAAAGGAAATATCTTCCGTTCAAAACTGGAAAGAAGCTTTCTGAGAAACTGCTCTGTGTTCTGTTAATTCATCTCACAGAGTTACATCTTTCCCTTCAAGAAGCCTTTCGCTAAGGCTGTTCTTGTGGAATTGGTAAAGAGATACTTGGAAGCCCATAGAGGTCTATGTTGAAAAAGGAAATATCTTCCGTTGAAAACTGGAAACAATCCTTCTGAGAAACTGCTCTGTGTTCTGTTAATTCATCTCACAGAGTTACATCTTTCCTTTCAAGAAGCCTTTCGCTAAGGCTGTTCTTGTGGAATTGGCAAAGGGATATTTGGAAGCCAATAGAGGGCTATGGTGAAAAAGGAAATATCTTCCGTTCAAAACTGGAAAGAAGCTTTCTGAGAAACTGCTCTGTGTTCTGTTAACTCATCTCACAGAGTTACATCTTTCCCTTCAAGAAGCCTTTCGCTAAGGCTGTTCTTGTGGAATTGGCAGAGGGATATTTGGAAGCCCATAGAGCGCTATGGTGAAAAAGGAAATATATTCGGTTCAAAACTGGAAAGAAGCATTCTGAGAAACTGCTCTGTGTTCTGTTAATTCATCTCATGGAGTTACATCTTTCCCTTCAAGAAGCCTTTCGCTAAGGCTGTTCTTGTGGAATTGGCAAAGGGATATTTGAAAGCCCATTGAGGGCTATGGTGAAAAAGGAAATATCTTCCGTTCAAAACTGGAAAGAAGCTTTCTGAGAAACTGCTCTGTGTTCTGTTAATTCATCTCACAGAGTTACATCTTTCCCTTCAAGAAGCCTTACGCTAAGGCTGTTCTTGTGGAATTTGAAAAGGGATATTTGCAAGCCCATAGAGGGCTATGGTGAAAAAGGAAATATCTTACGCTCAAAACTGGAAAGAAGCTTTCTGAGAAACTGCTCTGTGTTCTGTTAATTCATCTCACAGAGTTACATCTTTCCCTTCAAGAAGCCTTTCGCTAAGGCTGTTCTTGTGGAATTGGCAAAGTCATATTTGGAAGCCCATAGAGGGCTATGGGGAAAAAGGAAATATCTTCCGTTCAAAACTGGAAAGAAGCTTTCTGAGAAACTGCTCTGTGTTCTGTTAATTCATCTCACAGAGTTACATCTTTCCCTTCAAGAAGCCTTTCGCTAAGGCTGTTCTTGTGGAATTGGCAAAGGGATATTTGGAAGCCCATAGAGGGCTACGGTGAAAAAGGAAATATCTTCCGTTCAAAACTGGAAAGAAGCTTTCTGAGAAACTGCTCTGTGTTCTGTTAATTCATCTCACATAGTTACATCTTTCTCTTCAAGAAGTCTTTCGCTAAGGCTGTTCTTATGGAATTGGAAAAGGGATATTTAGAAGCCCATAGAGGGCTATGGTGAAAAAGGAAATATCTTCCGTTCAAAACTGGAAAGTAGCTTTCTGAGAAACTGCTCTGTGTTCTTTTAATTCATCTCACAGAGTTACATCTTTCCCTTCAAGAAGCCTTTCGCTAAGGCTGTTCTTGTGGAATTGGCAAAGGGATATTTGGAAGCCCATAGAAGGCTATGGTGAAAAAGGAAATATCTTCCGTTCAAAACTGGAAAGAAGCTTTCTGAGAAACTGCTCTGTGTTCTGTTAATTCATCTCACAGAGTTACATCTTTCCCTTCAAGAAGCCTTTCGCTAAGGCTGTTCTTGTGGAATTGGAAAAGGGGTATTTAGAAGCCCATAGAGGGCTATGGTGAAAAAGGAAATATCTTCCGTTCAAAACTGGAAAGAAGCTTTCTGAGAAACTGCTCTGTGTTCTGTTAATTCATCTCACAGAGTTACATCTTTCCCTTCAAGAAGCCTTTCGCTAAGGCTGTTCTTGTGGAATTGGTAAAGAGATACTTGGAAGCCCATAGAGGGCTATGTTGAAAAAGGAAATATCTTCCGTTGAAAACTGGAAACAATCCTTCTGAGAAACTGCTCTGTGTTCTGTTAATTCATCTCACAGAGTTACATCTTTCCTTTCAAGAAGCCTTTCGCTAAGGCTGTTCTTGTGGAATTTGAAAAGGGATATTTGCAAGCCCATAGAGGGCTATGGTGAAAAAGGAAATATCTTACGCTCAAAACTGGAAAGAAGCTTTCTGAGAAACTGCTCTGTGTTCTGTTAATTCATCTCACATAGTTACATCTTTCCCTTCAAGAAGTCTTTCGCTAAGGCTGTTCTTATGGAATTGGAAAGGGATATTTCGAAGCCCATAGAGGGCTATGGTGAAAAAGGAAATATCTTCCGTTCAAAACTGGAAAGAAGCTTTCTGAGAAACTGCTCTGTGTTCTGTTAATTCATCTCACAGAGTTACATCTTTCCCTTCAAGAAGCCTTTCGCTAAGGCTGTTCTTGTGGAATTGGTAAAGAGATACTTGGAAGCCCATAGAGGGCTATGTTGAAAAAGGAAATATCTTCCGTTGAAAACTGGAAACAATCCTTCTGAGAAACTGCTCTGTGTTCTGTTAATTCATCTCACAGAGTTACATCGTTCCTTTCAAGAAGCCTTTCGCTAAGGCTGTTCTTGTGGAATTGGCAAAGTGATATTTGGAAGCCAATAGAGGGCTATGGTGAAAAAGGAAATATCTTCCGTTCAAAACTGGAAAGAAGCTTTCTGAGAAACTGCTCTGTGTTCTCTTAATTCATCTCACAGAGTTACATCTTTCTCTTCAAGAAGTCTTTCGCTAAGGCTGTTCTTGTGGAATTGGCAAAGGGATATTTGGAAGCCCATAGAGGGCTATGGTGAAAAAGGAAATATCTTCGGTTTAAAACTGGAAAGAAGCTTTCTGAGAAACTGCTCTGTGTTCTGTTAATTCATCTGACAGAGTTACATCTTTCCCTTCAAGAAGCCTTTCGCTAAGTCTGTTCTTGTGGAATTGGCAAAGGGATATTTGGAAGCCCATAGAGGGCTATGTTGAAAAAGGAAATATCTTCCGTTGAAAACTGGAAACAATCCTTCTGAGAAACTGCTCTGTGTTCTGTTAATTCATCTCACAGAGTTACATCTTTCCTTTCAAGAAGCCTTTCGCTAAGGCTGTTCTTGTGGAATTGGCAAAGGGATATTTGGAAGCCAATAGAGGGCTATGGTGAAAAAGGAAATATCTTCCGTTCAAAACTGGAAAGAAGCTTTCTGAGAAACTGCTCTGTGTTCTGTTAATTCATCACACAGAGTTACATCTTTCTCTTCCAGAAGTCTTTCGCTAAGGCTGTTCTTGTGGAATTGGCAAAGGGATATTTGGAAGCCCATAGAGGGCTATGGTGAAAAAGGAAATATCTTCCGTTTAAAACTGGAAAGAAGCTTTCTGAGAAACTGCTCTGTGTTATGTTAATTCATCTCACAGAGTTACATCTTTCCCTTCAAGAAGCCTTTCGCTAAGGCTGTTCTTGTGGAATTGGCAAAGGGATATTTGGAAGCCCATAGAGGGCTATGTTGAAAAAGGAAATATCTTCCGTTGAAAACTGGAAACAATCCTTCTGAGAAACTGCTCTGTGTTCTGTTAATTCATCTCACAGAGTTACATCTTTCCCTTCAAGAAGCCTTTCGCTAAGGCTGTTCTTGTGGAATTGGCAAAGGGATATTTGGAAGCCCATAGAGGGCTATGGTGAAAAAGGAAATATCTTCCGTTCAAAACTGGAAAGAAGCTTTCTGAGAAACTGCTCTGTGTTCTGTTAATTCATCTCACGGAGTTACATCTTTCCCTTCAAGAAGCCTTTCGCTAAGGCTGTTCTTGTGGAATTGGCAAAGGGATATTTGAAAGCCCATAGAGGGCTATGGTGAAAAAGGAAATATCTTCCGTTCAAAACTGGAAAGAAGCTTTCTGAGAAACTGCTCTGTGTTCTGTTAATTCATCTCACAGAGTTACATCTTTCCCTTCAAGAAGCCTTTCGTAAGGCCGTTCTTGTGGAATTGGCAAAGGGATATTTGGAAGCCCATAGAGGGCTCTGGTGAAAAAGGAAATATCTTCCGTTCAAAACTGGAAAGAAGCTTTCTGAGAAACTGCTCTGTGTTCTGTTAATTCATCTCACAGAGTTACATCTTTCCCTTCAAAAGCCTTTCGCTAAGGCTGTTCTTGTGGAATTGGCAAAGTGATATTTGGAAGCCCATAGAGGGCTATGGTGAAAAAGGAAATATCTACCGTTCAAAACTGGAAAGAAGCTTTCTGAAAAACTGCTCTGTGTTCTGTTAATTCATCTCACAGAGTTACATCTTTCCCTTCAAGAAGCCTTTCGCTAAGGCTGTTCTTGTGGAACTGGCAAAGGGATATTTGGAAGCCCATAGAGGGCTATGGTGAAAAAGGAAATATCTTCCGTTCAAAACTGGAAAGAAGCTTTCTGAGAAACTGCTCTGTGTTCTGTTAATTCATCTCACAGAGTTACATCTTTCCCTTCAAGAAGCCTTTCGCTAAGGCTGTTCTTGTGGAATTGGAAAAGGGGTATTTAGAAGCCCATAGAGGGCTATGGTGTAAAAGGAAATATCTTCCGTTCAAAACTGGAAAGAAGCTTTCTGAGAAACTGCTCTGTGTTCTGTTAATTCATCTCACAGTGTTACATCTTTCCCTTCAAGAAGCCTTTCGCTAAGGCTGTTCTTGTGGAATTGGCAAAGGGATATTTCGAAGCCCATAGAGGGCTATGGTGAAAAAGGAAATATCTTCCGTTCAAAACTGGAAAGAAGCTTTCTGAGAAACTGCTCTGTGTTCTGTTAATTCATCTCACAGAGTTACATCTTTCCCTTCAAGAAGCCTTTCGCTAAGGCTGTTCTTGTGGAATTGGTAAAGAGATACTTGGAAGCCCATAGAGGTCTATGTTGAAAAAGGAAATATCTTCCGTTGAAAACTGGAAACAATCCTTCTGAGAAACTGCTCTGTGTTCTGTTAATTCATCTCACAGAGTTACATCTTTCCTTTCAAGAAGCCTTTCGCTAAGGCTGTTCTTGTGGAATTGGCAAAGGGATATTTGGAAGCCAATAGAGGGCTATGGTGAAAAAGGAAATATCTTCCGTTCAAAACTGGAAAGAAGCTTTCTGAGAAACTGCTCTGTGTTCTGTTAACTCATCTCACAGAGTTACATCTTTCCCTTCAAGAAGCCTTTCACTAAGGCTGTTCTTGTGGAATTGGCAAAGGGATATTTGGAAGCCCATAGAGCGCTATGGTGAAAAAGGAAATATATTCGGTTCAAAACTGGAAAGAAGCATTATGAGAAACTGCTCTGTGTTCTGTTAATTCATCTCATGGAGTTACATCTTTCCCTTCAAGAAGCCTTTCGCTAAGGCTGTTCTTGTGGAATTGGCAAAGGGATATTTGAAAGCCCATTGAGGGCTATGGTGAAAAAGGAAATATCTTCCGTTCAAAACTGGAAAGAAGCTGTCTGAGAAACTGCTCTGTGTTCTGTTAATTCATCTCACAGAGTTACATCTTTCCCTTCAAGAAGCCTTTCGTAAGGCTGTTCTTGTGGAATTGGCAAAGGGATATTTGGAAGCCCATAGAGGGCTATGGTGAAACAGGAAATATCTTCCGTTCAAAACTGGAAAGAAGCTTTCTGAGAAACTGCTCTGTGTTCTGTTAATTCATCTCACAGAGTTACATCTTTCCCTTCAAGAAGTCTTTCGCTAAGGCTGTTCTTGTGCAATTGGCAAAGTGATATTTGGAATCCCATAGAGGGTTATGGTGAAAAAGGAAATATCTTCCGTTCAAAACTGGAAAGAAGCTTTCTGAGAAACTGCTCTGTGTTCTGTTAATTCATCTCACAGAGTTACATCTTTCCCTTCAAGAAGCCTTACGCTAAGGCTGTTCTTGTGGAATTTGAAAAGGGATATTTGCAAGCCCATAGAGGGCTATGGTGAAAAAGGAAATATCTTACGCTCAAAACTGGAAAGAAGCTTTCTGAGAAACTGCTCTGTGTTCTGTTAATTCATCTCACAGAGTTACATCTTTCCCTTCAAGAAGCCTTTCGCTAAGGCTGTTCTTGTGGAATTGGCAAAGTCATATTTGGAAGCCCATAGAGGGCTATGGGGAAAAAGGAAATATCTTCCGTTCAAAACTGGAAAGAAGCTTTCTGAGAAACTGCTCTGTGTTCTGTTAATTCATCTCACAGAGTTACATCTTTCCCTTCAAGAAGCCTTTCGCTAAGGCTGTTCTTGTGGAATTGGCAAAGGGATATTTGGAAGCCCATAGAGGGCTACGGTGAAAAAGGAAATATCTTCCGTTCAAAACTGGAAAGAAGCTTTCTGAGAAACTGCTCTGTGTTCTGTTAATTCATCTCACAGAGTTACATCTTTCTCTTCAAGAAGTCTTTCGCTAAGGCTGTTCTTATGGAATTGGAAAAGGGATATTTAGAAGCCCATAGAGGGCTATGGTGAAAAAGGAAATATCTTCCGTTCAAAACTGGAAAGTAGCTTTCTGAGAAACTGCTCTGTGTTCTTTTAATTCATCTCACAGAGTTACATCTTTCCCTTCAAGAAGCCTTTCGCTAAGGCTGTTCTTGTGGAATTGGCAAAGGGATATTTGGAAGCCCATAGAAGGCTATGGTGAAAAAGGAAATATCTTCCGTTCAAAACTGGAAAGAAGCTTTCTGAGAAACTGCTCTGTGTTCTGTTAATTCATCTCACAGAGTTACATCTTTCCCTTCAAGAAGCCTTTCGCTAAGGCTGTTCTTGTGGAATTGGAAAAGGGGTATTTAGAAGCCCATAGAGGGCTATGGTGAAAAAGGAAATATCTTCCGTTCAAAACTGGAAAGAAGCTTTCTGAGAAACTGCTCTGTGTTCTGTTAATTCATCTCACAGAGTTACATCTTTCCCTTCAAGAAGCCTTTCGCTAAGGCTGTTCTTGTGGAATTGGTAAAGAGATACTTGGAAGCCCATAGAGGGCTATGTTGAAAAAGGAAATATCTTCCGTTGAAAACTGGAAACAATCCTTCTGAGAAACTGCTCTGTGTTCTGTTAATTCATCTCACAGAGTTACATCTTTCCTTTCAAGAAGCCTTTCGCTAAGGCTGTTCTTGTGGAATTGGCAAAGGGATATTTGGAAGCCAATAGAGGGCTATGGTGAAAAAGGAAATATCTTCCGTTCAAAACTGGAAAGAAGCTTTCTGAGAAACTGCTCTGTGTTCTGTTAATTCATCTCACAAAGTTACATCTTTCCCTTCAAGAAGCCTTTCGCTAAGGCTGTTCCTGTGGAATTGGTAAAGAGATACTTGGAAGCCCATAGATGGCTATGTTGAAATGGAAATATCTTCCGTTGAAAACTGGAAACAATCCTTCTGAGAAACTGCTCTGTGTTCTGTTAATTCATCTCACAGAGTTACATCTTTCCCTTCAACAAGTCTTTCGCTAAGGCTGTTCTTGTGGAATTGGCAAAGGGATATTTGGAAGCCCATAGAGGGCTATGGTGAAAAAGGAAATATCTTCCGTTTAAAACTGGAAAGAAGCTTTCTGAGAAACTGCTCTGTGTTCTTTTAGTTCATCTCACAGAGTTACATCTTTCCCTTCAAGAAGCCTTTCGCTAAGGCTGTTCTTGTGCAATTGGCAAAGGGATATTTGGAAGCCCATAGAGGGCTATGGTGAAAAAGGAAATATCTTCCGTTCAAAACTGGAAAGAAGCTTTCTGAGAAACTGCTCTGTGTTCTGTTAATTCATCTCACGGAGTTACATCTTTCCCTTCAAGAAGCCTTTCGCTAAGGCTGTTCTTGTGGAATTGGCAAAGGGATATTTGAAAGCCCATAGAGGGCTATGGTGAAAAAGGAAATATCTTCCGTTCAAAACTGGAAAGAAGCTTTCTGAGAAACTGCTCTGTGTTCTGTTAATTCATCTCACAGAGTTACATCTTTCCCTTCAAGAAGCCTTTCGTAAGGCCGTTCCTGTGGAATTGGCAAAGGGATATTTGGAAGCCCATAGAGGGCTATGGTGAAAAAGGAAATATCTTCCGTTCAAAACTGGAAAGAAGCTTTCTGAGAAACTGCTCTGTGTTCTGTTAATTCATCTCACAGAGTTACATCTTTCCCTTCAAGAAGCCTTTCGCTAAGGCTGTTCTTGTGGAATTCGCAAAGTGATATATGGAAGCCCATAGAGGGCTATGGTGTAAAAGGAAATATCTTGGGTTCAAAACTGGAAAGAAGCTTTCTGAAAAACTGCTCTGTGTTCTGTTAATTCATCTCACAGAGTTACATCTTTCCCTTCAAGAAGCCTTTCGCTAAGGCTGTTCTTGTGGAATTGGAAAAGGGATATTTCGAAGCCCATAGAGGGCTATGGTGAAAAAGGAAATATCTTCCGTTCAAAACTGGAAAGAAGCTTTCTGAGAAACTGCTCTGTGTTCTGTTAATTCATCTCACAGAGTTACATCTTTCCCTTCAAGAAGCCTTTCGCTAAGGCTGTTCTTGTGGAATTGGCAAAGGGATATTTGGAAGCCCATAGAGGGCTATGGTGAAAAAGGAAATATCTTCCGTTCAAAACTGGAAAGAAGCTTTCTGAGAAACTGCTCTGTGTTCTGTTAATTCATCTCACGGAGTTACATCTTTCCCTTCAAGAAGCCTTTCGCTAAGGCTGTTCTTGTGTAATTGGCAAAGGGATATTTGAAAGCCCATAGAGGGCTATGGTGAAAAAGGAAATATCTTCCGTTCAAAACTGGAAAGAAGCTTTCTGAGAAACTGCTCTGTGTTCTGTTAATTCATCTCACAGAGTTACATCTTTCCCTTCAAGAAGCCTTTCGTAAGGCTGTTCTTGTGGAATTGGCAAAGTGATATTTGGAAGCCCACAGTGGGCTATGGTGAAAAAGGAAATATCTTCCGTTCAAAACTGGAAAGAAGCTTTCTGAGAAACTGCTCTGTGTTCTGTTAATTCATCTCACAGAGTTACATCTTTCCCTTCAAGAAGCCTTTCGCTAAGGCTGTTCTTGTGGAATTGGCAAAGTGATATTTGGAAGCCCATAGAGGGCTATGGTGAAAAAGGAAATATCTACCGTTCAAAACTGGAAAGAAGCTTTCTGAAAAACTGCTCTGTGTTCTGTTAATTCATCTCACAGAGTTACATCTTTCCCTTCAAGAAGCCTTTCGCTAAGGCTGTTCTTGTGGAACTGGCAAAGGGATATTTGGAAGCCCATAGAGGGCTATGGTGAAAAAGGAAATATCTTCCGTTCAAAACTGGAAAGAAGCTTTCTGAGAAACTGCTCTGTGTTCTTTTAATTCATCTCACAGAGTTACATCTTTCCCTTCAAGAAGCCTTTCGCTAAGGCTGTTCTTATGGAATTGGAAAAGGGATATTTAGAAGCCCATAGAGGGCTATGGTGAAAAAGGAAATATCTTCCGTTCAAAACTGGAAAGTAGCTTTCTGAGAAACTGCTCTGTGTTCTTTTAATTCATCTCACAGAGTTACATCTTTCCCTTCAAGAAGCCTTTCGCTAAGGCTGTTCTTGTGGAATTGGCAAAGGGATATTTGGAAGCCCATAGAAGGCTATGGTGAAAAAGGAAATATCTTCCGTTCAAAACTGGAAAGAAGCTTTCTGAGAAACTGCTCTGTGATCTGTTAATTCATCTCACAGAGTTACATCTTTCCCTTCAAGAAGCCTTTCGCTAAGGCTGTTCTTGTGGAATTGGAAAAGGGGTATTTAGAAGCCCATAGAGGGCTATGGTGAAAAAGGAAATATCTTCCGTTCAAAACTGGAAAGAAGCTTTCTGAGAAACTGCTCTGTGTTCTGTTAATTCATCTCACAGAGTTACATCTTTCCCTTCAAGAAGCCTTTCGCTAAGGCTGTTCTTGTGGAATTGGTAAAGAGATACTTGGAAGCCCATAGAGGGCTATGTTGAAAAAGGAAATATCTTCCGTTGAAAACTGGAAACAATCCTTCTGAGAAACTGCTCTGTGTTCTGTTAATTCATCTCACAGAGTTACATCTTTCCTTTCAAGAAGCCTTTCGCTAAGGCTGTTCTTGTGGAATTGGCAAAGGGATATTTGGAAGGCAATAGAGGGCTATGGTGAAAAAGGAAATATCTTCCGTTCAAAACTGGAAAGAAGCTTTCTGAGAAACTGCTCTGTGTTCTGTTAATTCATCTCACAAAGTTACATCTTTCCCTTCAAGAAGCCTTTCCCTAAGGCTGTTCCTGTGGAATTGGTAAAGAGATACTTGGAAGCCCATAGATGGCTATGTTGAAATGGAAATATCTTCGGTTGAAAACTGGAAACAATCCTTCTGAGAAACTGCTCTGTGTTCTGTTAATTCATCTCACAGAGTTACATCTTTCCTTTCAAGAAGCCTTTCGCTAAGGCTGTTCTTGTGGAATTGGCAAAGGGATATTTGGAAGCCAATAGAGGGCTATGGTGAAAAAGGAAATATCTTCCGTTCAAAACTGGAAAGAAGCTTTCTGAGAAACTGCTCTGTGTTCTGTTAATTCATCTCACAGAGTTACATCTTTCTCTTCAAGAAGTCTTTCGCTAAGGCTGTTCTTGTGGAATTGGCAAAGGGATATTTGGAAGCCCATAGAGGGCTATGGTGAAAAAGGAAATATCTTCCGTTTAAAACTGGAAAGAAGCTTTCTGAGAAACTGCTCTGTGTTCTGTTAATTCATCTCACAGAGTTACATCTTTCCCTTCAAGAAGCCTTTCGCTAAGGCTGTTCTTGTGGAATTGGCAAAGGGATATTTGGAAGCCCATAGAGGGCTATGTTGAAAAAGGAAATATCTTCCGTTGAAAACTGGAAACAATCCTTCTGAGAAACTGCACTGTGTTCTGTTAATTCATCTCACAGAGTTACATCTTTCCTTTCAAGAAGCCTTTCGCTAAGGCTGTTCTTGTGGAATTGGCAAAGGGATATTTGGAAGCCAATAGAGGGCTATGGTGAAAAAGGAAATATCTTCCGTTCAAAACTGGAAAGAAGCTTTCTGAGAAACTGCTCTGTGTTCTGTTAATTCATCTCACAGAGTTACATCTTTCCCTTCAACAAGTCTTTCGCTAAGGCTGTTCTTGTGGAATTGGCAAAGGGATATTTGGAAGCCCATAGAGGGCTATGGTGAAAAAGGAAATATCTTCCGTTTAAAACTGGAAAGAAGCTTTCTGAGAAACTGCTCTGTGTTCTTTTAGTTCATCTCACAGAGTTACATCTTTCCCTTCAAGAAGCCTTTCGCTAAGGCTGTTCTTGTGCAATTGGCAAAGGGATATTTAGAAGCCCATAGAGGGCTATGGTGAAAAAGGAAATATCTTCCGTTCAAAACTGGAAAGAAGCTTTCTGAGAAACTGCTCTGTGTTCTGTTAATTCATCTCACAGAGTTACATCTTTCCCTTCAAGAAGCCTTTCGCTAAGGCTGTTCTTGTGGAATTGGAAAAGGGGTATTTAGAAGCCCATAGAGGGCTATGGTGTAAAAGGAAATATCTTCCGTTCAAAACTGGAAAGAAGCTTTCTGAGAAACTGCTCTGTGTTCTGTTAATTCATCTCACAGAGTTACATCTTTCCCTTCAAGAAGCCTTTCGCTAAGGCTGTTCTTGTGGAATTGGCAAAGGGATATTTCGAAGCCCATATAGGGCTATGGTGAAAAAGGAAATATCTTCCGTTCAAAACTGGAAAGAAGCTTTCTGAGAAACTGCTCTGTGTTCTGTTAATTCATCTCACAGAGTTACATCTTTCCCTTCAAGAAGCCTTTCGCTAAGGCTGTTCTTGTGGAATTGGTAAAGAGATACTTGGAAGCCCATAGAGGGCTATGTTGAAAAAGGAAATATCTTCCGTTGAAAACTGGAAACAATCCTTCTGAGAAACTGCTCTGTGTTCTGTTAATTCATCTCACAGAGTTACATCTTTCCTTTCAAGAAGCCTTTCGCTAAGGCTGTTCTTGTGGAATTGGCAAAGGGATATTTGGAAGCCAATAGAGGGCTATAGTGAAAAAGGAAATATCTTCCGTTCAAAACTGGAAAGAAGCTTTCTGAGAAACTGCTCTGTGTTCTGTTAATTCATCTCACAGAGTTACATCTTTCCCTTCAAGAAGCCTTTCGCTAAGGCTGTTCTTGTGGAATTGGCAAAGGGATATTTGGAAGCCCATAGAGCACTATGGTGAAAAAGGAAATATATTCGGTTCAAAACTGGAAAGAAGCTTTCTGAGAAACTGCTCTGTGTTCTGTTAATTCATCTCATGGAGTTACATCTTTCCCTTCAAGAAGCCTTTCGCTAAGGCTGTTCTTGTGGAATTGGCAAAGGGATATTTGAAAGCCCATTGAGGGCTATGGTGAAAAAGGAAATATCTTCCGTTCAAAACTGGAAAGAAGCTGTCTGAGAAACTGCTCTGTGTTCTGTTAATTCATCTCACAGAGTTACATCTTTCCCTTCAAGAAGCCTTTCGTAAGGCTGTTCTTGTGGAATTGGCAAAGGGATATTTGGAAGCCCATAGAGGGCTATGGTGAAACAGGAAATATCTTCCGTTCAAAACTGGAAAGAAGCTTTCTGAGAAACTGCTCTGTGTTCTGTTAATTCATCTCACAGAGTTACATCTTTCCCTTCAAGAAGCCTTTCGCTAAGGCTGTTCTTGTGCAATTGGCAAAGTGATATTTGGAATCCCTTAGAGGGTTATGGTGAAAAAGGAAATATCTTCCGTTCAAAACTGGAAAGAAGCTTTCTGAGAAACTGCTCTGTGTTCTGTTAATTCATCTCACAGAGTTACATCTTTCCCTTCAAGAAGCCTTACGCTAAGGCTGTTCTTGTGGAATTTGAAAAGGGATATTTGCAAGCCCATAGAGGGCTATGGTGAAAAAGGAAATATCTTACGCTCAAAACTGGAAAGAAGCTTTCTGAGAAACTGCTCTGTGTTCTGTTAATTCATCTCACATAGTTACATCTTTCCCTTCAAGAAGTCTTTCGCTAAGGCTGTTCTTATGGAATTGGAAAAGGGATATTTCGAAGCCCATAGAGGGCTATGGTGAAAAAGGAAATATCTTCCGTTCAAAACTGGAAAGAAGCTTTCTGAGAAACTGCTCTGTGTTCTGTTAATTCATCTCACAGAGTTACATCTTTCCCTTCAAGAAGCCTTTCGCTAAGGCTGTTCTTGTGGAATTGGTAAAGAGATACTTGGAAGCCCATAGAGGGCTATGTTGAAAAAGGAAATATCTTCCGTTGAAAACTGGAAACAATCCTTCTGAGAAACTGCTCTGTGTTCTGTTAATTCATCTCACAGAGTTACATCTTTCCTTTCAAGAAGCCTTTCGCTAAGGCTGTTCTTGTGGAATTGGCAAAGGGATATTTGGAAGCCAATAGAGGGCTATGGTGAAAAAGGAAATATCTTCCGTTCAAAACTGGAAAGAAGCTTTCTGAGAAACTGCTCTGTGTTCTGTTAATTCATCTCACAGAGTTACATCTTTCTCTTCAAGAAGTCTTTCGCTAAGGCTGTTCTTGTGGAATTGGCAAAGGGATATTTGGAAGCCCATAGAGGGCTATGGTGAAAAAGGAAATATCTTCGGTTTAAAACTGGAAAGAAACTTTCTAAGAAACTGCTCTGTGTTCTGTTAATTCATCTGACAGAGTTACATCTTTCCCTTCAAGAAGCCTTTCGCTAAGGCTGTTCTTGTGGAATTGGCAAAGGGATATTTGGAAGCCCATAGAGGGCTATGTTGAAAAAGGAAATATCTTCCGTTGAAAACTGGAAACAATCCTTCTGAGAAACTGCTCTGTGTTCTGTTAATTCATCTCACAGAGTTACATCTTTCCTTTCAAGAAGCCTTTCGCTAAGGCTGTTCTTGTGGAATTGGCAAAGGGATATTTGGAAGCCAATAGAGGGCTATGGTGAAAAAGGAAATATCTTCCGTTCAAAACTGGAAAGAAGCTTTCTGAGAAACTGCTCTGTGTTCTGTTAATTCATCTCACAGAGTTACATCTTTCTCTTCCAGAAGTCTTTCGCTAAGGCTGTTCTTGTGGAATTGGCAAAGGGATATTTGGAAGCCCATAGAGGGCTATGGTGAAAAAGGAAATATCTTCCGTTTAAAACTGGAAAGAAGCTTTCTGAGAAACTGCTCTGTGTTCTGTTAATTCATCTCACAGAGTTACATCTTTCCCTTCAAGAAGCCTTTCGCTAAGGCTGTTCTTGTGGAATTGGCAAAGGGATATTTGGAAGCCCATAGAGGGCTATGTTGAAAAAGGAAATATCTTCCGTTGAAAACTGGAAACAATCCTTCTGAGAAACTGCTCTGTGTTCTGTTAATTCATCTCACAGAGTTACATCTTTCCCTTCAAGAAGCCTTTCGCTAAGGCTGTTCTTGTGGAATTGGCAAAGGGATATTTGGAAGCCCATAGAGGGCTATGGTGAAAAAGGAAATATCTTCCGTTCAAAACTGGAAAGAAGCTTTCTGAGAAACTGCTCTGTGTTCTGTTAATTCATCTCACGGAGTTACATCTTTCCCTTCAAGAAGCCTTTCGCTAAGGCTGTTCTTGTGGAATTGGCAAAGGGATATTTGAAAGCCCATAGAGGGCTATGGTGAAAAAGGAAATATCTTCCGTTCAAAACTGGAAAGAAGCTTTCTGAGAAACTGCTCTGTGTTCTGTTAATTCATCTCACAGAGTTACATCTTTCCCTTCAAGAAGCCTTTCGTAAGGCCGTTCTTGTGGAATTGGCAAAGGGATATTTGGAAGCCCATAGAGAGCTATGGTGAAAAAGGAAATATCTTCCGTTCAAAACTGGAAAGAAGCTTTCTGAGAAACTGCTCTGTGTTCTGTTAATTCATCTCACAGAGTTACATCTTTCCCTTCAAAAGCCTTTCGCTAAGGCTGTTCTTGTGGAATTGGCAAAGTGATATTTGGAAGCCCATAGAGGGCTATGGTGAAAAAGGAAATATCTACCGTTCAAAACTGGAAAGAAGCTTTCTGAAAAACTGCTCTGTGTTCTGTTAATTCATCTCACAGAGTTACATCTTTCCCTTCAAGAAGCCTTTCGCTAAGGCTGTTCTTGTGGAACTGGCAAAGGGATATTTGAAAGCCCATAGAGGGCTAGGGTGAAAAAGGAAATATCTTCCGTTCAAAACTGGAAAGAAGCTTTCTGAGAAACTGCTCTGTGTTCTGTTAATTCATCTCACAGAGTTACATCTTTCCCTTCAAGAAGCCTTTCGCTAAGGCTGTTCTTGTGGAATTGGAAAAGGGGTATTTAGAAGCCCATAGAGGGCTATGGTGTAAAAGGAAATATCTTCCGTTCAAAACTGGAAAGAAGCTTTCTGAGAAACTGCTCTGTGTTCTGTTAATTCATCTCACAGAGTTACATCTTTCCCTTCAAGAAGCCTTTCGCTAAGGCTGTTCTTGTGGAATTGGCAAAGGGATATTTAGAAGCCCATAGAGGGCTATGGTGAAAAAGGAAATATCTTCCGTTCAAAACTGGAAAGAAGCTTTCTGAGAAACTGCTCTGTGTTCTGTTAATTCATCTCACAGAGTTACATCTTTCCCTTCAAGAAGCCTTTCGCTAAGGCTGTTCTTGTGGAATTGGTAAAGAGATACTTGGAAGCCCATAGAGGTCTATGTTGAAAAAGGAAATATCTTCCGTTGAAAACTGGAAACAATCCTTCTGAGAAACTGCTCTGTGTTCTGTTAATTCATCTCACAGAGTTACATCTTTCCTTTCAAGAAGCCTTTCGCTAAGGCTGTTCTTGTGCAATTGGCAAAGGGATATTTGGAAGCCAATAGAGGGCTATGGTGAAAAAGGAAATATCTTCCGTTCAAAACTGGAAAGAAGCTTTCTGAGAAACTGCTCTGTGTTCTGTTAACTCATCTCACAGAGTTACATCTTTCCCTTCAAGAAGCCTTTCGCTAAGGCTGTTCTTGTGGAATTGGCAAAGGGATATTTGGAAGCCCATAGAGCGCTATGGTGAAAAAGGAAATATATTCGGTTCAAAACTGGAAAGAAGCATTCTGAGAAACTGCTCTGTGTTCTGTTAATTCATCTCATGGAGTTACATCTTTCCCTTCAAGAAGCCTTTCGCTAAGGCTGTTCTTGTGGAATTGGCAAAGGGATATTTGAAAGCCCATTGAGGGCTATGGTGAAAAAGGAAATATCTTCCGTTCAAAACTGGAAAGAAGCTGTCTGAGAAACTGCTCTGTGTTCTGTTAATTCATCTCACAGAGTTACATCTTTCCCTTCAAGAAGCCTTTCGTAAGGCTGTTCTTGTGGAATTGGCAAAGGGATATTTGGAAGCCCATAGAGGGCTATGGTGAAACAGGAAATATCTTCCGTTCAAAACTGGAAAGAAGCTTTCTGAGAAACTGCTCTGTGTTCTGTTAATTCATCTCACAGAGTTACATCTTTCCCTTCAAGAAGTCTTTCGCTAAGGCTGTTCTTGTGCAATTGGCAAAGTGATATTTGGAATCCCATAGAGGGTTATGGTGAAAAAGGAAATATCTTCCGTTCAAAACTGGAAAGAAGCTTTCTGAGAAACTGCTCTGTGTTCTGTTAATTCATCTCACAGAGTTACATCTTTCCCTTCAAGAAGCCTTACGCTAAGGCTGTTCTTGTGGAATTTGAAAAGGGATATTTGCAAGCCCATAGAGGGCTATGGTGAAAAAGGAAATATCTTACGCTCAAAACTGGAAAGAAGCTTTCTGAGACACTGCTCTGTGTTCTGTTAATTCATCTCACAGAGTTACATCTTTCCCTTCAAGAAGCCTTTCGCTAAGGCTGTTCTTGTGGAATTGGCAAAGTCATATTTGGAAGCCCATAGAGGGCTATGGGGAAAAAGGAAATATCTTCCGTTCAAAACTGGAAAGAAGCTTTCTGAGAAACTGCTCTGTGTTCTGTTAATTCATCTCACAGAGTTACATCTTTCCCTTCAAGAAGCCTTTCGCTAAGGCTGTTCTTGTGGAATTGGCAAAGGGATATTTGGAAGCCCATAGAGGGCTACGGTGAAAAAGGAAATATCTTCCGTTCAAAACTGGAAAGAAGCTTTCTGAGAAACTGCTCTGTGTTCTGTTAATTCATCTCACATAGTTACATCTTTCTCTTCAAGAAGTCTTTCGCTAAGGCTGTTCTTATGGAATTGGAAAAGGGATATTTAGAAGCCCATAGAGGGCTATGGTGAAAAAGGAAATATCTTCCGTTCAAAACTGGAAAGTAGCTTTCTGAGAAACTGCTCTGTGTTCTTTTAATTCATCTCACAGAGTTACATCTTTCCCTTCAAGAAGCCTTTCGCTAAGGCTGTTCTTGTGGAATTGGCAAAGGGATATTTGGAAGCCCATAGAAGGCTATGGTGAAAAAGGAAATATCTTCCGTTCAAAACTGGAAAGAAGCTTTCTGAGAAACTGCTCTGTGTTCTGTTAATTCATCTCACAGAGTTACATCTTTCCCTTCAAGAAGCCTTTCGCTAAGGCTGTTCTTGTGGAATTGGAAAAGGGGTATTTAGAAGCCCATAGAGGGCTATGGTGAAAAAGGAAATATCTTCCGTTCAAAACTGGAAAGAAGCTTTCTGAGAAACTGCTCTGTGTTCTGTTAATTCATCTCACAGAGTTACATCTTTCCCTTCAAGAAGCCTTTCGCTAAGGCTGTTCTTGTGGAATTGGTAAAGAGATACTTGGAAGCCCATAGAGGGCTATGTTGAAAAAGGAAATATCTTCCGTTGAAAACTGGAAACAATCCTTCTGAGAAACTGCTCTGTGTTCTGTTAATTCATCTCACAGAGTTACATCTTTCCTTTCAAGAAGCCTTTCGCTAAGGCTGTTCTTGTGGAATTTGAAAAGGGATATTTGCAAGCCCATAGAGGGCTATGGTGAAAAAGGAAATATCTTACGCTCAAAACTGGAAAGAAGCTTTCTGAGAAACTGCTCTGTGTTCTGTTAATTCATCTCACATAGTTACATCTTTCCCTTCAAGAAGTCTTTCGCTAAGGCTGTTCTTATGGAATTGGAAAAGGGATATTTCGAAGCCCATAGAGGGCTATGGTGAAAAAGGAAATATCTTCCGTTCAAAACTGGAAAGAAGCTTTCTGAGAAACTGCTCTGTGTTCTGTTAATTCATCTCACAGAGTTACATCTTTCCCTTCAAGAAGCCTTTCGCTAAGGCTGTTCTTGTGGAATTGGTAAAGAGATACTTGGAAGCCCATAGAGGGCTATGTTGAAAAAGGAAATATCTTCCGTTGAAAACTGGAAACAATCCTTCTGAGAAACTGCTCTGTGTTCTGTTAATTCATCTCACAGAGTTACATCGTTCCTTTCAAGAAGCCTTTCGCTAAGGCTGTTCTTGTGGAATTGGCAAAGTGATATTTGGAAGCCAATAGAGGGCTATGGTGAAAAAGGAAATATCTTCCGTTCAAAACTGGAAAGAAGCTTTCTGAGAAACTGCTCTGTGTTCTCTTAATTCATCTCACAGAGTTACATCTTTCTCTTCAAGAAGTCTTTCGCTAAGGCTGTTCTTGTGGAATTGGCAAAGGGATATTTGGAAGCCCATAGAGGGCTATGGTGAAAAAGGAAATATCTTCGGTTTAAAACTGGAAAGAAGCTTTCTGAGAAACTGCTCTGTGTTCTGTTAATTCATCTGACAGAGTTACATCTTTCCCTTCAAGAAGCCTTTCGCTAAGTCTGTTCTTGTGGAATTGGCAAAGGGATATTTGGAAGCCCATAGAGGGCTATGTTGAAAAAGGAAATATCTTCCGTTGAAAACTGGAAACAATCCTTCTGAGAAACTGCTCTGTGTTCTGTTAATTCATCTCACAGAGTTACATCTTTCCTTTCAAGAAGCCTTTCGCTAAGGCTGTTCTTGTGGAATTGGCAAAGGGATATTTGGAAGCCAATAGAGGGCTATGGTGAAAAAGGAAATATCTTCCGTTCAAAACTGGAAAGAAGCTTTCTGAGAAACTGCTCTGTGTTCTGTTAATTCATCACACAGAGTTACATCTTTCTCTTCCAGAAGTCTTTCGCTAAGGCTGTTCTTGTGGAATTGGCAAAGGGATATTTGGAAGCCCATAGAGGGCTATGGTGAAAAAGGAAATATCTTCCGTTTAAAACTGGAAAGAAGCTTTCTGAGAAACTGCTCTGTGTTCTGTTAATTCATCTCACAGAGTTACATCTTTCCCTTCAAGAAGCCTTTCGCTAAGGCTGTTCTTGTGGAATTGGCAAAGGGATATTTGGAAGCCCATAGAGGGCTATGTTGAAAAAGGAAATATCTTCCGTTGAAAACTGGAAACAATCCTTCTGAGAAACTGCTCTGTGTTCTGTTAATTCATCTCACAGAGTTACATCTTTCCCTTCAAGAAGCCTTTCGCTAAGGCTGTTCTTGTGGAATTGGCAAAGGGATATTTGGAAGCCCATAGAGGGCTATGGTGAAAAAGGAAATATCTTCCGTTCAAAACTGGAAAGAAGCTTTCTGAGAAACTGCTCTGTGTTCTGTTAATTCATCTCACGGAGTTACATCTTTCCCTTCAAGAAGCCTTTCGCTAAGGCTGTTCTTGTGGAATTGGCAAAGGGATATTTGAAAGCCCATAGAGGGCTATGGTGAAAAAGGAAATATCTTCCGTTCAAAACTGGAAAGAAGCTTTCTGAGAAACTGCTCTGTGTTCTGTTAATTCATCTCACAGAGTTACATCTTTCCCTTCAAGAAGCCTTTCGTAAGGCCGTTCTTGTGGAATTGGCAAAGGGATATTTGGAAGCCCATAGAGGGCTCTGGTGAAAAAGGAAATATCTTCCGTTCAAAACTGGAAAGAAGCTTTCTGAGAAACTGCTCTGTGTTCTGTTAATTCATCTCACAGAGTTACATCTTTCCCTTCAAAAGCCTTTCGCTAAGGCTGTTCTTGTGGAATTGGCAAAGTGATATTTGGAAGCC
Organism: Chlorocebus sabaeus; assembly: GCF_047675955.1. Taxonomy (NCBI): domain Eukaryota; kingdom Metazoa; phylum Chordata; class Mammalia; order Primates; family Cercopithecidae; genus Chlorocebus; species Chlorocebus sabaeus. The sequence continues at coordinate 384,456 of NW_027327925.1, read as the reverse complement.
CATAGAGGGCTATGGTGAAAAAGGAAATATCTACCGTTCAAAACTGGAAAGAAGCTTTCTGAAAAACTGCTCTGTGTTCTGTTAATTCATCTCACAGAGTTACATCTTTCCCTTCAAGAAGCCTTTCTCTAAGGCTGTTCTTGTGGAACTGGCAAAGGGATATTTGGAAGCCCATAGAGGGCTATGGTGAAAAAGGAAATATCTTCCGTTCAAAACTGGAAAGAAGCTTTCTGAGAAACTGCTCTGTGTTCTGTTAATTCATCTCACAGAGTTACATCTTTCCCTTCAAGAAGCCTTTCGCTAAGGCTGTTCTTGTGGAATTGGAAAAGGGGTATTTAGAAGCCCATAGAGGGCTATGGAGTAAAAGGAAATATCTTCCGTTCAAAACTGGAAAGAAGCTTTCTGAGAAACTGCTCTGTGTTCTGTTAATTCATCTCACAGTGTTACATCTTTCCCTTCAAGAAGCCTTTCGCTAAGGCTGTTCTTGTGGAATTGGCAAAGGGATATTTCGAAGCCCATAGAGGGCTATGGTGAAAAAGGAAATATCTTCCGTTCAAAACTGGAAAGAAGCTTTCTGAGAAACTGCTCTGTGTTCTGTTAATTCATCTCACAGAGTTACATCTTTCCCTTCAAGAAGCCTTTCGCTAAGGCTGTTCTTGTGGAATTGGTAAAGAGATACTTGGAAGCCCATAGAGGTCTATGTTGAAAAAGGAAATATCTTCCGTTGAAAACTGGAAACAATCCTTCTGAGAAACTGCTCTGTGTTCTGTTAATTCATCTCACAGAGTTACATCTTTCCTTTCAAGAAGCCTTTCGCTAAGGCTGTTCTTGTGGAATTCGCAAAGGGATATTTGGAAGCCAATAGAGGGCTATGGTGAAAAAGGAAATATCTTCCGTTCAAAACTGGAAAGAAGCTTTCTGAGAAACTGCTCTGTGTTCTGTTAACTCATCTCACAGAGTTACATCTTTCCCTTCAAGAAGCCTTTCGCTAAGGCTGTTCTTGTGGAATTGGCAAAGGGATATTTGGAAGCCCATAGAGCGCTATGGTGAAAAAGGAAATATATTCGGTTCAAAACTGGAAAGAAGCATTCTGAGAAACTGCTCTGTGTTCTGTTAATTCATCTCATGGAGTTACATCTTTCCCTTCAAGAAGCCTTTCGCTAAGGCTGTTCTTGTGGAATTGGCAAAGGGATATTTGAAAGCCCATTGAGGGCTATGGTGAAAAAGGAAATATCTTCCGTTCAAAACTGGAAAGAAGCTGTCTGAGAAACTGCTCTGTGTTCTGTTAATTCATCTCACAGAGTTACATCTTTCCCTTCAAGAAGCCTTTCGTAAGGCTGTTCTTGTGGAATTGGCAAAGGGATATTTGGAAGCCCATAGAGGGCTATGGTGAAACAGGAAATATCTTCCGTTCAAAACTGGAAAGAAGCTTTCTGAGAAACTGCTCTGTGTTCTGTTAATTCATCTCACAGAGTTACATCTTTCCCTTCAAGAAGTCTTTCGCTAAGGCTGTTCTTGTGCAATTGGCAAAGTGATATTTGGAATCCCATAGAGGGTTATGGTGAAAAAGGAAATATCTTCCGTTCAAAACTGGAAAGAAGCTTTCTGAGAAACTGCTCTGTGTTCTGTTAATTCATCTCACAGAGTTACATCTTTCCCTTCAAGAAGCCTTACGCTAAGGCTGTTCTTGTGGAATTTGAAAAGGGATATTTGCAAGCCCATAGAGGGCTATGGTGAAAAAGGAAATATCTTACGCTCAAAACTGGAAAGAAGCTTTCTGAGAAACTGCTCTGTGTTCTGTTAATTCATCTCACAGAGTTACATCTTTCCCTTCAAGAAGCCTTTCGCTAAGGCTGTTCTTGTGGAATTGGCAAAGTCATATTTGGAAGCCCATAGAGGGCTATGGGGAAAAAGGAAATATCTTCCGTTCAAAACTGGAAAGAAGCTTTCTGAGAAACTGCTCTGTGTTCTGTTAATTCATCTCACAGAGTTACATCTTTCCCTTCAAGAAGCCTTACGCTAAGGCTGTTCTTGTGGAATTGGCAAAGGGATATTTGGAAGCCCATAAAGGGCTACGGTGAAAAAGGAAATATCTTCCGTTCAAAACTGGAAAGAAGCTTTCTGAGAAACTGCTCTGTGTTCTGTTAATTCATCTCACAGAGTTACATCTTTCTCTTCAAGAAGTCTTTCGCTAAGGCTGTTCTTATGGAATTGGAAAAGGGATATTTAGAAGCCCATAGAGGGCTATGGTGAAAAAGGAAATATCTTCCGTTCAAAACTGGAAAATAGCTTTCTGAGAAACTGCTCTGTGTTCTTTTAATTCATCTCACAGAGTTACATCTTTCCCTTCAAGAAGCCTTTCGCTAAGGCTGTTCTTGTGGAATTGGCAAAGGGATATTTGGAAGCCCATAGAAGGCTATGGTGAAAAAGGAAATATCTTCCGTTCAAAACTGGAAAGAAGCTTTCTGAGAAACTGCTCTGTGTTCTGTTAATTCATCTCACAGAGTTACATCTTTCCCTTCAAGAAGCCTTTCGCTAAGGCTGTTCTTGTGGAATTGGAAAAGGGGTATTTAGAAGCCCATAGAGGGCTATGGTGAAAAAGGAAATATCTTCCGTTCAAAACTGGAAAGAAGCTTTCTGAGAAACTGCTCTGTGTTCTGTTAATTCATCTCACAGAGTTACATCTTTCCCTTCAAGAAGCCTTTCGCTAAGGCTGTTCTTGTGGAATTGGTAAAGAGATACTTGGAAGCCCATAGAGGGCTATGTTGAAAAAGGAAATATCTTCCGTTGAAAACTGGAAACAATCCTTCTGAGAAACTGCTCTGTGTTCTGTTAATTCATCTCACAGAGTTACATCTTTCCTTTCAAGAAGCCTTTCGCTAAGGCTGTTCTTGTGGAATTGGCAAAGGGATATTTGGAAGCCAATAGAGGGCTATGGTGAAAAAGGAAATATCTTCCGTTCAAAACTGGAAAGAAGCTTTCTGAGAAACTGCTCTGTGTTCTGTTAATTCATCTCACAAAGTTACATCTTTCCCTTCAAGAAGCCTTTCGCTAAGGCTGTTCCTGTGGAATTGGTAAAGAGATACTTGGAAGCCCATAGATGGCTATGTTGAAATGGAAATATCTTCCGTTGAAAACTGGAAACAATCCTTCTGAGAAACTGCTCTGTGTTCTGTTAATTCATCTCACAGAGTTACATCTTTCCCTTCAACAAGTCTTTCGCTAAGGCTGTTCTTGTGGAATTGGCAAAGGGATATTTGGAAGCCCATAGAGGGCTATGGTGAAAAAGGAAATATCTTCCGTTTAAAACTGGAAAGAAGCTTTCTGAGAAACTGCTCTGTGTTCTTTTAGTTCATCTCACAGAGTTACATCTTTCCCTTCAAGAAGCCTTTCGCTAAGGCTGTTCTTGTGCAATTGGCAAAGGGATATTTGGAAGCCCATAGAGGGCTATGGTGAAAAAGGAAATATCTTCCGTTCAAAACTGGAAAGAAGCTTTCTGAGAAACTGCTCTGTGTTCTGTTAATTCATCTCACGGAGTTACATCTTTCCCTTCAAGAAGCCTTTCGCTAAGGCTGTTCTTGTGGAATTGGCAAAGGGATATTTGAAAGCCCATAGAGGGCTATGGTGAAAAAGGAAATATCTTCCGTTCAAAACTGGAAAGAAGCTTTCTGAGAAACTGCTCTGTGTTCTGTTAATTCATCTCACAGAGTTACATCTCTCCCTTCAAGAAGCCTTTCGTAAGGCCGTTCCTGTGGAATTGGCAAAGGGATATTTGGAAGCCCATAGAGGGCTATGGTGAAAAAGGAAATATCTTCCGTTCAAAACTGGAAAGAAGCTTTCTGAGAAACTGCTCTGTGTTCTGTTAATTCATCTCACAGAGTTACATCTTTCCCTTCAAGAAGCCTTTCGCTAAGGCTGTTCTTGTGGAATTGGCAAAGTGATATATGGAAGCCCATAGAGGGCTATGGTGAAAAAGGAAATATCTACCGTTCAAAACTGGAAAGAAGCTTTCTGAAAAACTGCTCTGTGTTCTGTTAATTCATCTCACAGAGTTACATCTTTCCCTTCAAGAAGCCTTTCGCTAAGGCTGTTCTTTTGGAACTGGCAAAGGGATATTTGGAAGCCCATAGAGGGCTATGGTGAAAAAGGAAATATCTTCCGTTCAAAACTGGAAAGAAGCTTTCTGAGAAACTGCTCTGTGTTCTGTTAATTCATCTCACAGAGTTACATCTTTCCCTTCAACAAGCCTTTCGCTAAGGCTGTTCTTGTGGAATTGGAAAAGGGGTATTTAGAAGCCCATAGAGGGCTATGGTGTAAAAGGAAATATCTTGGGTTCAAAACTGGAAAGAAGCTTTCTGAGAAACTGCTCTGTGTTCTGTTAATTCATCTCACAGAGTTACATCTTTCCCTTCAAGAAGCCTTTCGCTAAGGCTGTTCTTGTGGAATTGGAAAAGGGATATTTCGAAGCCCATAGAGGGCTATGGTGAAAAAGGAAATATCTTCCGTTCAAAACTGGAAAGAAGCTTTCTGAGAAACTGCTCTGTGTTCTGTTAATTCATCTCACAGAGTTACATCTTTCCCTTCAAGAAGCCTTTCGCTAAGGCTGTTCTTGTGGAATTGGCAAAGGGATATTTGGAAGCCCATAGAGGGCTATGGTGAAAAAGGAAATATCTTCCGTTCAAAACTGGAAAGAAGCTTTCTGAGAAACTGCTCTGTGTTCTGTTAATTCATCTCACGGAGTTACATCTTTCCCTACAAGAAGCCTTTCGCTAAGGCTGTTCTTGTGTAATTGGCAAAGGGATATTTGAAAGCCCATAGAGGGCTATGGTGAAAAAGGAAATATCTTCCGTTCAAAACTGGAAAGAAGCTTTCTGAGAAACTGCTCTGTGTTCTGTTAATTCATCTCACAGAGTTACATCTTTCCCTTCAAGAAGCCTTTCGTAAGGCTGTTCTTGTGGAATTGGCAAAGTGATATTTGGAAGCCCATAGTGGGCTATGGTGAAAAAGGAAATATCTTCGGTTCAAAACTGGAAAGAAGCTTTCTGAGAAACTGCTCTGTGTTCTGTTAATTCATCTCACAGAGTTACATCTTTCCCTTCAAGAAGCCTTTCGCTAAGGCTGTTCTTGTGGAATTGGCAAAGTGATATTTGGAAGCCCATAGAGGGCTATGGTGAAAAAAGAAATATCTACCGTTCAAAACTGGAAAGAAGCTTTCTGAAAAACTGCTCTGTGTTCTGTTAATTCATCTCACAGAGTTACATCTTTCCCTTCAAGAAGCCTTTCGCTAAGGCTGTTCTTGTGGAACTGGCAAAGGGATATTTGGAAGCCCATAGAGGGCTATGGTGAAAAAGGAAATATCTTCCGTTCAAAACTGGAAAGAAGCTTTCTGAGAAACTGCTCTGTGTTCTTTTAATTCATCTCACAGAGTTACATCTTTCCCTTCAAGAAGCCTTTCGCTAAGGCTGTTCTTATGGAATTGGAAAAGGGATATTTAGAAGCCCATAGAGGGCTATGGTGAAAAAGGAAATATCTTCCGTTCAAAACTGGAAAGTAGCTTTCTGAGAAACTGCTCTGTGTTCTTTTAATTCATCTCACAGAGTTACATCTTTCCCTTCAAGAAGCCTTTCGCTAAGGCTGTTCTTGTGGAATTGGCAAAGGGATATTTGGAAGCCCATAGAAGGCTATGGTGAAAAAGGAAATATCTTCCGTTCAAAACTGGAAAGAAGCTTTCTGAGAAACTGCTCTGTGTTCTGTTAATTCATCTCACAGAGTTACATCTTTCCCTTCAAGAAGCCTTTCGCTAAGGCTGTTCTTGTGGAATTGGAAAAGGGGTATTTAGAAGCCCATAGAGGGCTATGGTGAAAAAGGAAATATCTTCCGTTCAAAACTGGAAAGAAGCTTTCTGAGAAACTGCTCTGTGTTCTGTTAATTCATCTCACAGAGTTACATCTTTCCCTTCAAGAAGCCTTTCGCTAAGGCTGTTCTTGTGGAATTGGTAAAGAGATACTTGGAAGCCCATAGAGGGCTATGTTGAAAAAGGAAATATCTTCCGTTGAAAACTGGAAACAATCCTTCTGAGAAACTGCTCTGTGTTCTGTTAATTCATCTCACAGAGTTACATCTTTCCTTTCAAGAAGCCTTTCGCTAAGGCTGTTCTTGTGGAATTGGCAAAGGGATATTTGGAAGCCAATAGAGGGCTATGGTGAAAAAGGAAATATCTTCCGTTCAAAACTGGAAAGAAGCTTTCTGAGAAACTGCTCTGTGTTCTGTTAACTCATCTCACAGAGTTACATCTTTCCCTTCAAGAAGCCTTTCGCTAAGGCTGTTCTTGTGGAATTGGCAAAGGGATATTTGGAAGCCCATAGAGCGCTATGGTGAAAAAGGAAATATATTCGGTTCAAAACTGGAAAGAAGCATTCTGAGAAACTGCTCTGTGTTCTGTTAATTCATCTCATGGAGTTACATCTTTCCCTTCAAGAAGCCTTTCGCTAAGGCTGTTCTTGTGGAATTGGCAAAGGGATATTTGAAAGCCCATTGAGGGCTATGGTGAAAAAGGAAATATCTTCCGTTCAAAACTGGAAAGAAGCTGTCTGAGAAACTGCTCTGTGTTCTGTTAATTCATCTCACAGAGTTACATCTTTCCCTTCAAGAAGCCTTTCGTAAGGCTGTTCTTGTGGAATTGGCAAAGGGATATTTGGAAGCCCATAGAGGGCTATGGTGAAACAGGAAATATCTTCCGTTCAAAACTGGAAAGAAGCTTTCTGAGAAACTGCTCTGTGTTCTGTTAATTCATCTCACAGAGTTACATCTTTCCCTTCAAGAAGTCTTTCGCTAAGGCTGTTCTTGTGCAATTGGCAAAGTGATATTTGGAATCCCATAGAGGGTTATGGTGAAAAAGGAAATATCTTCCGTTCAAAACTGGAAAGAAGCTTTCTGAGAAACTGCTCTGTGTTCTGTTAATTCATCTCACAGAGTTACATCTTTCCCTTCAAGAAGCCTTACGCTAAGGCTGTTCTTGTGGAATTTGAAAAGGGATATTTGCAAGCCCATAGAGGGCTATGGTGAAAAAGGAAATATCTTACGCTCAAAACTGGAAAGAAGCTTTCTGAGAAACTGCTCTGTGTTCTGTTAATTCATCTCACAGAGTTACATCTTTCCCTTCAAGAAGCCTTTCGCTAAGGCTGTTCTTGTGGAATTGGAAAAGGGGTATTTAGAAGCCCATAGAGGGCTATGGTGAAAAAGGAAATAACTTCCGTTCAAAACTGGAAAGAAGCTTTCTGAGAAACTGCTCTGTGTTCTGTTAATTCATCTCACAGAGTTACATCTTTCCCTTCAAGAAGCCTTTCGCTAAGGCTGTTCTTGTGGAATTGGTAAAGAGATACTTGGAAGCCCATAGAGGGCTATGTTGAAAAAGGAAATATCTTCCGTTGAAAACTGGAAACAATCCTTCTGAGAAACTGCTCTGTGTTCTGTTAATTCATCTCACAGAGTTACATCTTTCCTTTCAAGAAGCCTTTCGCTAAGGCTGTTCTTGTGGAATTGGCAAAGGGATATTTGGAAGCCAATAGAGGGCTATGGTGAAAAAGGAAATATCTTCCGTTCAAAAATGGAAAGAAGCTTTCTGAGAAACTGCTCTGTGTTCTGTTAATTCATCTCACAAAGTTACATCTTTCCCTTCAAGAAGCCTTTCGCTAAGGCTGTTCCTGTGGAATTGGTAAAGAGATACTTGGAAGCCCATAGATGGCTATGTTGAAATGGAAATATCTTCCGTTGAAAACTGGAAACAATCCTTCTGAGAAACTGCTCTGTGTTCTGTTAATTCATCTCACAGAGTTACATCTTTCCCTTCAACAAGTCTTTCGCTAAGGCTGTTCTTGTGGAATTGGCAAAGGGATATTTGGAAGCCCATAGAGGGCTATGGTGAAAAAGGAAATATCTTCCGTTTAAAACTGGAAAGAAGCTTTCTGAGAAACTGCTCTGTGTTCTTTTAGTTCATCTCACAGAGTTACATCTTTCCCTTCAAGAAGCCTTTCGCTAAGGCTGTTCTTGTGCAATTGGCAAAGGGATATTTGGAAGCCCATAGAGGGCTATGGTGAAAAAGGAAATATCTTCCGTTCAAAACTGGAAAGAAGCTTTCTGAGAAACTGCTCTGTGTTCTGTTAATTCATCTCACGGAGTTACATCTTTCCCTTCAAGAAGCCTTTCGCTAAGGCTGTTCTTGTGGAATTGGCAAAGGGATATTTGAAAGCCCATAGAGGGCTATGGTGAAAAAGGAAATATCTTCCGTTCAAAACTGGAAAGAAGCTTTCTGAGAAACTGCTCTGTGTTCTGTTAATTCATCTCACAGAGTTACATCTTTCCCTTCAAGAAGCCTTTCGTAAGGCCGTTCCTGTGGAATTGGCAAAGGGATATTTGGAAGCCCATAGAGGGCTATGGTGAAAAAGGAAATATCTTCCGTTCAAAACTGGAAAGAAGCTTTCTGAGAAACTGCTCTGTGTTCTGTTAATTCATCTCACAGAGTTACATCTTTCCCTTCAAGAAGCCTTTCGCTAAGGCTGTTCTTGTGGAATTGGCAAAGTGATATATGGAAGCCCATAGAGGGCTATGGTGAAAAAGGAAATATCTACCGTTCAAAACTGGAAAGAAGCTTTCTGAAAAACTGCTCTGTGTTCTGTTAATTCATCTCACAGAGTTACATCTTTCCCTTCAAGAAGCCTTTCGCTAAGGCTGTTCTTGTGGAACTGGCAAAGGGATATTTGGAAGCCCATGGAGGGCTATGGTGAAAAAGGAAATATCTTCCGTTCAAAACTAGAAAGAAGCTTTCTGAGAAACTGCTCTGTGTTCTGTTAATTCATCTCACAGAGTTACATCTTTCCCTTCAAGAAGCCTTTCGCTAAGGCTGTTCTTGTGGAATTGGAAAAGGGGTATTTAGAAGCCCATAGAGGGCTCTGGTGTAAAAGGAAATATCTTGGGTTCAAAACTGGAAAGAAGCTTTCTGAGAAACTGCTCTGTGTTCTGTTAATTCATCTCACAGAGTTACATCTTTCCCTTCAAGAAGCCTTTCGCTAAGGCTGTTCTTGTGGAATTGGAAAAGGGATATTTCGAAGCCCATAGAGGGCTATGGTGAAAAAGGAAATATCTTCCGTTCAAAACTGGAAAGAAGCTTTCTGAGAAACTGCTCTGTGTTCTGTTAATTCATCTCACAGAGTTACATCTTTCCCTTCAAGAAGCCTTTCGCTAAGGCTGTTCTTGTGGAATTGGCAAAGGGATATTTGGAAGCCCATAGAGGGCTATGGTGAAAAAGGAAATATCTTCCGTTCAAAACTGGAAAGAAGCTTTCTGAGAAACTGCTCTGTGTTCTGTTAATTCATCTCACGGAGTTACATCTTTCCCTTCAAGAAGCCTTTCGCTAAGGCTGTTCTTGTGTAATTGGCAAAGGGATATTTGAAAGCCCATAGAGGGCTATGGTGAAAAAGGAAATATCTTCCGTTCAAAACTGGAAAGAAGCTTTCTGAGAAACTGCTCTGTGTTCTGTTAATTCATCTCACAGAGTTACATCTTTCCCTTCAAGAAGCCTTTCGTAAGGCTGTTCTTGTGGAATTGGCAAAGTGATATTTGGAAGCCCATAGTGGGCTATGGTGAAAAAGGAAATATCTTCGGTTCAAAACTGGAAAGAAGCTTTCTGAGAAACTGCTCTGTGTTCTGTTAATTCATCTCACAGAGTTACATCTTTCCCTTCAAGAAGCCTTTCGCTAAGGCTGTTCTTGTGGAATTGGCAAAGTGATATTTGGAAGCCCATAGAGGGCTATGGTGAAAAAAGAAATATCTACCGTTCAAAACTGGAAAGAAGCTTTCTGAAAAACTGCTCTGTGTTCTGTTAATTCATCTCACAGAGTTACATCTTTCCCTTCAAGAAGCCTTTCGCTAAGGCTGTTCTTGTGGAACTGGCAAAGGGATATTTGGAAGCCCATAGAGGGCTATGGTGAAAAAGGAAATATCTTCCGTTCAAAACTGGAAAGAAGCTTTCTGAGAAACTGCTCTGTGTTCTTTTAATTCATCTCACAGAGTTACATCTTTCCCTTCAAGAAGCCTTTCGCTAAGGCTGTTCTTATGGAATTGGAAAAGGGATATTTAGAAGCCCATAGAGGGCTATGGTGAAAAAGGAAATATCTTCCGTTCAAAACTGGAAAGTAGCTTTCTGAGAAACTGCTCTGTGTTCTTTTAATTCATCTCACAGAGTTACATCTTTCCCTTCAAGAAGCCTTTCGCTAAGGCTGTTCTTGTGGAATTGGCAAAGGGATATTTGGAAGCCCATAGAAGGCTATGGTGAAAAAGGAAATATCTTCCGTTCAAAACTGGAAAGAAGCTTTCTGAGAAACTGCTCTGTGTTCTGTTAATTCATCTCACAGAGTTACATCTTTCCCTTCAAGAAGCCTTTCGCTAAGGCTGTTCTTGTGGAATTGGAAAAGGGGTATTTAGAAGCCCATAGAGGGCTATGGTGAAAAAGGAAATATCTTCCGTTCAAAACTGGAAAGAAGCTTTCTGAGAAACTGCTCTGTGTTCTGTTAATTCATCTCACAGAGTTACATCTTTCCCTTCAAGAAGCCTTTCGCTAAGGCTGTTCTTGTGGAATTGGTAAAGAGATACTTGGAAGCGCATAGAGGGCTATGTTGAAAAAGGAAATATCTTCCGTTGAAAACTGGAAACAATCCTTCTGAGAAACTGCTCTGTGTTCTGTTAATTCATCTCACAGAGTTACATCTTTCCTTTCAAGAAGCCTTTCGCTAAGGCTGTTCTTGTGGAATTGGCAAAGGGATATTTGGAAGGCAATAGAGGGCTATGGTGAAAAAGGAAATATCTTCCGTTCAAAACTGGAAAGAAGCTTTCTGAGAAACTGCTCTGTGTTCTGTTAATTCATCTCACAAAGTTACATCTTTCCCTTCAAGAAGCCTTTCGCTAAGGCTGTTCCTGTGGAATTGGTAAAGAGATACTTGGAAGCCCATAGATGGCTATGTTGAAATGGAAATATCTTCCGTTGAAAACTGGAAACAATCCTTCTGAGAAACTGCTCTGTGTTCTGTTAATTCATCTCACAGAGTTACATCTTTCCTTTCAAGAAGCCTTTCGCTAAGGCTGTTCTTGTGGAATTGGCAAAGGGATATTTGGAAGCCAATAGAGGGCTATGGTGAAAAAGGAAATATCTTCCGTTCAAAACTGGAAAGAAGCTTTCTGAGAAACTGCTCTGTGTTCTGTTAATTCATCTCACAGAGTTACATCTTTCTCTTCAAGAAGTCTTTCGCTAAGGCTGTTCTTGTGGAATTGGCAAAGGGATATTTGGAAGCCCATAGAGGGCTATGGTGAAAAAGGAAATATCTTCCGTTTAAAACTGGAAAGAAGCTTTCTGAGAAACTGCTCTGTGTTCTGTTAATTCATCTCACAGAGTTACATCTTTCCCTTCAAGAAGCCTTTCGCTAAGGCTGTTCTTGTGGAATTGGCAAAGGGATATTTGGAAGCCCATAGAGGGCTATGTTGAAAAAGGAAATATCTCCCGTTGAAAACTGGAAACAATCCTTCTGAGAAACTGCACTGTGTTCTGTTAATTCATCTCACAGAGTTACATCTTTCCTTTCAAGAAGCCTTTCGCTAAGGCTGTTCTTGTGGAATTGGCAAAGGGATATTTGGAAGCCAATAGAGGGCTATGGTGAAAAAGGAAATATCTTCCGTTCAAAACTGGAAAGAAGCTTTCTGAGAAACTGCTCTGTGTTCTGTTAATTCATCTCACAGAGTTACATCTTTCCCTTCAACAAGTCTTTCGCTAAGGCTGTTCTTGTGGAATTGGCAAAGGGATATTTGGAAGCCCATAGAGGGCTATGGTGAAAAAGGAAATATCTTCCGTTCAAAACTGGAAAGAAGCTTTCTGAGAAACTGCTCTGTGTTCTTTTAATTCATCTCACAGAGTTACATCTTTCCCTTCAAGAAGCCTTTCGCTAAGGCTGTTCTTATGGAATTGGAAAAGGGATATTTAGAAGCCCATAGAGGGCTATGGTGAAAAAGGAAATATCTTCCGTTCAAAACTGGAAAGTAGCTTTCTGAGAAACTGCTCTGTGTTCTTTTAATTCATCTCACAGAGTTACATCTTTCCCTTCAAGAAGCCTTTCGCTAAGGCTGTTCTTGTGGAATTGGCAAAGGGATATTTGGAAGCCCATAGAAGGCTATGGTGAAAAAGGAAATATCTTCCGTTCAAAACTGGAAAGAAGCTTTCTGAGAAACTGCTCTGTGTTCTGTTAATTCATCTCACAGAGTTACATCTTTCCCTTCAAGAAGCCTTTCGCTAAGGCTGTTCTTGTGGAATTGGAAAAGGGGTATTTAGAAGCCCATAGAGGGCTATGGTGAAAAAGGAAATATCTTCCGTTCAAAACTAGAAAGAAGCTTTCTGAGAAACTGCTCTGTGTTCTGTTAATTCATCTCACAGAGTTACATCTTTCCCTTCAAGAAGCCTTTCGCTAAGGCTGTTCTTGTGGAATTGGTAAAGAGATACTTGGAAGCCCATAGAGGGCTATGTTGAAAAAGGAAATATCTTCCGTTGAAAACTGGAAACAATCCTTCTGAGAAACTGCTCTGTGTTCTGTTAATTCATCTCACAGAGTTACATCTTTCCTTTCAAGAAGCCTTTCGCTAAGGCTGTTCTTGTGGAATTGGCAAAGGGATATTTGGAAGGCAATAGAGGGCTATGGTGAAAAAGGAAATATCTTCCGTTCAAAACTGGAAAGAAGCTTTCTGAGAAACTGCTCTGTGTTCTGTTAATTCATCTCACAAAGTTACATCTTTCCCTTCAAGAAGCCTTTCGCTAAGGCTGTTCCTGTGGAATTGGTAAAGAGATACTTGGAAGCCCATAGATGGCTATGTTGAAATGGAAATATCTTCCGTTGAAAACTGGAAACAATCCTTCTGAGAAACTGCTCTGTGTTCTGTTAATTCATCTCACAGAGTTACATCTTTCCTTTCAAGAAGCCTTTCGCTAAGGCTGTTCTTGTGGAATTGGCAAAGGGATATTTGGAAGCCAATAGAGGGCTATGGTGAAAAAGGAAATATCTTCCGTTCAAAACTGGAAAGAAGCTTTCTGAGAAACTGCTCTGTGTTCTGTTAATTCATCTCACAGAGTTACATCTTTCTCTTCAAGAAGTCTTTCGCTAAGGCTGTTCTTGTGGAATTGGCAAAGGGATATTTGGAAGCCCATAGAGGGCTATGGTGAAAAAGGAAATATCTTCCGTTTAAAACTGGAAAGAAGCTTTCTGAGAAACTGCTCTGTGTTCTGTTAATTCATCTCACAGAGTTACATCTTTCCCTTCAAGAAGCCTTTCGCTAAGGCTGTTCTTGTGGAATTGGCAAAGGGATATTTGGAAGCCCATAGAGGGCTATGTTGAAAAAGGAAATATCTTCCGTTGAAAACTGGAAACAATCCTTCTGAGAAACTGCACTGTGTTCTGTTAATTCATCTCACAGAGTTACATCTTTCCTTTCAAGAAGCCTTTCGCTAAGGCTGTTCTTGTGGAATTGGCAAAGGGATATTTGGAAGCCAATAGAGGGCTATGGTGAAAAAGGAAATATCTTCCGTTCAAAACTGGAAAGAAGCTTTCTGAGAAACTGCTCTGTGTTCTGTTAATTCATCTCACAGAGTTACATCTTTCCCTTCAACAAGTCTTTCGCTAAGGCTGTTCTTGTGGAATTGGCAAAGGGATATTTGGAAGCCCATAGAGGGCTATGGTGAAAAAGGAAATATCTTCCGTTTAAAACTGGAAAGAAGCTTTCTGAGAAACTGCTCTGTGTTCTTTTAGTTCATCTCACAGAGTTACATCTTTCCCTTCAAGAAGCCTTTCGCTAAGGCTGTTCTTGTGCAATTGGCAAAGGGATATTTGGAAGCCCATAGAGGGCTAGGGTGAAAAAGGAAATATCTTCCGTTCAAAACTGGAAAGAAGCTTTCTGAGAAACTGCTCTGTGTTCTGTTAATTCATCTCACGGAGTTACATCTTTCCCTTCAAGAAGCCTTTCGCTAAGGCTGTTCTTGTGGAATTGGCAAAGGGATATTTGAAAGCCCATAGAGGGCTATGGTGAAAAAGGAAATATCTTCCGTTCAAAACTGGAAAGAAGCTTTCTGAGAAACTGCTCTGTGTTCTGTTAATTCATCTCACAGAGTTACATCTTTCCCTTCAAGAAGCCTTTCGTAAGGCCGTTCCTGTGGAATTGGCAAAGGGATATTTGGAAGCCCATAGAGGGCTATGGTGAAAAAGGAAATATCTTCCGTTCAAAACTGGAAAGAAGCTTTCTGAGAAACTGCTCTGTGTTCTGTTAATTCATCTCACAGAGTTACATCTTTCCCTTCAAGAAGCCTTTCGCTAAGGCTGTTCTTGTGGAATTGGCAAAGTGATATATGGAAGCCCATAGAGGGCTATGGTGAAAAAGGAAATATCTACCGTTCAAAACTGGAAAGAAGCTTTCTGAAAAACTGCTCTGTGTTCTGTTAATTCATCTCACAGAGTTACATCTTTCCCTTCAAGAAGCCTTTCGCTAAGGCTGTTCTTGTGGAACTGGCAAAGGGATATTTGGAAGCCCATAGAGGGCTATGGTGAAAAAGGAAATATCTTCCGTTCAAAACTGGAAAGAAGCTTTCTGAGAAACTGCTCTGTGTTCTGTTAATTCATCTCACAGAGTTACATCTTTCCCTTCAAGAAGCCTTTCGCTAAGGCTGTTCTTGTGGAATTGGAAAAGGGGTATTTAGAAGCCCATAGAGGGCTATGGTGTAAAAGGAAATATCTTGGGTTCAAAACTGGAAAGAAGCTTTCTGAGAAACTGCTCTGTGTTCTGTTAATTCATCTCACAGAGTTACATCTTTCCCTTCAAGAAGCCTTTCGCTAAGGCTGTTCTTGTGGAATTGGAAAAGGGATATTTCGAAGCCCATAGAGGGCTATGGTGAAAAAGGAAATATCTTCCGTTCAAAACTGGAAAGAAGCTTTCTGAGAAACTGCTCTGTGTTCTGTTAATTCATCTCACAGAGTTACATCTTTCCCTTCAAGAAGCCTTTCGCTAAGGCTGTTCTTGTGGAATTGGCAAAGGGATATTTGGAAGCCCATAGAGGGCTATGGTGAAAAAGGAAATATCTTCCGTTCAAAACTGGAAAGAAGCTTTCTGAGAAACTGCTCTGTGTTCTGTTAATTCATCTCACGGAGTTACATCTTTCCCTTCAAGAAGCCTTTCGCTAAGGCTGTTCTTGTGTAATTGGCAAAGGGATATTTGAAAGCCCATAGAGGGCTATGGTGAAAAAGGAAATATCTTCCGTTCAAAACTGGAAAGAAGCTTTCTGAGAAACTGCTCTGTGTTCTGTTAATTCATCTCACAGAGTTACATCTTTCCCTTCAAGAAGCCTTTCGTAAGGCTGTTCTTGTGGAATTGGCAAAGTGATATTTGGAAGCCCATAGTGGGCTATGGTGAAAAAGGAAATATCTTCGGTTCAAAACTGGAAAGAAGCTTTCTGAGAAACTGCTCTGTGTTCTGTTAATTCATCTCACAGAGTTACATCTTTCCCTTCAAGAAGCCTTTCGCTAAGGCTGTTCTTGTGGAATTGGCAAAGTGATATTTGGAAGCCCATAGAGGGCTATGGTGAAAAAGGAAATATCTACCGTTCAAAACTGGAAAGAAGCTTTCTGAAAAACTGCTCTGTGTTCTGTTAATTCATCTCACAGAGTTACATCTTTCCCTTCAAGAAGCCTTTCGCTAAGGCTGTTCTTGTGGAACTGGCAAAGGGATATTTGGAAGCCCATAGAGGGCTATGGTGAAAAAGGAAATATCTTCCGTTCAAAACTGGAAAGAAGCTTTCTGAGAAACTGCTCTGTGTTCTTTTAATTCATCTCACAGAGTTACATCTTTCCCTTCAAGAAGCCTTTCGCTAAGGCTGTTCTTGTGGAATTGGCAAAGGGATATTTGGAAGCCCATAGAAGGCTATGGTGAAAAAGGAAATATCTTCCGTTCAAAACTGGAAAGAAGCTTTCTGAGAAACTGCTCTGTGTTCTGTTAATTCATCTCACAGAGTTACATCTTTCCCTTCAAGAAGCCTTTCGCTAAGGCTGTTCTTGTGGAATTGGAAAAGGGGTATTTAGAAGCCCATAGAGGGCTATGGTGAAAAAGGAAATATCTTCCGTTCAAAACTGGAAAGAAGCTTTCTGAGAAACTGCTCTGTGTTCTGTTAATTCATCTCACAGAGTTACATCTTTCCCTTCAAGAAGCCTTTCGCTAAGGCTGTTCTTGTGGAATTGGTAAAGAGATACTTGGAAGCCCATAGAGGGCTATGTTGAAAAAGGAAATATCTTCCGTTGAAAACTGGAAACAATCCTTCTGAGAAACTGCTCTGTGTTCTGTTAATTCATCTCACAGAGTTACATCTTTCCTTTCAAGAAGCCTTTCGCTAAGGTTGTTCTTGTGGAATTGGCAAAGGGATATTTGGAAGCCAATAGAGGGCTATGGTGAAAAAGGAAATATCTTCCGTTCAAAACTGGAAAGAAGCTTTCTGAGAAACTGCTCTGTGTTCTGTTAATTCATCTCACAAAGTTACATCTTTCCCTTCAAGAAGCCTTTCGCTAAGGCTGTTCCTGTGGAATTGGTAAAGAGATACTTGGAAGCCCATAGATGGCTATGTTGAAATGGAAATATCTTCCGTTGAAAACTGGAAACAATCCTTCTGAGAAACTGCTCTGTGTTCTGTTAATTCATCTCACAGAGTTACATCTTTCCTTTCAAGAAGCCTTTCGCTAAGGCTGTTCTTGTGGAATTGGCAAAGGGATATTTGGAAGCCAATAGAGGGCTATGGTGAAAAAGGAAATATCTTCCGTTCAAAACTGGAAAGAAGCTTTCTGAGAAACTGCTCTGTGTTCTGTTAATTCATCTCACAGAGTTACATCTTTCTCTTCAAGAAGTCTTTCGCTAAGGCTGTTCTTGTGGAATTGGCAAAGGGATATTTGGAAGCCCATAGAGGGCTATGGTGAAAAAGGAAATATCTTCCGTTTAAAACTGGAAAGAAGCTTTCTGAGAAACTGCTCTGTGTTCTGTTAATTCATCTCACAGAGTTACATCTTTCCCTTCAAGAAGCCTTTCGCTAAGGCTGTTCTTGTGGAATTGGCAAAGGGATATTTGGAAGCCCATAGAGGGCTATGTTGAAAAAGGAAATATCTTCCGTTGAAAACTGGAAACAATCCTTCTGAGAAACTGCACTGTGTTCTGTTAATTCATCTCACAGAGTTACATCTTTCCTTTCAAGAAGCCTTTCGCTAAGGCTGTTCTTGTGGAATTGGCAAAGGGATATTTGGAAGCCAATAGAGGGCTATGGTGAAAAAGGAAATATCTTCCGTTCAAAACTGGAAAGAAGCTTTCTGAGAAACTGCTCTGTGTTCTGTTAATTCATCTCACAGAGTTACATCTTTCCCTTCAACAAGTCTTTCGCTAAGGCTGTTCTTGTGGAATTGGCAAAGGGATATTTGGAAGCCCATAGAGGGCTATGGTGAAAAAGGAAATATCTTCCGTTTAAAACTGGAAAGAAGCTTTCTGAGAAACTGCTCTGTGTTCTTTTAGTTCATCTCACAGAGTCACATCTTTCCCTTCAAGAAGCCTTTCGCTAAGGCTGTTCTTGTGCAATTGGCAAAGGGATATTTGGAAGCCCATAGAGGGCTATGGTGAAAAAGGAAATATCTTCCGTTCAAAACTGGAAAGAAGCTTTCTGAGAAACTGCTCTGTGTTCTGTTAATTCATCTCACGGAGTTACATCTTTCCCTTCAAGAAGCCTTTCGCTAAGGCTGTTCTTGTGGAATTGGCAAAGGGATATTTGAAAGCCCATAGAGGGCTATGGTGAAAAAGGAAATATCTTCCGTTCAAAACTGGAAAGAAGCTTTCTGAGAAACTGCTCTGTGTTCTGTTAATTCATCTCACAGAGTTACATCTTTCCCTTCAAGAAGCCTTTCGTAAGGCCGTTCCTGTGGAATTGGCAAAGGGATATTTGGAAGCCCATAGAGGGCTATGGTGAAAAAGGAAATATCTTCCGTTCAAAACTGGAAAGAAGCTTTCTGAGAAACTGCTCTGTGTTCTGTTAATTCATCTCACAGTGTTACATCTTTCCCTTCAAGAAGCCTTTCGCTAAGGCTGTTCTTGTGGAATTGGCAAAGTGATATATGGAAGCCCATAGAGGGCTATGGTGAAAAAGGAAATATCTACCGTTCAAAACTGGAAAGAAGCTTTCTGAAAAACTGCTCTGTGTTCTGTTAATTCATCTCACAGAGTTACATCTTTCCCTTCAAGAAGCCTTTCGCTAAGGCTGTTCTTGTGGAACTGGCAAAGGGATATTTGGAAGCCCATAGAGGGCTATGGTGAAAAAGGAAATATCTTCCGTTCAAAACTGGAAAGAAGCTTTCTGAGAAACTGCTCTGTGTTCTGTTAATTCATCTCACAGAGTTACATCTTTCCCTTCAAGAAGCCTTTCGCTAAGGCTGTTCTTGTGGAATTGGAAAAGGGGTATTTAGAAGCCCATAGAGGGCTATGGTGTAAAAGGAAATATCTTGGGTTCAAAACTGGAAAGAAGCTTTCTGAGAAACTGCTCTGTGTTCTGTTAATTCATCTCACAGAGTTACATCTTTCCCTTCAAGAAGCCTTTCGCTAAGGCTGTTCTTGTGGAATTGGCAAAGGGATATTTCGAAGCCCATAGAGGGCTATGGTGAAAAAGGAAATATCTTCCGTTCAAAACTGGAAAGAAGCTTTCTGAGAAACTGCTCTGTGTTCTGTTAATTCATCTCACAGAGTTACATCTTTCCCTTCAAGAAGCCTTTCGCTAAGGCTGTTCTTGTGGAATTGGTAAAGAGATACTTGGAAGCCCATAGAGGGCTATGTTGAAAAAGGAAATATCTTCCGTTGAAAACTGGAAACAATCCTTCTGAGAAACTGCTCTGTGTTCTGTTAATTCATCTCACAGAGTTACATCTTTCCTTTCAAGAAGCCTTTCGCTAAGGCTGTTCTTGTGGAATTGGCAAAGGGATATTTGGAAGCCCATAGAGGGCTATGGTGAAAAAGGAAATATCTTCCGTTCAAAACTGGAAAGAATCTTTCTGAGAAACTGCTATGTGTTCTGTTAATTCATCTCACAGAGTTACATCTTTCCCTTCAAGAAGCCTTTCGCTAAGGCTGTTCTTGTGGAATTGGCAAAGGGATATTTGGAAGCCCATAGAGCGCTATGGTGAAAAAGGAAATATATTCGGTTCAAAACTGGAAAGAAGCTTTCTGAGAAACTGCTCTGTGTTCTGTTAATTCATCTCATGGAGTTACATCTTTCCCTTCAAGAAGCCTTTCGCTAAGGCTGTTCTTGTGGAATTGGCAAAGGGATATTTGAAAGCCCATTGAGGGCTATGGTGAAAAAGGAAATATCTTCCGTTCAAAACTGGAAAGAAGCAGTCTGAGAAACTGCTCTGTGTTCTGTTAATTCATCTCACAGAGTTACATCTTTCCCTTCAAGAAGCCTTTCTTAAGGCTGTTCTTGTGGAATTGGCAAAGGGATATTTGGAAGCCCATAGAGGGCTATGGTGAAAAAGGAAATATCTTCCGTTCAAAACTGGAAAGAAGCTTTCTGAGAAACTGCTCTGTGTTCTGTTAATTCATCTCACAGAGTTACATCTTTCCCTTCAAGAAGCCTTTCGCTAAGGCTGTTCTTGTGCAATTGGCAAAGTGATATTTGGAATCCCATAGAGGGTTATGGTGAAAAAGGAAATATCTTCCGTTCAAAACTGGAAAGAAGCTTTCTGAGAAACTGCTCTGTGTTCTGTTAATTCATCTCACAGAGTTACATCTTTCCCTTCAAGAAGCCTTACGCTAAGGCTGTTCTTGTGGAATTTGAAAAGGGATATTTGGAAGCCCATAGAGGGCTATGGTGAAAAAGGAAATATCTTACGCTCAAAACTGGAAAGAAGCTTTCTGAGAAACTGCTCTGTGTTCTGTTAATTCATCTCACAGAGTTACATCTTTCCCTTCAAGAAGCCTTTCGCTAAGGCTCTTCTTGTGGAATTGGCAAAGTCATATTTGGAAGCCCATAGAGGGCTATGGGGAAAAAGGAAATATCTTCCGTTCAAAACTGGAAGGAAGCTTTCTGAGAAACTCCTCTGTGTTCTGTTAATTCATCTCACAGAGTTACATCTTTCCCTTCAAGAAGCCTTTCGCTAAGGCTGTTCTTGTGGAATTGGCAAAGGGATATTTGGAAGCCCATAGAGGGCTATGCTGAAAAAGGAAATATCTTCCGTTCAAAACTGGAAAGAAGCTTTCTGAGAAACTGTTCTGTGTTCTGTTAATTCATCTCACATAGTTACATCTTTCCCTTCAAGAAGTCTTTCGCTAAGGCTGTTCTTATGGAATTGGAAAAGGGATATTTAGAAGCCCATAGAGGGCTATGGTGAAAAAGGAAATATCTTCCGTTCAAAACTGGAAAGAAGCTTTCTGAGAAACTGCTCTGTGTTCTGTTAATTCATCTCACAAAGTTACATCTTTCCCTTCAAGAAGCCTTTCGCTAAGGCTGTTAATGTGGAATTGGTAAACAGATACTTGGAAGCCCATAGATGGCTATGTTGAAATGGAAATATCTTCCGTTGAAAACTGGAAACAATCCTTCTGAGAAACTGCTCTGTGTTCTGTTAATTCATCTCACAGAGTTACATCTTTCCCTTCAAGAAGCCTTTCTTAAGGCTGTTCTTGTGGAATTGGCAAAGGGATATTTGGAAGCCCATAGAGGGCTATGGTGAAAAAGGAAATATCTTCCGTTCAAAACTGGAAAGAAGCTTTCTGAGAAACTGCTCTGTGTTCTGTTAATTCATCTCACAGAGTTACATCTTTCCCTTCAAGAAGCCTTTCGCTAAGGCTGTTCTTGTGCAATTGGCAAAGTGATATTTGGAATCCCATAGAGGGTTATGGTGAAAAAGGAAATATCTTCCGTTCAAAACTGGAAAGAAGCTTTCTGAGAAACTGCTCTGTGTTCTGTTAATTCATCTCACAGAGTTACATCTTTCCCTTCAAGAAGCCTTACGCTAAGGCTGTTCTTGTGGAATTTGAAAAGGGATATTTGGAAGCCCATAGAGGGCTATGGTGAAAAAGGAAATATCTTACGCTCAAAACTGGAAAGAAGCTTTCTGAGAAACTGCTCTGTGTTCTGTTAATTCATCTCACAGAGTTACATCTTTCCCTTCAAGAAGCCTTTCGCTAAGGCTCTTCTTGTGGAATTGGCAAAGTCATATTTGGAAGCCCATAGAGGGCTATGGGGAAAAAGGAAATATCTTCCGTTCAAAACTGGAAGGAAGCTTTCTGAGAAACTCCTCTGTGTTCTGTTAATTCATCTCACAGAGTTACATCTTTCCCTTCAAGAAGCCTTTCGCTAAGGCTGTTCTTGTGGAATTGGCAAAGGGATATTTGGAAGCCCATAGAGGGCTATGCTGAAAAAGGAAATATCTTCCGTTCAAAACTGGAAAGAAGCTTTCTGAGAAACTGTTCTGTGTTCTGTTAATTCATCTCACATAGTTACATCTTTCCCTTCAAGAAGTCTTTCGCTAAGGCTGTTCTTATGGAATTGGAAAAGGGATATTTAGAAGCCCATAGAGGGCTATGGTGAAAAAGGAAATATCTTCCGTTCAAAACTGGAAAGAAGCTTTCTGAGAAACTGCTCTGTGTTCTGTTAATTCATCTCACAAAGTTACATCTTTCCCTTCAAGAAGCCTTTCGCTAAGGCTGTTAATGTGGAATTGGTAAACAGATACTTGGAAGCCCATAGATGGCTATGTTGAAATGGAAATATCTTCCGTTGAAAACTGGAAACAATCCTTCTGAGAAACTGCTCTGTGTTCTGTTAATTCATCTCACAGAGTTACATCTTTCCTTTCAAGAAGCCTTTCGCTAAGGCTGTTCTTGTGGAATTGGCAAAGGGATATTTGGAAGCCAATAGAGGGCTATGGTGAAAAAGGAAATATCTTCCGTTCAAAACTGGAAAGAAGCTTTCTGAGAAACTGCTCTGTGTTCTGTTAATTCATCTCACAGAGTTACATCTTTCTCTTCAAGAAGTCTTTCGCTAAGGCTGTTCTTGTGGAATTGGCAAAGGGATATTTGGAAGCCCATAGAGGGCTATGGTGAAAAAGGAAATATCTTCCGTTTAAAACTGGAAAGAAGCTTTCTGAGAAACTGCTCTGTGTTCTGTTAATTCATCTCACAGAGTTACATCTTTCCCTTCAAGAAGCCTTTCGCTAAGGCTGTTCTTGTGGAATTGGCAAAGGGATATTTGGAAGCCCATAGAGGGCCATGTTGAAAAAGGAATTATCTTCCGTTGAAAACTGGAAACAATCCTTCTGAGAAACTGCTCTGTGTTCTGTTAATTCATCTCACAGAGTTACATCTTTCCTTTCAAGAAGCCTTTCGCTAAGGCTGTTCTTGTGGAATTGGCAAAGGGATATTTGGAAGCCAATAGAGGGCTATGGTGAAAAAGGAAATATCTTCCGTTCAAAACTGGAAAGAAGCTTTCTGAGAAACTGCTCTGTGTTCTGTTAATTCATCTCACAGAGTTACATCTTTCCCTTCAACAAGTCTTTCGCTAAGGCTGTTCTTGTGGAATTGGCAAAGGGATATTTGGAAGCCCATAGAGGGCTATGGTGAAAAAGGAAATATCTTCCGTTCAAAACTGGAAAGAAGCTTTCTGAGAAACTGCTCTGTGTTCTGTTAATTCATCTCACGGAGTTACATCTTTCCCTTCAAGAAGCCTTTCGCTAAGGCTGTTCTTGTGGAATTGGCAAAGGGATATTTGAAAGCCCATAGAGGGCTATGGTGAAAAAGGAAATATCTTCCGTTCAAAACTGGAAAGAAGCTTTCTGAGAAACTGCTCTGTGTTCTGTTAATTCATCTCACAGAGTTACATCTTTCCCTTCAAGAAGCCTTTCGTAAGGCCGTTCTTGTGGAATTGGCAAAGGGATATTTGGAAGCCCATAGAGGGCTATGGTGAAAAAGGAAATATCTTCCGTTCAAAACTGGAAAGAAGCTTTCTGAGAAACTGCTCTGTGTTCTGTTAATTCATCTCACAGAGTTACATCTTTCCCTTCAAGAAGCCTTTCGCTAAGGCTGTTCTTGTGAAATTGGCAAAGTGATATATGGAAGCCCATAGAGGGCTATGGTGAAAAAGGAAATATCTACCGTTCAAAACTGGAAAGAAGCTTTCTGAAAAACTGCTCTGTGTTCTGTTAATTCATCTCACAGAGTTACATCTTTCCCTTCAAGAAGCCTTTCCCTAAGGCTGTTCTTGTGGAACTGGCAAAGGGATATTTGGAAGCCCATAGAGGGCTATGGTGAAAAAGGAAATATCTTCCGTTCAAAACTGGAAAGAAGCTTTCTGAGAAACTGCTCTGTGTTCTGTTAATTCATCTCACAGAGTTACATCTTTCCCTTCAAGAAGCCTTTCGCTAAGGCTGTTCTTGTGGAATTGGAAAAGGGGTATTTAGAAGCCCATAGAGGGCTATGGTGTAAAAGGAAATATCTTCCGTTCAAAACTGGAAAGAAGCTTTCTGAGAAACTGCTCTGTGTTCTGTTAATTCATCTCACAGAGTTACATCTTTCCCTTCAAGAAGCCATTCGCTAAGGCTGTTCTTGTGGAATTGGCAAAGGGATATTTCGAAGCCCATAGAGGGCTATGGTGAAAAAGGAAATATCTTCCGTTCAAAACTGGAAAGAAGCTTTCTGAGAAACTGCTCTGTGTTCTGTTAATTCATCTCACAGAGTTACATCTTTCCCTTCAAGAAGCCTTTCGCTAAGGCTGTTCTTGTGGAATTGGTAAAGAGATACTTGGAAGCCCATAGAGGGCTATGTTGAAAAAGGAAATATCTTCCGGTGAAAACTGGAAACAATCCTTCTGAGAAACTGCTCTGTGTTCTGTTAATTCATCTCACAGAGTTACATCTTTCCTTTCAAGAAGCCTTTCGCTAAGGCTGTTCTTGTGGAATTGGCAAAGGGATATTTGGAAGCCAATAGAGGGCTACGGTGAAAAAGGAAATATCTTCCGTTGAAAACTGGAAAGAAGCTTTCTGAGAAACTGCTCTGTGTTCTGTTAATTCATCTCACAGAGTTACATCTTTCCCTTCAAGAAGCCTTTCGCTAAGGCTGTTCTTGTGGAATTGGCAAAGGGATATTTGGAAGCCCATAGAGCGCTATGGTGAAAAAGGAAATATATTCGGTTCAAAACTGGAAAGAAGCTTTCTGAGAAACTGCTCTGTGTTCTGTTAATTCATCTCATGGAGTTACATCTTTCCCTTCAAGAAGCCTTTCGCTAAGGCTGTTCTTGTGGAATTGGCAAAGGGATATTTGAAAGCCCATTGAGGGCTATGGTGAAAAAGGAAATATCTTCCGTTCAAAACTGGAAAGAAGCTGTCTGAGAAACTGCTCTGTGTTCTGTTAATTCATCTCACAGAGTTACATCTTTCCCTTCAAGAAGCCTTTCTTAAGGCTGTTCTTGTGGAATTGGCAAAGGGATATTTGGAAGCCCATAGAGGGCTATGGTGAAAAAGGAAATATCTTCCGTTCAAAACTGGAAAGAAGCTTTCTGAGAAACTGCTCTGTGTTCTGTTAATTCATCTCACAGAGTTACATCTTTCCCTTCAAGAAGCCTTTCGCTAAGGCTGTTCTTGTGCAATTGGCAAAGTGATATTTGGAATCCCATAGAGGGTTATGGTGAAAAAGGAAATATCTTCCGTTCAAAACTGGAAAGAAGCTTTCTGAGAAACTGCTCTGTGTTCTGTTAATTCATCTCACAGAGTTACATCTTTCCCTTCAAGAAGCCTTACGCTAAGGCTGTTCTTGTGGAATTTGAAAAGGGATATTTGGAAGCCCATAGAGGGCTATGGTGAAAAAGGAAATATCTTCCGTTCAAAACTGGAAGGAAGCTTTCTGAGAAACTCCTCTGTGTTCTGTTAATTCATCTCACAGAGTTACATCTTTCCCTTCAAGAAGCCTTTCGCTAAGGCTGTTCTTGTGGAATTGGCAAAGGGATATTTGGAAGCCCATAGAGGGCTATGCTGAAAAAGGAAATATCTTCCGTTCAAAACTGGAAAGAAGCTTTCTGAGAAACTGTTCTGTGTTCTGTTAATTCATCTCACATAGTTACATCTTTCCCTTCAAGAAGTCTTTCGCTAAGGCTGTTCTTATGGAATTGGAAAAGGGATATTTAGAAGCCCATAGAGGGCTATGGTGAAAAAGGAAATATCTTCCGTTCAAAACTGGAAAGAAGCTTTCTGAGAAACTGCTCTGTGTTCTGTTAATTCATCTCACAAAGTTACATCTTTCCCTTCAAGAAGCCTTTCGCTAAGGCTGTTAATGTGGAATTGGTAAACAGATACTTGGAAGCCCATAGATGGCTATGTTGAAATGGAAATATCTTCCGTTGAAAACTGGAAACAATCCTTCTGAGAAACTGCTCTGTGTTCTGTTAATTCATCTCACAGAGTTACATCTTTCCTTTCAAGAAGCCTTTCGCTAAGGCTGTTCTTGTGGAATTGGCAAAGGGATATTTGGAAGCCAATAGAGGGCTATGGTGAAAAAGGAAATATCTTCCGTTCAAAACTGGAAAGAAGCTTTCTGAGAAACTGCTCTGTGTTCTGTTAATTCATCTCACAGAGTTACATCTTTCTCTTCAAGAAGTCTTTCGCTAAGGCTGTTCTTGTGGAATTGGCAAAGGGATATTTGGAAGCCCATAGAGGGCTATGGTGAAAAAGGAAATATCTTCCGTTTAAAACTGGAAAGAAGCTTTCTGAGAAACTGCTCTGTGTTCTGTTAATTCATCTCACAGAGTTACATCTTTCCCTTCAAGAAGCCTTTCGCTAAGGCTGTTCTTGTGGAATTGGCAAAGGGATATTTGGAAGCCCATAGAGGGCTATGTTGAAAAAGGAAATATCTTCCGTTGAAAACTGGAAACAATCCTTCTGAGAAACTGCTCTGTGTTCTGTTAATTCATCTCACAGAGTTACATCTTTCCTTTCAAGAAGCCTTTCGCTAAGGCTGTTCTTGTGGAATTGGCAAAGGGATATTTGGAAGCCAATAGAGGGCTATGGTGAAAAAGGAAATATCTTCCGTTCAAAACTGGAAAGAAGCTTTCTGAGAAACTGCTCTGTGTTCTGTTAATTCATCTCACAGAGTTACATCTTTCCCTTCAACAAGTCTTTCGCTAAGGCTGTTCTTGTGGAATTGGCAAAGGGATATTTGGAAGCCCATAGAGGGCTATGGTGAAAAAGGAAATATCTTCCGTTCAAAACTGGAAAGAAGCTTTCTGAGAAACTGCTCTGTGTTCTGTTAATTCATCTCACGGAGTTACATCTTTCCCTTCAAGAAGCCTTTCGCTAAGGCTGTTCTTGTGGAATTGGCAAAGGGATATTTGAAAGCCCATAGAGGGTTATGGTGAAAAAGGAAATATCTTCCGTTCAAAACTGGAAAGAAGCTTTCTGAGAAACTGCTCTGTGTTCTGTTAATTCATCTCACAGAGTTACATCTTTCCCTTCAAGAAGCCTTTCGTAAGGCCGTTCTTGTGGAATTGGCAAAGGGATATTTGGAAGCCCATAGAGGGCTATGGTGAAAAAGGAAATATCTTCCGTTCAAAACTGGAAAGAAGCTTTCTGAGAAACTGCTCTGTGTTCTGTTAATTCATCTCACAGAGTTACATCTTTCCCTTCAAGAAGCCTTTCGCTAAGGCTGTTCTTGTGAAATTGGCAAAGTGATATATGGAAGCCCATAGAGGGCTATGGTGAAAAAGGAAATATCTACCGTTCAAAACTGGAAAGAAGCTTTCTGAAAAACTGCTCTGTGTTCTGTTAATTCATCTCACAGAGTTACATCTTTCCCTTCAAGAAGCCTTTCCCTAAGGCTGTTCTTGTGGAACTGGCAAAGGGATATTTGGAAGCCCATAGAGGGCTATGGTGAAAAAGGAAATATCTTCCGTTCAAAACTGGAAAGAAGCTTTCTGAGAAACTGCTCTGTGTTCTGTTAATTCATCTCACAGAGTTACATCTTTCCCTTCAAGAAGCCTTTCGCTAAGGCTGTTCTTGTGGAATTGGAAAAGGGGTATTTAGAAGCCCATAGAGGGCTATGGTGTAAAAGGAAATATCTTCCGTTCAAAACTGGAAAGAAGCTTTCTGAGAAACTGCTCTGTGTTCTGTTAATTCATCTCACAGAGTTACATCTTTCCCTTCAAGAAGCCATTCGCTAAGGCTGTTCTTGTGGAATTGGCAAAGGGATATTTCGAAGCCCATAGAGGGCTATGGTGAAAAAGGAAATATCTTCCGTTCAAAACTGGAAAGAAGCTTTCTGAGAAACTGCTCTGTGTTCTGTTAATTCATCTCACAGAGTTACATCTTTCCCTTCAAGAAGCCTTTCGCTAAGGCTGTTCTTGTGGAATTGGTAAAGAGATACTTGGAAGCCCATAGAGGGCTATGTTGAAAAAGGAAATATCTTCCGTTGAAAACTGGAAACAATCCTTCTGAGAAACTGCTCTGTGTTCTGTTAATTCATCTCACAGAGTTACATCTTTCCTTTCAAGAAGCCTTTCGCTAAGGCTGTTCTTGTGGAATTGGCAAAGGGATATTTGGAAGCCAATAGAGGGCTACGGTGAAAAAGGAAATATCTTCCGTTGAAAACTGGAAAGAAGCTTTCTGAGAAACTGCTCTGTGTTCTGTTAATTCATCTCACAGAGTTACATCTTTCCCTTCAAGAAGCCTTTCGCTAAGGCTGTTCTTGTGGAATTGGCAAAGGGATATTTGGAAGCCCATAGAGCGCTATGGTGAAAAAGGAAATATATTCGGTTCAAAACTGGAAAGAAGCTTTCTGAGAAACTGCTCTGTGTTCTGTTAATTCATCTCATGGAGTTACATCTTTCCCTTCAAGAAGCCTTTCGCTAAGGCTGTTCTTGTGGAATTGGCAAAGGGATATTTGAAAGCCCATTGAGGGCTATGGTGAAAAAGGAAATATCTTCCGTTCAAAACTGGAAAGAAGCTGTCTGAGAAACTGCTCTGTGTTCTGTTAATTCATCTCACAGAGTTACATCTTTCCCTTCAAGAAGCCTTTCTTAAGGCTGTTCTTGTGGAATTGGCAAAGGGATATTTGGAAGCCCATAGAGGGCTATGGTGAAAAAGGAAATATCTTCCGTTCAAAACTGGAAAGAAGCTTTCTGAGAAACTGCTCTGTGTTCTGTTAATTCATCTCACAGAGTTACATCTTTCCCTTCAAGAAGCCTTTCGCTAAGGCTGTTCTTGTGCAATTGGCAAAGTGATATTTGGAATCCCATAGAGGGTTATGGTGAAAAAGGAAATATCTTCCGTTCAAAACTGGAAAGAAGCTTTCTGAGAAACTGCTCTGTGTTCTGTTAATTCATCTCACAGAGTTACATCTTTCCCTTCAAGAAGCCTTACGCTAAGGCTGTTCTTGTGGAATTTGAAAAGGGATATTTGGAAGCCCATAGAGGGCTATGGTGAAAAAGGAAATATCTTACGCTCAAAACTGGAAAGAAGCTTTCTGAGAAACTGCTCTGTGTTCTGTTAATTCATCTCACAGAGTTACATCTTTCCCTTCAAGAAGCCTTTCGCTAAGGCTGTTCTTGTGGAATTGGCAAAGTCATATTTGGAAGCCTATAGAGGGCTATGGGGAAAAAGGAAATATCTTCCGTTCAAAACTGGAAGGAAGCTTTCTGAGAAACTGCTCTGTGTTCTGTTAATTCATCTCACAGAGTTACATCTTTCCCTTCAAGAAGCCTTTCGCTAAGGCTGTTCTTGTGGAATTGGCAAAGGGATATTTGGAAGCCCATAGAGGGCTATGCTGAAAAAGGAAATATCTTCCGTTCAAAACTGGAAAGAAGCTTTCTGAGAAACTGTTCTGTGTTCTGTTAATTCATCTCACATAGTTACATCTTTGCCTTCAAGAAGTCTTTCGCTAAGGCTGTTCTTATGGAATTGGAAAAGGGATATTTAGAAGCCCATAGAGGGCTATTGTGAAAAAGGAAATATCTTCCGTTCAAAACTGGAAAGTAGCTTTCTGAGAAACTGCTCTGTGTTCTTTTAATTCATCTCACAGAGTTACATCTTTCCCTTCAAGAAGCCTTTCGCTAAGGCTGTTCTTGTGGAATTGGCAAAGGGATATTTGGAAGCCCATAGAAGGCTATGGTGAAAAAGGAAATATCTTCCGTTCAAAACTGGAAAGAAGCTTTCTGAGAAACTGCTCTGTGTTCTGTTAATTCATCTCACAGAGTTACATCTTTCCCTTCAAGAAGCCTTTCGCTAAGGCTGTTCTTGTGGAATTGGTAAAGAGATACTTGGAAGCCCTTAGAGGGCTATGTTGAAAAAGGAAATATCTTTCGTTGAAAACTGGAAACAATCCTTCTGAGAAACTGCTCTGTGTTCTGTTAATTCATCTCACAGAGTTACATCTTTCCCTTCAAGAAGCCTTTCGTAAGGCTGTTCTTGTGGAATTGGCAAAGTGATATTTGGAAGCCCATTGAGGGCTATGGTGAAAAAGGAAATATCTTCCGTTCAAAACTGGAAAGAAGCTTTCTGAGATACTGCTCTGTGTTCTGTTAATTCATCTCACAGAGTTACATCTTTCCCTTCAAGAAGCCTTTCGCTAAGGCTGTTCTTGTGGAATTGGAAAAGGGGTATTTAGAAGCACATAGAGGGCTATGGTGAAAAAGGAAATATCTTCCGTTCAAAACTGGAAAGAAGCTTTCTGAGAAACTGCTCTGTGTTCTGTTAATTCATCTCACAGAGTTGCATCTTTCCCTTCAAGAAGCCTTTCGCTAAGGCTGTTCTTGTGGAATTGGCAAAGGGATATTTCGAAGCCCATAGAGGGCTATGGTGAAAAAGGAAATATCTTCTGTTCAAAACTGTAAGGAAGCTTTCTGAGAAACTGCTCTGTGTTCTGTTAATTCATCTCACAGAGTTACATCTTTCCCTTCAAGAAGCCTTTCGCTAATGCTGTTCTTGTGGAATTGGCAAAGGGATATTTGGAAGCCCATAGAAGGCTATGGTGAAAAAGGAAATATCTTCCGTTCAAAACTGGAAAGAAGCTTTCTGAGAAACTGCTCTGTGTTCTGTTAATTCATCTCACAGAGTTACATCTTTCCCTTCAAGAAGCCTTTCGCTAAGGCTGTTCTTGTGGAATTGGAAAAGGGATATTTCGAAGCCCATAGAGGGCTATGGTGAAAAAGGAAATATCTTCCGTTCAAAACTGGAAAGAAGCTTTCTGAGAAACTGCTCTGTGTTCTGTTAATTCATCTCACAGAGTTACATCTTTCCCTTCAAGAAGCCTTTCGCTAAGGCTGTTCTTGTGGAATTGGCAAAGGGATATTTGGAAGCCCATAGAGGGCTATGGTGAAAAAGGAAATATCTTCCGTTCAAAACTGGAAAGAAGCTTTCTGAGAAACTGCTCTGTGTTCTGTTAATTCATCTCACGGAGTTACATCTTTCCCTTCAAGAAGCCTTTCGCTAAGGCTGTTCTTGTGTAATTGGCAAAGGGATATTTGAAAGCCCATAGAGGGCTATGGTGAAAAAGGAAATATCTTCCGTTCAAAACTGGAAAGAAGCTTTCTGAGAAACTGCTCTGTGTTCTGTTAATTCATCTCACAGAGTTACATCTTTCCCTTCAAGAAGCCTTTCGTAAGGCTGTTCTTGTGGAATTGGCAAAGTGATATTTGGAAGCCCATAGTGGGCTATGGTGAAAAAGGAAATATCTTCGGTTCAAAACTGGAAAGAAGCTTTCTGAGAAACTGCTCTGTGTTCTGTTAATTCATCTCACAGAGTTACATCTTTCCCTTCAAGAAGCCTTTCGCTAAGGCTGTTCTTGTGGAATTGGCAAAGGGATATTTGGAAGCCCATAGAGGGCTATGGTGAAAAAGGAAATATCTACCGTTCAAAACTGGAAAGAAGCTTTCTGAAAAACTGCTCTGTGTTCTGTTAATTCATCTCACAGAGTTACATCTTTCCCTTCAAGAAGCCTTTCGCTAAGGCTGTTCTTGTGGAACTGGCAAAGGGATATTTGGAAGCCCATAGAGGGCTATGGTGAAAAAGGAAATATCTTCCGTTCAAAACTGGAAAGAAGCTTTCTGAGAAACTGCTCTGTGTTCTGTTAATTCATCTCACAGAGTTACATCTTTCCCTTCAAGAAGCCTTTCGCTAAGGCTGTTCTTGTGGAATTGGAAAAGGGGTATTTAGAAGCCCATAGAGGGCTATGGTGTAAAAGGAAATATCTTCCGTTCAAAACTGGAAAGAAGCTTTCTGAGAAACTGCTCTGTGTTCTGTTAATTCATCTCACAGAGTTACATCTTTCCCTTCAAGAAGCCTTTCGCTAAGGCTGTTCTTGTGGAATTGGCAAAGGGATATTTGGAAGCCCATAGAGGGCTATGGTGAAAAAGGAAATATCTTCCGTTCAAAACTGGAAAGAAGCTTTCTGAGAAACTGCTCTGTGTTCTGTTAATTCATCTCACAGAGTTACATCTTTCCCTTCAAGAAGCCTTTCGCTAAGGCTGTTCTTGTGGAATTGGTAAAGAGATACATGGAAGCCCATAGAGGGCTATGTTGAAAAAGGAAATATCTTCCGTTGAAAACTGGAAACAATCCTTCTGAGAAACTGCTCTGTGTTCTGTTAATTCATCTCACAGAGTTACATCTTTCCTTTCAAGAAGCCTTTCGCTAAGGCTGTTCTTGTGGAATTGGCAAAGGGATATTTGGAAGCCAATAGAGGGCTATGGTGAAAAAGGAAATATCTTCCGTTCAAAACTGGAAAGAAGCTTTCTGAGAAACTGCTCTGTGTTCTGTTAATTCATCTCACAGAGTTACATCTTTCCCTTCAAGAAGCCTTTCGCTAAGGCTGTTCTTGTGGAATTGGCAAAGGGATATTTGGAAGCCCATAGAGCGCTATGGTGAAAAAGGAAATATATTCGGTTCAAAACTGGAAAGAAGCTTTCTGAGAAACTGCTCTGTGTTCTGTTAATTCATCTCATGGAGTTACATCTTTCCCTTCAAGAAGCCTTTCGCTAAGGCTGTTCTTGTGGAATTGGCAAAGGGATATTTGAAAGCCCATTGAGGGCTATGGTGAAAAAGGAAATATCTTCCGTTCAAAACTGGAAAGAAGCTGTCTGAGAAACTGCTCTGCGTTCTGTTAATTCATCTCACAGAGTAACATCTTTCCCTTCAAGAAGCCTTTCGTAAGGCTGTTCTTGTGGAATTGGCAAAGGGATATTTGGAAGCCCATAGAGGGCTATGGTGAAACAGGAAATATCTTCCGTTCAAAACTGGAAAGAAGCTTTCTGAGAAACTGCTCTGTGTTCTGTTAATTCATCTCACAGAGTTACATCTTTCCCTTCAAGAAGCCTTTCGCTAAGGCTGTTCTTGTGCAATTGGCAAAGTGATATTTGGAATCCCATAGAGGGTTATGGTGAAAAAGGAAATATCTTCCGTTCAAAACTTGAAAGAAGCTTTCTGAGAAACTGCTCTGTGTTCTGTTAATTCATCTCACAGAGTTACATCTTTCCCTTCAAGAAGCCTTACGCTAAGGCTGTTCTTGTGGAATTTGAAAAGGGATATTTGGAAGCCCTTAGAGGGCTATGGTGAAAAAGGAAATATCTTACGCTCAAAACTGGAAAGAAGCTTTCTGAGAAACTGCTCTGTGTTCTGTTAATTCATCTCACAGAGTTACATCTTTCCCTTCAAGAAGCCTTTCGCTAAGGCTGTTCTTGTGAAATTGGCAAAGTGATATATGGAAGCCCATAGAGGGCTATGGTGAAAAAGGAAATATCTACCGTTCAAAACTGGAAAGAAGCTTTCTGAAAAACTGCTCTGTGTTCTGTTAATTCATCTCACAGAGTTACATCTTTCCCTTCAAGAAGCCTTTCCCTAAGGCTGTTCTTGTGGAACTGGCAAAGGGATATTTGGAAGCCCATAGAGGGCTATGGTGAAAAAGGAAATATCTTCCGTTCAAAACTGGAAAGAAGCTTTCTGAGAAACTGCTCTGTGTTCTGTTAATTCATCTCACAGAGTTACATCTTTCCCTTCAAGAAGCCTTTCGCTAAGGCTGTTCTTGTGGAATTGGAAAAGGGGTATTTAGAAGCCCATAGAGGGCTATGGTGTAAAAGGAAATATCTTCCGTTCAAAACTGGAAAGAAGCTTTCTGAGAAACTGCTCTGTGTTCTGTTAATTCATCTCACAGAGTTACATCTTTCCCTTCAAGAAGCCATTCGCTAAGGCTGTTCTTGTGGAATTGGCAAAGGGATATTTCGAAGCCCATAGAGGGCTATGGTGAAAAAGGAAATATCTTCCGTTCAAAACTGGAAAGAAGCTTTCTGAGAAACTGCTCTGTGTTCTGTTAATTCATCTCACAGAGTTACATCTTTCCCTTCAAGAAGCCTTTCGCTAAGGCTGTTCTTGTGGAATTGGTAAAGAGATACTTGGAAGCCCATAGAGGGCTATGTTGAAAAAGGAAATATCTTCCGTTGAAAACTGGAAACAATCCTTCTGAGAAACTGCTCTGTGTTCTGTTAATTCATCTCACAGAGTTACATCTTTCCTTTCAAGAAGCCTTTCGCTAAGGCTGTTCTTGTGGAATTGGCAAAGGGATATTTGGAAGCCAATAGAGGGCTACGGTGAAAAAGGAAATATCTTCCGTTGAAAACTGGAAAGAAGCTTTCTGAGAAACTGCTCTGTGTTCTGTTAATTCATCTCACAGAGTTACATCTTTCCCTTCAAGAAGCCTTTCGCTAAGGCTGTTCTTGTGGAATTGGCAAAGGGATATTTGGAAGCCCATAGAGCGCTATGGTGAAAAAGGAAATATATTCGGTTCAAAACTGGAAAGAAGCTTTCTGAGAAACTGCTCTGTGTTCTGTTAATTCATCTCATGGAGTTACATCTTTCCCTTCAAGAAGCCTTTCGCTAAGGCTGTTCTTGTGGAATTGGCAAAGGGATATTTGAAAGCCCATTGAGGGCTATGGTGAAAAAGGAAATATCTTCCGTTCAAAACTGGAAAGAAGCTGTCTGAGAAACTGCTCTGTGTTCTGTTAATTCATCTCACAGAGTTACATCTTTCCCTTCAAGAAGCCTTTCTTAAGGCTGTTCTTGTGGAATTGGCAAAGGGATATTTGGAAGCCCATAGAGGGCTATGGTGAAAAAGGAAATATCTTCCGTTCAAAACTGGAAAGAAGCTTTCTGAGAAACTGCTCTGTGTTCTGTTAATTCATCTCACAGAGTTACATCTTTCCCTTCAAGAAGCCTTTCGCTAAGGCTGTTCTTGTGCAATTGGCAAAGTGATATTTGGAATCCCATAGAGGGTTATGGTGAAAAAGGAAATATCTTCCGTTCAAAACTGGAAAGAAGCTTTCTGAGAAACTGCTCTGTGTTCTGTTAATTCATCTCACAGAGTTACATCTTTCCCTTCAAGAAGCCTTACGCTAAGGCTGTTCTTGTGGAATTTGAAAAGGGATATTTGGAAGCCCATAGAGGGCTATGGTGAAAAAGGAAATATCTTACGCTCAAAACTGGAAAGAAGCTTTCTGAGAAACTGCTCTGTGTTCTGTTAATTCATCTCACAGAGTTACATCTTTCCCTTCAAGAAGCCTTTCGCTAAGGCTGTTCTTGTGGAATTGGCAAAGTCATATTTGGAAGCCTATAGAGGGCTATGGGGAAAAAGGAAATATCTTCCGTTCAAAACTGGAAGGAAGCTTTCTGAGAAACTGCTCTGTGTTCTGTTAATTCATCTCACAGAGTTACATCTTTCCCTTCAAGAAGCCTTTCGCTAAGGCTGTTCTTGTGGAATTGGCAAAGGGATATTTGGAAGCCCATAGAGGGCTATGCTGAAAAAGGAAATATCTTCCGTTCAAAACTGGAAAGAAGCTTTCTGAGAAACTGTTCTGTGTTCTGTTAATTCATCTCACATAGTTACATCTTTGCCTTCAAGAAGTCTTTCGCTAAGGCTGTTCTTATGGAATTGGAAAAGGGATATTTAGAAGCCCATAGAGGGCTATTGTGAAAAAGGAAATATCTTCCGTTCAAAACTGGAAAGTAGCTTTCTGAGAAACTGCTCTGTGTTCTTTTAATTCATCTCACAGAGTTACATCTTTCCCTTCAAGAAGCCTTTCGCTAAGGCTGTTCTTGTGGAATTGGCAAAGGGATATTTGGAAGCCCATAGAAGGCTATGGTGAAAAAGGAAATATCTTCCGTTCAAAACTGGAAAGAAGCTTTCTGAGAAACTGCTCTGTGTTCTGTTAATTCATCTCACAGAGTTACATCTTTCCCTTCAAGAAGCCTTTCGCTAAGGCTGTTCTTGTGGAATTGGTAAAGAGATACTTGGAAGCCCTTAGAGGGCTATGTTGAAAAAGGAAATATCTTTCGTTGAAAACTGGAAACAATCCTTCTGAGAAACTGCTCTGTGTTCTGTTAATTCATCTCACAGAGTTACATCTTTCCCTTCAAGAAGCCTTTCGTAAGGCTGTT
Source organism: Chlorocebus sabaeus (assembly GCF_047675955.1). Taxonomy (NCBI): domain Eukaryota; kingdom Metazoa; phylum Chordata; class Mammalia; order Primates; family Cercopithecidae; genus Chlorocebus; species Chlorocebus sabaeus. Next base: position 348,913 of record NW_027327925.1, on the reverse strand, counting down.
CTTGTGGAATTGGCAAAGTGATATTTGGAAGCCCATTGAGGGCTATGGTGAAAAAGGAAATATCTTCCGTTCAAAACTGGAAAGAAGCTTTCTGAGATACTGCTCTGTGTTCTGTTAATTCATCTCACAGAGTTACATCTTTCCCTTCAAGAAGCCTTTCGCTAAGGCTGTTCTTGTGGAATTGGAAAAGGGGTATTTAGAAGCCCATAGAGGGCTATGGTGAAAAAGGAAATATCTTCCGTTCAAAACTGGAAAGAAGCTTTCTGAGAAACTGCTCTGTGTTCTGTTAATTCATCTCACAGAGTTGCATCTTTCCCTTCAAGAAGCCTTTCGCTAAGGCTGTTCTTGTGGAATTGGCAAAGGGATATTTCGAAGCCCATAGAGGGCTATGGTGAAAAAGGAAATATCTTCTGTTCAAAACTGGAAGGAAGCTTTCTGAGAAACTGCTCTGTGTTCTGTTAATTCATCTCACAGAGTTACATCTTTCCCTTCAAGAAGCCTTTCGCTAATGCTGTTCTTGTGGAATTGGCAAAGGGATATTTGGAAGCCCATAGAAGGCTATGGTGAAAAAGGAAATATCTTCCGTTCAAAACTGGAAAGAAGCTTTCTGAGAAACTGCTCTGTGTTCTGTTAATTCATCTCACAGAGTTACATCTTTCCCTTCAAGAAGCCTTTCGCTAAGGCTGTTCTTGTGGAATTGGAAAAGGGATATTTCGAAGCCCATAGAGGGCTATGGTGAAAAAGGAAATATCTTCCGTTCAAAACTGGAAAGAAGCTTTCTGAGAAACTGCTCTGTGTTCTGTTAATTCATCTCACAGAGTTACATCTTTCCCTTCAAGAAGCCTTTCGCTAAGGCTGTTCTTGTGGAATTGGCAAAGGGATATTTGGAAGCCCATAGAGGGCTATGGTGAAAAAGGAAATATCTTCCGTTCAAAACTGGAAAGAAGCTTTCTGAGAAACTGCTCTGTGTTCTGTTAATTCATCTCACGGAGTTACATCTTTCCCTTCAAGAAGCCTTTCGCTAAGGCTGTTCTTGTGTAATTGGCAAAGGGATATTTGAAAGCCCATAGAGGGCTATGGTGAAAAAGGAAATATCTTCCGTTCAAAACTGGAAAGAAGCTTTCTGAGAAACTGCTCTGTGTTCTGTTAATTCATCTCACAGAGTTACATCTTTCCCTTCAAGAAGCCTTTCGTAAGGCTGTTCTTGTGGAATTGGCAAAGTGATATTTGGAAGCCCATAGTGGGCTATGGTGAAAAAGGAAATATCTTCGGTTCAAAACTGGAAAGAAGCTTTCTGAGAAACTGCTCTGTGTTCTGTTAATTCATCTCACAGAGTTACATCTTTCCCTTCAAGAAGCCTTTCGCTAAGGCTGTTCTTGTGGAATTGGCAAAGGGATATTTGGAAGCCCATAGAGGGCTATGGTGAAAAAGGAAATATCTACCGTTCAAAACTGGAAAGAAGCTTTCTGAAAAACTGCTCTGTGTTCTGTTAATTCATCTCACAGAGTTACATCTTTCCCTTCAAGAAGCCTTTCGCTAAGGCTGTTCTTGTGGAACTGGCAAAGGGATATTTGGAAGCCCATAGAGGGCTATGGTGAAAAAGGAAATATCTTCCGTTCAAAACTGGAAAGAAGCTTTCTGAGAAACTGCTCTGTGTTCTGTTAATTCATCTCACAGAGTTACATCTTTCCCTTCAAGAAGCCTTTCGCTAAGGCTGTTCTTGTGGAATTGGAAAAGGGGTATTTAGAAGCCCATAGAGGGCTATGGTGTAAAAGGAAATATCTTCCGTTCAAAACTGGAAAGAAGCTTTCTGAGAAACTGCTCTGTGTTCTGTTAATTCATCTCACAGAGTTACATCTTTCCCTTCAAGAAGCCTTTCGCTAAGGCTGTTCTTGTGGAATTGGCAAAGGGATATTTGGAAGCCCATAGAGGGCTATGGTGAAAAAGGAAATATCTTCCGTTCAAAACTGGAAAGAAGCTTTCTGAGAAACTGCTCTGTGTTCTGTTAATTCATCTCACAGAGTTACATCTTTCCCTTCAAGAAGCCTTTCGCTAAGGCTGTTCTTGTGGAATTGGTAAAGAGATACATGGAAGCCCATAGAGGGCTATGTTGAAAAAGGAAATATCTTCCGTTGAAAACTGGAAACAATCCTTCTGAGAAACTGCTCTGTGTTCTGTTAATTCATCTCACAGAGTTACATCTTTCCTTTCAAGAAGCCTTTCGCTAAGGCTGTTCTTGTGGAATTGGCAAAGGGATATTTGGAAGCCAATAGAGGGCTATGGTGAAAAAGGAAATATCTTCCGTTCAAAACTGGAAAGAAGCTTTCTGAGAAACTGCTCTGTGTTCTGTTAATTCATCTCACAGAGGTACATCTTTCCCTTCAAGAAGCCTTTCGCTAAGGCTGTTCTTGTGGAATTGGCAAAGGGATATTTGGAAGCCCATAGAGCGCTATGGTGAAAAAGGAAATATATTCGGTTCAAAACTGGAAAGAAGCTTTCTGAGAAACTGCTCTGTGTTCTGTTAATTCATCTCATGGAGTTACATCTTTCCCTTCAAGAAGCCTTTCGCTAAGGCTGTTCTTGTGGAATTGGCAAAGGGATATTTGAAAGCCCATTGAGGGCTATGGTGAAAAAGGAAATATCTTCCGTTCAAAACTGGAAAGAAGCTGTCTGAGAAACTGCTCTGCGTTCTGTTAATTCATCTCACAGAGTAACATCTTTCCCTTCAAGAAGCCTTTCGTAAGGCTGTTCTTGTGGAATTGGCAAAGGGATATTTGGAAGCCCATAGAGGGCTATGGTGAAACAGGAAATATCTTCCGTTCAAAACTGGAAAGAAGCTTTCTGAGAAACTGCTCTGAGTTCTGTTAATTCATCTCACAGAGTTACATCTTTCCCTTCAAGAAGCCTTTCGCTAAGGCTGTTCTTGTGCAATTGGCAAAGTGATATTTGGAATCCCATAGAGGGTTATGGTGAAAAAGGAAATATCTTCCGTTCAAAACTTGAAAGAAGCTTTCTGAGAAACTGCTCTGTGTTCTGTTAATTCATCTCACAGAGTTACATCTTTCCCTTCAAGAAGCCTTACGCTAAGGCTGTTCTTGTGGAATTTGAAAAGGGATATTTGGAAGCCCTTAGAGGGCTATGGTGAAAAAGGAAATATCTTACGCTCAAAACTGGAAAGAAGCTTTCTGAGAAACTGCTCTGTGTTCTGTTAATTCATCTCACAGAGTTACATCTTTCCCTTCAAGAAGCCTTTCGCTAAGGCTGTTCTTGTGGAATTGGCAAAGTCATATTTGGAAGCCCATAGAGGGCTATGGGGAAAAAGGAAATATCTTCCGTTCAAAACTGGAAGGAAGCTTTCTGAGAAACTGCTCTGTGTTCTGTTAATTCATCTCACAGAGTTACATCTTTCCCTTCAAGAAGCCTTTCGCTAAGGCTGTTCTTGTGGAATTGGCAAAGGGATATTTCGAAGCCCATAGAGGGCTATGGTGAAAAAGGAAATATCTTCCGTTCAAAACTGGAAAGAAGCTTTCTGAGAAACTGCTCTGTGTTCTGTTAATTCATCTCACAGAGTTACATCTTTCCCTTCAAGAAGCCTTTCGCTAAGGCTGTTCTTGTGGAATTGGTAAAGAGATACTTGGAAGCCCATAGAGGGCTATGTTGAAAAAGGAAATATCTTCCGTTGAAAACTGGAAACAATCCTTCTGAGAAACTGCTCTGTGTTCTGTTAATTCATCTCACAGAGTTACATCTTTCCTTTCAAGAAGCCTTTCGCTAAGGCTGTTCTTGTGGAATTGGCAAAGGGATATTTGGAAGCCAATAGAGGGCTATGGTGAAAAAGGAAATATCTTCCGTTCAAAACTGGAAAGAAGCTTTCTGAGAAACTGCTCTGTGTTCTGTTAATTCATCTCACAGAGTTACATCTTTCCCTTCAAGAAGCCTTTCGCTAAGGCTGTTCTTGTGGAATTGGAAAAGGGGTATTTAGAAGCCCATAGAGGGCTATGGTGAAAAAGGAAATATCTTCCGTTCAAAACTGGAAAGAAGCTTTCTGAGAAACTGCTCTGTGTTCTGTTAATTCATCCACAGAGTTACATCTTTCCCTTCAAGAAGCCTTTCGCTAAGGCTGTTCTTGTGGAATTGGCAAAGGGATATTTCGAAGCCCTTAGAGGGCTATGGTGAAAAAGGAAATATCTTTCGTTCAAAACTGGAAAGAAGCTTTCTGAGAAACTGCTCTGTGTTCTGTTAATTCATCTCACAGAGTTACATCTTTCCCTTCAAGAAGCCTTTCGCTAAGGCTGTTCTTGTGGAATTGGTAAAGAGATACTTGGAAGCCCATAGAGGGCTATGTTGAAAAAGGAAATATCTTCCGTTGAAAACTGGAAACAATCCTTCTGAGAAACTGCTCTGTGTTCTGGTAATTCATCTCACAGAGTTACATCTTTCCTTTCAAGAAGCCTTTCGCTAAGGCTGTTCTTGTGGAATTGGCAAAGGGATATTTGGAAGCCAATAGAGGGCTATGGTGAAAAAGGAAATATCTTCCGTTCAAAACTGGAAAGAAGCTTTCTGAGAAACTGCTCTGTGTTCTGTTAATTCATCTCACAGAGTTACATCTTTCCCTTCAAGGTGTCTTTCGCTAAGGCTGTTCTTGTGGAATTGGCAAAGGGATATTTGGAAGCCCATAGAGGGCTATGGTGAAAAAGGAAATATCTTCCGTTTAAAACTGGAAAGAAGCTTTCTGAGAAACTGCTCTGTGTTCTGTTAATTCATCTCACAGAGTTACATCTTTCCCTTCAAGAAGCCTTTCGCTAAGGCTGTTCTTGTGGAATTGGCAAAGGGATATTTCGAAGCCCATAGAGGGCTATGGTGAAAAAGGAAATATCTTCCGTTCAAAACTGGAAAGAAGCTTTCTGAGAAACTGCTCTGTGTTCTGTTAATTCATCTCACAGAGTTACATCTTTCCCTTCAAGAAGCCTTTCGCTAAGGCTTTTCTCGTGGAATTGGAAAAGGGGTATTTAGAAGCCCATAGAGGGCTATGCTGAAAAAGGAAATATCTTCCGTTCAAAACTGGAAAGAAGCTTTCTGAGAAACTGCTCTGTGTTCTGTTAATTCATCTCACAGAGTTACATCTTTCCCTTCAAGAAGCCTTTCGCTAATGCTGTTCTTGTGGAATTGGCAAAGGGATATTTGGAAGCCCATAGAAGGCTATGGTGAAAAAGGAAATATCTTCCGTTCAAAACTGGAAAGAAGCTTTCTGAGAAACTGCTCTGTGTTCTGTTAATTCATCTCACAGAGTTACATCTTTCCCTTCAAGAAGCCTTTCGCTAAGGCTGTTCTTGTGGAATTGGTAAAGAGATACTTGGAAGCCCATAGAGGGCTATGTTGAAAAAGGAAATATCTTTCGTTGAAAACTGACAACAATCCTTCAGAGGAACTGCTCTGTGTTCTGTTAATTCATCTCACAGAGTTACATCTTTCCCTTCAAGAAGCCTTTCGTAAGGCTGTTCTTGTGGAATTGGCAAAGGGATATTTGGAAGCCCATTGAGGGCTATGGTGAAAAAGGAAATATCTTCCGTTCAAAACTGGAAAGAAGCTTTCTGAGAAACTGCTCTGTGTTCTGTTAATTCATCTCACAGAGTTACATCTTACCCTTCAAGAAGCCTTTCGCTAAGGCTGTTCTTGTGGAATTGGCAAAGGGATATTTGAAAGCCCATAGAGGGCTATGGTGAAAAAGGAAATATCTTCCGTTCAAAACTGGAAAGAAGCTTTCTGAGAAACTGCTCTGTGTTCTGTTAATTCATCTCACAGAGTTACATCTTTCCCTTCAAGAAGCCTTTCGTAAGGCTGTTCTTGTGGAATTGGCAAAGGGATATTTGGAAGCCCATAGAGGGCTATGGTGAAAAAGGAAATATCTTCGGTTCAAAACTGGAAAGAAGCTTTCTGAGAAACTGCTCTGTGTTCTGTTAATTCATCTCACAGAGTTACATCTTTCCCTTCAAGAAGCCTTTCGCTAAGGCTGTTCTTGTGGAATTGGCAAAGGGATATTTCGAAGCCCATAGAGGGCTATGGTGAAAAAGGAAATATCTTCCGTTCAAAACTGGAAAGAAGCTTTCTGAGAAACTGCTCTGTGTTCTGTTAATTCATCTCACAGAGTTACATCTTTCCCTTCAAGAAGCCTTTCGCTAAGGCTGTTCTTGTGGAATTGGTAAAGGGATATATGGAAGCCCATAGAGGGCTATGTTGAAAAAGGAAATATGTTCCGTTGAAAACTGGAAACAATCCTTTTGAGAAACTGCTCTGTGTTCTGTTAATTCATCTCACAGAGTTACATCTTTCCCTTCAAGAAGCCTTTCGCTAAGGCTGTTCTTGTGGAATTGGCAAAGGGATATTTGGAAGCCCATAGAGTGCTATGGTGAAAAAGGAAATATCTTCCGTTCAAAACTGGAAAGAAGCTTTCTGAGAAACTGCTCTGTGTTCTGTTAATTCATCTCACAGAGTTACATCTTTCCCTTCAAGAAGTCTTTCGCTAAGGCTGTTCTTGTGGAATTGGCAAAGGGATATTTGGAAGCCCATAGAGGGCTATGGTGAAAAAGGAAATATCTTCCGTTTAAAACTGGAAAGAAGCTTTCTGAGAAACTGCTCTGTGTTCTGTTAATTCATCTCACAGAGTTACATCTTTCCCTTCAAGAAGCCTTTCGCTAAGGCTGTTCTTGTGGAATTGGCAAAGGGATATTTGGAAGCCCATAGAACGCTATGGTGAAAAAGGAAATATATTCGGTTCAAAACTGGAAAGAAGCTTTCTGAGAAACTGTTCTGTGTTCTGTTAATTCATCTCACGGAGTTACATCTTTCCCTTCAAGAAGCCTTTCGCTAAGGCTGTTCTTGTGGAATTGGCGAAGGGATATTTGAAAGCCCATTGAGGGCTATGGTGAAAAAGGAAATATCTTCCGTTCAAAACTGGAAAGAAGCTGTCTGAGAAACTGCTCTGTTTTCTGTTAATTCATCTCACAGAGTTACATCTTTCCCTTCAAGAAGCCTTTCGTAAGGCTGTTCTTGTGGAACTGGCAAAGGGATATTTGGAAGCCCATAGAGGGCTATGGTGAAAAAGGAAATATCTTCCGTTCAAAACTGGAAAGAAGCTTTCTGAGAAACTGCTCTGTGTTCTGTTAATTCATCTCACAGAGTTACATCTTTCCCTTCAGGAAGCCTTTCGCTAAGGCCGTTCTTGTGGAGTTGGCAAAGGGATATTTGGAAGCCCATAGAGGGCTATGGGGAAAAAGGAAATATCTTCCGTTCAAAACTGGAAAGAAGCTTTCTGAGAAACTGCTCTGTGTTCTGTTAATTCATCTCACAGAGTTACATCTTTCCCTTCAATAAGCCTTTCGCTAAGGCTGTTCTTGTGGAATTGGCAAAGGGATATTTGGAAGCCCATAGAGGGGTATGGTGAAAAAGGAAATATCTTCCGTTCAAAACTGGAAAGAAGCTTTCTGAGAAACTGCTCTGTGTTCTGTTAATTCATCTCACATAGTTACATCTTTCCCTTCAAGAAGCCTTTCGCTAAGGCTGTTCTTATGGAATTGGAAAAGGGATATTTAGAAGCCCATAGAGGGCTATGGTGACAAAGGAAATATCTTCCGTTCAAAACTGGAAAGTAGCTTTCTGAGAAACTGCTCTGTGTTCTGTTAATTCATCTCACAGAGTTACATCTTTCCCTTCAAGAAACCTTTCGCTAAGGCTGTTCTTGTGGAATTGGCAAAGGGATATTTGGAAGCCCATAGAAGGCTATGGTGAAAAAGGAAATATCTTCCGTTCAAAACTGGAAAGAAGCTTTCTGAGAAACTGCTCTGTGTTCTGTTAATTCATCTCACAGAGTTACATCTTTCCCTTCAAGAAGCCTTTCGCTAAGGCTGTTCTTGTGGAATTGGAAAAGGGGTATTTAGAAGCCCATAGAGGGCTATGTTGAAAAAGGAAATATCTTCCGTTCAAAACTGGAAAGAAGCTTTCTGAGAAACTGCTCTGTGTTCTGTTAATTCATCTCACAGCGTTACATCTTTCCCTTCAAGAAGTCTTTCGCTAAGGCTGTTCTTGTGGAATTGGCAAAGGGATATTTCGAAGCCCATAGAGGGCTATGGTGAAAAAGGAAATATCTTTCGTTGAAAACTGGAAACAATCCTTCTGAGAAACTGCTCTGTGTTCTGTTAATTCTTCTCACAGAGTTACATCTTTCCCTTCAAGAAGCCTTTCCCTAAGGCTGTTCTTGTGGAACCGGCAAAGGGATATTTGGAAGCCCATAGAGGGCTATGGTGAAAAAGGAAATATCTTCCGTTCAAAACTGGAAAGAAGCTTTCTGAGAAACTGCTCTGTGTTCTGTTAATTCATCTCACAGAGTTACATCTTTCCCTTCAAGAAGCCTTTCGCTAAGGCTGTTCTTGTGGAATTGGCAAAGGGATATTTGGAAGCCCATAGAGGGCTATGGTGAAAAAGGAAATATCTTCCGTTCAAAACTGGAAAGAAGCTTTCTGAAGAACAGCTCTGTGTTCTGTTAATTCATCTCACAGAGTTACATCTTTCCCTTCAAGAAGCCTTTCGCTAAGGCTGTTCTTGTGGAATTGGCAAAGGGATATTTGAAAGCCCTTAGAGGGCTATGGTGAAAAAGGAAATATCTTCCGTTCAAAAATGGAAAGAAGCTTTCTGAGAAACTGCTCTGTGTTCTGTTAATTCATCTCACAGAGTTACATCTTTCCCTTCAAGAAGCCTTTCGCTAAGGCTGTTCTTGTGGAATTGGCAAAGGGATATTTGGAAGCCCATAGTGGGCTATGGTGAAAAAGGAAATATCTTCCGTTCAAAACTGGAAAGAAGCTTTCTGAGAAACTGCTCTGTGTTCTGTTAATTCATCTCACAGAGTTACATCTTTCCCTTCAAGAAGCCTTTCGCTATGGCTGTTCTTGTGGAATTGGAAAAGGGGTATTTAGAAGCCCATAGAAGGCTATGGTGAAAAAGGAAATATCTTCCGTTCAAAACTGGAAAGAAGCTTTCTGAGAAACTGCTCTGTGTTCTGTTAATTCATCTCACAGAGTTACATCTTTCCCTTCAAGAAGCCTTTCGCTAAGGCTGTTCTTGTGGAATTGGCAAAGGTATATTTGGAAGCCCATAGAGGGCTATGGTGAAAAAGGAAATATCTTCCGTTCAAAACTGGAAAGAAGCTTTCTGAGAAACTGCTCTGTGTTCTGTTAATTCATCTCACAGAGTTACATCTTTCCCTTCAAGAAGCCTTTCGCTAAGGCTGTTCTTGTGGAATTGGTAAAGAGATACTTGGAAGCCAATAGAGGGCTATGTTGTAAAAGGAAATATCTTCCGTTGAAAACTGGAAACAATCCTTCTGAGAAACTGCTCTGTGTTCTGTTAATTCATCTCACAGAGTTACATCTTTCCTTTCAAGAAGCCTTTCGCTAAGGCTGTTCTTGTGGAATTGGCAAAGGTATATTTGGAAGCCAATAGAGGGCTATGGTGAAAAAGGAAATATCTTCCGTTCAAAACTGGAAAGAAGCTTTCTGAGAAACTGCTCTGTGTTCTGTTAATTCATCTCACAGAGTTACATCTTTCCCTTCAAGAAGCCTTTCGCTAAGGCTGTTCTTGTGGAATTGGCAAAGGGATATTTGGAAGCCCATAGAGTGCTATGGTGAAAAAGGAAATATCTTCCGTTCAAAACTGGAAAGAAGCTTTCTGAGAAACTGCTCTGTGTTCTGTTAATTCATCTCACAGAGTTACATCTTTCCCTTCAAGAAGTCTTTCGCTAAGGCTGTTCTTGTGGAATTGGTAAAGAGATACTTGGAATCCCATAGAGGGCTATGTTGAAAAAGGAAATATCTTCCGTTCAAAACTGGAAACAATCCTTCTGAGAAACTGCTCTGTGTTCTGTTAATTCATCTCACAGAGTTACATCTTTCCCTTCAAGAAGCCTTTCGCTAAGGCTGTTCTTGTGGAACTGGCAAAGGGATATTTGGAAGTCCATAGAGGGCTATGGTGAAAAATGAAATATCTTCCGTTCAAAACTGGAAAGAAGCTTTCTGAGAAACTGCTCTGTGTTCTGTTAATTCATCTCAAAGAGTTACATCTTTCCCTTCAAGAAGTCTTTCGCTAAGGCTGTTCTTGTGGAATTGGAAAAGGGGTATTTAGAAGCCCATAGCGGGCTATGGTGTAAAAGGAAATATCTTCCGTTCAAAACTGGAAAGAAGCTTTCTGAGAAACTGCTCTGTGTTCTGTTAATTCATCTCACAGAGTTACATCTTTCCCTTCAAGAAGCCTTTCGCTAAGGCTGTTCTTGTGGAATTGGCAAAGGGATATGTGGAAGCCCATAGAGGGCTATGGTGAAAAAGGAAATATCTTCCGTTGAAAACTGGAAACAATCCTTCTGAGAAACTGCTCTGTGTTCTGTTAATTCATCTCACAGAGTTACATCTTTCCTTTCAAGAAGCCTTTCGCTAAGGCTGTTCTTGTGGAATTGGCAAAGGGATATTTGGAAGCCAATAGAGGGCTATGGTGAAAAAGGAAATATCTTCCGTTCAAAACTGGAAAGAAGCTTTCTGAGAAACTGCTCTGTGTTCTGTTAATTCATCTCACAGAGTTACATCTTTCCCTTCAAGAAGTCTTTCGCTAAGGCTGTTCTTGTGGAATTGGCAAAGGGATATTTGGAAGCCCATAGAGGGCTATGGTGAAAAAGGAAATATCTTCCGTTGAAAACTGGAAAGAAGCTTTCTGAGAAACTGCTCTGTGTTCTGTTAATTCATCTCACAGAGTTACATCTTTCCCTTCAAGAAGCCTTTCGCTAAGGCTGTTCTTGTGGAATTGGCAAAGGGATATTTGGAAGCCCATAGAGGGCTATCGTGAAAAAGGAAATATCTACCGTTCAAAACTGGAAAGAAGCTTTCTGAGAAACTGCTCTGTGTTCTGTTAATTCATCTCACAGAGTTACATCTTTCCCTTCAAGAAGCCTTTCGCTATGGCTGTTCTTGTGGAATTGGAAAAGGGGTATTTAGAAGCCCATAGAGGGCTATGGTGAAAAAGGAAATATCTTCCGTTCAAAACTGGAAAGAAGCTTTCTGAGAAACTGCTCTGTGTTCTGTTAATTCATCTCACAGAGTTACATCTTTCCCTTCAAGAAGCCTTTCGCTAAGGCTGTTCTTGTGGAATTGGCAAAGGGATATTTCGAAGCCCATAGAGGGCTATGGTGAAAAAGGAAATATCTTCCGTTCAAAACTGGAAAGAAGCTTTCTGAGAAACTGCTCTGTGTTCTGTTAATTCATCTCACAGAGTTACATCTTTCCCTTCAAGAAGCCTTTCGCTAAGGCTGTTCTTGTGGAATTGGTAAAGAGATACTTGGAAGCCCATAGAGGGCTATGTTGAAAAAGGAATTATCTTCCGTTGAAAACTGGAAACAATCCTTCTGAGAAACTGCTCTGTGTTCTGTTAATTCATCTCACAGAGTTACATCTTTCCTTTCAAGAAGCCTTTCGCTAAGGCTGTTCTTGTGGAATTGGCAAAGGGATATTTGGAAGCCAATAGAGGGCTATGGTGAAAAAGGAAATATCTTCCGTTCAAAACTGGAAAGAAGCTTTCTGAGAAACTGCTCTGTGTTCTGTAAATTCATCTCACAGAGTTACATCTTTCCCTTCAAGAAGCCTTTCGTAAGGCTGTTCTTGTGGAATTGGCAAAGGGATATTTGGAAGCCCATAGAGGGCTATGGTGAAAAAGGAAATATCTTTCGTTCAAAACTGGAAAGAAGCTTTCTGAGAAACTGCTCTGTGTTCTGTTAATTCATCTCACAGAGTTACATCTTTCCCTTCAAGAAGCCTTTCGTTAAGGCTGTTCTTGTGAAATTGGCAAAGGGATATTTGGAAGCCCACAGAGGGCTATGGTGAAAAACGAAATATCTTCCCTTCAAAACTGGAAAGAAGCTTTCTGAGAAACTGCTCTGTGTTCTGTTAATTCATCTCACAGAGTTACATCTTTCCCTTCAAGAAGCCTTACGCTAAGGCTGTTCTTGTAGAATTGGCAAAGGGATATTTGAAGCCCATAGAGGGCTATGGTGAAAAAGGAAATATCTTCCGCTCAAAACTGGAAAGAAGCTTTCTGAGAAACTGCTCTGTGTTCTGTTAATTCATCTCACAGAGTTACATCTTTCCCTTCAAGAAGCCTTTCGCTAAGGCTGTTCTTGTGGAATTGGCAAAGTCATATTTGGAAGCCCATAGAGGGCTATGGGGAAAAAGGAAATATCTTCCGTTCAAAACTGGAAAGAAGCTTTCTGAGAAACTGCTCTGTGTTCTGTTAATTCATCTCACAGAGTTACATCTTTCCCTTCAAGAAGTCTTTCGCTAAGGCTGTTCTTGTGGAATTGGTAAAGAGATACTTGGAATCCCATAGAGGGCTATGTTGAAAAAGGAAATATCTTCCGTTCAAAACTGGAAACAATCCTTCTGAGAAACTGCTCTGTGTTCTGTTAATTCATCTCACAGAGTTACATCTTTCCCTTCAAGAAGCCTTTCGCTAAGGCTGTTCTTGTGGAACTGGCAAAGGGATATTTGGAAGTCCATATTGGGCTATGGTGAAAAATGAAATATCTTCCGTTCAAAACTGGAAAGAAGCTTTCTGAGAAACTGCTCTGTGTTCTGTTAATTCATCTCAAAGAGTTACATCTTTCCCTTCAAGAAGTCTTTCGCTAAGGCTGTTCTTGTGGAATTGGAAAAGGGGTATTTTGAAGCCCATAGAGGGCTATGGTGTAAAAGGAATTATCTTCCGTTCAAAACTGGAAAGAAGCTTTCTGAGAAACTGCTCTGTGTTCTGTTAATTCATCTCACAGAGTTACATCTTTCCCTTCAAGAAGCCTTTCGCTAAGGCTGTTCTTGTGGAATTGGCAAAGGGATATGTGGAAGCCCATAGAGGGCTATGTTGAAAAAGGAAATATCTTCCGTTGAAAACTGGAAACAATCCTTCTGAGAAACTGCTCTGTGTTCTGTTAATTCATCTCACAGAGTTACATCTTTCCTTTCAAGAAGCCTTTCGCTAAGGCTGTTCTTGTGGAATTGGCAAAGGGATATTTGGAAGCCAATAGAGGGCTATGGTGAAAAAGGAAATATCTTCCGTTCAAAACTGGAAAGAAGCTTTCTGAGAAACTGCTCTGTGTTCTGTTAATTCATCTCACAGAGTTACATCTTTCCCTTCAAGAAGCCTTTCGCTAAGGCTGTTCTTGTGGAATTGGCAAAGGGATATTTGAAGCCCATAGAGGGCTATGGTGAAAAAGGAAATATCTTCCGCTCAAAACTGGAAAGAAGCTTTCTGAGAAACTGCTCTGTGTTCTGTTAATTCATCTCACAGAGTTACATCTTTCCCTTCAAGAAGCCTTTCGCTAAGGCTGTTCTTGTGGAATTGGCAAAGTCATATTTGGAAGCCCATAGAGGGCTATGGGGAAAAAGGAAATATCTTCCGTTCAAAACTGGAAAGAAGCTTTCTGAGAAACTGCTCTGTGTTCTGTTAATTCATCTCACAGAGTTACATCTTTCCCTTCAAGAAGCCTTTCGCTAAGGCTGTTCTTGTGGAATTGGCAAAGAGGTATTTGGAAGCCCATAGAAGGCTATGGTGAAAAGGAAATATCTTCCGTTCAAAACTGGAAAGAAGCTTTCTGAGAAACTGCTCTGTGTTCTGTTAATTCATCTCACAGAGTTACATCTTTCCCTTCAAGAAGTCTTTCGCTAAGGCTGTTCTTGTGGAATTGGTAAAGAGATACTTGGAAGCCCATAGAGGGCTATGTTGAAAAAGGAAATATCTTTCGTTGAAAACTGGAAACAATCCTTCTGAGAAACTGCTCTGTGTTCTGTTAATTCATCTCACAGAGTTACATCTTTCCCTTCAAGAAGCCTTTCGCTGAGGCTGTTCTTGTGGAACCGGCAAAGGGATATTTGGAAGTCCATAGAGGGCTATGGTGAAAAAGGAAATATCTTCCGTTCAAAACTGGAAAGAAGCTTTCTGAGAAACTGCTCTGTGTTCTGTTAATTCATCTCACAGAGTTACATCTTTCCCTTCAAGAAGTCTTTCGCTAAGGCTGTTCTTGTGGAATTGGCAAAGGGATATTTGGAAGCCCATAGAGGGCTATGGTGAAAAAGGAAATATCTTCCGTTTAAAACTGGAAAGAAGCTTTCTGAGAAACTGCTCTGTGTTCTGTTAATTCATCTCACAGAGTTACATCTTTCCCTTCAAGAAGCCTTTCGCTAAGGCTGTTCTTGTGGAATTGGCAAAGGGATATTTGGAAGCCCATAGAGGGCTATGGTGAAAAAGGAAATATCTTCCGTTCAAAACTGGAAAGAAGCTTTCTGAAGAACAGCTCTGTGTTCTGTTAATTCATCTCACAGAGTTACATCTTTCCCTTCAAGAAGCCTTTCGCTAAGGCTGTTCTTGTGGAATTGGAAAAGGGATATTTAGAAGCCCATAGAGGGCTATGGTGAAAAAGGAAATATCTTCCGTTCAAAAATGGAAAGAAGCTTTCTGAGAAACTGCTCTGTGTTCTGTTAATTCATCTCACAGAGTTACATCTTTCCCTTCAAGAAGCCTTTCGCTAAGGCTGTTCTTGTGCAATTGGCAAAGGGATATTTGGAAGCCCATAGTGGGCTATGGTGAAAAAGGAAATATCTTCCGTTCAAAACTGGAAAGAAGCTTTCTGAGAAACTGCTCTGTGTTCTGTTAATTCATCTCACAGAGTTACATCTTTCCCTTCAAGAAGCCTTTCGCTATGGCTGTTCTTGTGGAATTGGAAAAGGGGTATTTAGAAGCCCATAGAGGGCTATGGTGAAAAAGGAAATATCTTCCGTTCAAAACTGGAAAGAAGCTTTCTGAGAAACTGCTCTGTGTTCTGTTAATTCATCTCACAGAGTTACATCTTTCCCTTCAAGAAGCCTTTCGCTAAGGCTGTTCTTGTGGAATTGGCAAAGGGATATTTCGAAGCCCATAGAGGGCTATGGTGAAAAAGGAAATATCTTCCGTTCAAAACTGGAAAGAAGCTTTCTGAGAAACTGCTCTGTGTTCTGTTAATTCATCTCACAGAGTTACATCTTTCCCTTCAAGAAGCCTTTCGCTAAGGCTGTTCTTGTGGAATTGGTAAAGAGATACTTGGAAGCCCATAGAGGGCTATGTTGAAAAAGGAAATATCTTCCGTTGAAAACTGGAAACAATCCTTCTGAGAAACTGCTCTGTGTTCTGTTAATTCATCTCACAGAGTTACATCTTTCCTTTCAAGAAGCCTTTCGCTAAGGCTGTTCTTGTGGAATTGGCAAAGGGATATTTGGAAGCCAATAGAGGGCTATGGTGAAAAAGGAAATATCTTCCGTTCAAAACTGGAAAGAAGCTTTCTGAGAAACTGCTCTGTGTTCTGTTAATTCATCTCACAGAGTTACATCTTTCCCTTCAAGAAGTCTTTCGCTAAGGCTGTTCTTGTGGAATTGGCAAAGGGATATTTGGAAGCCCATAGAGGGCTATGGTGAAAAAGGAAATATCTTCCGTTTAAAACTGGAAAGAAGCTTTCTGAGAAACTGCTCTGTGTTCTGTTAATTCATCTCACAGAGTTACATCTTTCCCTTCAAGAAGCCTTTCGCTAAGGCTGTTCTTGTGGAATTGGCAAAGGGATATTTGGAAGCCCATAGAGGGCTATGGTGAAAAAGGAAATATCTTCCGTTCAAAACTGGAAAGAAGCTTTCTGAGAAACTGCTCTGTGTTCTGTTAATTCATCTCACGGAGTTACATCTTTCCCTTCAAGAATCCTTTCGCTAAGGCTGTTCTTGTGGAATTGGCAAAGGGATATTTGAAAGCCCATAGAATGTTATGGTGAAAAAGGAAATATCTTCCGTTCAAAACTGGAAAGAAGCTTTCTGAGAAACTGCTCTGTGTTCTGTTAATTCATCTCACAGAGTTACATCTTTCCCTTCAAGAAGCCTTTCGTAAGGCTGTTCTTGTGGAATTGGCAAAGGGATATTTGGAAGCCCATAGAGGGCTATGGTGAAAAAGGAAATATCTTCCATTCAAAACTGGAAAGAAGCTTTCTGAGAAACTGTTCTGTGTTCTCTTAATTCATCTCACAGAGTTACAACTTTCCCTTCAAGAAGCCTTTCGCTAAGGCTGTTCTTGTGGAATTGGCAAAGTGATATTTGGAAGCCCATAGAGGGCTATGGTGAAAAAGGAAATATCTACCGTTCAAAACTGGAAAGAAGCTTTCTGAAAAACTGCTCTGTGTTCTGTTAATTCATCTCACAGAGTTACATCTTTCCCTTCAAGAAGCCTTTCGCTAAGGCTGTTCTTGTGGAACTGGCAAAGGGATATTTGGAAGCCCATAGAGGGCTATGGTTAAAAAGGAAATATCTTCCGTTCAAAACTGGAAAGAAGCTTTCTGAGAAACTGCTCTGTGTTCTGTTAATTCATCTCACAGAGTTACATCTTTCCCTTCAAGAAGCCTTTCGCTAAGGCTGTTCTTGTGGAATGGGAAAAGGGGTATTTAGAAGCCCATAGAGGGCTATGGTGAAAAAGGAAATATCTTCCGTTCAATACTGGAAAGAAGCTTTCTGAGAAACTGCTCTGTGTTCTGTTAATTCATCTCACAGAGTTACATCTTTCCCTTCAAGAAGCCTTTCGCTAAGGCTGTTCTTGTGGAATTGGCAAAGGGATATTTGGAAGCCCATAGAGGGCTATGGTGAAAAAGGAAATATCTTCCGTTCAAAACTGGAAAGAAGCTTTCTGAGAAACTGCTCTGTGTTCTGTTAATTCATCTCACAGAGTTACATCTTTCCCTTCAAGAAGCCTTTCGCTAAGGCTGTTCTTGTGGAATTGGAAAAGGGGTATTTAGAAGCCCATAGAGGGCTATGTTGAAAAAGGAAATATCTTCCGTTCAAAACTGGAAAGAAGCTTTCTGAGAAACTGCTCTGTGTTCTGTTAATTCATCTCACAGAGTTACATCTTTCCCTTCAAGAAGCCTTTCCCTAAGGCTGTTCTTGTGGAATTGGTAAAGAGATACTTGGAAGCCCATAGAGGGCTATGTTGAAAAAGGAAATATCTTCCGTTGAAAACTGGAAACAATCCTTCTGAGAAACTGCTCTGTGTTCTGTTAATTCATCTCACAGAGTTACATCTTTCCTTTCAAGAAGCCTTTCGCTTAGGCTGTTCTTGTGGAATTGGCAAAGGGATATTTGGAAGCCCATAGAGGGCTATGGTGAAAAAGGAAATATCTTCCGTTCAAAACTGGAAAGAAGCTTTCTGAGAAACTGCTCTGTGTTCTGTTAATTCATCTCACAGAGTTACATCTTTCCCTTCAAGAAGTCTTTCGCTAAGGCTGTTCTTGTGGAATTGGCAAAGGGATATTTGGAAGCCCATAGAGGGCTATGGTGAAAAAGGAAATATCTTCCGTTTAAAACTGGAAAGAAGCTTTCTGAGAAACTGCTCTGTGATCTCTTAATTCATCTCACAGAGTTACATCTTTCCCTTCAAGAAGCCTTTCGCTAAGGCTGTTCTTGTGGAATTGGCAAAGGGATATTTGGAAGCCCATAGAGGGCTATGGTGAAAAAGGAAATATCTTCCGTTCAAAACTGGAAAGAAGCTTTCTGAGAAACTGCTCTGTGTTCTGTTAATTCATCTCACGGAGTTACATCTTTCCCTTCAAGAAGCCTTTCGCTAAGGCTGTTCTTGTGGAATTGGCAAAGGGATATTTGAAAGCCCATAGAGGGCTATGGTGAAAAAGGAAATATCTTCCGTTCAAAACTGGAAAGAAGCTTTCTGAGAAACTGCTCTGTGTTCTGTTAATTCATCTCACAGAGTTACATCTTTCCCTTCAAGAAGCCTTTCGTAAGGCTGTTCTTGTGGAATTGGCAAAGGGATATTTGGAAGCCCATAGAGGGCTATGGTGAAAAAATAAATATCTTCCGTTCAAAACTGGAAAGAAGCTTTCTGAGAAACTGCTCTGTGATCTCTTAATTCATCTCACAGAGTTACATCTTTCCCTTCAAGAAGCCTTTCGCTAAGGCTGTTCTTGTGGAATTGGCAAAGTGATATTTGGAAGCCCATAGAGGGCTATCGTGAAAAAGGAAATATCTACCGTTCAAAACTGGAAAGAAGCTTTCTGAAAAACTGCTCTGTGTTCTGTTAATTCATCTCACAGAGTTACATCTTTCCCTACAAGAAGCCTTTCGCTAAGGCTGTTCTTGTGGAACTGGCAAAGGGATATTTGGAAGCCCATAGAGGGCTATGGTGAAAAAGGAAATATCTTCCGTTCAAAACTGGAAAGAAGCTTTCTGAGAAACTGCTCTGTGTTCTGTTAATTCATCTCACAGAGTTACATCTTTCCCTTCAAGAAGCCTTTCGCTAAGGCTGTTCTTGTGGAATTGGCAAAGGGATATTTCGAAGCCCATAGAGGGCTATGGTGAAAAAGGAAATATCTTCCGTTCAAAACTGGAAAGAAGCTTTCTGAGAAACTGCTCTGTGTTCTGTTAATTCATCTCACAGAGTTACATCTTTCCCTTCAAGAAGCCTTTCGCTAAGGCTGTTCTTGTGGAATTGGTAAAGAGATACTTGGAAGCCCATAGAGGGCTATGTTGAAAAAGGAAATATCTTCCGTTGAAAACTGGAAACAATCCTTCTGAGAAACTGCTCTGTGTTCTGTTAATTCATCTCACAGAGTTACATCTTTCCTTTCAAGAAGCCTTTCGCTAAGGCTGTTCTTGTGGAATTGGCAAAGGGATATTTGGAAGCCAATAGAGGGCTATGGTGAAAAAGGAAATATCTTCCGTTCAAAACTGGAAAGAAGCTTTCTGAGAAACTGCTCTGTGTTCTGTTAATTCATCTCACAGAGTTACATCTTTCCCTTCAAGAAGTCTTTCGCTAAGGCTGTTCTTGTGGAATTGGCAAAGGGATATTTGGAAGCCCATAGAGGGCTATGGTGAAAAAGGAAATATCTTCCGTTTAAAACTGGAAAGAAGCTTTCTGAGAAACTGCTCTGTGTTCTGTTAATTCATCTCACAGAGTTACATCTTTCCCTTCAAGAAGCCTTTCGCTAAGGCTGTTCTTGTGGAATTGGCAAAGGGATATTTGGAAGCCCATAGAGGGCTATGGTGAAAAAGGAAATATCTTCCGTTCAAAACTGGAAAGAAGCTTTCTGAGAAACTGCTCTGTGTTCTGTTAATTCATCTCACGGAGTTACATCTTTCCCTTCAAGAATCCTTTCGCTAAGGCTGTTCTTGTGGAATTGGCAAAGGGATATTTGAAAGCCCATAGAGGGCTATGGTGAAAAAGGAAATATCTTCCGTTCAAAACTGGAAAGAAGCTTTCTGAGAAACTGCTCTGTGTTCTGTTAATTCATCTCACAGAGTTACATCTTTCCCTTCAAGAAGCCTTTCGTAAGGCTGTTCTTGTGGAATTGGCAAAGGGATATTTGGAAGCCCATAGAGGGCTATGGTGAAAAAGGAAATATCTTCCGTTCAAAACTGGAAAGAAGCTTTCTGAGAAACTGCTCTGTGATCTCTTAATTCATCTCACAGAGTTACATCTTTCCCTTCAAGAAGCCTTTCGCTAAGGCTGTTCTTGTGGAATTGGCAAAGTGATATTTGGAAGCCCATAGAGGGCTATCGTGAAAAAGGAAATATCTACCGTTCAAAACTGGAAAGAAGCTTTCTGAAAAACTGCTCTGTGTTCTGTTAATTCATCTCACAGAGTTACATCTTTCCCTACAAGAAGCCTTTCGCTAAGGCTGTTCTTGTGGAACTGGCAAAGGGATATTTGGAAGCCCATAGAGGGCTATGGTGAAAAAGGAAATATCTTCCGTTCAAAACTGGAAAGAAGCTTTCTGAGAAACTGCTCTGTGTTCTGTTAATTCATCTCACAGAGTTACATCTTTCCCTTCAAGAAGCCTTTCGCTAAGGCTGTTCTTGTGGAATTGGCAAAGGGATATTTCGAAGCCCATAGAGGGCTATGGTGAAAAAGGAAATATCTTCCGTTCAAAACTGCAAAGAAGCTTTCTGAGAAACTGCTCTGTGTTCTGTTAATTCATCTCACAGAGTTACATCTTTCCCTTCAAGAAGCCTTTCGCTAAGGCTGTTCTTGTGGAATTGGTAAAGAGATACTTGGAAGCCCATAGAGGGCTATGTTGAAAAAGGAAATATCTTCCGTTGAAAACTGGAAACAATCCTTCTGAGAAACTGCTCTGTGTTCTGTTAATTCATCTCACAGAGTTACATCTTTCCTTTCAAGAAGCCTTTCGCTAAGGCTGTTCTTGTGGAATTGGCAAAGGGATATTTGGAAGCCAATAGAGGGCTATGGTGAAAAAGGAAATATCTTCCGTTCAAAACTGGAAAGAAGCTTTCTGAGAAACTGCTCTGTGTTCTGTTAATTCATCTCACAGAGTTACATCTTTCCCTTCAAGAAGTCTTTCGCTAAGGCTGTTCTTGTGGAATTGGCAAAGGGATATTTGGAAGCCCATAGAGGGCTATGGTGAAAAAGGAAATATCTTCCGTTTAAAACTGGAAAGAAGCTTTCTGAGAAACTGCTCTGTGTTCTGTTAATTCATCTCACAGAGTTACATCTTTCCCTTCAAGAAGCCTTTCGCTAAGGCTGTTCTTGTGGAATTGGCAAAGGGATATTTGGAAGCCCATAGAGGGCTATGGTGAAAAAGGAAATATCTTCCGTTCAAAACTGGAAAGAAGCTTTCTGAGAAACTGCTCTGTGTTCTGTTAATTCATCTCACGGAGTTACATCTTTCCCTTCAAGAATCCTTTCGCTAAGGCTGTTCTTGTGGAATTGGCAAAGGGATATTTGAAAGCCCATAGAGGGCTATGGTGAAAAAGGAAATATCTTCCGTTCAAAACTGGAAAGAAGCTTTCTGAGAAACTGCTCTGTGTTCTGTTAATTCATCTCACAGAGTTACATCTTTCCCTTCAAGAAGCCTTTCGTAAGGCTGTTCTTGTGGAATTGGAAAAGGGATATTTGGAAGCCCATAGAGGGCTATGGT
Organism: Chlorocebus sabaeus; assembly: GCF_047675955.1. Taxonomy (NCBI): domain Eukaryota; kingdom Metazoa; phylum Chordata; class Mammalia; order Primates; family Cercopithecidae; genus Chlorocebus; species Chlorocebus sabaeus. Next base: position 327,894 of record NW_027327925.1, on the reverse strand, counting down.
GAAAAAGGAAATATCTTCCATTCAAAACTGGAAAGAAGCTTTCTGAGAAACTGTTCTGTGTTCTCTTAATTCATCTCACAGAGTTACATCTTTCCCTTCAAGAAGCCTTTCGCTAAGGCTGTTCTTGTGGAATTGGCAAAGTGATATTTGGAAGCCCATAGAGGGCTATGGTGAAAAAGGAAATATCTACCGTTCAAAACTGGAAAGAAGCTTTCTGAAAAACTGCTCTGTGTTCTGTTAATTCATCTCACAGAGTTACATCTTTCCCTTCAAGAAGCCTTTCGCTAAGGCTGTTCTTGTGGAACTGGCAAAGGGATATTTGGAAGCCCATAGAGGGCTATGGTGAAAAAGGAAATATCTTCCGTTCAAAACTGGAAAGAAGCTTTCTGAGAAACTGCTCTGTGTTCTGTTAATTCATCTCACAGAGTTACATCTTTCCCTTCAAGAAGCCTTTCGCTAAGGCTGTTCTTGTGGAATTGGAAAAGGGGTATTTAGAAGCCCATAGAGGGCTATGGTGAAAAAGGAAATATCTTCCGTTCAAAACTGGAAAGAAGCTTTCTGAGAAACTGCTCTGTGTTCTGTAAATTCATCTCACAGAGTTACATCTTTCCCTTCAAGAAGCCTTTCGCTAAGGCTGTTCTTGTGGAATTGGCAAAGGGATATTTCGAAGCCCATAGAGGGCTATGGTGAAAAAGGAAATATCTTCCGTTCAAAACTGGAAAGAAGCTTTCTGAGAAACTGCTCTGTGTTCTGTTAATTCATCTCACAGAGTTACATCTTTCCCTTCAAGAAGCCTTTCGCTAAGGCTGTTCTTGTGGAATTGGTAAAGAGATACTTGGAAGCCCATAGAGGGCTATGTTGAAAAAGGAAATATCTTCCGTTGAAAACTGGAAACAATCCTTCTGAGAAACTGCTCTGTGTTCTGTTAATTCATCTCACAGAGTTACATCTTTCCTTTCAAGAAGCCTTTCGCTTAGGCTGTTCTTGTGGAATTGGCAAAGGGATATTTGGAAGCCCATAGAGGGCTATGGTGAAAAAGGAAATATCTTCCGTTCAAAACTGGAAAGAAGCTTTCTGAGAAACTGCTCTGTGTTCTGTTAATTCATCTCACAGAGTTACATCTTTCCCTTCAAGAAGTCTTTCGCTAAGGCTGTTCTTGTGGAATTGGCAAAGGGATATTTGGAAGCCCATAGAGGGCTATGGTGAAAAAGGAAATATCTTCCGTTTAAAACTGGAAAGAAGCTTTCTGAGAAACTGCTCTGTGATCTCTTAATTCATCTCACAGAGTTACATCTTTCCCTTCAAGAAGCCTTTCGCTAAGGCTGTTCTTGTGGAATTGGCAAAGGGATATTTGGAAGCCCATAGAGGGCTATGGTGAAAAAGGAAATATCTTCCGTTCAAAACTGGAAAGAAGCTTTCTGAGAAACTGCTCTGTGTTCTGTTAATTCATCTCACGGAGTTACATCTTTCCCTTCAAGAAGCCTTTCGCTAAGGCTGTTCTTCTGGAATTGGCAAAGGGATATTTGAAAGCCCATAGAGGGCTATGGTGAAAAAGGAAATATCTTCCGTTCAAAACTGGAAAGAAGCTTTCTGAGAAACTGCTCTGTGTTCTGTTAATTCATCTCACAGAGTTACATCTTTCCCTTCAAGAAGCCTTCCGCTAAGGCTGTTCTTGTGGAATTGGCAAAGGGATATTTCGAAGCCCATAGAGGGCTATGGTGAAAAAGGAAATATCTTCCGTTCAAAACTGGAAAGAAGCTTTCTGAGAAACTGCTCTGTGTTCTGTTAATTCATCTCACAGAGTTACATCTTTCCCTTCAAGAAGCCTTTCGCTAAGGCTGTTCTTGTGGAATTGGTAAAGAGATACTTGGAAGCCCATAGAGGGCTATGTTGAAAAAGGAAATATCTTCCGTTGAAAACTGGAAACAATCCTTCTGAGAAACTGCTCTGTGTTCTGTTAATTCATCTCACAGAGTTACATCTTTCCTTTCAAGAAGCCTTTCGCTAAGGCTGTTCTTGTGGAATTGGCAAAGGGATATTTGGAAGCCAATAGAGGGCTATGGTGAAAAAGGAAATATCTTCCGTTCAAAACTGGAAAGAAGCTTTCTGAGAAACTGCTCTGTGTTCTGTTAATTCATCTCACAGAGTTACATCTTTCCCTTCAAGAAGTCTTTCGCTAAGGCTGTTCTTGTGGAATTGGCAAAGGGATATTTGGAAGCCCATAGAGGGCTATGGTGAAAAAGGAAATATCTTCCGTTCAAAACTGGAAAGAAGCTTTCTGAGAAACTGCTCTGTGTTCTGTTAATTCATCTCACGGAGTTACATCTTTCCCTTCAAGAATCCTTTCGCTAAGGCTGTTCTTGTGGAATTGGCAAAGGGATATTTGAAAGCCCATAGAGGGCTATGGTGAAAAAGGAAATATCTTCCGTTCAAAACTGGAAAGAAGCTTTCTGAGAAACTGCTCTGTGTTCTGTTAATTCATCTCACAGAGTTATATCTTTCCCTTCAAGAAGCCTTTCGTAAGGCTGTTCTTGTGGAATTGGCAAAGGGATATTTGGAAGCCCATAGAGGGCTACGGTGAAAAAGGAAATATCTTCCATTCAAAACTGGAAAGAAGCTTTCTGAGAAACTGTTCTGTGTTCTCTTAATTCATCTCACAGAGTTACATCTTTCCCTTCAAGAAGCCTTTCGCTAAGGCTGTTCTTGTGGAATTGGCAAAGTGATATTTGGAAGCCCATAGAGGGCTATGGTGAAAAAGGAAATATCTACCGTTCAAAACTGGAAAGAAGCTTTCTGAAAAACTGCTCTGTGTTCTGTTAATTCATCTCACAGAGTTACATCTTTCCCTTCAAGAAGCCTTTCGCTAAGGCTGTTCTTGTGGAACTGGCAAAGGGATATTTGGAAGCCCATAGAGGGCTATGTTGAAAAAGGAAATATCTTCCGTTCAAAACTGGAAAGAAGCTTTCTGAGAAACTGCTCTGTGTTCTGTTAATTCATCTCACAGAGTTACATCTTTCCCTTCAAGAAGCCTTTCGCTAAGGCTGTTCTTGTGGAATTGGCAAAGGGATATTTGGAAGCCAATAGAGGGCTATGGTGAAAAAGGAAATATCTTCCGTTCAAAACTGGAAAGAAGCTTTCTGAGAAACTGCTCTGTGTTCTGTTAATTCATCTCACAGAGTTACATCTTTCCCTTCAAGAAGTCTTTCGCTAAGGCTGTTCTTGTGGAATTGGCAAAGGGATATTTGGAAGCCCATAGAGGGCTATGGTGAAAAAGGAAATATCTTCCGTTCAAAACTGGAAAGAAGCTTTCTGAGAAACTGCTCTGTGTTCTGTTAATTCATCTCACGGAGTTACATCTTTCCCTTCAAGAATCCTTTCGCTAAGGCTGTTCTTGTGGAATTGGCAAAGGGATATTTGAAAGCCCATAGAGGGCTATGGTGAAAAAGGAAATATCTTCCGTTCAAAACTGGAAAGAAGCTTTCTGAGAAACTGCTCTGTGTTCTGTTAATTCATCTCACAGAGTTACATCTTTCCCTTCAAGAAGCCTTTCGTAAGGCTGTTCTTGTGGAATTGGCAAAGGGATATTTGGAAGCCCATAGAGGGCTACGGTGAAAAAGGAAATATCTTCCATTCAAAACTGGAAAGAAGCTTTCTGAGAAACTGTTCTGTGTTCTCTTAATTCATCTCACAGAGTTACATCTTTCCCTTCAAGAAGCCTTTCGCTAAGGCTGTTCTTGTGGAATTGGCAAAGTGATATTTGGAAGCCCATAGAGGGCTATGGTGAAAAAGGAAATATCTACCGTTCAAAACTGGAAAGAAGCTTTCTGAAAAACTGCTCTGTGTTCTGTTAATTCATCTCACAGAGTTACATCTTTCCCTTCAAGAAGCCTTTCGCTAAGGCTGTTCTTGTGGAACTGGCAAAGGGATATTTGGAAGCCCATAGAGGGCTATGGTTAAAAAGGAAATATCTTCCGTTCAAAACTGGAAAGAAGCTTTCTGAGAAACTGCTCTGTGTTCTGTTAATTCATCTCACAGAGTTACATCTTTCCCTTCAAGAAGCCTTTCGCTAAGGCTGTTCTTGTGGAATTGGAAAAGGGGTATTTAGAAGCCCATAGAGGGCTATGGTGAAAAAGGAAATATCTTCCGTTCAAAACTGGAAAGAAGCTTTCTGAGAAACTGCTCTGTGTTCTGTTAATTCATCTCACAGAGTTACATCTTTCCCTTCAAGAAGCCTTTCGTAAGGCTGTTCTTGTGGAATTGGCAAAGGGATATTTGGAAGCCCATAGAGGGCTATGGTGAAAAAGGAAATATCTTCCGTTCAAAACTGGAAAGAAGCTTTCTGAGAAACTGCTCTGTGATCTCTTAATTCATCTCACAGAGTTACATCTTTCCCTTCAAGAAGCCTTTCGCTAAGGCTGTTCTTGTGGAATTGGCAAAATGATATTTGGAAGCCCATAGAGGGCTATCGTGAAAAAGGAAATATCTACCGTTCAAAACTGGAAAGAAGCTTTCTGAAAAACTGCTCTGTGTTCTGTTAATTCATCTCACAGAGTTACATCTTTCCCTACAAGAAGCCTTTCGCTAAGGCTGTTCTTGTGGAACTGGCAAAGGGATATTTGGAAGCCCATAGAGGGCTATGGTGAAAAAGGAAATATCTTCCGTTCAAAACTGGAAAGAAGCTTTCTGAGAAACTGCTCTGTGTTCTGTTAATTCATCTCACAGAGTTACATCTTTCCCTTCAAGAAGCCTTTCGCTAAGGCTGTTCTTGTGGAATTGGCAAAGGGATATTTCGAAGCCCATAGAGGGCTATGGTGAAAAAGGAAATATCTTCCGTTCAAAACTGGAAAGAAGCTTTCTGAGAAACTGCTCTGTGTTCTGTTAATTCATCTCACAGAGTTACATCTTTCCCTTCAAGAAGCCTTTCGCTAAGGCTGTTCTTGTGGAATTGGTAAAGAGATACTTGGAAGCCCATAGAGGGCTATGTTGAAAAAGGAAATATCTTCCGTTGAAAACTGGAAACAATCCTTCTGAGAAACTGCTCTGTGTTCTGTTAATTCATCTCACAGAGTTACATCTTTCCTTTCAAGAAGCCTTTCGCTAAGGCTGTTCTTGTGGAATTGGCAAAGGGATATTTGGAAGCCAATAGAGGGCTATGGTGAAAAAGGAAATATCTTCCGTTCAAAACTGGAAAGAAGCTTTCTGAGAAACTGCTCTGTGTTCTGTTAATTCATCTCACAGAGTTACATCTTTCCCTTCAAGAAGTCTTTCGCTAAGGCTGTTCTTGTGGAATTGGCAAAGGGATATTTGGAAGCCCATAGAGGGCTATGGTGAAAAAGGAAATATCTTCCGTTCAAAACTGGAAAGAAGCTTTCTGAGAAACTGCTCTGTGTTCTGTTAATTCATCTCACGGAGTTACATCTTTCCCTTCAAGAATCCTTTCGCTAAGGCTGTTCTTGTGGAATTGGCAAAGGGATATTTGAAAGCCCATAGAGGGCTATGGTGAAAAAGGAAATATCTTCCGTTCAAAACTGGAAAGAAGCTTTCTGAGAAACTGCTCTGTGTTCTGTTAATTCATCTCACAGAGTTACATCTTTCCCTTCAAGAAGCCTTTCGTAAGGCTGTTCTTGTGGAATTGGCAAAGGGATATTTGGAAGCCCATAGAGGGCTACGGTGAAAAAGGAAATATCTTCCATTCAAAACTGGAAAGAAGCTTTCTGAGAAACTGTTCTGTGTTCTCTTAATTCATCTCACAGAGTTACATCTTTCCCTTCAAGAAGCCTTTCGCTAAGGCTGTTCTTGTGGAATTGGCAAAGTGATATTTGGAAGCCCATAGAGGGCTATGGTGAAAAAGGAAATATCTACCGTTCAAAACTGGAAAGAAGTTTTCTGAAAAACTGCTCTGTGTTCTGTTAATTCATCTCACAGAGTTACATCTTTCCCTTCAAGAAGCCTTTCGCTAAGGCTGTTCTTGTGGAACTGGCAAAGGGATATTTGGAAGCCCATAGAGGGCTATGGTTAAAAAGGAAATATCTTCCGTTCAAAACTGGAAAGAAGCTTTCTGAGAAACTGCTCTGTGTTCTGTTAATTCATCTCACAGAGTTACATCTTTCCCTTCAAGAAGCCTTTCGCTAAGGCTGTTCTTGTGGAATTGGAAAAGGGGTATTTAGAAGCCCATAGAGGGCTATGGTGAAAAAGGAAATATCTTCCGTTCAAAACTGGAAAGAAGCTTTCTGAGAAACTGCTCTGTGTTCTGTTAATTCATCTCACAGAGTTACATCTTTCCCTTCAAGAAGCCTTTCGCTAAGGCTGTTCTTGTGGAATTGGCAAAGGGATATTTCGAAGCCCATAGAGGGCTATGGTGAAAAAGGAAATATCTTCCGTTCAAAACTGGAAAGAAGCTTTCTGAGAAACTGCTCTGTGTTCTGTTAATTCATCTCACAGAGTTACATCTTTCCCTTCAAGAAGCTTTTCGCTAAGGCTGTTCTTGTGGAATTGGTAAAGAGATACTTGGAAGCCCATAGAGGGCTATGTTGAAAAAGGAAATATCTTCCGTTGAAAACTGGAAACAATCCTTCTGAGAAACTGCTCTGTGTTCTGTTAATTCATCTCACAGAGTTACATCTTTCCTTTCAAGAAGCCTTTCGCTAAGGCTGTTCTTGTGGAATTGGCAAAGGGATATTTGGAAGCCAATAGAGGGCTATGGTGAAAAAGGAAATATCTTCCGTTCAAAACTGGAAAGAAGCTTTCTGAGAAACTGCTCTGTGTTCTGTTAATTCATCTCACAGAGTTACATCTTTCCCTTCAAGAAGTCTTTCGCTAAGGCTGTTCTTGTGGAATTGGCAAAGGGATATTTGGAAGCCCATAGAGGGCCATGGTGAAAAAGGAAATATCTTCCGTTTAAAACTGGAAAGAAGCTTTCTGAGAAACTGCTCTGTGTTCTGTTAATTCATCTCACAGAGTTACATCTTTCCCTTCAAGAAGCCTTTCGCTAAGGCTGTTCTTGTGGAATTGGCAAAGGGATATTTGGAAGCCCATAGAGGGCTATGGTGAAAAAGGAAATATCTTCCGTTCAAAACTGGAAAGAAGCTTTCTGAGAAACTGCTCTGTGTTCTGTTAATTCATCTCACGGAGTTACATCTTTCCCTTCAAGAAGCCTTTCGCTAAGGCTGTTCTTGTGGAATTGGCAAAGGGATATTTGAAAGCCCATAGAGGGGTATGGTGAAAAAGGAAATATCTTCCGTTCAAAACTGCAAAGAAGCTTTCTGAGAAACTGCTCTGTGTTCTGTTAATTCATCTCACAGAGTTACATCTTTCCCTTCAAGAAGTCTTTCGCTAAGGCTGTTCTTGTGGAATTGGTAAAGAGATACTTGGAAGCCCATAGAGGGCTATGTTGAAAAAGGAAATATCTTCCGTTCAAAACTGGAAACAATCCTTCTGAGAAACTGCTCTGTGTTCTGTTAATTCACCTCACAGAGTTACATCTTTCCCTTCAAGAAGCCTTTCGCTAAGGCTGTTCTTGTGGAATTGGCAAAGGGATATTTGGAAGCCCATAGAGGGCTATGGTGAAAAAGGAAATATCTTCCGTTCAAAACTGGAAAGAAGCTTTCTGAAGAACAGCTCTGTGTTCTGTTAATTCATCTCACAGAGTTACATCTTTCCCTTCAAGAAGCCTTTCGCTAAGGCTGTTCTTGTGGAATTGGAAAAGGGATATTTAGAAGCCCATAGAGGGCTATGGTGAAAAAGGAAATATCTTCCGTTCAAAAATGGAAAGAAGCTTTCTGAGAAACTGCTCTGTGTTCTGTTAATTCATCTCACAGAGTTACATCTTTCCCTTCAAGAAGCCTTTCGCTAAGGCTGTTCTTGTGGAATTGGCAAAGGGATATTTGGAAGCCCATAGAGGGCTATGGTGAAAAAGGAAATATCTTCCGTTCAAAACTGGAAAGAAGCTTTCTGAGAAACTGCTCTGTGTTCTGTTAATTCATCTCACAGAGTTACATCTTTCCCTCAGGAAGCCTTTCGCTAAGGCTGTTCTTGTGGAATTGGAAAAGGGGTATTTAGAAGCCCATAGAGGGCTATGTTGAAAAAGGAAATATCTTCCGTTCAAAACTGGAAAGAAGCTTTCTGAGAAACTGCTCTGTGTTCTCTTAATTCATCTCACAGAGTTACATCTTTCCCTTCAAGAAGCCTTTCGCTAAGGCTGTTCTTGTGGAATTGGCAAAGGGATATTTCGAAGCCCATAGAGGGCTATGGTGAAAAAGGAAATATCTTCCGTTCAAAACTGGAAAGAAGCTTTCTGAGAAACTGCTCTGTGTTCTGTTAATTCATCTCACAGAGTTACATCTTTCCCTTCAAGAAGCCTTTCCCTAAGGCTGTTCTTGTGGAATTGGTAAAGAGATACTTGGAAGCCCATAGAGGGCTATGTTGAAAAAGGAAATATCTTCCGTTGAAAACTGGAAACAATCCTTCTGAGAAACTGCTCTGTGTTCTGTTAATTCATCTCACAGAGTTACATCTTTCCTTTCAAGAAGCCTTTCGCTTAGGCTGTTCTTGTGGAATTGGCAAAGGGATATTTGGAAGCCCATAGAGGGCTATGGTGAAAAAGGAAATATCTTCCGTTCAAAACTGGAAAGAAGCTTTCTGAGAAACTGCTCTGTGTTCTGTTAATTCATCTCACAGAGTTACATCTTTCCCTTCACGAAGTCTTTCGCTAAGGCTGTTCTTGTGGAATTGGCAAAGGGATATTTGGAAGCCCATAGAGGGCTATGGTGAAAAAGGAAATATCTTCCGTTTAAAACTGGAAAGAAGCTTTCTGAGAAACTGCTCTGTGATCTCTTAATTCATCTCACAGAGTTACATCTTTCCCTTCAAGAAGCCTTTCGCTAAGGCTGTTCTTGTGGAATTGGCAAAGGGATATTTGGAAGCCCATAGAGGGCTATGGTGAAAAAGGAAATATCTTCCGTTCAAAACTGGAAAGAAGCTTTCTGAGAAACTGCTCTGTGTTCTGTTAATTCATCTCACGGAGTTACATCTGTCCCTTCAAGAAGCCTTTCGCTAAGGCTGTTCTTGTGGAATTGGCAAAGGGATATTTGAAAGCCCATAGAGGGCTATGGTGAAAAAGGAAATATCTTCCGTTCAAAACTGGAAAGAAGCTTTCTGAGAAACTGCTCTGTGTTCTGTAAATTCATCTCACAGAGTTACATCTTTCCCTTCAAGAAGCCTTTCGCTAAGGCTGTTCTTGTGGAATTGGCAAAGGGATATTTCGAAGCCCATAGAGGGCTATGGTGAAAAAGGAAATATCTTCCGTTCAAAACTGGAAAGAAGCTTTCTGAGAAACTGCTCTGTGTTCTGTTAATTCATCTCACAGAGTTACATCTTTCCCTTCAAGAAGCCTTTCGCTAAGGCTGTTCTTGTGGAATTGGTAAAGAGATACTTGGAAGCCCATAGAGGGCTATGTTGAAAAAGGAAATATCTTCCGTTGAAAACTGGAAACAATCCTTCTGAGAAACTGCTCTGTGTTCTGTTAATTCATCTCACAGAGTTACATCTTTCCTTTCAAGAAGCCTTTCGCTTAGGCTGTTCTTGTGGAATTGGCAAAGGGATATTTGGAAGCCCATAGAGGGCTATGGTGAAAAAGGAAATATCTTCCGTTCAAAACTGGAAAGAAGCTTTCTGAGAAACTGCTCTGTGTTCTGTTAATTCATCTCACAGAGTTACATCTTTCCCTTCAAGAAGTCTTTCGCTAAGGCTGTTCTTGTGGAATTGGCAAAGGGATATTTGGAAGCCCATAGAGGGCTATGGTGAAAAAGGAAATATCTTCCGTTTAAAACTGGAAAGAAGCTTTCTGAGAAACTGCTCTGTGATCTCTTAATTCATCTCACAGAGTTACATCTTTCCCTTCAAGAAGCCTTTCGCTAAGGCTGTTCTTGTGGAATTGGCAAAGGGATATTTGGAAGCCCATAGAGGGCTATGGTGAAAAAGGAAATATCTTCCGTTCAAAACTGGAAAGAAGCTTTCTGAGAAACTGCTCTGTGTTCTGTTAATTCATCTCACGGAGTTACATCTTTCCCTTCAAGAAGCCTTTCGCTAAGGCTGTTCTTGTGGAATTGGCAAAGGGATATTTGAAAGCCCATAGAGGGCTATGGTGAAAAAGGAAATATCTTCCGTTCAAAACTGGAAAGAAGCTTTCTGAGAAACTGCTCTGTGTTCTGTTAATTCATCTCACAGAGTTACATCTTTCCCTTCAAGAAGCCTTTCGTAAGGCTGTTCTTGTGGAATTGGCAAAGGGATATTTGGAAGCCCATAGAGGGCTATGGTGAAAAAGGAAATATCTTCCGTTCAAAACTGGAAAGAAGCTTTCTGAGAAACTGCTCTGTGATCTCTTAATTCATCTCACAGAGTTACATCTTTCCCTTCAAGAAGCCTTTCGCTAAGGCTGTTCTTGTGGAATTGGCAAAGTGATATTTGGAAGCCCATAGAGGGCTATCGTGAAAAAGGAAATATCTACCGTTCAAAACTGGAAAGAAGCTTTCTGAAAAACTGCTCTGTGTTCTGTTAATTCATCTCACAGAGTTACATCTTTCCCTACAAGAAGCCTTTCGCTAAGGCTGTTCTTGTGGAACTGGCAAAGGGATATTTGGAAGCCCATAGAGGGCTATGGTGAAAAAGGAAATATCTTCCGTTCAAAACTGGAAAGAAGCTTTCTGAGAAACTGCTCTGTGTTCTGTTAATTCATCTCACAGAGTTACATCTTTCCCTTCAAGAAGCCTTTCGCTAAGGCTGTTCTTGTGGAATTGGCAAAGGGATATTTCGAAGCCCATAGAGGGCTATGGTGAAAAAGGAAATATCTTCCGTTCAAAACTGGAAAGAAGCTTTCTGAGAAACTGCTCTGTGTTCTGTTAATTCATCTCACAGAGTTACATCTTTCCCTTCAAGAAGCCTTTCGCTAAGGCTGTTCTTGTGGAATTGGTAAAGAGATACTTGGAAGCCCATAGAGGGCTATGGTGAAAAAGGAAATATCTTCCGTTTAAAACTGGAAACAATCCTTCTGAGAAACTGCTCTGTGTTCTGTTAATTCATCTCACAGAGTTACATCTTTCCTTTCAAGAAGCCTTTCGCTAAGGCTGTTCTTGTGGAATTGGCAAAGGGATATTTGGAAGCCAATAGAGGGCTATGGTGAAAAAGGAAATATCTTCCGTTCAAAACTGGAAAGAAGCTTTCTGAGAAACTGCTCTGTGTTCTGTTAATTCATCTCACAGAGTTACATCTTTCCCTTCAAGAAGTCTTTCGCTAAGGCTGTTCTTGTGGAATTGGCAAAGGGATATTTGGAAGCCCATAGAGGGCTATGGTGAAAAAGGAAATATCTTCCGTTCAAAACTGGAAAGAAGCTTTCTGAGAAACTGCTCTGTGTTCTGTTAATTCATCTCACGGAGTTACATCTTTCCCTTCAAGAATCCTTTCGCTAAGGCTGTTCTTGTGGAATTGGCAAAGGGATATTTGAAAGCCCATAGAGGGCTATGGTGAAAAAGGAAATATCTTCCGTTCAAAACTGGAAAGAAGCTTTCTGAGAAACTGCTCTGTGTTCTGTTAATTCATCTCACAGAGTTACATCTTTCCCTTCAAGAAGCCTTTCGTAAGGCTGTTCTTGTGGAATTGGCAAAGGGATATTTGGAAGCCCATAGAGGGCTACGGTGAAAAAGGAAATATCTTCCATTCAAAACTGGAAAGAAGCTTTCTGAGAAACTGTTCTGTGTTCTCTTAATTCATCTCACAGAGTTACATCTTTCCCTTCAAGAAGCCTTTCGCTAAGGCTGTTCTTGTGGAATTGGCAAAGTGATATTTGGAAGCCCATAGAGGGCTATGGTGAAAAAGGAAATATCTACCGTTCAAAACTGGAAAGAAGCTTTCTGAAAAACTGCTCTGTGTTCTGTTAATTCATCTCACAGAGTTACATCTTTCCCTTCAAGAAGCCTTTCGCTAAGGCTGTTCTTGTGGAACTGGCAAAGGGATATTTGGAAGCCCATAGAGGGCTATGGTTAAAAAGGAAATATCTTCCGTTCAAAACTGGAAAGAAGCTTTCTGAGAAACTGCTCTGTGTTCTGTTAATTCATCTCACAGAGTTACATCTTTCCCTTCAAGAAGCCTTTCGCTAAGGCTGTTCTTGTGGAATTGGAAAAGGGGTATTTAGAAGCCCATAGAGGGCTATGGTGAAAAAGGAAATATCTTCCGTTCAAAACTGGAAAGAAGCTTTCTGAGAAACTGCTCTGTGTTCTGTTAATTCATCTCACAGAGTTACATCTTTCCCTTCAAGAAGCCTTTCGCTAAGGCTGTTCTTGTGGAATTGGCAAAGGGATATTTCGAAGCCCATAGAGGGCTATGGTGAAAAAGGAAATATCTTCCGTTCAAAACTGGAAAGAAGCTTTCTGAGAAACTGCTCTGTGTTCTGTTAATTCATCTCACAGAGTTACATCTTTCCCTTCAAGAAGCTTTTCGCTAAGGCTGTTCTTGTGGAATTGGTAAAGAGATACTTGGAAGCCCATAGAGGGCTATGTTGAAAAAGGAAATATCTTCCGTTGAAAACTGGAAACAATCCTTCTGAGAAACTGCTCTGTGTTCTGTTAATTCATCTCACAGAGTTACATCTTTCCTTTCAAGAAGCCTTTCGCTAAGGCTGTTCTTGTGGAATTGGCAAAGGGATATTTGGAAGCCAATAGAGGGCTATGGTGAAAAAGGAAATATCTTCCGTTCAAAACTGGAAAGAAGCTTTCTGAGAAACTGCTCTGTGTTCTGTTAATTCATCTCACAGAGTTACATCTTTCCCTTCAAGAAGTCTTTCGCTAAGGCTGTTCTTGTGGAATTGGCAAAGGGATATTTGGAAGCCCATAGAGGGCCATGGTGAAAAAGGAAATATCTTCCGTTTAAAACTGGAAAGAAGCTTTCTGAGAAACTGCTCTGTGTTCTGTTAATTCATCTCACAGAGTTACATCTTTCCCTTCAAGAAGCCTTTCGCTAAGGCTGTTCTTGTGGAATTGGCAAAGGGATATTTGGAAGCCCATAGAGGGCTATGGTGAAAAAGGAAATATCTTCCGTTCAAAACTGGAAAGAAGCTTTCTGAGAAACTGCTCTGTGTTCTGTTAATTCATCTCACGGAGTTACATCTTTCCCTTCAAGAAGCCTTTCGCTAAGGCTGTTCTTGTGGAATTGGCAAAGGGATATTTGAAAGCCCATAGAGGGGTATGGTGAAAAAGGAAATATCTTCCGTTCAAAACTGCAAAGAAGCTTTCTGAGAAACTGCTCTGTGTTCTGTTAATTCATCTCACAGAGTTACATCTTTCCCTTCAAGAAGTCTTTCGCTAAGGCTGTTCTTGTGGAATTGGTAAAGAGATACTTGGAAGCCCATAGAGGGCTATGTTGAAAAAGGAAATATCTTCCGTTCAAAACTGGAAACAATCCTTCTGAGAAACTGCTCTGTGTTCTGTTAATTCACCTCACAGAGTTACATCTTTCCCTTCAAGAAGCCTTTCGCTAAGGCTGTTCTTGTGGAATTGGCAAAGGGATATTTGGAAGCCCATAGAGGGCTATGGTGAAAAAGGAAATATCTTCCGTTCAAAACTGGAAAGAAGCTTTCTGAAGAACAGCTCTGTGTTCTGTTAATTCATCTCACAGAGTTACATCTTTCCCTTCAAGAAGCCTTTCGCTAAGGCTGTTCTTGTGGAATTGGAAAAGGGATATTTAGAAGCCCATACAGGGCTATGGTGAAAAAGGAAATATCTTCCGTTCAAAAATGGAAAGAAGCTTTCTGAGAAACTGCTCTGTGTTCTGTTAATTCATCTCACAGAGTTACATCTTTCCCTTCAAGAAGCCTTTCGCTAAGGCTGTTCTTGTGGAATTGGCAAAGGGATATTTGGAAGCCCATAGAGGGCTATGGTGAAAAAGGAAATATCTTCGGTTCAAAACTGGAAAGAAGCTTTCTGAGAAACTGCTCTGTGTTCTGTTAATTCATCTCACAGAGTTACATCTTTCCCTTCAGGAAGCCTTTCGCTAAGGCTGTTCTTGTGGAATTGGAAAAGGGGTATTTAGAAGCCCATAGAGGGCTATGTTGAAAAAGGAAATATCTTCCGTTCAAAACTGGAAAGAAGCTTTCTGAGAAACTGCTCTGTGTTCTCTTAATTCATCTCACAGAGTTACATCTTTCCCTTCAAGAAGCCTTTCGCTAAGGCTGTTCTTGTGGAATTGGCAAAGGGATATTTCGAAGCCCATAGAGGGCTATGGTGAAAAAGGAAATATCTTCCGTTCAAAACTGGAAAGAAGCTTTCTGAGAAACTGCTCTGTGTTCTGTTAATTCATCTCACAGAGTTACATCTTTCCCTTCAAGAAGCCTTTCCCTAAGGCTGTTCTTGTGGAATTGGTAAAGAGATACTTGGAAGCCCATAGAGGGCTATGTTGAAAAAGGAAATATCTTCCGTTGAAAACTGGAAACAATCCTTCTGAGAAACTGCTCTGTGTTCTGTTAATTCATCTCACAGAGTTACATCTTTCCTTTCAAGAAGCCTTTCGCTTAGGCTGTTCTTGTGGAATTGGCAAAGGGATATTTGGAAGCCCATAGAGGGCTATGGTGAAAAAGGAAATATCTTCCGTTCAAAACTGGAAAGAAGCTTTCTGAGAAACTGCTCTGTGTTCTGTTAATTCATCTCACAGAGTTACATCTTTCCCTTCACGAAGTCTTTCGCTAAGGCTGTTCTTGTGGAATTGGCAAAGGGATATTTGGAAGCCCATAGAGGGCTATGGTGAAAAAGGAAATATCTTCCGTTTAAAACTGGAAAGAAGCTTTCTGAGAAACTGCTCTGTGATCTCTTAATTCATCTCACAGAGTTACATCTTTCCCTTCAAGAAGCCTTTCGCTAAGGCTGTTCTTGTGGAATTGGCAAAGGGATATTTGGAAGCCCATAGAGGGCTATGGTGAAAAAGGAAATATCTTCCGTTCAAAACTGGAAAGAAGCTTTCTGAGAAACTGCTCTGTGTTCTGTTAATTCATCTCACGGAGTTACATCTTTCCCTTCAAGAAGCCTTTCGCTAAGGCTGTTCTTGTGGAATTGGCAAAGGGATATTTGAAAGCCCATAGAGGGCTATGGTGAAAAAGGAAATATCTTCCGTTCAAAACTGGAAAGAAGCTTTCTGAGAAACTGCTCTGTGTTCTGTTAATTCATCTCACAGAGTTACATCTTTCCCTTCAAGAAGCCTTTCGTAAGGCTGTTCTTGTGGAATTGGCAAAGGGATATTTGGAAGCCCATAGAGGGCTATGGTGAAAAAGGAAATATCTTCCGTTCAAAACTGGAAAGAAGCTTTCTGAGAAACTGCTCTGTGTTCTGTTAATTCATCTCACAGAGTTACATCTTTCCCTTCAAGAAGCCTTTCGCTAAGGCTGTTCTTGTGGAATTGGCAAAGTGATATTTGGAAGCCCATAGAGGGCTATCGTGAAAAAGGAAATATCTACCGTTCAAAACTGGAAAGAAGCTTTCTGAAAAACTGCTCTGTGCTCTGTTAATTCATCTCACAGAGTTACATCTTTCCCTACAAGAAGCCTTTCGCTAAGGCTGTTCTTGTGGAACTGGCAAAGGGATATTTGGAAGCCCATAGAGGGCTATGGTGAAAAAGGAAATATCTTCCGTTCAAAACTGGAAAGAAGCTTTCTGAGAAACTGCTCTGTGTTCGGTAAATTCATCTCACAGAGTTACATCTTTCCCTTCAAGAAGCCTTTCGCTAAGGCTGTTCTTGTGGAATTGGCAAAGGGATATTTCGAAGCCCATAGAGGGCTATGGTGAAAAAGGAAATATCTTCCGTTCAAAACTGGAAAGAAGCTTTCTGAGAAACTGCTCTGTGTTCTGTTAATTCATCTCACAGAGTTACATCTTTCCCTTCAAGAAGCCTTTCGCTAAGGCTGTTCTTGTGGAATTGGTAAAGAGATACTTGGAAGCCCATAAAGGGCTATGTTGAAAAAGGAAATATCTTCCGTTGAAAACTGGAAACAATCCTTCTGAGAAACTGCTCTGTGTTCTGTAAATTCATCTCACAGAGTTACATCTTTCCTTTCAAGAAGCCTTTCGCTAAGGCTGTTCTTGTGGAATTGGCAAAGGGATATTTGGAAGCCAATAGAGGGCTATGGTGAAAAAGGAAATATCTTCCGTTCAAAACTGGAAAGAAGCTTTCTGAGAAACTGCTCTGTGTTCTGTTAATTCATCTCACAGAGTTACATCTTTCCCTTCAAGAAGTCTTTCGCTAAGGCTGTTCTTGTGGAATTGGCAAAGGGATATTTGGAAGCCCATAGAGGGCTATGGTGAAAAAGGAAATATCTTCCGTTTAAAACTGGAAAGAAGCTGTCTGAGAAACTGCTCTGTGTTCTGTTAATTCATCTCACAGAGTTACATCTTTCCCTTCAAGAAGCCTTTCGCTAAGGCTGTTCTTGTGGAATTGGCAAAGGGATATTTGGAAGCCCATAGAGGGCTATGGTGAAAAAGGAAATATCTTACGTTCAAAACTGGAAAGAAGCTTTCTGAGAAACTGCTCTGTGTTCTGTTAATTCATCTCACGGAGTTACATCTTTCCCTTCAAGAAGCCTTTCGCTAAGGCTGTTCTTGTGGAATTGGCAAAGGGATATTTGAAAGCCCATAGAGGGCTATGGTGAAAAAGGAAATATCTTCCGTTCAAAACTGGAAAGAAGCTTTCTGAGAAACTGCTCTGTGTTCTGTTAATTCATCTCACAGAGTTACATCTTTCCCTTCAAGAGGCCTTTCGTAAGGCCGTTCTTGTGGAATTGGCAAAGGGATATTTGGAAGCCCATAGAGGGCTATGGTGAAAAAGGAAATATCTTCCGTTCAAAACTGGAAAGAAGCTTTCTGAGAAACTGCTCTGTGTTCTGTTAATTCATCTCACAGAGTTACATCTTTCCCTTCAAGAAGCCTTTCGCTAAGGCTGTTCTTGTGGAATTGGCAAAGGGATATTTGGGAGCCCATAGAGGGCTATGGTGAAAAAGGAAATATCTACCGTTCAAAACTGGAAAGAAGCTTTCTGAAAAACTGCTCTGTGTTCTGTTAATTCATCTCACAGAGTTACATCTTTCCCTTCAAGAAGCCTTTCGCTAAGGCTGTTCTTGTGGAACTGGCAAAGGGATATTTGGAAGCCCATAGAGGGCTATGGTGAAAAAGGAAATATCTTCCGTTCAAAACTGGAAAGAAGCTTTCTGAGAAACTGCTCTGTGTTCTGTTAATTCATCTCACAGAGTTACATCTTTCCCTTCAAGAAGCCTTTCGCTAAGGCTGTTCTTGTGGAATTGGAAAAGGGGTATTTAGAAGCCCATAGAGGGCTATGGTGTAAAAGGAAATATCTTCCGTTCAAAACTGGAAAGAAGCTTTCTGAGAAACTGCTCTGTGTTCTGTTAATTCATCTCACAGAGTTACATCTTTCCCTTCAAGAAGCCTTTCGCTAAGGCTGTTCTTGTGGAATTGGCAAAGGGATATTTGAAAGCCCATAGAGGGGTATGGTGAAAAAGGAAATATCTTCCGTTCAAAACTGCAAAGAAGCTTTCTGAGAAACTGCTCTGTGTTCTGTTAATTCATCTCACAGAGTTACATCTTTCCCTTCAAGAAGTCTTTCGCTAAGGCTGTTCTTGTGGAATTGGTAAAGAGATACTTGGAAGCCCATAGAGGGCTATGTTGAAAAAGGAAATATCTTCCGTTCAAAACTGGAAACAATCCTTCTGAGAAACTGCTCTGTGTTCTGTTAATTCACCTCACAGAGTTACATCTTTCCCTTCAAGAAGCCTTTCGCTAAGGCTGTTCTTGTGGAATTGGCAAAGGGATATTTGGAAGCCCATAGAGGGCTATGGTGAAAAAGGAAATATCTTCCGTTCAAAACTGGAAAGAAGCTTTCTGAAGAACAGCTCTGTGTTCTGTTAATTCATCTCACAGAGTTACATCTTTCCCTTCAAGAAGCCTTTCGCTAAGGCTGTTCTTGTGGAATTGGAAAAGGGATATTTAGAAGCCCATAGAGGGCTATGGTGAAAAAGGAAATATCTTCCGTTCAAAAATGGAAAGAAGCTTTCTGAGAAACTGCTCTGTGTTCTGTTAATTCATCTCACAGAGTTACATCTTTCCCTTCAAGAAGCCTTTCGCTAAGGCTGTTCTTGTGGAATTGGCAAAGGGATATTTGGAAGCCCATAGAGGGCTATGGTGAAAAAGGAAATATCTTCCGTTCAAAACTGGAAAGAAGCTTTCTGAGAAACTGCTCTGTGTTCTGTTAATTCATCTCACAGAGTTACATCTTTCCCTTCAGGAAGCCTTTCGCTAAGGCTGTTCTTGTGAAATTGGAAAAGGGGTATTTAGAAGCCCATAGAGGGCTATGTTGAAAAAGGAAATATCTTCCGTTCAAAACTGGAAAGAAGCTTTCTGAGAAACTGCTCTGTGTTCTCTTAATTCATCTCACAGAGTTACATCTTTCCCTTCAAGAAGCCTTTCGCTAAGGCTGTTCTTGTGGAATTGGCAAAGGGATATTTCGAAGCCCATAGAGGGCTATGGTGAAAAAGGAAATATCTTCCGTTTAAAACTGGAAAGAAGCTTTCTGAGAAACTGCTCTGTGATCTCTTAATTCATCTCACAGAGTTACATCTTTCCCTTCAAGAAGCCTTTCGCTAAGGCTGTTCTTGTGGAATTGGCAAAGGGATATTTGGAAGCCCATAGAGGGCTATGGTGAAAAAGGAAATATCTTCCGTTCAAAACTGGAAAGAAGCTTTCTGAGAAACTGCTCTGTGTTCTGTTAATTCATCTCACGGAGTTACATCTTTCCCTTCAAGAAGCCTTTCGCTAAGGCTGTTCTTGTGGAATTGGCAAAGGGATATTTGAAAGCCCATAGAGGGCTATGGTGAAAAAGGAAATATCTTCCGTTCAAAACTGGAAAGAAGCTTTCTGAGAAACTGCTCTGTGTTCTGTTAATTCATCTCACAGAGTTACATCTTTCCCTTCAAGAAGCCTTTCGTAAGGCTGTTCTTGTGGAATTGGCAAAGGGATATTTGGAAGCCCATAGAGGGCTATGGTGAAAAAGGAAATATCTTCCGTTCAAAACTGGAAAGAAGCTTTCTGAGAAACTGCTCTGTGTTCTGTTAATTCATCTCACAGAGTTACATCTTTCCCTTCAAGAAGCCTTTCGCTAAGGCTGTTCTTGTGGAATTGGCAAAGTGATATTTGGAAGCCCATAGAGGGCTATCGTGAAAAAGGAAATATCTACCGTTCAAAACTGGAAAGAAGCTTTCTGAAAAACTGCTCTGTGCTCTGTTAATTCATCTCACAGAGTTACATCTTTCCCTACAAGAAGCCTTTCGCTAAGGCTGTTCTTGTGGAACTGGCAAAGGGATATTTGGAAGCCCATAGAGGGCTATGGTGAAAAAGGAAATATCTTCCGTTCAAAACTGGAAAGAAGCTTTCTGAGAAACTGCTCTGTGTTCGGTAAATTCATCTCACAGAGTTACATCTTTCCCTTCAAGAAGCCTTTCGCTAAGGCTGTTCTTGTGGAATTGGCAAAGGGATATTTCGAAGCCCATAGAGGGCTATGGTGAAAAAGGAAATATCTTCCGTTCAAAACTGGAAAGAAGCTTTCTGAGAAACTGCTCTGTGTTCTGTTAATTCATCTCACAGAGTTACATCTTTCCCTTCAAGAAGCCTTTCGCTAAGGCTGTTCTTGTGGAATTGGTAAAGAGATACTTGGAAGCCCATAAAGGGCTATGTTGAAAAAGGAAATATCTTCCGTTGAAAACTGGAAACAATCCTTCTGAGAAACTGCTCTGTGTTCTGTAAATTCATCTCACAGAGTTACATCTTTCCTTTCAAGAAGCCTTTCGCTAAGGCTGTTCTTGTGGAATTGGCAAAGGGATATTTGGAAGCCAATAGAGGGCTATGGTGAAAAAGGAAATATCTTCCGTTCAAAACTGGAAAGAAGCTTTCTGAGAAACTGCTCTGTGTTCTGTTAATTCATCTCACAGAGTTACATCTTTCCCTTCAAGAAGTCTTTCGCTAAGGCTGTTCTTGTGGAATTGGCAAAGGGATATTTGGAAGCCCATAGAGGGCTATGGTGAAAAAGGAAATATCTTCCGTTTAAAACTGGAAAGAAGCTGTCTGAGAAACTGCTCTGTGTTCTGTTAATTCATCTCACAGAGTTACATCTTTCCCTTCAAGAAGCCTTTCGCTAAGGCTGTTCTTGTGGAATTGGCAAAGGGATATTTGGAAGCCCATAGAGGGCTATGGTGAAAAAGGAAATATCTTACGTTCAAAACTGGAAAGAAGCTTTCTGAGAAACTGCTCTGTGTTCTGTTAATTCATCTCACGGAGTTACATCTTTCCCTTCAAGAAGCCTTTCGCTAAGGCTGTTCTTGTGGAATTGGCAAAGGGATATTTGAAAGCCCATAGAGGGCTATGGTGAAAAAGGAAATATCTTCCGTTCAAAACTGGAAAGAAGCTTTCTGAGAAACTGCTCTGTGTTCTGTTAATTCATCTCACAGAGTTACATCTTTCCCTTCAAGAGGCCTTTCGTAAGGCCGTTCTTGTGGAATTGGCAAAGGGATATTTGGAAGCCCATAGAGGGCTATGGTGAAAAAGGAAATATCTTCCGTTCAAAACTGGAAAGAAGCTTTCTGAGAAACTGCTCTGTGTTCTGTTAATTCATCTCACAGAGTTACATCTTTCCCTTCAAGAAGCCTTTCGCTAAGGCTGTTCTTGTGGAATTGGCAAAGGGATATTTGGGAGCCCATAGAGGGCTATGGTGAAAAAGGAAATATCTACCGTTCAAAACTGGAAAGAAGCTTTCTGAAAAACTGCTCTGTGTTCTGTTAATTCATCTCACAGAGTTACATCTTTCCCTTCAAGAAGCCTTTCGCTAAGGCTGTTCTTGTGGAACTGGCAAAGGGATATTTGGAAGCCCATAGAGGGCTATGGTGAAAAAGGAAATATCTTCCGTTCAAAACTGGAAAGAAGCTTTCTGAGAAACTGCTCTGTGTTCTGTTAATTCATCTCACAGAGTTACATCTTTCCCTTCAAGAAGCCTTTCGCTAAGGCTGTTCTTGTGGAATTGGAAAAGGGGTATTTAGAAGCCCATAGAGGGCTATGGTGTAAAAGGAAATATCTTGGGTTCAAAACTGGAAAGAAGCTTTCTGAGAAACTGCTCTGTGTTCTGTTAATTCATCTCACAGAGTTACATCTTTCCCTTCAAGAAGCCTTTCGCTAAGGCTGTTCTTGTGGAATTGGCAAAGGGATATTTCGAAGCCCATAGAGGGCTATGGTGAAAAAGGAAATATCTTCCGTTCAAAACTGGAAAGAAGCTTTCTGAGAAACTGCTCTGTGTTCTGTTAATTCATCTCACAGAGTTACATCTTTCCCTTCAAGAAGCCTTTCGCTAAGGCTGTTCTTGTGGAATTGGTAAAGAGATACTTGGAAGCCCATAGAGGGCTATGTTGAAAAAGGAAATATCTTCCGTTGAAAACTGGAAACAATCCTTCTGAGAAACTGCTCTGTGTTCTGTTAATTCATCTCACAGAGTTACATCTTTCCTTTCAAGAAGCCTTTCGCTAAGGCTGTTCTTGTGGAATTGGTAAAGGGATATTTGGCAGCCCATAGACGGCTATGGTGAAAAAGGAAATATCTTCCGTTCAAAACTGGAAAGAAGCTTTCTGAGAAACTGCTCTGTGTTCTGTTAATTCATCTCACAGAGTTACATCTTTCCCTTCAAGAAGCCTTTCGCTAAGGCTGTTCTTGTGGAATTGGCAAAGGGATATTTCGAAGCACATAGAGGGCTATGGTGAAAAAGGAAATATCTTCCGTTCAAAACTGGAAAGAAGCTTTCTGAGAAACTGCTCTGTGTTCTGTTAATTCATCTCACAGAGTTACATCTTTCTCTTCAAGAAACCTTTCGCTAAGGCTGTTCTTGTGGAATTGGTAAAGAGATACTTGGAAGCCCATAGAGGGCTATGTTGAAAAAGGAAATATCTTCCGTTGAAAACTGGAAACAATCCTTCTGAGAAACTGCTCTGTGTTCTGTTAATTCATCTCACAGAGTTACATCTTTCCTTTCAAGAAGCCTTTCGCTAAGGCTGTTCTTGTGGAATTGGCAAAGGGATATTTGGAAGCCAATAGAGGGCTATGGTGAAAAAGGAAATATCTTCCGTTCAAAACTGGAAAGAAGCTTTCTGAGAAACTGCTCTGTGTTCTGTTAATTCATCTCACAGAGTTACATCTTTCCCTTCAAAAGTCTTTCGCTAAGGCTGTTGTTGTGGAATTGGCAAAGGGATATTTGGAAGCCCATAGAGGGCTATGGTGAAAAAGGAAATATCTTCCGTTTAAAACTGGAAAGAAGCTTTCTGAGAAACTGCTCTGTGTTCTGTTAATTCATCTCACAGAGTTACATCTTTCCCTTCAAGAAGCCTTTCGCTAAGGCTGTTCTTGTGGAATTGGCAAAGGGATATTTGGAAGCCCATAGAGGGCTATGGTGAAAAAGGAAATATCTTCCGTTCAAAACTGGAAAGAAGCTTTCTGAGAAACTGCTCTGTGTTCTGTTAATTCATCTCACGGAGTTACATCTTTCCCTTCAAGAATCCTATCGCTAAGGCTGTTCTTGTGGAATTGGCAAAGGGATATTTGAAAGCCCATAGAGGGCTATGGTGAAAAAGGAAATATCTTCCGTTCAAAACTGGAAAGAAGCTTTCTGAGAAACTGCTCTGTGTTCTGTTAATTCATCTCACAGAGTTACATCTTTCCCTTCAAGAAGCCTTTCGTAAGGCTGTTCTTGTGGAATTGGCAAAGGGATATTTGGAAGCCCATAGAGGGCTATGGTGAAAAAGGAAATATCTTCCATTCAAAACTGGAAAGAAGCTTTCTGAGAAACTGTTCTGTGTTCTCTTAATTCATCTCACAGAGTTACATCTTTCCCTTCAAGAAGCCTTTCGCTAAGGCTGTTCTTGTGGAATTGGCAAAGTGATATTTGGAAGCCCATAGAGGGCTATGGTGAAAAAGGAAATATCTACCGTTCAAAACTGGAAAGAAGCTTTCTGAAAAACTGCTCTGTGTTCTGTTAATTCATCTCACAGAGTTACATCTTTCCCTTCAAGAAGCCTTTCGCTAAGGCTGTTCTTGTGGAACTGGCAAAGGGATATTTGGAAGCCCATAGAGGGCTATGGTTAAAAAGGAAATATCTTCCGTTCAAAACTGGAAAGAAGCTTTCTGAGAAACTGCTCTGTGTTCTGTTAATTCATCTCACAGAGTTACATCTTTCCCTTCAAGAAGCCTTTCGCTAAGGCTGTTCTTGTGGAATTGGAAAAGGGGTATTTTGAAGCCCATAGAGGGCTATGGTGAAAAAGGAAATATCTTCCGTTCAAAACTGGAAAGAAGCTTTCTGAGAAACTGCTCTGTGTTCTGTTAATTCATCTCACAGAGTTACATCTTTCCCTTCAAGAAGCCTTTCGCTAAGGCTGTTCTTGTGGAATTGGCAAAGGGATATTTCGAAGCCCATAGAGGGCTATGGTGAAAAAGGAAATATCTTCCGTTCAAAACTGGAAAGAAGCTTTCTGAGAAACTGCTCTGTGTTCTGTTAATTCATCTCACAGAGTTACATCTTTCCCTTCAAGAAGCCTTTCGCTAAGGCTGTTCTTGTGGAATTGGCAAAGTGATATTTGGAAGCCCATAGAGGGCTATCGTGAAAAAGGAAATATCTACCGTTCAAAACTGGAAAGAAGCATTCTGAAAAACTGCTCTGTGTTCTGTTAATTCATCTCACAGAGTTACATCTTTCCCTACAAGAAGCCTTTCGCTAAGGCTGTTCTTGTGGAACTGGCAAAGGGATATTTGGAAGCCCATAGAGGGCTATGGTGAAAAAGGAAATATCTTCCGTTCAAAACTGGAAAGAAGCTTTCTGAGAAACTGCTCTGTGTTCGGTAAATTCATCTCACAGAGTTACATCTTTCCCTTCAAGAAGCCTTTCGCTAAGGCTTTTCTTGTGGAATTGGCAAAGGGATATTTCGAAGCCCATAGAGGGCTATGGTGAAAAGGAAATATCTTCCGTTCAAAACTGGAAAGAAGCTTTCTGAGAAACTGCTCTGTGTTCTGTTAATTCATCTCACAGAGTTACATCTTTCCCTTCAAGAAGCCTTTCGCTAAGGCTGTTCTTGTGGAATTGGTAAAGAGATACTTGGAAGCCCATAGAGGGCTATGTTGAAAAAGGAAATATCTTCCGTTGAAAACTGGAAACAATCCTTCTGAGAAACTGCTCTGTGTTCTGTAAATTCATCTCACAGAGTTACATCTTTCCTTTCAAGAAGCCTTTCGCTAAGGCTGTTCTTGTGGAATTGGCAAAGGGATATTTGGAAGCCCATAGAGGGCTATGGTGAAAAAGGAAATATCTTCCGTTCAAAACTGGAAAGAAGCTTTCTGAGAAACTGCTCTGTGTTCTGTTAATTCATCTCACAGAGTTACATCTTTCCCTTCAAGAAGTCTTTCGCTAAGGCTGTTCTTGTGGAATTGGCAAAGGGATATTTGGAAGCCCATAGAGGGCTATGGTGAAAAAGGAAATATCTTCCGTTTAAAACTGGAAAGAAGCTGTCTGAGAAACTGCTCTGTGTTCTGTTAATTCATCTCACAGAGTTACATCTTTCCCTTCAAGAAGCCTTTCGCTAAGGCTGTTCTTGTGGAATTGGCAAAGGGATATTTGGAAGCCCATAGAGGGCTATGGTGAAAAAGGAAATATCTTCCGTTCAAAACTGGAAAGAAGCTTTCTGAGAAACTGCTCTGTGTTCTGTTAATTCATCTCACGGAGTTACATATTTCCCTTCAAGAAGCCTTTCGCTAAGGCTGTTCTTGTGGAATTGGCAAAGGGATATTTGAAAGCCCATAGAGGGCTATGGTGAAAAAGGAAATATCTTCCGTTCAAAACTGGAAAGAAGCTTTCTGAGAAACTGCTCTGTGTTCTGTTAATTCATATCACAGAGTTACATCTTTCCCTTCAAGAAGTCTTTCGCTAAGGCTGTTCTTGTGGAATTGGTAAAGAGATACTTGGAATCCCATAGAGGGCTATGTTGAAAAAGGAAATATCTTCCGTTCAAAACTGGAAACAATCCTTCTGAGAAACAGCTCTGTGTTCTGTTAATTCATCTCACAGAGTTACATCTTTCCCTTCAAGAAGCCTTTCCCTAAGGCTGTTCTTGTGGAACTGGCAAAGGGATATTTGGAAGTCCATAGAGGGCTATGGTGAAAAATGAAATATCTTCCGTTCAAAACTGGAAAGAAGCTTTCTGAGAAACTGCTCTGTGTTGTGTTAATTCATCTCAAAGAGTTACATCTTTCCCTTCAAGAAGCCTTTCGCTAAGGCTGTTCTTGTGGAATTTGCAAAGGGATATTTGAAGCCCATAGAGGGCTATGGTGAAAAAGGAAATATCTTCCGCTCAAAACTGGAAAGAAGCTTTCTGAGAAACTGCTCTGTGTTCTGTTAATTCATCTCACAGAGTTACATCTTTCCCTTCAAGAAGCCTTTCGCTAAGGCTGTTCTTGTGGAATTGGCAAAGTGATATTTGGAAGCCCATAGAGGGCTATGGGGAAAAAGGAAATATCTTCCGTTCAAAACTGGAAAGAAGCTTTCTGAGAAACTGCTCTGTGTTCTGTTAATTCATCTCACAGAGTTACATCTTTCCCTTCAAGAAGCCTTTCGCTAAGGCTGTTCTTGTGGAATTGGCAAAGAGGTATTTGGAAGCCCATAGAAGGCTATGGTGAAAAAGGAAATATCTTCCGTTCAAAACTGGAAAGAAGCTTTCTGAGAAACTGCTCTGTGTTCTGTTAATTCATCTCACAGAGTTACATCTTTCCCTTCAAGAAGTCTTTCGCTAAGGCTGTTCTTGTGGAATTGGTAAAGAGATACTTGGAAGCCCATAGAGGGCTATGTTGAAAAAGGAAATATCTTTCGTTGAAAACTGGAAACAATCCTTCTGAGAAACTGCTCTGTGTTCTGTTAATTCATCTCACAGAGTTACATCTTTCCCTTCAAGAAGCCTTTCGCTAAGGCTGTTCTTGTGGAACCGGCAAAGGGATATTTGGAAGTCCATAGAGGGCTATGGTGAAAAAGGAAATATCTTCCGTTCAAAACTGGAAAGAAGCTTTCTGAGAAACTGCTCTTTGTTCTGTTAATTCATCTCACAGAGTTACATCTTTCCCTTCAAGAAGTCTTTGCTAAGGCTGTTCTTGTGGAATTGGCAAAGGGATATTTGGAAGCCCATAGAGGGCTATGGTGAAAAAGGAAATATCTTCCGTTTAAAACTGGAAAGAAGCTTTCTGAGAAACTGCTCTGTGTTCTGTTAATTCATCTCACAGAGTTACATCTTTCCCTTCAAGAAGCCTTTCGCTAAGGCTGTTCTTGTGGAATTGGCAAAGGGATATTTGGAAGCCCATAGAGGGCTATGGTGAAAAAGGAAATATCTTCCGTTCCAAACTGGAAAGAAGCTTTCTGAAGAACAGCTCTGTGTTCTGTTAATTCATCTCACAGAGTTACATCTTTCCCTTCAAGAAGCCTTTCGCTAAGGCTGTTCTTGTGGAATTGGAAAAGGGATATTTAGAAGCCCATAGAGGGCTATGGTGAAAAAGGAAATATCTTCCGTTCAAAAATGGAAAGAAGCTTTCTGAGAAACTGCTCTGTGTTCTGTTAATTCATCTCACAGAGTTACATCTTTCCCTTCAAGAAGCCTTTCGCTAAGGCTGTTCTTGTGGAATTGGCAAAGGGATATTTGGAAGCCCATAGTGGGCTATGGTGAAAAAGGAAATATCTTCCGTTCAAAACTGGAAAGAAGCTTTCTGAGAAACTGCTCTGTGTTCTGTTAATTCATCTCACAGAGTTACATCTTTCCCTTCAAGAAGCCTTTCGCTATGGCTGTTCTTGTGGAATTGGAAAAGGGGTATTTAGAAGCCCATAGAGGGCTATGGTGAAAAAGGAAATATCTTCCGTTCAAAACTGGAAAGAAGCTTTCTGAGAAACTGCTCTGTGTTCTGTTAATTCATCTCACAGAGTTACATCTTTCCCTTCAAGAAGCCTTTCGCTAAGGCTGTTCTTGTGGAATTGGAAAAGGGATATTTCGAAGCCCATAGAGGGCTATGGTGAAAAAGGAAATATCTTCCGTTCAAAACTGGAAAGAAGCTTTCTGAGAAACTGCTCTGTGTTCTGTTAATTCATCTCACAGAGTTACATCTTTCTCTTCAAGAAGCCTTTCGCTAAGGCTGTTCTTGTGGAATTGGTAAAGAGATACTTGGAAGCCCATAGAGGGGTATGTTGAAAAAGGAAATATCTTCCGTTGAAAACTGGAAACAATCCTTCTGAGAAACTGCTCTGTGTTCTGTTAATTCATCTCACAGAGTTACATGTTTCCTTTCAAGAAGCCTTTCGCTAAGGCTGTTCTTGTGGAATTGGCAAAGGGATATTTGGAAGCCAATAGAGGGCTATGGTGAAAAAGGAAATATCTTCCGTTCAAAACTGGAAAGAAGCTTTATGAGAAACTGCTCTGTGTTCTGTTAATTCATCTCACAGAGTTACATCTTTCCCTTCAAGAAGTCTTTCGCTAAGGCTGTTCTTGTGGAATTGGCAAAGGGATATTTGGAAGCCCATAGAGGGCTATGGTGAAAAAGGAAATATCTTCCGTTTAAAACTGGAAAGAAGCTTTCTGAGAAACTGCTCTGTGTTCTGTTAATTCATCTCACAGAGTTACATCTTTCCCTTCAAGAAGCCTTTCGCTAAGGCTGTTCTTGTGGAATTGGCAAAGGGATATTTGGAAGCCCATAGAGGGCTATGGTGAAAAAGGAAATATCTTCCGTTCAAAACTGGAAAGAAGCTTTCTGAGAAACTGCTCTGTGTTCTGTTAATTCATCTCACGGAGTTACATCTTTCCCTTCAAGAATCCTTTCGCTAAGGCTGTTCTTGTGGAATTGGCAAAGGGATATTTGAAAGCCCATAGAGGGCTATGGTGAAAAAGGAAATATCTTCCGTTCAAAACTGGAAAGAAGCTTTCTGAGAAACTGCTCTGTGTTCTGTTAATTCATCTCACAGAGTTACATCTTTCCCTTCAAGAAGCCTTTCGTAAGGCTGTTCTTGTGGAATTGGCAAAGGGATATTTGGAAGCCCATAGAGGGCTATGGTGAAAAAGGAAATATCTTCCATTCAAAACTGGAAAGAAGCTTTCTGAGAAACTGTTCTGTGTTCTCTTAATTCATCTCACAGAGTTACATCTTTCCCTTCAAGAAGCCTTTCGCTAAGGCTGTTCTTGTGGAATTGGCAAAGTGATATTTGGAAGCCCATAGAGGGCTATGGTGAAAAAGGAAATATCTACCGTTCAAAACTGGAAAGAAGCTTTCTGAAAAACTGCTCTGTGTTCTGTTAATTCATCTCACAGAGTTACATCTTTCCCTTCAAGAAGCCTTTCGCTAAGGCTGTTCTTGTGGAACTGGCAAAGGGATATTTGGAAGCCCATAGAGGGCCATGGTGAAAAAGGAAATATCTTCCGTTCAAAACTGGAAAGAAGCTTTCTGAGAAACTGCTCTGTGTTCTGTTAATTCATCTCACAGAGTTACATCTTTCCCTTCAAGAAGCCTTTCGCTAAGGCTGTTCTTGTGGAATTGGTAAAGAGATACTTGGAAGCCCATAGAGGGCTATGTTGAAAAAAGAAGTATCTTCCGTTGAAAACTGGAAACAATCCTTCTGAGAAACTGCTCTGTGTTCTGTTAATTCATCTCACAGAGTTACATCTTTCGTTTCAAGAAGCCTTTCGCTAAGGCTGTTCTTGTGGAATTGGCAAAGGGATATTTGGAAGCCAATAGAGGGCTATGGTGAAAAAGGAAATATCTTCCGTTCAAAACTGGAAAGAAGCTTTCTGAGAAACTGCTCTGTGTTCTGTTAATTCATCTCACAGAGTTACATCTTTCCCTTCAAGAAGTCTTTCGCTAAGGCTGTTCTTGTGGAATTGGCAAAGGGATATTTGGAAGCCCATAGAGGGCCATGGTGAAAAAGGAAATATCTTCCGTTTAAAACTGGAAAGAAGCTTTCTGAGAAACTGCTCTGTGTTCTGTTAATTCATCTCACAGAGTTACATCTTTCCCTTCAAGAAGCCTTTCGCTAAGGCTGTTCTTGTGGAATTGGCAAAGGGATATTTGGAAGCCCATAGAGGGCTATGGTGAAAAAGGAAATATCTTCCGTTCAAAACTGGAAAGAAGCTTTCTGAGAAACTGCTCTGTGTTCTGTTAATTCATCTCACGGAGTTACATCTTTCCCTTCAAGAAGCCTTTCGCTAAGGCTGTTCTTGTGGAATTGGCAAAGGGATATTTGAAAGCCCATAGAGGGGTATGGTGAAAAAGGAAATATCTTCCGTTCAAAACTGCAAAGAAGCTTTCTGAGAAACTGCTCTGTGTTCTGTTAATTCATCTCACAGAGTTACATCTTTCCCTTCAAGAAGTCTTTCGCTAAGGCTGTTCTTGTGGAATTGGTAAAGAGATACTTGGAAGCCCATAGAGGGCTATGTTGAAAAAGGAAATATCTTCCGTTCAAAACTGGAAACAATCCTTCTGAGAAACTGCTCTGTGTTCTGTTAATTCATCTCACAGAGTTACATCTTTCCCTTCAAGAAGCCTTTCGCTAAGGCTGTTCTTGTGGAATTGGCAAAGGGATATTTGGAAGCCCATAGAGGGCTATGGTGAAAAAGGAAATATCTTCCGTTCAAAACTGGAAAGAAGCTTTCTGAAGAACAGCTCTGTGTTCTGTTAATTCATCTCACAGAGTTACATCTTTCCCTTCAAGAAGCCTTTCGCTAAGGCTGTTCTTGTGGAATTGCAAAAGGGATATTTCGAAGCCCATAGAGGGCTATGGTGAAAAAGGAAATATCTTCCGTTCAAAACTGGAAAGAAGCTTTCTGAGAAACTGCTCTGTGTTCTGTTAATTCATCTCACAGAGTTACATCTTTCCCTTCAAGAAGCCTTTCGCTAAGGCTGTTCTTGTGGAATTGGCAAAGGGATATTTGGAAGCCCATAGAGGGCTAGGGTGAAAAAGGAAATATCTTCCGTTCAAAACTGGAAAGAAGCTTTCTGAGAAACTGCTCTGTGTTCTGTTAATTCATCTCACAGAGTTACATCTTTCCCTTCAAGAAGCCTTTCGCTAAGGCTGTTCTTGTGGAATTGGAAAAGGGGTATTTAGAAGCCCATAGAGGGCTATGTTGAAAAAGGAAATATCTTCCGTTCAAAACTGGAAAGAAGCTTTCTGAGAAACTGCTCTGTGTTCTGTTAATTCATCTCACAGAGTTACATCTTTCCCTTCAAGAAGCCTTTCGCTAAGGCTGTTCTTGTGGAATTGGCAAAGGGATATTTCGAAGCCCATAGAGGGCTATGGTGAAAAAGGAAATATCTTCCGTTCAAAACTGGAAAGAAGCTTTCTGAGAAACTGCTCTGTGTTCTGTTAATTCATCTCACAGAGTTACATCTTTCCCTTCAAGAAGTCTTTCGCTAAGGCTGTTCTTGTGGAATTGGCAAAGGGATATTTGGAAGCCCATAGAGGGCTATGGTGAAAAAGGAAATATCTTCCGTTTAAAACTGGAAAGAAGCTTTCTGAGAAACTGCTCTGTGATCTCTTAATTCATCTCACAGAGTTACATCTTTCCCTTCAAGAAGCCTTTCGCTAAGGCTGTTCTTGTGGAATTGGCAAAGGGATATTTGGAAGCCCATAGAGGGCTATGGTGAAAAAGGAAATATCTTCCGTTCAAAACTGGAAAGAAGCTTTCTGAGAAACTGCTCTGTGTTCTGTTAATTCATCTCACGGAGTTACATCTTTCCCTTCAAGAAGCCTTTCGCTAAGGCTGTTCTTGTGGAATTGGCAGAGGGATATTTGAAAGCCCATAGAGGGCTATGGTGAAAAAGGAAATATCTTCCGTTCAAAACTGGAAAGAAGCTTTCTGAGAAACTGCTCTGTGTTCTGTTAATTCATCTCACAGAGTTACATCTTTCCCTTCAAGAAGCCTTTCGTAAGGCTGTTCTTGTGGAATTGGCAAAGGGATATTTGGAAGCCCATAGAGGGCTATGGTGAAAAAGGAAATATCTTCCGTTCAAAACTGGAAAGAAGCTTTCTGAGAAACTGCTCTGTGTTCTGTTAATTCATCTCACAGAGTTACATCTTTCCCTTCAAGAAGCCTTTCGCTAAGGCTGTTCTTGTGGAATTGGCAAAGTGATATTTGGAAGCCCATAGAGGGCTATCGTGAAAAAGGAAATATCTACCGTTCAAAACTGGAAAGAAGCTTTCTGAAAAACTGCTCTGTGTTCTGTTAATTCATCTCACAGAGTTACATCTTTCCCTTCAAGAAGCCTTTCGCTAAGGCTGTTCTTGTGGAACTGGCAAAGGGATATTTGGAAGCCCATAGAGGGCTATGGTGAAAAAGGAAATATCTTCCGTTCAAAACTGGAAAGAAGCTTTCTGAGAAACTGCTCTGTGTTCTGTTAATTCATCTCACAGAGTTACATCTTTCCCTTCAAGAAGCCTTTCGCTAAGGCTGTTCTTGTGGAATTGGTAAAGAGATACTTGGAAGCCCATAGAGGGCTATGTTGAAAAAAGAAGTATCTTCCGTTGAAAACTGGAAACAATCCTTCTGAGAAACTGCTCTGTGTTCTGTTAATTCATCTCACAGAGTTACATCTTTCCTTTCAAGAAGCCTTTCGCTAAGGCTGTTCTTGTGGAATTGGCAAAGGGATATTTGGAAGCCAATAGAGGGCTATGGTGAAAAAGGAAATATCTTCCGTTCAAAACTGGAAAGAAGCTTTCTGAGAAACTGCTCTGTGTTCTGTTAATTCATCTCACAGAGTTACATCTTTCCCTTCAAGAAGTCTTTCGCTAAGGCTGTTCTTGTGGAATTGGCAAAGGGATATTTGGAAGCCCATAGAGGGCCATGGTGAAAAAGGAAATATCTTCCGTTTAAAACTGGAAAGAAGCTTTCTGAGAAACTGCTCTGTGTTCTGTTAATTCATCTCACAGAGTTACATCTTTCCCTTCAAGAAGCCTTTCGCTAAGGCTGTTCTTGTGGAATTGGCAAAGGGATATTTGGAAGCCCATAGAGGGCTATGGTGAAAAAGGAAATATCTTCCGTTCAAAACTGGAAAGAAGCTTTCTGAGAAACTGCTCTGTGTTCTGTTAATTCATCTCACGGAGTTACATCTTTCCCTTCAAGAAGCCTTTCGCTAAGGCTGTTCTTGTGGAATTGGCAAAGGGATATTTGAAAGCCCATAGAGGGGTATGGTGAAAAAGGAAATATCTTCCGTTCAAAACTGCAAAGAAGCTTTCTGAGAAACTGCTCTGTGTTCTCTTAATTCATCTCACAGAGTTACATCTTTCCCTTCAAGAAGTCTTTCGCTAAGGCTGTTCTTGTGGAATTGGTAAAGAGATACTTGGAAGCCCATAGAGGGCTATGTTGAAAAAGGAAATATCTTCCGTTCAAAACTGGAAACAATCCTTCTGAGAAACTGCTCTGTGTTCTGTTAATTCATCTCACAGAGTTACATCTTTCCCTTCAAGAAGCCTTTCGCTAAGGCTGTTCTTGTGGAATTGGCAAAGGGATATTTGGAAGCCCATAGAGGGCTATGGTGAAAAAGGAAATATCTTCCGTTCAAAACTGGAAAGAAGCTTTCTGAAGAACAGCTCTGTGTTCTGTTAATTCATCTCACAGAGTTACATCTTTCCCTTCAAGAAGCCTTTCGCTAAGGCTGTTCTTGTGGAATTGGAAAAGGGATATTTCGAAGCCCATAGAGGGCTATGGTGAAAAAGGAAATATCTTCCGTTCAAAACTGGAAAGAAGCTTTCTGAGAAACTGCTCTGTGTTCTGTTAATTCATCTCACAGAGTTACATCTTTCCCTTCAAGAAGCCTTTCGCTAAGGCTGTTCTTGTGGAATTGGCAAAGGGATATTTGGAAGCCCATAGAGGGCTAGGGTGAAAAAGGAAATATCTTCCGTTCAAAACTGGAAAGAAGCTTTCTGAGAAACTGCTCTGTGTTCTGTTAATTCATCTCACAGAGTTACATCTTTCCCTTCAAGAAGCCTTTCGCTAAGGCTGTTCTTGTGGAATTGGAAAAGGGGTATTTAGAAGCCCATAGAGGGCTATGTTGAAAAAGGAAATATCTTCCGTTCAAAACTGGAAAGAAGCTTTCTGAGAAACTGCTCTGTGTTCTGTTAATTCATCTCACAGAGTTACATCTTTCCCTTCAAGAAGTCTTTCGCTAAGGCTGTTCTTGTGGAATTGGCAAAGGGATATTTGGAAGCCCATAGAGGGCTATGGTGAAAAAGGAAATATCTTCCGTTTAAAACTGGAAAGAAGCTTTCTGAGAAACTGCTCTGTGATCTCTTAATTCATCTCACAGAGTTACATCTTTCCCTTCAAGAAGCCTTTCGCTAAGGCTGTTCTTGTGGAATTGGCAAAGGGATATTTGGAAGCCCATAGAGGGCTATGGTGAAAAAGGAAATATCTTCCGTTCAAAACTGGAAAGAAGCTTTCTGAGAAACTGCTCTGTGTTCTGTTAATTCATCTCACGGAGTTACATCTTTCCCTTCAAGAAGCCTTTCGCTAAGGCTGTTCTTGTGGAATTGGCAGAGGGATATTTGAAAGCCCATAGAGGGCTATGGTGAAAAAGGAAATATCTTCTGTTCAAAACTGGAAAGAAGCTTTCTGAGAAACTGCTCTGTGTTCTGTTAATTCATCTCACAGAGTTACATCTTTCCCTTCAAGAAGCCTTTCGTAAGGCTGTTCTTGTGGAATTGGCAAAGGGATATTTGGAAGCCCATAGAGGGCTATGGTGAAAAAGGAAATATCTTCCGTTCAAAACTGGAAAGAAGCTTTCTGAGAAACTGCTCTGTGTTCTGTTAATTCATCTCACAGAGTTACATCTTTCCCTTCAAGAAGCCTTTCGCTAAGGCTGTTCTTGTGGAATTGGCAAAGTGATATTTGGAAGCCCATAGAGGGCTATCGTGAAAAAGGAAATATCTTCCGTTCAAAACTGGAAAGAAGCTTTCTGAGAAACTGCTCTGTGTTCTGTTAATTCATCTCACGGAGTTACATCTTTCCCTTCAAGAAGCCTTTCGCTAAGGCTGTTCTTGTGGAATTGGCAGAGGGATATTTGAAAGCCCATAGAGGGCTATGGTGAAAAAGGAAATATCTTCCGTTCAAAACTGGAAAGAAGCTTTCTGAGAAACTGCTCTGTGTTCTGTTAATTCATCTCACAGAGTTACATCTTTCCCTTCAAGAAGCCTTTCGTAAGGCTGTTCTTGTGGAATTGGCAAAGGGATATTTGGAAGCCCATAGAGGGCTATGGTGAAAAAGGAAATATCTTCCGTTCAAAACTGGAAAGAAGCTTTCTGAGAAACTGCTCTGTGTTCTGTTAATTCATCTCACAGAGTTACATCTTTCCCTTCAAGAAGCCTTTCGCTAAGGCTGTTCTTGTGGAATTGGCAAAGTGATATTTGGAAGCCCATAGAGGGCTATGGTGAAAAAGGAAATATCTACCGTTCAAAACTGGAAAGAAGCTTTCTGAAAAACTGCTCTGTGTTCTGTTAATTCATCTCACAGAGTTACATCTTTCCCTTCAAGAAGCCTTTCGCTAAGGCTGTTCTTGTGGAACTGGCAAAGGGATATTTGGAAGCCCATAGAGGGCTATGGTGAAAAAGGAAATATCTTCCGTTCAAAACTGGAAAGAAGCTTTCTGAGAAACTGCTCTGTGTTCTGTTAATTCATCTCACAGAGTTACATCTTTCCCTTCAAGAAGCCTTTCGCTAAGGCTGTTCTTGTGGAATTGGTAAAGAGATACTTGGAAGCCCATAGAGGGCTATGTTGAAAAAAGAAGTATCTTCCGTTGAAAACTGGAAACAATCCTTCTGAGAAACTGCTCTGTGTTCTGTTAATTCATCTCACAGAGTTACATCTTTCCTTTCAAGAAGCCTTTCGCTAAGGCTGTTCTTGTGGAATTGGCAAAGGGATATTTGGAAGCCAATAGAGGGCTATGGTGAAAAAGGAAATATCTTCCGTTCAAAACTGGAAAGAAGCTTTCTGAGAAACTGCTCTGTGTTCTGTTAATTCATCTCACAGAGTTACATCTTTCCCTTCAAGAAGTCTTTCGCTAAGGCTGTTCTTGTGGAATTGGCAAAGGGATATTTGGAAGCCCATAGAGGGCCATGGTGAAAAAGGAAATATCTTCCGTTTAAAACTGGAAAGAAGCTTTCTGAGAAACTGCTCTGTGTTCTGTTAATTCATCTCACAGAGTTACATCTTTCCCTTCAAGAAGCCTTTCGCTAAGGCTGTTCTTGTGGAATTGGCAAAGGGATATTTGGAAGCCCATAGAGGGCTACGGTGAAAAAGGAAATATCTTCCGTTCAAAACTGGAAAGAAGCTTTCTGAGAAACTGCTCTGTGTTCTGTTAATTCATCTCACGGAGTTACATCTTTCCCTTCAAGAAGCCTTTCGCTAAGGCTGTTCTTGTGGAATTGGCAAAGGGATATTTGAAAGCCCATAGAGGGCTATGGTGAAAAAGGAAATATCTTCCGTTCAAAACTGGAAAGAAGCTTTCTGAGAAACTGCTCTGTGTTCTGTTAATTCATATCACAGAGTTACATCTTTCCCTACAAGAAGTCTTTCGCTAAGGCTGTTCTTGTGGAATTGGTAAAGAGATACTTGGAATCCCATAGAGGGCTATGTTGAAAAAGGAAATATCTTCCGTTCAAAACTGGAAACAATCCTTCTGAGAAACAGCTCTGTGTTCTGTTAATTCATCTCACAGAGTTACATCTTTCCCTTCAAGAAGCCTTTCCCTAAGGCTGTTCTTGTGGAACTGGCAAAGGGATATTTGGAAGTCCATAGAGGGCTATGGTGAAAAATGAAATATCTTCCGTTCAAAACTGGAAAGAAGCTTTCTGAGAAACTGCTCTGTGTTCTGTTAATTCATCTCAAAGAGTTACATCTTTCCCTTCAAGAAGTCTTT
Organism: Chlorocebus sabaeus; assembly: GCF_047675955.1. NCBI lineage: Eukaryota > Metazoa > Chordata > Mammalia > Primates > Cercopithecidae > Chlorocebus > Chlorocebus sabaeus. Next base: position 291,856 of record NW_027327925.1, on the reverse strand, counting down.
CGCTAAGGCTGTTCTTGTGGAATTGGAAAAGGGGTATTTAGAAGCCCATAGAGGGCTATGGTGTAAAAGGAAATATCTTCCGTTCAAAACTGGAAAGAAGCTTTCTGAGAAACTGCTCTGTGTTCTGTTAATTCATCTCACAGAGTTACATCTTTCCCTTCAAGAAGCCTTTCGCTAAGGCTGTTCTTGTGGAATTGGTAAAGGGATATGTGGAAGCCCATAGAGGGCTATGTTGAAAAAGGAAATATCTTCCGTTGAAAACTGGAAACAATCCTTCTGAGAAACTGCTCTGTGTTCTGTTAATTCATCTCACAGAGTTACATCTTTCCTTTCAAGAAGCCTTTCGCTAAGGCTGTTCTTGTTTAATTGGCAAAGGGATATTTGGAAGCCAATAGAGGGCTATGGTGAAAAAGGAAATATCTTCCGTTCAAAACTGGAAAGAAGCTTTCTGAGAAACTGCTCTGTGTTCTGTTAATTCATCTCACAGAGTTACATCTTTCCCTTCAAGCAGTCTTTCGCTAAGGCTGTTCTTGTGGAATTGGCAAAGGGATATTTGGAAGCCCATAGAGGGCTATGGTGAAAAAGGAAATATCTTCCGTTTAAAACTGGAAACAATCCTTCTGAGAAACAGCTCTGTGTTCTGTTAATTCATCTCACAGAGTTACATCTTTCCCTTCAAGAAGCCTTTCCCTAAGGCTGTTCTTGTGGAACTGGCAAAGGGATATTTGGAAGTCCATAGAGGGCTATGGTGAAAAAGGAAATATCTTCCGTTCAAAACTGGAAAGAAGCTTTCTGAGAAACTGCTCTGTGTTCTGTTAATTCATCTCACAGAGTTACATCTTTCCCTTCAAGAAGCCTTTCGTAAGGCCGTTCTTGTGGAATTGGCAAAGGGATATTTGGAAGCCCATAGAGGGCTATGGTGAAAAAGGAAATATCTTCCGTTCAAAACTGGAAAGAAGCTTTCTGAGAAACTGCTCTGTGTTCTGTTAATTCATCTCACAGAGTTACATCTTTCCCTTCAAGAAGCCTTTCGCTAAGGCTGTTCTTGTGGAATTGGCTAAGTGATATTTGGAAGCCCATAGAGGGCTATGGTGAAAAAGGAAATATCTACCGTTCAAAACTGGAAAGAAGCTTTCTGAAAAACTGCTCTGTGTTCTGTTAATTCATCTCACAGAGTTACATCTTTCCGTTCAAGAAGCCTTTCGCTAAGGCTGTTCTTGTGGTACTGGCAAAGGGATATTTGGAAGCCCATAGAGGGCTATGGTGGAAAAGGAAATATCTTCCGTTCAAAACTGGAAAGAAGCTTTCTGAGAAACTGCTCTGTGTTCTGTTAATTCATCTCACAGAGTTACATCTTTCCCTTCAAGAAGTCTTTCGCTAAGGCTGTTCTTGTGGAATTGGCAAAGGGATATTTGGAAGCCCATAGAGGGCTATGGTGAAAAAGGAAATATCTTCCGTTCAAAACTGGAAAGAAGCTTTCTGAGAAACTGCTCTGTGTTCTGTTAATTCATCTCACAGAGTTACATCTTTCCCTTCAAGAAGCCTTTCGCTAAGGCTGTTCTTGTGGAATTGGCAAAGGGATATTTGGAAGCCCTTAGAGGGCTACGGTGAAAAAGGAAATATCTTCCGTTCAAAACTGGAAAGAAGCTTTCTGAAGAACAGCTCTGTGTTCTGTTAATTCATCTCACAGAGTTACATCTTTCCCTTCAAGAAGCCTTTCGCTAAGGCTGTTCTTGTGGAATTGGAAAAGGGATATTTAGAAGCCCATAGAGGGCTATGGTGAAAAAGGAAATATCTTCCGTTCAAAAATGGAAAGAAGCTTTCTGAGAAACTGCTCTGTGTTCTGTTAATTCATCTCACAGAGTTACATCTTTCCCTTCAAGAAGCCTTTCGCTATGGCTGTTCTTGTGGAATTGGCAAAGGGATATTTGGAAGCCCATAGAGGGCTATGGTGAAAAAGGAAATATCTTCCGTTCAAAACTGGAAAGAAGCTTTCTGAGAAACTGCTCTGTGTTCTGTTAATTCATCTCACAGAGTTACATCTTTCCCTTCAAGAAGCCTTTCGCTAAGGCTGTTCTTGTGGAATTGGTAAAGAGATACTTGGAAGCCCATAGAGGGCTATGTTGAAAAAGGAAATATCTTCCGTTGAAAACTGGAAACAATCCTTCTGAGAAACTGCTCTGTGTTCTGTTAATTCATCTCACAGAGTTACATCTTTCCTTTCAAGAAGCCTTTCGCTAAGGCTGTTCTTGTGGAATTGGCAAAGGGATATTTGGAAGCCAATAGAGGGCTATGGTGAAAAAGGAAATATCTTCCGTTCAAAACTGGAAAGAAGCTTTCTGAGAAACTGCTCTGTGTTCTGTTAATTCATCTCACAGAGTTACATCTTTCCCTTCAAAAGTCTTTCGCTAAGGCTGTTGTTGTGGAATTGGCAAAGGGATATTTGGAAGCCCATAGAGGGCTATGGTGAAAAAGGAAATATCTTCCGTTTAAAACTGGAAAGAAGCTTTCTGAGAAACTGCTCTGTGTTCTGTTAATTCATCTCACAGAGTTACATCTTTCCCTTCAAGAAGCCTTTCGCTAAGGCTGTTCTTGTGGAATTGGCAAAGGGATATTTGGAAGCCCATAGAGGGCTATGGTGAAAAAGGAAATATCTTCCGTTCAAAACTGGAAAGAAGCTTTCTGAGAAACTGCTCTGTGTTCTGTTAATTCATCTCACGGAGTTACATCTTTCCCTTCAAGAATCCTATCGCTAAGGCTGTTCTTGTGGAATTGGCAAAGGGATATTTGAAAGCCCATAGAGGGCTATGGTGAAAAAGGAAATATCTTCCGTTCAAAACTGGAAAGAAGCTTTCTGAGAAACTGCTCTGTGTTCTGTTAATTCATCTCACAGAGTTACATCTTTCCCTTCAAGAAGCCTTTCGTAAGGCTGTTCTTGTGGAATTGGCAAAGGGATATTTGGAAGCCCATAGAGGGCTATGGTGAAAAAGGAAATATCTTCCATTCAAAACTGGAAAGAAGCTTTCTGAGAAACTGTTCTGTGTTCTCTTAATTCATCTCACAGAGTTACATCTTTCCCTTCAAGAAGCCTTTCGCTAAGGCTGTTCTTGTGGAATTGGCAAAGTGATATTTGGAAGCCCATAGAGGGCTATGGTGAAAAAGGAAATATCTACCGTTCAAAACTGGAAAGAAGCTTTCTGAAAAACTGCTCTGTGTTCTGTTAATTCATCTCACAGAGTTACATCTTTCCCTTCAAGAAGCCTTTCGCTAAGGCTGTTCTTGTGGAACTGGCAAAGGGATATTTGGAAGCCCATAGAGGGCTATGGTTAAAAAGGAAATATCTTCCGTTCAAAACTGGAAAGAAGCTTTCTGAGAAACTGCTCTGTGTTCTGTTAATTCATCTCACAGAGTTACATCTTTCCCTTCAAGAAGCCTTTCGCTAAGGCTGTTCTTGTGGAATTGGAAAAGGGGTATTTAGAAGCCCATAGAGGGCTATGGTGAAAAAGGAAATATCTTCCGTTCAAAACTGGAAAGAAGCTTTCTGAGAAACTGCTCTGTGTTCTGTTAATTCATCTCACAGAGTTACATCTTTCCCTTCAAGAAGCCTTTCGCTAAGGCTGTTCTTGTGGAATTGGCAAAGGGATATTTCGAAGCCCATAGAGGGCTATGGTGAAAAAGGAAATATCTTCCGTTCAAAACTGGAAAGAAGCTTTCTGAGAAACTGCTCTGTGTTCTGTTAATTCATCTCACAGAGTTACATCTTTCCCTTCAAGAAGCCTTTCGCTAAGGCTGTTCTTGTGGAATTGGCAAAGTGATATTTGGAAGCCCATAGAGGGCTATCGTGAAAAAGGAAATATCTACCGTTCAAAACTGGAAAGAAGCTTTCTGAAAAACTGCTCTGTGTTCTGTTAATTCATCTCACAGAGTTACATCTTTCCCTACAAGAAGCCTTTCGCTAAGGCTGTTCTTGTGGAACTGGCAAAGGGATATTTGGAAGCCCATAGAGGGCTATGGTGAAAAAGGAAATATCTTCCGTTCAAAACTGGAAAGAAGCTTTCTGAGAAACTGCTCTGTGTTCGGTAAATTCATCTCACAGAGTTACATCTTTCCCTTCAAGAAGCCTTTCGCTAAGGCTGTTCTTGTGGAATTGGCAAAGGGATATTTCGAAGCCCATAGAGGGCTATGGTGAAAAGGAAATATCTTCCGTTCAAAACTGGAAAGAAGCTTTCTGAGAAACTGCTCTGTGTTCTGTTAATTCATCTCACAGAGTTACATCTTTCCCTTCAAGAAGCCTTTCGCTAAGGCTGTTCTTGTGGAATTGGTAAAGAGATACTTGGAAGCCCATAGAGGGCTATGTTGAAAAAGGAAATATCTTCCGTTGAAAACTGGAAACAATCCTTCTGAGAAACTGCTCTGTGTTCTGTAAATTCATCTCACAGAGTTACATCTTTCCTTTCAAGAAGCCTTTCGCTAAGGCTGTTCTTGTGGAATTGGCAAAGGGATATTTGGAAGCCCATAGAGGGCTATGGTGAAAAAGGAAATATCTTCCGTTCAAAACTGGAAAGAAGCTTTCTGAGAAACTGCTCTGTGTTCTGTTAATTCATCTCACAGAGTTACATCTTTCCCTTCAAGAAGTCTTTCGCTAAGGCTGTTCTTGTGGAATTGGCAAAGGGATATTTGGAAGCCCATAGAGGGCTATGGTGAAAAAGGAAATATCTTCCGTTTAAAACTGGAAAGAAGCTGTCTGAGAAACTGCTCTGTGTTCTGTTAATTCATCTCACAGAGTTACATCTTTCCCTTCAAGAAGCCTTTCGCTAAGGCTGTTCTTGTGGAATTGGCAAAGGGATATTTGGAAGCCCATAGAGGGCTATGGTGAAAAAGGAAATATCTTCCGTTCAAAACTGGAAAGAAGCTTTCTGAGAAACTGCTCTGTGTTCTGTTAATTCATCTCACGGAGTTACATATTTCCCTTCAAGAAGCCTTTCGCTAAGGCTGTTCTTGTGGAATTGGCAAAGGGATATTTGAAAGCCCATAGAGGGCTATGGTGAAAAAGGAAATATCTTCCGTTCAAAACTGGAAAGAAGCTTTCTGAGAAACTGCTCTGTGTTCTGTTAATTCATATTACAGAGTTACATCTTTCCCTTCAAGAAGTCTTTCGCTAAGGCTGTTCTTGTGGAATTGGTAAAGAGATACTTGGAATCCCATAGAGGGCTATGTTGAAAAAGGAAATATCTTCCGTTCAAAACTGGAAACAATCCTTCTGAGAAACAGCTCTGTGTTCTGTTAATTCATCTCACAGAGTTACATCTTTCCCTTCAAGAAGCCTTTCCCTAAGGCTGTTCTTGTGGAACTGGCAAAGGGATATTTAGAAGTCCATAGAGGGCTATGGTGAAAAATGAAATATCTTCCGTTCAAAACTGGAAAGAAGCTTTCTGAGAAACTGCTCTGTGTTGTGTTAATTCATCTCAAAGAGTTACATCTTTCCCTTCAAGAAGCCTTTCGCTAAGGCTGTTCTTGTGGAATTTGCAAAGGGATATTTGAAGCCCATAGAGGGCTATGGTGAAAAAGGAAATATCTTCCGCTCAAAACTGGAAAGAAGCTTTCTGAGAAACTGCTCTGTGTTCTGTTAATTCATCTCACAGAGTTACATCTTTCCCTTCAAGAAGCCTTTCGCTAAGGCTGTTCTTGTGGAATTGGCAAAGTGATATTTGGAAGCCCATAGAGGGCTATGGGGAAAAAGGAAATATCTTCCGTTCAAAACTGGAAAGAAGCTTTCTGAGAAACTGCTCTGTGTTCTGTTAATTCATCTCACAGAGTTACATCTTTCCCTTCAAGAAGCCTTTCGCTAAGGCTGTTCTTGTGGAATTGGCAAAGGGATATTTGGAAGCCCATAGTGGGCTATGGTGAAAAAGGAAATATCTTCCGTTCAAAACTGGAAAGAAGCTTTCTGAGAAACTGCTCTGTGTTCTGTTAATTCATCTCACAGAGTTACATCTTTCCCTTCAAGAAGCCTTTCGCTATGGCTGTTCTTGTGGAATTGGAAAAGGGGTATTTAGAAGCCCATAGAGGGCTATGGTGAAAAAGGAAATATCTTCCGTTCAAAACTGGAAAGAAGCTTTCTGAGAAACTGCTCTGTGTTCTGTTAATTCATCTCACAGAGTTACATCTTTCCCTTCAAGAAGCCTTTCGCTAAGGCTGTTCTTGTGGAATTGGAAAAGGGATATTTCGAAGCCCATAGAGGGCTATGGTGAAAAAGGAAATATCTTCCGTTCAAAACTGGAAAGAAGCTTTCTGAGAAACTGCTCTGTGTTCTGTTAATTCATCTCACAGAGTTACATCTTTCTCTTCAAGAAGCCTTTCGCTAAGGCTGTTCTTGTGGAATTGGTAAAGAGATACTTGGAAGCCCATAGAGGGGTATGTTGAAAAAGGAAATATCTTCCGTTGAAAACTGGAAACAATCCTTCTGAGAAACTGCTCTGTGTTCTGTTAATTCATCTCACAGAGTTACATGTTTCCTTTCAAGAAGCCTTTCGCTAAGGCTGTTCTTGTGGAATTGGCAAAGGGATATTTGGAAGCCAATAGAGGGCTATGGTGAAAAAGGAAATATCTTCCGTTCAAAACTGGAAAGAAGCTTTATGAGAAACTGCTCTGTGTTCTGTTAATTCATCTCACAGAGTTACATCTTTCCCTTCAAGAAGTCTTTCGCTAAGGCTGTTCTTGTGGAATTGGCAAAGGGATATTTGGAAGCCCATAGAGGGCTATGGTGAAAAAGGAAATATCTTCCGTTTAAAACTGGAAAGAAGCTTTCTGAGAAACTGCTCTGTGTTCTGTTAATTCATCTCACAGAGTTACATCTTTCCCTTCAAGAAGCCTTTCGCTAAGGCTGTTCTTGTGGAATTGGCAAAGGGATATTTGGAAGCCCATAGAGGGCTATGGTGAAAAAGGAAATATCTTCCGTTCAAAACTGGAAAGAAGCTTTCTGAGAAACTGCTCTGTGTTCTGTTAATTCATCTCACGGAGTTACATCTTTCCCTTCAAGAATCCTTTCGCTAAGGCTGTTCTTGTGGAATTGGCAAAGGGATATTTGAAAGCCCATAGAGGGCTATGGTGAAAAAGGAAATATCTTCCGTTCAAAACTGGAAAGAAGCTTTCTGAGAAACTGCTCTGTGTTCTGTTAATTCATCTCACAGAGTTACATCTTTCCCTTCAAGAAGCCTTTCGTGAGGCTGTTCTTGTGGAATTGGCAAAGGGATATTTGGAAGCCCATAGAGGGCTACGGTGAAAAAGGAAATATCTTCCATTCAAAACTGGAAAGAAGCTTTCTGAGAAACTGTTCTGTGTTCTCTTAATTCATCTCACAGAGTTACATCTTTCCCTTCAAGAAGCCTTTCGCTAAGGCTGTTCTTGTGGAATTGGCAAAGTGATATTTGGAAGCCCATAGAGGGCTATGGTGAAAAAGGAAATATCTACCGTTCAAAACTGGAAAGAAGCTTTCTGAAAAACTGCTCTGTGTTCTGTTAATTCATCTCACAGAGTTACATCTTTCCCTTCAAGAAGCCTTTCGCTAAGGCTGTTCTTGTGGAACTGGCAAAGGGATATTTGGAAGCCCATAGAGGGCCATGGTGAAAAAGGAAATATCTTCCGTTCAAAACTGGAAAGAAGCTTTCTGAGAAACTGCTCTGTGTTCTGTTAATTCATCTCACAGAGTTACATCTTTCCCTTCAAGAAGCCTTTCGCTAAGGCTGTTCTTGTGGAATTGGTAAAGAGATACTTGGAAGCCCATAGAGGGCTATGTTGAAAAAAGAAGTATCTTCCGTTGAAAACTGGAAACAATCCTTCTGAGAAACTGCTCTGTGTTCTGTTAATTCATCTCACAGAGTTACATCTTTCCTTTCAAGAAGCCTTTCGCTAAGGCTGTTCTTGTGGAATTGGCAAAGGGATATTTGGAAGCCAATAGAGGGCTATGGTGAAAAAGGAAATATCTTCCGTTCAAAACTGGAAAGAAGCTTTCTGAGAAACTGCTCTGTGTTCTGTTAATTCATCTCACAGAGTTACATCTTTCCCTTCAAGAAGTCTTTCGCTAAGGCTGTTCTTGTGGAATTGGTAAAGAGATACTTGGAAGCCCATAGAGGGCTATGTTGAAAAAGGAAATATCTTCCGTTCAAAACTGGAAACAATCCTTCTGAGAAACTGCTCTGTGTTCTGTTAATTCATCTCACAGAGTTACATCTTTCCCTTCAAGAAGCCTTTCGCTAAGGCTGTTCTTGTGGAATTGGCAAAGGGATATTTGGAAGCCCATAGAGGGCTATGGTGAAAAAGGAAATATCTTCCGTTCAAAACTGGAAAGAAGCTTTCTGAAGAACAGCTCTGTGTTCTGTTAATTCATCTCACAGAGTTACATCTTTCCCTTCAAGAAGCCTTTCGCTAAGGCTGTTCTTGTGGAATTGGAAAAGGGATATTTCGAAGCCCATAGAGGGCTATGGTGAAAAAGGAAATATCTTCCGTTCAAAACTGGAAAGAAGCTTTCTGAGAAACTGCTCTGTGTTCTGTTAATTCATCTCACAGAGTTACATCTTTCCCTTCAGGAAGCCTTTCGCTAAGGCTGTTCTTGTGGAATTGGCAAAGGGATATTTGGAAGCCCATAGAGGGCTAGGGTGAAAAAGGAAATATCTTCCGTTCAAAACTGGAAAGAAGCTTTCTGAGAAACTGCTCTGTGTTCTGTTAATTCATCTCACAGAGTTACATCTTTCCCTTCAAGAAGCCTTTCGCTAAGGCTGTTCTTGTGGAATTGGAAAAGGGGTATTTAGAAGCCCATAGAGGGCTATGTTGAAAAAGGAAATATCTTCCGTTCAAAACTGGAAAGAAGCTTTCTGAGAAACTGCTCTGTGTTCTGTTAATTCATCTCACAGAGTTACATCTTTCCCTTCAAGAAGCCTTTCGCTAAGGCTGTTCTTGTGGAATTGGCAAAGGGATATTTCGAAGCCCATAGAGGGCTATGGTGAAAAAGGAAATATCTTCCGTTCAAAACTGGAAAGAAGCTTTCTGAGAAACTGCTCTGTGTTCTGTTAATTCATCTCACAGAGTTACATCTTTCCCTTCAAGAAGTCTTTCGCTAAGGCTGTTCTTGTGGAATTGGCAAAGGGATATTTGGAAGCCCATAGAGGGCTATGGTGAAAAAGGAAATATCTTCCGTTTAAAACTGGAAAGAAGCTTTCTGAGAAACTGCTCTGTGATCTCTTAATTCATCTCACAGAGTTACATCTTTCCCTTCAAGAAGCCTTTCGCTAAGGCTGTTCTTGTGGAATTGGCAAAGGGATATTTGGAAGCCCATAGAGGGCTATGGTGAAAAAGGAAATATCTTCCGTTCAAAACTGGAAAGAAGCTTTCTGAGAAACTGCTCTGTGTTCTGTTAATTCATCTCACGGAGTTACATCTTTCCCTTCAAGAAGCCTTTCGCTAAGGCTGTTCTTGTGGAATTGGCAGAGGGATATTTGAAAGCCCATAGAGGGCTATGGTGAAAAAGGAAATATCTTCCGTTCAAAACTGGAAAGAAGCTTTCTGAGAAACTGCTCTGTGTTCTGTTAATTCATCTCACAGAGTTACATCTTTCCCTTCAAGAAGCCTTTCGTAAGGCTGTTCTTGTGGAATTGGCAAAGGGATATTTGGAAGCCCATAGAGGGCTATGGTGAAAAAGGAAATATCTTCCGTTCAAAACTGGAAAGAAGCTTTCTGAGAAACTGCTCTGTGTTCTGTTAATTCATCTCACAGAGTTACATCTTTCCCTTCAAGAAGCCTTTCGCTAAGGCTGTTCTTGTGGAATTGGCAAAGTGATATTTGGAAGCCCATAGAGGGCTATCGTGAAAAAGGAAATATCTACCGTTCAAAACTGGAAAGAAGCTTTCTGAAAAACTGCTCTGTGTTCTGTTAATTCATCTCACAGAGTTACATCTTTCCCTTCAAGAAGCCTTTCGCTAAGGCTGTTCTTGTGGAACTGGCAAAGGGATATTTGGAAGCCCATAGAGGGCTATGGTGAAAAAGGAAATATCTTCCGTTCAAAACTGGAAAGAAGCTTTCTGAGAAACTGCTCTGTGTTCTGTTAATTCATCTCACAGAGTTACATCTTTCCCTTCAAGAAGCCTTTCGCTAAGGCTGTTCTTGTGGAATTGGTAAAGAGATACTTGGAAGCCCATAGAGGGCTATGTTGAAAAAAGAATTATCTTCCGTTGAAAACTGGAAACAATCCTTCTGAGAAACTGCTCTGTGTTCTGTTAATTCATCTCACAGAGTTACATCTTTCCTTTCAAGAAGCCTTTCGCTAAGGCTGTTCTTGTGGAATTGGCAAAGGGATATTTGGAAGCCCATAGAGGGCCATGGTGAAAAAGGAAATATCTTCCGTTTAAAACTGGAAAGAAGCTTTCTGAGAAACTGCTCTGTGTTCTGTTAATTCATCTCACAGAGTTACATCTTTCCCTTCAAGAAGCCTTTCGCTAAGGCTGTTCTTGTGGAATTGGCAAAGGGATATTTGGAAGCCCATAGAGGGCTATGGTGAAAAAGGAAATATCTTCCGTTCAAAACTGGAAAGAAGCTTTCTGAGAAACTGCTCTGTGTTCTGTTAATTCATCTCACGGAGTTACATCTTTCCCTTCAAGAAGCCTTTCGCTAAGGCTGTTCTTGTGGAATTGGCAAAGGGATATTTGAAAGCCCATAGAGGGGTATGGTGAAAAAGGAAATATCTTCCGTTCAAAACTGCAAAGAAGCTTTCTGAGAAACTGCTCTGTGTTCTCTTAATTCATCTCACAGAGTTACATCTTTCCCTTCAAGAAGTCTTTCGCTAAGGCTGTTCTTGTGGAATTGGTAAAGAGATACTTGGAAGCCCATAGAGGGCTATGTTGAAAAAGGAAATATCTTCCGTTCAAAACTGGAAACAATCCTTCTGAGAAACTGCTCTGTGTTCTGTTAATTCATCTCACAGAGTTACATCTTTCCCTTCAAGAAGCCTTTCGCTAAGGCTGTTCTTGTGGAATTGGCAAAGGGATATTTGGAAGCCCATAGAGGGCTATGGTGAAAAAGGAAATATCTTCCGTTCAAAACTGGAAAGAAGCTTTCTGAAGAACAGCTCTGTGTTCTGTTAATTCATCTCACAGAGTTACATCTTTCCCTTCAAGAAGCCTTTCGCTAAGGCTGTTCTTGTGGAATTGGAAAAGGGATATTTCGAAGCCCATAGAGGGCTATGGTGAAAAAGGAAATATCTTCCGTTCAAAACTGGAAAGAAGCTTTCTGAGAAACTGCTCTGTGTTCTGTTAATTCATCTCACAGAGTTACATCTTTCCCTTCAAGAAGCCTTTCGCTAAGGCTGTTCTTGTGGAATTGGCAAAGGGATATTTGGAAGCCCATAGAGGGCTAGGGTGAAAAAGGAAATATCTTCCGTTCAAAACTGGAAAGAAGCTTTCTGAGAAACTGCTCTGTGTTCTGTTAATTCATCTCACAGAGTTACATCTTTCCCTTCAAGAAGCCTTTCGCTAAGGCTGTTCTTGTGGAATTGGAAAAGGGGTATTTAGAAGCCCATAGAGGGCTATGTTGAAAAAGGAAATATCTTCCGTTCAAAACTGGAAAGAAGCTTTCTGAGAAACTGCTCTGTGTTCTGTTAATTCATCTCACAGAGTTACATCTTTCCCTTCAAGAAGTCTTTCGCTAAGGCTGTTCTTGTGGAATTGGCAAAGGGATATTTGGAAGCCCATAGAGGGCTATGGTGAAAAAGGAAATATCTTCCGTTTAAAACTGGAAAGAAGCTTTCTGAGAAACTGCTCTGTGATCTCTTAATTCATCTCACAGAGTTACATCTTTCCCTTCAAGAAGCCTTTCGCTAAGGCTGTTCTTCTGGAATTGGCAAAGGGATATTTGGAAGCCCATAGAGGGCTATGGTGAAAAAGGAAATATCTTCCGTTCAAAACTGGAAAGAAGCTTTCTGAGAAACTGCTCTGTGTTCTGTTAATTCATCTCACGGAGTTACATCTTTCCCTTCAAGAAGCCTTTCGCTAAGGCTGTTCTTGTGGAATTGGCAGAGGGATATTTGAAAGCCCATAGAGGGCTATGGTGAAAAAGGAAATATCTTCTGTTCAAAACTGGAAAGAAGCTTTCTGAGAAACTGCTCTGTGTTCTGTTAATTCATCTCACAGAGTTACATCTTTCCCTTCAAGAAGCCTTTCGTAAGGCTGTTCTTGTGGAATTGGCAAAGGGATATTTGGAAGCCCATAGAGGGCTATGGTGAAAAAGGAAATATCTTCCGTTCAAAACTGGAAAGAAGCTTTCTGAGAAACTGCTCTGTGTTCTGTTAATTCATCTCACAGAGTTACATCTTTCCCTTCAAGAAGCCTTTCGCTAAGGCTGTTCTTGTGGAATTGGCAAAGTGATATTTGGAAGCCCATAGAGGGCTATCGTGAAAAAGGAAATATCTTCCGTTCAAAACTGGAAAGAAGCTTTCTGAGAAACTGCTCTGTGTTCTGTTAATTCATCTCACGGAGTTACATCTTTCCCTTCAAGAAGCCTTTCGCTAAGGCTGTTCTTGTGGAATTGGCAGAGGGATATTTGAAAGCCCATAGAGGGCTATGGTGAAAAAGGAAATATCTTCCGTTCAAAACTGGAAAGAAGCTTTCTGAGAAACTGCTCTGTGTTCTGTTAATTCATCTCACAGAGTTACATCTTTCCCTTCAAGAAGCCTTTCGTAAGGCTGTTCTTGTGGAATTGGCAAAGGGATATTTGGAAGCCCATAGAGGGCTATGGTGAAAAAGGAAATATCTTCCGTTCAAAACTGGAAAGAAGCTTTCTGAGAAACTGCTCTGTGTTCTGTTAATTCATCTCACAGAGTTACATCTTTCCCTTCAAGAAGCCTTTCGCTAAGGCTGTTCTTGTGGAATTGGCAAAGTGATATTTGGAAGCCCATAGAGGGCTATGGTGAAAAAGGAAATATCTACCGTTCAAAACTGGAAAGAATCTTTCTGAAAAACTGCTCTGTGTTCTGTTAATTCATCTCACAGAGTTACATCTTTCCCTTCAAGAAGCCTTTCGCTAAGGCTGTTCTTGTGGAACTGGCAAAGGGATATTTGGAAGCCCATAGAGGGCTATGGTGAAAAAGGAAATATCTTCCGTTCAAAACTGGAAAGAAGCTTTCTGAGAAACTGCTCTGTGTTCTGTTAATTCATCTCACAGAGTTACATCTTTCCCTTCAAGAAGCCTTTCGCTAAGGCTGTTCTTGTGGAATTGGTAAAGAGATACTTGGAAGCCCATAGAGGGCTATGTTGAAAAAAGAAGTATCTTCCGTTGAAAACTGGAAACAATCCTTCTGAGAAACTGCTCTGTGTTCTGTTAATTCATCTCACAGAGTTACATCTTTCCTTTCAAGAAGCCTTTCGCTAAGGCTGTTCTTGTGGAATTGGCAAAGGGATATTTGGAAGCCAATAGAGGGCTATGGTGAAAAAGGAAATATCTTCCGTTCAAAACTGGAAAGAAGCTTTCTGAGAAACTGCTCTGTGTTCTGTTAATTCATCTCACAGAGTTACATCTTTCCCTTCAAGAAGTCTTTCGCTAAGGCTGTTCTTGTGGAATTGGCAAAGGGATATTTGGAAGCCCATAGAGGGCCATGGTGAAAAAGGAAATATCTTCCGTTTAAAACTGGAAAGAAGCTTTCTGAGAAACTGCTCTGTGTTCTGTTAATTCATCTCACAGAGTTACATCTTTCCCTTCAAGAAGCCTTTCGCTAAGGCTGTTCTTGTGGAATTGGCAAAGGGATATTTGGAAGCCCATAGAGGGCTATGGTGAAAAAGGAAATATCTTCCGTTCAAAACTGGAAAGAAGCTTTCTGAGAAACTGCTCTGTGTTCTGTTAATTCATCTCACGGAGTTACATCTTTCCCTTCAAGAAGCCTTTCGCTAAGGCTGTTCTTGTGGAATTGGCAAAGGGATATTTGAAAGCCCATAGAGGGCTATGGTGAAAAAGGAAATATCTTCCGTTCAAAACTGGAAAGAAGCTTTCTGAGAAACTGCTCTGTGTTCTGTTAATTCATATCACAGAGTTACATCTTTCCCTACAAGAAGTCTTTCGCTAAGGCTGTTCTTGTGGAATTGGTAAAGAGATACTTGGAATCCCATAGAGGGCTATGTTGAAAAAGGAAATATCTTCCGTTCAAAACTGGAAACAATCCTTCTGAGAAACAGCTCTGTGTTCTGTTAATTCATCTCACAGAGTTACATCTTTCCCTTCAAGAAGCCTTTCCCTAAGGCTGTTCTTGTGGAACTGGCAAAGGGATATTTGGAAGTCCATAGAGGGCTATGGTGAAAAATGAAATATCTTCCGTTCAAAACTGGAAAGAAGCTTTCTGAGAAACTGCTCTGTGTTCTGTTAATTCATCTCAAAGAGTTACATCTTTCCCTTCAAGAAGTCTTTCGCTAAGGCTGTTCTTGTGGAATTGGAAAAGGGGTATTTAGAAGCCCATAGAGGGCTATGGTGTAAAAGGAAATATCTTCCGTTCAAAACTGGAAAGAAGCTTTCTGAGAAACTGCTCTGTGTTCTGTTAATTCATCTCACAGAGTTACATCTTTCCCTTCAAGAAGCCTTTCGGTAAGGCTGTTCTTGTGGAATTGGTAAAGGGATATGTGGAAGCCCATAGAGGGCTATGTTGAAAAAGGAAATATCTTCCGTTGAAAACTGGAAACAATCCTTCTGAGAAACTGCTCTGTGTTCTGTTAATTCATCTCACAGAGTTACATCTTTCCTTTCAAGAAGCCTTTCGCTAAGGCTGTTCTTGTTTAATTGGCAAAGGGATATTTGGAAGCCAATAGAGGGCTATGGTGAAAAAGGAAATATCTTCCGTTCAAAACTGGAAAGAAGCTTTCTGAGAAACTGCTCTGTGTTCTGTTAATTCATCTCACAGAGTTACATCTTTCCCTTCAAGCAGTCTTTCGCTAAGGCTGTTCTTGTGGAATTGGCAAAGGGATATTTGGAAGCCCATAGAGGGCTATGGTGAAAAAGGAAATATCTTCCGTTTAAAACTGGAAACAATCCTTCTGAGAAACAGCTCTGTGTTCTGTTAATTCATCTCACAGAGTTACATCTTTCCCTTCAAGAAGCCTTTCCCTAAGGCTGTTCTTGTGGAACTGGCAAAGGGATATTTGGAAGTCCATAGAGGGCTATGGTGAAAAATGAAATATCTTCCGTTCAAAACTGGAAAGAAGCTTTCTGAGAAACTGCTCTGTGTTCTGTTAATTCATCTCAAAGAGTTACATCTTTCCCTTCAAGAAGTCTTTCGCTAAGGCCGTTCTTGTGGAATTGGAAAAGGGGTATTTAGAAGCCCATAGAGGGCTATGGTGTAAAAGGAAATATCTTCCGTTCAAAACTGGAAAGAAGCTTTCTGAGAAACTGCTCTGTGTTCTGTTAATTCATCTCACAGAGTTACATCTTTCCCTTCAAGAAGCCTTTCGCTAAGGCTGTTCTTGTGGAATTGGCAAAGGGATATGTGGAAGCCCATAGAGGGCTATGTTGAAAAAGGAAATATCTTCCGTTGAAAACTGGAAACAATCCTTCTGAGAAACTGCTCTGTGTTCTGTTAATTCATCCCACAGAGTTACATCTTTCCTTTCAAGAAGCCTTTCGCTAAGGCTGTTCTTGTGGAATTGGCAAAGGGATATTTGGAAGCCCATAGAGGGCTATGGTGAAAAAGGAAATATCTTCCGTTCAAAACTGGAAAGAAGCTTTCTGAGAAACTGCTCTGTGTTCTGTTAATTCATCTCACAGAGTTACATCTTTCCCTTCAAGCAGTCTTTCGCTAAGGCTGTTCTTGTGGAATTGGCAAAGGGATATTTGGAAGCCCATAGAGGGCTATGGTGAAAAAGGAAATATCTTCCGTTTAAAACTGGAAAGAAGCTTTCTGAGAAACTGCTCTGTGTTCTGTTAATTCATCTCACGGAGTTACATCTTTCCCTTCAAGAAGCCTTTCGCTAAGGCTGTTCTTGTGGAATTGGCAAAGGGATATTTGGAAGCCCATAGAGGGCTATGGTGAAAAAGGAAATATCTTCCGTTCAAAACTGGAAAGAAGCTTTCTGAGAAACTGCTCTGTGTTCTGTTAATTCATCTCACAGAGTTACATCTTTCCCTTCAAGAAGCCTTTCGCTAAGGCTGTTCTTGTGGAATTGGCAAAGGGATATTTGAAAGCCCATAGAGGGCTATGGTGAAAAAGGAAATATCTTCCGTTCAAAACTGGAAAGAAGCTTTCTGAGAAACTGCTCTGTGTTCTGTTAATTCATCTCACAGAGTTACATCTTTCCCTTCAAGAAGCCTTTCGTAAGGCCGTTCTTGTGGAATTGGCAAAGGGATATTTGGAAGCCCATAGAGGGCTATGGTGAAAAAGGAAATATCTTCCGTTCAAAACTGGAAAGAAGCTTTCTGAGAAACTGCTCTGTGTTCTGTTAATTCATCTCACAGAGTTACATCTTTCCCTTCAAGAAGCCTTTCGCTAAGGCTGTTCTTGTGGAATTGGCTAAGTGATATTTGGAAGCCCATAGAGGGCTATGGTGAAAAAGGAAATATCTACCGTTCAAAACTGGAAAGAAGCTTTCTGAAAAACTGCTCTGTGTTCTGTTAATTCATCTCACAGAGTTACATCTTTCCGTTCAAGAAGCCTTTCGCTAAGGCTGTTCTTGTGGTACTGGCAAAGGGATATTTGGAAGCCCATAGAGGGCTATGGTGAAAAAGGAAATATCTTCCGTTCAAAACTGGAAAGAAGCTTTCTGAGAAACTGCTCTGTGTTCTGTTAATTCATCTCACAGAGTTACATCTTTCCCTTCAAGAAGTCTTTCGCTAAGGCTGTTCTTGTGGAATTGGCAAAGGGATATTTGGAAGCCCATAGAGGGCTATGGTGAAAAAGGAAATATCTTCCGTTCAAAACTGGAAAGAAGCTTTCTGAGAAACTGCTCTGTGTTCTGTTAATTCATCTCACAGAGTTACATCTTTCCCTTCAAGAAGCCTTTCGCTAAGGCTGTTCTTGTGGAATTGGCAAAGGGATATTTGGAAGCCCTTAGAGGGCTACGGTGAAAAAGGAAATATCTTCCGTTCAAAACTGGAAAGAAGCTTTCTGAAGAACAGCTCTGTGTTCTGTTAATTCATCTCACAGAGTTACATCTTTCCCTTCAAGAAGCCTTTCGCTAAGGCTGTTCTTGTGGAATTGGAAAAGGGATATTTAGAAGCCCATAGAGGGCTATGGTGAAAAAGGAAATATCTTCCGTTCAAAAATGGAAAGAAGCTTTCTGAGAAACTGCTCTGTGTTCTGTTAATTCATCTCACAGAGTTACATCTTTCCCTTCAAGAAGCCTTTCGCTAAGGCTGTTCTTGTGGAATTGGCAAAGGGATATTTGGAAGCCCATAGAGGGCTATGGTGAAAAAGGAAATATCTTCCGTTCAAAACTGGAAAGAAGCTTTCTGAGAAACTGCTCTGTGTTCTGTTAATTCATCTCACAGAGTTACATCTTTCCCTTCAAGAAGCCTTTCGCTAAGGCTGTTCTTGTGGAATTGGAAAAGGGGTATTTAGAAGCCCATAGAGGGCTATGTTGAAAAATGAAATATCTTCCGTTCAAAACTGGAAAGAAGCTTTCTGAGAAACTGCTCTGTGTTCTGCTAATTCATCTCACAGAGTTACATCTTTCCCTTCAAGAAGCCTTTCGTTAAGGCTGTTCTTCTGGAATTGGCAAAGGGATATTTCGAAGCCCATAGAGGGCTATGGTGAAAAAGGAAATATCTTCCGTTCAAAACTGGAAAGAAGCTTTCTGAGAAACTGCTCTGTGTTCTGTTAATTCATCTCACAGAGTTACATCTTTCCCTTCAAGAAGCCTTTCGCTAAGGCTGTTCTTGTGGAATTGGTAAAGAGATACTTGGAAGCCCATAGAGGGCTATGGTGAAAAAGGAAATATCTTCCGTTGAAAACTGGAAACAATCCTTCTGAGAAACTGCTCTGTGTTCTGTTAATTCATCTCACAGAGTTACATCTTTCCTTTCAAGAAGCCTTTCGCTAAGGCTGTTCTTGTGGAATTGGCAAAGGGATATTTGGAAGCCCATAGAGGGCTATGGTGAAAAAGGAAATATCTTCCGTTCAAAACTGGAAAGAAGCTTTCTGAGAAACTGCTCTGTGTTCTGTTAATTCATCTCACAGAGTTACATCTTTCCCTTCAAGAAGTCTTTCGCTAAGGCTGTTCTTGTGGAATTGGCAAAGGGATATTTGGAAGCCCATAGAGGGCTATGGTGAAAAAGGAAATATCTTCCGTTTAAAACTGGAAAGAAGCTTTCTGAGAAACTGCTCTCTGTTCTCTTAATTCATCTCACAGAGTTACATCTTTCCCTTCAAGAAGCCTTTCGCTAAGGCTGTTCTTGCGGAATTGGCAAAGGGATATTTGGAAGCCCATAGAGGGCTATGGTGAAAAAGGAAATATCTTCCGTTCAAAACTGGAAAGAAGCTGTCTGAGAAACTGCTCTGTGTTCTGTTAATTCATCTCACGGAGTTACATCTTTCCCTTCAAGAAGCCTTTCGCTAAGGCTGTTCTTGTGGAATTGGCAAAGGGATATTTGAAAGCCCATAGAGGGCTATGGTGAAAAAGGAAATATCTTCCGTTCAAAACTGGAAAGAAGCTTTCTGAGAAACTGCTCTGTGTTCTGTTAATTCATCTCACAGAGTTACATCTTTCCCTTCAAGAAGCCTTTCGCTAAGGCTGTTCTTGTGGAATTGGCAAAGTGATATTTGGAAGCCCATAGAGGGCTATCGTGAAAAAGGAAATATCTACCGTTCAAAACTGGAAAGAAGCTTTCTGAAAAACTGCTCTGTGTTCTATTAATTCATCTCACTGAGTTACATCTTTCCCTACAAGAAGCCTTTCGCTAAGGCTGTTCTTGTGGAACTGGCAAAGGGATATTTGGAAGCCCATAGAGGGCTATGGTGAAAAAGGAAATATCTTCCGTTCAAAACTGGAAAGAAGCTTTCTGAGAAACTGCTCTGTGTTCGGTAAATTCATCTCACAGAGTTACATCTTTCCCTTCAAGAAGCCTTTCGCTAAGGCTGTTCTTGTGGAATTGGCAAAGGGATATTTCGAAGCCCATAGAGGGCTATTTTGAAAAAGGAAATATCTACCGTTCAAAACTGGAAAGAAGCTTTCTGAGAAACTGCTCTGTGTTCTGTTAATTCATCTCACAGAGTTACATCTTTCCCTTCAAGAAGCCATTCGCTAAGGCTGTTCTTGTGCAATGGGCAAAGGTATATTTGGAAGCCCATAGAGGGCTATGGTGAAAAAGGAAATATCTTCCGTTCAAAACTGGAAAGAAGCTTTCTGAGAAACTGCTCTGTGTTCTGTTAATTCATCTCACAGAGTTACATCTTTCCCTTCAAGAAGCCTTTCGCTAAGGCTGTTCTTGTGGAATTGGCTAAGTGATATTTGGAAGCCCATAGAGGGCTATGGTGAAAAAGGAAATATCTACCGTTCAAAACTGGAAAGAAGCTTTCTGAGAAACTGCTCTGTGTTCTGTTAATTCATCTCACAGAGTTACATCTTTCCCTTCAAGAAGCCATTCGCTAAGGCTGTTCTTGTGCAATGGGCAAAGGGATATTTGGAAGCCCATAGAGGGCTATGGTGAAAAAGGAAATATCTTCCGTTCAAAACTGGAAAGAAGCTTTCTGAGAAACTGCTCTGTGTTCTGTTAATTCATCTCACAGAGTTACATCTTTCCCTTCAAGCAGTCTTTCGCTAAGGCTGTTCTTGTGGAATTGGCAAAGGGATATTTGGAAGCCCATAGAGGGCTATGGTGAAAAAGGAAATATCTTCCGTTTAAAACTGGAAAGAAGCTTTCTGAGAAACTGCTCTGTGTTCTGTTAATTCATCTCACAGAGTTACATCTTTCCCTTCAAGAAGCCTTTCGCTAAGGCTGTTCTTGTGGAATTGGCAAAGGGATATTTGGAAGCCCATAGAGGGCTATGGTGAAAAAGGAAATATCTTCCGTTCAAAACTGGAAAGAAGCTTTCTGAGAAACTGCTCTGTGTTCTGTTAATTCATCTCACAGAGTTACATCTTTCCCTTCAAGAAGCCTTTCGCTAAGGCTGTTCTTGTGGAATTGGCAAAGGGATATTTGAAAGCCCATAGAGGGCTATGGTGAAAAAGGAAATATCTTCCGTTCAAAACTGGAAAGAAGCTTTCTGAGAAACTGCTCTGTGTTCTGTTAATTCATCTCACAGAGTTACATCTTTCCCTTCAAAAAGCCTTTCGTAAGGCCGTTCTTGTGGAATTGGCAAAGGGATATTTGGAAGCCCATAGAGGGCTATGGTGAAAAAGGAAATATCTTCCGTTCAAAACTGGAAAGAAGCTTTCTGAGAAACTGCTCTGTGTTCTGTTAATTCATCTCACAGAGTTACATCTTTCCCTTCAAGAAGCCTTTCGCTAAGGCTGTTCTTGTGGAATTGGCTAAGTGATATTTGGAAGCCCATAGAGGGCTATGGTGAAAAAGGAAATATCTACCGTTCAAAACTGGAAAGAAGCTTTCTGAAAAACTGCTCTGTGTTCTGTTAATTCATCTCACAGAGTTACATCTTTCCGTTCAAGAAACCTTTCGCTAAGGCTGTTCTTGTGGAATTGGCAAAGGGATATTTGGAAGCCCATAGACGGCTATGGTGAAAAAGGAAATATCTTCCGTTCAAAACTGGAAAGAAGCTTTCTGAGAAACTGCTCTGTGTTCTGTTAATTCATCTCACAGAGTTACATCTTTCCCTTCAAGAAGTCTTTCGCTAAGGCTGTTCTTGTGGAATTGGCAAAGGGATATTTGGAAGCCCATAGAGGGCTATGGTGAAAAAGGAAATATCTTCCGTTTAAAACGGGAAAGAAGCTTTCTGAGAAACTGCTCTGTGTTCTGTTAATTCATCTCACAGAGTTACATCTTTCCCTTCAAGAAGCCTTTCGCTAAGGCTGTTCTTGTGGAATTGGCAAAGGGATATTTGGAAGCCCTTAGAGGGCTACGGTGAAAAAGGAAATATCTTCCGTTCAAAACTGGAAAGAAGCTTTCTGAAGAACAGCTCTGTGTTCTGTTAATTCATCTCACAGAGTTACATCTTTCCCTTCAAGAAGCCTTTCGCTAAGGCTGTTCTTGTGGAATTGGAAAAGGGATATTTAGAAGCCCATAGAGGGCTATGGTGAAAAAGGAAATATCTTCCGTTCAAAAATGGAAAGAAGCTTTCTGAGAAACTGCTCTGTGTTCTGTTAATTCATCTCACAGAGTTACATCTTTCCCTTCAAGAAGCCTTTCGCTATGGCTGTTCTTGTGGAATTGGCAAAGGGATATTTGGAAGCCCATAGAGGGCTATGGTGAAAAAGGATATATCTTCCGTTCAAAACTGGAAAGAAGCTTTCTGAGAAACTGCTCTGTGTTCTGTTAATTCATCTCACAGAGTTACATCTTTCC
Source organism: Chlorocebus sabaeus (assembly GCF_047675955.1). NCBI lineage: Eukaryota > Metazoa > Chordata > Mammalia > Primates > Cercopithecidae > Chlorocebus > Chlorocebus sabaeus. The sequence goes on along the minus strand of NW_027327925.1, from coordinate 270,382 downwards.
CTTCAAGAAGCCTTTCGCTAAGGCTGTTCTTGTGGAATTGGAAAAGGGGTATTTAGAAGCCCATAGAGGGCTATGTTGAAAAATGAAATATCTTCCGTTCAAAACTGGAAAGAAGCTTTCTGAGAAACTGCTCTGTGTTCTGCTAATTCATCTCACAGAGTTACATCTTTCCCTTCAAGAAGCCTTTCGCTAAGGCTGTTCTTGTGGAATTGGCAAAGGGATATTTCGAAGCCCATAGAGGGCTATGGTGAAAAAGGAAATATCTTCCGTTCAAAACTGGAAAGAAGCTTTCTGAGAAACTGCTCTGTGTTCTGTTAATTCATCTCACAGAGTTACATCTTTCCCTTCAAGAAGCCTTTCGCTAAGGCTGTTCTTGTGGAATTGGTAAAGAGATACTTGGAAGCCCATAGAGGGCTATGGTGAAAAAGGAAATATCTTCCGTTGAAAACTGGAAACAATCCTTCTGAGAAACTGCTCTGTGTTCTGTTAATTCATCTCACAGAGTTACATCTTTCCTTTCAAGAAGCCTTTCGCTAAGGCTGTTCTTGTGGAATTGGCAAAGGGATATTTGGAAGCCCATAGAGGGCTATGGTGAAAAAGGAAATATCTTCCGTTCAAAACTGGAAAGAAGCTTTCTGAGAAACTGCTCTGTGTTCTGTTAATTCATCTCACAGAGTTACATCTTTCCCTTCAAGAAGTCTTTCGCTAAGGCTGTTCTTGTGGAATTGGCAAAGGGATATTTGGAAGCCCATAGAGGGCTATGGTGAAAAAGGAAATATCTTCCGTTTAAAACTGGAAAGAAGCTTTCTGAGAAACTGCTCTGTGTTCTCTTAATTCATCTCACAGAGTTACATCTTTCCCTTCAAGAAGCCTTTCGCTAAGGCTGTTCTTGCGGAATTGGCAAAGGGATATTTGGAAGCCCATAGAGGGCTATGGTGAAAAAGGAAATATCTTCCGTTCAAAACTGGAAAGAAGCTGTCTGAGAAACTGCTCTGTGTTCTGTTAATTCATCTCACGGAGTTACATCTTTCCCTTCAAGAAGCCTTTCGCTAAGGCTGTTCTTGTGGAATTGGCAAAGGGATATTTGAAAGCCCATAGAGGGCTATGGTGAAAAAGGAAATATCTTCCGTTCAAAACTGGAAAGAAGCTTTCTGAGAAACTGCTCTGTGTTCTGTTAATTCATCTCACAGAGTTACATCTTTCCCTTCAAGAAGCCTTTCGCTAAGGCTGTTCTTGTGGAATTGGCAAAGTGATATTTGGAAGCCCATAGAGGGCTATCGTGAAAAAGGAAATATCTACCGTTCAAAACTGGAAAGAAGCTTTCTGAAAAACTGCTCTGTGTTCTATTAATTCATCTCACTGAGTTACATCTTTCCCTACAAGAAGCCTTTCGCTAAGGCTGTTCTTGTGGAACTGGCAAAGGGATATTTGGAAGCCCATAGATGGCTATGGTGAAAAAGGAAATATCTTCCGTTCAAAACTGGAAAGAAGCTTTCTGAGAAACTGCTCTGTGTTCGGTAAATTCATCTCACAGAGTTACATCTTTCCCTTCAAGAAGCCTTTCGCTAAGGCTGTTCTTGTGGAATTGGCAAAGGGATATTTCGAAGCCCATAGAGGGCTATTTTGAAAAAGGAAATATCTACCGTTCAAAACTGGAAAGAAGCTTTCTGAGAAACTGCTCTGTGTTCTGTTAATTCATCTCACAGAGTTACATCTTTCCCTTCAAGAAGCCATTCGCTAAGGCTGTTCTTGTGCAATGGGCAAAGGGATATTTGGAAGCCCATAGAGGGCTATGGTGAAAAAGGAAATATCTTCCGTTCAAAACTGGAAAGAAGCTTTCTGAGAAACTGCTCTGTGTTCTGTTAATTCATCTCACAGAGTTACATCTTTCCCTTCAAGAAGTCTTTCGCTAAGGCTGTTCTTTTGGAATTGGCAAAGGGATATTTGGAAGCCCATAGAGGGCTATGGTGAAAAAGGAAATATCTTCCGTTTAAAACTGGAAAGAAGCTTTCTGAGAAACTGCTCTGTGTTCTGTTAATTCATCTCACAGAGTTACATCTTTCCCTTCAAGAAGCCTTTCGCTAAGGCTGTTCTTGTGGAATTGGCAAAGTCATATTTGGAAGCTCATAGAGGGGTATGTTGAAAAAGGAAATATCTTCCGTTCAAAACTGGAAAGAAGCTTTCTGAGAAACTGCTCTGTGTTCTGTAAATTCATCTCACAGAGTTACATCTTTTCCTTCAAGAAGCCTTTCGCTAAGGCTGTTCTTGTGGAATTGGCAAAGGGATATTTCGCAGTCCATAGAGGGCTATGGTGAAAAAGGAAATATCTTCCGTTCAAAACTGAAAAGAAGCTTTCTGAGAAACTGCTCTGTGTTCTGTTAATTCATCTCACAGAGTTACATCTTTCCCTTCAAGAAGCCTTTCGCTAAAGCTGTTCTTGTGGAATTGGCAAAGTCAAATTGGAAGCCCATAGAGGGCTAAGGGGAAAAAGGAAATATCTTCCGTTCAAAACTGGAAAGAAGCTTTCTGAGAAACTGCTCTGTGTTCTGTAAATTCATCTCACAGAGTTACATCTTTCCCTTCAATGAGCCTTTCGCTAAGGCTGTTCTTGTGGAATTGGCAAAGGGATATTTGGAAGCCCATAGAGGGCTACGGTGAAAAAGGAAATATCTTCCGTTCAAAACTGGAAAGAAGCTTTCTGAGAAACTGCTCTGTGTTCTGTTAATTCATCTCACAGAGTTACATCTTTCCCTTCAAGAAGCCTTTCTCTAAGGCTGTTCTTGTGGAATTGGCGAAGGGGTATTTAGAAGCCCATAGAGGGCTATGGTGAAAAAGGAAATATCTTCCGTTCAAAACTGGAAAGAAGCTTTCTGAGAAACTGCTCTATGTTCTGTTGATTCATCTCACAGAGTTACATCTTTCCCTTCAAGAAGCCTTACGCTAAGGCTGTTCTTGTGGACCTGGCAAAGGGATATTTGGAAGCCCATAGAGGGCTATCGTGAAAAAGGAAATATCTTCCGCTCAAAACTGGAAAGAAGCTTTCTGAGAAACTGCTCTGTGTTCTGTTAATTCATCTCACAGAGTTACATCTTTCCCTTCCAGAAGCCTTTCGCTAAAGCTGTTCTTGTGGAATTGGCAAAGTCAAATTGGAAGCCCATAGAGGGCTATGGGGAAAAACGAAATATCTTCCGTTGAAAACTGGAAAGAAGCTTTCTGAGAAACTGCTCTGTGTTCTGTTAATTCATCTCAAGAGTTACATCTTTCCCTTCAAGAAGCCTTCGCTAAGGCTGTTCTTGTGGAATTGGAAAAGTCATATTTGGAAGCTCATAGAGGGGTATGGTGAAAAAGGAAATATCTTCCGTTCAAAACTGGAAAGAAGCTTTCTGAGAAACTGCTCTGTGTTCTGTAAATTCATCTCACAGAGTTACATCTTTTCCTTCAAGAAGCCTTTCGCTAAGGCTGTTCTTGTGGAATTGGCAAAGGGATATTTGGCAGTCCATAGAGGGCTATGGTGAAAAAGGAAATATCTTCCGTTCAAAACTGGAAAGAAGCTTTCTGAGGAACTGCTCTGTGTTCTGTTAATTCATCTCACAGAGTTACATCTTTCCCTTCAAGAAGCCTTTCGCTAAGGCTGTTCTTGTGGAATTGGAAAAGGGATATTTAGAAGCCCATAGAGGGCTATGGTGAAAAAGGAAATATCTTCCGTTCAAAACTGGAAAGAAGCTTTCTGAGAAACTGCTCTGTGTTCTGTTAATTCATCTCACAGAGTTACATCTTTCCCTTCAAGAAGCCTTACGCTAAGGCTGTTCTTGTGGAACTGGAAAAGGGATATTTGGAAGCCCATAGAGGGCTATCGTGAAAAGGAAATATCTTCCGCTCAAAACTGGAAAGAAGCTTTCTGAGAAACTGCTCTGTGTTCTGTTAATTCATCTCACAGAGTTACATCTTTCCCTTCAAGAAGCCTTTCGCTAAGGCTGTTCTTGTGGTATTGGCAAAGTCAAATTGGAAGCCCCTAGAGGGCTACGGGGAAAAAGGAAATATCTTCCGTTCAAAACTGGAAAGAAGCTTTCTGAGAAACTGCTCTGTGTTCTGTAAATTCATCTCACAGAGTTACATCTTTCCCTTCCATGAGCCTTTCGCTAAGGCTGTTCTTGTGGAATTGGCAAAGGGATATTTGGAAGCCCATAGAGGGCTATGGTGAAAAAGGAAATATCTTCCGTTCAAAACTGGAAAGAAGCTTTCTGAAAAACTGCTCTGTGTTCTGTTAATTCTTCTCACAGAGTTACATCTTTCCCTTCAAAAAGTCTTTCGCTACGGCTGTTCTTGTGGAACTGGCAAAGGGATATTTGGAAGCCCATAGAGGGCTATGGTGAAAAAGGAAATATCTTCCGTTCAAAACTGGAAAGAAGCTTTCTGAGAAACTGCTCTATGTTCTGTTGATTCATCTCACAGAGTTACATCTTTCCCTTCAAGAAGCCTTACGCTAAGGCTGTTCTTGTGGACCTGGCAAAGGGATATTTGGAAGCCCATAGAGGGCTATCGTGAAAAAGGAAATATCTTCCGCTCAAAACTGGAAAGAAGCTTTCTGAGAAACTGCTCTGTGTTCTGTTAATTCATCTCACAGAGTTACATCTTTCCCTTCCAGAAGCCTTTCGCTAAAGCTGTTCTTGTGGAATTGGCAAAGTCAAATTGGAAGCCCATAGATGGCTATGGGGAAAAACGAAATATCTTCCGTTGAAACCTGGAAAGAAGCTTTCTGAGAAACTGCTCTGTGTTCTGTTAATTCATCTCACAGAGTTACATCTTTCCCTTCAAGAAGCCTTCGCTAAGGCTGTTCTTGTGGAATTGGAAAAGTCATATTTGGAAGCTCATAGAGGGGTATGGTGAAAAAGGAAATATCTTCCGTTCAAAACTGGAAAGAAGCTTTCTGAGAAACTGCTCTGTGTTCTGTAAATTCATCTCACAGAGTTACATCTTTTCCTTCAAGAAGCCTTTCGCTAAGGCTGTTCTTGTGGAATTGGCAAAGGGATATTTGGCAGTCCATAGAGGGCTATGGTGAAAAAGGAAATATCTTCCGTTCAAAACTGGAAAGAAGCTTTCTGAGGAACTGCTCTGTGTTCTGTTAATTCATCTCACAGAGTTACATCTTTCCCTTCAAGAAGCCTTTCGCTAAGGCTGTTCTTGTGGAATTGGAAAAGGGATAATTAGAAGCCCATAGAGGGCTATGGTGAAAAAGGAAATATCTTCCGTTCAAAACTGGAAAGAAGCTTTCTGAGAAACTGCTCTGTGTTCTGTTAATTCATCTCACAGATTTACATCTTTCCCTTCAAGAAGCCTTACGCTAAGGCTGTTCTTGTGGAACTGGAAAAGGGATATTTGGAAGCCCATAGAGGGCTATCGTGAAAAGGAAATATCTTCCGCTCAAAACTGGAAAGAAGCTTTCTGAGAAACTGCTCTGTGTTCTGTTAATTCATCTCACAGAGTTACATCTTTCCCTTCAAGAAGCCTTTCGCTAAGGCTGTTCTTGTGGAATTGGCAAAGGGATATTTGAAAGCCCATAGAGGGCTATGGTGAAAAAGGAAATATCTTCCGTTCAAAACTGGAAAGAAGCTTTCTGAGAAACTGCTCTGTGTTCTGTTAATTCATCTCACAGAGTTACATCTTTCCCTTCAAGAAGCCTTTCGCTAAGGCTGTTCTTGTGGTATTGGCAAAGTCAAATTGGAAGCCCATAGAGGGCTACGGGGAAAAAGGAAATATCTTCCGTTCAAAACTGGAAAGAAGCTTTCTGAGAAACTGCTCTGTGTTCTGTAAATTCATCTCACAGAGTTACATCTTTCCCTTCCATGAGCCTTTCGCTAAGGCTGTTCTTGTGGAATTGGCAAAGGGATATTTGGAAGCCCATAGAGGGCTATGGTGAAAAAGGAAATATCTTCCGTTCAAAACTGGAAAGAATCTTTCTGAGAAACTGCTCTGTGTTCTGTTAATTCATCTCACAGAGTTACATCTTTCCCTTCAAGAAGCCTTTCGCTAAGGCTGTTCTTGTGGAATTGGCAAAGGGATATTTGGAAGCCCATAGAGGGCTATGGTGAAAAAGGAAATATCTTCCGTTCAAAACTGGAAAGAAGCTTTCTGAGAAACTGCTCTGTGTTCGGTAAATTCATCTCACAGAGTTACATCTTTCCCTTCAAGAAGCCTTTCGCTAAGGCTGTTCTTGTGGAATTGGCAAAGGGATATTTCGAAGCCCATAGAGGGCTATGGTGAAAAAGGAAATATCTTCCGTTCAAAACTGGAAAGAAGCTTTCTGAGAAACTGCTCTGTGTTCTGTTAATTCATCTCACAGAGTTACATCTTTCCCTTCAAGAAGCCTTTCGCTAAGGCTGTTCTTGTGGAATTGGCAAAGGGATATTTGGAAGCCCATAGAGGGCTATGGTGAAAAAGGAAATATCTTCCGTTCAAAACTGGAAATAAGCTTTCTGAGAAACTGCTCTGTGTTCTGTTAATTCATCTCACAGAGTTACATCTTTCCCTTCAAGAAGCCTTTCGCTAAGGCTGTTCTTGTGGAATTGGCAAAGGGATATTTGGAAGCCCATAGAGGGCTATGGTGAAAAAGGAAATATCTTCCGTTGAAAACTGGAAAGAAGCTTTCTGAGAAACTGCTCTGTGTTCTGTTAATTCATCTCACAGAGTTACATCTTTCCCTTCAAGAATCCTTTCGCTAAGGCTGTTCTTGTGGAATTGGCAAAGTCATATTTGGAAGCTCATAGAGGGGTATGGTGAAAAAGGAAATATCTTCCGTTCAAAACTGGAAAGAAGCTTTCTGAGAAACTGCTCTGTGTTCTGTAAATTCATCTCACAGAGTTACATCTTTTCCTTCAAGAAGCCTTTCGCTAAGGCTGTTCTTGTGGAATTGGCAAAGGGATATTTGGCAGTCCATAGAGGGCTATGGTGAAAAAGGAAATATCTTCCGTTCAAAACTGGAAAGAAGCTTTCTGAGGAACTGCTCTGTGTTCTGTTAATTCATCTCACAGAGTTACATCTTTCCCTTCAAGAAGCCTTTCGCTAAGGCTATTCTTGTGGAATTGGAAAAGGGATATTTAGAAGCCCATAGAGGGCTATGGTGAAAAAGGAAATATCTTCCGTTCAAAACTGGAAAGAAGCTTTCTGAGAAACTGCTCTGTGTTCTGTTAATTCATCTCACAGAGTTACATCTTTCCCTTCAAGAAGTCTTTCGCTACGGCTGTTCTTGTGGAATTGGCAAAGGGATATTTGGAAGCCCATAGAGGGCTATGGTGAAAAAGGAATTATCTTCCGTTCAAAACTGGAAAGAAGCTTTCTGAGAAACTGCTCTATGTTCTGTTAATTCATCTCACAGAGTTACATCTTTCCCTTCAAGAAGCCTTACGCTAAGGCTGTTCTTGTGGAACTGACAAAGGGATATTTGGAAGCCCATAGAGGGCTATCGTGAAAAAGGAAATATCTTTCGCTCAAAACTGGAAAGAAGCTTTCTGAGAAACTGCTCTGTGTTCTGTTAATTCATCTCACAGAGTTACATCTTTCCCTTCAAGAAGCCTTTCGCTAAGGCTGTTCTTGTGGAATTGGCAAAGTCAAATTGGAAGCCCATAGAGGGCTAAGGGGAAAAAGGAAATATCTTCCGTTCAAAACTGGAAAGAAGCTTTCTGAGAAACTGCTCTGTGTTCTGTAAATTCATCTCACAGAGTTACATCTTTCCCTTCCATGAGCCTTTCGCTAAGGCTGTTCTTGTGGAATTGGCAAAGGGATATTTGGAAGCCCATAGAAGGCTATGGTGAAAAAGGAAATATCTTCCGTTCAAAACTGGAAAGAAGCTTTCTGAGAAACTGCTGTGTGTTCTGTTAATTCATCTCACAGAGTTACATCTTTCCCTTCAAGAAGCCTTTCGCTAAGGCTGTTCTTGTGGAATTGGAAAAGGGGTATTTAGAAGCCCATAGAGGGCTATGGTGAAAAAGGAAATATCTTCCGTTCAAAACTGGAAACAATCCTTCTGAGAAACTGCTCTGTGTTCTGTTAATTCATCTCACAGAGTTACATCTTTCCCTTCAAGAAGTCTTTAGCTAAGGCTGTTCTTGTGGAATTCGCAAAGGGATATTTGGAAGCCCATAGAGGGCTATGGTGAAAAAGGAAATATCTTCCGTTCAAAACTGGAAAGAAGCTTTCTGAGAAACTGCTCTGTGTTCTGTTAATTCATCTCACAGAGTTACATCTTTCCCTTCAAGAATCCTTTCGCTAAGGCTGTTCTTGTGGAATTGGCAAAGGGATATTTCGAAGCCCATAGAGGGCTAAGGTGAAAAAGGAAATATCTTCCGTTCAAAACTGGAAAGAAGCTTTCTGAGAAACTGCTCTGTGTTCTGTTAATTCATCTCACAGAGTTACATCTTTCCCTTCAAGAATCCTTTCGCTAAGGCTGTTCTTGTGGAATTGGCAAAGGGATATTTCGAAGCCCATAGAGGGCTAAGGTGAAAAAGGAAATATCTTCCGTTCAAAACTGGAAAGAAGCTTTCTGAGAAACTGCTCTGTGTTCTGTTAATTCATCTCACAGAATTACATCTTTCCCTTCAAGAAGCCTTTCGCTAAGGCTGTTCTTGTGGAATTGGCAAAGGGATATTTGGAAGCCCATAGAGGGTTATGGTGAAAAAGGAAATATCTTCCGTTCAAAACTGGAAGAAGCTTTCTCAGAAACTGCCCTGTGTTCTGTTAATTCATCTCACAGAGTTACATCTTTCCCTTCAAGAAGCCTTATGCTAAGGCTGTTCTTGTGAAATTGTCAAAGGGATATTTGGAAGCCCTTAGAGGGCTATGGTGAAAAAGGAAATATCTACCGCTCAAAACTGGAAAGAAGCTTTCTGAGAAACTGCTCTGTGTTCTGTTAATTCATCTCACAGAGTTACATCTTTCCCTTCAAGAAGCCTTTCGTAAGGCTGTTCTTGTGGAATTGGCAAAGGGATATTTGGAAGCCCATAGAGGGCTATGGTGAAAAAGGAAATATCTTCCGTTCAAAACTGGAAATAAGCTTTCTGAGAAACTGCTCTGTGTTCTGTTAATTCATCTCACAGAGTTACATCTTTCCCTTCAAGAAGCCTTTCGCTAAGGCTGTTCTTGTGGAATTGGCAAAGGGATATTTGGAAGCCCATAGAGGGCTATGGTGAAAAAGGAAATATCTTCCGTTCAAAACTGGAAAGAAGCTTTCTGAGAAACTGCTCTGTGTTCTGTTAATTCATCTCACAGAGTTACATCTTTCCCTTCAAGAAGCCTTTCGCTAAGGCTGTTCTTGTGGAATTGGCAAAGTCATATTTGGAAGCTCATAGAGGGGTATGGTGAAAAAGGAAATATCTTCCGTTCAAAACTGGAAAGAAGCTTTCTGAGAAACTGCTCTGTGTTCTGTAAATTCATCTCACAGAGTTACATCTTTTCCTTCAAGAAGCCTTTCGCTAAGGCTGTTCTTGTGGAATTGGCAAAGGGATATTTGGCAGTCCATAGAGGGCTATGGTGAAAAAGGAAATATCTTCCGTTCAAAATTGGAAAGAAGCTTTCTGAGGAACTGCTCTGTGTTCTGTTAATTCATCTCACAGAGTTACATCTTTCCCTTCAAGAAGCCTTTCGCTAAGGCTATTCTTGTGGAATTGGAAAAGGGATATTTAGAAGCCCATAGAGGGCTATGGTGAAAAAGGAAATATCTTCCGTTCAAAACTGGAAAGAAGCTTTCTGAGAAACTGCTCTGTGTTCTGTTAATTCATCTCACAGAGTTACATCTTTCCCTTCAAGAAGTCTTTCGCTACGGTTGTTCTTGTGGAATTGGCAAAGGGATATTTGGAAGCCCATAGAGGGCTATGGTGAAAAAGGAATTATCTTCCGTTGAAAACTGGAAAGAAGCTTTCTGAGAAACTTCTCTATGTTCTGTTAATTCATCTCACAGGGTTACATCTTTCCCTTCAAGAAGCCTTACGCTAAGGCTGTTCTTGTGGAACTGGCAAAGGGATATTTGGAAGCCCATAGAGGGCTATCGTGAAAAAGGAAATATCTTCCGCTCAAAACTGGAAAGAAGCTTTCTGAGAAACTGCTCTGTGTTCTGTTAATTCATCTCACAGAGTTACATCTTTCCAATCAAGAAGCCTTTCGCTAAGGCTGTTCTTGCGGAATTGGCAAAGTCAAATTGGAAGCCCATAGAGGGCTATGGGGAAAAAGGAAATATCTTCCGTTCAAAACTGGAAAGAAGCTTTCTGAGAAACTGCTCTGTGTTCTCTAAATTCATCTCACAGAGTTACATCTTTCCCTTCCATGAGCCTTTCGCTAAGGCTGTTCTTGTGGAATTGGCAAAGGGATATTTGGAAGCCCATAGAGGGCTATGGTGAAAAAGGAAATATCTTCCGTTCAAAACTGGAAAGAAGCTTTCTGAGAAACTGCTCTGTGTTCTGTTAATTCATCTCACAGAGTTACATCTTTCCCTTCAAGAAGCCTTTCGCTAAGGCTGTTCTTGTGGAATTGGCAAAGTCAAATTGGAAGCCCATAGAGGGCTATGGGGAAAAAGGAAATATCTTCCGTTCAAAACTGGAAAGAAGCTTTCTGAGAAACTGCTCTGTGTTCTGTAAATTCATCTCACAGAGTTACATCTTTCCCTTCCATGAGCCTTTCGCTAAGGCTGTTCTTGTGGAATTGGCAAAGGGATATTTGGAAGCCCATAGAGGGCTATGGTGAAAAAGGAAATATCTTCCGTTCAAAACTGGAAAGAAGCTTTCTGAGAAACTGCTCTGTGTTCTGTTAATTCATCTCACAGAGTTACATCTTTCCCTTCAAGAAGCCTTTCGCTAAGGCTGTTCTTGTGGAATTGGAAAAGGGGTATTTAGAAGCCCATAGAGGGCTATGGTGAAAAGGAAATATCTTCCGTTCAAAACTGGAAAGAAGCTTTCTGAGAAACTGCTCTGTGTTCTGTTAATTCATCTCACAGAGTTACATCTTTCCCTTCAAGAATCCTTTCGCTAAGGCTGTTCTTGTGGAATTGGCAAAGGGATATTTGGAAGACCATAGAGGGCTAAGGTGAAAAAGGAAATATCTTCCGTTCAAAACTGGAAAGAAGCTTTGTGAGAAACTGCTCTGTGTTCTGTTGATTCATCTCACAGAGTTACATCTTTCCCTTCAAGAAGCCTTACGCTAAGGCTGTTCTTGTGGACCTGGCAAAGGGATATTTGGAAGCCCATAGAGGGCTATCGTGAAAAAGGAAATATCTTCCGCTCAAAACTGGAAAGAAGCTTTCTGAGAAACTGCTCTGTGTTCTGTTAATTCATCTCACAGAGTTACATCTTTCCCTTCCAGAAGCCTTTCGCTAAAGCTGTTCTTGTGGAATTGGCAAAGTCAAATTGGAAGCCCATAGATGGCTATGGGGAAAAACGAAATATCTTCCGTTGAAACCTGGAAAGAAGCTTTCTGAGAAACTGCTCTGTGTTCTGTTAATTCATCTCACAGAGTTACATCTTTCCCTTCAAGAAGCCTTCGCTAAGGCTGTTCTTGTGGAATTGGAAAAGTCATATTTGGAAGCTCATAGAGGGGTATGGTGAAAAAGGAAATATCTTCCGTTCAAAACTGGAAAGAAGCTTTCTGAGAAACTGCTCTGTGTTCTGTAAATTCATCTCACAGAGTTACATCTTTTCCTTCAAGAAGCCTTTCGCTAAGGCTGTTCTTGTGGAATTGGCAAAGGGATATTTGGCAGTCCATAGAGGGCTATGGTGAAAAAAGAAATATCTTCCGTTCAAAACTGGAAAGAAGCTTTCTGAGGAACTGCTCTGTGTTCTGTTAATTCATCTCACAGAGTTACATCTTTCCCTTCAAGAAGCCTTTCGCTAAGGCTGTTCTTGTGGAATTGGAAAAGGGATAATTAGAAGCCCATAGAGGGCTATGGTGAAAAAGGAAATATCTTCCGTTCAAAACTGGAAAGAAGCTTTCTGAGAAACTGCTCTGTGTTCTGTTAATTCATCTCACAGATTTACATCTTTCCCTTCAAGAAGCCTTACGCTAAGGCTGTTCTTGTGGAACTGGAAAAGGGATATTTGGAAGCCCATAGAGGGCTATCGTGAAAAGGAAATATCTTCCGCTCAAAACTGGAAAGAAGCTTTCTGAGAAACTGCTCTGTGTTCTGTTAATTCATCTCACAGAGTTACATCTTTCCCTTCAAGAAGCCTTTCGCTAAGGCTGTTCTTGTGGAATTGGCAAAGGGATATTTGAAAGCCCATAGAGGGCTATGGTGAAAAAGGAAATATCTTCCGTTCAAAACTGGAAAGAAGCTTTCTGAGAAACTGCTCTGTGTTCTGTTAATTCATCTCACAGAGTTACATCTTTCCCTTCAAGAAGCCTTTCGCTAAGGCTGTTCTTGTGGTATTGGCAAAGTCAAATTGGAAGCCCATAGAGGGCTACGGGGAAAAAGGAAATATCTTCCGTTCAAAACTGGAAAGAAGCTTTCTGAGAAACTGCTCTGTGTTCTGTAAATTCATCTCACAGAGTTACATCTTTCCCTTCCATGAGCCTTTCGCTAAGGCTGTTCTTGTGGAATTGGCAAAGGGATATTTGGAAGCCCATAGAGGGCTATGGTGAAAAAGGAAATATCTTCCGTTCAAAACTGGAAAGAATCTTTCTGAGAAACTGCTCTGTGTTCTGTTAATTCATCTCACAGAGTTACATCTTTCCCTTCAAGAAGCCTTTCGCTAAGGCTGTTCTTGTGGAATTGGCAAAGGGATATTTGGAAGCCCATAGAGGGCTATGGTGAAAAAGGAAATATCTTCCGTTCAAAACTGGAAAGAAGCTTTCTGAGAAACTGCTCTGTGTTCGGTAAATTCATCTCACAGAGTTACATCTTTCCCTTCAAGAAGCCTTTCGCTAAGGCTGTTCTTGTGGAATTGGCAAAGGGATATTTCGAAGCCCATAGAGGGCTATGGTGAAAAAGGAAATATCTTCCGTTCAAAACTGGAAAGAAGCTTTCTGAGAAACTGCTCTGTGTTCTGTTAATTCATCTCACAGAGTTACATCTTTCCCTTCAAGAAGCCTTTCGCTAAGGCTGTTCTTGTGGAATTGGCAAAGGGATATTTGGAAGCCCATAGAGGGCTATGGTGAAAAAGGAAATATCTTCCGTTCAAAACTGGAAATAAGCTTTCTGAGAAACTGCTCTGTGTTCTGTTAATTCATCTCACAGAGTTACATCTTTCCCTTCAAGAAGCCTTTCGCTAAGGCTGTTCTTGTGGAATTGGCAAAGGGATATTTGGAAGCCCATAGAGGGCTATGGTGAAAAAGGAAATATCTTCCGTTGAAAACTGGAAAGAAGCTTTCTGAGAAACTGCTCTGTGTTCTGTTAATTCATCTCACAGAGTTACATCTTTCCCTTCAAGAATCCTTTCGCTAAGGCTGTTCTTGTGGAATTGGCAAAGTCATATTTGGAAGCTCATAGAGGGGTATGGTGAAAAAGGAAATATCTTCCGTTCAAAACTGGAAAGAAGCTTTCTGAGAAACTGCTCTGTGTTCTGTAAATTCATCTCACAGAGTTACATCTTTTCCTTCAAGAAGCCTTTCGCTAAGGCTGTTCTTGTGGAATTGGCAAAGGGATATTTGGCAGTGCATAGAGGGCTATGGTGAAAAAGGAAATATCTTCCGTTCAAAACTGGAAAGAAGCTTTCTGAGGAACTGCTCTGTGTTCTGTTAATTCATCTCACAGAGTTACATCTTTCCCTTCAAGAAGCCTTTCGCTAAGGCTATTCTTGTGGAATTGGAAAAGGGATATTTAGAAGCCCATAGAGGGCTATGGTGAAAAAGGAAATATCTTCCGTTCAAAACTGGAAAGAAGCTTTCTGAGAAACTGCTCTGTGTTCTGTTAATTCATCTCACAGAGTTACATCTTTCCCTTCAAGAAGTCTTTCGCTACGGCTGTTCTTGTGGAATTGGCAAAGGGATATTTGGAAGCCCATAGAGGGCTATGGTGAAAAAGGAATTATCTTCCGTTCAAAACTGGAAAGAAGCTTTCTGAGAAACTGCTCTATGTTCTGTTAATTCATCTCACAGAGTTACATCTTTCCCTTCAAGAAGCCTTACGCTAAGGCTGTTCTTGTGGAACTGACAAAGGGATATTTGGAAGCCCATAGAGGGCTATCGTGAAAAAGGAAATATCTTTCGCTCAAAACTGGAAAGAAGCTTTCTGAGAAACTGCTCTGTGTTCTGTTAATTCATCTCACAGAGTTACATCTTTCCCTTCAAGAAGCCTTTCGCTAAGGCTGTTCTTGTGGAATTGGCAAAGTCAAATTGGAAGCCCATAGAGGGCTAAGGGGAAAAAGGAAATATCTTCCGTTCAAAACTGGAAAGAAGCTTTCTGAGAAACTGCTCTGTGTTCTGTAAATTCATCTCACAGAGTTACATCTTTCCCTTCCATGAGCCTTTCGCTAAGGCTGTTCTTGTGGAATTGGCAAAGGGATATTTGGAAGCCCATAGAAGGCTATGGTGAAAAAGGAAATATCTTCCGTTCAAAACTGGAAAGAAGCTTTCTGAGAAACTGCTGTGTGTTCTGTTAATTCATCTCACAGAGTTACATCTTTCCCTTCAAGAAGCCTTTCGCTAAGGCTGTTCTTGTGGAATTGGAAAAGGGGTATTTAGAAGCCCATAGAGGGCTATGGTGAAAAAGGAAATATCTTCCGTTCAAAACTGGAAACAATCCTTCTGAGAAACTGCTCTGTGTTCTGTTAATTCATCTCACAGAGTTACATCTTTCCCTTCAAGAAGTCTTTAGCTAAGGCTGTTCTTGTGGAATTCGCAAAGGGATATTTGGAAGCCCATAGAGGGCTATGGTGAAAAAGGAAATATCTTCCGTTCAAAACTGGAAAGAAGCTTTCTGAGAAACTGCTCTGTGTTCTGTTAATTCATCTCACAGAGTTACATCTTTCCCTTCAAGAATCCTTTCGCTAAGGCTGTTCTTGTGGAATTGGCAAAGGGATATTTCGAAGCCCATAGAGGGCTAAGGTGAAAAAGGAAATATCTTCCGTTCAAAACTGGAAAGAAGCTTTCTGAGAAACTGCTCTGTGTTCTGTTAATTCATCTCACAGAGTTACATCTTTCCCTTCAAGAATCCTTTCGCTAAGGCTGTTCTTGTGGAATTGGCAAAGGGATATTTGGAAGCCCATAGAGGGTTATGGTGAAAAAGGAAATATCTTCCGTTCAAAACTGGAAGAAGCTTTCTCAGAAACTGCCCTGTGTTCTGTTAATTCATCTCACAGAGTTACATCTTTCCCTTCAAGAAGCCTTATGCTAAGGCTGTTCTTGTGAAATTGTCAAAGGGATATTTGGAAGCCCTTAGAGGGCTATGGTGAAAAAGGAAATATCTACCGCTCAAAACTGGAAAGAAGCTTTCTGAGAAACTGCTCTGTGTTCTGTTAATTCATCTCACAGAGTTACATCTTTCCCTTCAAGAAGCCTTTCGTAAGGCTGTTCTTGTGGAATTGGCAAAGGGATATTTGGAAGCCCATAGAGGGCTATGGTGAAAAAGGAAATATCTTCCGTTCAAAACTGGAAAGAAGCTTTCTGAGAAACTGCTCTGTGTTCTGTTAATTCATCTCACAGAGTTACATCTTTCCCTTCAAGAAGCCTTTCGCTAAGGCTGTTCTTGTGGAATTGGCAAAGGGATATTTGGAAGCCCATACAGGGCTATGGTGAAAAAGGAAATATCTTCCGTTCAAAACTGGAAAGAAGCTTTCTGAGAAACTGCTCTATGTTCTGTTAATTCATCTCACAGAGTTACATCTTTCCCTTCAAGAATCCTTTCGCTAAGGCTGTTCTTGTGGAATTGGCAAAGGGATATTTGGAAGCCCATAGACGGCTATGGTGAAAAAGGAAATATCTTCCGTTCAAAACTGGAAAGAAGCTTTCTGAGAATCTGCTCTGTGTTCTGTTAATTCATCTCACAGAGTTACATCTTTCCCTTCAAGAAGCCTTTCGCTAAGGCTGTTCTTGTGGAATTGGCAAAGGGATATTTCGAAGCCCATAGAGGGCTATGGTGAAAAAGGAAATATCTTCCGTTCAAAACTGGAAAGAAGCTTTCTGAAAAACTGCTCTGTGTTCTGTTAATTCATCTCACAGAGTTACATCTTTCCCTTCAAGAAGCCTTTCGCTAAGGCTGTTCTTGTGGAACTGGCAAAGGGATATTTGGAAGCCCATAGAGGGCTATGGTGAAAAAGGAAATATCTTCCGTTGAAAACTGGAAAGAAGCTTTCTGAGAAACTGCTCTGTGTTCGGTAAATTCATCTCACAGAGTTACATCTTTCCGTTCAAGAAGCCTTTCGCTAAGGCTGTTCTTGTGGAATTGGCAAAGGGATATTTCGAAGCCCATAGAGGGCTATGGTGAAAAAGGAAATATCTTCCGTTCAAAACTGGAAAGAAGCTTTCTGAGAAACTGCTCTGTGTTCTGTTAATTCATCTCACAGAGTTACATCTTTCCCTTCAAGAAGCCTTTCGCTAAGGCTCTTCTTGTGGAATTGGCAAAGGGATATTTAGAAGCCCATAGAGGGCTATGGTGAAAAAGGAAATATCTTCCGTTCAAAACTGGAAATAAGCTTTCTGAGAAACTGCTCTGTGTTCTGTTAATTCATCTCACAGAGTTACATCTTTCCCTTCAAGAAGCCTTTCGCTAAGGCTGTTCTTGTGGAATTGGCAAAGGGATATTTGGAAGCCCATAGAGGGCTATGGTGAAAAAGGAAATATCTTCCGTTCAAAACTGGAAAGAAGCTTTCTGAGAAACTGCTCTGTGTTCTGTTAATTCATCTCACAGAGTTACATCTTTCCCTTCAAGAAGCCTTTCGCTAAGGCTGTTCTTGTGGAATTGGCAAAGTCATATTTGGAAGCTCATAGAGGGGTATGGTGAAAAAGGAAATATCTTCCGTTCAAAACTGGAAAGAAGCTTTCTGAGAAACTGCTCTGTGTTCTGTAAATTCATCTCACAGAGTTACATCTTTTCCTTCAAGAAGCTTTTCGCTAAGGCTGTTCTTGTGGAATTGGCAAAGGGATATTTGGCAGTCCATAGAGGGCTATGGTGAAAAAGGAAATATCTTCCGTTCAAAATTGGAAAGAAGCTTTCTGAGGAACTGCTCTGTGTTCTGTTAATTCATCTCACAGAGTTACATCTTTCCCTTCAAGAAGCCTTTCGCTAAGGCTATTCTTGTGGAATTGGAAAAGGGATATTTAGAAGCCCATAGAGGGCTATGGTGAAAAAGGAAATATCTTCCGTTCAAAACTGGAAAGAAGCTTTCTGAGAAACTGCTCTGTGTTCTGTTAATTCATCTCACAGAGTTACATCTTTCCCTTCAAGAAGTCTTTCGCTACGGTTGTTCTTGTGGAATTGGCAAAGGGATATTTGGAAGCCCATAGAGGGCTATGGTGAAAAAGGAATTATCTTCCGTTGAAAACTGGAAAGAAGCTTTCTGAGAAACTTCTCTATGTTCTGTTAATTCATCTCACAGGGTTACATCTTTCCCTTCAAGAAGCCTTACGCTAAGGCTGTTCTTGTGGAACTGGCAAAGGGATATTTGGAAGCCCATAGAGGGCTATCGTGAAAAAGGAAATATCTTCCGCTCAAAACTGGAAAGAAGCTTTCTGAGAAACTGCTCTGTGTTCTGTTAATTCATCTCACAGAGTTACATCTTTCCAATCAAGAAGCCTTTCGCTAAGGCTGTTCTTGCGGAATTGGCAAAGTCAAATTGGAAGCCCATAGAGGGCTATGGGGAAAAAGGAAATATCTTCCGTTCAAAACTGGAAAGAAGCTTTCTGAGAAACTGCTCTGTGTTCTCTAAATTCATCTCACAGAGTTACATCTTTCCCTTCCATGAGCCTTTCGCTAAGGCTGTTCTTGTGGAATTGGCAAAGGGATATTTGGAAGCCCATAGAGGGCTATGGTGAAAAAGGAAATATCTTCCGTTCAAAACTGGAAAGAAGCTTTCTGAGAAACTGCTCTGTGTTCTGTTAATTCATCTCACAGAGTTACATCTTTCCCTTCAAGAAGCCTTTCGCTAAGGCTGTTCTTGTGGAATTGGCAAAGTCAAATTGGAAGCCCATAGAGGGCTATGGGGAAAAAGGAAATATCTTCCGTTCAAAACTGGAAAGAAGCTTTCTGAGAAACTGCTCTGTGTTCTGTAAATTCATCTCACAGAGTTACATCTTTCCCTTCCATGAGCCTTTCGCTAAGGCTGTTCTTGTGGAATTGGCAAAGGGATATTTGGAAGCCCATAGAGGGCTATGGTGAAAAAGGAAATATCTTCCGTTCAAAACTGGAAAGAAGCTTTCTGAGAAACTGCTCTGTGTTCTGTTAATTCATCTCACAGAGTTACATCTTTCCCTTCAAGAAGCCTTTCGCTAAGGCTGTTCTTGTGGAATTGGAAAAGGGGTATTTAGAAGCCCATAGAGGGCTATGGTGAAAAGGAAATATCTTCCGTTCAAAACTGGAAAGAAGCTTTCTGAGAAACTGCTCTGTGTTCTGTTAATTCATCTCACAGAGTTACATCTTTCCCTTCAAGAATCCTTTCGCTAAGGCTGTTCTTGTGGAATTGGCAAAGGGATATTTGGAAGCCCATAGAGGGCTAAGGTGAAAAAGGAAATATCTTCCGTTCAAAACTGGAAAGAAGCTTTGTGAGAAACTGCTCTGTGTTCTGTTAATTCATCTCACAGAATTACATCTTTCCCTTCAAGAAGCCTTTCGCTAAGGCTGTTCTTGTGGAATTGGTAAAGGGATATTTGGAAGCCCATAGAGGGCTAAGTTGAAAAAGGAAATATCTTCCGTTGAAAACTGGAAACAATCCTTCTGAGAAACTGCTCTGTGTTCTGTTAATTCATCTCACAGAGTTACATCTTTCCCTTCAAGAAGCCTTTCGCTAAGGCTGTTCTTGTGGAATTGGTAAAGGGATATTTGGAAGCCCATAGAGGGCTATGGTGAAAAAGGAAATATCTTCCGTTCAAAACTGGAAAGAAGCTTTCTGAGAAACTGCTCTGTGTTCTGTTAATTCATCTCACAGAGTTACATCTCTCCCTTCAAGAAGTCTTTCGCTAAGGCTGTTCTTGTGGAATTGGCAAAGGGATATTTGGAAGCCCATAGAGGGCTATGGTGAAAAAGGAAATATCTTCCGTTTAAAACTGGAAAGAAGCTTTCTGAGAAACTGCTCTGTGTTCTGTTAATTCATCTCACAGAGTT
Organism: Chlorocebus sabaeus; assembly: GCF_047675955.1. Taxonomy (NCBI): domain Eukaryota; kingdom Metazoa; phylum Chordata; class Mammalia; order Primates; family Cercopithecidae; genus Chlorocebus; species Chlorocebus sabaeus. Next base: position 251,154 of record NW_027327925.1, on the reverse strand, counting down.
ACATCTTTCCCTTCAAGAAGCCTTTCGCTAAGGCTGTTCTTGTGGAATTGGCAAAGGGATATTTGGAAGCCCATAGAGGGCTATGGTGAAAAAGGAAATATCTTCGGTTCAAAACTGGAAAGAAGCTTTCTGAGAAACTGCTCTGTGTTCTGTTAATTCATCTCACGGAGTTACATCTTTCCCTTCAAGAAGCCTTTCGCTAAGGCTGTTCTTGTGGAATTGGCAAAGGGATATTTGGAAGCCCATAGAGGGCTATGTGGAAAAAGGAAATATCTTCCGTTCAAAACTGGAAAGAAGCTTTCTGAGAAACTGCTCTGTGTTCTGTTAATTCATCTCACGGAGTTACATCTTTCCCTTCAAGAAGCCTTTCGCTAAGGCTGTTCTTGTGGAATTGGCAAAGGGATATTTGGAAGCCCATAGAGGGCTATGTGGAAAAAGGAAATATCTTCCGTTCAAAACTGGAAAGAAGCTTTCTGAGAAACTGCTCTGTGTTCTGTAAATTCATCTCACAGAGTTACATCTTTCCCTTCAATAAGCCTTTCGCTAAGGCTGTTCTTGTGGAATTGGCAAAGGGATATTTGGAAGCCCTTAGAGGGCTATGGTGAAAAAGGAAATATCTTCCGTTCAAAACTGGAAAGAAGCTTTCTGAGAAACTGCTCTGTGTTCTGTTAATTCATCTCACAGAGTTACATCTTTCCCTTCAAGAAGCCTTACGCTAAGGCTGTTCTTGTGAAATTGGCAAAGGGATATTTGGAAGCCCATAGAGGGCTATGGTGAAAAAGGAAATATCTTCCGTTCAAAACTGGAAAGAAGCTTTCTGAAAAACTGCTCTGCGTTCTGTTAATTCATCTCACAGAGTTACATCTTTCCCTTCCATGAGCCTTTCGCTAAGGCTGTTCTTGTGGAATTGGCAAAGGGATATTTGGAAGCCCATAGAGGGCTATGGTGAAAAAGGAAATATCTTCCTTTCAAAACTGGAAAGAAGCTTTCTGAGAAACTGCTCTGTGTTCTGTTAATTCATCTCACAGAGTTACATCTTTCCCTTCAAGAAGCCTTTCGCTAAGGCTGTTCTTGTGGAATTGGAAAAGGGATATTTAGAAGCCCATAGAGGGCTATGGTGAAAAAGGAAATATCTTCCGTTCAAAACTGGAAAGAAGCTTTCTGAGAAACTGCTCTGTGTTCTGTTAATTCATCTCACAGAGTTACATCTTTCCCTTCAAGAAGCCTTTCGCTAAGGCGGTTCTTGTGGAATTGGCAAAGGGATATTTCGAAGCCCATAGAGGGCTATGGTGAAAAAGGAAATATCTTCCGTTCAAAACTGGAAAGAAGCTTTCTGAGAAACTGCTCTGTGTTCTGTTAATTCATCTCACAGAGTTACATCTTTCCCTTCAAGAAGCCTTTCGCTAAGGCTGTTCTTGTGGAATTGGCAAAGGGATATTTGGAAGCCCATAGAGGGCTATGGTGAAAAAGGAAATATCTTCCGTTGAAAACTGGAAAGAAGCTTTCTGAGAAACTGCTCTGTGTTCTGTTAATTCATCTCACAGAGTTACATCTTTCCCTTCAAGAAGCCTTTCGCTAAGGCTGTTCTTGTGGAATTGGCAAAGTCATATTTGGAAGCTCATAGAGGGTTATGGTGAAAAAGGAAATATCTTCCGTTCAAAACTGGAAAGAAGCTTTCTGAGAAACTGCTCTGTGTTCTGTAAATTCATCTCACAGAGTTACATCTTTTCCTTCAAGAAGCCTTTCGCTAAGGCTGTTCTTGTGGAATTGGCAAAGGGATATTTGGCAGTCCATAGAAGGCTATGGTGAAAAAGGAAATATCTTCCGTTCAAAACTGGAAAGAAGCTTTCTGAGGAACTGCTCTGTGTTCTGTTAATTCATCTCACAGAGTTACATCTTTCCCTTCAAGAAGCCTTTCGCTAAGGCTATTCTTGTGGAATTGGAAAAGGGATATTTAGAAGCCCATAAAGGGCTATGGTGAAAAAGGAAATATCTTCCGTTCAAAACTGGAAAGAAGCTTTCTGAGAAACTGCTCTGTGTTCTGTTAATTCATCTCACAGAGTTACATCTTTCCCTTCAAGAAGTCTTTCGCTACGGCTGTTCTTGTGGAATTGGCAAAGGGATATTTGGAAGCCCATAGAGGGCTATGGTGAAAAATTAATTATCTTCCGTTCAAAAGTGGAAAGAAGCTTTCTGAGAAACTTCTCTATGTTCTGTTAATTCATCTCACAGAGTTACATCTTTCCCTTCAAGAAGCCTTACGCTAAGGCTGTTCTTGTGGAACTGGCAAAGGGATATTTGGAAGCCCATAGAGGGCTATCGTGAAAAAGGAAATATCTTCCGCTCAAAACTGGAAAGAAGCTTTCTGAGAAACTGCTCTGTGTTCTGTTAATTCATCTCACAGAGTTACATCTTTCCCTTCAAGAAGCCTTTCGCTAAGGCTGTTCTTGTGGAATTGGCAAAGTCAAATTGGAAGCCCATAGAGGGCTATGGTGAAAAAGGAAATATCTTCCGTTCAAAACCGGAAAGAAGCTTTCTGAGAAACTGCTCTGTGTTCTGTTAATTCATCTCACAGAGTTACATCTTTCCCTTCAAGAAGTCTTTCGCTAAGGCTGTTCTTGTGGAATTGGCAAATGGATATTTGGAAGCCCATAGAGGGCTATGGTGAAAAAGGAAATATCTTCCGTTTAAAACTGGAAAGAAGCTTTCTGAGAAACTGCTCTGTGTTCTGTTAATTCATCTCACAGAGTTACATTTTTCCCTTCAAGAAGCCTTTCGCTATTGCTGTTCTTGTGGAATTGGCAAAGGGATATTTGGAAGCCCATAGAGGGCTATGGTGAAAAAGGAAATATCTTCCGTTCAAAACCGGAAAGAAGCTTTCTGAGAAACTGCTCTGTGTTCTGTTAATTCATCTCACAGAGTTACATCTTTCCCTTCAAGAAGTCTTTCGCTAAGGCTGTTCTTGTGGAATTGGCAAAGGGATATTTGGAAGCCCATAGAGGGTTATGGTGAAAAAGGAAATATCTTCCGTTCAAAACTGGAAAGAAGCTTTCTGAGAAACTGCTCTGTGTTCTGTTAATTCATCTCACAGAGTTACATCTTTCCCTTCAAGAAGCCTTACGCTAAGGCTGTTCTTGTGAAATTGGCAAATTGATATTTGGAAGCCCATAGAGGGCTATGGTGAAAAAGGAAATATCTTCCGCTCAAAATTGGAAAGAAGCTTTCTGAGAAACTGCTCTGTGTTCTGTTAATTCATCTCACAGAGTTATATCTTTCCCTTCAAGAAGCCTTTCGCTAAGTCTGTTCTTGTGGAATTGGCAAAGTAATATTTGGAAGCCCATAGAGGGCTATGTGGAAAAAGGAAATATCTTCCGTTCAAAACTGGAAAGAAACTTTCTGAGAAACTGCTCTGTGTTCTGTAAATTCATCTCACAGAGTTACATCTTTCCCTTCAAGAAGCCTTTCGCTAAGGCTGTTCTTGTGGAATTGGCAAAGGGATATTTGGAAGCCCATAGAGGGCTATGGTGAAAAAGGAAATATCTTCCGTTCAAAACTGGAAACAAGCTTTCTGAGAAACTGCTCTGTGTTCTGTTAATTCATCTCACAGAGTTACATCTTTCCCTTCAAGAAGCCTTTCGGTAAGGCTCTTCTTGTGGAATTGGAAAAGGGGTATTTAGAAGCCCATAGTGGGCTATGGTGAAAAAGGAAATATCTTCCGTTCAAAACTGGAAAGAAGCTTTCTGAGAAACTGCTCTGTGTTCTCTTAATTCATCTCACAGAGTTACATCTTTCCCTTCAAGAAGCCTTTCGCTAAGGCGTTTCTTGTGGAATTGGCAAAGGGATATTTCGAAGCCCATAGAGGGCTATTCTGAAAAAGGAAATATCTTCCGTTCAAAACTGGAAAGAAGCTTTCTGAGAAACTGCTCTGTGTTCTGTTAATTCATCTCAGAGAGTTACATCTTTCCCTTCAAGAAGCCTTTCGCTAAGCCTGTTCTTGTGGAATTGGTAAAGAGATACTTGGAAGCCCATAGAGGGCTATGTTGAAAAAGGAAATATCTTCCGTTGAAAACTGGAAACAATCCTTCTGAGAAACTGCTCTGTGTTCTGTTAATTCATCTCACAGAGTTACATCTTTCCCTTCAAGAAGCCTTTCGCTAAGGCTGTTCTTGTGGAATTGGCAAAGGGATATTTGGAAGCCCATAGAGGGCTATGGTGAAAAAGGAAATATCTTCCGTTCAAAACCGGAAAGAAGCTTTCTGAGAAACTGCTCTGTGTTCTGTTAATTCATCTCACAGAGTTACATCTTTCCCTTCAAGAAGTCTTTCGCTAAGGCTGTTCTTGTGCAATTGGCAAATGGATATTTGGAAGCCCATAGAGGGCTATGGTGAAAAAGGAAATATCTTCCGTTTAAAACTGGAAAGAAGCTTTCTGAGAAACTGCTCTGTGTTCTGTTAATTCATCTCACAGAGTTACATCTTTCCCTTCAAGAAGCCTTTCGCTATTGCTGTTCTTGTGGAATTGGCAAAGGGATATTTGGAAGCCCATAGAGGGCTATGGTGAAAAAGGAAATATCTTCCGTTCAAAACTGGAAAGAAGCTTTCTGAGAAACTGCTCTGTGTTCTGTTAATTCATCTCACAGAGTTACATCTTTCCCTTCCATGAGCCTTTGGCTAAGGCTGTTCTTGTGGAATTGGCAAAGGGATATTTGGAAGCCCATAGAGGGCTATGGTGAAAAAGGAAATATCTTCCGTTCAAAACTGGAAAGAAGCTTTCTGAGAAACTGCTCTGTGTTCTGTTAATTCATCTCACAGAGTTACATCTTTCCCTTCAAGAAGCCTTTCGTAAGGCTGTTCTTGTGGAATTGGAAAAGGGGTATTTAGAAGCCCCTAGAGGGCTATGGTGAAAAAGGAAATATCTTCCGTTCAAAACTGGAAAGAAGCTTTCTGAGAAACTGCTCTGTGTTCTGTTAATTCATCTCACAGAGTTACATCTTTCCCTTCAAGAAGCCTTTCGCTAAGGCGGTTCTTGTGGAATTGGCAAAGGGATATTTCGAAGCCCATAGAGGGCTATGGTGAAAAAGGAAATATCTTCCGTTCAAAACTGGAAAGAAGCTTTCTGAGAAACTGCTCTGTGTTCTGTTAATTCATCTCACAGAGTTACAGCTTTCCCTTCAAGAAGCCTTTCGCTAAGCCTGTTCTTGTGGAATTGGTAAAGAGATACTTGGAAGCCCATAGAGGGCTATGTTGAAAAAGGAAATATCTTCCGTTGAAAACTGGAAACAATCCTTCTGAGAAATTGCTCTGTGTTCGGTTAATTCATCTCACAGAGTTACATCTTTCCCTTCAAGAAGCCTTTCGCTAAGGCTGTTCTTGTGGAATTGGCAAAGGGATATTTGGAAGCCCATAGAGGGCTATGGTGAAAAAGGAAATATCTTCCGTTGAAAACTGGAAAGAAGCTTTCTGAGAAACTGCTCTGTGTTCTGTTAATTCATCTCACAGAGTTACATCTTTCCCTTCAAGAAGCCTTTCGCTAAGGCTGTTCTTGTGGAATTGGCAAAGTCATATTTGGAAGCTCATAGAGGGGTATGGTGAAAAAGGAAATATCTTCCGTTCAAAACTGGAAAGAAGCTTTCTGAGAAACTGCTCTGTGTTCTGTAAATTCATCTCACAGAGTTACATCTTTTCCTTCAAGAAGCCTTTCGCTAAGGCTGTTCTTGTGGAATTGGCAAAGGGATATTTGGCAGTCCATGGAAGGCTATGGTGAAAAAGGAAATATCTTCCGTTCAAAACTGGAAAGAAGCTTTCTGAGGAACTGCTCTGTGTTCTGTTAATTCATCTCACAGAGTTACATCTTTCCCTTCAAGAAGCCTTTCGCTAAGGCTATTCTTGTGGAATTGGAAAAGGGATATTTAGAAGCCCATAGAGGGCTATGGTGAAAAAGGAAATATCTTCCGTTCAAAACTGGAAAGAAGCTTTCTGAGAAACTGCTCTGTGTTCTGTTAATTCATCTCACAGAGTTACATCTTTCCCTTCAAGAAGTCTTTCGCTACGGCTGTTCTTGTGGAATTGGCAAAGGGATATTTGGAAGCCCTTAGAGGGCTATGGTGAAAAAGGAATTATCTTCCGTTCAAAACTGGAAAGAAGCTTTCTGAGAAACTTCACTATGTTCTGTTAATTCATCTCACAGAGTTACATCTTTCCCTTCAAGAAGCCTTACGCTAAGGCTGTTCTTGTGGAACTGGCAAAGGGATATTTGGAAGCCCATAGAGGGCTATCGTGAAAAAGGAAATATCTTCCGCTCAAAACTGGAAAGAAGCTTTCTGAGAAACTGCTCTGTGTTCTGTTAATTCATCTCACAGAGTTACATCTTTCCCTTCAAGAAGCCTTTCGCTAAGGCTGTTCTTGTGGAATTGGCAAAGTCAAATTGGAAGCCCATAGAGGGCTAAGGGGAAAAAGGAAATATCTTCCGTTCAAAACTGGAAAGAAGCTTTCTGAGAAACTGCTCTGTGTTCTGAAAATTCATCTCACAGAGTTACATCTTTCCCTTCCATGAGCCTTTCGCTAAGGCTGTTCTTGTGGAATTGGCAAAGGGATATTTGGAAGCCCATAGAGGGCTATGGTGAAAAAGGAAATATCTTCCGTTCAAAACTGGAAAGAAGCTTTCTGAGAAACTGCTCTGTGTTCTGTTAATTCATCTCACAGAGTTACATCTTTCCCTTCAAGAAGTCTTTCGCTACGGCTGTTCTTGTGGAATTGGCAAAGGGATATTTGGAAGCCCATAGAGGGCTATGGTGAAAAAGGAATTATCTTCCGTTCAAAACTGGAAAGAAGCTTTCTGAGAAACTTCACTATGTTCTGTTAATTCATCTCACAGAGTTACATCTTTCCCTTCAAGAAGCCTTACGCTAAGGCTGTTCTTGTGGAACTGGCAAAGGGATATTTGGAAGCCCATAGAGGGCTATCGTGAAAAAGGAAATATCTTCCGCTCAAAACTGGAAAGAAGCTTTCTGAGAAACTGCTCTGTGTTCTGTTAATTCATCTCACAGAGTTACATCTTTCCCTTCAAGAAGCCTTTCGCTAAGGCTGTTCTTGTGGAATTGGCAAAGTCAAATTGGAAGCCCATAGAGGGCTAAGGGGAAAAAGGAAATATCTTCCGTTCAAAACTGGAAAGAAGCTTTCTGAGAAACTGCTCTGTGTTCTGAAAATTCATCTCACAGAGTTACATCTTTCCCTTCCATGAGCCTTTCGCTAAGGCTGTTCTTGTGGAATTGGCAAAGGGATATTTGGAAGACCATAGAGGGCTATGGTGAAAAAGGAAATATCTTCCGTTCAAAACTGGAAAGAAGCTTTCTGAGAAACTGCTCTGTGTTCTGTTAATTCATCTCACAGAGTTACATCTTTCCCTTCAAGAAGTCTTTCGATAAGGCTGTTCTTGTGGAATTGGCAAAGGGATATTTGGAAGCCCATAGAGGGCTATGGTGAAAAAGGAAATATCTTCCGTTTGAAACTGGAAAGAAGCTTTCTGAGAAACTGCTCTGTGTTCTGTTAATTCATCTCACAGAGTTACATCTTTCCCTTCAAGAAGCCTTTCGCTAAGGCTGTTCTTGTGGAATTGGCAAAGGGATATTTGGAAGCCCTTAGAGGGCTATGGTGAAAAAGGAAATATCTTCCGTTCAAAACTGGAAAGAATCTTTCTGAGAAACTGCTCTGTGTTCTGTTAATTCATCTCACAGAGTTACATCTTTCCCTTCAAGAAGCCTTTCGCTAAGGCTGTTCTTGTGGAATTGGCAAAGGGATATTTGGAAGCCCATAGAGGGCTATGGCGAAAAAGGAAATATCTTCCGTTCAAAACTGGAAACAAGCTTTCTGAGAAACTGCTCTGTGTTCTGTAAATTCATCTCACAGTGTTACATCTTTCCCTTCAAGAAGCCGTTCGCTAAGGCTGTTCTTGTGGAATTGGAAAAGGGATATTTGGAAGCCCATACGGGGCTATGGTGAAAAAGGAAATATCTTCCGTTCAAAACTGGAAAGAAGCTTTCTGAGAAACTGCTCTGTGTTCTGTTAATTCATCTCACAGAGTTACATCTTTCCCTTCAAGAAGCCTTTCGCTAAGGCTGTTCTTGTGGAATTGGCAAAGGGATATTTGGAAGCCCATAGAGGGCTATGGTGAAAAAGGAAATATCTTCCGTTGAAAACTGGAAAGAAGCTTTCTGAGAAACTGCTCTGTGTTCTGTTAATTCATCTCACAGAGTTACATCTTTCCCTTCAAGAAGCCTTTCGCTAAGGCTGTTCTTGTGGTATTGGCAAAGGGATATTTGGAAGCCCATAGAGGGCTATGGTGAAAAAGGAAATATCTTCCGTTCAAAACTGGAAAGAATCTTTCTGAGAAACTGCTCTGTGTTCTGTTAATTCATCTCACAGAGTTACATCTTTCCCTTCAAGAAGCCTTTCGCTAAGGCTGTTCTTGTGGAATTGGCAAAGGGATATTTGGAAGCCCATATAGGGCTATGGTGAAAAAGGAATTATCTTCCGTTCAAAACTGGAAAGAAGCTTTCTGAGAAACTGCTCTATGTTCTGTTAATTCATCTCACAGAGTTACATCTTTCCCTTCAAGAAGCCTTACGCTAAGGCTGTTCTTGTGGAACTGGCAAAGGGATATTTGGAAGCCCATAGAGGGCTATGCTGAAAAAGGAAATATCTTCCGCTCAAAACTGGAGAGAAGATTTCTGAGAAACTGCTCTGTGTTCTGTTAATTCATCTCACAGAGTTACATCTTTCCCTTCAATAAGCCTTTCGCTAAGGCTGGTCTTGTGGAACTGGCAAAGGGATATTTGGAAGCCCATAGAGGGCTATGGTGAAAAAGGAAATATCTTCCGTTGAAAACTGGAAACAAGCCTTCTGAGAAACTGCTCTGTGTTCTGTTAATTCATCTCACAGAGTTACATCTTTCCCTTCAAGAAGCCTTTCGCTAAGTCTGTTCTTGTGGAATTGGCAAAGGGATATTTGGAAGCCCATAGAGGGCTATGGTGAAAGAGGAAATATCTTCCGTTCAAAACTGGAAAGAAGCTTTCTGACAAACTGCTCTGTGTTCTGTAAATTCATCTCACAGAGTTACATCTTTCCCTTCAAGAAGCCTTTCGCTAAGGCTGTTCTTGTGGAATTGGCAAAGGGATATTTGGAAGCCCTTAGAGGGCTATGGTGAAAAAGGAAATATCTTCCGTTCAAAATTGGAAAGAAGCTTTCTGAGAAACTGCTCTGTGTTCTGTTAATTCATCTCACAGAGTTACATCTTTCCCTTCAAGAAGCCTTTCGTAAGGCTGTTCTTGTGGAATTGTCAAAGGGATATTTGGAAGCCCATAGAGGGCTATGGTGAAAAAGGAAATATCTTCCGTTCAAAACTGTAAAGAAGCTTTCTGAGAAACTGCTCTGTGTTCTGTTAATTCATCTCACAGAGTTACATCTTTCCCTTCAAGAAGCCTTTCGCTAATTCTGTTTTTGTGCAATTGGCAAAGGGATATTTGGAAGCCCTTAGAGGGCTATGGTGAAAAAGGAAATATCTTCCGTTCAAAACTGGAAAGAAGCTTTCTGAGAAACTGCTCTATGTTCTGTTAATTCATCTCACAGAGTTATATCTTTCCCTTCAAGAAGCCTTTCGCTAGGGCTGTTCTTGTGGAATTGGCAAAGGGATATTTGGAAGCGAATAGAGGGCTATGGTGAAAAAGGAAATATCTTCCGTTCAAAACTGGAAAGAAGCTTTCTGAGAAACTGCTCTGTGTTCGGTAAATTCATCTCACAGAGTTACATCTTTCCCTTCAAGAAGCCTTTCGCTAAGGCTGTTCTTGTGGAATTGGCAAAGGGATATTGGGAAGCCCATAGAGGGCTATGGTGAAAAAGGAAATATCTTCCGTTCAAAACTGGAAAGAAGCTTTCTGAGAAACTGCTCTGTGTTCTGTTAATTCATCTCACAGAGTTACATCTTTCCCTTGAAGAAGCCTTTCGCTAAGGCTGTTCTTGTGGAATTGGCAAAGGGATATTTCGAAGCCCATAGAGCTCTATGGTGAAAAAGGAAATATCTTCCGTTCAAAACTGGAAAGAAGCTTTCTGAGAAACTGCTCTGTGTTCTGTTAATTCATCTCACAGAGTTACATCTTTCCCTTCAAGAAGCCTTTCGCTAAGGCTGTTCTTGTGGAATTGGCAAAGGGATATTTCGAAGCCCATAGAGGACTATGGTGAAAAAGGAAATATCTTCCGTTCAAAACTGGAAAGAAGCTTTCTGAGAAACTGCTCTGTGTTCTGTTAATTCATCTCACAGAGTTACATCTTTCCCTTCAAGAAGCCTTTCGCTAAGGCTGTTCTTGTGGAATTGGCAAAGGGATATTTGGAAGCCCAAGGAGGGCTATTGTGAAAAAGAAAATATCTACCGTTCAAAACTGGAAAGAAGCTTTCTGAAAAACTGCTCTGTGTTCTGTTAATTCATCTCACAGAGTTACATCTTTCCCTTCAAGAAGCCTTTCGCTAAGGCTGTTCTTGTGGAATTGGCAAAGTCATATTTGGAAGCTCATAGAGGGGTATGGTGAAAAAGGAAATATCTTCCGTTCAAAACTGGAAAGAAGCTTTCTGAGAAACTGCTCTGTGTTCTGTAAATTCATCTCACAGAGTTACATCTTTTCCTTCAAGAAGCCTTTCGCTAAGGCTGTTCTTGTGGAATTGGAAAAGGGATATTTGGAAGCCCATAGAGGGCTATGGTGAAAAAGGAAATATCTACCGTTCAAAACTGGAAAGAAGCTTTCTGAAAAAGTGCTCTGTGTTCTGTTAATTCATCTCACAGTGTTACATCTTTCCCTTCAAGAAGCCTTTCGCTATGGCTGTTCTTGTGGAACTGGCAAAGGGATATTGGGAAGCCCATAGAGGGCTATGGTGAAAAAGGAAATATCTTCCGTTCAAAACTGGAAAGAAGCTTTCTGAGAAACTGCTCTGTGTTCTGTAAATTCATCTCACAGAGTTACATCTTTCCCTTCAAGAAGCCTTTCGCTAAGGCTGTTCTTGTGGAATTGGCAAAGGGATATTTCGAAGCCCATAGAGGGCTATGGTGAAAAAGGAAATATCTTCCGTTCAAAACTGGAAAGACGCTTTCTGAGAAACTGCTCTGTGTTCTGTTACTTCATCTCACAGAGTTACATCTTTCCCTTCAAGAAACCTTTCGCTAAGGCTGTTCTTGTGGAATTGGCAAAGGGATATTTGGAAGCCCATAGAGGGCTATGGTGAAAAAGGAAATATCTTCCGTTCAAACCTGGAAAGAAGCTTTCTGAGAAACTGCTCTGTGTTCTGTTAATTCATCTCACAGAGTTACATCTTTCCCTTCAAGAAGCCTTTCGCTAAGGCTGTTCTTGTGGAATTGGTAAAGGGATATTTGGAAGCCCATAGAGGGCTATGTTGAAAAAGGAAATATCTTCCTTTGAAAACTGGAAACAATCCTTCTCAGAAACTGCTCTGTGTTCTGTTAATTCATCTCACAGAGTTACATCTTTCCCTTCAAGAAGCCTTTCGCTAAGGCTGTTCTTGTGGAATTGGCAAAGGGATATTTCGAAGCCCATAGAGGGCTATGGTGAAAAAGGAAATATCTTCCGTTAAAAACTGGAAAGAAGCTTTCTGAGAAACTGCTCTGTGTTCTGTTAATTCATCTCACAGAGTTACATCTTTCCCTTCAAGAAGTTTTTCGCTAAGGCTGTTCTTGTGGAATTGGCAAAGGGATATTTGGAAGCCCTTAGAGGGCTATGGTGAAAAAGGAAATATCTTCCGTTTAAAACTGGAAAGAAGATTTCTGAGAAACTGCTCTGTGTTCTGTTAATTCATCTCACAGAGTTACATCTTTCCCTTCAAGAAGCCATTCGCTAAGGCTGTTCTTGTGCAATGGGCAAAGGGATATTTGGAAGCCCATAGAGGGCTATGGTGAAAAAGGAAATATCTTCCGTTCAAAACTGGAAAGAAGCTTTCTGAGAAACTGCTCTGTGTTCTGTTAATTCATCTCACAGAGTTACATCTTTCCCTGCAAGAAGCCTTTCGCTAAGGCTGTTCTTGTGGAATTGGCAAAGGGATATTTGGAAGCCCATAGAGGGCTATGGTGAAAAAGGAAATATCTTCGGTTCAAATCTGGAAAGAAGCATTCTGAGAAACTGCTCTGTGTTCTGTTAATTCATCTCACACAGTTACATCTTTCCCTTCAAGAAACCTTTCGCTAAGGCTGTTCTTGTGGAATTGGCAAAGGGATATTTGGAAGCCCATACATGGCTATGGTGAAAAAGGAAATATCTTCCGTTCAAAACTGGAAAGAAGCTTTATGAGAAACTGCTCTGTGTTCTGTTAATTCATCTCACAGAGTTACATCTTTCCCTTCAAGAAGCCTTTCCCTAATTCTGTTCTTGTGCAATTGGCAAAGGGATATTTGGAAGCCCATAGAGGGCTATGGTGAAAAAGGAAATATCTTCCGTTCAAAACTGGAAAGAAGCTTTCTGAGAAACTGCTCTGTGTTCTGTAAATTCATCTCACAGAGTTACATCTTTCCCTTCAATGAGCCTTTCGCTAAGGCAGTTCTTGTGGAATTGGGAAAGGGATATTTGGAAGCCCATAGAGGGCTATGGTGAAAAAGGAAATATCTTCCGTTCAAAACTGGAAAGAAGCTTTCTGAGAAACTGCCCTGTGTTTTGTTAATTCATCTCACAGAGTTACATCTTTCCCTTCAAGAAGCCTTTCGCTAAGGCTGTTCTTGTGGAATTGGCAAAGGGATATTTGGAAGATCATAGAGGGCTATGGTGAAAAAGGAAATATCTACCGTTCAAAACTGGAAAGAAGCTTTCTGAAAAAGTGCTCTGTGTTCTGTTAATTCATCTCACAGAGTTACATCTTTCCCTTCAAGAAGCCTTTCGCTAAGGCTGTTCTTGTGGAACTGGTAAAGGGATATTGGGAAGCCCATAGAGGGCTATGGTGAAAAAGGAAATATCTTCCGTTCAAAACTGGAAAGAAGCTTTCTGAGAAACTGCTCTGTGTTCTGATAATTCATCTCACAGAGTTACATCTTTCCCTTCAAGAAGCCTTTCTCTAAGGCTGTTCTTGTGGAATTGGCAAAGGGATATTTCGAAGCCCATAGAGGGCTATGGTGAAAAAGGAAATATCTTCCGTTCAAAACTGGAAAGAAGCTTTCTGAGAAACTGCTCTGTGTTCTGTTAATTCATCTCACAGAGTTACATCTTTGCCTTCAAGAAGTCTTTCGCTAAGGCTGTTCTTGTGGAATTGGCAAAGGGATATTTGGAAGGCCATAGAGGGCTATGGTGAAAAAGGAAATATCTTCCGTTTAAAACTGGAAAGAAGCTTTCTGAGAAACTGCTCTGTGTTCTGTTAATTCATCTCACAGTGTTACATCTTTCCCTTCAAGAAGCCTTTCGCTAAGGCTGTTCTTGTGGAATTGGCAAAGTCAAATTGGAAGCCCATAGAGGGGTATGGGGAAAAAGGAAATATCTTCCGTTCAAAACTGGAAAGAAGCTTTCTGAGAAACTGCTCTGTGTTCTGTAAATTCATCTCACAGAGTTACATCTTTCCCTTCAATGAGCCTTTCGCTAAGGATGTTCTTGTGGAATTGGCAAAGGGATATTTGGAAGCCCATAGAGGGCTATGGTGAAAAAGGAAATATCTTCCGTTCAAAACTGGAAAGAAGCTTTCTGAGAAACTGCTCTGTGTTCTGTTAATTCATCTCACAGAGTTACATCTTTCCCTTCAAGAAGCCTTTCGTAAGGCTGTTCTTGTGGAATTGGCAAAGGGATATTTGGAAGCCCATAGAGGGCTATGGTGAAAAAGGAAATATCTTCCGTTCAAAACTGGAAAGAAGCTTTCTGAGAAACTGCTCTGTGTTCTGTTAATTCATCTCACAGAGTTACATCTTTCCCTTCAAGAAGCCTTTCGCTAAGGCTGTTCTTGTGGAATTGGCAAAGGGTATTTGGAAGCCCATAGAGGGCTATGGTGAAAAAGGAAATATCTTCCGTTCAAAACTGGAAAGAAGCTTTCTGAGAACCTGCTCTGTGTTCTGTTAATTCATCTCACAGAGTTACATCTTTCCCTTCAAGAAGCCTTTCGCTAAGGCTGTTCTTGTGGAATTGGTAAAGGGATATTTGGAAGCCCATAGAGGGCTATGTTGAAAAAGGAAATATCTTCCGTTGAAAACTGGAAACAATCCTTCTCAGAAACTGTTCTGTGTTCTGTTAATTCATCTCACAGAGTTACATCTTTCCCTTCAAGAAGCCTTTCGCTAAGGCTGTTTTTGTGGAATTGGCAAAGGGATATTTGGAAGCCCATAGAGGGCTATGGTGAAAAAGGAAATATCTTCCGTTCAAAACTGGAAAGAAGCTTTGTGAGAAACTGCTCTGTGTTCTGTTAATTCATCTCACAGAGTTACATCTTTCCCTTCAAGAAGCCTTTCGCTAAGTCTGTTCTTGTGGAATTGGCAAAGTGATATTTGGAAGCCCATAGAGGGCTATGGTGAAAAAGGAAATATCTTCCGTTTAAAACTGGAAAGAAGCTTTCTGAGAAACTGCTCTGTGTTCTGTTAATTCATCTCACAGAGTTACATCTTTCCCTTCAAGAAGCCTTTCGCTAAGGCTGTTCTTGGGGAATTGGCAAAGGGATATTTGGAAGCCCATAGAGGGCTATGGTGAAAAAGGAAATATCTTCGGTTCAAAACTGGAAAGAAGCTTTCTGGGAAACTGCTCTGTGTTCTGTTAATTCATCTCACAGAGTTACATTTTTCCCTTCAAGAAGCCTTTCGCTAAGGCTGTTCTTGTGGAATTGGCAAAGTCATATTTAGAAGCTCATAGGGGGGTATGGTGAAAAAGGAAATATCTTCCGTTCAAAACTGGAAAGAAGCTTTCTGAGAAACTGCTCTGTGTTCTGTAAATTCATCTCACAGAGTTACATCTTTTCCTTCAAGAAGCGTTTCGCTAAGGCTGTTCTTGTGGAATTGGCAAAGGGATATTTGGCAGTCCATAGAGGGCTATGGTGAAAAAGGAAATATCTTCCGTTAAAAAACTGGAAAGAAGCTTTGTGAGGAACTGCTCTGTGTTCTGTTAATTCATCTCACAGAGTTACATCTTTCCCTTCAAGGAGCCTTTCGCTAAGGCTGTTCTTGTGGAATTGGAAAAGGGATATTTAGAAGCCCATAGAGGGCTATGGTGAAAAAGGAAATATCTTCCGTTCAAAACTGGAAAGAAGCTTTCTGAGAAACTGCTCTGTGTTCTGTTAATTCATCTCACAGAGTTACATCTTTCCCTTCAAGAAGCCTTTCGCTAAGGCTGTTCTTGTGGAATTGGAAAAGGGATATTTGGAAGCCCATAGAGGGCTATGGTGAAAAAGGAATTATCTTCCGTTCAAAACTGGAAAGAAGCTTTCTGAGAAACAGCTCTATGTTCTGTTAATTCATCTCACAGAGTTACATCTTTCCCTTCAAGAAGCCTTTCGCTAAGGCTGTTCTTGTGGAATTGGCAAAGGGATATTTGGAAGCCCATAGAGGGCTATGGTGAAAAAGGAAATATCTTCCGTTCAAAACTGGAAAGAAGCTTTCTGAGAAACTGCTCTATGTTCTGTTAATTCATCTCACAGAGTTACATCTTTCCCTTCAAGAAGTCTTTCGCTAAGGCTGTTCTTGTGGAATTGGCAAAGGGATATTTGGAAGCCCATAGAGGGCTATGGTGAAAAAGGAAATATCTTCCGTTTAAAACTGGAAAGAAGCTTTCTGAGAAACTGCTCTGTGTTCTGTTAATTCATCTCACAGAGTTACATCTTTCCCTTCAAGAAGCCTTTCGCTAAGGCTGTTCTTGTGGAATTGGCAAAGGGATATTTGGAAGCCCATAGAGGGCTATGCTGAAAAAGGAAATATCTTCCGTTCAAAACTGGAAAGAAGCTTTCTGAAGAACAGCTCTGTGTTCTGTTAATTCATCTCACAGAGTTACATCTTTCCCTTCAAGAAGCCTTTCGCTAAGGCTGTTCTTGTGGAATTGGAAAAGGGATATTTAGAAGCCCTTAGAGGGCTATGGTGAAAAAGGCAATATCTTCCGTTCAAAAATAGAAAGAAGCTTTCTGAGAAACTGCTCTGTGTTCTGTTAATTCATCTCACAGAGTTACATCTTTCCCTTCAAGAAGCCTTTCGCTAAGGCTGTTCTTGTGGAATTGGCAAAGTGATATTTGGAATCCCTTAGATTGCTATGTTGAAAAAGGAAATATCTTCCGTTCAAAACTGAAAAGAAGCTTTCTGAGAAACTGCTCTGTGTTCTGTTAATTCATCTCACAGAGTTACATCTTTCCCTTCAAGAAGCCTTTCGCTAAGGCTGTTCTTGTGGAATTGGTAAAGAGATACTTGGAAGCCCATAGAGGGCTCTGTTGAAAAAGGAAATATCTTCCGTTGAAAACTGGAAACAATCCTTCCGAGAAACTGCTCTGTGTTCTGTTAATTCATCTCACAGAGTTACATCTTTCCCTTCAGGAAGCCTTTCGCTAAGGCTGTTCTTGTGGAATTGGCAAAGGGATATTTGGAAGCCCATAGAGGGCTATGGTGAAAAAGGAAATATCTTCCGTTCAAAACTGGAAAGAAGCTTTCTGAGAAACTGCTCTATGTTCTGTTAATTCATCTCACAGAGTTACATCTTTCCCTTCAAGAAGCCTTTCGCTAAGGCTGTTCTTGTGGAATTGGCAGAGTCATATTTGGAAGCCCATAAAGTGCTATGGGGAAAAAGGAAATATCTTCCGTTCAAAACTGGAAAGAAGCTTTCTGAGAAACTACTCTGTGTTCTGTAAATTCATCTCACAGAGTTACATCTTTCCCTTCAATAAGCCTTTCGCTAAGGCTGTTCTTGTGGAATTGGCAGAGGGATATTTGGAAGCCCATAGAGGGCTATGGTGAAAAAGGAAATATCTTCCGTTCAAAACTGGAAAGAAGCTTTCTGAGAAACTGCTCTGTGTTCTGTTAATTCATCTCACAGAGTTACATCTTTCCCTTCAAGAAGCCTTTCGCTAAGGCTGTTCTTGTGGAATTGGCAAAGGGGCATCTAGAAGCCCATAGAGGGCTATGGTGAAAAAGGAAATATCTTCCGTTCAAAACTGGAAAGAAGCTTTCTGAGAAACTGCTCTGTGTTCTGTTAATTCATCTCACAGAGTTACATCTTTCCCTTCAAGAAGCCTTTCGCTAAGGCTCTTCTTGTGGAATTGGCAAAGGGATATTTCGAAGCCCGTAGAGGGCTATGGTGAAAAAGGATATATCTTCCGTTCAAACTGGAAAGAAGCTTTCTGAGAAACTGCTCTGTGTTCTGTTAATTCATCTCACAGAGTTACATCTTTCCCTTCAAGAAGCCTTTCGCTAAGGCTGTTCTTGTGGAATTGGTAAAGAGATACTTGAAAGCCCATAGAGGGCTATGGTGAAAAAGGAAATATCTTCCGTTTAAAACTTGAAAGAAGCTTTCTGAGAAACTGCTCTGTGTTCTGTTAATTCATCTCACAGAGTTACATCTTTCCCTTCAAGAAGCCTTTCGCTAAGGCTGTTCTTGTGAAATTGGCAAAGGGATATTTGGAAGCCCATAGAGGGCTATGGTGAAAAAGGAAATATCTTCCGTTCAAAACTGGAAAGAAGCTTTCTGAGAAAATGCTCTGTGTTCTGTTAATTCATCTCATAGAGTTACATCTTTCCCTTCAAGAAGCCTTTCGCTAAGGCTGTTCTTGTGGAATTGGCAAAGGGGCATCTAGAAGCCCATAGAGGGCTATGGTGAAAAAGGAAATATCTTCCGTTCAAAACTGGAAAGAAGCTTTCTGAGAAACTGCTCTGCGTTCTGTTAATTCATCTCACAGAGTTACATCTTTCCCTTCAAGAAGCCTTTCGCTAAGGCTCTTCTTGTGGAATTGGCAAAGGGATATTTCGAAGCCCGTAGAGGGCTATGGTGAAAAAGGATATATCTTCCGTTCAAACTGGAAAGAAGCTTTCTGAGAAACTGCTCTGTGGTCTGTTAATTCATCTCACAGAGTTACATCTTTCCCTTCAAGAAGCCTTTCGCTAAGGCTGTTCCTGTGGAATTGGTAAAGAGATACTTGGAAGCCCATAGAGGGCTCTGTTGAAAAAGGAAATATCTTCCGTTGAAAACTGGAAACAATCCTTCCGAGAAACTGCTCTGTGTTCTGTTAATTCATCTCACAGAGTTACATCTTTCCCTTCAAGAAGCCTTTCGCTAAGGCTGTTCTTGTGGAATTGGCAAAGGGATATTTGGAAGCCCATAGAGGGCTATGCTGAAAAAGGAAATATCTTCCGTTCAAAACTGGAAAGAAGCTTTCTGAAGAACAGCTCTGTGTTCTGTTAATTCATCTCACAGAGTTACATCTTTCCCTTCAAGAAGCCTTTCGCTAAGGCTGTTCTTGTGGAATTGGAAAAGGGATATTTAGAAGCCCTTAGAGGGCTATGGTGAAAAAGGAAATATCTTCCGTTCAAAAATAGAAAGAAGCTTTCTGAGAAACTGCTCTGTGTTCTGTTAATTCATCTCACAGAGTTACATCTTTCCCTTCAAGAAGCCTTTCGCTAAGGCTCTTCTTGTGGAATTGGCAAAGGGATATTTCGAAGCCCGTAGAGGGCTATGGTGAAAAAGGATATATCTTCCGTTCAAACTGGAAATAAGCCTTCTGAGAAACTGCTCTGTGTTCTGTTAATTCATCTCACAGAGTTACATCTTTCCCTTCAAGAAGCCTTTCGCGAAGGCTGTTCTTGTGGAATTGGTAAAGAGATACTTGGAAGCCCATAGAGGGCTATGTTGAAAAAGGAAATATCTTCCGTTGAAAACTGGAAACAATCCTTCTGAGAAACTGCTCTGTGTTCTGTTAATTCATCTCACAGAGTTACATCTTTCCCTTCAAGAAGCCTTTCGCTAAGGCTGTTCTTGTGGAATTGGAAAAGGGATATTTAGAAGCCCATAGAGGGCTATGGTGAAAAAGGAAATATCTTCCGTTCAAAAATGGAAAGAAGCTTTCTGAGAAACTGCTCTGTGTTCTGTTAATTCATCTCACAGAGTTACATCTTTCCCTTCAAGAAGTCTTTCGCTAAGGCTGTTCTTGTGGAATTGGCAAAGGGATATTTGGAAGCCCATAGAGGGCTATGGTGAAAAAGGAAATATCTTCCGTTCAAAACTGGAAAGAAGCTTTCTGAGAAACTGCTCTGTGTTCTGTTAATTCATCTCACTGAGTTACATCTTTCCCTTCAAGAAGCCTTTCGCTAAGGCTGTTCTTGTGGAATTGGAAAAGGGATATTTGGAAGCCCATAGAGGGCTATGGTGAAAAAGGAAATATCTTCCGCTCAAAACTGTAAAGAAGCTTTCTGAGAAACTGCTCGGTGTTCTGTTAATTCATCTCACAGAGTTACATCTTTCCCTTCAAGAAGCCTTTCGCTAAGGCTGTTCTTGTGGAATTGGCAAAGTCATATTTGGAAGCCCATAGAGTGCTATGGGGAAAAAGGAAATATCTTCCGTTCAAAACTGGAAAGAAGCTTTCTGAGAAACTGCTCTGTGTTCTGTTAATTCATCTCACAGAGTTACATCTTTCCCTTCAATAAGCCTTTCGCTAAGGCTGTTCTTGTGGAATTGGCAAAGGGATATTTGGAAGCCCATAGAGGGCTATGGTGAAAAAGGAAATATCTTCCGTTCAAAACTGGAAAGAAGCTTTCTGAGAAACTGCTCTGTGTTCTGTTAATTAATCTCACAGAGTTACATCTTTCCCTTGAAGAAGCCTTTCGCTAAGGCTGTTCTTGTGGAATTGGCAAAGGGATATTTGAAAGCCCATAGAGGGCTATGGTGAGAAAGGAAATATCTTCCGTTCAAAACTGGAAAGAAGCTTTCTGAGAAACTGCTCTGTGTTCTGTTAATTCATCTCACAGAGTTACATCTTTCCCTTCAAGAAGCCTTTCGTAAGGCTGTTCTTGTGGAATTGGCAAAGGGATATTTGGAAGCCCATAGAGGGCTATGGTGAAAAAGGAAATATCTTCCGTTCAAAACTGTAAAGAAGCTTTCTGAGAAACTGCTCTGTGTTCTGTTAATTCATCTCACAGAGTTACATCTTTCCCTTCAAGAAGCCTTTCGCTAATTCTGTTTTTGTGCAATTGGCAAAGGGATATTTGGAAGCCCATAGAGGGCTCTGTTGAAAAAGGAAATATTTTAAGCTCAAAACTGGAAAGAAGCTTTCTGAGAAACTGCTCTATGTTCTGTTAATTCATCTCACAGAGTTACATCTTTCCCTTCAAGAAGCCTTTCGCTAAGGCTGTTCTTGTGGAATTGGCAAAGGGATATTTGGAAGCCCATAGAGGGCTATGGTGAAAAAGGAAATATCTTCGGTTCAAAACTGGAAAGAAGCTTTCTGAGAAACTGCTCTGTGTTCTGTTAATTCATCTCACAGAGTTACATCTTTCCCTTCAAGAAGCCTTTCGCTAAGGCTGTTCTTGTGGAATTGGCAAAGGGATATTTGGAAGCCCATAGAGGGCTATGGTGAAAAAGGAAATATCTTCTGTTCAAAACTGGAAAGAAGCTTTCTGAGAAACTGCTCTGTGTTCTGTTAATTCACCTCACAGAGTTACATCTTTCCCTTCAAGAAACCTCTCGCTAAGGCTGTTCTTGTGGAATTGGCAAAGGGATATTTGGAAGCCCATAGAGGGCTATGGTGAAAAAGGAAATATCTTCCTTTCAAAACTGGAAAGAAGCTTTCTGAGAAACTGCTCTGTGTTCTGTTAATTCATCTCACAGAGTTACATCTTTCCCTTCAAGAAGCCTTTCGCTATGGCTGGTCTTGTGGAATTGGCAAAGGGATATTTGGAAGCCCATAGAGGGCTATGGTGAAAAAGGAAATATCTTCCGTTCAAAACTGGAAAGAAGCTTTCTGAGAAACTGCTCTGTGTTCTGTTAATTCATCTCACATAGTTACATCTTTCCCTTCAAGAAGCCTTTCGCTAAGGCTGGTCTTGTGGAACTGGCAAAGGGATATTTGGAAGCCCATAGAGGGCTATGGTGAAAAAGGAAATATCTTCCGTGGAAAACTGGAAACAAGCCTTCTGAGAAACTGCTCTGTGTTCTGTTAATTCATCTCACAGAGTTACATCTTTCCCTTCAAGAAGCCTTTCGCTAAGTCTGTTCTTGTGGAATTGGCAAAGGGATATTTGGAAGCCCATACAGGGCTATGGTGAAAAAGGAAATATCTTCCGTTCAAAACTGGAAAGAAGCTTTCTGAGAAACTGCTCTGTGTTCTGTAAATTCATCTCACAGAGTTACATCTTTCCCTTCAAGAAGCCTTTCGCTAAGGCTGTTCTTGTGGAATTGGCAAAGGGATATTTTTAAGCCCATAGAGGGCTATGGTGAAAAAGGAAATATCTTCCGTTCAAAACTGGAAAGAAGCTTTCTGAGAAACTGCTCTGTGTTCTGTTAATTCATCTCACAGAGTTACATCTTTCCCTTCAAGAAGCCTTTCGGTAAGGCTGTTCTTGTGGAATTGGAAAAGGGATATTTAGTAGCCCATAGAGGGCTATGGTGAAAAAGGAAATATCTTCCGTTCAAAACTGGAAAGAAGCTTTCTGAGAAACTGCTCTGTGTTCTGTTAATTCATCTCACAGAGTTACATCTTTCCCTTCAAGAAGTCTTTCGCTACGGCTGTTCTTGTGGAATTGACAAAGGGATATTTGGAAGCCGATAGAGGGCTATGGTGAAAAAGGAATTATCTTCAGTTCAAAACTGGAAAGAAGCTTTCTGAGAAACTGCTCTATGTTCTGTTAATTCATCTCACAGAGTTACATCTTTCCCTTCAAGAAGCCTTTCGCTAAGGCTCTTCTTGTGGAATTGGCAAAGGGATATTTGGAAGCCCATAGAGGGCTATGGTGAAAAAGGAAATATCTTCCGTTCAAAACTGGATAGAAGCTTTCTGAGAAACTGCTCTGTGTTCTGTTAATTAATCTCACAGAGTTACATCTTTCCCTTCAAGAAGCCTTTCGCTAAGGCTGTTCTTGTGGAATTGGAAAAGGGATATTTGAAAGCCCATAGAGGGCTATGGTGAGAAAGGAAATATCTTCCGTTCAAAACTGGAAAGAAGCTTTCTGAGAAACTGCTCTGTGTTCTGTTAATTCATCTCACAGAGTTACATCTTTCCCTTCAAGAAGCCTTTCGTAAGGCTGTTCTTGTGGTATTGGCAAAGGGATATTTGGAAGCCCATAGAGGGCTATGGTGAAAAAGGAAATATCTTCCGTTCAAAACTGGAAAGAAGCTTTCTGAGAAACTGCTCTGTGTTCTGTTAATTCATCTCACAGAGTTACATCTTTCCCTTCAAGAAGCCTTTCGCTAATTCTGTTCTTGTGCAATTGGCAAAAGGATATTTGGAAGCCCATAGAGGGCTATGGTGAAAAAGGAAATATCTTCCGTTCAAAACTGGAAAGAAGCTTTCTGAGAAACTGCTCTATGTTCTGTTAATTCATCTCACAGAGTTACATCTTTCCCTTCAAGAAGCCTTTCGCTAAGGCTGTTCTTGTGGAATTGGCAAAGGGATATTTGGAAGCCCATAGAGGGCTATGGTGAAAAAGGAAATATCTTCCGTTCAAAACTGGAAAGAAGCTTTCTGAGAAACTGCTCTGTGTTTTGTTAATTCATCTCAGAGAGTTACATCTTTCCCTTCAAGAAGTCTTTCGCTAAGGCTGTTCTTGTGGAATTGGAAAAGGGATATTTGGAAGCCCATAGAGGGCTATGGTGAAAAAGGAAATATCTACCGTTCAAAACTGGAAAGAAGCTTTCTGAAAATCTGCTCTGTTTTCTGTTAATTCATCTCACAGAGTTACATCTTTCCCTTCAAGAAGCCTTTCGCTAAGGCTGTTCTTGTGGAATTGGCAAAGGGATATTGGGAAGCCCATAGAGGGCTATGGTGAAAAAGGAAATATCTTCCGTTCAAAACTGGAAAGAAGCTTTCTGAGAAACTGCTCTGTGTTCTGTTAATTCATCTCACAGAGTTACATCTTTCCCTTCAAGAAGCCTTTCGCTAAGGCTGTTCTTGTGGAATTGGCAAAGGGATATTTCGAAGCCCATAGAGGGCTATGGTGAAAAAGGAAATATCTTCCGTTCAAAACTGGAAAGAAGCTTTCTGAGAAACTGCTCTGTGTTCTGTTAATTCATCTCACAGAGTTACATCTTTCCCTTCAAGAAGCCTTTCGCTAAGGCTGTTCTTGTGGAATTGGCAAAGGGATATTTGGAAGCCCATAGAGGGCTATGGTGAAAAAGGAAATATCTTCCGTTCAAAACTGGAAAGAAGCTTTCTGAGAAACTGCTCTGTGTTCTGTTAATTCATCTCACTGAGTTACATCTTTCCCTTCAAGAAGTCTTTCGCTAAGGCTGTTCTTGTGGAATTGGCAAAGGGATATTTGGAAGCCCATAGAGGGCTATGGTGAAAAAGGAAATATCTTCCGTTTAAAACTGGAAAGAAGCTTTCTGAGAAACTGCTCTGTGTTCTTTTAATTCATCTCACAGAGTTACATCTTTCCCTTCAAGAAGCCTTTCGCTAAGGCTGTTCTTGTGGAATTGGCAAAGGGATATTTGGAAGCCCATAGAGGGTTATGGTGAAAAAGGAAATATCTTCCGTTCAAAACTGGAAAGAAGCTTTCTGAGAAACTGCTCTGTGTTCTGTTAATTCATCTCACAGAGTTACATCTTTCCCTTCAAGAAGCCTTAGGCTAAGGCTGTTCTTGTGGAATTGGAAAAGGGATATTTGGAAGCCCATAGAGGGCTATGGTGAAAAAGGAAATATCTTCCGCTCAAAACTGTAAAGAAGCTTTCTGAGAAACTGCTCCGTGTTCTGTTAATTCATCTCACAGAGTTACATCTTTCCCTTCAAGAAGCCTTTCGCTAAGGCTGTTCTTGTGGAATTGGCAAAGTCATATTTGGAAGCCCATAGAGTGCTATGGGGAAAAAGGAAATATCTTCCGTTCAAAACTGGAAAGAAGCTTTCTGAGAAACTGCTCTGTGTTCTGTTAATTCATCTCACAGAGTTACATCTCTCCCTTCAAGAAGCCTTTCGCTAAGGCTGTTCTTGTGGAATTGGCAAAGGGATACTTGGAAGCCCATAGAGGGCTATGGTGAAAAAGGAAATATCTTCCGCTCAAAACTGTAAAGAAGCTTTCTGAGAAACTGCTCCGTGTTCTGTTAATTCATCTCACAGAGTTACATCTTTCCCTTCAAGAAGCCTTTCGCTAAGGCTGTTCTTGTGGAATTGGCAAAGGGGTATTTAGAAGCCCATAGAGGGCTATGGTGAAAAAGGAAATATCTTCCGTTCAAAACTGGAAAGAAGCTTTCTGAGAAACTGCTCTGTGTTCTGTTAATTCATCTCACAGAGTTACATCTTTCCCTTCAAGAAGCCTTTCGCTAAGGCTCTTCTTGTGGAATTGGCAAAGGGATATTTCGAAGCCCGTAGAAGGCTATGGTGAAAAAGGATATATCTTCCGTTCAAAACTGGAAAGAAGCTTTATGAGAAACTGCTCTGTGTTCTGTTAATTCATCTCACAGAGTTACATCTTTCCCTTCAAGAAGCCTTTCGCTAAGGCTGTTCTTGTGGAATTGGTAAAGAGATACTTGGAAGCCCATAGAGGGCTATGTTGAAAAAGGAAATATCTTCCGTTGAAAACTGGAAACAATCCTTCTGAGAAACTGCTCTGTGTTCTGTTAATTCATCTCACAGAGTTACATCTTTCCCTTCAAGAAGCCTTTCGCTAAGGCTGTTCTTGTGGAATTGGCAAAGGGATATTTGGAAGCCCATAGAGGGCTATGGTGAAAAAGGAAATATCTTCCGTTCAAAACTGGAAAGAAGCTTTCTGAGAAACTGCTCTGTGTTCTGTTAATTCATCTCACCGAGTTACATCTTTCCCTTCAAGAAGTCTTTCGCTAAGGCTGTTCTTGTGGAATTGGCAAAGGGATATTTGGAAGCCCATAGAGGGCTATGGTGAAAAAGGAAATATCTTCCGCTCAAAACTGTAAAGAAGCTTTCTGAGAAACTGCTCTGTGTTCTGTTAATTCATCTCACAGAGTTACATCTTTCCCTTCAAGAAGCCTTTCGCTAAGGCTGTTCTTGTGGAATTGGCAAAGGGGCATCTAGAAGCCCATAGAGGGCTATGGTGAAAAAGGAAATAACTTCCGTTCAAAACTGGAAAGAAGCTTTCTGAGAAACTGCTCTGTGTTCTGTTAATTCATCTCACAGAGTTACATCTTTCCCTTCAAGAAGCCTTTCGCTAAGGCTCTTCTTGTGGAATTGGCAAAGGGATATTTCGAAGCCCGTAGAGGGCTATGGTGAAAAAGGATATATCTTCCGTTCAAACTGGAAAGAAGCTTTCTGAGAAACTGCTCTGTGTTCTGTTAATTCATCTCACAGAGTTACATCTTTCCCTTCAAGAAGCCTTTCGCTAAGGCTGTTCTTGTGGAATTGGTAAAGAGATACTTGGAAGCCCATAGAGGGCTCTGTTGAAAAAGGAAATATCTTCCGTTGAAAACTGGAAACAATCCTTCCGAGAAACTGCTCTGTGTTCTGTTAATTCATCTCACAGAGTTACATCTTTCCCTTCAAGAAGCCTTTCGCTAAGGCTGTTCTTGTGGAATTGGCAAAGGGGCATCTAGAAGCCCATAGAGGGCTATGGTGAAAAAGGAAATATCTTCCGTTCAAAACTGGAAAGAAGCTTTCTGAGAAACTGCTCTGTGTTCTGTTAATTCATCTCACAGAGTTACATCTTTCCCTTCAAGAAGCCTTTCGCTAAGGCTCTTCTTGTGGAATTGGCAAAGGGATATTTCGAAGCCCGTAGAGGGCTATGGTGAAAAAGGATATATCTTCCGTTCAAACTGGAAAGAAGCTTTCTGAGAAACTGCTCTGTGTTCTGTTAATTCATCTCACAGAGTTACATCTTTCCCTTCAAGAAGCCTTTCGCTAAGGCTGTTCTTGTGGAATTGGTAAAGAGATACTTGGAAGCCCATAGAGGGCTCTGTTGAAAAAGGAAATATCTTCCGTTGAAAACTGGAAACAATCCTTCCGAGAAACTGCTCTGTGTTCTGTTAATTCATCTCACAGAGTTACATCTTTCCCTTCAAGAAGCCTTTCGCTAAGGCTGTTCTTGTGAAATTGGCAAAGGGATATTTGGAAGCCCATAGAGGGCTATGGTGAAAAAGGAAATATCTTCCGTTCAAAACTGGAAAGAAGCTTTCTGAGAAAATGCTCTGTGTTCTGTTAATTCATCTCATAGAGTTACATCTTTCCCTTCAAGAAGCCTTTCGCTAAGGCTGTTCTTGTGGAATTGGCAAAGGGGCATCTAGAAGCCCATAGAGGGCTATGGTGAAAAAGGAAATATCTTCCGTTCAAAACTGGAAAGAAGCTTTCTGAGAAACTGCTCTGCGTTCTGTTAATTCATCTCACAGAGTTACATCTTTCCCTTCAAGAAGCCTTTCGCTAAGGCTCTTCTTGTGGAATTGGCAAAGGGATATTTCGAAGCCCGTAGAGGGCTATGGTGAAAAAGGATATATCTTCCGTTCAAACTGGAAAGAAGCTTTCTGAGAAACTGCTCTGTGTTCTGTTAATTCATCTCACAGAGTTACATCTTTCCCTTCAAGAAGCCTTTCGCTAAGGCTGTTCTTGTGGAATTGGTAAAGAGATACTTGGAAGCCCATAGAGGGCTCTGTTGAAAAAGGAAATATCTTCCGTTGAAAACTGGAAACAATCCTTCCGAGAAACTGCTCTGTGTTCTGTTAATTCATCTCACAGAGTTACATCTTTCCCTTCAAGAAGCCTTTCGCTAAGGCTCTTCTTGTGGAATTGGCAAAGGGATATTTCGAAGCCCGTAGAGGGCTATGGTGAAAAAGGATATATCTTCCGTTCAAACTGGAAAGAAGCTTTCTGAGAAACTGCTCTGTGTTCTGTTAATTCATCTCACAGAGTTACATCTTTCCCTTCAAGAAGCCTTTCGCTAAGGCTGTTCTTGTGGAATTGGTAAAGAGATACTTGGAAGCCCATAGAGGGCTCTGTTGAAAAAGGAAATATCTTCCGTTGAAAACTGGAAACAATCCTTCCGAGAAACTGCTCTGTGTTCTGTTAATTCATCTCACAGAGTTACATCTTTCCCTTCAAGAAGCCTTTCGCTAAGGCTGTTCTTGTGGAATTGGCAAAGGGATATTTGGAAGCCCATAGAGGGCTATGGTGAAAAAGGAAATATCTTCCGTTCAAAACTGGAAAGAAGCTTTCTGAGAAACTGCTCTATGTTCTGTTAATTCATCTCACAGATTTACATCTTTCCCTTCAAGAAGTCTTTCGCTAAGGCTGTTCTTGTGGAATTGGCAAAGGGATATTTGGAAGCCCATAGAGGGCTATGGTGAAAAAGGAAATATCTTCCGTTTAAAACTGGAAAGAAGCTTTCTGAGAAACTGCTCTGTGTTCTGTTAATTCATCTCACAGAGTTACATCTTTCCCTTCAAGAAGCCTTTCGCTAAGGCTGTTCTTGTGGAATTGGCAAAGGGATATTTGGAAGCCCATAGAGGGCTATGCTGAAAAAGGAAATATCTTCCGTTCAAAACTGGAAAGAAGCTTTCTGAAGAACAGCTCTGTGTTCTGTTAATTCATCTCACAGAGTTACATCTTTCCCTTCAAGAAGCCTTTCGCTAAGGCTGTTCTTGTGGAATTGGAAAAGGGATATTTAGAAGCCCTTAGAGGGCTATGGTGAAAAAGGAAATATCTTCCGTTCAAAAATAGAAAGAAGCTTTCTGAGAAACTGCTCTGTGTTCTGTTAATTCATCTCACAGAGTTACATCTTTCCCTTCAAGAAGCCTTTCGCTAAGGCTCTTCTTGTGGAATTGGCAAAGGGATATTTCGAAGCCCGTAGAGGGCTATGGTGAAAAAGGATATATCTTCCGTTCAAACTGGAAATAAGCCTTCTGAGAAACTGCTCTGTGTTCTGTTAATTCATCTCACAGAGTTACATCTTTCCCTTCAAGAAGCCTTTCGCGAAGGCTGTTCTTGTGGAATTGGTAAAGAGATACTTGGAAGCCCATAGAGGGCTATGTTGAAAAAGGAAATATCTTCCGTTGAAAACTGGAAACAATCCTTCTGAGAAACTGCTCTGTGTTCTGTTAATTCATCTCACAGAGTTACATCTTTCCCTTCAAGAAGCCTTTCGCTAAGGCTGTTCTTGTGGAATTGGAAAAGGGATATTTAGAAGCCCATAGAGGGCTATGGTGAAAAAGGAAATATCTTCCGTTCAAAAATGGAAAGAAGCTTTCTGAGAAACTGCTCTGTGTTCTGTTAATTCATCTCACAGAGTTACATCTTTCCCTTCAAGAAGTCTTTCGCTAAGGCTGTTCTTGTGGAATTGGCAAAGGGATATTTGGAAGCCCATAGAGGGCTATGGTGAAAAAGGAAATATCTTCCGTTCAAAACTGGAAAGAAGCTTTCTGAGAAACTGCTCTGTGTTCTGTTAATTCATCTCACTGAGTTACATCTTTCCCTTCAAGAAGCCTTTCGCTAAGGCTGTTCTTGTGGAATTGGAAAAGGGATATTTGGAAGCCCATAGAGGGCTATGGTGAAAAAGGAAATATCTTCCGCTCAAAACTGTAAAGAAGCTTTCTGAGAAACTGCTCGGTGTTCTGTTAATTCATCTCACAGAGTTACATCTTTCCCTTCAAGAAGCCTTTCGCTAAGGCTGTTCTTGTGGAATTGGCAAAGTCATATTTGGAAGCCCATAGAGTGCTATGGGGAAAAAGGAAATATCTTCCGTTCAAAACTGGAAAGAAGCTTTCTGAGAAACTGCTCTGTGTTCTGTTAATTCATCTCACAGAGTTACATCTTTCCCTTCAAGAAGCCTTTCGCTAAGACTGTTCTTGTGGAATTGGCAAAGGGATACTTGGAAGCCCATAGAGGGCTATGGTGAAAAAGGAAATATCTTCCGTTCAAAACTGGAAAGAAGCTTTCTGAGAAACTGCTCTGTGTTCTGTTAATTCATCTCACAGAGTTACATCTTTCCCTTCAAGAAGCCTTTCGCTAAGGCTGTTCTTGTGGAATTGGCAAAGGGGTATTTAGAAGCCCATAGAGGGCTATGGTGAAAAAGGAAATATCTTCCGTTCAAAACTGGAAAGAAGCTTTCTGAGAAACTGCTCTGTGTTCTGTTAATTCATCTCACAGAGTTACATCTTTCCCTTCAAGAAGCCTTTCGCTAAGGCTGTTCTTGTGGAATTGGCAAAGGGATATTTGGAAGCCCATAGAGGGCTATGCTGAAAAAGGAAATATCTTCCGTTCAAAACTGGAAAGAAGCTTTCTGAAGAACAGCTCTGTGTTCTGTTAATTCATCTCACAGAGTTACATCTTTCCCTTCAAGAAGCCTTTCGCTAAGGCTGTTCTTGTGGAATTGGAAAAGGGATATTTAGAAGCCCTTAGAGGGCTATGGTGAAAAAGGCAATATCTTCCGTTCAAAAATAGAAAGAAGCTTTCTGAGAAACTGCTCTGTGTTCTGTTAATTCATCTCACAGAGTTACATCTTTCCCTTCAAGAAGCCTTTCGCTAAGGCTGTTCTTGTGGAATTGGCAAAGTGATATTTGGAATCCCTTAGATTGCTATGTTGAAAAAGGAAATATCTTCCGTTCAAAACTGAAAAGAAGCTTTCTGAGAAACTGCTCTGTGTTCTGTTAATTCATCTCACAGAGTTACATCTTTCCCTTCAAGAAGCCTTTCGCTAAGGCTGTTCTTGTGGAATTGGTAAAGAGATACTTGGAAGCCCATAGAGGGCTCTGTTGAAAAAGGAAATATCTTCCGTTGAAAACTGGAAACAATCCTTCCGAGAAACTGCTCTGTGTTCTGTTAATTCATCTCACAGAGTTACATCTTTCCCTTCAGGAAGCCTTTCGCTAAGGCTGTTCTTGTGGAATTGGCAAAGGGATATTTGGAAGCCCATAGAGGGCTATGGTGAAAAAGGAAATATCTTCCGTTCAAAACTGGAAAGAAGCTTTCTGAGAAACTGCTCTATGTTCTGTTAATTCATCTCACAGAGTTACATCTTTCCCTTCAAGAAGCCTTTCGCTAAGGCTGTTCTTGTGGAATTGGCAAAGTCATATTTGGAAGCCCATAAAGTGCTATGGGGAAAAAGGAAATATCTTCCGTTCAAAACTGGAAAGAAGCTTTCTGAGAAACTACTCTGTGTTCTGTAAATTCATCTCACAGAGTTACATCTTTCCCTTCAATAAGCCTTTCGCTAAGGCTGTTCTTGTGGAATTGGCAGAGGGATATTTGGAAGCCCATAGAGGGCTATGGTGAAAAAGGAAATATCTTCCGTTCAAAACTGGAAAGAAGCTTTCTGAGAAACTGCTCTGTGTTCTGTTAATTCATCTCACAGAGTTACATCTTTCCCTTCAAGAAGCCTTTCGCTAAGGCTGTTCTTGTGGAATTGGCAAAGGGGCATCTAGAAGCCCATAGAGGGCTATGGTGAAAAAGGAAATATCTTCCGTTCAAAACTGGAAAGAAGCTTTCTGAGAAACTGCTCTGTGTTCTGTTAATTCATCTCACAGAGTTACATCTTTCCCTTCAAGAAGCCTTTCGCTAAGGCTCTTCTTGTGGAATTGGCAAAGGGATATTTCGAAGCCCGTAGAGGGCTATGGTGAAAAAGGATATATCTTCCGTTCAAACTGGAAAGAAGCTTTCTGAGAAACTGCTCTGTGTTCTGTTAATTCATCTCACAGAGTTACATCTTTCCCTTCAAGAAGCCTTTCGCTAAGGCTGTTCTTGTGGAATTGGTAAAGAGATACTTGAAAGCCCATAGAGGGCTATGGTGAAAAAGGAAATATCTTCCGTTTAAAACTTGAAAGAAGCTTTCTGAGAAACTGCTCTGTGTTCTGTTAATTCATCTCACAGAGTTACATCTTTCCCTTCAAGAAGCCTTTCGCTAAGGCTGTTCTTGTGAAATTGGCAAAGGGATATTTGGAAGCCCATAGAGGGCTATGGTGAAAAAGGAAATATCTTCCGTTCAAAACTGGAAAGAAGCTTTCTGAGAAAATGCTCTGTGTTCTGTTAATTCATCTCATAGAGTTACATCTTTCCCTTCAAGAAGCCTTTCGCTAAGGCTGTTCTTGTGGAATTGGCAAAGGGGCATCTAGAAGCCCATAGAGGGCTATGGTGAAAAAGGAAATATCTTCCGTTCAAAACTGGAAAGAAGCTTTCTGAGAAACTGCTCTGCGTTCTGTTAATTCATCTCACAGAGTTACATCTTTCCCTTCAAGAAGCCTTTCGCTAAGGCTCTTCTTGTGGAATTGGCAAAGGGATATTTCGAAGCCCGTAGAGGGCTATGGTGAAAAAGGATATATCTTCCGTTCAAACTGGAAAGAAGCTTTCTGAGAAACTGCTCTGTGTTCTGTTAATTCATCTCACAGAGTTACATCTTTCCCTTCAAGAAGCCTTTCGCTAAGGCTGTTCTTGTGGAATTGGTAAAGAGATACTTGGAAGCCCATAGAGGGCTCTGTTGAAAAAGGAAATATCTTCCGTTGAAAACTGGAAACAATCCTTCCGAGAAACTGCTCTGTGTTCTGTTAATTCATCTCACAGAGTTACATCTTTCCCTTCAAGAAGCCTTTCGCTAAGGCTGTTCTTGTGGAATTGGCAAAGGGATATTTGGAAGCCCATAGAGGGCTATGCTGAAAAAGGAAATATCTTCCGTTCAAAACTGGAAAGAAGCTTTCTGAAGAACAGCTCTGTGTTCTGTTAATTCATCTCACAGAGTTACATCTTTCCCTTCAAGAAGCCTTTCGCTAAGGCTGTTCTTGTGGAATTGGAAAAGGGATATTTAGAAGCCCTTAGAGGGCTATGGTGAAAAAGGAAATATCTTCCGTTCAAAAATAGAAAGAAGCTTTCTGAGAAACTGCTCTGTGTTCTGTTAATTCATCTCACAGAGTTACATCTTTCCCTTCAAGAAGCCTTTCGCTAAGGCTCTTCTTGTGGAATTGGCAAAGGGATATTTCGAAGCCCGTAGAGGGCTATGGTGAAAAAGGATATATCTTCCGTTCAAACTGGAAATAAGCCTTCTGAGAAACTGCTCTGTGTTCTGTTAATTCATCTCACAGAGTTACATCTTTCCCTTCAAGAAGCCTTTCGCGAAGGCTGTTCTTGTGGAATTGGTAAAGAGATACTTGGAAGCCCATAGAGGGCTATGTTGAAAAAGGAAATATCTTCCGTTGAAAACTGGAAACAATCCTTCTGAGAAACTGCTCTGTGTTCTGTTAATTCATCTCACAGAGTTACATCTTTCCCTTCAAGAAGCCTTTCGCTAAGGCTGTTCTTGTGGAATTGGAAAAGGGATATTTAGAAGCCCATAGAGGGCTATGGTGAAAAAGGAAATATCTTCCGTTCAAAAATGGAAAGAAGCTTTCTGAGAAACTGCTCTGTGTTCTGTTAATTCATCTCACAGAGTTACATCTTTCCCTTCAAGAAGTCTTTCGCTAAGGCTGTTCTTGTGGAATTGGCAAAGGGATATTTGGAAGCCCATAGAGGGCTATGGTGAAAAAGGAAATATCTTCCGTTCAAAACTGGAAAGAAGCTTTCTGAGAAACTGCTCTGTGTTCTGTTAATTCATCTCACTGAGTTACATCTTTCCCTTCAAGAAGCCTTTCGCTAAGGCTGTTCTTGTGGAATTGGAAAAGGGATATTTGGAAGCCCATAGAGGGCTATGGTGAAAAAGGAAATATCTTCCGCTCAAAACTGTAAAGAAGCTTTCTGAGAAACTGCTCGGTGTTCTGTTAATTCATCTCACAGAGTTACATCTTTCCCTTCAAGAAGCCTTTCGCTAAGGCTGTTCTTGTGGAATTGGCAAAGTCATATTTGGAAGCCCATAGAGTGCTATGGGGAAAAAGGAAATATCTTCCGTTCAAAACTGGAAAGAAGCTTTCTGAGAAACTGCTCTGTGTTCTGTTAATTCATCTCACAGAGTTACATCTTTCCCTTCAATAAGCCTTTCGCTAAGGCTGTTCTTGTGGAATTGGCAAAGGGATATTTGGAAGCCCATAGAGGGCTATGGTGAAAAAGGAAATATCTTCCGTTCAAAACTGGAAAGAAGCTTTCTGAGAAACTGCTCTGTGTTCTGTTAATTAATCTCACAGAGTTACATCTTTCCCTTGAAGAAGCCTTTCGCTAAGGCTGTTCTTGTGGAATTGGCAAAGGGATATTTGAAAGCCCATAGAGGGCTATGGTGAGAAAGGAAATATCTTCCGTTCAAAACTGGAAAGAAGCTTTCTGAGAAACTGCTCTGTGTTCTGTTAATTCATCTCACAGAGTTACATCTTTCCCTTCAAGAAGCCTTTCGTAAGGCTGTTCTTGTGGAATTGGCAAAGGGATATTTGGAAGCCCATAGAGGGCTATGGTGAAAAAGGAAATATCTTCCGTTCAAAACTGTAAAGAAGCTTTCTGAGAAACTGCTCTGTGTTCTGTTAATTCATCTCACAGAGTTACATCTTTCCCTTCAAGAAGCCTTTCGCTAATTCTGTTCTTGTGCAATTGGCAAAGGGATATTTGGAAGCCCATAGAGGGCTCTGTTGAAAAAGGAAATATTTTAAGCTCAAAACTGGAAAGAAGCTTTCTGAGAAACTGCTCTATGTTCTGTTAATTCATCTCACAGAGTTACATCTTTCCCTTCAAGAAGCCTTTCGCTAAGGCTGTTCTTGTGGAATTGGCAAAGGGATATTTGGAAGCCCATAGAGGGCTATGGTGAAAAAGGAAATATCTTCGGTTCAAAACTGGAAAGAAGCTTTCTGAGAAACTGCTCTGTGTTCTGTTAATTCATCTCACAGAGTTACATCTTTCCCTTCAAGAAGCCTTTCGCTAAGGCTGTTCTTGTGGAATTGGCAAAGGGATATTTGGAAGCCCATAGAGGGCTATGGTGAAAAAGGAAATATCTTCTGTTCAAAACTGGAAAGAAGCTTTCTGAGAAACTGCTCTGTGTTCTGTTAATTCACCTCACAGAGTTACATCTTTCCCTTCAAGAAACCTCTCGCTAAGGCTGTTCTTGTGGAATTGGCAAAGGGATATTTGGAAGCCCATAGAGGGCTATGGTGAAAAAGGAAATATCTTCCTTTCAAAACTGGAAAGAAGCTTTCTGAGAAACTGCTCTGTGTTCTGTTAATTCATCTCACAGAGTTACATCTTTCCCTTCAAGAAGCCTTTCGCTATGGCTGGTCTTGTGGAATTGGCAAAGGGATATTTGGAAGCCCATAGAGGGCTATGGTGAAAAAGGAAATATCTTCCGTTCAAAACTGGAAAGAAGCTTTCTGAGAAACTGCTCTGTGTTCTGTTAATTCATCTCACATAGTTACATCTTTCCCTTCAAGAAGCCTTTCGCTAAGGCTGGTCTTGTGGAACTGGCAAAGGGATATTTGGAAGCCCATAGAGGGCTATGGTGAAAAAGGAAATATCTTCCGTGGAAAACTGGAAACAAGCCTTCTGAGAAACTGCTCTGTGTTCTGTTAATTCATCTCACAGAGTTACATCTTTCCCTTCAAGAAGCCTTTCGCTAAGGCTGTTCTTGTGGAATTGGAAAAGGGATATTTAGAAGCCCATAGAGGGCTATGGTGAAAAAGGAAATATCTTCCGTTCAAAAATGGAAAGAAGCTTTCTGAGAAACTGCTCTGTGTTCTGTTAATTCATCTCACAGAGTTACATCTTTCCCTTCAAGAAGTCTTTCGCTAAGGCTGTTCTTGTGGAATTGGCAAAGGGATATTTGGAAGCCCATAGAGGGCTATGGTGAAAAAGGAAATATCTTCCGTTCAAAACTGGAAAGAAGCTTTCTGAGAAACTGCTCTGTGTTCTGTTAATTCATCTCACTGAGTTACATCTTTCCCTTCAAGAAGCCTTTCGCTAAGGCTGTTCTTGTGGAATTGGAAAAGGGATATTTGGAAGCCCATAGAGGGCTATGGTGAAAAAGGAAATATCTTCCGCTCAAAACTGTAAAGAAGCTTTCTGAGAAACTGCTCGGTGTTCTGTTAATTCATCTCACAGAGTTACATCTTTCCCTTCAAGAAGCCTTTCGCTAAGGCTGTTCTTGTGGAATTGGCAAAGTCATATTTGGAAGCCCATAGAGTGCTATGGGGAAAAAGGAAATATCTTCCGTTCAAAACTGGAAAGAAGCTTTCTGAGAAACTGCTCTGTGTTCTGTTAATTCATCTCACAGAGTTACATCTTTCCCTTCAATAAGCCTTTCGCTAAGGCTGTTCTTGTGGAATTGGCAAAGGGATATTTGGAAGCCCATAGAGGGCTATGGTGAAAAAGGAAATATCTTCCGTTCAAAACTGGAAAGAAGCTTTCTGAGAAACTGCTCTGTGTTCTGTTAATTAATCTCACAGAGTTACATCTTTCCCTTGAAGAAGCCTTTCGCTAAGGCTGTTCTTGTGGAATTGGCAAAGGGATATTTGAAAGCCCATAGAGGGCTATGGTGAGAAAGGAAATATCTTCCGTTCAAAACTGGAAAGAAGCTTTCTGAGAAACTGCTCTGTGTTCTGTTAATTCATCTCACAGAGTTACATCTTTCCCTTCAAGAAGCCTTTCGTAAGGCTGTTCTTGTGGAATTGGCAAAGGGATATTTGGAAGCCCATAGAGGGCTATGGTGAAAAAGGAAATATCTTCCGTTCAAAACTGTAAAGAAGCTTTCTGAGAAACTGCTCTGTGTTCTGTTAATTCATCTCACAGAGTTACATCTTTCCCTTCAAGAAGCCTTTCGCTAATTCTGTTCTTGTGCAATTGGCAAAGGGATATTTGGAAGCCCATAGAGGGCTCTGTTGAAAAAGGAAATATTTTAAGCTCAAAACTGGAAAGAAGCTTTCTGAGAAACTGCTCTATGTTCTGTTAATTCATCTCACAGAGTTACATCTTTCCCTTCAAGAAGCCTTTCGCTAAGGCTGTTCTTGTGGAATTGGCAAAGGGATATTTGGAAGCCCATAGAGGGCTATGGTGAAAAAGGAAATATCTTCGGTTCAAAACTGGAAAGAAGCTTTCTGAGAAACTGCTCTGTGTTCTGTTAATTCATCTCACAGAGTTACATCTTTCCCTTCAAGAAGCCTTTCGCTAAGGCTGTTCTTGTGGAATTGGCAAAGGGATATTTGGAAGCCCATAGAGGGCTATGGTGAAAAAGGAAATATCTTCTGTTCAAAACTGGAAAGAAGCTTTCTGAGAAACTGCTCTGTGTTCTGTTAATTCACCTCACAGAGTTACATCTTTCCCTTCAAGAAACCTCTCGCTAAGGCTGTTCTTGTGGAATTGGCAAAGGGATATTTGGAAGCCCATAGAGGGCTATGGTGAAAAAGGAAATATCTTCCTTTCAAAACTGGAAAGAAGCTTTCTGAGAAACTGCTCTGTGTTCTGTTAATTCATCTCACAGAGTTACATCTTTCCCTTCAAGAAGCCTTTCGCTATGGCTGGTCTTGTGGAATTGGCAAAGGGATATTTGGAAGCCCATAGAGGGCTATGGTGAAAAAGGAAATATCTTCCGTTCAAAACTGGAAAGAAGCTTTCTGAGAAACTGCTCTGTGTTCTGTTAATTCATCTCACATAGTTACATCTTTCCCTTCAAGAAGCCTTTCGCTAAGGCTGGTCTTGTGGAACTGGCAAAGGGATATTTGGAAGCCCATAGAGGGCTATGGTGAAAAAGGAAATATCTTCCGTGGAAAACTGGAAACAAGCCTTCTGAGAAACTGCTCTGTGTTCTGTTAATTCATCTCACAGAGTTACATCTTTCCCTTCAAGAAGCCTTTCGCTAAGTCTGTTCTTGTGGAATTGGCAAAGGGATATTTGGAAGCCCATACAGGGCTATGGTGAAAAAGGAAATATCTTCCGTTCAAAACTGGAAAGAAGCTTTCTGAGAAACTGCTCTGTGTTCTGTAAATTCATCTCACAGAGTTACATCTTTCCCTTCAAGAAGCCTTTCGCTAAGGCTGTTCTTGTGGAATTGGCAAAGGGATATTTTTAAGCCCATAGAGGGCTATGGTGAAAAAGGAAATATCTTCCGTTCAAAACTGGAAAGAAGCTTTCTGAGAAACTGCTCTGTGTTCTGTTAATTCATCTCACAGAGTTACATCTTTCCCTTCAAGAAGCCTTTCGGTAAGGCTGTTCTTGTGGAATTGGAAAAGGGATATTTAGTAGCCCATAGAGGGCTATGGTGAAAAAGGAAATATCTTCCGTTCAAAACTGGAAAGAAGCTTTCTGAGAAACTGCTCTGTGTTCTGTTAATTCATCTCACAGAGTTACATCTTTCCCTTCAAGAAGTCTTTCGCTACGGCTGTTCTTGTGGAATTGACAAAGGGATATTTGGAAGCCGATAGAGGGCTATGGTGAAAAAGGAATTATCTTCAGTTCAAAACTGGAAAGAAGCTTTCTGAGAAACTGCTCTATGTTCTGTTAATTCATCTCACAGAGTTACATCTTTCCCTTCAAGAAGCCTTTCGCTAAGGCTCTTCTTGTGGAATTGGCAAAGGGATATTTGGAAGCCCATAGAGGGCTATGGTGAAAAAGGAAATATCTTCCGTTCAAAACTGGATAGAAGCTTTCTGAGAAACTGCTCTGTGTTCTGTTAATTAATCTCACAGAGTTACATCTTTCCCTTCAAGAAGCCTTTCGCTAAGGCTGTTCTTGTGGAATTGGCAAAGGGATATTTGAAAGCCCATAGAGGGCTATGGTGAGAAAGGAAATATCTTCCGTTCAAAACTGGAAAGAAGCTTTCTGAGAAACTGCTCTGTGTTCTGTTAATTCATCTCACAGAGTTACATCTTTCCCTTCAAGAAGCCTTTCGTAAGGCTGTTCTTGTGGTATTGGCAAAGGGATATTTGGAAGCCCATAGAGGGCTATGGTGAAAAAGGAAATATCTTCCGTTCAAAACTGGAAAGAAGCTTTCTGAGAAACTGCTCTGTGTTCTGTTAATTCATCTCACAGAGTTACATCTTTCCCTTCAAGAAGCCTTTCGCTAATTCTGTTCTTGTGCAATTGGCAAAAGGATATTTGGAAGCCCATAGAGGGCTATGGTGAAAAAGGAAATATCTTCCGTTCAAAACTGGAAAGAAGCTTTCTGAGAAACTGCTCTATGTTCTGTTAATTCATCTCACAGAGTTACATCTTTCCCTTCAAGAAGCCTTTCGCTAAGGCTGTTCTTGTGGAATTGGCAAAGGGATATTTGGAAGCCCATAGAGGGCTATGGTGAAAAAGGAAATATCTTCCGTTCAAAACTGGAAAGAAGCTTTCTGAGAAACTGCTCTGTGTTTTGTTAATTCATCTCAGAGAGTTACATCTTTCCCTTCAAGAAGTCTTTCGCTAAGGCTGTTCTTGTGGAATTGGAAAAGGGATATTTGGAAGCCCATAGAGGGCTATGGTGAAAAAGGAAATATCTACCGTTCAAAACTGGAAAGAAGCTTTCTGAAAATCTGCTCTGTTTTCTGTTAATTCATCTCACAGAGTTACATCTTTCCCTTCAAGAAGCCTTTCGCTAAGGCTGTTCTTGTGGAATTGGCAAAGGGATATTGGGAAGCCCATAGAGGGCTATGGTGAAAAAGGAAATATCTTCCGTTCAAAACTGGAAAGAAGCTTTCTGAGAAACTGCTCTGTGTTCTGTTAATTCATCTCACAGAGTTACATCTTTCCCTTCAAGAAGCCTTTCGCTAAGGCTGTTCTTGTGGAATTGGCAAAGGGATATTTCGAAGCCCATAGAGGGCTATGGTGAAAAAGGAAATATCTTCCGTTCAAAACTGGAAAGAAGCTTTCTGAGAAACTGCTCTGTGTTCTGTTAATTCATCTCACAGAGTTACATCTTTCCCTTCAAGAAGCCTTTCGCTAAGGCTGTTCTTGTGGAATTGGCAAAGGGATATTTGGAAGCCCATAGAGGGCTATGGTGAAAAAGGAAATATCTTCCGTTCAAAACTGGAAAGAAGCTTTCTGAGAAACTGCTCTGTGTTCTGTTAATTCATCTCACTGAGTTACATCTTTCCCTTCAAGAAGTCTTTCGCTAAGGCTGTTCTTGTGGAATTGGCAAAGGGATATTTGGAAGCCCATAGAGGGCTATGGTGAAAAAGGAAATATCTTCCGTTTAAAACTGGAAAGAAGCTTTCTGAGAAACTGCTCTGTGTTCTTTTAATTCATCTCACAGAGTTACATCTTTCCCTTCAAGAAGCCTTTCGCTAAGGCTGTTCTTGTGGAATTGGCAAAGGGATATTTGGAAGCCCATAGAGGGTTATGGTGAAAAAGGAAATATCTTCCGTTCAAAACTGGAAAGAAGCTTTCTGAGAAACTGCTCTGTGTTCTGTTAATTCATCTCACAGAGTTACATCTTTCCCTTCAAGAAGCCTTAGGCTAAGGCTGTTCTTGTGGAATTGGAAAAGGGATATTTGGAAGCCCATAGAGGGCTATGGTGAAAAAGGAAATATCTTCCGCTCAAAACTGTAAAGAAGCTTTCTGAGAAACTGCTCCGTGTTCTGTTAATTCATCTCACAGAGTTACATCTTTCCCTTCAAGAAGCCTTTCGCTAAGGCTGTTCTTGTGGAATTGGCAAAGTCATATTTGGAAGCCCATAGAGTGCTATGGGGAAAAAGGAAATATCTTCCGTTCAAAACTGGAAAGAAGCTTTCTGAGAAACTGCTCTGTGTTCTGTTAATTCATCTCACAGAGTTACATCTCTCCCTTCAAGAAGCCTTTCGCTAAGGCTGTTCTTGTGGAATTGGCAAAGGGATACTTGGAAGCCCATAGAGGGCTATGGTGAAAAAGGAAATATCTTCCGCTCAAAACTGTAAAGAAGCTTTCTGAGAAACTGCTCCGTGTTCTGTTAATTCATCTCACAGAGTTACATCTTTCCCTTCAAGAAGCCTTTCGCTAAGGCTGTTCTTGTGGAATTGGCAAAGGGGTATTTAGAAGCCCATAGAGGGCTATGGTGAAAAAGGAAATATCTTCCGTTCAAAACTGGAAAGAAGCTTTCTGAGAAACTGCTCTGTGTTCTGTTAATTCATCTCACAGAGTTACATCTTTCCCTTCAAGAAGCCTTTCGCTAAGGCTCTTCTTGTGGAATTGGCAAAGGGATATTTCGAAGCCCGTAGAAGGCTATGGTGAAAAAGGATATATCTTCCGTTCAAAACTGGAAAGAAGCTTTATGAGAAACTGCTCTGTGTTCTGTTAATTCATCTCACAGAGTTACATCTTTCCCTTCAAGAAGCCTTTCGCTAAGGCTGTTCTTGTGGAATTGGTAAAGAGATACTTGGAAGCCCATAGAGGGCTATGTTGAAAAAGGAAATATCTTCCGTTGAAAACTGGAAACAATCCTTCTGAGAAACTGCTCTGTGTTCTGTTAATTCATCTCACAGAGTTACATCTTTCCCTTCAAGAAGCCTTTCGCTAAGGCTGTTCTTGTGGAATTGGCAAAGGGATATTTGGAAGC
The DNA here is from genome assembly GCF_047675955.1 of Chlorocebus sabaeus. Classification (NCBI taxonomy): domain Eukaryota; kingdom Metazoa; phylum Chordata; class Mammalia; order Primates; family Cercopithecidae; genus Chlorocebus; species Chlorocebus sabaeus. The sequence continues at coordinate 210,687 of NW_027327925.1, read as the reverse complement.
CCATAGAGGGCTATGGTGAAAAAGGAAATATCTTCCGTTCAAAACTGGAAAGAAGCTTTCTGAGAAACTGCTCTGTGTTCTGTTAATTCATCTCACCGAGTTACATCTTTCCCTTCAAGAAGTCTTTCGCTAAGGCTGTTCTTGTGGAATTGGCAAAGGGATATTTGGAAGCCCATAGAGGGCTATGGTGAAAAAGGAAATATCTTCCGCTCAAAACTGTAAAGAAGCTTTCTGAGAAACTGCTCTGTGTTCTGTTAATTCATCTCACAGAGTTACATCTTTCCCTTCAAGAAGCCTTTCGCTAAGGCTGTTCTTGTGGAATTGGCAAAGGGGCATCTAGAAGCCCATAGAGGGCTATGGTGAAAAAGGAAATAACTTCCGTTCAAAACTGGAAAGAAGCTTTCTGAGAAACTGCTCTGTGTTCTGTTAATTCATCTCACAGAGTTACATCTTTCCCTTCAAGAAGCCTTTCGCTAAGGCTCTTCTTGTGGAATTGGCAAAGGGATATTTCGAAGCCCGTAGAGGGCTATGGTGAAAAAGGATATATCTTCCGTTCAAACTGGAAAGAAGCTTTCTGAGAAACTGCTCTGTGTTCTGTTAATTCATCTCACAGAGTTACATCTTTCCCTTCAAGAAGCCTTTCGCTAAGGCTGTTCTTGTGGAATTGGTAAAGAGATACTTGGAAGCCCATAGAGGGCTCTGTTGAAAAAGGAAATATCTTCCGTTGAAAACTGGAAACAATCCTTCCGAGAAACTGCTCTGTGTTCTGTTAATTCATCTCACAGAGTTACATCTTTCCCTTCAAGAAGCCTTTCGCTAAGGCTGTTCTTGTGGATTTGGCAAAGGGGCATCTAGAAGCCCATAGAGGGCTATGGTGAAAAAGGAAATATCTTCCGTTCAAAACTGGAAAGAAGCTTTCTGAGAAACTGCTCTGTGTTCTGTTAATTCATCTCACAGAGTTACATCTTTCCCTTCAAGAAGCCTTTCGCTAAGGCTCTTCTTGTGGAATTGGCAAAGGGATATTTCGAAGCCCGTAGAGGGCTATGGTGAAAAAGGATATATCTTCCGTTCAAACTGGAAAGAAGCTTTCTGAGAAACTGCTCTGTGTTCTGTTAATTCATCTCACAGAGTTACATCTTTCCCTTCAAGAAGCCTTTCGCTAAGGCTGTTCTTGTGGAATTGGTAAAGAGATACTTGGAAGCCCATAGAGGGCTCTGTTGAAAAAGGAAATATCTTCCGTTGAAAACTGGAAACAATCCTTCCGAGAAACTGCTCTGTGTTCTGTTAATTCATCTCACAGAGTTACATCTTTCCCTTCAAGAAGCCTTTCGCTAAGGCTGTTCTTGTGAAATTGGCAAAGGGATATTTGGAAGCCCATAGAGGGCTATGGTGAAAAAGGAAATATCTTCCGTTCAAAACTGGAAAGAAGCTTTCTGAGAAAATGCTCTGTGTTCTGTTAATTCATCTCATAGAGTTACATCTTTCCCTTCAAGAAGCCTTTCGCTAAGGCTGTTCTTGTGGAATTGGCAAAGGGGCATCTAGAAGCCCATAGAGGGCTATGGTGAAAAAGGAAATATCTTCCGTTCAAAACTGGAAAGAAGCTTTCTGAGAAACTGCTCTGCGTTCTGTTAATTCATCTCACAGAGTTACATCTTTCCCTTCAAGAAGCCTTTCGCTAAGGCTCTTCTTGTGGAATTGGCAAAGGGATATTTCGAAGCCCGTAGAGGGCTATGGTGAAAAAGGATATATCTTCCGTTCAAACTGGAAAGAAGCTTTCTGAGAAACTGCTCTGTGTTCTGTTAATTCATCTCACAGAGTTACATCTTTCCCTTCAAGAAGCCTTTCGCTAAGGCTGTTCTTGTGGAATTGGTAAAGAGATACTTGGAAGCCCATAGAGGGCTCTGTTGAAAAAGGAAATATCTTCCGTTGAAAACTGGAAACAATCCTTCCGAGAAACTGCTCTGTGTTCTGTTAATTCATCTCACAGAGTTACATCTTTCCCTTCAAGAAGCCTTTCGCTAAGGCTCTTCTTGTGGAATTGGCAAAGGGATATTTCGAAGCCCGTAGAGGGCTATGGTGAAAAAGGATATATCTTCCGTTCAAACTGGAAAGAAGCTTTCTGAGAAACTGCTCTGTGTTCTGTTAATTCATCTCACAGAGTTACATCTTTCCCTTCAAGAAGCCTTTCGCTAAGGCTGTTCTTGTGGAATTGGTAAAGAGATACTTGGAAGCCCATAGAGGGCTCTGTTGAAAAAGGAAATATCTTCCGTTGAAAACTGGAAACAATCCTTCCGAGAAACTGCTCTGTGTTCTGTTAATTCATCTCACAGAGTTACATCTTTCCCTTCAAGAAGCCTTTCGCTAAGGCTGTTCTTGTGGAATTGGCAAAGGGATATTTGGAAGCCCATAGAGGGCTATGGTGAAAAAGGAAATATTTTCCGTTCAAAACTGGAAAGAAGCTTTCTGAGAAACTGCTCTATGTTCTGTTAATTCATCTCACAGATTTACATCTTTCCCTTCAAGAAGTCTTTCGCTAAGGCTGTTCTTGTGGAATTGGCAAAGGGATATTTGGAAGCCCATAGAGGGCTATGGTGAAAAAGGAAATATCTTCCGTTTAAAACTGGAAAGAAGCTTTCTGAGAAACTGCTCTGTGTTCTGTTAATTCATCTCACAGAGTTACATCTTTCCCTTCAAGAAGCCTTTCGCTAAGGCTGTTCTTGTGGAATTGGCAAAGGGATATTTGGAAGCCCATAGAGGGCTATGCTGAAAAAGGAAATATCTTCCGTTCAAAACTGGAAAGAAGCTTTCTGAAGAACAGCTCTGTGTTCTGTTAATTCATCTCACAGAGTTACATCTTTCCCTTCAAGAAGCCTTTCGCTAAGGCTGTTCTTGTGGAATTGGAAAAGGGATATTTAGAAGCCCTTAGAGGGCTATGGTGAAAAAGGAAATATCTTCCGTTCAAAAATAGAAAGAAGCTTTCTGAGAAACTGCTCTGTGTTCTGTTAATTCATCTCACAGAGTTACATCTTTCCCTTCAAGAAGCCTTTCGCTAAGGCTCTTCTTGTGGAATTGGCAAAGGGATATTTCGAAGCCCGTAGAGGGCTATGGTGAAAAAGGATATATCTTCCGTTCAAACTGGAAATAAGCCTTCTGAGAAACTGCTCTGTGTTCTGTTAATTCATCTCACAGAGTTACATCTTTCCCTTCAAGAAGCCTTTCGCGAAGGCTGTTCTTGTGGAATTGGTAAAGAGATACTTGGAAGCCCATAGAGGGCTATGTTGAAAAAGGAAATATCTTCCGTTGAAAACTGGAAACAATCCTTCTGAGAAACTGCTCTGTGTTCTGTTAATTCATCTCACAGAGTTACATCTTTCCCTTCAAGAAGCCTTTCGCTAAGGCTGTTCTTGTGGAATTGGAAAAGGGATATTTAGAAGCCCATAGAGGGCTATGGTGAAAAAGGAAATATCTTCCGTTCAAAAATGGAAAGAAGCTTTCTGAGAAACTGCTCTGTGTTCTGTTAATTCATCTCACAGAGTTACATCTTTCCCTTCAAGAAGTCTTTCGCTAAGGCTGTTCTTGTGGAATTGGCAAAGGGATATTTGGAAGCCCATAGAGGGCTATGGTGAAAAAGGAAATATCTTCCGTTCAAAACTGGAAAGAAGCTTTCTGAGAAACTGCTCTGTGTTCTGTTAATTCATCTCACTGAGTTACATCTTTCCCTTCAAGAAGCCTTTCGCTAAGGCTGTTCTTGTGGAATTGGAAAAGGGATATTTGGAAGCCCATAGAGGGCTATGGTGAAAAAGGAAATATCTTCCGCTCAAAACTGTAAAGAAGCTTTCTGAGAAACTGCTCGGTGTTCTGTTAATTCATCTCACAGAGTTACATCTTTCCCTTCAAGAAGCCTTTCGCTAAGGCTGTTCTTGTGGAATTGGCAAAGTCATATTTGGAAGCCCATAGAGTGCTATGGGGAAAAAGGAAATATCTTCCGTTCAAAACTGGAAAGAAGCTTTCTGAGAAACTGCTCTGTGTTCTGTTAATTCATCTCACAGAGTTACATCTTTCCCTTCAAGAAGCCTTTCGCTAAGACTGTTCTTGTGGAATTGGCAAAGGGATACTTGGAAGCCCATAGAGGGCTATGGTGAAAAAGGAAATATCTTCCGTTCAAAACTGGAAAGAAGCTTTCTGAGAAACTGCTCTGTGTTCTGTTAATTCATCTCACAGAGTTACATCTTTCCCTTCAAGAAGCCTTTCGCTAAGGCTGTTCTTGTGGAATTGGCAAAGGGGTATTTAGAAGCCCATAGAGGGCTATGGTGAAAAAGGAAATATCTTCCGTTCAAAACTGGAAAGAAGCTTTCTGAGAAACTGCTCTGTGTTCTGTTAATTCATCTCACAGAGTTACATCTTTCCCTTCAAGAAGCCTTTCGCTAAGGCTCTTCTTGTGGAATTGGCAAAGGGATATTTCGAAGCCCGTAGAGGGCTATGGTGAAAAAGGATATATCTTCCGTTCAAAACTGGAAAGAAGCTTTCTGAGAAACTGCTCTGTGTTCTGTTAATTCATCTCACAGAGTTACATCTTTCCCTTCAAGAAGCCTTTCGCTAAGGCTGTTCTTGTGGAATTGGTAAAGAGATACTTGGAAGCCCATAGAGGGCTATGTTGAAAAAGGAAATATCTTCCGTTGAAAACTGGAAACAATCCTTCTGAGAAACTGCTCTGTGCTCTGTTAATTCATCTCACAGAGTTACATCTTTCCCTTCAAGAAGCCTTTCGCTAAGGCTGTTCTTGTGGAATTGGCAAAGGGATAATTGGAAGCCCATAGAGGGCTATGGTGAAAAAGGAAATATCTTCCGTTCAAAACTGGAAAGAAGCTTTCTGAGAAACTGCTCTGTGTTCTGTTAATTCATCTCACAGAGTTACATATTTCCCTTCAAGAAGTCTTTCGCTAAGGCTGTTCTTGTGGAATTGGCAAAGGGATATTTGGAAGCCCATAGAGGGCTATGGTGAAAAAGGAAATATCTTCCGCTCAAAACTGTAAAGAAGCTTTCTGAGAAACTGCTCTGTGTTCTGTTAATTCATCTCAGAGAGTTACATCTTTCCCTTCAAGAAGCCTTTCGCTAAGGCTGTTCTTGTGGAATTGGCAAAGTCATATTTGGAAGCCCATAGAGTGCTATGGGGAAAAAGGAAATATCTTCCGTTCAAAACTGGAAAGAAGCTTTCTGAGAAACTACTCTGTGTTCTGTAAATTCATCTCACAGAGTTACATCTTTCCCTTCAATAAGCCTTTCGCTAAGGCTGTTCTTGTGGAATTGGCAAAGGGATATTTGGAAGCCCATAGAGGGCTATGGTGAAAAAGGAAATATCTTCCGTTCAAAACTGGAAAGAAGCTTTCTGAGAAACTGCTCTGTGTTCTGTTAATTCATCTCACAGAGTTACATCTTTCCCTTCAAGAAGCCTTTCGCTAAGGCTGTTCCTGTGGAATTGGTAAAGGGATATTTGGAAGCCCATAGAGGGCTATGTTGAAAAAGGAAATATCTTCCGTTGAAAACTGGAAACAATCCTTCTCAGAAACTGCTCTGTGTTCTGTTAATTCATCTCACAGAGTTACATCTTTCCCTTCAAGAAGCCTTTCGCTAAGGCTGTTCTTGTGGAATTGGCAAAGGGATATTTGGAAGCCCATAGAGGGCTCTGTTGAAAAAGGAAATATCTTCCGTTCAAAACTGGAAAGAAACTTTGTGAGAAACTGCTCTGTGTTCTGTTAATTCATCTCACAGAGTTACATCTTTCCCTTCAAGAAGCCTTTCGCTAAGGCTGTTCTTGTGGAAGTGGCAAAGGGATACTTGGAAGCCCATAGAGGGCTATGGTGAAAAAGGAAATATCTTCCGTTTAAAACTGGAAAGAAGCTTTCTGAGAAACTGCTCTGTGTTCTGTTAATTCATCTCACAGAGTTACATCTTTCCCTTCAAGAAGCCTTTCGCTAAGGCTGTTCTTGTGGAATTGGCAAAGGGATATTTGGAAGCCCATAGAGGGCTATGGTGAAAAAGGAAATATCTTCGGTTCAAAACTGGAAAGAAGCTTTCTGAGAAACTGCTCTATGTTCTGTTAATTCATCTCACAGAGTTACATCTCTCCCTTCAAGAAGCCTTTCGCTAAGGCTGTTCTTGTGGAATTGGCAAAGGGATATTTGCAAGGCCATAGAGGGCTATGGTGAAAAAGGAAATATCTTCCGTTCAAAACTGGAAAGAAGCTTTCTGAGAAACTGCTCTGTGTTCTGTTAATTCATCTCACAGAGTTACATCTTTCCCTTCAAGAAGTCTTTCGCTAAGGCTGCCCTTGTGGAATTGGAAAAGGGATATTTAGAAGCCCATAGAGGGCTATGGTGAAAAAGGAAATATCTTCCGTTCAAAACTGGAAAGAAGCTTTCTGAGAAACTGCTCTGTGTTCTGTTTATTCATCTCACAGAGTTACATCTTTCCCTTCAAGAAGTCTTTCGCTAAGGCTGTTCTTGTGGAATTGGCAAAGGGATATTTGGAAGCCCATAGAGGGCTATGGTGAAAAAGGAAATATCTTCCGTTCAAAACTGGAAAGAAGCTTTCTGAGAATCTGCTCTGTGTTCTGTTAATTCATATCACAGAGTTACCTCTTTCCCTTCAAGAAGCCTTTCGCTAAGGCTGTTCTTGTGGAATTGGCAAAGGGATATTTGGAAGCCCATAGAGGGCTATGGTGAAAAAGGAAATATCTTCCGTTCAAAACTGGAAAGAAGCTTACTGAGAAACTGCTCTGTGTTCTGTTAATTCATCTCACAGAGTTACATCTTTCCCTTCAAGAAGCCTTTCGCTAATGCTGTTCTTGTGGAATTGGCAAAGGGATATTTGGAAGCCCATAGAGGGCTATGGTGAAAAAGGAAATATCTTCCGTTCAAAACTGGAAAGAAGCTTTCTGAGAAACTGCTCTGTGTTCTGTTAATTAATCTCACAGAGTTACATCTTTCCCTTGAAGAAGCCTTTCGCTAAGGCTGTTCTTGTGGAATTGGCAAAGGGATATTTGAAAGCCCATAGAGGGCTATGGTGAGAAAGGAAATATCTTCCGTTCAAAACTGGAAAGAAGCTTTCTGAGAAACTGCTCTGTGTTCTGTTAATTCATCTCACAGAGTTACATCTTTCCCTTCAAGAAGCCTTTCGTAAGGCTGTTCTTGTGGAATTGGCAAAGGGATATTTGGAAGCCCATAGAGGGCTATGGTGAAAAAGGAAATATCTTCCGTTCAAAACTGTAAAGAAGCTTTCTGAGAAACTGCTCTGTGTTCTGTTAATTCATCTCACAGAGTTACATCTTTCCCTTCAAGAAGCCTTTCGCTAATTCTGTTCTTGTGCAATTGGCAAAGGGATATTTGGAAGCCCATAGAGGGCTATGGTGAAAAAGGAAATATTTTCCGCTCAAAACTGGAAAGAAGCTTTCTGAGAAACTGCTCTATGTTCTGTTAATTCATCTCACAGAGTTACATCTTTCCCTTCAAGAAGCCTTTCGCTAAGGCTGTTCTTGTGGAATTGGCAAAGGGATATTTGGAAGCCCATAGAGGGCTATGGTGAAAAAGGAAATATCTTCGGTTCAAAACTGGAAAGAAGCTTTCTGAGAAACTGCTCTGTGTTCTGTTAATTCATCTCACAGAGTTACATCTTTCCCTTCAAGAAGCCTTTCGCTAAGGCTGTTCTTGTGGAATTGGCAAAGGGATATTTGGAAGCCCATAGAGGGCTATGGTGAAAAAGGAAATATCTTCTGTTCAAAACTGGAAAGAAGCTTTCTGAGAAACTGCTCTGTGTTCTGTTAATTCACCTCACAGAGTTACATCTTTCCCTTCAAGAAACCTCTCGCTAAGGCTGTTCTTGTGGAATTGGCAAAGGGATATTTGGAAGCCCATAGAGGGCTATGGTGAAAAAGGAAATATCTTCCTTTCAAAACTGGAAAGAAGCGTTCTGAGAAACTGCTCTGTGTTCTGTTAATTCATCTCACAGAGTTACATCTTTCCCTTCAAGAAGCCTTTCGCTATGGCTGGTCTTGTGGAATTGGCAAAGGGATATTTGGAAGCCCATAGAGGGCTATGGTGAAAAAGGAAATATCTTCCGTTCAAAACTGGAAAGAAGCTTTCTGAGAAACTGCTCTGTGTTCTGTTAATTCATCTCACATAGTTACATCTTTCCCTTCAAGAAGCCTTTCGCTAAGGCTGGTCTTGTGGAACTGGCAAAGGGATATTTGGAAGCCCATAGATAACTATGGTGAAAAAGGAAATATCTTCCGTTGAAAACTGGAAACAAGCCTTCTGAGAAACTGCTCTGTGTTCTGTTAATTCATCTCACAGAGTTACATCTTTCCCTTCAAGAAGCCTTTCGCTAAGTCTGTTCTTGTGGAATTGGCAAAGGGATATTTGGAAGCCCATACAGGGCTATGGTGAAAAAGGAAATATCTTCCGTTTAAAACTGGAAAGAAGCTTTCTGAGAAACTGCTCTGTGTTCTGTAAATTCATCTCACAGAGTTACATCTTTCCCTTCAAGAAGCCTTTCGCTAAGGCTGTTCTTGTGGAATTGGCAAAGGGATATTTTTAAGCCCATAGAGGGCTATGGTGAAAAAGGAAATATCTTCCGTTCAAAACTGGAAAGAAGCTTTCTGAGAAACTGCTCTGTGTTCTGTTAATTCATCTCACAGAGTTACATCTTTCCCTTCAAGAAGCCTTTCGCTAAGGCTGTTCTTGTGGAATTGGAAAAGGGATATTTAGTAGCCCATAGAGGGCTATGGTGAAAAAGGAAATATCTTCCGTTCAAAACTGGAAAGAAGCTTTCTGAGAAACTGCTCTGTGTTCTGTTAATTCATCTCACAGAGTTACATCTTTCCCTTCAAGAAGTCTTTCGCTACGGCTGTTCTTGTGGAATTGACAAAGGGATATTTGGAAGCCGATAGAGGGCTATGGTGAAAAAGGAATTATCTTCAGTTCAAAACTGGAAAGAAGCTTTCTGAGAAACTGCTCTATGTTCTGTTAATTCATCTCACAGAGTTACATCTTTCCCTTCAAGAAGCCTTTCGCTAAGGCTCTTCTTGTGGAATTGGCAAAGGGATATTTGGAAGCCCATAGAGGGCTATGGTGAAAAAGGAAATATCTTCCGTTCAAAACTGGAAAGAAGCTTTCTGAGAAACTGCTCTGTGTTCTGTTAATTAATCTCACAGAGTTACATCTTTCCCTTCAAGAAGCCTTTCGCTAAGGCTGTTCTTGTGGAATTGGCAAAGGGATATTTGAAAGCCCATAGAGGGCTATGGTGAGAAAGGAAATATCTTCCGTTCAAAACTGGAAAGAAGCTTTCTGAGAAACTGCTCTGTGTTCTGTTAATTCATCTCACAGAGTTACATCTTTCCCTTCAAGAAGCCTTTCGTAAGGCTGTTCTTGTGGTATTGGCAAAGGGATATTTGGAAGCCCATAGAGGGCTATGGTGAAAAAGGAAATATCTTCCGTTCAAAACTGGAAAGAAGCTTTCTGAGAAACTGCTCTGTGTTCTGTTAATTCATCTCACAGAGTTACATCTTTCCCTTCAAGAAGCCTTTCGCTAATTCTGTTCTTGTGCAATTGGCAAAAGGATATTTGGAAGCCCATAGAGGGCTATGGTGAAAAAGGAAATATCTTCCGTTCAAAACTGGAAAGAAGCTTTCTGAGAAACTGCTCTATGTTCTGTTAATTCATCTCACAGAGTTACATCTTTCCCTTCAAGAAGCCTCTCGCTAAGGCTGTTCTTGTGGAATTGGCAAAGGGATATTTGGAAGCCCATAGAGGGCTATGGTGAAAAAGGAAATATCTTCCGTTCAAAACTGGAAAGAAGCTTTCTGAGAAACTGCTCTGTGTTTTGTTAATTCATCTCAGAGAGTTACATCTTTCCCTTCAAGAAGTCTTTCGCTAAGGCTGTTCTTGTGGAATTGGAAAAGGGATATTTGGAAGCCCATAGAGGGCTATGGTGAAAAAGGAAATATCTACCGTTCAAAACTGGAAAGAAGCTTTCTGAAAATCTGCTCTGTTTTCTGTTAATTCATCTCACAGAGTTACATCTTTCCCTTCAAGAAGCCTTTCGCTAAGGCTGTTCTTGTGGAATTGGCAAAGGGATATTTCGAAGCCCATAGAGGGCTATGGTGAAAAAGGAAATATCTTCCGTTCAAAACTGGAAAGAAGCTTTCTGAGAAACTGCTCTGTGTTCTGTTAATTCATCTCACAGAGTTACATCTTTCCCTTCAAGAAGACTTTCGCTAAGGCTGTTCTTGTGGAATTGGCAAAGGGATATTTGGAAGCCCATAGAGGGCTATGGTGAAAAAGGAAATATCTTCCGTTCAAAACTGGAAAGAAGCTTTCTGAGAAACTGCTCTGTGTTCTGTTAATTCATCTCACTGAGTTACATCTTTCCCTTCAAGAAGTCTTTCGCTAAGGCTGTTCTTGTGGAATTGGCAAAGGGATATTTGGAAGCCCATAGAGGGCTATGGTGAAAAAGGAAATATCTTCCGTTTAAAACTGGAAAGAAGCTTTCTGAGAAACTGCTCTGTGTTCTTTTAATTCATCTCACAGAGTTACATCTTTCCCTTCAAGAAGCCTTTCGCTAAGGCTGTTCTTGTGGAATTGGCAAAGGGATATTTGGAAGCCCATAGAGGGTTATGGTGAAAAAGGAAATATCTTCCGTTCAAAACTGGAAAGAAGCTTTCTGAGAAACTGCTCTGTGTTCTGTTAATTCATCTCACAGAGTTACATCTTTCCCTTCAAGAAGCCTTAGGCTAAGGCTGTTCTTGTGGAATTGGAAAAGGGATATTTGGAAGCCCATAGAGGGCTATGGTGAAAAAGGAAATATCTTCCGCTCAAAACTGTAAAGAAGCTTTCTGAGAAACTGCTCGGTGTTCTGTTAATTCATCTCACAGAGTTACATCTTTCCCTTCAAGAAGCCTTTCGCTAAGGCTGTTCTTGTGGAATTGGCAAAGTCATATTTGGAAGCCCATAGAGTGCTATGGGGAAAAAGGAAATATCTTCCGTTCAAAACTGGAAAGAAGCTTTCTGAGAAACTGCTCTGTGTTCTGTTAATTCATCTCACAGAGTTACATCTCTCCCTTCAAGAAGCCTTTCGCTAAGGCTGTTCTTGTGGAATTGGCAAAGGGATACTTGGAAGCCCATAGAGGGCTATGGTGAAAAAGGAAATATCTTCCGTTCAAAACTGGAAAGAAGCTTTCTGAGAAACTGCTCTGTGTTCTGTTAATTCATCTCACAGAGTTACATCTTTCCCTTCAAGAAGCCTTTCGCTAAGGCTGTTCTTGTGGAATTGGCAAAGGGGTATTTAGAAGCCCATAGAGGGCTATGGTGAAAAAGGAAATATCTTCCGTTCAAAACTGGAAAGAAGCTTTCTGAGAAACTGCTCTGTGTTCTGTTAATTCATCTCACAGAGTTACATCTTTCCCTTCAAGAAGCCTTTCGCTAAGGCTCTTCTTGTGGAATTGGCAAAGGGATATTTCGAAGCCCGTAGAAGGCTATGGTGAAAAAGGATATATCTTCCGTTCAAAACTGGAAAGAAGCTTTCTGAGAAACTGCTCTGTGTTCTGTTAATTCATCTCACAGAGTTACATCTTTCCCTTCAAGAAGCCTTTCGCTAAGGCTGTTCTTGTGGAATTGGTAAAGAGATACTTGGAAGCCCATAGAGGGCTATGTTGAAAAAGGAAATATCTTCCGTTGAAAACTGGAAACAATCCTTCTGAGAAACTGCTCTGTGTTCTGTTAATTCATCTCACAGAGTTACATCTTTCCCTTCAAGAAGCCTTTCGCTAAGGCTGTTCTTGTGGAATTGGCAAAGGGATATTTGGAAGCCCATAGAGGGCTATGGTGAAAAAGGAAATATCTTCCGTTCAAAACTGGAAAGAAGCTTTCTGAGAAACTGCTCTGTGTTCTGTTAATTCATCTCACCGAGTTACATCTTTCCCTTCAAGAAGTCTTTCGCTAAGGCTGTTCTTGTGGAATTGGCAAAGGGATATTTGGAAGCCCATAGAGGGCTATGGTGAAAAAGGAAATATCTTCCGCTCAAAACTGTAAAGAAGCTTTCTGAGAAACTGCTCTGTGTTCTGTTAATTCATCTCACAGAGTTACATCTTTCCCTTCAAGAAGCCTTTCGCTAAGGCTGTTCTTGTGGAATTGGCAAAGTCATATTTGGAAGCCCATAGAGTGCTATGGGGAAAAAGGAAATATCTTCCGTTCAAAACTGGAAAGAAGCTTTCTGAGAATCTACTCTGTGTTCTGTAAATTCATCTCACAGAGTTACATCTTTCCCTTCAATAAGCCTTTCGCTAAGGCTGTTCTTGTGGAATTGGCAAAGGGATATTTGGAAGCCCTTAGAGGGCTATGGTGAAAAAGGAAATATCTTCCGTTCAAAACTGGAAAGAAGCTTTCTGAGAAACTGCTCTGTGTTCTGTTAATTCATCTCACAGAGTTACATCTTTCCCTTCAAGAAGCCTTTCGCTAAGGCTGTTCTTGTGGAATTGGCAAAGGGGCATCTAGAAACCCATAGAGGGCTATGGTGAAAAAGGAAATATCTTCCGTTCAAAACTGGAAAGAAGCTTTCTGAGAAACTGCTCTGTGTTCTGTTAATTCATCTCACAGAGTTACATCTTTCCCTTCAAGAAGCCTTTCGTAAGGCTGTTCTTGTGGTATTGGCAAAGGGATATTTGGAAGCCCATAGAGGGCTATGGTGAAAAAGGAAATATCTTCCGTTGAAAACTGGAAAGAAGCTTTCTGAGAAACTGCTCTGTGTTCTGTTAATTCATCTCACAGAGTTACATCTTTCCCTTCAAGAAGCCTTTCGCTAATTCTGTTCTTGTGCAATTGGCAAAAGGATATTTGGAAGCCCATAGAGGGCTATGGTGAAAAAGGAAATATCTTCCGTTCAAAACTGGAAAGAAGCTTTCTGAGAAACTGCTCTATGTTCTGTTAATTCATCTCACAGAGTTACAACTTTCCCTTCAAGAAGCCTTTCGCTAAGGCTGTTCTTGTGGAATTGGCAAAGGGATATTTGGAAGCCCATAGAGGGCTATGGTGAAAAAGGAAATATCTTCCGTTCAAAACTGGAAAGAAGCTTTCTGAGAAACTGCTCTGTGTTTTGTTAATTCATCTCAGAGAGTTACATCTTTCCCTTCAAGAAGTCTTTCGCTAAGGCTGTTCTTGTGGAATTGGCAAAGGGATATTTGGAAGCCCATAGAGGGCTATGGTGAAAAAGGAAATATCTACCGTTCAAAACTGGAAAGAAGCTTTCTGAAAATCTGCTCTGTGTTCTGTTAATTCATCTCACAGAGTTACATCTTTCCCTTCAAGAAGACTTTTGCTAAGGCTGTTCTTGTGGAACTGGAAAAGGGATATTGGGAAGCCCATAGAGGGCTATGGTGAAAAAGGAAATATCTTCCGTTCAAAACTGGAAAGAAGCTTTCTGAGAAACTGCTCTGAGTTCTGTTAATTCATCTCACAGAGTTACATCTTTCCCTTCAAGAAGCCTTTCGCTAAGGCTGTTCTTGTGGAATTGGCAAAGGGATATTTCGAAGCCCATAGAGGGCTATGGTGAAAAAGGAAATATCTTCCGTTCAAAACTGGAAAGAAGCTTTCTGAGAAACTGCTCTGTGTTCTGTTAATTCATCTCACAGAGTTACATCTTTCCCTTCAAGAAGCCTTTCGCTAAGGCTGTTCTTGTGGAATTGGCAAAGGGATATTTGGAAGCCCATAGAGGGCTATGGTGAAAAAGGAAATATCTTCCGTTCAAAACTGGAAAGAAGCTTTCTGAGAAACTGCTCTGTGTTCTGTTAATTCATCTCACTGAGTTACATCTTTCCCTTCAAGAAGTCTTTCGCTAAGGCTGTTCTTGTGGAATTGGCAAAGGGATATTTGGAAGCCCATAGAGGGCTATGGTGAAAAAGGAAATATCTTCCGTTTAAAACTGGAAAGAAGCTTTCTGAGATACTGCTCTGTGTTCTGTTAATTCATCTCACAGAGTTACATCTTTCCCTTCAAGAAGCCTTTCGCTAAGGCTGTTCTTGTGGAATTGGCAAAGGGATATTTGGAAGCCCATAGAGGGCTATGGTGAAAAAGGAAATATCTTCCGCTCAAAACTGTAAAGAAGCTTTCTGAGAAACTGCTCGGTGTTCTGTTAATTCATCTCACAGAGTTACATCTTTCCCTTCAAGAAGCCTTTCGCTAAGGCTGTTCTTGTGGAATTGGCAAAGTCATATTTGGAAGCCCATAGAGTGCTATGGGGAAAAAGGAAATATCTTCCGTTCAAAACTGGAAAGAAGCTTTCTGAGAAACTGCTCTGTGTTCTGTTAATTCATCTCACAGAGTTACATCTTTCCCTTCAAGAAGCCTTTCGCTAAGGCTGTTCTTGTGGAATTGGCAAAGGGATACTTGGAAGCCCATAGAGGGCTATGGTGAAAAAGGAAATATCTTCCGTTCAAAACTGGAAAGAAGCTTTCTGAGAAACTGCTCTGTGTTCTGTTAATTCATCTCACAGAGTTACATCTTTCCCTTCAAGAAGCCTTTCGCTAAGGCTGTTCTTGTGGAATTGGCAAAGGGGTATTTAGAAGCCCATAGAGGGCTATGGTGAAAAAGGAAATATCTTCCGTTCAAAACTGGAAAGAAGCTTTCTGAGAAACTGCTCTGTGTTCTGTTAATTCATCTCACTGAGTTACATCTTTCCCTTCAAGAAGCCTTTCGCTAAGGCTCTTCTTGTGGAATTGGCAAAGGGATATTTCGAAGCCCGTAGAAGGCTATGGTGAAAAAGGATATATCTTCCGTTCAAAACTGGAAAGAAGCTTTCTGAGAAACTGCTCTGTGTTCTGTTAATTCATCTCACAGAGTTACATCTTTCCCTTCAAGAAGCCTTTCGCTAAGGCTGTTCTTGTGGAATTGGTAAAGAGATACTTGGAAGCCCATAGAGGGCTATGTTGAAAAAGGAAATATCTTCCGTTGAAAACTGGAAAAAATCCTTCTGAGAAACTGCTCTGTGTTCTGTTAATTCATCTCACAGAGTTACATCTTTCCCTTCAAGAAGCCTTTCGCTAAGGCTGTTCTTGTGGAATTGGCAAAGGGATATTTGGAAGCCCATAGAGGGCTATGGTGAAAAAGGAAGTATCTTCCGTTCAAAACTGGAAAGAAGCTTTCTGAGAAACTGCTCTGTGTTCTGTTAATTCATCTCACTGAGTTACATCTTTCCCTTCAAGAAGTCTTTCGCTAAGGCTGTTCTTGTGGAATTGGCAAAGGGATATTTCGAAGCCCATAGAGGGCTATGGTGAAAAAGGAAATATCTTCCGTTCAAAACTGGAAAGAAGCTTTCTGAGAAACTGCTCTGTGTTCTGTTAATTCATCTCACAGAGTTACATCTTTCCCTTCAAGAAGCCTTTCGCTAAGGCTGTTCTTGTGGAATTGGCAAAGGGATATTTGGAAGCCCATAGAGGGCTATGGTAAAAAAGGAAATATCTTCCGTTCAAAACTGGAAAGAAGCTTTCTGAGAAACTGCTCTGTGTTCTGTTAATTCATCTCACTGAGTTACATCTTTCCCTTCAAGAAGTCTTTCGCTAAGGCTGTTCTTGTGGAATTGGCAAAGGGATATTTGGAAGCCCATAGAGGGCTATGGTGAAAAAGGAAATATCTTCCGTTTAAAACTGGAAAGAAGCTTTCTGAGAAACTGCTCTGTGTTCTTTTAATTCATCTCACAGAGTTACATCTTTCCCTTCAAGAAGCCTTTCGCTAAGGCTGTTCTTGTGGAATTGGCAAAGGGATATTTGGAAGCCCATAGAGGGTTATGGTGTAAAAGGAAATATCTTCCGTTCAAAACTGGAAAGAAGCTTTCTGAGAAACTGCTCTGTGTTCTGTTAATTCATCTCACAGAGTTACATCTTTCCCTTCAAGAAGCCTTAGGCTAAGGCTGTTCTTGTGGAATTGGAAAAGGGATATTTGGAAGCCCATAGAGGGCTATGGTGAAAAAGGAAATATCTTCCGCTCAAAACTGTAAAGAAGCTTTCTGAGAAACTGCTCGGTGTTCTGTTAATTCATCTCACAGAGTTACATCTTTCCCTTCAAGAAGCCTTTCGCTAAGGCTGTTCTTGTGGAATTGGCAAAGTCATATTTGGAAGCCCATAGAGTGCTATGGGGAAAAAGGAAATATCTTCCGTTCAAAACTTGAAAGAAGCTTTCTGAGAAACTGCTCTGTGTTCTGTTAATTCATCTCACAGAGTTACATCTCTCCCTTCAAGAAGCCTTTCGCTAAGGCTGTTATTGTGGAATTGGCAAAGGGATACTTGGAAGCCCATAGAGACCTATGGTGAAAAAGGAAATATCTTCCGTTCAAAACTGGAAAGAAGCTTTCTGAGAAACTGCTCTGTGTTCTGTTAATTCATCTCACAGAGTTACATCTTTCCCTTCAAGAAGCCTTTCGCTAATTCTGTTCTTGTGCAATTGGCAAAAGGATATTTGGAAGCCCATAGAGGGCTATGGTGAAAAAGGAAATATCTTCCGTTCAAAACTGGAAAGAAGCTTTCTGAGAAACTGCTCTATGTTCTGTTAATTCATCTCACAGAGTTACATCTTTCCCTTCAAGAAGCCTCTCGCTAAGGCTGTTCTTGTGGAATTGGCAAAGGGATATTTGGAAGCCCATAGAGGGCTATGGTGAAAAAGGAAATATCTTCCGTTCAAAACTGGAAAGAAGCTTTCTGAGAAACTGCTCTGTGTTTTGTTAATTCATCTCAGAGAGTTACATCTTTCCCTTCAAGAAGTCTTTCGCTAAGGCTGTTCTTGTGGAATTGGAAAAGGGATATTTGGAAGCCCATAGAGGGCTATGGTGAAAAAGGAAATATCTACCGTTCAAAACTGGAAAGAAGCTTTCTGAAAATCTGCTCTGTTTTCTGTTAATTCATCTCACAGAGTTACATCTTTCCCTTCAAGAAGCCTTTCGCTAAGGCTGTTCTTGTGGAATTGGCAAAGGGATATTTCGAAGCCCATAGAGGGCTATGGTGAAAAAGGAAATATCTTCCGTTCAAAACTGGAAAGAAGCTTTCTGAGAAACTGCTCTGTGTTCTGTTAATTCATCTCACAGAGTTACATCTTTCCCTTCAAGAAGACTTTCGCTAAGGCTGTTCTTGTGGAATTGGCAAAGGGATATTTGGAAGCCCATAGAGGGCTATGGTGAAAAAGGAAATATCTTCCGTTCAAAACTGGAAAGAAGCTTTCTGAGAAACTGCTCTGTGTTCTGTTAATTCATCTCACTGAGTTACATCTTTCCCTTCAAGAAGTCTTTCGCTAAGGCTGTTCTTGTGGAATTGGCAAAGGGATATTTGGAAGCCCATAGAGGGCTATGGTGAAAAAGGAAATATCTTCCGTTTAAAACTGGAAAGAAGCTTTCTGAGAAACTGCTCTGTGTTCTTTTAATTCATCTCACAGAGTTACATCTTTCCCTTCAAGAAGCCTTTCGCTAAGGCTGTTCTTGTGGAATTGGCAAAGGGATATTTGGAAGCCCATAGAGGGTTATGGTGAAAAAGGAAATATCTTCCGTTCAAAACTGGAAAGAAGCTTTCTGAGAAACTGCTCTGTGTTCTGTTAATTCATCTCACAGAGTTACATCTTTCCCTTCAAGAAGCCTTAGGCTAAGGCTGTTCTTGTGGAATTGGAAAAGGGATATTTGGAAGCCCATAGAGGGCTATGGTGAAAAAGGAAATATCTTCCGCTCAAAACTGTAAAGAAGCTTTCTGAGAAACTGCTCGGTGTTCTGTTAATTCATCTCACAGAGTTACATCTTTCCCTTCAAGAAGCCTTTCGCTAAGGCTGTTCTTGTGGAATTGGCAAAGTCATATTTGGAAGCCCATAGAGTGCTATGGGGAAAAAGGAAATATCTTCCGTTCAAAACTGGAAAGAAGCTTTCTGAGAAACTGCTCTGTGTTCTGTTAATTCATCTCACAGAGTTACATCTCTCCCTTCAAGAAGCCTTTCGCTAAGGCTGTTCTTGTGGAATTGGCAAAGGGATACTTGGAAGCCCATAGAGGGCTATGGTGAAAAAGGAAATATCTTCCGTTCAAAACTGGAAAGAAGCTTTCTGAGAAACTGCTCTGTGTTCTGTTAATTCATCTCACAGAGTTACATCTTTCCCTTCAAGAAGCCTTTCGCTAAGGCTGTTCTTGTGGAATTGGCAAAGGGGTATTTAGAAGCCCATAGAGGGCTATGGTGAAAAAGGAAATATCTTCCGTTCAAAACTGGAAAGAAGCTTTCTGAGAAACTGCTCTGTGTTCTGTTAATTCATCTCACAGAGTTACATCTTTCCCTTCAAGAAGCCTTTCGCTAAGGCTCTTCTTGTGGAATTGGCAAAGGGATATTTCGAAGCCCGTAGAAGGCTATGGTGAAAAAGGATATATCTTCCGTTCAAAACTGGAAAGAAGCTTTCTGAGAAACTGCTCTGTGTTCTGTTAATTCATCTCACAGAGTTACATCTTTCCCTTCAAGAAGCCTTTCGCTAAGGCTGTTCTTGTGGAATTGGTAAAGAGATACTTGGAAGCCCATAGAGGGCTATGTTGAAAAAGGAAATATCTTCCGTTGAAAACTGGAAACAATCCTTCTGAGAAACTGCTCTGTGTTCTGTTAATTCATCTCACAGAGTTACATCTTTCCCTTCAAGAAGCCTTTCGCTAAGGCTGTTCTTGTGGAATTGGCAAAGGGATATTTGGAAGCCCATAGAGGGCTATGGTGAAAAAGGAAATATCTTCCGTTCAAAACTGGAAAGAAGCTTTCTGAGAAACTGCTCTGTGTTCTGTTAATTCATCTCACCGAGTTACATCTTTCCCTTCAAGAAGTCTTTCGCTAAGGCTGTTCTTGTGGAATTGGCAAAGGGATATTTGGAAGCCCATAGAGGGCTATGGTGAAAAAGGAAATATCTTCCGCTCAAAACTGTAAAGAAGCTTTCTGAGAAACTGCTCTGTGTTCTGTTAATTCATCTCACAGAGTTACATCTTTCCCTTCAAGAAGCCTTTCGCTAAGGCTGTTCTTGTGGAATTGGCAAAGTCATATTTGGAAGCCCATAGAGTGCTATGGGGAAAAAGGAAATATCTTCCGTTCAAAACTGGAAAGAAGCTTTCTGAGAATCTACTCTGTGTTCTGTAAATTCATCTCACAGAGTTACATCTTTCCCTTCAATAAGCCTTTCGCTAAGGCTGTTCTTGTGGAATTGGCAAAGGGATATTTGGAAGCCCTTAGAGGGCTATGGTGAAAAAGGAAATATCTTCCGTTCAAAACTGGAAAGAAGCCTTCTGAGAAACTGCTCTGTGTTCTGTTAATTCATCTCACAGAGTTACATCTTTCCCTTCAAGAAGCCTTTCGCTAAGGCTGTTCTTGTGGAATTGGCAAAGGGGCATCTAGAAGCCCATAGAGGGCTATGGTGAAAAAGGAAATATCTTCCGTTCAAAACTGGAAAGAAGCTTTCTGAGAAACTGCTCTGTGTTCTGTTAATTCATCTCACAGAGTTACATCTTTCCCTTCAAGAAGCCTTTCGTAAGGCTGTTCTTGTGGTATTGGCAAAGGGATATTTGGAAGCCCATAGAGGGCTATGGTGAAAAAGGAAATATCTTCCGTTGAAAACTGGAAAGAAGCTTTCTGAGAAACTGCTCTGTGTTCTGTTAATTCATCTCACAGAGTTACATCTTTCCCTTCAAGAAGCCTTTCGCTAATTCTGTTCTTGTGCAATTGGCAAAAGGATATTTGGAAGCCCATAGAGGGCTATGGTGAAAAAGGAAATATCTTCCGTTCAAAACTGGAAAGAAGCTTTCTGAGAAACTGCTCTATGTTCTGTTAATTCATCTCACAGAGTTACAACTTTCCCTTCAAGAAGCCTTTCGCTAAGGCTGTTCTTGTGGAATTGGCAAAGGGATATTTGGAAGCCCATAGAGGGCTATGGTGAAAAAGGAAATATCTTCCGTTCAAAACTGGAAAGAAGCTTTCTGAGAAACTGCTCTGTGTTTTGTTAATTCATCTCAGAGAGTTACATCTTTCCCTTCAAGAAGTCTTTCGCTAAGGCTGTTCTTGTGGAATTGGCAAAGGGATATTTGGAAGCCCATAGAGGGCTATGGTGAAAAAGGAAATATCTACCGTTCAAAACTGGAAAGAAGCTTTCTGAAAATCTGCTCTGTGTTCTGTTAATTCATCTCACAGAGTTACATCTTTCCCTTCAAGAAGACTTTTGCTAAGGCTGTTCTTGTGGAACTGGAAAAGGGATATTGGGAAGCCCATAGAGGGCTATGGTGAAAAAGGAAATATCTTCCGTTCAAAACTGGAAAGAAGCTTTCTGAGAAACTGCTCTGAGTTCTGTTAATTCATCTCACAGAGTTACATCTTTCCCTTCAAGAAGCCTTTCGCTAAGGCTGTTCTTGTGGAATTGGCAAAGGGATATTTCGAAGCCCATAGAGGGCTATGGTGAAAAAGGAAATATCTTCCGTTCAAAACTGGAAAGAAGCTTTCTGAGAAACTGCTCTGTGTTCTGTTAATTCATCTCACAGAGTTACATCTTTCCCTTCAAGAAGCCTTTCGCTAAGGCTGTTCTTGTGGAATTGGCAAAGGGATATTTGGAAGCCCATAGAGGGCTATGGTGAAAAAGGAAATATCTTCCGTTCAAAACTGGAAAGAAGCTTTCTGAGAAACTGCTCTGTGTTCTGTTAATTCATCTCACTGAGTTACATCTTTCCCTTCAAGAAGTCTTTCGCTAAGGCTGTTCTTGTGGAATTGGCAAAGGGATATTTGGAAGCCCATAGAGGGCTATGGTGAAAAAGGAAATATCTTCCGTTTAAAACTGGAAAGAAGCTTTCTGAGATACTGCTCTGTGTTCTGTTAATTCATCTCACAGAGTTACATCTTTCCCTTCAAGAAGCCTTTCGCTAAGGCTGTTCTTGTGGAATTGGCAAAGGGATATTTGGAAGCCCATAGAGGGCTATGGTGAAAAAGGAAATATCTTCCGCTCAAAACTGTAAAGAAGCTTTCTGAGAAACTGCTCGGTGTTCTGTTAATTCATCTCACAGAGTTACATCTTTCCCTTCAAGAAGCCTTTCGCTAAGGCTGTTCTTGTGGAATTGGCAAAGTCATATTTGGAAGCCCATAGAGTGCTATGGGGAAAAAGGAAATATCTTCCGTTCAAAACTGGAAAGAAGCTTTCTGAGAAACTGCTCTGTGTTCTGTTAATTCATCTCACAGAGTTACATCTTTCCCTTCAAGAAGCCTTTCGCTAAGGCTGTTCTTGTGGAATTGGCAAAGGGATACTTGGAAGCCCATAGAGGGCTATGGTGAAAAAGGAAATATCTTCCGTTCAAAACTGGAAAGAAGCTTTCTGAGAAACTGCTCTGTGTTCTGTTAATTCATCTCACAGAGTTACATCTTTCCCTTCAAGAAGCCTTTCGCTAAGGCTGTTCTTGTGGAATTGGCAAAGGGGTATTTAGAAGCCCATAGAGGGCTATGGTGAAAAAGGAAATATCTTCCGTTCAAAACTGGAAAGAAGCTTTCTGAGAAACTGCTCTGTGTTCTGTTAATTCATCTCACTGAGTTACATCTTTCCCTTCAAGAAGCCTTTCGCTAAGGCTCTTCTTGTGGAATTGGCAAAGGGATATTTCGAAGCCCGTAGAAGGCTATGGTGAAAAAGGATATATCTTCCGTTCAAAACTGGAAAGAAGCTTTCTGAGAAACTGCTCTGTGTTCTGTTAATTCATCTCACAGAGTTACATCTTTCCCTTCAAGAAGCCTTTCGCTAAGGCTGTTCTTGTGGAATTGGTAAAGAGATACTTGGAAGCCCATAGAGGGCTATGTTGAAAAAGGAAATATCTTCCGTTGAAAACTGGAAAAAATCCTTCTGAGAAACTGCTCTGTGTTCTGTTAATTCATCTCACAGAGTTACATCTTTCCCTTCAAGAAGCCTTTCGCTAAGGCTGTTCTTGTGGAATTGGCAAAGGGATATTTGGAAGCCCATAGAGGGCTATGGTGAAAAAGGAAGTATCTTCCGTTCAAAACTGGAAAGAAGCTTTCTGAGAAACTGCTCTGTGTTCTGTTAATTCATCTCACTGAGTTACATCTTTCCCTTCAAGAAGTCTTTCGCTAAGGCTGTTCTTGTGGAATTGGCAAAGGGATATTTCGAAGCCCATAGAGGGCTATGGTGAAAAAGGAAATATCTTCCGTTCAAAACTGGAAAGAAGCTTTCTGAGAAACTGCTCTGTGTTCTGTTAATTCATCTCACAGAGTTACATCTTTCCCTTCAAGAAGCCTTTCGCTAAGGCTGTTCTTGTGGAATTGGCAAAGGGATATTTGGAAGCCCATAGAGGGCTATGGTAAAAAAGGAAATATCTTCCGTTCAAAACTGGAAAGAAGCTTTCTGAGAAACTGCTCTGTGTTCTGTTAATTCATCTCACTGAGTTACATCTTTCCCTTCAAGAAGTCTTTCGCTAAGGCTGTTCTTGTGGAATTGGCAAAGGGATATTTGGAAGCCCATAGAGGGCTATGGTGAAAAAGGAAATATCTTCCGTTTAAAACTGGAAAGAAGCTTTCTGAGAAACTGCTCTGTGTTCCGTTAATTCATCTCACAGAGTTACATCTTTCCCTTCAAGAAGCCTTTCGCTAAGGCTGTTCTTGTGGAATTGGCAAAGGGATACTTGGAAGCCCATAGAGGGCTATGGTGAAAAAGGAAATATCTTCCGTTCAAAACTGGAAAGAAGCTTTCTGAGAAACTGCTCTGTGTTCTGTTAATTCATCTCACAGAGTTACATCTTTCCCTTCAAGAAGCCTTTCGCTAAGGCTGTTCTTGTGGAATTGGCAAAGGGGTATTTAGAAGCCCATAGAGGGCTATGGTGAAAAAGGAAATATCTTCCGTTCAAAACTGGAAAGAAGCTTTCTGAGAAACTGCTCTGTGTTCTGTTAATTCATCTCACTGAGTTACATCTTTCCCTTCAAGAAGCCTTTCGCTAAGGCTCTTCTTGTGGAATTGGCAAAGGGATATTTCGAAGCCCGTAGAAGGCTATGGTGAAAAAGGATATATCTTCCGTTCAAAACTGGAAAGAAGCTTTCTGAGAAACTGCTCTGTGTTCTGTTAATTCATCTCACAGAGTTACATCTTTCCCTTCAAGAAGCCTTTCGCTAAGGCTGTTCTTGTGGAATTGGTAAAGAGATACTTGGAAGCCCATAGAGGGCTATGTTGAAAAAGGAAATATCTTCCGTTGAAAACTGGAAAAAATCCTTCTGAGAAACTGCTCTGTGTTCTGTTAATTCATCTCACAGAGTTACATCTTTCCCTTCAAGAAGCCTTTCGCTAAGGCTGTTCTTGTGGAATTGGCAAAGGGATATTTGGAAGCCCATAGAGGGCTATGGTGAAAAAGGAAGTATCTTCCGTTCAAAACTGGAAAGAAGCTTTCTGAGAAACTGCTCTGTGTTCTGTTAATTCATCTCACTGAGTTACATCTTTCCCTTCAAGAAGTCTTTCGCTAAGGCTGTTCTTGTGGAATTGGCAAAGGGATATTTCGAAGCCCATAGAGGGCTATGGTGAAAAAGGAAATATCTTCCGTTCAAAACTGGAAAGAAGCTTTCTGAGAAACTGCTCTGTGTTCTGTTAATTCATCTCACAGAGTTACATCTTTCCCTTCAAGAAGCCTTTCGCTAAGGCTGTTCTTGTGGAATTGGCAAAGGGATATTTGGAAGCCCATAGAGGGCTATGGTAAAAAAGGAAATATCTTCCGTTCAAAACTGGAAAGAAGCTTTCTGAGAAACTGCTCTGTGTTCTGTTAATTCATCTCACTGAGTTACATCTTTCCCTTCAAGAAGTCTTTCGCTAAGGCTGTTCTTGTGGAATTGGCAAAGGGATATTTGGAAGCCCATAGAGGGCTATGGTGAAAAAGGAAATATCTTCCGTTTAAAACTGGAAAGAAGCTTTCTGAGAAACTGCTCTGTGTTCTTTTAATTCATCTCACAGAGTTACATCTTTCCCTTCAAGAAGCCTTTCGCTAAGGCTGTTCTTGTGGAATTGGCAAAGGGATATTTGGAAGCCCATAGAGGGTTATGGTGTAAAAGGAAATATCTTCCGTTCAAAACTGGAAAGAAGCTTTCTGAGAAACTGCTCTGTGTTCTGTTAATTCATCTCACAGAGTTACATCTTTCCCTTCAAGAAGCCTTAGGCTAAGGCTGTTCTTGTGGAATTGGAAAAGGGATATTTGGAAGCCCATAGAGGGCTATGGTGAAAAAGGGAATATCTTCCGCTCAAAACTGTAAAGAAGCTTTCTGAGAAACTGCTCGGTGTTCTGTTAATTCATCTCACAGAGTTACATCTTTCCCTTCAAGAAGCCTTTCGCTAAGGCTGTTCTTGTGGAATTGGCAAAGTCATATTTGGAAGCCCATAGAGTGCTATGGGGAAAAAGGAAATATCTTCCGTTCAAAACTGGAAAGAAGCTTTCTGAGAAACTGCTCTGTGTTCTGTTAATTCATCTCACAGAGTTACATCTCTCCCTTCAAGAAGCCTTTCGCTAAGGCTGTTATTGTGGAATTGGCAAAGGGATACTTGGAAGCCCATAGAGACCTATGGTGAAAAAGGAAATATCTTCCGTTCAAAACTGGAAAGAAGCTTTCTGAGAAACTGCTCTGTGTTCTGTTAATTCATCTCACAGAGTTACATCTTTCCCTTCAAGAAGCCTTTCGCTAAGGCTGTTCTTGTGGAATTGGCAAAGGGGTATTTAGAAGCCCATAGAGGGCTATGGTGAAAAAGGAAATATCTTCCGTTCAAAACTGGAAAGAAGCTTTCTGAGAAACTGCTCTGTGTTCTGTTAATTCATCTCACAGAGTTACATCTTTCCCTTCAAGAAGCCTTTCGCTAAGGCTGTTCTTGTGGAATTGGCAAAGGGATATTTCGAAGCCCGTAGAAGGCTATGGTGAAAAAGGATATATCTTCCGTTCAAAACTGGAAAGAAGCTTTCTGAGAAACTGCTCTGTGTTCTGTTAATTCATCTCACAGAGTTACATCTTTCCCTTCAAGAAGCCTTTCGTAAGGCTGTTCTTGTGGTATTGGCAAAGGGATATTTGGAAGCCCATAGAGGGCTATGGTGAAAAAGGAAATATCTTCCGTTGAAAACTGGAAAGAAGCTTTCTGAGAAACTGCTCTGTGTTCTGTTAATTCATCTCACAGAGTTACATCTTTCCCTTCAAGAAGCCTTTCGCTAATTCTGTTCTTGTGCAATTGGCAAAAGGATATTTGGAAGCCCATAGAGGGCTATGGTGAAAAAGGAAATATCTTCCGTTCAAAACTGGAAAGAAGCTTTCTGAGAAACTGCTCTATGTTCTGTTAATTCATCTCACAGAGTTACAACTTTCCCTTCAAGAAGCCTTTCGCTAAGGCTGTTCTTGTGGAATTGGCAAAGGGATATTTGGAAGCCCATAGAGGGCTATGTTGAAAAAGGAAATATCTTCCGTTAAAAACTGGAAAGAAGCTTTCTGAGAAACTGCTCTGTGTTTTGTTAATTCATCTCAGAGAGTTACATCTTTCCCTTCAAGAAGTCTTTCGCTAAGGCTGTTCTTGTGGAATTGGCAAAGGGATATTTGGAAGCCCATAGAGGGCTATGGTGAAAAAGGAATTATCTACCGTTCAAAACTGGAAAGAAGCTTTCTGAAAATCTGCTCTGTGTTCTGTTAATTCATCTCACAGAGTTACATCTTTCCCTTCAAGAAGCCTTTTGCTAAGGCTGTTCTTGTGGAACTGGAAAAGGGATATTGGGAAGCCCATAGAGGGCTATGGTGAAAAAGGAAATATCTTCCGTTCAAAACTGGAAAGAAGCTTTCTGAGAAACTGCTCTGAGTTCTGTTAATTCATCTCTCAGAGTTACATCTTTCCCTTCAAGAAGCATTTCGCTAAGGCTGTTCTTGTGGAATTGGCAAAGGGATATTTCGAAGCCCATAGAGGGCTATGGTGAAAAAGGAAATATCTTCCGTTCAAAACTGGAAAGAAGCTTTCTGAGAAACTGCTCTGTGTTCTGTTAATTCATCTCACAGAGTTACATCTTTCCCTTCAAGAACCTTTCGCTAAGGCTGTTCTTGTGGAATTGGCAAAGGGATATTTGGAAGCCCATAGAGGGCTATGGTGAAAAAGGAAATATCTTCCGTTCAAAACTGGAAAGAAGCTTTCTGAGAAACTGCTCTGTGTTCTGTTAATTCATCTCACTGAGTTACATATTTCCCTTCAAGAAGTCTTTCGCTAAGGCTGTTCTTGTGGAATTGGCAAAGGGATATTTGGAAGCCCATAGAGGGCTATGGTGAAAAAGGAAATATCTTCCGTTTAAAACTGGAAAGAAGCTTTCTGAGAAACTGCTCTGTGTTCTGTTAATTCATCTCACAGAGTTACATCTTTCCCTTCAAGAAGCCTTTCGCTAAGGCTGTTCTTGTGGAATTGGCAAAGGGATATTTGGAAGCCCATAGAGGGCTATGGTGAAAAAGGAAATATCTTCCGCTCAAAACTGTAAAGAAGCTTTCTGAGAAACTGCTCGGTGTTCTGTTAATTCATCTCACAGAGTTACATCTTTCCCTTCAAGAAGCCTTTCGCTAAGGCTGTTCTTGTGGAATTGGCAAAGTCATATTTGGAAGCCCATAGAGTGCTATGGGGAAAAAGGAAATATCTTCCGTTCAAAACTGGAAAGAAGCTTTCTGAGAAACTGCTCTGTGTTCTGTTAATTCATCTCACAGAGTTACATCTTTCCCTTCAAGAAGCCTTTCGCTAAGGCTGTTCTTGTGGAATTGGCAAAGGGATACTTGGAAGCCCATAGAGGGCTATGGTGAAAAAGGAAATATCTTCCGTTCAAAACTGGAAAGAAGCTTTCTGAGAAACTGCTCTGTGTTCTGTTAATTCATCTCACAGAGTTACATCTTTCCCTTCAAGAAGCCTTTCGCTAAGGCTGTTCTTGTGGAATTGGCAAAGGGGTATTTAGAAGCCCATAGAGGGCTATGGTGAAAAAGGAAATATCTTCCGTTCAAAACTGGAAAGAAGCTTTCTGAGAAACTGCTCTGTGTTCTGTTAATTCATCTCACTGAGTTACATCTTTCCCTTCAAGAAGCCTTTCGCTAAGGCTCTTCTTGTGGAATTGGCAAAGGGATATTTCGAAGCCCGTAGAAGGCTATGGTGAAAAAGGATATATCTTCCGTTCAAAACTGGAAAGAAGCTTTCTGAGAAACTGCTCCGTGTTCTGTTAATTCATCTCACAGAGTTACATCTTTCCCTTCAAGAAGCCTTTCGCTAAGGCTGTTCTTGTGGAATTGGCAAAGGGATATTTGGAAGCCCATAGAGGGCTATGGTGAAAAAGGAAATATCTTCCGTTCAAAACTGGAAAGAAGCTTTCTGAGAAACTGCTCTGTGTTCTGTTAATTCATCTCACTGAGTTACATCTTTCCCTTCAAGAAGTCTTTCGCTAAGGCTGTTCTTGTGGAATTGGCAAAGGGATATTTGGAAGCCCATAAAGGGCTATGGTGAAAAAGGAAATATCTTCCGCTCAAAACTGTAAAGAAGCTTTCTGAGAAACTGCTCTGTGTTCTGTTAATTCATCTCACAGAGTTACATCTTTCCCTTCAAGAAGCCTTTCGCTAAGGCTGTTCTTGTGGAATTGGCAAAGTCATATTTGGAAGCCCATAGAGTGCTATGGGGAAAAAGGAAATATCTTCCGTTCAAAACTGGAAAGAAGCTTTCTGAGAAACTACTCTGTGTTCTGTAAATTCATCTCACAGAGTTACATCTTTCCCTTCAATAAGCCTTTCGCTAAGGCTGTTCTTGTGGAATTGGCAAAGGGATATTTGGAAGCCCATAGAGGGCTATGGTGAAAAAGGAAATATCTTCCGTTCAAAACTGGAAAGAAGCTTTCTGAGAAACTGCTCTGTGTTCTGTTAATTCATCTCACAGAGTTACATCTTTCCCTTCAAGAAGCCTTTCGCTAAGGCTGTTCTTGTGGAATTGGCAAAGGGGCATCTAGAAGCCCATAGAGGGCTATGGTGAAAAAGGAAATATCTTCCGTTCAAAACTGGAAAGAAGCTTTCTGAGAAACTGCTCTGTGTTCTGTTAATTCATCTCACAGAGTTACATCTTTCCCTTCAAGAAGCCTTTCGCTAAGGCTCTTCTTGTGGAATTGGCAAAGGGATATTTCCAAGACCGTAGAGGGCTATGGTGAAAAAGGATATATCTTCCGTTCAAACTGGAAAGAAGCTTTCTGAGAAACTGCTCTGTGTTCTGTTAATTCATCTCACAGAGTTACATCTTTCCCTTCAAGAAGCGTTTCGCTAAGGCTGTTCTTGTGGAATTGGTAAAGAGATACTTGGAAGCCCATAGAGGGCTCTGTTGAAAAAGGAAATATCTTCCGTTGAAAACCGGAAACAATCCTTCCGAGAAACTGCTCTGTGTTCTGTTAATTCATCTCACAGAGTTACATCTTTCCCTTCAAGAAGCCTTTCGCTAAGGCTGTTCTTGTGGAATTGGCAAAGGGATATTTGGAAGCCCATAGAGGGCTATGGTGAAAAAGGAAATATCTTCCGTTCAAAACTGGAAAGAAGCTTTCTGAGAAACTGCTCTATGTTCTGTTAATTCATCTCACAGAGTTACATCTTTCCCTTCAAGAAGTCTTTCGCTAAGGCTGTTCTTGTGGAATTGGCAAAGGGATATTTGGAAGCCCATAGAGGGCTATGGTGAAAAAGGAAATATCTTCCGTTTAAAACTTGAAAGAAGCTTTCTGAGAAACTGCTCTGTGTTCTGTTAATTCATCTCACAGAGTTACATCTTTCCCTTCAAGAAGCCTTTCGCTAAGGCTGTTCTTGTGGAATTGGCAAAGGGATATTTCGAAGCCCATAGAGGGCTATGGTGAAAAAGGAAATATCTTCCGTTCAAAACTGGAAAGAAGCTTTCTGAGAAACTGCTCTGTGTTCCGTTAATTCATCTCACAGAGTTACATCTTTCCCTTCAAGAAGTCTTTCGCTAAGGCTGTTCTTGTGGAATTGGCAAAGGGATATTTGGAAGCCCATAGAGGGCTATGGTGAAAAAGGAAATATCTTCCGTTTAAAACTGGAAAGAAGCTTTCTGAGAAACTGCTCTGTGTTCTGTTAATTCATCTCACAGAGTTACATCTTTCCCTTCAAGAAGCCTTTCGCTAAGGCTGTTCTTGTGGAATTGGCAAAGGGATATTTGGAAGCCCATAGAGGGCTATGGTGAAAAAGGAAATATCTTCCGCTCAAAACTGTAAAGAAGCTTTCTGAGAAACTGCTCGGTGTTCTGTTAATTCATCTCACAGAGGTACATCTTTCCCTTCAAGAAGCCTTTCGCTAAGGCTGTTCTTGTGGAATTGGCAAAGTCATATTTGGAAGCCCATAGAGTGCTATGGGGAAAAAGGAAATATCTTCCGTTCAAAACTGGAAAGAAGCTTTCTGAGAAACTGCTCTGAGTTCTGTTAATTCATCTCACAGAGTTACATCTTTCCCTTCAAGAAGCCTTTCGCTAAGGCTGTTCTTGTGGAATTGGCAAAGGGATATTTCGAAGCCCATAGAGGGCTATGGTGAAAAAGGAAATATCTTCCGTTCAAAACTGGAAAGAAGCTTTCTGAGAAACTGCTCTGTGTTCTCTTAATTCATCTCACAGAGTTACATCTTTCCCTTCAAGAAGCCTTTCGCTAAGGCTGTTCTTGTGGAATTGGCAAAGGGATATTTGGAAGCCCATAGAGGGCTATGGTGAAAAAGGAAATATCTTCCGTTCAAAACTGGAAAGAAGCTTTCTGAGAAACTGCTCTGTGTTCTGTTAATTCATCTCACTGAGTTACATCTTTCCCTTCAAGAAGTCTTTCGCTAAGGCTGTTCTTGTGGAATTGGCAAAGGGATATTTGGAAGCCCATAGAGGGCTATGGTGAAAAAGGAAATATCTTCCGTTTAAAACTGGAAAGAAGCTTTCTGAGAAACTGCTCTGTGTTCTGTTAATTCATCTCACAGAGTTACATGTTTCCCTTCAAGAAGCCTTTCGCTAAGGCTGTTCTTGTGGAATTGGCAAAGGGATATTTGGAAGCCCATAGAGGGCTATGGTGAAAAAGGAAATATCTTCCGCTCAAAACTGTAAAGAAGCTTTCTGAGAAACTGCTCGGTGTTCTGTTAATTCATCTCACAGAGTTACATCTTTCCCTTCAAGAAGCCTTTCGCTAAGGCTGTTCTTGTGGAATTGGCAAAGTCATATTTGGAAGCCCATAGAGTGCTATGGGGAAAAAGGAAATATCTTCCGTTCAAAACTGGAAAGAAGCTTTCTGAGAAACTGCTCTGTGTTCTGTTAATTCATCTCACAGAGTTACATCTTTCCCTTCAAGAAGCCTTTCGCTAAGGCTGTTCTTGTGGAATTGGCAAAGGGATACTTGGAAGCCCATAGAGGGCTATGGTGAAAAAGGAAATATCTTCCGTTCAAAACTGGAAAGAAGCTTTCTGAGAAACTGCTCTGTGTTCTGTTAATTCATCTCACAGAGTTACATCTTTCCCTTCAAGAAGCCTTTCGCTAAGGCTGTTCTTGTGGAATTGGCAAAGGGGTATTTAGAAGCCCATAGAGGGCTATGGTGAAAAAGGAAATATCTTCCGTTCAAAACTGGAAAGAAGCTTTCTGAGAAACTGCTCTGTGTTCTGTTAATTCATCTCACTGAGTTACATCTTTCCCTTCAAGAAGCCTTTCGCTAAGGCTCTTCTTGTGGAATTGGCAAAGGGATATTTCGAAGCCCGTAGAAGGCTATCGTGAAAAAGGATATATCTTCCGTTCAAAACTGGAAAGAAGCTTTCTGAGAAACTGCTCTGTGTTCTGTTAATTCATCTCACAGAGTTACATCTTTCCCTTCAAGAAGCCTTTCGCTAAGGCTGTTCTTGTGGAATTGGCAAAGGGATATTTGGAAGCCCATAGAGGGCTATGGTGAAAAAGGAAATATCTTCCGTTCAAAACTGGAAAGAAGCTTTCTGAGAAACTGCTCTGTGTTCTGTTAATTCATCTCACTGAGTTACATCTTTCCCTTCAAGAAGTCTTTCGCTAAGGCTGTTCTTGTGGAATTGGCAAAGGGATATTTGGAAGCCCATAGAGGGCTATGGTGAAAAAGGAAATATCTTCCGCTCAAAACTGTAAAGAAGCTTTCTGAGAAACTGCTCTGTGTTCTGTTAATTCATCTCACAGAGTTACATCTTTCCCTTCAAGAAGCCTTTCGCTAAGGCTGTTCTTGTGGAATTGGCAAAGTCATATTTGGAAGCCCATAGAGTGCTATGGGGAAAAAGGAAATATCTTCCGTTCAAAACTGGAAAGAAGCTTTCTGAGAAACTACTCTGTGTTCTGTAAATTCATCTCACAGAGTTACATCTTTCCCTTCAATAAGCCTTTCGCTAAGGCTGTTCTTGTGGAATTGGCAAAGGGATATTTGGAAGCCCATAGAGGGCTATGGTGAAAAAGGAAATATCTTCCGTTCAAAACTGGAAAGAAGCTTTCTGAGAAACTGCTCTGTGTTCTGTTAATTCATCTCACAGAGTTACATCTTTCCCTTCAAGAAGCCTTTCGCTAAGGCTGTTCTTGTGGAATTGGCAAAGGGGCATCTAGAAGCCCATAGAGGGCTATGGTGAAAAAGGAAATATCTTCCGTTCAAAACTGGAAAGAAGCTTTCTGAGAAACTGCTCTGTGTTCTGTTAATTCATCTCACAGAGTTACATCTTTCCCTTCAAGAAGCCTTTCGCTAAGGCTCTTCTTGTGGAATTGGCAAAGGGATATTTCCAAGACCGTAGAGGGCTATGGTGAAAAAGGATATATCTTCCGTTCAAACTGGAAAGAAGCTTTCTGAGAAACTGCTCTGTGTTCTGTTAATTCATCTCACAGAGTTACATCTTTCCCTTCAAGAAGCCTTTCGCTAAGGCTGTTCTTGTGGAATTGGTAAAGAGATACTTGGAAGCCCATAGAGGGCTCTGTTGAAAAAGGAAATATCTTCCGTTGAAAACTGGAAACAATCCTTCCGAGAAACTGCTCTGTGTTCTGTTAATTCATCTCACAGAGTTACATCTTTCCCTTCAAGAAGCCTTTCGCTAAGGCTGTTCTTGTGGAATTGGCAAAGGGATATTTGGAAGCCCATAGAGGGCTATGGTGAAAAAGGAAATATCTTCCGTTCAAAACTGGAAAGAAGCTTTCTGAGAAACTGCTCTATGTTCTGTTAATTCATCTCACAGAGTTACATCTTTCCCTTCAAGAAGTCTTTAGCTAAGGCTGTTCTTGTGGAATTGGCAAAGGGATATTTGGAAGCCCATAGAGGGCTATGGTGAAAAAGGAAATATCTTCCGTTTAAAACTTGAAAGAAGCTTTCTGAGAAACTGCTCTGTGTTCTGTTAATTCATCTCACAGAGTTACATCTTTCCCTTCAAGAAGCCTTTCGCTAAGGCTGTTCTTGTGGAATTGGCAAAGGGGTATTTCGAAGCCCATAGAGGGCTATGGTGAAAAAGGAAATATCTTCCGTTCAAAACTGGAAAGAAGCTTTCTGAGAAACTGCTCTGTGTTCCGTTAATTCATCTCACAGAGTTACATCTTTCCCTTCAAGAAGTCTTTCGCTAAGGCTGTTCTTGTGGAATTGGCAAAGGGATATTTGGAAGCCCATAGAGGGCTATGGTGAAAAAGGAAATATCTTCCGTTTAAAACTGGAAAGAAGCTTTCTGAGAAACTGCTCTGTGTTCTGTTAATTCATCTCACAGAGTTACATCTTTCCCTTCAAGAAGCCTTTCGCTAAGGCTGTTCTTGTGGAATTGGCAAAGGGATATTTGGAAGCCCATAGAGGGCTATGGTGAAAAAGGAAATATCTTCCGCTCAAAACTGTAAAGAAGCTTTCTGAGAAACTGCTCGGTGTTCTGTTAATTCATCTCACAGAGGTACATCTTTCCCTTCAAGAAGCCTTTCGCTAAGGCTGTTCTTGTGGAATTGGCAAAGTCATATTTGGAAGCCCATAGAGTGCTATGGGGAAAAAGGAAATATCTTCCGTTCAAAACTGGAAAGAAGCTTTCTGAGAAACTGCTCTGTGTTCTGTTAATTCATCTCACAGAGTTACATCTTTCCCTTCAAGAAGCCTTTCGCTAAGGCTGTTCTTGTGGAATTGGCAAAGGGATACTTGGAAGCCCATAGAGGGCTATGGTGAAAAAGGAAATATCTTCCGTTCAAAACTGGAAAGAAGCTTTCTGAGAAACTGCTCTGTGTTCTGTTAATTCATCTCACAGAGTTACATCTTTCCCTTCAAGAAGCCTTTCGCTAAGGCTGTTCTTGTGGAATTGGCAAAGGGGTATTTAGAAGCCCATAGAGGGCTATGGTGAAAAAGGAAATATCTTCCGTTCAAAACTGGAAAGAAGCTTTCTGAGAAACTGCTCTGTGTTCTGTTAATTCATCTCACAGAGTTACATCTTTCCCTTCAAGAAGCCTTTCGCTAAGGCTCTTCTTGTGGAATTGGCAAACGGATATTTCGAAGCCCGTAGAAGGCTATGGTGAAAAAGGATATATCTTCCGTTCAAAACTGGAAAGAAGCTTTCTGAGAAACTGCTCTGTTTTCCGTTAATTCATCTCACAGAGTTACATCTTTCCCTTCAAGAAGTCTTTCGCTAAGGCTGTTCTTGTGGAATTGGCAAAGGGATATTTGGAAGCCCATAGAGGGCTATGGTGAAAAAGGAAATATCTTCCGTTTAAAACTGGAAAGAAGCTTTCTGAGAAACTGCTCTGTGTTCTGTTAATTCATCTCACAGAGTTACATCTTTCCCTTCAAGAAGCCTTTCGCTAAGGCTGTTCTTGTGGAATTGGCAAAGGGATATTTGGAAGCCCATAGAGGGCTATGGTGAAAAAGGAAATATCTTCCGCTCAAAACTGTAAAGAAGCTTTCTGAGAAACTGCTCGGTGTTCTGTTAATTCATCTCACAGAGGTACATCTTTCCCTTCAAGAAGCCTTTCGCTAAGGCTGTTCTTGTGGAATTGGCAAAGTCATATTTGGAAGCCCATAGAGTGCTATGGGGAAAAAGGAAATATCTTCCGTTCAAAACTGGAAAGAAGCTTTCTGAGAAACTGCTCTGAGTTCTGTTAATTCATCTCACTGAGTTACATCTTTCCCTTCAAGAAGCCTTTCGCTAAGGCTGTTCTTGTGGAATTGGCAAAGGGGTATTTAGAAGCCCATAGAGGGCTATGGTGAAAAAGGAAATATCTTCCGTTCAAAACTGGAAAGAAGCTTTCTGAGAAACTGCTCTGTGTTCTGTTAATTCATCTCACTGAGTTACATCTTTCCCTTCAAGAAGCCTTTCGCTAAGGCTCTTCTTGTGGAATTGGCAAAGGGATATTTCGAAGCCCGTAGAAGGCTATCGTGAAAAAGGATATATCTTCCGTTCAAAACTGGAAAGAAGCTTTCTGAGAAACTGCTCTGTGTTCTGTTAATTCATCTCACAGAGTTACATCTTTCCCTTCAAGAAGCCTTTCGCTAAGGCTGTTCTTGTGGAATTGGCAAAGGGATATTTGGAAGCCCATAGAGGGCTATGGTGAAAAAGGAAATATCTTCCGTTCAAAACTGGAAAGAAGCTTTCTGAGAAACTGCTCTGTGTTCTGTTAATTCATCTCACTGAGTTACATCTTTCCCTTCAAGAAGTCTTTCGCTAAGGCTGTTCTTGTGGAATTGGCAAAGGGATATTTGGAAGCCCATAGAGGGCTATGGTGAAAAAGGAAATATCTTCCGCTCAAAACTGTAAAGAAGCTTTCTGAGAAACTGCTCTGTGTTCTGTTAATTCATCTCACAGAGTTACATCTTTCCCTTCAAGAAGCCTTTCGCTAAGGCTGTTCTTGTGGAATTGGCAAAGTCATATTTGGAAGCCCATAGAGTGCTATGGGGAAAAAGGAAATATCTTCCGTTCAAAACTGGAAAGAAGCTTTCTGAGAAACTACTCTGTGTTCTGTAAATTCATCTCACAGAGTTACATCTTTCCCTTCAATAAGCCTTTCGCTAAGGCTGTTCTTGTGGAATTGGCAAAGGGATATTTGGAAGCCCATAGAGGGCTATGGTGAAAAAGGAAATATCTTCCGTTCAAAACTGGAAAGAAGCTTTCTGAGAAACTGCTCTGTGTTCTGTTAATTCATCTCACAGAGTTACATCTTTCCCTTCAAGAAGCCTTTCGCTAACGCTGTTCTTGTGGAATTGGCAAAGGGGCATCTAGAAGCCCATAGAGGGCTATGGTGAAAAAGGAAATATCTTCCGTTCAAAACTGGAAAGAAGCTTTCTGAGAAACTGCTCTGTGTTCTGTTAATTCATCTCACAGAGTTACATCTTTCCCTTCAAGAAGCCTTTCGCTAAGGCTCTTCTTGTGGAATTGGCAAAGGGATATTTCCAAGACCGTAGAGGGCTATGGTGAAAAAGGATATATCTTCCGTTCAAACTGGAAAGAAGCTTTCTGAGAAACTGCTCTGTGTTCTGTTAATTCATCTCACAGAGTTACATCTTTCCCTTCAAGAAGCCTTTCGCTAAGGCTGTTCTTGTGGAATTGGTAAAGAGATACTTGGAAGCCCATAGAGGGCTCTGTTGAAAAAGGAAATATCTTCCGTTGAAAACTGGAAACAATCCTTCCGAGAAACTGCTCTGTGTTCTGTTAATTCATCTCACAGAGTTACATCTTTCCCTTCAAGAAGCCTTTCGCTAAGGCTGTTCTTGTGGAATTGGCAAAGGGATATTTGGAAGCCCATAGAGGGCTATGGTGAAAAAGGAAATATCTTCCGTTCAAAACTGGAAAGAAGCTTTCTGAGAAACTGCTCTATGTTCTGTTAATTCATCTCACAGAGTTACATCTTTCCCTTCAAGAAGTCTTTCGCTAAGGCTGTTCTTGTGGAATTGGCAAAGGGATATTTGGAAGCCCATAGAGGGCTATGGTGAAAAAGGAAATATCTTCCGTTTAAAACTTGAAAGAAGCTTTCTGAGAAACTGCTCTGTGTTCTGTTAATTCATCTCACAGAGTTACATCTTTCCCTTCAAGAAGCCTTTCGCTAAGGCTGTTCTTGTGGAATTGGCAAAGGGGTATTTCGAAGCCCATAGAGGGCTATGGTGAAAAAGGAAATATCTTCCGTTCAAAACTGGAAAGAAGCTTTCTGAGAAACTGCTCTGAGTTCTGTTAATTCATCTCACAGAGTTACATCTTTCCCTTCAAGAAGCCTTTCGCTAAGGCTGTTCTTGTGGAATTGGCAAAGGGATATTTGGAAGCCCATAGAGGGCTATGGTGAAAAAGGAAATATCTTCCGCTCAAAACTGTAAAGAAGCTTTCTGAGAAACTGCTCGGTGTTCTGTTAATTCACCTCACAGAGTTACATCTTTCCCTTCAAGAAGCCTTTCGCTAAGGCTGTTCTTGTGGAATTGGCAAAGTCATATTTGGAAGCCCATAGAGTGCTATGGGGAAAAAGGAAATATCTTCCGTTCAAAACTGGAAAGAAGCTTTCTGAGAAACTGCTCTGTGTTCTGTTAATTCATCTCACAGAGTTACATCTTTCCCTTCAAGAAGCCTTTCGCTAAGGCTGTTCTTGTGGAATTGGCAAAGGGATACTTGGAAGCCCATAGAGGGCTATGGTGAAAAAGGAAATATCTTCCGTTCAAAACTGGAAAGAAGCTTTCTGAGAAACTGCTCTGTGTTCTGTTAATTCATCTCACAGAGTTACATCTTTCCCTTCAAGAAGCCTTTCGCTAAGGCTGTTCTTGTGGAATTGGCAAAGGGGTATTTAGAAGCCCATAGAGGGCTATGGTGAAAAAGGAAATATCTTCCGTTCAAAACTGGAAAGAAGCTTTCTGAGAAACTGCTCTGTGTTCTGTTAATTCATCTCACTGAGTTACATCTTTCCCTTCAAGAAGCCTTTCGCTAAGGCTCTTCTTGTGGAATTGGCAAAGGGATATTTCGAAGCCCGTAGAAGGCTATGGTGAAAAAGGATATATCTTCCGTTCAAAACTGGAAAGAAGCTTTCTGAGAAACTGCTCTGTGTTCTGTTAATTCATCTCACAGAGTTACATCTTTCCCTTCAAGAAGCCTTTCGCTAAGGCTGTTCTTGTGGAATTGGCAAAGGGGCATCTAGAAGCCCATAGAGGGCTATGGTGAAAAAGGAAATATCTTCCGTTCAAAACTGGAAAGAAGCTTTCTGAGAAACTGCTCTGTGTTCTGTTAATTCATCTCACAGAGTTACATCTTTCCCTTCAAGAAGCCTTTCGCTAAGGCTCTTCTTGTGGAATTGGCAAAGGGATATTTCCAAGACCGTAGAGGGCTATGGTGAAAAAGGATATATCTTCCGTTCAAACTGGAAAGAAGCTTTCTGAGAAACTGCTCTGTGTTCTGTTAATTCATCTCACAGAGTTACATCTTTCCCTTCAAGAAGCCTTTCGCTAAGGCTGTTCTTGTGGAATTGGTAAAGAGATACTTGGAAGCCCATAGAGGGCTCTGTTGAAAAAGGAAATATCTTCCGTTGAAAACTGGAAACAATCCTTCCGAGAAACTGCTCTGTGTTCTGTTAATTCATCTCACAGAGTTACATCTTTCCCTTCAAGAAGCCTTTCGCTAAGGCTGTTCTTGTTGAATTGGCAAAGGGATATTTGGAAGCCCATAGAGGGCTATGGTGAAAAAGGAAATATCTTCCGTTCAAAACTGGAAAGAAGCTTTCTGAGAAACTGCTCTATGTTCTGTTAATTCATCTCACAGAGTTACATCTTTCCCTTCAAGAAGTCTTTCGCTAAGGCTGTTCTTGTGGAATTGGCAAAGGGATATTTGGAAGCCCATAGAGGGCTATGGTGAAAAAGGAAATATCTTCCGTTTAAAACTTGAAAGAAGCTTTCTGAGAAACTGCTCTGTGTTCTGTTAATTCATCTCACAGAGTTACATCTTTCCCTTCAAGAAGCCTTTCGCTAAGGCTGTTCTTGTGGAATTGGCAAAGGGGTATTTCGAAGCCCATAGAGGGCTATGGTGAAAAAGGAAATATCTTCCGTTCAAAACTGGAAAGAAGCTTTCTGAGAAACTGCTCTGTGTTCCGTTAATTCATCTCACAGAGTTACATCTTTCCCTTCAAGAAGTCTTTCGCTAACGCTGTTCTTGTGGAATTGGCAAAGGGATATTTGGAAGCCCATAGAGGGCTATGGTGAAAAAGGAAATATCTTCCGTTTAAAACTGGAAAGAAGCTTTCTGAGAAACTGCTCTGTGTTCTGTTAATTCATCTCACAGAGTTACATCTTTCCCTTCAAGAAGCCTTTCGCTAAGGCTGTTCTTGTGGAATTGGCAAAGGGATATTTGGAAGCCCATAGAGGGCTATGGTGAAAAAGGAAATATCTTCCGCTCAAAACTGTAAAGAAGCTTTCTGAGAAACTGCTCGGTGTTCTGTTAATTCATCTCACAGAGGTACATCTTTCCCTTCAAGAAGCCTTTCGCTAAGGCTGTTCTTGTGGAATTGGCAAAGTCATATTTGGAAGCCCATAGAGTGCTATGGGGAAAAAGGAAATATCTTCCGTTCAAAACTGGAAAGAAGCTTTCTGAGAAACTGCTCTGTGTTCTGTTAATTCATCTCACAGAGTTACATCTTTCCCTTCAAGAAGCCTTTCGCTAAGGCTGTTCTTGTGGAATTGGCAAAGGGATACTTGGAAGCCCATAGAGGGCTATGGTGAAAAAGGAAATATCTTCCGTTCAAAACTGGAAAGAAGCTTTCTGAGAAACTGCTCTGTGTTCTGTTAATTCATCTCACAGAGTTACATCTTTCCCTTCAAGAAGCCTTTCGCTAAGGCTGTTCTTGTGGAATTGGCAAAGGGGTATTTAGAAGCCCATAGAGGGCTATGGTGAAAAAGGAAATATCTTCCGTTCAAAACTGGAAAGAAGCTTTCTGAGAAACTGCTCTGTGTTCTGTTAATTCATCTCACAGAGTTACATCTTTCCCTTCAAGAAGCCTTTCGCTAAGGCTCTTCTTGTGGAATTGGCAAAGGGATATTTCGAAGCCCGTAGAAGGCTATGGTGAAAAAGGATATATCTTCCGTTCAAAACTGGAAAGAAGCTTTCTGAGAAACTGCTCTGTTTTCCGTTAATTCATCTCACAGAGTTACATCTTTCCCTTCAAGAAGTCTTTCGCTAAGGCTGTTCTTGTGGAATTGGCAAAGGGATATTTGGAAGCCCATAGAGGGCTATGGTGAAAAAGGAAATATCTTCCGTGTAAAACTGGAAAGAAGCTTTCTGAGAAACTGCTCTGTGTTCTGTTAATTCATCTCACAGAGTTACATCTTTCCCTTCAAGAAGCCTTTCGCTAAGGCTGTTCTTGTGGAATTGGCAAAGGGATATTTGGAAGCCCATAGAGGGCTATGGTGAAAAAGGAAATATCTTCCGCTCAAAACTGTAAAGAAGCTTTCTGAGAAACTGCTCGGTGTTCTGTTAATTCATCTCACAGAGGTACATCTTTCCCTTCAAGAAGCCTTTCGCTAAGGCTGTTCTTGTGGAATTGGCAAAGTCATATTTGGAAGCCCATAGAGTGCTATGGGGAAAAAGGAAATATCTTCCGTTCAAAACTGGAAAGAAGCTTTCTGAGAAACTGCTCTGAGTTCTGTTAATTCATCTCACAGAGTTACATCTTTCCCTTCAAGAAGCCTTTCGCTAAGGCTGTTCTTGTGGAATTGGCAAAGGGATATTTCGAAGCCCATAGAGGGCTATGGTGAAAAAGGAAATATCTTCCGTTCAAAACTGGAAAGAAGCTTTCTGAGAAACTGCTCTGTGTTCTCTTAATTCATCTCACAGAGTTACATCTTTCCCTTCAAGAAGCCTTTCGCTAAGGCTGTTCTTGTGGAATTGGCAAAGGGATATTTGGAAGCCCATAGAGGGCTATGGTGAAAAAGGAAATATCTTCCGTTCAAAACTGGAAAGAAGCTTTCTGAGAAACTGCTCTGTGTTCTGTTAATTCATCTCACTGAGTTACATCTTTCCCTTCAAGAAGTCTTTCGCTAAGGCTGTTCTTGTGGAATTGGCAAAGGGATATTTGGAAGCCCATAGAGGGCTATGGTGAAAAAGGAAATATCTTCCGTTTAAAACTGGAAAGAAGCTTTCTGAGAAACTGCTCTGTGTTCTGTTAATTCATCTCACAGAGTTACATCTTTCCCTTCAAGAAGCCTTTCGCTAAGGCTGTTCTTGTGGAATTGGCAAAGGGATATTTGGAAGCCCATAGAGGGCTATGGTGAAAAAGGAAATATCTTCCGCTCAAAACTGTAAAGAAGCTTTCTGAGAAACTGCTCTGTGTTCTGTTAATTCATCTCACAGAGTTACATCTTTCCCTTCAAGAAGCCTTTCGCTAAGGCTGTTCTTGTGGAATTGGCAAAGTCATATTTGGAAGCCCATAGAGTGCTATGGGGAAAAAGGAAATATCTTCCGTTCAAAACTGGAAAGAAGCTTTCTGAGAAACTACTCTGTGTTCTGTAAATTCATCTCACAGAGTTACATCTTTCCCTTCAATAAGCCTTTCGCTAAGGCTGTTCTTGTGGAATTGGCAAAGGGATATTTGGAAGCCCATAGAGGGCTATGGTGAAAAAGGAAATATCTTCCGTTCAAAACTGGAAAGAAGCTTTCTGAGAAACTGCTCTGTGTTCTGTTAATTCATCTCACAGAGTTACATCTTTCCCTTCAAGAAGCCTTTCGCTAAGGCTGTTCTTGTGGAATTGGCAAAGGGGCATCTAGAAGCCCATAGAGGGCTATGGTGAAAAAGGAAATATCTTCCGTTCAAAACTGGAAAGAAGCTTTCTGAGAAACTGCTCTGTGTTCTGTTAATTCATCTCACAGAGTTACATCTTTCCCTTCAAGAAGCCTTTCGCTAAGGCTCTTCTTGTGGAATTGGCAAAGGGATATTTCCAAGACCGTAGAGGGCTATGGTGAAAAAGGATATATCTTCCGTTCAAACTGGAAAGAAGCTTTCTGAGAAACTGCTCTGTGTTCTGTTAATTCATCTCACAGAGTTACATCTTTCCCTTCAAGAAGCCTTTCGCTAAGGCTGTTCTTGTGGAATTGGTAAAGAGATACTTGGAAGCCCATAGAGGGCTCTGTTGAAAAAGGAAATATCTTCCGTTGAAAACTGGAAACAATCCTTCCGAGAAACTGCTCTGTGTTCTGTTAATTCATCTCACAGAGTTACATCTTTCCCTTCAAGAAGCCTTTCGCTAAGGCTGTTCTTGTGGAATTGGCAAAGGGATATTTGGAAGCCCATAGAGGGCTATGGTGAAAAAGGAAATATCTTCCGTTCAAAACTGGAAAGAAGCTTTCTGAGAAACTGCTCTATGTTCTGTTAATTCATCTCACAGAGTTACATCTTTCCCTTCAAGAAGTCTTTCGCTAAGGCTGTTCTTGTGGAATTGGCAAAGGGATATTTGGAAGCCCATAGAGGGCTATGGTGAAAAAGGAAATATCTTCCGTTTAAAACTTGAAAGAAGCTTTCTGAGAAACTGCTCTGTGTTCTGTTAATTCATCTCACAGAGTTACATCTTTCCCTTCAAGAAGCCTTTCGCTAAGGCTGTTCTTGTGGAATTGGCAAAGGGATATTTCGAAGCCCATAGAGGGCTATGGTGAAAAAGGAAATATCTTCCGTTCAAAACTGGAAAGAAGCTTTCTGAGAAACTGCTCTGTGTTCCGTTAATTCATCTCACAGAGTTACATCTTTCCCTTCAAGAAGTCTTTCGCTAAGGCTGTTCTTGTGGAATTGGCAAAGGGATATTTGGAAGCACCTAGAGGGCTATGGTGAAAAAGGAAATATCTTCCGTTTAAAACTGGAAAGAAGCTTTCTGAGAAACTGCTCTGTGTTCTGTTAATTCATCTCACAGAGTTACATCTTTCCCTTCAAGAAGCCTTTCGCTAAGGCTGTTCTTGTGGAATTGGCAAAGGGATATTTGGAAGCCCATAGAGGGCTATGGTGAAAAAGGAAATATCTTCCGCTCAAAACTGTAAAGAAGCTTTCTGAGAAACTGCTCGGTGTTCTGTTAATTCATCTCACAGAGGTACATCTTTCCCTTCAAGAAGCCTTTCGCTAAGGCTGTTCTTGTGGAATTGGCAAAGTCATATTTGGAAGCCCATAGAGTGCTATGGGGAAAAAGGAAATATCTTCCGTTCAAAACTGGAAAGAAGCTTTCTGAGAAACTGCTCTGTGTTCTGTTAATTCATCTCACAGAGTTACATCTTTCCCTTCAAGAAGCCTTTCGCTAAGGCTGTTCTTGTGGAATTGGCAAAGGGATACTTGGAAGCCCATAGAGGGCTATGGTGAAAAAGGAAATATCTTCCGTTCAAAACTGGAAAGAAGCTTTCTGAGAAACTGCTCTGTGTTCTGTTAATTCATCTCACAGAGTTACATCTTTCCCTTCAAGAAGCCTTTCGCTAAGGCTGTTCTTGTGGAATTGGCAAAGGGGTATTTAGAAGCCCATAGAGGGCTATGGTGAAAAAGGAAATATCTTCCGTTCAAAACTGGAAAGAAGCTTTCTGAGAAACTGCTCTGTGTTCTGTTAATTCATCTCACAGAGTTACATCTTTCCCTTCAAGAAGCCTTTCGCTAACGCTCTTCTTGTGGAATTGGCAAAGGGATATTTCGAAGCCCGTAGAAGGCTATGGTGAAAAAGGATATATCTTCCGTTCAAAACTGGAAAGAAGCTTTCTGAGAAACTGCTCTGTGTTCTGTTAATTCATCTCACAGAGTTACATCTTTCCCTTCAAGAAGCCTTTCGCTAAGGCTGTTCTTGTGGAATTGGTAAAGAGATACTTGGAAGCCCATAGAGGGCTATGTTGAAAAAGGAAATATCTTCCGTTGAAAACTGGAAACAATCCTTCTGAGAAACTGCTCTGTGTTCTGTTAATTCATCTCACAGAGTTACATCTTTCCCTTAAAGAAGCCTTTCGCTAAGGCTGTTCTTGTGGAATTGGCAAAGGGATATTTGGAAGCCCATAAAGGGCTATGGTGAAAAAGGAAATATCTTCCGTTCAAAACTGGAAAGAAGCTTTCTGAGAAACTGCTCTGTGTTCTGTTAATTCATCTCACTGAGTTACATCTTTCCCTTCAAGAAGTCTTTCGCTAAGGCTGTTCTTGTGGAATTGGCAAAGGGATATTTGGAAGCCCATAGAGGGCTATGGTGAAAAAGGAAATATCTTCCGCTCAAAACTGTAAAGAAGCTTTCTGAGAAACTGCTCTGTGTTCTGTTAATTCATCTCACAGAGTTACATCTTTCCCTTCAAGAAGCCTTTCGCTAAGGCTGTTCTTGTGGAATTGGCAAAGTCATATTTGGAAGCCCATAGAGTGCTATGGGGAAAAAGGAAATACCTTCCGTTCAAAACTGGAAAGAAGCTTTCTGAGAAACTACTCTGTGTTCTGTAAATTCATCTCACAGAGTTACATCTTTCCCTTCAATAAGCCTTTCGCTAAGGCTGTTCTTGTGGAATTGGCAAAGGGATATTTGGAAGCCCATAGAGGGCTATGGTGAAAAAGGAAATATCTTCCGTTCAAAACTGGAAAGAAGCTTTCTGAGAAACTGCTCTGTGTTCTGTTAATTCATCTCACAGAGTTACATCTTTCCCTTCAAGAAGCCTTTCGCTAAGGCTGTTCTTGTGGAATTGGCAAAGGGGCATCTAGAAGCCCATAGAGGGCTATGGTGAAAAAGGAAATATCTTCCGTTCAAAACTGGAAAGAAGCTTTCTGAGAAACTGCTCTATGTTCTGTTAATTCATCTCACAGAGTTACATCTTTCCCTTCAAGAAGCCTTTCGCTAAGGCTCTTCTTGTGGAATTGGCAAAGGGATATTTCGAAGCCCGTAGAGGGCTATGGTGAAAAAGGATATATCTTCCGTTCAAACTGGAAAGAAGCTTTCTGAGAAACTGCTCTGTGTTCTGTTAATTCATCTCACAGAGTTACATCTTTCCCTTCAAGAAGCCTTTCGCTAAGGCTGTTCTTGTGGAATTGGTAAAGAGATACTTGGAAGCCCATAGAGGGCTCTGTTGAAAAAGGAAATATCTTCCGTTGAAAACTGGAAACAATCCTTCCGAGAAACTGCTCTGTGTTCTGTTAATTCATCTCACAGAGTTACATCTTTCCCTTCAAGAAGCCTTTCGCTAAGGCTGTTCTTGTGGAATTGGTAAAGAGATACTTGGAAGCCCATAGAGGGCTATGGTGAAAAAGGAAATATCTTCCGTTTAAAACTTGAAAGAAGCTTTCTGAGAAACTGCTCTGTGTTCTGTTAATTCATCTCACAGAGTTACATCTTTCCCTTCAAGAAGCCTTTCGCTAAGGCTGTTCTTGTGGAATTGGCAAAGGGATATTTCGAAGCCCATAGAGGGCTATGGTGAAAAAGGAAATATCTTCCGTTCAAAACTG
The DNA here is from genome assembly GCF_047675955.1 of Chlorocebus sabaeus. NCBI lineage: Eukaryota > Metazoa > Chordata > Mammalia > Primates > Cercopithecidae > Chlorocebus > Chlorocebus sabaeus. The sequence continues at coordinate 166,281 of NW_027327925.1, read as the reverse complement.
GAAAGAAGCTTTCTGAGAAACTGCTCTGTGTTCCGTTAATTCATCTCACAGAGTTACATCTTTCCCTTCAAGAAGCCTTTCGCTAAGGCTGTTCTTGTGGAATTGGCAAAGGGATATTTGGAAGCCCATAGAGGGCTATGGTGAAAAAGGAAATATCTTCCGTTCAAAACTGGAAAGAAGCTTTCTGAGAAACTGCTCTGTGTTCTGTTAATTCATCTCACTGAGTTAAATCTTTCCCTTCAAGAAGTCTTTCGCTAAGGCTGTTCTTGTGGAATTGGCAAAGGGATATTTGGAAGCCCATAGAGGGCTATGGTGAAAAAGGAAATATCTTCCGTTTAAAACTGGAAAGAAGCTTTCTGAGAAACTGCTCTGTGTTCTGTTAATTCATCTCACAGAGTTACATCTTTCCCTTCAAGAAGCCTTTCGCTAAGGCTGTTCTTGTGGAATTGGCAAAGGGATATTTGGAAGCCCATAGAGGGTTATGGTGAAAAAGGAAATATCTTCCGTTCAAAACTGGAAAGAAGCTTTCTGAGAAACTGCTCTGTGTTCTGTTAATTCATCTCACAGAGTTACATCTTTCCCTTCAAGAAGCCTTAGGCTAAGGCTGTTCTTGTGGAATTGGAAAAGGGATATTTGGAAGCCCATAGAGGGCTATGGTGAAAAAGGAAATATCTTCCGCTCAAAACTGTAAAGAAGCTTTCTGAAAAACTGCTCGGTGTTCTGTTAATTCATCTCACAGAGTTACATCTTTCCCTTCAAGAAGCCGTTCGCTAAGGCTGTTCTTGTGGAATTGGCAAAGTCATATTTGGAAGCCCATAGAGTGCTATGGGGAAAAAGGAAATATCTTCCGTTCAAAACTGGAAAGAAGCTTTCTGAGAAACTGCTCTGTGTTCTGTTAATTCATCTCACAGAGTTACATCTTTCCCTTCAAGAAGCCTTTCGCTAAGGCTGTTCTTGTGGAATTGGCAAAGGGATACTTGGAAGCCCATAGAGGGCTATGGTGAAAAAGGAAATATCTTCCGTTCAAAACTGGAAAGAAGCTTTCTGAGAAACTGCTCTGTGTTCTGTTAATTCATCTCACAGAGTTACATCTTTCCCTTCAAGAAGCCTTTCGCTAAGGCTGTTCTTGTGGAATTGGCAAAGGGATATTTAGAAGCCCATAGAGGGCTATGGTGAAAAAGGAAATATCTTCCGTTCAAAACTGGAAAGAAGCTTTCTGAGAAACTGCTCTGTGTTCTGTTAATTCATCTCACAGAGTTACATCTTTCCCTTCAAGAAGCCTTTCGCTAAGGCTCTTCTTGTGGAATTGGCAAAGGGATATTTCGAAGCCCGTAGAAGGCTATGGTGAAAAAGGATATATCTTCCGTTCAAAACTGGAAAGAAGCTTTCTGAGAAACTGCTCTGTGTTCTGTTAATTCATCTCACAGAGTTACATCTTTCCCTTCAAGAAGCCTTTCGCTAAGGCTGTTCTTGTGGAATTGGTAAAGAGATACTTGGAAGCCCATAGAGGGCTATGTTGAAAAAGGAAATATCTTCCGTTGAAAACTGGAAACAATCCTTCTGAGAAACTGCTCTGTGTTCTGTTAATTCATCTCACAGAGTTACATCTTTCCCTTCAAGAAGCCTTTCGCTAAGGCTGTTCTTGTGGAATTGGCAAAGGGATATTTGGAAGCCCATAGAGGGCTATGGTGAAAAAGGAAATATCTTCCGTTCAAAACTGGAAAGAAGCTTTCTGAGAAACTGCTCTGTGTTCTGTTAATTCCTCTCACAGAGTTACATCTTTCCCTTCAAGAAGTCTTTCGCTAAGGCTGTTCTTGTGGAATTGGCAAAGGGATATTTGGAAGCCCATAGAGGGCTATGGTGAAAAAGGAAATATCTTCCGCTCAAAACTGTAAAGAAGCTTTCTGAGAAACTGCTCTGTGTTCTGTTAATTCATCTCACAGAGTTACATCTTTCCCTTCAAGAAGCCTTTCGCTAAGGCTGTTCTTGTGGAATTGGCAAAGTCATATTTGGAAGCCCATAGAGTGCTATGGGGAAAAAGGAAATATCTTCCGTTCAAAACTGGAAAGAAGCTTTCTGAGAAACTACTCTGTGTTCTGTAAATTCATCTCACAGAGTTACATCTTTCCCTTCAATAAGCCTTTCGCTAAGGCTGTTCCTGTGGAATTGGCAAAGGGATATTTGGAAGCCCATAGAGGGCTATGGTGAAAAAGAAATATCTTCCGTTCAAAACTGGAAAGAAGCTTTCTGAGAAACTGCTCTGTGTTCTGTTAATTCATCTCACAGAGTTACATCTTTCCCTTCAAGAAGCCTTTCGCTAAGGCTGTTCTTGTGGAATTGGCAAAGGGGCATCTAGAAGCCCATAGAGGGCTATGGTGAAAAAGGAAATATCTTCCGTTCAAAACTGGAAAGAAGCTTTCTGAGAAACTCCTCTGTGTTCTGTTAATTCATCTCACAGAGTTACATTTTTCCCTTCAAGAAGCCTTTCGTAAGGCTGTTCTTGTGGTATTGGCAAAGGGATATTTGGAAGCCCATAGAGGGCTATGGTGAAAAAGGAAATATCTTCCGTTCAAAACTGGAAAGAAGCTTTCTGAGAAACTGCTCTGTGTTCTGTTAATTCATCTCACAGAGTTACATCTTTCCCTTCAAGAAGCCTTTCGCTAATTCTGTTCTTGTGCAATTGGCAAAAGGATATTTGGAAGCCCATAGAGGGCTATGGTGAAAAAGGAAATATCTTCCGTTCAAAACTGGAAAGAAGCTTTCTGAGAAACTGCTCTATGTTCTGTTAATTCATCTCACAGAGTTACATCTTTCCCTTCAAGAAGCCTTTCGCTAAGGCTGTTCTTGTGGAATTGGCAAAGGGATATTTGGAAGCCCATAGAGGGCTATGGTGAAAAAGGAAATATCTTCCGTTCAAAACTGGAAAGAAGCTTTCTGAGAAACTGCTCTGTGTTTTGTTAATTCATCTCAGATAGTTACATCTTTCCCTTCAAGAAGTCTTTCGCTAAGGCTGTTCTTGTGGAATTTGCAAAGGGATACTTGGAAGCCCATAGAGGGCTATGGTGAAAAAGGAAATATCTTCCGTTCAAAACTGGAAAGAAGCTTTCTGAGAAACTGCTCTGTGTTCTGTTAATTCATCTCACAGAGTTACATCTTTCCCTTCAAGAAGCCTTTCGCTAAGGCTGTTCTTGTGGAATTGGCAAAGGGATATTTAGAAGCCCATAGAGGGCTATGGTGAAAAAGGAAATATCTTCCGTTCAAAACTGGAAAGAAGCTTTCTGAGAAACTGCTCTGTGTTCTGTTAATTCATCTCACAGAGTTACATCTTTCCCTTCAAGAAGCCTTTCGCTAAGGCTCTTCTTGTGGAATTGGCAAAGGGATATTTCGAAGCCCGTAGAAGGCTATGGTGAAAAAGGATATATCTTCCGTTCAAAACTGGAAAGAAGCTTTCTGAGAAACTGCTCTGTGTTCTGTTAATTCATCTCACAGAGTTACATCTTTCCCTTCAAGAAGCCTTTCGCTAAGGCTCTTCTTGTGGAATTGTCAAAGGGATATTTCCAAGACCGTAGAGGGCTATGGTGAAAAAGGATATATCTTCCGTTCAAACTGGAAAGAAGCTTTCTGAGAAACTGCTCTGTGTTCTGTTAATTCATCTCACAGAGTTACATCTTTCCCTTCAAGAAGCCTTTCGCTAAGGCTGTTCTTGTGGAATTGGTAAAGAGATACTTGGAAGCCCATAGAGGGCTCTGTTGAAAAAGGAAATATCTTCCGTTGAAAACTGGAAACAATCCTTCCGAGAAACTGCTCTGTGTTCTGTTAATTCATCTCACAGAGTTACATCTTTCCCTTCAAGAAGCCTTTCGCTAAGGCTGTTCTTGTGGAATTGGCAAAGGGATATTTGGAAGCCCATAGAGGGCTATGGTGAAAAAGGAAATATCTTCCGTTCAAAACTGGAAAGAAGCTTTCTGAGAAACTGCTCTATGTTCTGTTAATTCATCTCACAGAGTTACATCTTTCCCTTCAAGAAGTCTTTCGCTAAGGCTGTTCTTGTGGAATTGGCAAAGGGATATTTGGAAGCCCATAGAGGGCTATGGTGAAAAAGGAAATATCTTCCGTTTAAAACTTGAAAGAAGCTTTCTGAGAAACTGCTCTGTGTTCTGTTAATTCATCTCACAGAGTTACATCTTTCCCTTCAAGAAGCCTTTCGCTAAGGCTGTTCTTGTGGAATTGGCAAAGGGGTATTTCGAAGCCCATAGAGGGCTATGGTGAAAAAGGAAATATCTTCCGTTCAAAACTGGAAAGAAGCTTTCTGAGAAACTGCTCTGTGTTCCGTTAATTCATCTCACAGAGTTACATCTTTCCCTTCAAGAAGTCTTTCGCTAAGGCTGTTCTTGTGGAATTGGCAAAGGGATATTTGGAAGCCCATAGAGGGCTATGGTGAAAAAGGAAATATCTTCCGTTTAAAACTGGAAAGAAGCTTTCTGAGAAACTGCTCTGTGTTCTGTTAATTCATCTCACAGAGTTACATCTTTCCCTTCAAGAAGCCTTTCGCTAAGGCTGTTCTTGTGGAATTGGCAAAGGGATATTTGGAAGCCCATAGAGGGCTATGGTGAGAAAGGAAATATCTTCCGCTCAAAACTGTAAAGAAGCTTTCTGAGAAACTGCTCGGTGTTCTGTTAATTCATCTCACAGAGGTACATCTTTCCCTTCAAGAAGCCTTTCGCTAAGGCTGTTCTTGTGGAATTGGCAAAGTCATATTTGGAAGCCCATAGAGTGCTATGGGGAAAAAGGAAATATCTTCCGTTCAAAACTGGAAAGAAGCTTTCTGAGAAACTGCTCTGTGTTCTGTTAATTCATCTCACAGAGTTACATCTTTCCCTTCAAGAAGCCTTTCGCTAAGGCTGTTCTTGTGGAATTGGCAAAGGGATACTTGGAAGCCCATAGAGGGCTATGGTGAAAAAGGAAATATCTTCCGTTCAAAACTGGAAAGAAGCTTTCTGAGAAACTGCTCTGTGTTCTGTTAATTCATCTCACAGAGTTACATCTTTCCCTTCAAGAAGCCTTTCGCTAAGGCTGTTCTTGTGGAATTGGCAAAGGGGTATTTAGAAGCCCATAGAGGGCTATGGTGAAAAAGGAAATATCTTCCGTTCAAAACTGGAAAGAAGCTTTCTGAGAAACTGCTCTGTGTTCTGTTAATTCATCTCACAGAGTTACATCTTTCCCTTCAAGAAGCCTTTCGCTAAGGCTCTTCTTGTGGAATTGGCAAAGGGATATTTCGAAGCCCGTAGAAGGCTATGGTGAAAAAGGATATATCTTCCGTTCAAAACTGGAAAGAAGCTTTCTGAGAAACTGCTCTGTTTTCCGTTAATTCATCTCACAGAGTTACATCTTTCCCTTCAAGAAGTCTTTCGCTAAGGCTGTTCTTGTGGAATTGGCAAAGGGATATTTGGAAGCCCATAGAGGGCTATGGTGAAAAAGGAAATATCTTCCGTTTAAAACTGGAAAGAAGCTTTCTGAGAAACTGCTCTGTGTTCTGTTAATTCATCTCACAGAGTTACATCTTTCCCTTCAAGAAGCCTTTCGCTAAGGCTGTTCTTGTGGAATTGGCAAAGGGATATTTGGAAGCCCATAGAGGGCTATGGTGAAAAAGGAAATATCTTCCGCTCAAAACTGTAAAGAAGCTTTCTGAGAAACTGCTCGGTGTTCTGTTAATTCATCTCACAGAGGTACATCTTTCCCTTCAAGAAGCCTTTCGCTAGGGCTGTTCTTGTGGAATTGGCAAAGTCATATTTGGAAGCCCATAGAGTGCTATGGGGAAAAAGGAAATATCTTCCGTTCAAAACTGGAAAGAAGCTTTCTGAGAAACTGCTCTGAGTTCTGTTAATTCATCTCACAGAGTTACATCTTTCCCTTCAAGAAGCCTTTCGCTAAGGCTGTTCTTGTGGAATTGGCAAAGGGATATTTCGAAGCCCATAGAGGGCTATGGTGAAAAAGGAAATATCTTCCGTTCAAAACTGGAAAGAAGCGTTCTGAGAAACTGCTCTGTGTTCTCTTAATTCATCTCACAGAGTTACATCTTTCCCTTCAAGAAGCCTTTCGCTAAGGCTGTTCTTGTGGAATTGGCAAAGGGATATTTGGAAGCCCATAGAGGGCTATGGTGAAAAAGGAAATATCTTCCGTTCAAAACTGGAAAGAAGCTTTCTGAGAAACTGCTCTGTGTTCTGTTAATTCATCTCACTGAGTTACATCTTTCCCTTCAAGAAGTCTTTCGCTAAGGCTGTTCTTGTGGAATTGGCAAAGGGATATTTGGAAGCCCATAGAGGGCTATGGTGAAAAAGGAAATATCTTCCGTTTAAAACTGGAAAGAAGCTTTCTGAGAAACTGCTCTGTGTTCTGTTAATTCATCTCACAGAGTTACATCTTTCCCTTCAAGAAGCCTTTCGCTAAGGCTGTTCTTGTGGAATTGGCAAAGGGATATTTGGAAGCCCATAGAGGGCTATGGTGAAAAAGGAAATATCTTCCGCTCAAAACTGTAAAGAAGCTTTCTGAGAAACTGCTCTGTGTTCTGTTAATTCATCTCACAGAGTTACATCTTTCCCTTCAAGAAGCCTTTCGCTAAGGCTGTTCTTGTGGAATTGGCAAAGTCATATTTGGAAGCCCATAGAGTGCTATGGGGAAAAAGGAAATATCTTCCGTTCAAAACTGGAAAGAAGCTTTCTGAGAAACTACTCTGTGTTCTGTAAATTCATCTCACAGAGTTACATCTTTCCCTTCAATAAGCCTTTCGCTAAGGCTGTTCTTGTGGAATTGGCAAAGGGATATTTGGAAGCCCATAGAGGGCTATGGTGAAAAAGGAAATATCTTCCGTTCAAAACTGGAAAGAAGCTTTCTGAGAAACTGCTCTGTGTTCTGTTAATTCATCTCACAGAGTTACATCTTTCCCTTCAAGAAGCCTTTCGCTAAGGCTGTTCTTGTGGAATTGGCAAAGGGGCATGTAGAAGCCCATAGAGGGCTATGGTGAAAAAGGAAATATCTTCCGTTCAAAACTGGAAAGAAGCTTTCTGAGAAACTGCTCTGTGTTCTGTTAATTCATCTCACAGAGTTACATCTTTCCCTTCAAGAAGCCTTTCGCTAAGGCTCTTCTTGTGGAATTGGCAAAGGGATATTTCCAAGACCGTAGAGGGCTATGGTGAAAAAGGATATATCTTCCGTTCAAACTGGAAAGAAGCTTTCTGAGAAACTGCTCTGTGTTCTGTTAATTCATCTCACAGAGTTACATCTTTCCCTTCAAGAAGCCTTTCGCTAAGGCTGTTCTTGTGGAATTGGTAAAGAGATACTTGGAAGCCCATAGAGGGCTCTGTTGAAAAAGGAAATATCTTCCGTTGAAAACTGGAAACAATCCTTCCGAGAAACTGCTCTGTGTTCTGTTAATTCATCTCACAGAGTTACATCTTTCCCTTCAAGAAGCCTTTCGCTAAGGCTGTTCTTGTGGAATTGGCAAAGGGATATTTGGAAGCCCATAGAGGGCTATGGTGAAAAAGGAAATATCTTCCGTTCAAAACTGGAAAGAAGCTTTCTGAGAAACTGCTCTATGTTCTGTTAATTCATCTCACATAGTTACATCTTTCCCTTCAAGAAGTCTTTCGCTAAGGCTGTTCTTGTGGAATTGGCAAAGGGATATTTGGAAGCCCATAGAGGGCTATGGTGAAAAAGGAAATATCTTCCGTTTAAAACTTGAAAGAAGCTTTCTGAGAAACTGCTCTGTGTTCTGTTAATTCATCTCACAGAGTTACATCTTTCCCTTCAAGAAGCCTTTCGCTAAGGCTGTTCTTGTGGAATTGGCAAAGGGATATTTGGAAGCCCATAGAGGGCTATGGTGAAAAAGGAAATATCTTCCGCTCAAAACTGTAAAGAAGCTTTCTGAGAAACTGCTCGGTGTTCTGTTAATTCATCTCACAGAGGTACATCTTTCCCTTCAAGAAGCCTTTCGCTAAGGCTGTTCTTGTGGAATTGGCAAAGTCATATTTGGAAGCCCATAGAGTGCTATGGGGAAAAAGGAAATATCTTCCGTTCAAAACTGGAAAGAAGCTTTCTGAGAAACTGCTCTGTGTTCTGTTAATTCATCTCACAGAGTTACATCTTTCCCTTCAAGAAGCCTTTCGCTAAGGCTGTTCTTGTGGAATTGGCAAAGGGATACTTGGAAGCCCATAGAGGGCTATGGTGAAAAAGGAAATATCTTCCGTTCAAAACTGGAAAGAAGCTTTCTGAGAAACTGCTCTGTGTTCTGTTAATTCATCTCACAGAGTTACATCTTTCCCTTCAAGAAGCCTTTCGCTAAGGCTGTTCTTGTGGAATTGGCAAAGGGATATTTGGAAGCCCATAGAGGGCTATGGTGAAAAAGGAAATATCTTCCGTTCAAAACTGGAAAGAAGCTTTCTGAGAAACTGCTCTGTGTTCTGTTAATTCATCTCACAGAGTTACATCTTTCCCTTCAAGAAGCCTTTCGCTAAGGCTGTTCTTGTGGAATTGGCAAAGGGGCATCTAGAAGCCCATAGAGGGCTATGGTGAAAAAGGAAATATCTTCCGTTCAAAAATAGAAAGAAGCTTTCTGAGAAACTGCTCAATGTTCTGTTAATTCATCTCACAGAGTTACATCTTTCCCTTCAAGAAGCCTTTCGCTAAGGCTCTTCTTGTGGAATTGGCAAAGGGATATTTCGAAGCCCGTAGAGGGCTATGGTGAAAAAGGATATATCTTCCGTTCAAACTGGAAAGAAGCTTTCTGAGAAACTGCTCTGTGTTCTGTTAATTCATCTCACAGAGTTACATCTTGCACTTCAAGAAGCCTTTCGCTAAGGCTGTTCTTGTGGAATTGGTAAAGAGATACTTGGAAGCCCATAGAGGGCTCTGTTGAAAAAGGAAATATCTTCCGTTGAAAACTGGAAACAATCCTTCCGAGAAACTGCTCTGTGTTCTGTTAATTCATCTCACAGAGTTACATCTTTCCCTTCAAGAAGCCTTTCGCTAAGGCTGTTCTTGTGGAATTGGTAAAGAGATACTTGGAAGCCCATAGAGGGCTATGGTGAAAAAGGAAATATCTTCCGTTTAAAACTTGAAAGAAGCTTTCTGAGAAACTGCTCTGTGTTCTGTTAATTCATCTCACAGAGTTACATCTTTCCCTTCAAGAAGCCTTTCGCTAAGGCTGTTCTTGTGGAATTGGCAAAGGGATATTTCGAAGCCCATAGAGGGCTATGGTGAAAAAGGAAATATCTTCCGTTCAAAACTGGAAAGAAGCTTTCTGAGAAACTGCTCTGTGTTCCGTTAATTCATCTCACAGAGTTACATCTTTCCCTTCAAGAAGCCTTTCGCTAAGGCTGTTCTTGTGGAATTGGCAAAGGGATATTTGGAAGCCCATAGAGGGCTATGGTGAAAAAGGAAATATCTTCCGTTCAAAACTGGAAAGAAGCTTTCTGAGAAACTGCTCTGTGTTCTGTTAATTCATCTCACTGAGTTAAATCTTTCCCTTCAAGAAGTCTTTCGCTAAGGCTGTTCTTGTGGAATTGGCAAAGGGATATTTGGAAGCCCATAGAGGGCTATGGTGAAAAAGGAAATATCTTCCGTTTAAAACTGGAAAGAAGCTTTCTGAGAAACTGCTCTGTGTTCTGTTAATTCATCTCACAGAGTTACATCTTTCCCTTCAAGAAGCCTTTCGCTAAGGCTGTTCTTGTGGAATTGGCAAAGGGATATTTGGAAGCCCATAGAGGGTTATGGTGAAAAAGGAAATATCTTCCGTTCAAAACTGGAAAGAAGCTTTCTGAGAAACTGCTCTGTGTTCTGTTAATTCATCTCACAGAGATACATCTTTCCCTTCAAGAAGCCTTAGGCTAAGGCTGTTCTTGTGGAATTGGAAAAGGGATATTTGGAAGCCCATAGAGGGCTATGGTGAAAAAGGAAATATCTTCCGCTCAAAACTGTAAAGAAGCTTTCTGAAAAACTGCTCGGTGTTCTGTTAATTCATCTCACAGAGTTACATCTTTCCCTTCAAGAAGCCGTTCGCTAAGGCTGTTCCTGTGGAATTGGCAAAGTCATATTTGGAAGCCCATAGAGTGCTATGGGGAAAAAGGAAATATCTTCCGTTCAAAACTGGAAAGAAGCTTTCTGAGAAACTGCTCTGTGTTCTGTTAATTCATCTCACAGAGTTACATCTTTCCCTTCAAGAAGCCTTTCGCTAAGGCTGTTCTTGTGGAATTGGCAAAGGGATATTTAGAAGCCCATAGAGGGCTATGGTGAAAAAGGAAATATCTTCCGTTCAAAACTGGAAAGAAGCTTTCTGAGAAACTGCTCTGTGTTCTGTTAATTCATCTCACAGAGTTACATCTTTCCCTTCAAGAAGCCTTTCGCTAAGGCTCTTCTTGTGGAATTGGCAAAGGGATATTTCGAAGCCCGTAGAAGGCTATGGTGAAAAAGGATATATCTTCCGTTCAAAACTGGAAAGAAGCTTTCTGAGAAACTGCTCTGTGTTCTGTTAATTCATCTCACAGAGTTACATCTTTCCCTTCAAGAAGCCTTTCGCTAAGGCTGTTCTTGTGGAATTGGTAAAGAGATACTTGGAAGCCCATAGAGGGCTATGTTGAAAAAGGAAATATCTTCCGTTGAAAACTGGAAACAATCCTTCTGAGAAACTGCTCTGTGTTCTGTTAATTCATCTCACAGAGTTACATCTTTCCCTTCAAGAAGCCTTTCGCTAAGGCTGTTCTTGTGGAATTGGCAAAGGGATATTTGGAAGCCCATAGAGGGCTATGGTGAAAAAGGAAATATCTTCCGTTCAAAACTGGAAAGAAGCTTTCTGAGAAACTGCTCTGTGTTCTGTTAATTCATCTCACAGAGTTACATCTTTCCCTTCAAGAAGTCTTTCGCTAAGGCTGTTCTTGTGGAATTGGCAAAGGGATATTTGGAAGCCCATAGAGGGCTATGGTGAAAAAGGAAATATCTTACGCTCATAACTGTAAAGAAGCTTTCTGAGAAACTGCTCTGTGTTCTGTTAATTCATCTCACAGAGTTACATCTTTCCCTTCAAGAAGCCTTTCGCTAAGGCTGTTCTTGTGGAATTGGCAAAGTCATATTTGGAAGCCCATAGAGTGCTATGGGGAAAAAGGAAATATCTTCCGTTCAAAACTGGAAAGAAGCTTTCTGAGAAACTACTCTGTGTTCTGTAAATTCATCTCACAGAGTTACATCTTTCCCTTCAATAAGCCTTTCGCTAAGGCTGTTCCTGTGGAATTGGCAAAGGGATATTTGGAAGCCCATAGAGGGCTATGGTGAAAAAGGAAATATCTTCCGTTCAAAACTGGAAAGAAGCTTTCTGAGAAACTGCTCTGTGTTCTGTTAATTCATCTCACAGAGTTACATCTTTCCCTTCAAGAAGCCTTTCGCTAAGGCTGTTCTTGTGGAATTGGCAAAGGGGCATCTAGAAGCCCATAGAGGGCTATGGTGAAAAAGGAAATATCTTCCGTTCAAAACTGGAAAGAAGCTTTCTGAGAAACTGCTCTGTGTTCTGTTAATTCATCTCACAGAGTTACATCTTTCCCTTCAAGAAGCCTTTCGTAAGGCTGTTCTTGTGGTATTGGCAAAGGGATATTTGGAAGCCCATAGAGGGCTATGGTGAAAAAGGAAATATCTTCCGTTCAAAACTGGAAAGAAGCTTTCTGAGAAACTGCTCTGTGTTCTGTTAATTCATCTCACAGAGTTACATCTTTCCCTTCAAGAAGCCTTTCGCTAATTCTGTTCTTGTGCAATTGGCAAAAGGATATTTGGAAGCCCATAGAGGGCTATGGTGAAAAAGGAAATATCTTCCGTTGAAAACTGGAAAGAAGCTTTCTGAGAAACTGCTCTATGTTCTGTTAATTCATCTCACAGAGTTACATCTTTCCCTTCAAGAAGCCTTTCGCTAAGGCTGTTCTTGTGGAATTGGCAAAGGGATATTTGGAAGCCCATAGAGGGCTATGGTGAAAAAGGAAATATCTTCCGTTCAAAACTGGAAAGAAGCTTTCTGAGAAACTGCTCTGTGTTTTGTTAATTCATCTCAGATAGTTACATCTTTCCCTTCAAGAAGTCTTTCGCTAAGGCTGTTCTTGTGGAATTGGCAAAGGGATATTTGGAAGCCCATAGAGGGCTATGGTGAAAAAGGAAATATCTACCGTTCAAAACTGGAAAGAAGCTTTCTGAAAATCTGCTCTGTGTTCTGTTAATTCATCTCACAGAGTTACATCTTTCCCTTCAAGAAGCCTTTCGCTAAGGCTGTTCTTGTGGAACTGGAAAAGGGATATTGGGAAGCCCATAGAGGGCTATGGTGAAAAAGGAAATATCTTCCGTTCAAAACTGGAAAGAAGCTTTCTGAGAAACTGCTCTGTGTTCTGTTAATTCATCTCACAGAGTTACATCTTTCCCTTCAAGAAGCCTTTCGCTAAGGCTGTTCTTGTGGAATTGGCAAAGGGATATTTCGAAGCCCATAGAGGGCTACGGTGAAAAAGGAAATATCTTCCGTTCAAAACTAGAAAGAAGCTTTCTGAGAAACTGCTCTGTGTTCTGTTAATTCATCTCACAGAGTTACATCTTTCCCTTCAAGAAGCCTTTCGCTAAGGCTGTTCTTGTGGAATTGGCAAAGGGATATTTGGAAGCCCATAGAGGGCTATGGTGAAAAAGGAAATATCTTCCGTTCAAAACTGGAAAGAAGCTTTCTGAGAAACTGCTCTGTGTTCTGTTAATTCATCTCACTGAGTTACATCTTTCCCTTCAAGAAGTCTTTCGCTAAGGCTGTTCTTGTGGAATTGGCAAAGGGATATTTGGAAGCCCATAGAGGGCTATGGTGAAAAAGTAAATATCTTCCGTTTAAAACTGGAAAGAAGCTTTCTGAGAAACTACTCTGTGTTCTGTTAATTCATCTCACAGAGTTACATCTTTCCCTTCAAGAAGCCTTTCGCTAAGGCTCTTCTTGTGGAATTGGCAAAGGGATATTTGGAAGCCCATAGAGGGTTATGGTGAAAAAGGAAATATCTTCCGTTCAAAACTGGAAAGAAGCTTTCTGAGAAACTGCTCTGTGTTCTGTTAATTCATCTCACAGAGTTACATCTTTCCCTTCAAGAAGCCTTAGGCTAAGGCTGTTCTTGTGGAATTGGAAAAGGGATATTTGGAAGCCCATAGAGGGCTATGGTGAAAAAGGAAATATCTTCCGCTCAAAACTGTAAAGAAGCTTTCTGAGAAACTGCTCGGTGTTCTGTTAATTCATCTCACAGAGTTACATCTTTCCCTTCAAGAAGCCTTTCGCTAAGGCTGTTCTTGTGGAATTGGCAAAGTCATATTTGGAAGCCCATAGAGTGCTATGGGGAAAAAGGAAATATCTTCCGTTCAAAACTGGAAAGAAGCTTTCTGAGAAACTGCTCTGTGTTCTGTTAATTCATCTCACAGAGTTACATCTTTCCCTTCAAGAAGCCTTTCGCTAAGGCTGTTCTTGTGGAGTTGGCAAAGGGATACTTGGAAGCCCATAGAGGGCTATGGTGAAAAAGGAAATAACTTCCGTTCAAAACTGGAAAGAAGCTTTCTGAGAAACTGCTCTGTGTTCTGTTAATTCATCTCACAGAGTTACATCTTTCCCTTCAAGAAGCCTTTCGCTAAGGCTGTTCTTGTGGAATTGGTAAAGAGATACTTGGAAGCCCATAGAGGGCTCTGTTGAAAAAGGAAATATCTTCCGTTGAAAACTGGAAACAATCCTTCCGAGAAACTGCTCTGTGTTCTGTTAATTCATCTCACAGAGTTACATCTTTCCCTTCAAGAAGCCTTTCGCTAAGGCTGTTCTTGTGGAATTGGCAAAGGGATATTTGGAAGCCCATAGAGGGCTATGGTGAAAAAGGAAATATCTTCCGTTCAAAACTGGAAAGAAGCTTTCTGAGAAACTGCTCTATGTTCTGTTAATTCACCTCACAGAGTTACATCTTTCCCTTCAAGAAGTCTTTCGCTAAGGCTGTTCTTGTGGAATTGGCAAAGGGATATTTGGAAGCCCATAGAGGGCTATGGTGAAAAAGGAAATATCTTCCGTTTAAAACTTGAAAGAAGCTTTCTGAGAAACTGCTCTGTGTTCTGTTAATTCATCTCACAGAGTTACATCTTTCCCTTCAAGAAGCCGTTCGCTAAGGCTGTTCTTGTGGAATTGGCAAAGGGATATTTCGAAGCCCATAGAGGGCTATGGTGAAAAAGGAAATATCTTCCGTTCAAAACTGGAAAGAAGCTTTCTGAGAAACTGCTCTGTGTTCTGTTAATTCATCTCACAGAGTTACATCTTTCCCTTCAAGAAGCCTTTCGCTAAGGCTGTTCTTGTGGAATTGGCAAAGGGATATTTGGAAGCCCATAGAGGGCTATGGTGAAAAAGGAAATATCTTCCGTTCAAAACTGGAAAGAAGCTTTCTGAGAAACTGCTCTGTGTTCTGTTAATTCATCTCACTGAGTTACATCTTTCCCTTCAAGAAGTCTTTCGCTAAGGCTGTTCTTGTGGAATTGGCAAAGGGATATTTGGAAGCCCATAGAGGGCTATGGTGAAAAAGGAAATATCTTCCGTTTAAAACTGGAAAGAAGCTTTCTGAGAAACTGCTCTGTGTTCTGTTAATTCATCTCACAGAGTTACATCTTTCCCTTCAAGAAGCCTTTCGCTAAGGCTGTTCTTGTGGAATTGGCAAAGGGATATTTGGAAGCCCATAGAGGGTTATGGTGAAAAAGGAAATATCTTACGTTCAAAACTGGAAAGAAACTTTCTGAGAAACTGCTCTGTGTTCTGTTAATTCATCTCACAGAGTTACATCTTTCCCTTCAAGAAGCCTTAGGCTAAGGCTGTTCTTGTGGAATTGGAAAAGGGATATTTGGAAGCCCATAGAGGGCTATGGTGAAAAAGGAAATATCTTCCGCTCAAAACTGTAAAGAAGCTTTCTGAGAAACTGCTCGGTGTTCTATTAATTCATCTCACAGAGTTACATCTTTCCCTTCAAGAAGCCGTTCGCTAAGGCTGTTCTTGTGGAATTGGCAAAGTCATATTTGGAAGCCCGTAGAGTGCTATGGGGAAAAAGGAAATATCTTCCGTTCAAAACTGGAAAGAAGCTTTCTGAGAAACTGCTCTGTGTTCTGTTAATTCATCTCACAGAGTTACATCTTTCCCTTCAAGAAGCCTTTCGCTAAGGCTGTTCTTGTGGAACTGGAAAAGGGATATTGGGAAGCCCATAGAGGGCTATGGTGAAAAAGGAAATATCTTCAGTTCAAAACTGGAAAGAAGCTTTCTGAGAAACTGCTCTGTGTTCTGTTAATTCATCTCACAGAGTTACATCTTTCCCTTCAAGAAGCCTTTCGCTAAGGCTGTTCTTGTGGAATTGGCAAAGGGATATTTCGAAGCCCATAGAGGGCTACGGTGAAAAAGGAAATATCTTCCGTTCAAAACTAGAAAGAAGCTTTCTGAGAAACTGCTCTGTGTTCTGTTAATTCATCTCACAGAGTTACATCTTTCCCTTCAATAAGCCTTTCGCTAAGGCTGTTCTTGTGGAATTGGCAAAGGGATATTTGGAACCCCTTAGAGGGCTATGGTGAAAAAGGAAATATCTTCCGTTCAAAACTGGAAAGAAGCTTTCTGAGAAACTGCTCTGTGTTCTGTTAATTCATCTCACTGAGTTACATCTTTCCCTTCAAGAAGTCTTTCGCTAAGGCTGTTCTTGTGGAATTGGCAAAGGGATATTTGGAAGCCCATAGAGGGCTATGGTGAAAAAGGAAATATCTTCCGTTTAAAACTGGAAAGAAGCTTTCTGAGAAACTGCTCTGTGTTCTGTTAATTCATCTCACAGAGTTACATCTTTCCCTTCAAGAAGCCTTTCGCTAAGGCTGTTCTTGTGGAATTGGCAAAGGGATATTTGGAAGCCCATAGAGGGTTATGGTGAAAAAGGAAATATCTTCCGTTCAAAACTGGAAAGAAGCTTTCTGAGAAACTGCTCTGTGTTCTGTTAATTCATCTCACTGAGTTACATCTTTCCCTTCAAGAAGTCTTTCGCTAAGGCTGTTCTTGTGGAATTGGCAAAGGGATATTTGGAAGCCCATAGAGGGCTATGGTGAAAAAGGAAATATCTTCCGCTCAAAACTGTAAAGAAGCTTTCTGAGAAACTGCTCTGTGTTCTGTTAATTCATCTCACAGAGTTACATCTTTCCCTTCAAGAAGCCTTTCGCTAAGGCTGTTCTTGTGGAATTGGCAAAGTCATATTTGGAAGCCCATAGAGTGCTATGGGGAAAAAGGAAATATCTTCCGTTCAAAACTGGAAAGAAGCTTTCTGAGAAACTACTCTGTGTTCTGTTAATTCATCTCACAGAGTTACATCTTTCCCTTCAATAAGCCTTTCGCTAAGGCTGTTCTTGTGGAATTGGCAAAGGGATATTTGGAAGCCCATAGAGGGCTATGGTGAAAAAGGAAATATCTTCCGTTCAAAACTGGAAAGAAGCTTTCTGAGAAACTGCTCTGTGTTCTGTTAATTCATCTCACAGAGTTACATCTTTCCCTTCAAGAAGCCTTTCGCTAAGGCTGTTCTTGTGGAATTGGCAAAGGGGCATCTAGAAGCCCATAGAGGGCTATGGTGAAAAAGGAAATATCTTCCGTTCAAAACTGGAAAGAAGCTTTCTGAGAAACTGCTCTGTGTTCTGTTAATTCATCTCACAGAGTTACATCTTTCCCTTCAAGAAGCCTTTCGCTAAGGCTCTTCTTGTGGAATTGGCAAAGGGATATTTCCAAGCCCGTAGAGGGCTATGGTGAAAAAGGATATATCTTCCGTTCAAACTGGAAAGAAGCTTTCTGAGAAACTGCTCTGTGTTCTGTTAATTCATCTCACAGAGTTACATCTTTCCCTTCAAGAAGCCTTTCGCTAAGGCTGTTCTTGTGGAATTGGTAAAGAGATACTTGGAAGCCCATAGAGGGCTCTGTTGAAAAAGGAAATATCTTCCGTTGAAAACTGGAAACAATCCTTCCGAGAAACTGCTCTGTGTTCTGTTAATTCATCTCACAGAGTTACATCTTTCCCTTCAAGAAGCCTTTCGCTAAGGCTGTTCTTGTGGAATTGGCAAAGGGATATTTGGAAGCCCATAGAGGGCTATGGTGAAAAAGGAAATATCTTCCGTTCAAAACTGGAAAGAAGCTTTCTGAGAAACTGCTCTATGTTCTGTTAATTCATCTCACAGAGTTACATCTTTCCCTTCAAGAAGTCTTTCGCTAAGGCTGTTCTTGTGGAATTGGCAAAGGGATATTTGGAAGCCCATAGAGGGCTATGGTGAAAAAGGAAATATCTTCCGTTTAAAACTTGAAAGAAGCTTTCTGAGAAACTGCTCTGTGTTCTGTTAATTCATCTCACAGAGTTACATCTTTCCCTTCAAGAAGCCTTTCGCTAAGGCTGTTCTTGTGGAATTGGCAAAGGGATATTTGGAAGCCCATAGAGGGCTATGGTGAAAAAGGATATATCTTCCGTTCAAACTGGAAAGAAGCTTTCTGAGAAACTGCTCTGTGTTCTGTTAATTCATCTCACAGAGTTACATCTTTCCCTTCAAGAAGCCTTTCGCTAAGGCTGTTCTTGTGGAATTGGTAAAGAGATACTTGGAAGCCCATAGAGGGCTCTGTTGAAAAAGGAAATATCTTCCGTTGAAAACTGGAAACAATCCTTCCGAGAAACTGCTCTGTGTTCTGTTAATTCATCTCACAGAGTTACATCTTTCCCTTCAAGAAGCCTTTCGCTAAGGCTGTTCTTGTGGAATTGGCAAAGGGATATTTGGAAGCCCATAGAGGGCTATGGTGAAAAAGGAAATATCTTCCGTTCAAAACTGGAAAGAAGCTTTCTGAGAAACTGCTCTATGTTCTGTTAATTCATCTCACAGAGTTACATCTTTCCCTTCAAGAAGTCTTTCGCTAAGGCTGTTCTTGTGGAATTGGCAAAGGGATATTTGGAAGCCCATAGAGGGCTATGGTGAAAAAGGAAATATCTTCCGTTTAAAACTGGAAAGAAGCTTTCTGAGAAACTACTCTGTGTTCTGTTAATTCATCTCACAGAGTTACATCTTTCCCTTCAAGAAGCCTTTCGCTAAGGCTGTTCTTGTGGAATTGGCAAAGGGATATTTGGAAGCCCATAGAGGGCTATGCTGAAAAAGGAAATATCTTCCGTTCAAAACTGGAAAGAAGCTTTCTGAAGAACAGCTCTGTGTTCTGTTAATTCATCTCACAGAGTTACATCTTTCCCTTCAAGAAGCCTTTCGCTAAGGCTGTTCTTGTGGAATTGGAAAAGGGATATTTAGAAGCCCATAGAGGGCTATGGTGAAAAAGGAAATATCTTCCGTTCAAAAATAGAAAGAAGCTTTCTGAGAAACTGCTCTGTGTTCTGTTAATTCATCCCACAGAGTTACATCTTTCCCTTCAAGATGCCTTTCGCTAAGGCTCTTCTTGTGGAATTGGCAAAGGGATATTTCGAAGCCCGTAGAGGGCTATGGTGAAAAAGGATATATCTTCCGTTCAAACTGGAAAGAAGCTTTCTGAGAAACTACTCTGTGTTCTGTTAATTCATCTCACAGAGTTACATCTTTCCCTTCAAGAAGCCTTTCGCGAAGGCTGTTCTTGTGGAATTGGTAAAGAGATACTTGGAAGCCCATAGAGGGCTATGTTGAAAAAGGAAATATCTTCCGTTGAAAACTGGAAACAATCCTTCTGAGAAACTGCTCTGTGTTCTGTTAATTCATCTCACAGAGTTACATCTTTCCCTTCAAGAAGCCTTTCGCTAAGGCTCTTCTTGTGGAATTGGCAAAGGGATATTTCGAAGCCCGTAGAGGGCTATGGTGAAAAAGGATATATCTTCCGTTCAAAACTGGAAAGAAGCTTTCTGAGAATCTGCTCTGTGTTCTGTTAATTCATCTCACAGAGTTACATCTTTCCCTTAAAGAAGCCTTTCGCTAAGGCTGTTCTTGTGGAATTGGTAAAGAGATACTTGGAAGCCCATAGAGGGCTATGTTGAAAAAGGAAATATCTTCCGTTCAAAACTGGAAAGAAGCTTTCTGAGAAACTGCTCTGTGTTCTGTTAATTCATCTCACAGAGTTACATCTTTCCCTTCAAGAAGTCTTTCGCTAAGGCTGTTCTTGTGGAATTGGCAAAGGGATATTTGGAAGCCCATAGAGGGCTATGGTGAAAAAGGAAATATCTTCCGCTCAAAACTGTAAAGAAGCTTTCTGAGAAACTGCTCTGTGTTCTGTTAATTCATCTCACAGAGTTACATCTTTCCCTTCAAGAAGCCTTTCGCTAAGGCTGTTCTTGTGGAATTGGCAAAGTCATATTTGGAAGCCCATAGAGTGCTATGGGGAAAAAGGAAATATCTTCCGTTCAAAACTGGAAAGAAGCTTTCTGAGAAACTACTCTGTGTTCTGTAAATTCATCTCACAGAGTTACATCTTTCCCTTCATTAAGCCTTTCGCTAAGGCTGTTCTTGTGGAATTGGCAAAGGGATATTTTGAAGCCCATAGAGGGCTATGGTGAAAAAGGAAATATCTTCCGTTCAAAACTGGAAAGAAGCTTTCTGAGAAACTGCTCTGTGTTCTGTTAATTCATCTCACAGAGTTACATCTTTCCCTTCAAGAAGCCTTTCGCTAAGGCTGTTCTTGTGGAATTGGCAAAGGGGCATCTAGAAGCCCATAGAGGGCTATGTTGAAAAAGGAAATATCTTCCGTTGAAAACTGGAAACAATCCTTCTCAGAAACTGCTCTGTGTTCTGTTAATTCATCTCACAGAGTTACATCTTTCCCTTCAAGAAGCCTTAGGCTAAGGCTGTTCTTGTGGAATTGGAAAAGGGATATTTGGAAGCCCATAGAGGGCTATGGTGAAAAAGGAAATATCTTCCGCTCAAAACTGTAAAGAAGCTTTCTGAGAAACTGCTCGGTGTTCTATTAATTCATCTCACAGAGTTACATCTTTCCCTTCAAGAAGCCGTTCGCTAAGGCTGTTCTTGTGGAATTGGCAAAGTCATATTTGGAAGCCCGTAGAGTGCTATGGGGAAAAAGGAAATATCTTCCGTTCAAAACTGGAAAGAAGCTTTCTGAGAAACTGCTCTGTGTTCTGTTAATTCATCTCACAGAGTTACATCTTTCCCTTCAAGAAGCCTTTCGCTAAGGCTGTTCTTGTGGAACTGGAAAAGGGATATTGGGAAGCCCATAGAGGGCTATGGTGAAAAAGGAAATATCTTCAGTTCAAAACTGGAAAGAAGCTTTCTGAGAAACTGCTCTGTGTTCTGTTAATTCATCTCACAGAGTTACATCTTTCCCTTCAAGAAGCCTTTCGCTAAGGCTGTTCTTGTGGAATTGGCAAAGGGATATTTCGAAGCCCATAGAGGGCTACGGTGAAAAAGGAAATATCTTCCGTTCAAAACTAGAAAGAAGCTTTCTGAGAAACTGCTCTGTGTTCTGTTAATTCATCTCACAGAGTTACATCTTTCCCTTCAATAAGCCTTTCGCTAAGGCTGTTCTTGTGGAATTGGCAAAGGGATATTTGGAACCCCATAGAGGGCTATGGTGAAAAAGGAAATATCTTCCGTTCAAAACTGGAAAGAAGCTTTCTGAGAAACTGCTCTGTGTTCTGTTAATTCATCTCACTGAGTTACATCTTTCCCTTCAAGAAGTCTTTCGCTAAGGCTGTTCTTGTGGAATTGGCAAAGGGATATTTGGAAGCCCATAGAGGGCTATGGTGAAAAAGGAAATATCTTCCGTTTAAAACTGGAAAGAAGCTTTCTGAGAAACTGCTCTGTGTTCTGTTAATTCATCTCACAGAGTTACATCTTTCCCTTCAAGAAGCCTTTCGCTAAGGCTGTTCTTGTGGAATTGGCAAAGGGATATTTGGAAGCCCATAGAGGGTTATGGTGAAAAAGGAAATATCTTCCGTTCAAAACTGGAAAGAAGCTTTCTGAGAAACTGCTCTGTGTTCTGTTAATTCATCTCACTGAGTTACATCTTTCCCTTCAAGAAGTCTTTCGCTAAGGCTGTTCTTGTGGAATTGGCAAAGGGATATTTGGAAGCCCATAGAGGGCTATGGTGAAAAAGGAAATATCTTCCGCTCAAAACTGTAAAGAAGCTTTCTGAGAAACTGCTCTGTGTTCTGTTAATTCATCTCACAGAGTTACATCTTTCCCTTCAAGAAGCCTTTCGCTAAGGCTGTTCTTGTGGAATTGGCAAAGTCATATTTGGAAGCCCATAGAGTGCTATGGGGAAAAAGGAAATATCTTCCGTTCAAAACTGGAAAGAAGCTTTCTGAGAAACTACTCTGTGTTCTGTTAATTCATCTCACAGAGTTACATCTTTCCCTTCAATAAGCCTTTCGCTAAGGCTGTTCTTGTGGAATTGGCAAAGGGATATTTGGAAGCCCATAGAGGGCTATGGTGAAAAAGGAAATATCTTCCGTTCAAAACTGGAAAGAAGCTTTCTGAGAAACTGCTCTGTGTTCTGTTAATTCATCTCACAGAGTTACATCTTTCCCTTCAAGAAGCCTTTCGCTAAGGCTGTTCTTGTGGAATTGGCAAAGGGGCATCTAGAAGCCCATAGAGGGCTATGGTGAAAAAGGAAATATCTTCCGTTCAAAACTGGAAAGAAGCTTTCTGAGAAACTGCTCTGTGTTCTGTTAATTCATCTCACAGAGTTACATCTTTCCCTTCAAGAAGCCTTTCGCTAAGGCTCTTCTTGTGGAATTGGCAAAGGGATATTTCCAAGCCCGTAGAGGGCTATGGTGAAAAAGGATATATCTTCCGTTCAAACTGGAAAGAAGCTTTCTGAGAAACTGCTCTGTGTTCTGTTAATTCATCTCACAGAGTTACATCTTTCCCTTCAAGAAGCCTTTCGCTAAGGCTGTTCTTGTGGAATTGGTAAAGAGATACTTGGAAGCCCATAGAGGGCTCTGTTGAAAAAGGAAATATCTTCCGTTGAAAACTGGAAACAATCCTTCCGAGAAACTGCTCTGTGTTCTGTTAATTCATCTCACAGAGTTACATCTTTCCCTTCAAGAAGCCTTTCGCTAAGGCTGTTCTTGTGGAATTGGCAAAGGGATATTTGGAAGCCCATAGAGGGCTATGGTGAAAAAGGAAATATCTTCCGTTCAAAACTGGAAAGAAGCTTTCTGAGAAACTGCTCTATGTTCTGTTAATTCAT
The DNA here is from genome assembly GCF_047675955.1 of Chlorocebus sabaeus. Taxonomy (NCBI): domain Eukaryota; kingdom Metazoa; phylum Chordata; class Mammalia; order Primates; family Cercopithecidae; genus Chlorocebus; species Chlorocebus sabaeus. Next base: position 144,059 of record NW_027327925.1, on the reverse strand, counting down.
CTCACAGAGTTACATCTTTCCCTTCAAGAAGTCTTTCGCTAAGGCTGTTCTTGTGGAATTGGCAAAGGGATATTTGGAAGCCCATAGAGGGCTATGGTGAAAAAGGAAATATCTTCCGTTTAAAACTTGAAAGAAGCTTTCTGAGAAACTGCTCTGTGTTCTGTTAATTCATCTCACAGAGTTACATCTTTCCCTTCAAGAAGCCTTTCGCTAAGGCTGTTCTTGTGGAATTGGCAAAGGGATATTTGGAAGCCCATAGAGGGCTATGGTGAAAAAGGATATATCTTCCGTTCAAACTGGAAAGAAGCTTTCTGAGAAACTGCTCTGTGTTCTGTTAATTCATCTCACAGAGTTACATCTTTCCCTTCAAGAAGCCTTTCGCTAAGGCTGTTCTTGTGGAATTGGTAAAGAGATACTTGGAAGCCCATAGAGGGCTCTGTTGAAAAAGGAAATATCTTCCGTTGAAAACTGGAAACAATCCTTCCGAGAAACTGCTCTGTGTTCTGTTAATTCATCTCACAGAGTTACATCTTTCCCTTCAAGAAGCCTTTCGCTAAGGCTGTTCTTGTGGAATTGGCAAAGGGATATTTGGAAGCCCATAGAGGGCTATGGTGAAAAAGGAAATATCTTCCGTTCAAAACTGGAAAGAAGCTTTCTGAGAAACTGCTCTATGTTCTGTTAATTCATCTCACAGAGTTACATCTTTCCCTTCAAGAAGTCTTTCGCTAAGGCTGTTCTTGTGGAATTGGCAAAGGGATATTTGGAAGCCCATAGAGGGCTATGGTGAAAAAGGAAATATCTTCCGTTTAAAACTGGAAAGAAGCTTTCTGAGAAACTGCTCTGTGTTCTGTTAATTCATCTCACAGAGTTACATCTTTCCCTTCAAGAAGCCTTTCGCTAAGGCTGTTCTTGTGGAATTGGCAAAGGGATATTTGGAAGCCCATAGAGGGCTATGCTGAAAAAGGAAATATCTTCCGTTCAAAACTGGAAAGAAGCTTTCTGAAGAACAGCTCTGTGTTCTGTTAATTCATCTCACAGAGTTACATCTTTCCCTTCAAGAAGCCTTTCGCTAAGGCTGTTCTTGTGGAATTGGAAAAGGGATATTTAGAAGCCCATAGAGGGCTATGGTGAAAAAGGAAATATCTTCCGTTCAAAAATAGAAAGAAGCTTTCTGAGAAACTGCTCTGTGTTCTGTTAATTCATCCCACAGAGTTACATCTTTCCCTTCAAGATGCCTTTCGCTAAGGCTCTTCTTGTGGAATTGGCAAAGGGATATTTCGAAGCCCGTAGAGGGCTATGGTGAAAAAGGATATATCTTCCGTTCAAACTGGAAAGAAGCTTTCTGAGAAACTACTCTGTGTTCTGTTAATTCATCTCACAGAGTTACATCTTTCCCTTCAAGAAGCCTTTCGCGAAGGCTGTTCTTGTGGAATTGGTAAAGAGATACTTGGAAGCCCATAGAGGGCTATGTTGAAAAAGGAAATATCTTCCGTTGAAAACTGGAAACAATCCTTCTGAGAAACTGCTCTGTGTTCTGTTAATTCATCTCACAGAGTTACATCTTTCCCTTCAAGAAGCCTTTCGCTAAGGCTCTTCTTGTGGAATTGGCAAAGGGATATTTCGAAGCCCGTAGAGGGCTATGGTGAAAAAGGATATATCTTCCGTTCAAAACTGGAAAGAAGCTTTCTGAGAATCTGCTCTGTGTTCTGTTAATTCATCTCACAGAGTTACATCTTTCCCTTAAAGAAGCCTTTCGCTAAGGCTGTTCTTGTGGAATTGGTAAAGAGATACTTGGAAGCCCATAGAGGGCTATGTTGAAAAAGGAAATATCTTCCGTTCAAAACTGGAAAGAAGCTTTCTGAGAAACTGCTCTGTGTTCTGTTAATTCATCTCACAGAGTTACATCTTTCCCTTCAAGAAGTCTTTCGCTAAGGCTGTTCTTGTGGAATTGGCAAAGGGATATTTGGAAGCCCATAGAGGGCTATGGTGAAAAAGGAAATATCTTCCGCTCAAAACTGTAAAGAAGCTTTCTGAGAAACTGCTCTGTGTTCTGTTAATTCATCTCACAGAGTTACATCTTTCCCTTCAAGAAGCCTTTCGCTAAGGCTGTTCTTGTGGAATTGGCAAAGTCATATTTGGAAGCCCATAGAGTGCTATGGGGAAAAAGGAAATATCTTCCGTTCAAAACTGGAAAGAAGCTTTCTGAGAAACTACTCTGTGTTCTGTAAATTCATCTCACAGAGTTACATCTTTCCCTTCAATAAGCCTTTCGCTAAGGCTGTTCTTGTGGAATTGGCAAAGGGATATTTTGAAGCCCATAGAGGGCTATGGTGAAAAAGGAAATATCTTCCGTTCAAAACTGGAAAGAAGCTTTCTGAGAAACTGCTCTGTGTTCTGTTAATTCATCTCACAGAGTTACATCTTTCCCTTCAAGAAGCCTTTCGCTAAGGCTGTTCTTGTGGAATTGGCAAAGGGGCATCTAGAAGCCCATAGAGGGCTATGTTGAAAAAGGAAATATCTTCCGTTGAAAACTGGAAAGAAGCTTTCTGAGAAACTGCTCTGTGTTCTGTTAATTCATCTCACAGAGTTACATCTTTCCCTTCAAGAAGCCTTAGGCTAAGGCTGTTCTTGTGGAATTGGAAAAGGGATATTTGGAAGCCCATAGAGGGCTATGGTGAAAAAGGAAATATCTTCCGCTCAAAACTGTAAAGAAGCTTTCTGAGAAACTGCTCGGTGTTCTATTAATTCATCTCACAGAGTTACATCTTTCCCTTCAAGAAGCCGTTCGCTAAGGCTGTTCTTGTGGAATTGGCAAAGTCATATTTGGAAGCCCGTAGAGTGCTATGGGGAAAAAGGAAATATCTTCCGTTCAAAACTGGAAAGAAGCTTTCTGAGAAACTGCTCTCTGTTCTGTTAATTCATCTCACAGAGTTACATCTTTCCCTTCAAGAAGCCTTTCGCTAAGGCTGTTCTTGTGGAACTGGAAAAGGGATATTGGGAAGCCCATAGAGGGCTATGGTGAAAAAGGAAATATCTTCAGTTCAAAACTGGAAAGAAGCTTTCTGAGAAACTGCTCTGTGTTCTGTTAATTCATCTCACAGAGTTACATCTTTCCCTTCAAGAAGCCTTTCGCTAAGGCTGTTCTTGTGGAATTGGCAAAGGGATATTTCGAAGCCCATAGAGGGCTACGGTGAAAAAGGAAATATCTTCCGTTCAAAACTAGAAAGAAGCTTTCTGAGAAACTGCTCTGTGTTCTGTTAATTCATCTCACAGAGTTACATCTTTCCCTTCAATAAGCCTTTCGCTAAGGCTGTTCTTGTGGAATTGGCAAAGGGATATTTGGAACCCCATAGAGGGCTATGGTGAAAAAGGAAATATCTTCCGTTCAAAACTGGAAAGAAGCTTTCTGAGAAACTGCTCTGTGTTCTGTTAATTCATCTCACTGAGTTACATCTTTCCCTTCAAGAAGTCTTTCGCTAAGGCTGTTCTTGTGGAATTGGCAAAGGGATATTTGGAAGCCCATAGAGGGCTATGGTGAAAAAGGAAATATCTTCCGTTTAAAACTGGAAAGAAGCTTTCTGAGAAACTGCTCTGTGTTCTGTTAATTCATCTCACAGAGTTACATCTTTCCCTTCAAGAAGCCTTTCGCTAAGGCTGTTCTTGTGGAATTGGCAAAGGGATATTTGGAAGCCCATAGAGGGTTATGGTGAAAAAGGAAATATCTTCCGTTCAAAACTGGAAAGAAGCTTTCTGAGAAACTGCTCTGTGTTCTGTTAATTCATCTCACTGAGTTACATCTTTCCCTTCAAGAAGTCTTTCGCTAAGGCTGTTCTTGTGGAATTGGCAAAGGGATATTTGGAAGCCCATAGAGGGCTATGGTGAAAAAGGAAATATCTTCCGCTCAAAACTGTAAAGAAGCTTTCTGAGAAACTGCTCTGTGTTCTGTTAATTCATCTCACAGAGTTACATCTTTCCCTTCAAGAAGCCTTTCGCTAAGGCTGTTCTTGTGGAATTGGCAAAGTCATATTTGGAAGCCCATAGAGTGCTATGGGGAAAAAGGAAATATCTTCCGTTCAAAACTGGAAAGAAGCTTTCTGAGAAACTACTCTGTGTTCTGTTAATTCATCTCACAGAGTTACATCTTTCCCTTCAATAAGCCTTTCGCTAAGGCTGTTCTTGTGGAATTGGCAAAGGGATATTTGGAAGCCCATAGAGGGCTATGGTGAAAAAGGAAATATCTTCCGTTCAAAACTGGAAAGAAGCTTTCTGAGAAACTGCTCTGTGTTCTGTTAATTCATCTCACAGAGTTACATCTTTCCCTTCAAGAAGCCTTTCGCTAAGGCTGTTCTTGTGGAATTGGCAAAGGGGCATCTAGAAGCCCATAGAGGGCTATGGTGAAAAAGGAAATATCTTCCGTTCAAAACTGGAAAGAAGCTTTCTGAGAAACTGCTCTGTGTTCTGTTAATTCATCTCACAGAGTTACATCTTTCCCTTCAAGAAGCCTTTCGCTAAGGCTCTTCTTGTGGAATTGGCAAAGGGATATTTCCAAGCCCGTAGAGGGCTATGGTGAAAAAGGATATATCTTCCGTTCAAACTGGAAAGAAGCTTTCTGAGAAACTGCTCTGTGTTCTGTTAATTCATCTCACAGAGTTACATCTTTCCCTTCAAGAAGCCTTTCGCTAAGGCTGTTCTTGTGGAATTGGTAAAGAGATACTTGGAAGCCCATAGAGGGCTCTGTTGAAAAAGGAAATATCTTCCGTTGAAAACTGGAAACAATCCTTCCGAGAAACTGCTCTGTGTTCTGTTAATTCATCTCACAGAGTTACATCTTTCCCTTCAAGAAGCCTTTCGCTAAGGCTGTTCTTGTGGAATTGGCAAAGGGATATTTGGAAGCCCATAGAGGGCTATGGTGAAAAAGGAAATATCTTCCGTTCAAAACTGGAAAGAAGCTTTCTGAGAAACTGCTCTATGTTCTGTTAATTCATCTCACAGAGTTACATCTTTCCCTTCAAGAAGTCTTTCGCTAAGGCTGTTCTTGTGGAATTGGCAAAGGGATATTTGGAAGCCCATAGAGGGCTATGGTGAAAAAGGAAATATCTTCCGTTTAAAACTTGAAAGAAGCTTTCTGAGAAACTGCTCTGTGTTCTGTTAATTCATCTCACAGAGTTACATCTTTCCCTTCAAGAAGCCTTTCGCTAAGGCTGTTCTTGTGGAATTGGCAAAGGGATATTTGGAAGCCCATAGAGGGCTATGGTGAAAAAGGATATATCTTCCGTTCAAACTGGAAAGAAGCTTTCTGAGAAACTGCTCTGTGTTCTGTTAATTCATCTCACAGAGTTACATCTTTCCCTTCAAGAAGCCTTTCGCTAAGGCTGTTCTTGTGGAATTGGTAAAGAGATACTTGGAAGCCCATAGAGGGCTCTGTTGAAAAAGGAAATATCTTCCGTTGAAAACTGGAAACAATCCTTCCGAGAAACTGCTCTGTGTTCTGTTAATTCATCTCACAGAGTTACATCTTTCCCTTCAAGAAGCCTTTCGCTAAGGCTGTTCTTGTGGAATTGGCAAAGGGATATTTGGAAGCCCATAGAGGGCTATGGTGAAAAAGGAAATATCTTCCGTTCAAAACTGGAAAGAAGCTTTCTGAGAAACTGCTCTATGTTCTGTTAATTCATCTCACAGAGTTACATCTTTCCCTTCAAGAAGTCTTTCGCTAAGGCTGTTCTTGTGGAATTGGCAAAGGGATATTTGGAAGCCCATAGAGGGCTATGGTGAAAAAGGAAATATCTTCCGTTTAAAACTGGAAAGAAGCTTTCTGAGAAACTGCTCTGTGTTCTGTTAATTCATCTCACAGAGTTACATCTTTCCCTTCAAGAAGCCTTTCGCTAAGGCTGTTCTTGTGGAATTGGCAAAGGGATATTTGGAAGCCCATAGAGGGCTATGCTGAAAAAGGAAATATCTTCCGTTCAAAACTGGAAAGAAGCTTTCTGAAGAACAGCTCTGTGTTCTGTTAATTCATCTCACAGAGTTACATCTTTCCCTTCAAGAAGCCTTTCGCTAAGGCTGTTCTTGTGGAATTGGAAAAGGGATATTTAGAAGCCCATAGAGGGCTATGGTGAAAAAGGAAATATCTTCCGTTCAAAAATAGAAAGAAGCTTTCTGAGAAACTGCTCTGTGTTCTGTTAATTCATCCCACAGAGTTACATCTTTCCCTTCAAGATGCCTTTCGCTAAGGCTCTTCTTGTGGAATTGGCAAAGGGATATTTCGAAGCCCGTAGAGGGCTATGGTGAAAAAGGATATATCTTCCGTTCAAACTGGAAAGAAGCTTTCTGAGAAACTACTCTGTGTTCTGTTAATTCATCTCACAGAGTTACATCTTTCCCTTCAAGAAGCCTTTCGCGAAGGCTGTTCTTGTGGAATTGGTAAAGAGATACTTGGAAGCCCATAGAGGGCTATGTTGAAAAAGGAAATATCTTCCGTTGAAAACTGGAAACAATCCTGCTGAGAAACTGCTCTGTGTTCTGTTAATTCATCTCACAGAGTTACATCTTTCCCTTCAAGAAGCCTTTCGCTAAGGCTCTTCTTGTGGAATTGGCAAAGGGATATTTCGAAGCCCGTAGAGGGCTATGGTGAAAAAGGATATATCTTCCGTTCAAAACTGGAAAGAAGCTTTCTGAGAATCTGCTCTGTGTTCTGTTAATTCATCTCACAGAGTTACATCTTTCCCTTAAAGAAGCCTTTCGCTAAGGCTGTTCTTGTGGAATTGGTAAAGAGATACTTGGAAGCCCATAGAGGGCTATGTTGAAAAAGGAAATATCTTCCGTTCAAAACTGGAAAGAAGCTTTCTGAGAAACTGCTCTGTGTTCTGTTAATTCATCTCACAGAGTTACATCTTTCCCTTCAAGAAGTCTTTCGCTAAGGCTGTTCTTGTGGAATTGGCAAAGTGATATTTGGAAGCCCATAGAGGGCTATGGTGAAAAAGGAAATATCTTCCGCTCAAAACTGTAAAGAAGCTTTCTGAGAAACTGCTCTGTGTTCTGTTAATTCATCTCACAGAGTTACATCTTTCCCTTCAAGAAGCCTTTCGCTAAGGCTGTTCTTGTGGAATTGGCAAAGTCATATTTGGAAGCCCATAGAGTGCTATGGGGAAAAAGGAAATATCTTCCGTTCAAAACTGGAAAGAAGCTTTCTGAGAAACTACTCTGTGTTCTGTAAATTCATCTCACAGAGTTACATCTTTCCCTTCAATAAGCCTTTCGCTAAGGCTGTTCTTGTGGAATTGGCAAAGGGATATTTTGAAGCCCATAGAGGGCTATGGTGAAAAAGGAAATATCTTCCGTTCAAAACTGGAAAGAAGCTTTCTGAGAAACTGCTCTGTGTTCTGTTAATTCATCTCACAGAGTTACATCTTTCCCTTCAAGAAGCCTTTCGCTAAGGCTGTTCTTGTGGAATTGGCAAAGGGGCATCTAGAAGCCCATAGAGGGCTATGTTGAAAAAGGAAATATCTTCCGTTGAAAACTGGAAACAATCCTTCTCAGAAACTGCTCTGTGTTCTGTTAATTCATCTCACAGATTTACATCTTTCCCTTCAAGAAGCCTTTCGCTAAGGCTGTTCTTGTGGAATTGGCAAAGGGATATTTGGAAGCCCATAGAGGGCTATGGTGAAAAAGGAAATATCTTCTGTTCAAAACTGGAAAGAAGCTTTCTGAGAAACTGCTCTGTGTTCTGTTAATTCATCTCACAGAGTTACATCTTTCCCTTCAAGAAGACTTTCGCTAAGGCTGTTCCTGTGGAATTGGTAAAGGGATATTTGGAAGCCCATAGAGGGCTATGTTGAAAAAGGAAATATCTTCCGTTGAAAACTGGAAACAATCCTTCTCAGAAACTGCTCTGTGTTCTGTTAATTCATCTCACAGAGTTACATCTTTCCCTTCAAGAAGCCTTTCGCTAAGGCTGTTCTTGTGGAATTGGCAAAGGGATATTTGGAAGCCCATAGAGGGCTATGGTGAAAAAGGAAATATCTTCCGTTCAAAACTGGAAAGAAACTTTGTGAGAAACTGCTCTGTGTTCTGTTAATTCATCTCACAGAGTTACATCTTTCCCTTCAAGAAGCCTTTCGCTAAGGCTGTTCTTGTGGAAGTGGCAAAGGGATATTTGGAAGCCCATAGAGGGCTATGGTGAAAAAGGAAATATCTTCCGTTTAAAACTGGAAAGAAGCTTTCTGAGAAACTGCTCTGTGTTCTGTTAATTCATCTCACAGAGTTACATCTTTCCCTTCAAGAAGCCTTTCGCTAAGGCTGTTCTTGTGGAATTGGCAAAGGGATATTTGGAAGCCCATAGAGGGCTATGGTGAAAAAGGAAATATCTTCGGTTCAAAACTGGAAAGAAGCTTTCTGAGTAACTGCTCTGTGTTCTGTTAATTCATCTCACAGAGTTACATCTTTCCCTTCAAGAAGCCTTTCGCTAAGGCTGTTCTTGTGGAATTGGCAAAGGGATATTTGGAAGCCCATACAGGGATATGGTGAAAAAGGAAATATCTTCCGTTCAAAACTGGAAAGAAGCTTTCTGAGAAACTGCTCTGTGTTCTGTTAATTCATCTCACAGAGTTACATCTTTCCCTTCAATAAGCCTTTCGCTAAGGCTGTTCTTGTGCAATTGGCAAAGGGATATTTGGAAGCCCATAGAGGGCTATGGTGAAAAAGGAAATATCTTCCGTTCAAAACTGGAAAGAAGCTTTCTGAGAAACTGCTCTATGTTCTGTTAATTCATCTCACAGAATTACATCTCTCCCTTCAAGAAGCCTTTCGCTAAGGCTGTTCTTGTGGAATTGGCAAAGGGATATTTGCAAGCCCATAGAGGGCTATGGTGAAAAAGGAAATATCTTCCGTTCCAAACTGGAAAGAAGCTTTCTGAGAAACTGCTCTGTGTTCTGTTAATTCATCTCACAGAGTTACATCTTTCCCTTCAAGAAGTCTTTCGCTAAGGCTGTTCTTGTGGAATTGGAAAAGGGATATTTAGAAGCCCATAGAGGGCTATGGTGAAAAAGGAAATATCTTCCGTTCAAAACTGGAAAGAAGCTTTCTGAGAAACTGCTCTGTGTTCTGTTTATTCATCTCACAGAGTTACATCTTTCCCTTCAAGAAGTCTTTCGCTAAGGCTGTTCTTGTGGAATTGGCAAAGGGATATTTGGAAGCCCATAGAGGGCTATGGTGAAAAAGGAAATATCTTCCGTTCAAAACTGGAAAGAAGCTTTCTGAGAATCTGCTCTGTGTTCTGTTAATTCATATCACAGAGTTACCTCTTTCCCTTCAAGAAGCCTTTCGCTAAGGCTGTTCTTGTGGAATTGGCAAAGGGATATTTGGAAGCCCATAGAGGGCTATGGTGAAAAAGGAAATAACTTCCGTTTAAAACTGGAAAGAATCTTTCTGAGAAACTGCTCTGTGTTCTGTTAATTCATCTCAAAGAGTTACATCTTTCCTTTCAAGAAGCCTTTCGCTAAGGCTGTTCTTGTGGAATTGGCAAAGGGATATTTCGAAGCCAATAGAGGACTATGGTGAAAAAGGAAATATCTTCCGTTCAAAACTGGAAAGAAGCTTTCTGAGAAACTGCTCTGTGTTCTGTTAATTCATCTCACAGAGTTACATCTTTCCCTTCAAGAAGCCTTTCGCTAAGGCTGTTCTTGTGCAATTGGCAAAGGGATATTTGGAAGCCCATAGAGGGCTATGGTGAAAAAGGAAATATCTTCCGTTCAAAACTGGAAAGAAGCTTTCTGAGAAACTGCTCTGTGTTCTGTTAATTAATCTCACAGAGTTACATCTTTCCCTTCTAGAAGCCTTTCGCTAAGGCTGTTCTTGTGGAATTGGCAAAGGGATATTTGAAAGCCCATAGAGGGCTATGGTGAGAAAGGAAATATCTTCCGTTCAAAACTGGAAAGAAGCTTTCTGAGAAACTGCTCTGTGTTCTGTTAATTCATCTCACAGAGTTATATCTTTCCCTTCAGGAAGCCTTTCGTAAGGCTGTTCTTGTGGAATTGGCAAAGGGATATTTGGAAGCCCATAGAGGGCTATGGTGAAAAAGGAAATATCTTCCGTTCAAAAATAGAAAGAAGCTTTCTGAGAAACTGCTCTGTGTTCGGTTAATTCATCTCACAGAGTTACATCTTTCCCTTCAAGAAGCCTTTCGCTAAGGCTCTTCTTGTGGAATTGGCAAAGGGATATTTCGAAGCCCGTAGAGGGCTATGGTGAAAAAGGATATATCTTCCGTTCAAACTGGAAAGAAGCTTTCTGAGAAACTACTCTGTGTTCTGTTAATTCATCTCACAGAGTTACATCTTTCCCTTCAAGAAGCCTTTCGCGAAGGCTGTTCTTGTGGAATTGGTAAAGAGATACTTGGAAGCCCATAGAGGGCTATGTTGAAAAAGGAAATATCTTCCGTTGAAAACTGGAAACAATCCTTCTGAGAAACTGCTCTGTGTTCTGTTAATTCATCTCACAGAGTTACATCTTTCCCTTCAAGAAGCCTTTCGCTAAGGCTCTTCTTGTGGAATTGGCAAAGGTATATTTCGAAGCCCGTAGAGGGCTATGGTGAAAAAGGATATATCTTCCGTTCAAAACTGGAAAGAAGCTTTCTGAGAAACTGCTCTGTGTTCTGTTAATTCATCTCACAGAGTTACATCTTTCCCTTCAAGAAGCCTTTCGCTAAGGCTGTTCTTGTGGAATTGGCAAAGGGGCATCTAGAAGCCCATAGAGGGCTATGTTGAAAAAGGAAATATCTTCCGTTGAAAACTGGAAACAATCCTTCTCAGAAACTGCTCTGTGTTCTGTTAATTCATCTCACAGAGTTACATCTTTCCCTTCAATAAGCCTTTCGCTAAGGCTGATCTTGTGCAATTGGCAAAGGGATATTTGGAAGCCCATAGAGGGCTATGGTGAAAAAGGAAATGTCTTCCGTTCAAAACTGGAAAGAAGCTTTCTGAGAAACTGCTCTGTGTTCTGTTAATTCATCTCACAGAGTTACATCTCTCCCTTCAAGAAGCCTTTCGCTAAGGCTGTTCTTGTGGAATTGGCAAAGGGATATTTGCAAGCCCATAGAGGGCTATGGTGAAAAAGGAAATATCTTCCGTTCAAAACTGGAATGAAGCTTTCTGAGAAACTGCTCTGTGTTCTGTTAATTCATCTCACAGAGTTACATCTTTAGCTTCAAGAAGTCTTTCCCTAAGGCTGTTCTTGTGGAATTGGAAAAGGGATATTTAGAAGCCCATAGAGGGCTATGGTGAAAAAGGAAATATCTTCCGTTCAAAACTGGAAAGAAGCTTTCTGAGAAACTGCTCTGTGTTCTGTTTATTCATCTCACAGAGTTACATCTTTCCCTTCAAGAAGTCTTTCGCTAAGGCTGTTCTTGTGGAATTGGCAAAGGGATATTTGGAAGCCCATAGAGGGCTATGGTGAAAAAGGAAATATCTTCCATTCAAAACTGGAAAGAAGCTTTCTGAGAATCTGCTCTGTGTTCTGTTAATTCATATCACAGAGTTACCTCTTTCCCTTCAAGAAGCCTTTCGCTAAGGCTGTTCTTGTGGAATTGGCAAAGGGATATTTGGAAGCCCATAGAGGGCTATGGTGAAAAAGGAAATAACTTCCGTTTAAAACTGGAAAGAATCTTTCTGAGAAACTGCTCTGTATTCTGTTAATTCATCTCAAAGAGTTACATCTTTCCCTTCAAGAAGCCTTTCGCTAAGGCTGTTCTTGTGGAATTGGCAAAGGGATATTTCGAAGCCCATAGAGGACTATGGTGAAAAAGGAAATATCTTCCGTTCAAAACTGGAAAGAAGCTTTCTGAGAAACTGCTCTGTGTTCTGTTAATTCATCTCACAGAGTTACATCTTTCCCTTCAAGAAGCCTTTCGCTAAGGCTGTTCTTGTGCAATTGGCAAAGGGATATTTGGAAGCCCATAGAGGGCTATGGTGAAAAAGGAAATATCTTCCGTTCAAAACTGGAAAGAAGCTTTCTGAGAAACTGCTCTGTGTTCTGTTAATTAATCTCACAGAGTTACATCATTCCCTTGAAGAAGCCTTTCACTAAGGCTGTTCTTGTGGAATTGGCAAAGGGATATTTGAAAGCCCATAGAGGGCTATGGTGAGAAAGGAAATATCTTCCGTTCAAAACTGGAAAGAAGCTTTCTGAGAAACTGCTCTGTGTTCTGTTAATTCATCTCACAGAGTTACATCTTTCCCTTCAGGAAGCCTTTCGTAAGGCTGTTCTTGTGGAATTGGCAAAGGGATATTTGGAAGCCCATAGAGGGCTATGGTGAAAAAGGAAATATCTTCCGTTCAAAACTGTAAAGAAGCTTTCTGAGAAACTGCTCTGTGTTCTGTTAATTCATCTCACAGAGTTACATCTTTCCCTTCAAGAAGCCTTTCGCTAATTCTGTTCTTGTGCAATTGGCAAAGGGATATTTGGAAGCCCATAGAGGGCTATGGTGAAAAAGGAAATATCTTCCGTTCAAAACTGGAAAGAAGCTTTCTGAGAAACTGCTCTATGTTCTGTTAATTCATCTCACAGAGTTACATCTTTCCCTTCAAGAAGCCTTTCGCTAAGGCTGTTCTTGTGGAATTGGCAAAGGGATATTTGGAAGCCCATAGAGGGCTATGGTGAAAAAGGAAATATCTTCCGTTCAAAACTGGAAAGAAGCTTTCTGAGAAACTGCTCTGTGTTCTGTTAATTCATCTCACAGAGTTACATCTTTCCCTTCAAGAAGCCTTTCGCTAAGGCTGTTCTTGTGGAATTGGCAAAGGGATATTTCGAAGCCCATAGAGGACTATGGTGAAAAAGGAAATATCTTCCGTTCAAAACTGGAAAGAAGCTTTCTGAGAAACTGCTCTGTGTTCTGTTAATTCATCTCACAGAGTTACATCTTTCCCTTCAAGAAGCCTTTCGCTAAGGCTGTTCTTGTGCAATTGGCAAAGGGATATTTGGAAGCTCATAGAGGGCTATGGTGAAAAAGGAAATATCTTCCGTTCAAAACTGGAAAGAAGCTTTCTGAGAAACTGCTCTGTGTTCTGTTAATTAATCTCACAGAGTTACATCTTTCCCTTGAAGAAGCCTTTCGCTAAGGCTGTTCTTGTGGAATTGGCAAAGGGATATTTGAAAGCCCATAGAGGGCTATGGTGAGAAAGGAAATATCTTCCGTTCAAAACTGGAAAGAAGCTTTCTGAGAAACTGCTCTGTGTTCTGTTAATTCATCTCACAGAGTTATATCTTTCCCTTCAGGAAGCCTTTCGTAAGGCTGTTCTTGTGGAATTGGCAAAGGGATATTTGGAAGCCCATAGAGGGCTATGGTGAAAAAGGAAATATCTTCCGTTCAAAACTGTAGAGAAGCTTTCTGAGAAACTGCTCTGTGTTCTGTTAATTCATCTCACAGAGTTACATCTTTCCCTTCAAGAAGCCTTTCGCTAATTCTGTTCTTGTGCAATTGGCAAAGGGATATTTGGAAGCCCATAGAGGGCTATGGTGAAAAAGGAAATATCTTCCGTTCAAAACTGGAAAGAAGCTTTCTGAGAAACTGCTCTATGTTCTGTTAATTCATCTCACAGAGTTACATCTTTCCCTTCAAGAAGCCTTTCGCTAAGGCTGTTCTTGTGGAATTGGCAAAGGGATATTTGGAAGCCCATAGAGGGCTATGGTGAAAAAGGAAATATCTTCGGTTCAAAACTGGAAAGAAGCTTTCTGAGAAACTGCTCTGTGTTCTGTTAATTCATCTCACAGAGTTACATCTTTCCCTTCAAGAAGCCTTTCGCTGAGGCTGTTCTTGTGGAATTGGCAAAGGGATATTTGGAAGCCCATAGAGGGCTATGGTGAAAAAGGAAATATCTACCGTTCAAAACTGGAAAGAAGCTTTCTGAAAAACTGCTCTGTGTTCTGTTAATTCATCTCACAGAGTTACATCTTTCCCTTCAAGAAGCCTTTCGCTAAGGCTGTTCTTGTGGAATTGGCAAAGGGATATTGGGAAGCCCATAGAGGGCTATGGTGAAAAAGGAAATATCTTCCGTTCAAAACTGGAAAGAAGATTTCAGAGAAACTGCTCTGTGTTCTGTTAATTCACCTCACAGAGTTACATCTTTCCCTTCAAGAAGCCTTTCGCTAAGGCTGTTCTTGTGGAATTGGCAAAGGGATATTTCGAAACCCATAGAGGACTATGGTGAAAAAGGAAATATCTTCCGTTCAAAACTGGAAAGAAGCTTTCTGAGAAACTGCTCTGTGTTCTGTTAATTCATCTCACAGAGTTACATCTTTCCCTTCAAGAAGCCTTTCGCTAAGGCTGGTCTTGAAGAACTGGCAAAGGGATATTTGGAAGCCCATAGAGGGCTATTTTGAAAAAGGAAATATCTTCCGTTGAAAACTGGAAACAAGCCTTCTGAGAAACTGCTCTGTGTTCTGTTAATTCATCTAACAGAGTTACATCTTTCCCTTCAAGAAGCCTTTCGCTAAGTCTGTTCTTGTGGAATTGGCAAAGGGATATTTGGAAGCCCATACAGGGCTATGGTGAAAAAGGAAATATCTTCCGTTCAAAACTGGAAAGAAGCTTTCTGAGAAACTGCTCTGTGTTCTGTAAATTCATCTCACAGAGTTACATCTTTCCCTTCAAGAAGCCTTTCGCTAAGGCTGTTCTTGTGGAATTGGTAAAGAGATACTTGGAAGCCCATAGAGGGCTCTGTTGAAAAAGGAAATATCTTCCGTTCAAAACTGGAAAGAAGCTTTCTGAGAAACTGCTCTATGTTCTGTTAATACATCTCACAGAGTTACATCTTTCCCTTCAAGAAGTCTTTCGCTAAGGCTGTTCTTGTGGAATTGGCAAAGGGATATTTGGAAGCCCATAGAGGGCTATGGTGAAAAAGGAAATATCTTCCGTTCAAAAATAGAAAGAAGCTTTCTGAGAAACTGCTCTGTGTTCTGTTAATTCATCTCACAGAGTTACATCTTTCCCTTCAAGAAGCCTTTCGCTAAGGCTCTTCTTGTGGAATTGGCAAAGGGATATTTCGAAGCCCGTAGAGGGCTATGGTGAAAAAGGATATATCTTCCGTTCAAACTGGAAAGAAGCTTTCTGAGAAACTACTCTGTGTTCTGTTAATTCATCTCACAGAGTTACATCTTTCCCTTCAAGAAGCCTTTCGCGAAGGCTGTTCTTGTGGAATTGGTAAAGAGATACTTGGAAGCCCATAGAGGGCTATGTTGAAAAAGGAAATATCTTCCGTTGAAAACTGGAAACAATCCTTCTGAGAAACTGCTCTGTGTTCTGTTAATTCATCTCACAGAGTTACATCTTTCCCTTCAAGAAGCCTTTCGCTAAGGCTCTTCTTGTGGAATTGGCAAAGGGATATTTCGAAGCCCGTAGAGGGCTATGGTGAAAAAGGATATATCTTCCGCTCAAAACTGGAAAGAAGCTTTCTGAAACTGCTCTGTGTTCTGTTAATTCATCTCACAGAGTTACATCTTTCCCTTCAAGAAGTCTTTCGCTAAGGCTGTTCTTGTGGAATTGGCAAAGGGATATTTGGAAGCCCATAGAGGGCTATGGTGAAAAAGGAAATATCTTCCGCTCAAAACTGTAAAGAAGCTTTCTGAGAAACTGCTCTGTGTTCTGTTAATTCATCTCACAGAGTTACATCTTTCCCTTCAAGAAGCCTTTCGCTAAGGCTGTTCTTGTGGAATTGGCAAAGTCATATTTGGAAGCCCATAGAGTGCTATGGGGAAAAAGGAAATATCTTCCGTTCAAAACTGGAAAGAAGCTTTCTGAGAAACTACTCTGTGTTCTGTAAATTCATCTCACAGAGTTACATCTTTCCCTTCAATAAGCCTTTCGCTAAGGCTGTTCTTGTGGAATTGGCAAAGGGATATTTGGAAGCCCATAGAGGGCTATGGTGAAAAAGGAAATATCTTCCGTTCAAAACTGGAAAGAAGCTTTCTGAGAAACTGCTCTGTGTTCTGTTAATTCATCTCACAGAGTTACATCTTTCCCTTCAAGAAGCCTTTCGCTAAGGCTGTTCTTGTGGAATTGGCAAAGGGGCATCTAAAAGCCCATAGAGGGCTATGTTGAAAAAGGAAATATCTTCCGTTGAAAACTGGAAACAATCCTTCTCAGAAACTGCTCTGTGTTCTGTTAATTCATCTCACAGATTTACATCTTTCCCTTCAAGAAGCCTTTCGCTAAGGCTCTTCTTGTGGAATTGGCAAAGGGATATTTCGAAGCCCGTAGAGGGCTATGGTGAAAAAGGATATATCTTCCGTTCAAAACTGGAAAGAAGCTTTCTGAGAAACTGCTCTGTGTTCTGTTAATTCATCTCACAGAGTTACATCTTTCCCTTCAAGAAGTCTTTCGCTAAGGCTGTTCTTGTGGAATTGGCAAAGGGATATTTGGAAGCCCATAGAGGACTATGGTGAAAAAGGAAATATCTTCCGCTCAAAACTGTAAAGATGCTTTCTGAGAAACTGCTCTGTGTTCTGTTAATTCATCTCACAGAGTTACATCTTTCCCTTCAAGAAGCCTTTCGCTAAGGCTGTTCTTGTGGAATTGGCAAAGTCATATTTGGAAGCCCATAGAGTGCTAGGGGAAAAAGGAAATATCTTCCGTTCAAAACTGGAAAGAAGCTTTCTGAGAAACTACTCTGTGTTCTGTAAATTCATCTCACAGAGTTACATCTTTCCCTTCAATAAGCCTTTCGCTAAGGCTGTTCTTGTGGAATTGGCAAAGGGATATTTGGAAGCCCATAGAGGGCTATGGTGAAAAAGGAAATATCTTCCGTTCAAAACTGGAAAGAAGCTTTCTGAGAAACTGCTCTGTGTTCTGTTAATTCATCTCACAGAGTTACATCTTTCCCTTCAAGAAGCCTTTCGCTAAGGCTGTTCTTGTGGAATTGGCAAAGGGGCATCTAGAAACCCATAGAGGGCTATGTTGAAAAAGGAAATATCTTCCGTTGAAAACTGGAAACAATCCTTCTCAGAAACTGCTCTGTGTTCTGTTAATTCATCTCACAGATTTACATCTTTCCCTTCAAGAAGCCTTTCGCTAAGGCTGTTCTTGTGGAATTGGCAAAGGGATATTTGGAAGCCCATACAGGGATATGGTGAAAAAGGAAATATCTTCCGTTCAAAACTGGAAAGAAGCTTTCTGAGAAACTGCTCTGTGTTCTGTTAATTCATCTCACAGAGTTACATCTTTCCCTTCAAGAAGCCTTTCGCTAAGGCTGATCTTGTGCAATTGGCAAAGGGATATTTGGAAGCCCATAGAGGGCTATGGTGAAAAAGGAAATATCTTCCGTTCAAAACTGGAAAGAAGCTTTCTGAGAAACTGCTCTATGTTCTGTTAATTCATCTCACAGAGTTACATCTCTCCCTTCAAGAAGCCTTTCGCTAAGGCTGTTCTTGTGGAATTGGCAAAGGGATATTTGCAAGCCCATAGAGGGCTATGGTGAAAAAGGAAATATCTTCCGTTCAAAACTGGAATGAAGCTTTCTGAGAAACTGCTCTGTGTTCTGTTAATTCATCTCACAGAGTTACATCTTTCCCTTCAAGAAGTCTTTCGCTAAGGCTGTTCTTGTGGAATTGGAAAAGGGATATTTAGAAGCCCATAGAGGGCTATGGTGAAAAAGGAAATATCTTCCGTTCAAAACTGGAAAGAAGCTTTCTGAGAAACTGCTCTGTGTTCTGTTTATTCATCTCACAGAGTTACATCTTTCCCTTCAAGAAGTCTTTCGCTAAGGCTGTTCTTGTGGAATTGGCAAAGGGATATTTGGAAGCCCATAGAGGGCTATGGTGAAAAAGGAAATATCTTCCGTTCAAAACTGGAAAGAAGCTTTCTGAGAATCTGCTCTGTGTTC
The DNA here is from genome assembly GCF_047675955.1 of Chlorocebus sabaeus. NCBI lineage: Eukaryota > Metazoa > Chordata > Mammalia > Primates > Cercopithecidae > Chlorocebus > Chlorocebus sabaeus. The sequence goes on along the minus strand of NW_027327925.1, from coordinate 126,195 downwards.
TGTTAATTCATATCACAGAGTTACCTCTTTCCCTTCAAGAAGCCTTTCGCTAAGGCTGTTCTTGTGGAATTGGCAAAGGGATATTTGGAAGCCCATAGAGGGCTATGGTGAAAAAGGAAATAACTTCCGTTTAAAACTGGAAAGAATCTTTCTGAGAAACTGCTCTGTGTTCTGTTAATTCATCTCAAAGAGTTACATCTTTCCCTTCAAGAAGCCTTTCGCTAAGGCTGTTCTTGTGGAATTGGCAAAGGGATATTTCGAAGCCCATAGAGGACTATGGTGAAAAAGGAAATATCTTCCGTTCAAAACTGGAAAGAAGCTTTCTGAGAAACTGCTCTGTGTTCTGTTAATTCATCTCACAGAGTTACATCTTTCCCTTCAAGAAGCCTTTCGCTAAGGCTGTTCTTGTGCAATTGGCAAAGGGATATTTGGAAGCCCATAGAGGGCTATGGTGAAAAAGGAAATATCTTCCGTTCAAATCTGGAAAGAGGCTTTCTGAGAAACTGCTCTGTGTTCTGTTAATTAATCTCACAGAGTTACATCTTTCCCTTGAAGAAGCCTTTCACTAAGGCTGTTCTTGTGGAATTGGCAAAGGGATATTTGAAAGCCCATAGAGGGCTATGGTGAGAAAGGAAATATCTTCCGTTCAAAACTGGAAAGAAGCTTTCTGAGAAACTGCTCTGTGTTCTGTTAATTCATCTCACAGAGTTACATCTTTCACTTCAGGAAGCCTTTCGTAAGGCTGTTCTTGTGGAATTGGCAAAGGGATATTTGGAAGCCCATAGAGGGCTATGGTGAAAAAGGAAATATCTTCCGTTCAAAACTGTAAAGAAGCTTTCTGAGAAACTGCTCTGTGTTCTGTTAATTCATCTCACAGAGTTACATCTTTCCCTTCAAGAAGCCTTTCGCTAATTCTGTTCTTGTGCAATTGGCAAAGGGATATTTGGAAACCCATAGAGGGCTATGGTGAAAAAGGAAATATCTTCCGTTCAAAACTGGAAAGAAGCTTTCTGAGAAACTGCTCTATGTTCTGTTAATTCATCTCACAGAGTTACATCTTTCCCTTCAAGAAGCCTTTCGCTAAGGCTGTTCTTGTGGAATTGGCAAAGGGATATTTGGAAGCCCATAGAGGGCTATGGTGAAAAAGGAAATATCTTCGGTTCAAAACTGGAAAGAAGCTTTCTGAGAAACTGCTCTGTGTTCTGTTAATTCATCTCACAGAGTTACATCTTTCCCTTCAAGAAGCCTTTCGCTAAGGCTGTTCTTGTGGAATTGGCAAAGGGATATTTGGAAGCCCATAGAGGGCTATGGTGAAAAAGGAAATATCTACCGTTCAAAACTGGAAAGAAGCTTTCTGAAAAACTGCTCTGTGTTCTGTTAATTCATCTCACAGGGTTACATCTTTCCCTTCAAGAAGCCTTTCGCTAAGGCTGTTCTTGTGGAATTGGCAAAGGGATATTTGGAAGCCCATAGAGGGCTATGGTGAAAAAGGAAATATCTTCCGTTCAAAACTGGAAAGAAGCTTTCTGAGAAACTGCTCTGTGTTCTGTTAATTCACCTCACAGAGTTACATCTTTCCCTTCAAGAAGCCTTTCGCTAAGGCTGTTCTTGTGGAATTGGCAAAGGGATATTTCGAAACCCATAGAGGACTATGGTGAAAAAGGAAATATCTTCCGTTCAAAACTGGAAAGAAGCTTTCTGAGAAACTGCTCTGTGTTCTGTTAATTCATCTCACAGAGTTACATCTTTCCCTTCAAGAAGCTTTTCCCTAAGGCTGTTCTTGTGCAATTGGCAAAGGGATATTTGGAAGCCCATAGAGGGCTATGGTGAAAAAGGAAATATCTTCTGTTCAAAACTGGAAAGAAGCTTTCTGAGAAACTGCTCTGTGTTCTGTTAATTCACCTCACAGAGTTACATCTTTCCCTTCAAGAAACCTCTCGCTAAGGCTGTTCTTGTGGAATTGGCAAAGGGATATTTGGAAGCCCATAGAGGGCTATGGTGAAAAAGGAAATATCTTCCTTTCAAAACTGGAAAGAAGCTTTCTGAGAAACTGCTCTGTGTTCTGTTAAGTCATCTCACAGAGTTACATCTTTCCCTTCAAGAAGCCTTTCGCTAAGGCTGGTATTGTGGAATTGGCAAAGGGATATTTGGAAGCCCATAGAGGGCTATGGTGAAAAAGGAAATATCTTCCGTTCAAAACTGGAAAGAAGCTTTCTGAGAAACTGCTCTGTGTTCTGTTAATTCATCTCACAGAGTTACATCTTTCCCTTCAAGAAGCCTTTCGCTAAGGCTGGTCTTGTGGAACTGGCAAATTGATATTTGGAAGCCCATAGAGGGCTATGGTGAAAAAGGAAATATCTTCCGTTGAAAACTGGAAACAAGCCTTCTGAGAAACTGCTCTGTGTTCTGTTAATTCATCTAACAGAGTTACATCTTTCCCTTCAAGAAGCCTTTCGCTAAGTCTGTTCTTGTGGAATTGGCAAAGGGATATTTGGAAGCCCATACAGGGCTATGGTGAAAAAGGAAATATCTTCCGTTCAAAACTGGAAAGAAGCTTTCTGAGAAACTGCTCTGTGTTCTGTAAATTCATCTCACAGAGTTACATCTTTCCCTTCAAGAAGCCTTTCGCTAAGGCTGTTCTTGTGGAATTGGTAAAGAGATACTTGGAAGCCCATAGAGGGCTCTGTTGAAAAAGGAAATATCTTCCGTTGAAAACTGGAAACAATCCTTCCGAGAAACTGCTCTGTGTTCTGTTAATTCATCTCACAGAGTTACATCTTTCCCTTCAAGAAGCCTTTCGCTAAGGCTGTTCTTGTGGAATTGGCAAAGGGATATTTGGAAGCCCATAGAGGGCTATAGTGAAAAAGGAAATATCTTCCGTTCAAAACTGGAAAGAAGCTTTCTGAGAAACTGCTCTATGTTCTGTTAATTCATCTCACAGAGTTACATCTTTCCCTTCAAGAAGTCTTTCGCTAAGGCTGTTCTTGTGGAATTGGCAAAGGGATATTTGGAAGCCCATAGAGGGCTATGGTGAAAAAGGAAATATCTTCCGTTTAAAACTGGAAAGAAGCTTTCTGAGAAACTGCTCTGTGTTCTGTTAATTCATCTCACAGAGTTACATCTTTCCCTTCAAGAAGCCTTTCGCTAAGGCTGTTCTTGTGGAATTGGCAAAGGGATATTTGGAAGCCCATAGAGGGCTATGCTGAAAAAGGAAATATCTTCCGTTCAAAACTGGAAAGAAGCTTTCTGAAGAACAGCTCTGTGTTCTGTTAATTCATCTCACAGAGTTACATCTTTCCCTTCAAGAAGCCGTTCGCTAAGGCTGTTCTTGTGGAATTGGAAAAGGGATATTTAGAAGCCCATAGAGGGCTATGGTGAAAAAGGAAATATCTTCCGTTCAAAAATAGAAAGAAGCTTTCTGAGAAACTGCTCTGTGTTCTGTTAATTCATCTCACAGAGTTACATCTTTCCCTTCAAGAAGCCTTTCGCTAAGGCTCTTCTTGTGGAATTGGCAAAGGGATATTTCGAAGCCCGTAGAGGGCTATGGTGAAAAAGGATATATCTTCCGTTCAAACTGGAAAGAAGCTTTCTGAGAAACTACTCTGTGTTCTGTTAATTCATCTCACAGAGTTACATCTTTCCCTTCAAGAAGCCTTTCGCGAAGGCTGTTCTTGTGGAATTGGTAAAGAGATACTTGGAAGCCCATAGAGGGCTATGTTGAAAAAGGAAATATCTTCCGTTGAAAACTGGAAACAATCCTTCTGAGAAACTGCTCTGTGTTCTGTTAATTCATCTCACAGAGTTACATCTTTCCCTTCAAGAAGCCTTTCGCTAAGGCTCTTCTTGTGGAATTGGCTAAGGGATATTTCGAAGCCCGTAGAGGGCTATGGTGAAAAAGGATATATCTTCCGTTCAAAACTGGAAAGAAGCTTTCTGAGAAACTGCTCTGTGTTCTGTTAATTCATCTCACAGAGTTACATCTTTCCCTTCAAGAAGCCTTTCGCTAAGGCTGTTCTTGTGGAATTGGTAAAGAGATACTTGGAAGCCCATAGAGGGCTATGTTGAAAAAGGAAATATCTTCCGTTCAAAACAGGAAAGAAGCTTTCTGAGAAACTGCTCTGTGTTCTGTTAATTCATCTCACAGAGTTACATCTTTCCCTTCAAGAAGTCTTTCGCTAAGGCTGTTCTTGTGGAATTGGCAAAGGGATATTTGGAAGCCCATAGAGGGCTATGGTGTAAAAGGAAATATCTTCCGCTCAAAACTGTAAAGAAGCTTTCTGAGAAACTGCTCTGTGTTCTGTTAATTCATCTCACAGAGTTACATCTTTCCCTTCAAGAAGCCTTTCTCTAAGGCTGTTCTTGTGGAATTGGCAAAGTCATATTTGGAAGCCCATAGAGTGCTATGGGGAAAAAGGAAATATCTTCCGTTCAAAACTGGAAAGAAGCTTTCTGAGAAACTACTCTGTGTTCTGTAAATTCATCTCACAGAGTTACATATTTCCCTTCAATAAGCCTTTCGCTAAGGCTGTTCTTGTGGAATTGGCAAAGGGATATTTGGAAGCCCATAGAGGGCTATGGTGAAAAAGGAAATATCTTCCGTTCAAAACTGGAAAGAAGCTTTCTGAGAAACTGCTCTGTGTTCTGTTAATTCATCTCACAGAGTTACATCTTTCCCTTCAAGAAGCCTTTCGCTAAGGCTGTTCTTGTGGAATTGGAAAAGGGGCATCTAGAAGCCCATAGAGGGCTATGTTGAAAAAGGAAATATCTGCCGTTGAAAACTGGAAACAATCCTTCTCAGAAACTGCTCTGTGTTCTGTTAATTCATCTCACAGATTTACATCTTTCCCTTCAAGAAGCCTGTCGCTAAGGCTGTTCTTGTGGAATTGGCAAAGGGATATTTGGAAGCCCATAGAGGGCTATGGTGAAAAAGGAAATATCTTCCGTTCAAAACTGGAAAGAAGCTTCTGAGAAACTGCTCTGTGTTCTGTTAATTCATCTCACAGAGTTACATCTTTCCCTTCAAGAAGCCTTTCGCTAAGGCTGTTCCTGTGGAATTGGTAAAGGGATATTTGGAAGCCCATAGAGGGCTATGTTGAAAAAGGAAATATCTTCCGTTGAAAACTGGAAACAATCCTTCTCAGAAACTGCTCTGTGTTCTGTTAATTCATCTCACAGAGTTACATCTTTCCCTTCAAGAAGCCTTTCGCTAAGGCTGTTCTTGTGGAATTGGCAAAGGGATATTTGGAAGCCCATAGAGGGCTATGGTGAAAAAGGAAATATCTTCCGTTCAAAACTGGAAAGAAGCTTTCTGAGAAACTGCTCTGTGTTCTGTTAATTCACCTCACAGAGTTACATCTTTCCCTTCAAGAAGCCTTTCGCTAAGGCTGTTCTTGTGGAATTGGCAAAGGGATATTTCGAAACCCATAGAGGACTATGGTGAAAAAGGAAATATCTTCCGTTCAAAACTGGAAAGAAGCTTTCTGAGAAACTGCTCTGTGTTCTGTTAATTCATCTCACAGAGTTACATCTTTCCCTTCAAGAAGCTTTTCGCTAAGGCTGTTCTTGTGCAATTGGCAAAGGGATATTTGGAAGCCCATAGAGGGCTATGGTGAAAAAGGAAATATCTTCTGTTCAAAACTGGAAAGAAGCTTTCTGAGAAACTGCTCTGTGTTCTGTTAATTCACCTCACAGAGTTACATCTTTCCCTTCAAGAAACCTCTCGCTAAGGCTGTTCTTGTGGAATTGGCAAAGGGATATTTGGAAGCCCATAGAGGGCTATGGTGAAAAAGGAAATATCTTCCTTTCAAAACTGGAAAGAAGCTTTCTGAGAAACTGCTCTGTGTCCTGTTAATTCATCTCACAGAGTTACATCTTTCCCTTCAAGAAGCCTTTCGCTAAGGCTGGTCTTGTGGAATTGGCAAAGGGATATTTGGAAGCCCATAGAGGGCTATGGTGAAAAAGGAAATATCTTCCGTTCAAAACTGGAAAGAAGCTTTCTGAGAAACTGCTCTGTGTTCTGTTAATTCATCTCACAGAGTTACATCTTTCCCTTCAAGAAGCCTTTCGCTAAGGCTGGTCTTGTGGAACTGGCAAAGGGATATTTGGAAGCCCAGAGAGGGCTATGGTGAAAAAGGAAATATCTTCCGTTGAAAACTGGAAACAAGCCTTCTGAGAAACTGCTCTGTGTTCTGTTAATTCATCTAACAGAGTTACGTCTTTCCCTTCAAGAAGCCTTTCGCTAAGTCTGTTCTTGTGGAATTGGCAAAGGGATATTTGGAAGCCCATACAGGGCTATGGTGAAAAAGGAAATATCTTCCGTTCAAAACTGGAAAGAAGCTTTCTGAGAAACTGCTCTGTGTTCTGTTAATTCATCTCACAGAGTTACATCTTTCCCTTCAAGAAGCCTTTCGCTAAGGCTGTTCTTGTGGAATTGGCAAAGGGATATTTTTAAGCCCATAGAGGGCTATGGTGACAAAGGAAATATCTTCCGTTCAAAACTGGAAAGAAGCTTTCTGAGAAACTGCTCTGTGTTCTGTTAATTCATCTCACAGAGTTACATCTTTCCCTTCAAGAAGCCTTTCGCTAAGGCTCTTCTTGTGGAATTGGCAAAGGGATATTTGGAAGCCCATAGAGGGCTATGGTGAAAAAGGAAATATCTTCCGTTCAAAACTGGAAAGAAGCTTTCTGAGAAACTGCTCTGTGTTCTGTTAATTCATCTCACAGAGTTACATCTTTCCCTTCAAGAAGCCTTTCGCTAAGGCTGTTCTTGTGGAATTGGCAAAGGGATATTTGAAAGCCCATAGAGGGCTATGGTGAGAAAGGAAATATCTTCCGTTCAAAACTGGAAAGAAGCTTTCTGAGAAACTGCTCTGTGTTCTGTTAATTCATCTCACAGAGTTACATTTTTCCCTTCAAGAAGCCTTTCGTAAGGCTGTTCTTGTGGTATTGGCAAGGGGATATTTGGAAGCCCATAGAGGACTATGGTGAAAAAGGAAATATCTTCCGTTCAAAACTGGAAAGAAGCTTTCTGAGAAACTGCTCTGTGTTCTGTTAATTCATCTCACAGAGTTACATCTTTCCCTTCAAGAAGCTTTTCGCTAAGGCTGTTCTTGTGCAATTGGCAAAGGGATATTTGGAAGCCCATAGAGGGCTATGGTGAAAAAGGAAATATCTTCTGTTCAAAACTGGAAAGAAGCTTTCTGAGAAACTGCTCTGTGTTCTGTTAATTCACCTCACAGAGTTACATCTTTCCCTTCAAGAAACCTCTCGCTAAGGCTGTTCTTGTGGAATTGGCAAAGGGATATTTGGAAGCCCATAGAGGGCTATGGTGAAAAAGGAAATATCTTCCTTTCAAAACTGGAAAGAAGCTTTCTGAGAAACTGCTCTGTGTCCTGTTAATTCATCTCACAGAGTTACATCTTTCCCTTCAAGAAGCCTTTCGCTAAGGCTGGTCTTGTGGAATTGGCAAAGGGATATTTGGAAGCCCATAGAGGGCTATGGTGAAAAAGGAAATATCTTCCGTTCAAAACTGGAAAGAAGCTTTCTGAGAAACTGCTCTGTGTTCTGTTAATTCATCTCACAGAGTTACATCTTTCCCTTCAAGAAGCCTTTCGCTAAGGCTGGTCTTGTGGAACTGGCAAAGGGATATTTGGAAGCCCAGAGAGGGCTATGGTGAAAAAGGAAATATCTTCCGTTGAAAACTGGAAACAAGCCTTCTGAGAAACTGCTCTGTGTTCTGTTAATTCATCTAACAGAGTTACGCCTTTCCCTTCAAGAAGCCTTTCGCTAAGTCTGTTCTTGTGGAATTGGCAAAGGGATATTTGGAAGCCCATACAGGGCTATGGTGAAAAAGGAAATATCTTCCGTTCAAAACTGGAAAGAAGCTTTCTGAGAAACTGCTCTGTGTTCTGTAAATTCATCTCACAGAGTTACATCTTTCCCTTCAAGAAGCCTTTCGCTAAGGCTGTTCTTGTGGAATTGGCAAAGGGATATTTTTAAGCCCATAGAGGGCTATGGTGACAAAGGAAATATCTTCCGTTCAAAACTGGAAGGAAGCTTTCTGAGAAACTGCTCTGTGTTCTGTTAATTCATCTCACAGAGTTACATCTTTCCCTTCAAGAAGCCTTTCGCTAAGGCTCTTCTTGTGGAATTGGCAAAGGGATATTTGGAAGCCCATAGAGGGCTATGGTGAAAAAGGAAATATCTTCCGTTCAAAACTGGAAAGAAGCTTTCTGAGAAACTGCTCTGTGTTCTGTTAATTCATCTCACAGAGTTACATCTTTCCCTTCAAGAAGCCTTTCGCTAAGGCTGTTCTTGTGGAATTGGCAAAGGGATATTTGAAAGCCCATAGAGGGCTATGGTGAGAAAGGAAATATCTTCCGTTCAAAACTGGAAAGAAGCTTTCTGAGAAACTGCTCTGTGTTCTGTTAATTCATCTCACAGAGTTACATTTTTCCCTTCAAGAAGCCTTTCGTAAGGCTGTTCTTGTGGTATTGGCAAAGGGATATTTGGAAGCCCATAGAGGGCTATGGTGAAAAAGGAAATATCTTCCGTTCAAAACTGGAAAGAAGCTTTCTGAGAAACTGCTCTGTGTTCTGTTAATTCATCTCACAGAGTTACATCTTTCCCTTCAAGAAGCCTTTCGCTAATTCTGTTCTTGTGCAATTGGCAAAAGGATATTTGGAAGCCCATAGAGGGCTATGGTGAAAAAGGAAATATCTTCCGTTCAAAACTGGAAAGAAGCTTTCTGAGAAACTGCTCTATGTTCTGTTAATTCATCTCACAGAGTTACATCTTTCCCTTCAAGAAGCCTTTCGCTAAGGCTGTTCTTGTGGAATTGGCAAAGGGATATTTGGAAGCCCATAGAGGGCTATGGTGAAAAAGGAAATATCTTCCGTTCAAAACTGGAAAGAAGCTTTCTGAGAAACTGCTCTGTGTTTTGTTAATTCATCTCAGAGAGTTACATCTTTCCCTTCAAGAAGTCTTTCGCTAAGGCTGTTCTTGTGGAATTGGCAAAGGGATATTTGGAAGCCCATAGAGGGCTATGGTGAAAAAGGAAATATCTTCCGTTCAAAACTGGAAAGAAGCTTTCTGAAAATCTGCTCTGTGTTCTGTTAATTCATCTCACAGAGTTACATCTTTCCCTTCAAGAAGCCTTTCGCTAAGGCTGTTCTTGTGGAACTGGAAAAGGGATATTGGGAAGCCCATAGAGGGCTATGGCGAAAAAGGAAATATCTTCCGTTCAAAACTGGAAAGAAGCTTTCTGAGAAACTGCTCTGTGTTCTGTTAATTCATCTCACAGAGTTACATCTTTCCCTTCAAGAAGCCTTTCGCTAAGGCTGTTCTTGTGGAATTGGCAAAGTTATATTTCGAAGCCCATAGAGGGCTATGGTGAAAAAGGAAATATCTTCCGTTCAAAACTGGAAAGAAGCTTTCTGAGAAACTGCTCTGTGTTCTGTTAATTCATCTCACAGAGTTACATCTTTCCCTTCAAGAAGCCTTTCGCTAAGGCTGTTCTTGTGGAATTGGCAAAGGGATATTTCGAAGCCCATAGAGGGCTATGGTGAAAAAGGAAATATCTTCCGTTCAAAACTGGAAAGAAGCTTTCTGAGAAACTGCTCTGTGTTCTGTTAATTCATCTCACTGAGTTACATCTTTCCCTTCAAGAAGTCTTTCGCTAAGGCTGGTCTTGTGGAATTGGCAAAGGGATATTTGGAAGCCCATAGAGGGCTATGGTGAAAAAGGAAATATCTTCCGTTTAAAACTGGAAAGAAGCTTTCTGAGAAACTGCTCTGTGTTCTGTTAATTCATCTCACAGAGTTACATCTTTCCCTTCAAGAAGCCTTTCGCTAAGGCTGTTCTTGTGGAATTGGCAAAGGGATATTTGGAAGCCCATAGAGGGTTATGGTGAAAAAGGAAATATCTTCCGTTCAAAACCGGAAAGAAGCTTTCTGAGAAACTGCTCTGTGTTCTGTTAATTCATCTCACAGAGTTACATCTTTCCCTTCAAGAAGCCTTAGGCTAAGGCTGTTCTTGTGGAATTGGAAAAGGGATATTTGGAAGCCCATAGATGGCTATGGTGAAAAAGGAAATATCTTCCGCTCAAAACTGTAAAGAAGCTTTCTGATAAACTGCTCGGTGTTCTGTTAATTCATCTCACAGAGTTACATCTTTCCCTTCAAGAAGCCTTTCGCTAAGGCTGTTCTTGTGGAATTGGCAAAGTCATATTTGGAAGCCCATAGAGTGCTATGGGGAAAAAGGAAATATCTTCCGTTCAAAACTGGAAAGAAGCTTTCTGAGAAACTGCTCTGTGTTCTGTTAATTCATCTCACAGAGTTACATCTTTCCCTTCAAGAAGCCTTTCGCTAAGGCTGTTCTTGTGGAATTGGCAAAGGGATACTTGCAAGCCCATAGAGGGCTATGGTGAAAAAGGAAATATCTTCCGTTCAAAACTGGAAAGAAGCTTTCTGAGAAACTGCTCTGTGTTCTGTTAATTCATCTCACAGAGTTACATCTTTCCCTTCAAGAAGCCTTTCGCTAAGGCTGTTCTTGTGGAATTGGCAAAGGGGTATTTAGAAGCCCATAGAGGGCTATGGTGAAAAAGGAAATATCTTCCGTTCAAAACTGGAAAGAAGCTTTCTGAGAAACTGCTCTCTGTTCTGTTAATTCATCTCACAGAGTTACATCTTTCCCTTCAAGAAGCCTTTCGCTAAGGCTCTTCTTGTGGAATTGGCAAAGGGATATTTCGAAGCCCGTAGAGGGCTATGGTGAAAAAGGATATATCTTCCGTTCAAAACAGGAAAGAAGCTTTCTGAGAAACTGCTCTGTGTTCTGTTAATTCATCTCACAGAGTTACATCTTTCCCTTCAAGAAGCCTTTCGCTAAGGCTGTTCTTGTGGAATTGGTAAAGAGATACTTGGAAGCCCATAGAGGGCTATGTTGAAAAAGGAAATATCTTCCGTTGAAAACTGGAAACAATCCTTCTGAGAAACTGCTCTGTGTTCTGTTAATTCATCTCACAGAGTTACATCTTTCCCTTCAAGAAGCCTTTCGCTAAGGCTGTTCTTGTGGAATTGGCAAAGGGATATTTGGAAGCCCATAGAGGGCTATGGTGAAAAAGGAAATATCTTCCGTTCAAAACTGGAAAGAAGCTTTCTGAGAAACTGCTCTGTGTTCTGTTAATTCATCTGACAGAGTTACATCTTTCCATTCAAGAAGTCTTTCGCTAAGGCTGTTCTTGTGGAATTGGCAAAGGGATATTTGGAAGCCCATAGAGGGCTATGGTGAAAAAGGAAATATCTTCCGCTCAAAACTGTAAAGAGGCTTTCTGAGAAACTGATCTGTGTTCTGTTAATTCATCTCACAGAGTTACATCTTTCCCTTCAAGAAGCCTTTCGCTAAGGCTGTTCTTGTGGAATTGGCAAAGTCATATTTGGAAGCCCATAGAGTGCTATGGGGAAAAAGGAAATATCTTCCGTTCAAAACTGGAAAGAAGCTTTCTGAGAAACTACTCTGTGTTCTGTAAATTCATCTCACAGAGTTACATCTTTCCCTTCAATAAGCCTTTCGCTAAGGCTGTTCTTGTGGAATTGGCAAAGGGATATTTGGAAGCCCATAGAGGGCTATGGTGAAAAAGGAAATATCTTCCGTTCAAAACTGGAAAGAAGCTTTCTGAGAAACTGCTCTGTGTTCTGTTAATTCATCTCACAGAGTTACATCTTTCCCTTCAAGAAGCCTTTCGCTAAGGCTGTTCTTGTGGAATTGGCAAAGGGGCATCTAGAAGCCCATAGAGGGCTCTGTTGAAAAAGGAAATATCTTCCGTTCAAAACTGGAAAGAAGCTTTCTGAGAAACTGCTCTGTGTTCTGTTAATTCATCTCACAGAGTTACATCTTTCCCTTCAAGAAGCCTTTCGCTAAGGCTCTTCTTGTGGAATTGGCAAAGGGATATTTCCAAGCCCGTAGAGGGCTATGGTGAAAAAGGATATATCTTCCGTTCAAACTGGAAAGAAGCTTTCTGAGAAACTGCTCTGTGTTCTGTTAATTCATCTCACAGAGTTACATCTTTCCCTTCAAGAAGCCTTTCGCTAAGGCTGTTCTTGTGGAATTGGTAAAGAGATACTTGGAAGCCCATAGAGGGCTCTGTTGAAAAAGGAAATATCTTCCGTTGAAAACTGGAAACAATCCTTCCGAGAAACTGCTCTGTGTTCTGTTAATTCATCTCACAGAGTTACATCTTTCCCTTCAAGAAGCCTTTCGCTAAGGCTGTTCTTGTGGAATTGGCAAAGGGATATTTGGAAGCCCATAGAGGACTATGGTGAAAAAGGAAATATCTTCCGTTCAAAACTGGAAAGAAGCTTTCTGAGAAACTGCTCTATGTTCTGTTAATTCATCTCACAGAGTTACATCTTTCCCTTCAGGAAGTCTTTCGCTAAGGCTGTTCTTGTGGAATTGGCAAAGGGATATTTGGAAGCCCATAGAAGGCTATGGTGAAAAAGGAAATATCTTCCGTTTAAAACTGGAAAGAAGCTTTCTGAGAAACTGCTCTGTGTTCTGTTAATTCATCTCACAGAGTTACATCTTTCCCTTCAAGAAGCCTTTCGCTAAGGCTGTTCTTGTGGAATTGGCAAAGGGATATTTGGAAGCCCATAGAGGGCTATGGTGAAAAAGGAAATATCTTCCGTTCAAAACTGGAAAGAAGCTTTCTGAAGAACAGCTCTGTGTTCTGTTAATTCATCTCACAGAGTTACATCTTTCCCTTCAAGAAGCCTTTCGCTAAGGCTGTTCTTGTGGAATTGGAAAAGGGATATTTAGAAGCCCATAGAGGGCTATGGTGAAAAAGGAAATATCTTCCGTTCAAAAATAGAAAGAAGCTTTCTGAGAAACTGCTCTGTGTTCTGTTAATTCATCTCACAGAGTTACATCTTTCCCTTCAAGAAGCCTTTCGCTAAGGCTCTTCTTGTGGAATTGGCAAAGGGATATTTCGAAGCCCGTAGAGGGCTATGGTGAAAAAGGATATATCTTCCGTTCAAACTGGAAAGAAGCTTTCTGAGAAATCGCTCTGTGTTCTGTTAATTCATCTCACAGAGTTACATCTTTCCCTTCAAGAAGCCTTTCGCTAAGGCTGTTCTTGTGGAATTGGTAAAGAGATACTTGGAAGCCCATAGAGGGCTATGTTGAAAAAGGAAATATCTTCCGTTGAAAACTGGAAACAATCCTTCTGAGAAACTGCTCTGTGTTCTGTTAATTCATCTCACAGAGATACATCTTTCCAATCAAGAAGCCTTTCGCTAAGGCTGTTCTTGTGGAATTGGAAAAGGGATATTTAGAAGCCCATAGAGGGCTATGGTGAAAAAGGAAATATCTTCCGTTCAAAAATGGAAAGAAGCTTTCTGAGAAACTGCTCTGTGTTCTATTAATTCATCTCACAGAGTTACATCTTTCCCTTCAAGAAGTCTTTCGCTAAGGCTGTTCTTGTGGAATTGGCAAAGGGATATTTGGAAGCCCATAGAGGGCTATGGTGAAAAAGGAAATATCTTCCGTTCAAAACTGGAAAGAAGCTTTCTGAGAAACTGCTCTGTGTTCTGTTAATTCATCTCACTGAGTTACATCTTTCCCTTCAAGAAGCCTTTCGCTAAGGCTGTTCTTGTGGAATTGGAAAAGGGATATTTGGAAGCCCATTGAGGGCTATGGTGAAAAAGGAAATATCTTCCGCTCAAAACTGTAAAGAAGCTTTCTGAGAAACTGCTCGGTGTTCTGTTAATTCATCTCACAGAGTTACATCTTTCCCTTCAAGAAGCCTTTCGCTAAGGCTGTTCTTGTGGAATTGGCAAAGTCATATTTGGAAGCCCATAGAGTGCTATGGGGAAAAAGGAAATATCTTCCGTTCAAAACTGGAAAGAAGCTTTCTGAGAAACTGCTCTGTGTTCTGTTAATTCATCTCACAGAGTTACATCTTTCCCTTCAAGAAGCCTTTCGCTAAGGCTGTTCTTGTGGAATTGGCAAAGGGATATTTGGAAGCCCATAGAGGGCTATGGTGAAAAAGGAAATATCTTCGGTTCAAAACTGGAAAGAAGCTTTCTGAGAAACTGCTCTGTGTTCTGTTAATTCATCTCACAGAGTTACATCTTTCCCTTCAAGAAGCCTTTCGCTAAGGCTGTTCTTGTGGAATTGGCAAAGGGATATTTGGAAGCCCATAGAGGGCTATGGTGAAAAAGGAAATATCTACCGTTCAAAACTGGAAAGAAGCTTTCTGAAAAACTGCTCTGTGTTCTGTTAATTCATCTCACAGAGTTACATCTTTCCCTTCAAGAAGCCTTTCGCTAAGGCTGTTCTTGTGGAATTGGCAAAGGGATATTGGGAAGCCCATAGAGGGCTATGGTGAAAAAGGAAATATCTTCCGTTCAAAACTGGAAAGAAGCTTTCTGAGAAACTGCTCTGTGTTCTGTTAATTCATCTCACAGAGTTACATCTTTCCCTTCAAGAAGCCTTTCGCTAAGGCTGTTCTTGTGGAATTGGAAAAGGGATATTTAGAAGCCCATAGAGGGCTATGGTGAAAAAGGAAATATCTTCCGTTCAAAACTGGAAAGAAGCTTTCTGAGAAACTGCTCTGTGTTCTGTTAATTCATCTCACAGAGTTACATCTTTCCCTTCAAGAAGTCTTTCGCTACGGCTGTTCTTGTGGAATTGACAAAGGGATATTTGGAAGCCCATAAAGGGCTATGGTGAAAAAGGAATTATCTTCAGTTCTAAACTGGAAAGAAGCTTTCTGAGAAACTGCTCTATGTTCTGTTAATTCATCTCACAGATTTACATCTTTCCCTTCAAGAAGCCTTTCGCTAAGGCTCTTCTTGTGGAATTGGCAAAGGGATATTTGGAAGCCCATAGAGGGCTATGGTGGAAAAGGAAATATCTTCCGTTCAAAACTGGAAAGAAGCTTTCTGAGAAACTGCTCTGTGTTCTGTTAATTAATCTCACAGAGTTACATCTTTCCCTTCAAGAAGCCTTTCGCTAAGGCTGTTCTTGTGGAATTGGCAAAGGGATATTTGAAAGCCCATAGAGGGCTATGGTGAGAAAGGAAATATCTTCCGTTCAGAACTGGAAAGAAGCTTTCTGAGAAACTGCTCTGTGTTCTGTTAATTCATCTCACAGAGTTACATTTTTCCCTTCAAGAAGCCTTTCGTAAGGCTGTTCTTGTGGTATTGGCAAAGGGATATTTGGAAGCCCATAGAGGGCTATGGTGAAAAAGGAAATATCTTCCGTTCAAAACTGGAAAGAAGCTTTCTGAGAAACTGCTCTGTGTTCTGTTAATTCATCTCACAGAGTTACATCTTTCCCTTCAAGAAGCCTTTCGCTAAGGCTGGTCTTGTGGAATTGGCAAAGGGATATTTGGAAGCCCATAGAGGGCTATGGTGAAAAAGGAAATATCTTCCGTTCAAAACTGGAAAGAAGCTTTCTGAGAAACTGCTCTGTGTTCTGTTAATTCATCTCACAGAGTTACATCTTTCCCTTCAAGAAGCCTTTCGCTAAGGCTCTTCTTGTGGAATTGGCAAAGGGATATTTCGAAGCCCGTAGAGGGCTATGGTGAAAAAGGATATATCTTCCGTTCAAAACTGGAAAGAAGCTTTCTGAGAAACTGCTCTGTGTTCTGTTAATTCATCTCACAGAGTTACATCTTTCCCTTCAAGAAGCCTTTCGCTAAGGCTGTTCTTGTGGAATTGGTAAAGAGATACTTGGAAGCCCATAGAGGGCTATGTTGAAAAAGGAAATATCTTCCGTTGAAAACTGGAAACAATCCTTCTGAGAAACTGCTCTGTGTTCTGTTAATTCATCTCACAGAGTTACATCTTTCCCTTCAAGAAGCCTTTCGCTAAGGCTGTTCTTGTGGAATTGGCAAAGGGATATTTGGAAGCCCGTAGAGGGCTATGGTGAAAAAGGATATATCTTCTGTTCAAAACTGGAAAGAAGCTTTCTGAGAAACTGCTCTGTGTTCTGTTAATTCATCTCACAGAGTTACATCTTTCCCTTCAAGAAGCCTTTCGCTAAGGCTGTTCTTGTGGAATTGGTAAAGAGATACTTGGAAGCCCATAGAGGGCTATGTTGAAAAAGGAAATATCTTCCGTTGAAAACTGGAAACAATCCTTCTGAGAAACTGCTCTGTGTTCTGTTAATTCATCTCACAGAGTTACATCTTTCCCTTCAAGAAGCCTTTCGCTAAGGCTGTTCTTGTGGAATTGGCAAAGGGATATTTGGAAGCCCATAGAGGGCTATGTTGAAAAAGGAAATATCTTCCGCTCAAAACTGTAAAGAAGCTTTCTGAGAAACTGCTCTGTGTTCTGTTAATTCATCTCACAGAGTTACATCTTTCCCTTCAAGAAGCCTTTCGCTAAGGCTGTTCTTGTGGAATTGGCAAAGTCATATTTGGAAGCCCATAGAGTGCTATGGGGAAAAAGGAAATATCTTCCGTTCAAAACTGGAAAGAAGCTTTCTGAGAAACTACTCTGTGTTCTGTAAATTCATCTCACAGAGTTACATCTTTCCCTTCAATAAGCCTTTCGCTAAGGCTGTTCTTGTGGAATTGGCAAAGGGATATTTGGAATCCCATAGATTGCTATGGTGAAAAAGGAAATATCTTCCGTTCAAAACTGGAAAGAAGCTTTCTGAGAAACTGCTCTGTGTTCTGTTAATTCATCTCACAGAGTTACATCTTTCCCTTCAAGAAGCCTTTCGCTAAGGCTGTTCTTGTGGAATTGGCAAAGGGGCATCTAGAAGCCCATAGAGGGCTATGTTGAAAAAGGAAATATCTTCCGTTGAAAACTGGAAACAATCCTTCTCAGAAACTGCTCTGTTTTCTGTTAATTCATCTCACAGATTTACATCTTTCCCTTCAAGAAGCCTTTCGCTAAGGCTGTTCTTGTGGAATTGGCAAAGGGATATTTGGAAGCCCATAGAGGGCTATGGTGAAAAAGGAAATATCTTCCGTTCAAAACTGGAAAGAAGCTTTCTGAGAAACTGCTCTGTGTTCTGTTAATTCATCTCACAGAGTTACATCTTTCCCTTGAAGAAGCCTTTCGCTAAGGCTGTTCTTGTGGAATTGGTAAAGGGATATTTGGAAGCCCATAGAGGGCTATGATGAAAAAGGAAATATCTTCCGTTGAAAACTGGAAACAATCCTTCTCAGAAACTGCTCTCTGTTCTGTTAATTCATCTCACAGAGTTACATCTTTCCCTTCAAAAAGCCTTTCGCTAAGGCTGTTCTTGTGGAATTGGCAAAGGGATATTTGGAAGCCCATAGAGGGCTATGGTGAAAAAGGAAATATCTTCCGTTCAAAACTGGAAAGAAGCTTTGTGAGAAACTGCTCTGTGTTCTGTTAATTCATCTCACAGAGTTACATCTTTACCTTCAAGAAGCCTTTCGCTAAGGCTGTTCTTGTGGAAGTGGCAAAGGGATATTTGGAAGCCCATAGAGGGCTATGGTGAAAAAGGAAATATCTTCCGTTTAAAACTGGAAAGAAGCTTTCTGAGAAACTGCTCTGTGTTCTGTTAATTCATCTCACAGAGTTACATCTTTCCCTTCAAGAAGCCTTTCGCTAAGGCTGTTCTTGTGGAATTGGCAAAGGGATATTTGGAAGCCCATAGAGGGCTATGGTGAAAAAGGAAATATCTTCGGTTCAAAACTGGAAAGAAGCTTTCTGAGTAACTGCTCTGTGTTCTGTTAATTCATCTCACAGAGTTACATCTTTCCCTTCAAGAAGCCTTTCGCTAAGGCTGTTCTTGTGGAATTGGCAAAGGGATATTTGGAAGCCCATACAGGGATATGGTGAAAAAGGAAATATCTTCCGTTCAAAACTGGAAAGAAGCTTTCTGAGAAACTGCTCTGTGTTCTGTTAATTCATCTCACAGAGTTACATCTTTCCCTTCAATAAGCCTTTCGCTAAGGCTGTTCTTGTGCAATTGGCAAAGGGTTATTTGGAAGCCCATAGAGGGCTATGGTGAAAAAGGAAATATCTTCCGTTCAAAACTGGAAAGAAGCTTTCTGAGAAACTGCTCTATGTTCTGTTAATTCATCTCACAGAGTTACATCTCTCCCTTCAAGAAGCCTTTCGCTAAGGCTGTTCTTGTGGAATTGGCAAAGGGATATTTGGAAGCCCATAGAGGGCTATGGTGAAAAAGGAAATATCTTCCGTTCAAAACTGGAAAGAAGCTTTCTGAGAAACTGCTCTGTGTTCTGGTAATTCATCTCACAGAGTTACATCTTTCCCTTCAAGAAGTCTTTCGCTAAGGCTGTTCTTGTGGAATTGGAAAAGGGATATTTAGAAGACCATAGAGGGCTATGGTGAAAAAGGAAATATCTTCCGTTCAAAACTGGAAAAAGCTTTCTGAGAATCTGCTCTGTGTTCTGTTAATTCATATCACAGAGTTACCTCTTTCCCTTCAAGAAGCCTTTCGCTAAGGCTGTTCTTGTGGAATTGGCAAAGGGATATTTGGAAGCCCATAGAGGGCTATGGTGAAAAAGGAAATATCTTCCGTTCAAAACTGGAAAGAAGCTTACTGAGAAACTGCTCTGTGTTCTGTTAATTCATCTCACAGAGTTACATCTTTCCCTTCAAGAAGTCTTTCGCTAAGGCTGTTCTTGTGGAATTGGAAAACTGATATTTAGAAGCCCATAGAGGGCTATGGTGAAAAAGGAAATATCTTCCGTTCAAAACTGGAAAGAAGCTTTCTGAGAATCTGCTCTGTGTTCTGTTAATTCATATCACAGAGTTACCTCTTTCCCTTCAAGAAGCCTTTCGCTAAGGCTGTTCTTGTGGAATTGGCAAAGGGATATTTGGAAGCCCATAGAGGGCTATGGTGAAAAAGGAAATATCTTCGGTTCAAAACTGGAAAGAAGCTTTCTGAGAAACTGCTCTGTGTTCTGTTAATTCATCTCACAGAGTTACATCTTTCCCTTCAAGAAGCCTTTCGCTAAGGCTGTTCTTGTGGAATTGGCAAAGGGATATTTGGAAGCCCATAGAGGGCTATGGTGAAAAAGGAAATATCTACCGTTCAAAACTGGAAAGAAGCTTTCTGAAAAACTGCTCTGTGTTCTGTTAATTCATCTCACAGAGTTACATCTTTCCCTTCAAGAAGCCTTTCGCTAAGGCTGTTCTTGTGGAATTGGCAAAGGGATATTGGGAAGCCCATAGAGGGCTATGGTGAAAAAGGAAATATCTTCCGTTCAAAACTGGAAAGAAGCTTTCTGAGAAACTGCTCTGTGTTCTGTTAATTCATCTCACAGAGTTACATCTTTCCCTTCAAGAAGCCTTTCGCTAAGGCTGTTCTTCTGTAATTGGCAAAGGGATATTTCGAAGCCCATAGAGGGCTATGGTGAAAAAGGAAATATCTTCCGTTCAAAACTGGAAAGAAGCTTTCTGAGAAACTGCTCTGTGTTCTGTTAATTCACCTCACAGAGTTACATCTTTCCCTTCAAGAAGCCTTTCGCTAAGGCTGTTCTTGTGGAATTGGCAAAGGGATATTTCGAAGCCCATAGAGGACTATGGTGAAAAAGGAAATATCTTCCGTTCAAAACTGGAAAGAAGCTTTCTGAGAAACTGCTCTGTGTTCTGTTAATTCATCTCACAGAGTTACATCTTTCCCTTCAAGAAGCTTTTCGCTAAGGCTGTTCTTGTGCAATTGGCAAAGGGATATTTGGAAGCCCAGAGAGGGCTATGGTGAAAAAGGAAATATCTTCTGTTCAAAACTGGAAAGAAGCTTTCTGAGAAACTGCTCTATATTCTGTTAATTCATCTTACAGAGTTACATCTTTCCCTTCAAGAAGCCTTTCGCTAAGGCTGTTGTTGTGGAATTGGCAAAGTGATATTTGGAATCCCATAGATTGCTATGGTGAAAAAGGAAATATCTTCCGTTCAAAACTGGAAAGAAGCTTTCTGAGAAACTGCTCTGTGTTCTGTTAATTCACCTCACAGAGTTACATCTTTCCCTTCAAGAAACCTCTCGCTAAGGCTGTTCTTGTGGAATTGGCAAAGGGATATTTGGAAGCCCATAGAGGGCTATGGTGAAAAAGGAAATATCTTCCTTTCAAAACTGGAAAGAAGCTTTCTGAGAAACTGCTCTGTGTTCTGTTAATTCATCTCACAGAGTTACATCTTTCCCTTCAAGAAGCCCTTCGCTAAGGCTGGTCTTGTGGAATTGGCAAAGGGATATTTGGAAGCCCATAGAGGGCTATGGTGAAAAAGGAAATATCTTCCGTTCAAAACTGGAAAGAAGCTTTCTGAGAAACTGCTCTGTGTTCTGTTAATTCAGCTCACAGAGTTACATCTTTCCCTTCAAGAAGCCTTTCGCTAAGGCTGGTCTTGTGGAACTGGCAAAGGGATATTTGGAAGCCCATAGAGGGCTATGGTGAAAAAGGAAATATCTTCCGTTGAAAACTGGAAACAAGCCTTCTGAGAAACTGCTCTGTGTTCTGTTAATTCATCTCACAGAGTTACATCTTTCCCTTCAAGAAGCCTTTCGCTAAGTCTGTTCTTGTGGAATTGGCAAAGGGATATTTGGAAGCCCATACAGGGCTATGGTGAAAAAGGAAATATCTTCCGTTCAAAACTGGAAAGAAGCTTTCTGAGAAACTGCTCTGTGTTCTGTTAATTCATCTCACAGAGTTACATCTTTCCCTTCAAGAAGCCTTTCGCTAAGGCTGTTCTTTTGGAATTGGCAAAGGGATATTTTTAAGCCCATAGAGGGCTATGGTGAAAAAGGAAATATCTTACGTTCAAAACTGGAAAGAAGCTTTCTGAGAAACTGCTCTGTGTTCTGTTAATTCATCTAACAGAGTTACATCTTTCCCTTCAAGAAGCCTTTCGCTAATTCTGTTCTTGTGCAATTGGCAAAAGGGTATTTGGAAGCCCATAGAGGGCTATGGTGAAAAAGGAAATATCTTCCGTTCAAAACTGGAAAGAAGCTTTCTGAGAAACTGCTCTATGTTCTGTTAATTCATCTCACAGAGTTACATCTTTCCCTTCAAGAAGCCTTTCGCTAAGGCTGTTCTTGTGGAATTGGCAAAGGGATATTTCGAAGCCCGTAGAGGGCTATGGTGAAAAAGGATATATCTTCCGTTCAAAACTGGAAAGAAGCTTTCTGAGAAACTGCTCTGTGTTCTGTTAATTCATCTCACAGAGTTACATCTTTCCCTTCAAGAAGCCTTTCGCTAAGGCTGTTCTTGTGGAATTGGTAAAGAGATACTTGGAAGCCCATAGAGGGCTATGTTGAAAAAGGAAATATCTTCCGTTGAAAACTGGAAACAATCCATCTAAGAAACTGCTCTGTGTTCTGTTAATTCATCTCACAGAGTTACATCTTTCCCTTCAAGAAGCCTTTCGCTAAGGCTGTTCTTGTGGAATTGGCAAAGGGATATTTGGAAGCCCGAAGAGGGCTATGGTGAAAAAGGAAATATCTTCCGTTCAAAACTGGAAAGAAGCTTTCTGAGAAACTGCTCTGTGTTCTGTTAATTCATCTCACAGAGTTACATCTTTCCCTTCAAGAAGTCTTTCGCTAAGGCTGTTCTTGTGGAATTGGCAAAGGGATATTTGGAAGCCCATAGAGGGCTATGGTGAAAAAGGAAATATCTTCCGTTCAAAACTGGAAAGAAGCTTTCTGAGAAACTGCTCTGTGTTCTGTTAATTCATCTCACAGAGTTACATCTTTCCCTTCAAGAAGCCTTACGCTAAGGCTGTTCTTGTGGAATTGGAAAAGGGATATTTGGAAGCCCATAGAGGGCTATGGTGAAAAAGGAAATATCTTCCGCTCAAAACTGTAAAGAAGCTTTCTGAGAAACTGCTCGGTGTTCTGTTAATTCATCTCACAGAGTTACATCTTTCCCTTCAAGAAGCCTTTCGCTAAGGCTGTTCTTGTGGAATTGGCAAAGTCATATTTGTAAGCCCATAGAGTGCTATGCGGAAAAAGGAAATATCTTCCGTTCAAAACTGGAAAGAAGCTTTCTGAGAAACTGCTCTGTGTTCTGTTAATTCATCTCACAGAGTTACATCTTTCCCTTCAAGAAGCCTTTCGCTAAGGCTGTTCTTGTGGAATTGGCAAAGGGATACTTGGAAGCCCATAGAGGGCTATGGTGAAAAAGGAAATATCTTCCGTTGAAAACTGGAAACAATCCTTCTGAGAAACTGCTCTGTGTTCTGTTAATTCATCTCACAGAGTTACATCTTTCCCTTCAAGAAGCCTTTCGCTAAGGCTGTTCTTGTGGAATTGGCAAAGGGATATTTGGAAGCCCATAGAGGGCTATGGTGAAAAAGGAAATATCTTCCGTTCAAAACTGGAAAGAAGCTTTCTGAGAAACTGCTCTGTGTTCTGTTAATTCACCTCACAGAGTTACATCTTTCCCTTCAAGAAGTCTTTCGCTAAGGCTGTTCTTGTGGAATTGGCAAAGGGATATTTGGAAGCCCATAGAGGGCTATGGTGAAAAAGGAAATATCTTCCGCTCAAAAGTGTAAAGAAGCTTTCTGAGGAACTGCTCTGTGTTCTGTTAATTCATCTCACAGAGTTACATCTTTCCCTTCAAGAAGCCTTTCGCTAAGGCTGTTCTTGTGGAATTGGCAAAGTCATATTTGGAATCCCATAGATTGCTATGGGGAAAAAGGAAATATCTTCCGTTCAAAACTGGAAAGAAGCTTTCTGAGAAACTACTCTGTGTTCTGTACATTCATCTCACAGAGTTACATCTTTCCCTTCAATAAGCCTTTCGCTAACCTGTTCTTGTGGAATTGGCAAAGGGATATTTGGAAGCCCATAGAGGGCTATGGTGAAAAAGGAAATATCTTCCGTTCAAAACTGGAAAGAAGCTTTCTGAGAAACTGCTCTGTGTTCTGTTAATTCATCTCACAGAGTTACATCTTTCCCTTCAAGAAGCCTTTCGCTAAGGATGTTCTTGTGGAATTGGCAAAGGGGCATCTAGAAGCCCATAGAGGGCTATGGTGAAAAAGGAAAAATCTTCCGTTCAAAACTGGAAAGAAGCTTTCTGAGAAACTGCTCTGTGTTCTGTTAATTCATCTCACAGAGTTACATCTTTCCCTTCAAGAAGCCTTTCGCTAAGGCTGCTCTTGTGGAATTGGTAAAGAGATACTTGGAAGCCCATAGAGGGCTCTGTTGAAAAAGGAAATATCTTCCGTTGAAAACTGGAAACAATCCTTCCGAGAAACTGCTCTGTGTTCTGTTAATTCATCTCACAGATTTACATCTTTCCCTTCAAGAAGCCTTTCGCTAAGGCTGTTCTTGTGGAATTGGCAAAGGGATATTTGGAAGCCCATAGAGGGCTATGGTGAAAAAGGAAATATCTTCCGTTCAAAACTGGAAAGAAGCTTTCTGAGAAACTGCTCTATGTTCTGTTAATTCATCTCACAGAGTTACATCTTTCCCTTCAAGAAGCCTTTCGCTAAGGCTCTTCTTGTGGAATTGGCAAAGGGATATTTCGAAGCCCGTAGAGGGCTATGGTGAAAAAGGATATATCTTCCGTTCAAACTGGAAAGAAGCTTTCTGAGAAACTGCTCTGTGTTCTGTTAATTCATCTCACAGAGTTACATCTTTCCCTTCAAGAAGCCTTTCGCTAAGGCTGTTCTTGTGGAATTGGTAAAGAGATACTTGGAAGCCCATAGAGGGCTATGTTGAAAAAGGAAATATCTTCCGTTGAAAACTGGAAACAATCCTCCTGAGAAACTGCTCTGTGTTCTGTTAATTCATCTCACAGAGTTACATCTTTCCCTTCAAGAAGCCTTTCGCTAAGGCTGTTCTTGTGGAATTGGCAAAGTCATATTTGGAAGCCCATAGAGGGCTATGGTGAAAAAGGAAATATCTTCCGTTCAAAACTGGAAAGAAGCTTTCTGAGAAACTGCTCTGTGTTCTGTTAATTCATCTCACAGAGTTACATCTTTCCCTTCAAGAAGCTTTTCGCTAAGGCTGTTCTTGTGCAATTGGCAAAGGGATATTTGGAAGCCCATAGAGGGCTATGGTGAAAAAGGAAATATCTTCTGTTCAAAACTGGAAAGAAGCTTTCTGAGAAACTGCTCTATATTCTGTTAATTCATCTTACAGAGTTACATCTTTCCCTTCAAGAAGCCTTTCGCTAAGGCTGTTGTTGTGGAATTGGCAAAGTGATATTTGGAATCCCATAGATTGCTATGGTGAAAAAGGAAATATCTTCCGTTCAAAACTGGAAAGAAGCTTTCTGAGAAACTGCTCTGTGTTCTGTTAATTCACCTCACAGAGTTACATCTTTCCCTTCAAGAAACCTCTCGCTAAGGCTGTTCTTGTGGAATTGGCAAAGGGATATTTGGAAGCCCATAGAGGGCTATGGTGAAAAAGGAAATATCTTCCTTTCAAAACTGGAAAGAAGCTTTCTGAGAAACTGCTCTGTTTTCTGTTAATTCATCTCACAGAGTTACATCTTTCCCTTCAAGAAGCCTTTCGCTAAGGTTGTTCTTGTGGAATTGGCAAAGGGATATTTTTAAGCCCATAGAGGGCTATGGTGAAAAAGGAAATATCTTCCGTTCAAAACTGGAAAGAAGCTTTCTGAGAAACTGCTCTGTGTTCTGTTAATTCATCTCACAGAGTTATATCTTTCCCTTCAAGAAGCCTTTCGCTAAGGCTGTTCTTGTGGAATTGAAAAAGGGATATTTAGAAGCCCATAGAGGGCTATGGTGAAAAAGGAAATATCTTCCGTTCAAAACTGGAAAGAAGCTTTCTGAGAAACTGCTCTTTGTTCTGTTAATTCATCTCACAGAGTTACATCTTTCCCTTCAAGAAGTCTTTCGCTGCGGCTGTTCTTGTGGAATTGACAAAGGGATATTTGGAAGCCCATAGAGGGCTATGGTGAAAAAGGAATTATCTTCAGTTCAAAATTGGAAAGAAGCTTTCTGAGAAACTGCTCTATGTTCTGTTAATTCATCTCACAGAGTTACATCTTTCCCTTCAAGAAGCCTTTCGCTAAGGCTCTTCTTGTGGAATTGGCAAAGGGATATTTGGAAGCCCCTAGACGGCTATGGTGAAAAACGAAATATCTTCGTTCAAAACTGGAAAGAAGCTTTCTGAGAAACTGCTCTGTGTTCTGTTAATTAATCTCACAGAGTTACATCTTTCCCTTCAAGAAGCCTTTCGCTAAGGCTGTTCTTGTGGAATTGGCAAAGGGATATTTGAAAGCCCATAGAGGGCTATGGTGAGAAAGGAAATATCTTCCGTTCAAAACTGGAAAGAAGCTTTCTGAGAAACTGCTCTGTGTTCTGTTAATTCATCTCACAGAGTTACATCTTTCCCTTCAAGAAGCCTTTCGTAAGGCTGTTCTTGTGGTATTGGCAAAGGGATATTTGGAAGCCCATAAGGGACTATGGTGAAAAAGGAAATATCTTCCGTTCAAAACTGGAAAGAAGCTTTCTGAGAAACTGCTCTGTGTTCTGTTAATTCATCTCACAGAGTTACATCTTTCCCTTCAAGAAGCCTTTCGCTAATTCTGTTCTTATGCAATTGGCAAAAGGATATTTGGAAGCCCATAGAGGGCTATGGTGAAAAAGGAAATATCTTCCGTTCAAAACTGGAAAGAAGCTTTCTGAGAAACTGCTCTATGTTCTGTTAATTCATCTCACAGAGTTACATCTTTCCCTTCAAGAAGCCTTTCGCTAAGGCTGTTCTTGTGGAATTGGCAAAGGGATATTTGGAAGCCCATAGAGGGATATGGTGAAAAAGGAAATATCTTCCGTTCAAAACTGGAAAGAAGCTTTCTGAGAAACTGCTCTGTGTTTTGTTAATTCATCTCAGAGAGTTACATCTTTCCCTTCAAGAAGCCTTTCGCTAAGGCTGTTCTTGTGGAATTGGCAAAGGGATATTTGGAAGCCCATAGAGGGCTATGGTGAAAAAGGAAATATCTACCGTTCAAAACTGGAAAGAAGCTTTCTGACAATCTGCTCTGTGTTCTGTTAATTCATCTCACAGAGTTACATCTTTCCCTTCAAGAAGCCTTTCTCTAAGGCTGTTCTTGTGGAACTGGAAAAGGGATATTGGGAAGCCCATAGAGGGCTATGGTGAAAAAGGAAATATCTTCCGTTCAAAACTGGAAAGAAGCTTTCTGAGAAACTGCTCTGTGTTCTGTTAATTCATCTCACAGAGTTACATCTTTCCCTTCAAGAAGCCTTTCGCTAAGGCTGTTCTTGTGGAATTGGCAAAGGGATATTTCGAAGCCCATAGAGGGCTATGGTGAAAAAGGAAATATCTTCCGTTCAAAACTGGAAAGAAGGTTTCTGAGAAACTGCTCTGTGTTCTGTTAATTCATCTCACAGAGTTACATCTTTCCCTTCAAGAAGCCTTTCGCTAAGGCTGTTCTTGTGGAATTGGCAAAGTGATATTTGGAAGCCCATAGAGGGCTATGGTGAAAAAGGAAATATCTTCCGTTCAAAACTGGAAAGAAGCTTTCTGAGAAACTGCTCTGTGTTCTGTTAATTCATCTCACTGAGTTACATCTTTCCCTTCAAGCAGTCTTTCGCTAAGGCTGTTCTTGTGGAATTGGCAAAGGGATATTTGGAAGCCCATAGAGGGCTATGGTGAAAAAGGAAATATCTTCCGCTCAAAACTGTAAAGAAGCTTTCTGAGAAACTGCTCGGTGTTCTGTTAATTCATCTCACAGAGTTACATCATTCCCTTCAAGAAGCCTTTCGCTAAGGCTGTTCTTGTGGAATTGGCAAAGTCATATTTGGAAGCCCATAGAGTGCTATGGGGAAAAAGGAAATATCTTCCGTTCAAACTGGAAAGAAGCTTTCTGAGAAACTGCTCTGTGTTCTGTTAATTCATCTCACAGAGTTACATCTTTCCCTTCAAGAAGCCTTTCGCTAAGGCTGTTCTTGTGGAATTGGCAAAGGGGTATTTAGAAGCCCTTAGAGGGCTATGGTGAAAAAGGAAATATCTTCCGTTCAAAACTGGAAAGAAGCTTTCTGAGAAACTGCTCTGTGTTCTGTTAATTCATCTCACAGAGTTACATCTTTCCCTTCAAGAAGCCTTTCGCTAAGGCTGTTGTTGTGGAATTGGCAAAGTTATATTTGGAATCCCATAGATTGCTATGGTGAAAAAGGAAATATCTTCCGTTCAAAACTGGAAAGAAGCTTTCTGAGAAACTGCTCTGTGTTCTGTTAATTCACCTCACAGAGTTACATCTTTCCCTTCAAGAAACCTCTCGCTAAGGTTGTTCTTGTGGAATTGGCAAAGGGATATTTGGAAGCCCATAGAGGGCTATGGTGAAAAAGGAAATATCTTCCTTTCAAAACTGGAAAGAAGCTTTCTGAGAAACTGCTCTGTTTTCTGTTAATTCATCTCACAGAGTTACATCTTTCCCTTCAAGAAGCCTTTCGCTAAGGCTGGTCTTGTGGAATTGGCAAAGGGATATTTGGAAGCCCATAGAGGGCTATGGTGAAAAAGGAAATATCTTCCGTTCAAAGCTGGAAAGAAGCTTTCTGAGAAACTGCTCTGTGTTCTGTTAATTCATCTCACAGAGTTACATCTTTCCCTTCAAGAAGCCTTTCGCTAAGGCTGGTCTTGTGGAACTGGCAAAGGGATATTTGGAAGCCCATAGAGGGCTATGGTGAAAAAGGAAATATCTTCCGTTCAAAACTGGAAACAAGCCTTCTGAGAAACTGCTCTGTGTTCTGTTAATTCATCTCACAGAGTTACATCTTTCCCTTCAAGAAGCCTTTCGCTAAGTCTGTTCTTGTGGAATTGGCAAAGGGATATTTGGAAGCCCATACAGGGCTATGGTGAAAAAGGAAATATCTTCCGTTCAAAACTGGAAAGAAGCTTTATGAGAAACTGCTCTGTGTTCTGTAAATTCATCTCACAGAGTTACATCTTTCCCTTCAAGAAGCCTTTCGCTAAGGCTGTTCTTGTGGAATTGGCAAAGGGATATTTTTAAGCCCATAGAGGGCTATGGTGAAAAAGGAAATATCTTCCGTTCAAAACTGGAAAGAAGCTTTCTGAGAAACTGCTCTGTGTTCTGTTAATTCATCTCACAGAGTTACATCTTTCCCTTCAAGAAGCCTTTCGCTAAGGCTGTTCTTGTGGAATTGGAAAAGGGATATTTAGAAGCCCATAGAGGGCTATGGTGAAAAAGGAAATATCTTCCGTTCAAAACTGGAAAGAAGCTTTCTGAGAAACTGCTCTGTGTTCTGTTAATTCATCTCACAGAGTTACATCTTTCCCTTCAAGAAGTCTTTCGCTACGGCTGTTCTTGTGGAATTGACAAAGGGATATTTGGAAGCCCATAGAGGGCTATGGTGAAAAAGGAATTATCTTCAGTTCAAAACTGGAAAGAAGCTTTCTGAGAAACTGCTCTATGTTCTGTTAATTCATCTCACAGAGTTACATCTTTCCCTTCAAGAAGCCTTTCGCTAAGGCTCTTCTTGTGTAATTGGCAAAGGGATATTTGGAAGCCCATAGAGGGCTATGGTGAAAAAGGAAATATCTTCCGTTCAAAACTGGAAAGAAGCTTTCTGAGAAACTGCTCTGTGTTCTGTTAATTAATCTCACAGAGTTACATCTTTCCCTTCAAGAAGCCTTTCGCTAAGGCTGTTCTTGTGGAATTGGCAAAGGGATATTTGAAAGCCCTTAGAGGGCTATGGTGAGAAAGGAAATATCTTCCGTTCAAAACTGGAAAGAAGCTTTCTGAGAAACTGCTCTGTGTTCTGTTAATTCATCTCACAGAGTTACATCTTTCCCTTCAAGAAGCCTTTCGTAAGGCTGTTCTTGTGGTATTGGCAAAGGGATATTTGGAAGCCCATAGAGGGCTATGGTGAAAAAGGAAATATCTTCCGTTCAAAACTGGAAAGAAGCTTTCTGAGAAACTGCTCTGTGTTCTGTTAATTCATCTCACAGAGTTACATCTTTCCCTTCAAGAAGCCTTTCGCTAATTCTGTTCTTGTGCAATTGGCAAAAGGATATTTGGAAGCCCATAGAGGGCTATGGTGAAAAAGGAAATATCTTCCGTTCAAAACTGGAAAGAAGCTTTCTGAGAAACTGCTCTATGTTCTGTTAATTCATCTCACTGAGTTACATCTTTCCCTTCAAGAAGCCTTACGCTAAGGCTGTTCTTGTGGAATTGGAAAAGGGATATTTGGAAGCCCATAGAGGGCTATGGTGAAAAAGGAAATATCTTCCGCTCAAAACTGTAAAGAAGCTTTCTGAGAAACTGCTCGGTGTTCTGTTAATTCATCTCACAGAGTTACATCTTTCCCTTCAAGAAGCCTTTCGCTAAGGCTGTTCTTGTGGAATTGGCAAAGTCATATTTGGAAGACCATAGAGTGCTATGGGGAAAAAGGAAATATCTTCCGTTCAAAACAGGAAAGAAGCTTTCTGAGAAACTGCTCTGTGTTCTGTTAATTCATCTCACAGAGTTACATCTTTCCCTTCAAGAAGCCTTTCGCTAAGGCTGTTCTTGTGGAATTGGCAAAGGGATACTTGGAAGCCCATAGAGGGCTATGGTGAAAAAGGAAATATCTTCCGTTCAAAACTGGAAAGAAGCTTTCTGAGAAACTGCTCTGTGTTCTGTTAATTCATCTCACAGAGTTACATCTTTCCCTTCAAGAAGCCTTTCGCTAAGGCTGTTCTTGTGGAATTGGGAAAGGGGTATTTAGAAGCCCATAGAGGGCTATGGTGAAAAATGAAATATCTTCCGTTCAAAACTGGAAAGAAGCTTTCTGAGAAACTGCTCTGTGTTCTGTTAATTCATCTCACAGAGTTACATCTATCCCTTCAAGAAGCCTTTCGCTAAGGCTCTTCTTGTGGAATTGGCAACGGGATATTTCGAAGCCCGTAGAGGGCTATGGTGAAAAAGGATATATCTTCCGTTCAAAACTGGAAAGAAGCTTTCTGAGAAACTGCTCTGTGTTCTGTTAATTCATCTCACAGAGTTACATCTTTCCCTTCAAGAAGCCTTTCGCTAAGGCTGTTCTTGTGGAATTGGTAAAGAGATACTTGGAAGCCCATAGAGGGCTATGTTGAAAAAGGAAATATCTTCCGTTGAAAACTGGAAACAATCCTTCTGAGAAACTGCTCTGTGTTCTGTTAATTCATCTCACAGAGTTACATCTTTCCCTTCAAGAAGCCTTTCGCTAAGGCTGTTCTTGTGGAATTGGCAAAGGGATATTTGGAAGCCCATAGAGGGCTATGGTGAAAAAGGAAATATCTTCCGTTCAAAACTGGAAAGAAGCTTTCTGAGAAACTGCTCTGTGTTCTGTTAATTCATCTCACAGAGTTACATCTTTCCCTTCAAGAAGTCTTTCGCTAAGGCTGTTCTTGTGGAATTGGCAAAGGGATATTTGGAAGCCCATAGAGGGCTATGGTGAAAAAGGAAATATCTTCCGCTCAAAAGTGTAAAGAAGCTTTCTGAGAAACTGCTCTGTGTTCTGTTAATTCATCTCACAGAGTTACATCTTTCCCTTCAAGAAGCCTTTCGCTAAGGCTGTTCTTGTGGAATTGGCAAAGTTATATTTGGAAGCCCATAGAGTGCTATGGGGAAAAAGGAAATATCTTCCGTTCAAAACTGGAAAGAAGCTTTCTGAGAAACTACTCTGTGTTCTGTACATTCATCTCACAGAGTTACATCTTTCCCTTCAATAAGCCTTTCGCTAAGGCTGTTCTTGTGGAATTGGCAAAGGGATATTTGGAAGCCCATAGAGGGCTATGGTGAAAAAGGAAATATCTTCCGTTCAAAACTGGAAAGAAGCTTTCTGAGAAACTGCTCTGTGTTCTGTTAATTCATCTCACAGAGTTACATCTTTCCCTTCAAGAAGCCTTTCGCTAAGGATGTTCTTGTGGAATTGGCAAAGGGGCATCTAGAAGCCCATAGAGGGCTATGGTGAAAAAGGAAATATCTTCCGTTCAAAACTGGAAAGAAGCTTTCTGAGAAACTGCTCTGTGTTCTGTTAATTCATCTCACAGAGTTACATCTTTCCCTTCAAGAAGCCTTTCGCTAAGGCTGTTCTTGTGGAATTGGTAAAGAGATACTTGGAAGCCCATAGAGAGCTCTGTTGAAAAAGGAAATATCTTCCGTTGAAAACTGGAAACAATCCTTCCGAGAAACTGCTCTGTGTTCTGTTAATTCATCTCACAGAGTTACATCTTTCCCTTCAAGAAGCCTTTCGCTAATTCTGTTCTTGTGCAATTGGCAAAAGGATATTTGGAAGCCCATAGAGGGCTATGGTGAAAAAGGAAATATCTTCTGTTCAAAACTGGAAAGAAGCTTTCTGAGAAACTGCTCTATGTTCTGTTTATTCATCTCACAGAGTTACATCTTTCCCTTCAAGAAGCCTTTCGCTAAGGCTGTTCTTGTGGAATTGGCAAAGGGATATTTGGAAGCCCATAGAGGGCTATGGTGAAAAAGGAAATATCTTCCGTTCAAAACTGGAAAGAAGCTTTCTGAGAAACTGCTCTGTGTTTTGTTAATTCATCTCAGAGAGTTACATCTTTCCCTTCAAGAAGCCTTTCGCTAAGGCTGTTCTTGTGGAACTGGAAAAGGGATATTGGGAAGCCCATAGAGGGCTATGGTGAAAAAGGAAATATCTTCCGTTCAAAACTGCAAAGAAGCTTTCTGAGAAACTGCTCTGTGTTCTGTTAATTCATCTCAGAGAGTTACATCTTTCCCTTCAAGAAGCCTTTCGCTAAGGCTGTTCTTTTGGAATTGGCAAAGGGATATTTGGAAGCCCATAGAGGGCTATGGTGAAAAAGGAAATATCTTCGGTTCAAAACTGGAAAGAAGCTTTCTGAGAAACTGCTCTGTGTTCTGTTAATTCATCTCACTGAGTTACATCTTTCCCTTCAAGAAGCCTTTCGCTAAGGCTGTTCTTGTGGAATTGGCAAAGGGATATTTGGAAGCCCATAGAGGGCTATGGTGAAAAAGGAAATATCTACCGTTCAAAACTGGAAAGAAGCTTTCTGAGAAACTGCTCTGTGTTCTGTTAATTCATCTCACAGAGTTACATCTTTCCCTTCAAGAAGCCTTTCGCTAAGGCTGTTCTTGTGGAATTGGCAAAGGGATATTGGGAAGCCCATAGAGGGCTATGGTGACAAAGGAAATATCTTCCGTTCAAAACTGGAAAGAAGCTTTCTGAGAAACTGCTCTGTGTTCTGTTAATTCACCTCACAGAGTTACATCTTTCCCTTCAAGAAGCCTTTCGCTAAGGCTGTTCTTGTGGAATTGGCAAAGGGATATTTCGAAACCCATAGAGGACTATGGTGAAAAAGGAAATATCTTCCGTTCAAAACTGGAAAGAAGCTTTCTGAGAAACTGCTCTGTGTTCTGTTAATTCATCTCACAGAGTTACATCTTTCCCTTCAAGAAGCTTTTCGCTAAGGCTGTTCTTGTGCAATTGGCAAAGGGATATTTGGAAGCCCATAGAGGGCTATGGTGAAAAAGGAAATATCTTCTGTTCAAAACTGGAAAGAAGCTTTCTGAGAAACTGCTCTGTGTTCTGTTAATTCATCTCACAGAGTTACATCTTTCCCTTCAAGAAACCTCTCGCTAAGGCTGTTCTGTGGAATTGGCAAAGGGATATTTGGAAGCCCATAAGGGGCTATGGTGAAAAAGGAAATATCTTCCGTTCAAAACTGGAAAGAAGCTTTCTGAGAAACTGCTCTGTGTTCTGTTAATTCATCTCACAGAGTTACATCTTTCCCTTCAAGAAGCCTTTCGCTAATTCTGTTCTTGTGCAATTGGCAAAAGGATATTTGGAAGCCCATAGAGGGCTATGGTGAAAAAGGAAATATCTTCCGTTCAAAACTGGAAAGAAGCTTTCTGAGAAACTGCTCTATGTTCTGTTAATTCATCTCACAGAGTTACATCTTTCCCTTCAAGAAGCCTTTCGCTAAGGCTGTTCTTGTGGAATTGGCAAAGGGATATTTGGAAGCCCATAGAGGGCTATGGTGAAAAAGGAAATATCTTCCGTTCAAAACTGGAAAGAAGCTTTCTGAGAAACTGCTCTGTGTTTTGTTAATTCATCTCAGAGAGTTACATCTTTCCCTTCAAGAAGCCTTTCGCTAAGGCTGTTCTTGTGGAATTGGCAAAGGGATATTTGGAAGCCCATAGAGGGCTATGGTGAAAAAGGAAATATCTACCGTTCAAAACTGGAAAGAAGCTTTCTGACAATCTGCTCTGTGTTCTGTTAATTCATCTCACAGAGTTACATCTTTCCCTTCAAGAAGCCTTTCGCTAAGGCTGTTCTTGTGGAACTGGAAAAGGGATATTGGGAGGCCCATAGAGGGCTATGGTGAAAAAGGAAATATCTTCCGTTCAAAACTGGAAAGAAGCTTTCTGAGAAACTGCTCTGTGTTCTGTTAATTCATCTCACAGAGTTACATCTTTCCCTTCAAGAAGCCTTTCGCTAAGGCTGTTCTTGTGGAATTGGCAAAGGGATATTTCGAAGCCCATAGAGGGCTATGGTGAAAAAGGAAATATCTTCCGTTCAAAACTGGAAAGAAGGTTTCTGAGAAACTGCTCTGTGTTCTGTTAATTCATCTCACAGAGTTACATCTTTCCCTTCAAGAAGCCTTTCGCTAAGGCTGTTCTTGTGGAATTGGCAAAGTGATATTTGGAAGCCCATAGAGGGCTATGGTGAAAAAGGAAATATCTTCCGTTCAAAACTGGAAAGAAGCTTTCTGAGAAACTGCTCTGTGTTCTGTTAATTCATCTCACTGAGTTACATCTTTCCCTTCAAGCAGTCTTTCGCTAAGGCTGTTCTTGTGGAATTGGCAAAGGGATATTTGGAAGCCCATAGAGGGCTATGGTGAAAAAGGAAATATCTTCCGTTTAAAACTGGAAAGAAGCTTTCTGAGAAACTGCTCTGTGTTCTGTTAATTCAACTCACAGAGTTACATCTTTCCCTTCAAGAAGCCTTTCGCTAAGGCTGTTCTTGTGGAATTGGCAAAGGGATATTTGGAAGCCCATAGAGGGTTACGGTGAAAAAGGAAATATCTTCCGTTCAAAACTGGAAAGAAGCTTTCTGAGAAACTGCTCTGTGTTCTGTTAATTCATCTCACAAAGTTACATCTTTCCCTTCAAGAAGCCTTACGCTAAGGCTGTTCTTGTGGAATTGGAAAAGGGATATTTGGAAGCCCATAGAGGGCTATGGTGAAAAAGGAAATATCTTCCGCTCAAAACTGTAAAGAAGCTTTCTGAGAAACTGCTCGGTGTTCTGTTAATTCATCTCACAGAGTTACATCATTCCCTTCAAGAAGCCTTTCGCTAAGGCTGTTCTTGTGGAATTGGCAAAGTCATATTTGGAAGCCCATAGAGTGCTATGGGGAAAAAGGAAATATCTTCCGTTCAAACTGGAAAGAAGCTTTCTGAGAAACTGCTCTGTGTTCTGTTAATTCATCTCACAGAGTTACATCTTTCCCTTCAAGAAGCCTTTCGCTAAGGCTGTTCTTGTGGAATTGGCAAAGGGGTATTTAGAAGCCCATAGAGGGCTATGGTGAAAAAGGAAATATCTTCCGTTCAAAACTGGAAAGAAGCTTTCTGAGAAACTGCTCTGTGTTCTGTTAATTCATCTCACAGAGTTACATCTTTCCCTTCAAGAAGCCTTTCGCTAAGGCTGTTGTTGTGGAATTGGCAAAGTTATATTTGGAATCCCATAGATTGCTATGGTGAAAAAGGAAATATCTTCCGTTCAAAACTGGAAAGAAGCTTTCTGAGAAACTGCTCTGTGTTCTGTTAATTCACCTCACAGAGTTACATCTTTCCCTTCAAGAAACCTCTCGCTAAGGCTGTTCTTGTGGAATTGGCAAAGGGATATTTGGAAGCCCATAGAGGGCTATGGTGAAAAAGGAAATATCTTCCTTTCAAAACTGGAAAGAAGCTTTCTGAGAAACTGCTCTGTTTTCTGTTAATTCATCTCACAGAGTTACATCTTTCCCTTCAAGAAGCCTTTCGCTAAGGCTGGTCTTGTGGAATTGGCAAAGGGATATTTGGAAGCCCATAGAGGGCTATGGTGAAAAAGGAAATATCTTCCGTTCAAAGCTGGAAAGAAGCTTTCTGAGAAACTGCTCTGTGTTCTGTTAATTCATCTCACAGAGTTACATCTTTCCCTTCAAGAAGCCTTTCGCTAAGGCTGGTCTTGTGGAACTGGCAAAGGGATATTTGGAAGCCCATAGAGGGCTATGGTGAAAAAGGAAATATCTTCCGTTGAAAACTGGAAACAAGCCTTCTGAGAAACTGCTCTGTGTTCTGTTAATTCATCTCACAGAGTTACATCTTTCCCTTCAAGAAGCCTTTCGCTAAGTCTGTTCTTGTGGAATTGGCAAAGGGATATTTGGAAGCCCATACAGGGCTATGGTGAAAAAGGAAATATCTTCCGTTCAAAACTGGAAAGAAGCTTTATGAGAAACTGCTCTGTGTTCTGTAAATTCATCTCACAGAGTTACATCTTTCCCTTCAAGAAGCCTTTCGCTAAGGCTGTTCTTGTGGAATTGGCAAAGGGATATTTTTAAGCCCATAGAGGGCTATGGTGAAAAAGGAAATATCTTCCGTTCAAAACTGGAAAGAAGCTTTCTGAGAAACTGCTCTGTGTTCTGTTAATTCATCTCACAGAGTTACATCTTTCCCTTCAAGAAGCCTTTCGCTAAGGCTGTTCTTGTGGAATTGGAAAAGGGATATTTAGAAGCCCATAGAGGGCTATGGTGAAAAAGGAAATATCTTCCGTTCAAAACTGGAAAGAAGCTTTCTGAGAAACTGCTCTGTGTTCTGTTAATTCATCTCACAGAGTTACATCTTTCCCTTCAAGAAGTCTTTCGCTACGGCTGTTCTTGTGGAATTGACAAAGGGATATTTGGAAGCCCATAGAGGGCTATGGTGAAAAAGGAATTATCTTCAGTTCAAAACTGGAAAGAAGCTTTCTGAGAAACTGCTCTATGTTCTGTTAATTCATCTCACAGAGTTACATCTTTCCCTTCAAGAAGCCTTTCGCTAAGGCTCTTCTTGTGTAATTGGCAAAGGGATATTTGGAAGCCCATAGAGGGCTATGGTGAAAAAGGAAATATCTTCCGTTCAAAACTGGAAAGAAGCTTTCTGAGAAACTGCTCTGTGTTCTGTTAATTAATCTCACAGAGTTACATCTTTCCCTTCAAGAAGCCTTTCGCTAAGGCTGTTCTTGTGGAATTGGCAAAGGGATATTTGAAAGCCCATAGAGGGCTATGGTGAGAAAGGAAATATCTTCCGTTCAAAACTGGAAAGAAGCTTTCTGAGAAACTGCTCTGTGTTCTGTTAATTCATCTCACAGAGTTACATCTTTCCCTTCAAGAAGCCTTTCGTAAGGCTGTTCTTGTGGTATTGGCAAAGGGATATTTGGAAGCCCATAGAGGGCTATGGTGAAAAAGGAAATATCTTCCGTTCAAAACTGGAAAGAAGCTTTCTGAGAAACTGCTCTGTGTTCTGTTAATTCATCTCACAGAGTTACATCTTTCCCTTCAAGAAGCCTTTCGCTAATTCTGTTCTTGTGCAATTGGCAAAAGGATATTTGGAAGCCCATAGAGGGCTATGGTGAAAAAGGAAATATCTTCCGTTCAAAACTGGAAAGAAGCTTTCTGAGAAACTGCTCTATGTTCTGTTAATTCATCTCACTGAGTTACATCTTTCCCTTCAAGAAGCCTTACGCTAAGGCTGTTCTTGTGGAATTGGAAAAGGGATATTTGGAAGCCCATAGAGGGCTATGGTGAAAAAGGAAATATCTTCCGCTCAAAACTGTAAAGAAGCTTTCTGAGAAACTGCTCGGTGTTCTGTTAATTCATCTCACAGAGTTACATCTTTCCCTTCAAGAAGCCTTTCGCTAAGGCTGTTCTTGTGGAATTGGCAAAGTCATATTTGGAAGACCATAGAGTGCTATGGGGAAAAAGGAAATATCTTCCGTTCAAAACAGGAAAGAAGCTTTCTGAGAAACTGCTCTGTGTTCTGTTAATTCATCTCACAGAGTTACATCTTTCCCTTCAAGAAGCCTTTCGCTAAGGCTGTTCTTGTGGAATTGGCAAAGGGATACTTGGAAGCCCATAGAGGGCTATGGTGAAAAAGGAAATATCTTCCGTTCAAAACTGGAAAGAAGCTTTCTGAGAAACTGCTCTGTGTTCTGTTAATTCATCTCACAGAGTTACATCTTTCCCTTCAAGAAGCCTTTCGCTAAGGCTGTTCTTGTGGAATTGGCAAAGGGGTATTTAGAAGCCCATAGAGGGCTATGGTGAAAAATGAAATATCTTCCGTTCAAAACTGGAAAGAAGCTTTCTGAGAAACTGCTCTGTGTTCTGTTAATTCATCTCACAGAGTTACATCTATCCCTTCAAGAAGCCTTTCGCTAAGGCTCTTCTTGTGGAATTGGCAACGGGATATTTCGAAGCCCGTAGAGGGCTATGGTGAAAAAGGATATATCTTCCGTTCAAAACTGGAAAGAAGCTTTCTGAGAAACTGCTCTGTGTTCTGTTAATTCATCTCACAGAGTTACATCTTTCCCTTCAAGAAGCCTTTCGCTAAGGCTGTTCTTGTGGAATTGGTAAAGAGATACTTGGAAGCCCATAGAGGGCTATGTTGAAAAAGGAAATATCTTCCGTTGAAAACTGGAAACAATCCTTCTGAGAAACTGCTCTGTGTTCTGTTAATTCATCTCACAGAGTTACATCTTTCCCTTCAAGAAGCCTTTCGCTAAGGCTGTTCTTGTGGAATTGGCAAAGGGATATTTGGAAGCCCATAGAGGGCTATGGTGAAAAAGGAAATATCTTCCGTTCAAAACTGGAAAGAAGCTTTCTGAGAAACTGCTCTGTGTTCTGTTAATTCATCTCACAGAGTTACATCTTTCCCTTCAAGAAGTCTTTCGCTAAGGCTGTTCTTGTGGAATTGGCAAAGGGATATTTGGAAGCCCATAGAGGGGTATGGTGAAAAAGGAAATATCTTCCGCTCAAAAGTGTAAAGAAGCTTTCTGAGAAACTGCTCTGTGTTCTGTTAATTCATCTCACAGAGTTACATCTTTCCCTTCAAGAAGCCTTTCGCTAAGGCTGTTCTTGTGGAATTGGCAAAGTTATATTTGGAAGCCCATAGAGTGCTATGGGGAAAAAGGAAATATCTTCCGTTCAAAACTGGAAAGAAGCTTTCTGAGAAACTACTCTGTGTTCTGTACATTCATCTCACAGAGTTACATCTTTCCCTTCAATAAGCCTTTCGCTAAGGCTGTTCTTGTGGAATTGGCAAAGGGATATTTGGAAGCCCATAGAGGGCTATGGTGAAAAAGGAAATATCTTCCGTTCAAAACTGGAAAGAAGCTTTCTGAGAAACTGCTCTGTGTTCTGTTAATTCATCTCACAGAGTTACATCTTTCCCTTCAAGAAGCCTTTCGCTAAGGATGTTCTTGTGGAATTGGCAAAGGGGCATCTAGAAGCCCATAGAGGGCTATGGTGAAAAAGGAAATATCTTCCGTTCAAAACTGGAAAGAAGCTTTCTGAGAAACTGCTCTGTGTTCTGTTAATTCATCTCACAGAGTTACATCTTTCCCTTCAAGAAGCCTTTCGCTAAGGCTGTTCTTGTGGAATTGGTAAAGAGATACTTGGAAGCCCATAGAGAGCTCTGTTGAAAAAGGAAATATCTTCCGTTGAAAACTGGAAACAATCCTTCCGAGAAACTGCTCTGTGTTCTGTTAATTCATCTCACAGAGTTACATCTTTCCCTTCAAGAAGCCTTTCGCTAATTCTGTTCTTGTGCAATTGGCAAAAGGATATTTGGAAGCCCATAGAGGGCTATGGTGAAAAAGGAAATATCTTCCGTTCAAAACTGGAAAGAAGCTTTCTGAGAAACTGCTCTATGTTCTGTTTATTCATCTCACAGAGTTACATCTTTCCCTTCAAGAAGCCTTTCGCTAAGGCTGTTCTTGTGGAATTGGCAAAGGGATATTTGGAAGCCCATAGAGGGCTATGGTGAAAAAGGAAATATCTTCCGTTCAAAACTGGAAAGAAGCTTTCTGAGAAACTGCTCTGTGTTTTGTTAATTCATCTCAGAGAGTTACATCTTTCCCTTCAAGAAGCCTTTCGCTAAGGCTGTTCTTGTGGAACTGGAAAAGGGATATTGGGAAGCCCATAGAGGGCTATGGTGAAAAAGGAAATATCTTCCGTTCAAAACTGTAAAGAAGCTTTCTGAGAAACTGCTCTGTGTTCTGTTAATTCATCTCAGAGAGTTACATCTTTCCCTTCAAGAAGCCTTTCGCTAAGGCTGTTCTTGTGGAATTGGCAAAGGGATATTTGGAAGCCCATAGAGGGCTATGGTGAAAAAGGAAATATCTTCGGTTCAAAACTGGAAAGAAGCTTTCTGAGAAACTGCTCTGTGTTCTGTTAATTCATCTCACTGAGTTACATCTTTCCCTTCAAGAAGCCTTTCGCTAAGGCTGTTCTTGTGGAATTGGCAAAGGGATATTTGGAAGCCCATAGAGGGCTATGGTGAAAAAGGAAATATCTACCGTTCAAAACTGGAAAGAAGCTTTCTGAGAAACTGCTCTGTGTTCTGTTAATTCATCTCACAGAGTTACATCTTTCCCTTCAAGAAGCCTTTCGCTAAGGCTGTTCTTGTGGAATTGGCAAAGGGATATTGGGAAGCCCATAGAGGGCTATGGTGACAAAGGAAATATCTTCCGTTCAAAACTGGAAAGAAGCTTTCTGAGAAACTGCTCTGTGTTCTGTTAATTCACCTCACAGAGTTACATCTTTCCCTTCAAGAAGCCTTTCGCTAAGGCTGTTCTTGTGGAATTGGCAAAGGGATATTTCGAAACCCATAGAGGACTATGGTGAAAAAGGAAATATCTTCCGTTCAAAACTGGAAAGAAGCTTTCTGAGAAACTGCTCTGTGTTCTGTTAATTCATCTCACAGAGTTACATCTTTCCCTTCAAGAAGCTTTTCGCTAAGGCTGTTCTTGTGCAATTGGCAAAGGGATATTTGGAAGCCCATAGAGGGCTATGGTGAAAAAGGAAATATCTTCTGTTCAAAACTGGAAAGAAGCTTTCTGAGAAACTGCTCTGTGTTCTGTTAATTCATCTCACAGAGTTACATCTTTCCCTTCAAGAAACCTCTCGCTAAGGCTGTTCTGTGGAATTGGCAAAGGGATATTTGGAAGCCCATAGAGGGCTATGGTGAAAAAGGAAATATCTTCCTTTCAAAACTGGAAAGAAGTTTTCTGAGAAACTGCTCTGTGTTCTGTTAATTCATCTCACAGAGTTACATCTTTCCCTTCAAGAAGCCTTTCGCTAAGGCTGGTCTTGTGGAATTGGCAAAGGGATATTTGGAAGCCCATAGAGGGCTATGGTGAAAAAGGAAATATCTTCCGTTCAAAACTGGAAAGAAGCTTTCTGAGAAACTGCTCTGTGTTCTGTTAATT
Source organism: Chlorocebus sabaeus (assembly GCF_047675955.1). Classification (NCBI taxonomy): domain Eukaryota; kingdom Metazoa; phylum Chordata; class Mammalia; order Primates; family Cercopithecidae; genus Chlorocebus; species Chlorocebus sabaeus. The sequence continues at coordinate 85,786 of NW_027327925.1, read as the reverse complement.
CATCTCACAGAGTTACATCTTTCCCTTCAAGAAGCCTTTCGCTAAGGCTCTTCTTGTGGAATTGGCAAAGGGATATTTCGAAGCCCGTAGAGGGCTATGGTGAAAAAGGATATATCTTCCGTTCAAAACTGGAAAGAAGCTTTCTGAGAAACTGCTCTGTGTTCTGTTAATTCATCTCACAGAGTTACATCTTTCCCTTCAAGAAGCCTTTCGCTAAGGCTGTTCTTGTGGAATTGGTAAAGAGATACTTGGAAGCCCATAGAGGGCTATGTTGAAAAAGGAAATATCTTCCGTTGAAAACTGGAAACAATCCTTCTGAGAAACTGCTCTGTGTTCTGTTAATTCATCTCACAGAGTTACATCTTTCCCTTCAAGAAGCCTTTCGCTAAGGCTGTTCTTGTGGAATTGGCAAAGGGATATTTGGAAGCCCATAGAGGGCTATGGTGAAAAAGGAAATATCTTCCCTTCAAAAATGGAAAGAAGCTTTCTGAGAAACTGCTCTGTGTTCTGTTAATTCATCTGACAGAGTTACATCTTTCCCTTCAAGAAGTCTTTCGCTAAGGCTGTTCTTGTGGAATTGGCAAAGGGATATTTGGAAGCCCATAGAGGGCTATGGGGAAAAAGGAAATATCTTCCGCTCAAAACTGTAAAGAGGCTTTCTGAGAAACTGCTCTGTGTTCTGTTAATTCATCTCACAGAGTTACATCTTTCCCTTCAAGAAGCCTTTCGCTAAGGCTGTTCTTGTGGAATTGGCAAAGTCATATTTGGAAGCCCATAGAGTGCTATGGGGAAAAAGGAAATATCTTCCGTTCAAAACTGGAAAGAAGCTTTCTGAGAAACTACTCTGTGTTCTGTAAATTCATCTCACAGAGTTACATCTTTCCCTTCAAGAAGCCTTTCGCTAAGGCTGTTCTTGTGGAATTGGCAAAGGGATATTTGGAAGCCCATAGAGGGCTATGGTGAAAAAGGAAATATCTTCCGTTCAAAACTGGAAAGAAGCTTTCTGAGAAACTGCTCTGTGTTCTGTTAATTCATCTCACAGAGTTACATCTTTTCCTTCAAGAAGCCTTTCGCTAAGGCTGTTCTTGTGGAATTTGCAAAGGGGCATCTAGAAGCCCATAGAGGGCTATGGTGAAAAAGGAAATATATTCCGTTCAAAACTGGAAAGAAGCTTTCTGAGAAACTGCTCTGTGTTCTGTTAATTCATCTCACAGAGTTACATCTTTCCCTTCAAGAAGCCTTTCGCTAAGGCTCTTCTTGTGGAATTGGCAAAGGGATATTTCCAAGCCCGTAGAGGGCTATGGTGAAAAAGGATATATCTTCCGTTCAAACTGGAAAGAAGCTTTCTGAGAAACTGCTCTGTGTTCTGTTAATTCATCTCACAGAGTTACATCTTTCCCTTCAAGAAGCCTTTCGCTAAGGCTGTTCTTGTGGAATTGGTAAAGAGATACTTGGAAGCCCATAGAGGGCTCTGTTGAAAAAGGAAATATCTTCCATTGAAAACTGGAAACAATCCTTCCGAGAAACTGCTCTGTGTTCTGTTAATTCATCTCACAGAGTTACATCTTTCCCTTCAAGAAGCCTTTCGCTAAGGCTGTTCTTGTGGAATTGGCAAAGGGATATTTGGAAGCCCATAGAGGGCTATGGTGAAAAAGGAAATATCTTCCGTTCAAAACTGGAAAGAAGCTTTCTGAGAAACTGCTCTATGTTCTGTTAATTCATCTCACAGAGTTACATCTTTCCCTTCAAGAAGTCTTTCGCTAAGGCTGTTCTTGTGGAATTGGCAAAGGGATATTTGGAAGCCCATAGAAGGCTATGGTGAAAAAGGAAATATCTTCCGTTTAAAACTGGAAAGAAGCTTTCTGAGAAACTGCTCTGTGTTCTGTTAATTCATCTCACAGAGTTACATCTTTCCCTTCAAGAAGCCTTTCGCTAAGGCTGTTCTTGTGGAATTGGCAAAGGGATATTTGGAAGCCCATAGAGGGCTATGGTGAAAAAGGAAATATCTTCCGTTCAAAACTGGAAAGAAGCTTTCTGAAGAACAGCTCTGTGTTCTGTTAATTCATCTCACAGAGTTACATCTTTCCCTTCAAGAAGCCTTTCGCTAATGCTGTTCTTGTGGAATTGGAAAAGGGATATTTAGAAGCCCATAGAGGGCTATGGTGAAAAAGGAAATATCTTCCGTTCAAAAATAGAAAGAAGCTTTCTGAGAAACGGCTCTGTGTTCTGTTAATTCATCTCACAGAGTTACATCTTTCCCTTCAAGAAGCCTTTCGCTAAGGCTCTTCTTGTGGAATTGGCAAAGGGATATTTCGAAGCCCGTAGAGGGCTATGGTGAAAAAGGATATATCTTCCGTTCAAACTGGAAAGAAGCTTTCTGAGAAATTGCTCTGTGTTCTGTTAATTCATCTCACAGAGTTACATCTTTCCCTTCAAGAAGCCTTTCGCTAAGGCTGTTCTTGTGGAATTGGTAAAGAGATACTTGGAAGCCCATAGAGGGCTATGTTGAAAAAGGAAATATCTTCCGTTGAAAACTGGAAACAATCCTTCTGAGAAACTGCTCTGTGTTCTGTTAATTCATCTCACAGAGTTACATCTTTCCCTTCAAGAAGCCTTTCGCTAAGGCTGTTCTTGTGGAATTGGAAAAGGGATATTTAGAAGCCCATAGAGGGCTATGGTGAAAAAGGAAATATCTTCCCTTCAAAAATGGAAAGAAGCTTTCTGAGAAACTGCTCTGTGTTCTGTTAATTCATCTCACAGAGTTACATCTTTCCCTTCAAGAAGTCTTTCGCTAAGGCTGTTCTTGTGGAATTGGCAAAGGGATATTTGGAAGCCCATAGAGGGCTATGGTGAAAAAGGAAATATCTTCCGTTCAAAACTGGAAAGAAGCTTTCTGAGAAACTGCTCTGTGTTCTGTTAATTCATCTCACTGAGTTACATCTTTCCCTTCAAGAAGCCTTTCGCTAAGGCTGTTCTTGTGGAATTGGAAAAGGTATATTTGGAAGCCCATAGAGGGCTATGGTGAAAAAGGAAATATCTTCCGCTCAAAACTGTAAAGAAGCTTTCTGAGAAACTGCTCGGTGTACTGTTAATTCATCTCACAGAGTTACATCTTTCCCTTCAAGAAGCCTTTCGCTAAGGCTGTTCTTGTGGAATTGGCAAAGTCATATTTGGAAGCCCATAGAGTGCTATGGGGAAAAAGGAAATATCTTCCGTTCAAAACTGGAAAGAAGCTTTCTGAGAAACTGCTCTGTGTTCTGTTAATTCATCTCACAGAGTTACATCTTTCCCTTCAAGAAGCCTTTCGCTAAGGCTGTTCTTGTGGAATTGGCAAAGGGATACTTGGAAGCCCATAGAGGGCTATGGTGAAAAAGGAAATATCTTCCGTTCAAAACTGGAAAGAAGCTTTCTGAGAAACTGCTCTGTGTTCTGTTAATTCATCTCACAGAGTTACATCTTTCCCTTCAAGAAGCCTTTCGCTAAGGCTGTTCTTGTGGAATTGGCAAAGGGGTATTTAGAAGCCCATAGAGGGCTATGGTGAAAAAGGAAATATCTTCCGTTCAAAACTGGAAAGAAGCTTTCTGAGAAACTGCTCTGTGTTCTGTTAATTCATCTCACAGAGTTACATCTTTCCCTTCAAGAAGCCTTTCGCTAAGGCTCTTCTTGTGGAATTGGCAAAGGGATATTTCGAAGCCCGTAGAGGGCTATGGTGAAAAAGGATATATCTTCTGTTCAAAACTGGAAAGAAGCTTTCTGAGAAACTGCTCTGTGTTCTGTTAATTCATCTCACAGAGTTACATCTTTCCCTTCAAGAAGCCTTTCGCTAAGGCTGTTCTTGTGGAATTGGTAAAGAGATACTTGGAAGCCCATAGAGGGCTATGTTGAAAAAGGAAATATCTTCCGTTGAAAACTGGAAACAATCCTTCTGAGAAACTGCTCTGTGTTCTGTTAATTCATCTCACAGAGTTACATCTTTCCCTTCAAGAAGCCTTTCGCTAAGGCTGTTCTTGTGGAATTGGCAAAGGGATATTTGGAAGCCCATAGAGGGCTATGTTGAAAAAGGAAATATCTTCCGCTCAAAACTGTAAAGAAGCTTTCTGAGAAACTGCTCTGTGTTCTGTTAATTCATCTCACAGAGTTACATCTTTCCCTTCAAGAAGCCTTTCGCTAAGGCTGTTCTTGTGGAATTGGCAAAGTCATATTTGGAAGCCCATAGAGTGCTATGGGGAAAAAGGAAATATCTTCCGTTCAAAACTGGAAAGAAGCTTTCTGAGAAACTACTCTGTGTTCTGTAAATTCATCTCACAGAGTTACATCTTTCCCTTCAATAAGCCTTTCGCTAAGGCTGTTCTTGTGGAATTGGCAAAGGGATATTTGGAAGCCCATAGAGGGCTATGGTGAAAAAGGAAATATCTTCCGTTCAAAACTGGAAAGAAGCTTTCTGAGAAACTGCTCTGTGTTCTGTTAATTCATCTCACAGAGTTATATCTTTCCCTTCAAGAAGCCTTTCGCTAAGGCTGTTCTTGTGGAATTGGCAAAGGGGCATCTAGAAGCCCATAGAGGGCTATGTTGAAAAAGGAAATATCTTCCGTTGAAAACTGGAAACAATCCTTCTCAGAAACTGCTCTGTTTTCTGTTAATTCATCTCACAGATTTACATCTTTCCCTTCAAGAAGCCTTTCGCTAAGGCTGTTCTTGTGGAATTGGCAAAGGGATATTTGGAAGCCCATAGAGGGCTATGGTGAAAAAGGAAATATCTTCCCTTCAAAAGTGGAAAGAAGCTTTCTGAGAAACTGCTCTGTGTTCTGTTAATTCATCTCACAGAGTTACATCTTTCCCTTGAAGAAGCCTTTCGCTAAGGCTGTTCTTGTGGAATTGGTAAAGGGATATTTGGAAGCCCATAGAGGGCTATGTTGAAAAAGGAAATATCTTCCGTTGAAAACTGGAAACAATCCTTCTCAGAAACTGCTCTGTGTTCTGTTAATTCATCTCACAGAGTTACATCTTTCCCTTCAAGAAGCCTTTCGCTAAGGCTGTTCTTGTGGAATTGGCAAAGGGATATTTGGAAGCCCATAGAGGGCTATGGTGAAAAAGGAAATATCTTCCGTTGAAAACTGGAAAGAAGCTTTGTGAGAAACTGCTCTGTGTTCTGTTAATTCATCTCACAGAGTTACATCTTTACCTTCAAGAAGCCTTTCGCTAAGGCTGTTCTTGTGGAATTGAAAAAGGGATATTTGGAAGCCCATAGAGGGCTATGGTGAAAAAGGAAATATCTTCCGTTGAAAACTGGAAAGAAGCTTTCTGAGAAACTGCTCTGTGTTCTGTTAATTCATCTCACAGAGTTACATCTTTCCCTTCAAGAAGCCTTTCGCTAAGGCTGTTCTTGTGGAATTGGCAAAGGGATATTTGGAAGCCCATAGAGGGCTATGGTGAAAAAGGAAATATCTTCGGTTCAAAACTGGAAAGAAGCTTTCTGAGTAACTGCTCTGTGTTCTGTTAATTCATCTCACAGAGTTACATCTTTCCCTTCAAGAAGCCTTTCGCTAAGGCTGTTCTTGTGGAATTGGCAAAGGGATATTTGGAAGCCCATACAGGGATATGGTGAAAAAGGAAATATCTTCCGTTCAAAACTGGAAAGAAGCTTTCTGAGAAACTGCTCTGTGTTCTGTTAATTCATCTCACAGAGTTACATCTTTCCCTTCAATAAGCCTTTCGCTAAGGCTGTTCTTGTGCAATTGGCAAAGGGTTATTTGGAAGCCCATAGAGGGCTATGGTAAAAAGGAAATATCTTCCGTTCAAAACTGGAAAGAAGCTTTCTGAGAAACTGCTCTATGTTCTGTTAATTCATCTCACAGAGTTACATCTCTCCCTTCAAGAAGCCTTTCGCTAAGGCTGTTCTTGTGGAATTGGCAAAGGGATATTTGGAAGCCCATAGAGGGCTATGGTGAAAAAGGAAATATCTTCCGTTCAAAACTGGAAAGAAGCTTTCTGAGAAACTGCTCTGTGTTCTGTTAATTCATCTCACAGAGTTACATCTTTCCCTTCAAGAAGTCTTTCGCTAAGGCTGTTCTTGTGGAATTGGAAAAGGGATATTTAGAAGACCATAGAGGGCTATGGTGAAAAAGGAAATATCTTCCGTTCAAAACTGGAAAAAGCTTTCTGAGAATCTGCTCTGTGTTCTGTTAATTCATATCACAGAGTTACCTCTTTCCCTTCAAGAAGCCTTTCGCTAAGGCTGTTCTTGTGGAATTGGCAAAGGGATATTTGGAAGCCCATAGAGGGCTATGGTGAAAAAGGAAATATCTTCCGTTCAAAACTGGAAAGAAGCTTACTGAGAAACTGCTCTGTGTTCTGATAATTCATCTCACAGAGTTACATCTTTCCCTTCAAGAAGTCTTTCGCTAAGGCTGTTCTTGTGGAATTGGAAAACTGATATTTAGAAGCCCATAGAGGGCTATGGTGAAAAAGGAAATATCTTCCGTTCAAAACTGGAAAGAAGCTTTCTGAGAATCTGCTCTGTGTTCTGTTAATTCATATCACAGAGTTACCTCTTTCCCTTCAAGAAGCCTTTCGCTAAGGCTGTTCTTGTGGAATTGGCAAAGGGATATTTGGAAGCCCATAGAGGGCTATGGTGAAAAAGGAAATATCTTCCGTTTAAAACTGGAAAGAATCTTTCTGAGAAACTGCTCTGTGTTCTGTTAATTCATCTCACAGAGTTACATCTTTCCCTTCAAGAAGCCTTTCGCTAAGGCTCTTCTTGTGGAATTGGCAAAGGGATATTTCGAAGCCCATAGAGGACTATGGTGAAAAAGGAAATATCTTCCGTTCAAAACTAGAAAGAAGCTTTCTGAGAAACTGCTCTGTGTTCTGTTAATTCATCTCACAGAGTTAAATCTTTCCCTTCAAGAAGCCTTTCGCTAAGGCTGTTCTTGTGCAATTGGCAAAGGGATATTTGGAAGCCCATAGAGGGCTATGGTGAAAAAGGAAATATCTTCCGTTCAAAACTGGAAAGAAGCTTTCTGAGAAACTGCTCTGTGTTCTGTTAATTCATCTCACAGAGTTACATCTTTCCCTTGAAGAAGCCTTTCGCTAAGGCTGTTCTTGTGGAATTGGTAAAGGGATATTTGGAAGCCCATAGAGGGCTATGTTGAAAAAGGAAATATCTTCCGTTGAAAACTGGAAACAATCCTTCTCAGAAACTGCTCTGTGTTCTGTTAATTCATCTCACAGAGTTACATCTTTCCCTTCAAGAAGCCTTTCGCTAAGGCTGTTCTTGTGGAATTGGCAAAGGGATATTTGGAAGCCCATAGAGGGCTATGGTGAAAAAGGAAATATCTTCCGTTCAAAACTGGAAAGAAGCTTTGTGAGAAACTGCTCTGTGTTCTGTTAATTCATCTCACAGAGTTACATCTTTACCTTCAAGAAGCCTTTCGCTAAGGCTGTTCTTGTGGAAGTGGCAAAGGGATATTTGGAAGCCCATAGAGGGCTATGGTGAAAAAGGAAATATCTTCCGTTGAAAACTGGAAAGAAGCTTTCTGAGAAACTGCTCTGTGTTCTGTTAATTCATCTCACAGAGTTACATCTTTCCCTTCAAGAAGCCTTTCGCTAAAGCTGTTCTTGTGGAATTGGCAAAGGGATATTTGGAAGCCCATAGAGGGCTATGGTGAAAAAGGAAATATCTTCGGTTCAAAACTGGAAAGAAGCTTTCTGAGTAACTGCTCTGTGTTCTGTTAATTCATCTCACAGAGTTACATCTTTCCCTTCAAGAAGCCTTTCGCTAAGGCTGTTCTTGTGGAATTGGCAAAGGGATATTTGGAAGCCCATACAGGGATATGGTGAAAAAGGAAATATCTTCCGTTCAAAACTGGAAAGAAGCTTTCTGAGAAACTGCTCTGTGTTCTGTTAATTCATCTCACAGAGTTACATCTTTCCCTTCAATAAGCCTTTCGCTAAGGCTGTTCTTGTGCAATTGGCAAAGGGTTATTTGGAAGCCCATAGAGGGCTATGGTGAAAAAGGAAATATCTTCCGTTCAAAACTGGAAAGAAGCTTTCTGAGAAACTGCTCTATGTTCTGTTAATTCATCTCACAGAGTTACATCTCTCCCTTCAAGAAGCCTTTCGCTAAGGCTGTTCTTGTGGAATTGGCAAAGGGATATTTGGAAGCCCATAGAGGGCTATGGTGAAAAAGGAAATATCTTCCGTTCAAAACTGGAAAGAAGCTTTCTGAGAAACTGCTCTGTGTTCTGTTAATTCATCTCACAGAGTTACATCTTTCCCTTCAAGAAGTCTTTCGCTAAGGCTGTTCTTGTGGAATTGGAAAAGGGATATTTAGAAGACCATAGAGGGCTATGGTGAAAAAGGAAATATCTTCCGTTCAAAACTGGAAAAAGCTTTCTGAGAATCTGCTCTGTGTTCTGTTAATTCATATCACAGAGTTACCTCTTTCCCTTCAAGAAGCCTTTCGCTAAGGCTGTTCTTGTGGAATTGGCAAAGGGATATTTGGAAGCCCATAGAGGGCTATGGTGAAAAAGGAAATATCTTCCGTTCAAAACTGGAAAGAAGCTTACTGAGAAACTGCTCTGTGTTCTGATAATTCATCTCACAGAGTTACATCTTTCCCTTCAAGAAGTCTTTCGCTAAGGCTGTTCTTGTGGAATTGGAAAACTGATATTTAGAAGCCCATAGAGGGCTATGGTGAAAAAGGAAATATCTTCCGTTCAAAACTGGAAAGAAGCTTTCTGAGAATCTGCTCTGTGTTCTGTTAATTCATATCACAGAGTTACCTCTTTCCCTTCAAGAAGCCTTTCGCTAAGGCTGTTCTTGTGGAATTGGCAAAGGGATATTTGGAAGCCCATAGAGGGCTATGGTGAAAAAGGAAATATCTTCCGTTTAAAACTGGAAAGAATCTTTCTGAGAAACTGCTCTGTGTTCTGTTAATTCATCTCACAGAGTTACATCTTTCCCTTCAAGAAGCCTTTCGCTAAGGCTCTTCTTGTGGAATTGGCAAAGGGATATTTCGAAGCCCATAGAGGACTATGGTGAAAAAGGAAATATCTTCCGTTCAAAACTAGAAAGAAGCTTTCTGAGAAACTGCTCTGTGTTCTGTTAATTCATCTCACAGAGTTAAATCTTTCCCTTCAAGAAGCCTTTCGCTAAGGCTGTTCTTGTGCAATTGGCAAAGGGATATTTGGAAGCCCATAGAGGGCTATGGTGAAAAAGGAAATATCTTCCGTTCAAAACTGGAAAGAAGCTTTCTGAGAAACTGCTCTGTGTTCTGTTAATTAATCTCACAGAGTTACATCTTTCCCTTGAAGAAGCCTTTCGCTAAGGCTGTTCTTGTGGAATTGGCAAAGGGATATTTGAAAGCCCATAGAGGGCTATGGTGAGAAAGGAAATATCTTCCGTTCAAAACTGGAAAGAAGCTTTCTGAGAAACTGCTCTGTGTTCTGTTAATTCATCTCACAGAGTTACATCTTTCCCTTCAAGAAGCCTTTCGTAAGGCTGTTCTTGTGGAATTGGCAAAGGGATATTTGGAAGCCCATAGAGGGCTATGGTGAAAAATTAAATATCTTCCGTTCAAAACTGTAAAGAAGCTTTCTGAGAAACTGCTCTGTGTTCTGTTAATTCATCTCACAGAGTTACATCTTTCCCTTCAAGAAGCCTTTCGCTAATTCTGTTCTTGTGCAATTGGCAAAGGGATATTTGGAAGCCCATAGAGGGCTATGGTGAAAAAGGAAATATCTTCCGTTCAAAACTGGAAAGAAGCTTTCTGAGAAACTGCTCTATGTTCTGTTAATTCATTTCACAGAGTTACATCTTTCCCTTCAAGAAGCCTTTCGCTAAGGCTGTTCTTGTGGAATTGGCAAAGGGATATTTGGAAGCCCCTAGAGGGCTATGGTGAAAAAGGAAATATCTTCGGTTCAAAACTGGAAAGAAGCTTTCTGAGAAACTGCTCTGTGTTCAGTTAATTCATCTCACAGAGTTACATCTTTCCCTTCAAGAAGCCTTTCGCTAAGGCTGTTCTTGTGGAATTGGCAAAGGGATATTTGGAAGCCCATAGAGGGCTATGGTGAAAAAGGAAATATCTACCGTTCAAAACTGGAAAGAAGCTTTCTGAAAAACTGCTCTGTGTTCTGTTAATTCATCTCACAGAGTTACATCTTTCCCTTCAAGAAGCCTTTCGCTAAGGCTGTTCTTGTGGAATTGGCAAAGGGATATTGGGAAGCCCATAGAGGGCTATGGTGAAAAAGGAAATATCTTCCGTTCAAAACTGGAAAGAAGCTTTCTGAGAAACTGCTCTGTGTTCTGTTAATTCATCTCACAGAGTTACATCTTTCCCTTCAAGAAGCCTTTCGCTAAGGCTGTTCTTGTGGAATTGGCAAAGGGATATTTCGAAGCCCATAGAGGGCTATGGTGAAAAAGGAAATATCTTCCGTTCAAAACTGGAAAGAAGCTTTCTGAGAAACTGCTCTGTGTTCTCTTAATTCACCTCACAGAGTTACATCTTTCCCTTCAAGAAGCCTTTCGCTAAGGCTGTTCTTGTGGAATTGGCAAAGGGATATTTCGAAGCCCATAGAGGACTATGGTGAAAAAGGAAATATCTTCCGTTCAAAACTGGAAAGAAGCTTTCTGAGAAACTGCTCTGTGTTCTGTTAATTCATCTCACAGAGTTACATCTTTCCCTTCAAGAAGCTTTTCGCTAAGGCTGTTCTTGTGCAATTGGCAAAGGGATATTTGGAAGCCCAGAGAGGGCTATGGTGAAAAAGGAAATATCTTCTGTTCAAAACTGGAAAGAAGCTTTCTGAGAAACTGCTCTATATTCTGTTAATTCATCTTACAGAGTTACATCTTTCCCTTCAAGAAGCCTTTCGCTAAGGCTGTTGTTGTGGAATTGGCAAAGTGATATTTGGAATCCCATAGATTGCTATGGTGAAAAAGGAAATATCTTCCGTTCAAAACTGGAAAGAAGCTTTCTGAGAAACTGCTCTGTGTTCTGTTAATTCACCTCACAGAGTTACATCTTTCCCTTCAAGAAACCTCTCGCTAAGGCTGTTCTTGTGGAATTGGCAAAGGGATATTTGGAAGCCCATAGAGGGCTATGGTGAAAAAGGAAATATCTTCCTTTCAAAACTGGAAAGAAGCTTTCTGAGAAACTGCTCTGTGTTCTGTTAATTCATCTCACAGAGTTACATCTTTCCCTTCAAGAAGCCTTTCGCTAAGGCTGGTCTTGTGGAATTGGCAAAGGGATATTTGGAAGCCCATAGAGGGCTATGGTGAAAAAGGAAATATCTTCCGTTCAAAACTGGAAAGAAGCTTTCTGAGAAACTGCTCTGTGTTCTGTTAATTCAGCTCACAGAGTTACATCTTTCCCTTCAAGAAGCCTTTCGCTAAGGCTGGTCTTGTGGAACTGGCAAAGGGATATTTGGAAGCCCATAGAGGGCTATGGTGAAAAAGGAAATATCTTCCGTTGAAAACTGGAAACAAGCCTTCTGAGAAACTGCTCTGTGTTCTGTTAATTCATCTCACAGAGTTACATCTTTCCCTTCAAGAAGCCTTTCGCTAAGTCTGTTCTTGTGGAATTGGCAAAGGGATATTTGGAAGCCCATACAGGGCTATGGTGAAAAAGGAAATATCTTCCGTTCAAAACTGGAAAGAAGCTTTCTGAGAAACTGCTCTGTGTTCTGTTAATTCATCTCACAGAGTTACATCTTTCCCTTCAAGAAGCCTTTCGCTAAGGCTGTTCTTTTGGAATTGGCAAAGGGATATTTTTAAGCCCATAGAGGGCTATGGTGAAAAAGGAAATATCTTCCGTTCAAAACTGGAAAGAAGCTTTCTGAGAAACTGCTCTGTGTTCTGTTAATTCATCTAACAGAGTTACATCTTTCCCTTCAAGAAGCCTTTCGCTAATTCTGTTCTTGTGCAATTGGCAAAAGGATATTTGGAAGCCCATAGAGGGCTATGGTGAAAAAGGAAATATCTTCCGTTCAAAACTGGAAAGAAGCTTTCTGAGAAACTGCTCTATGTTCTGTTAATTCATCTCACAGAGTTACATCTTTCCCTTCAAGAAGCCTTTCGCTAAGGCTGTTCTTGTGGAATTGGCAAAGGGATATTTCGAAGCCCGTAGAGGGCTATGGTGAAAAAGGATATATCTTCCGTTCAAAACTGGAAAGAAGCTTTCTGAGAAACTGCTCTGTGTTCTGTTAATTCATCTCACAGAGTTACATCTTTCCCTTCAAGAAGCCTTTCGCTAAGGCTGTTCTTGTGGAATTGGTAAAGAGATACTTGGAAGCCCATAGAGGGCTAGGTTGAAAAAGGAAATATCTTCCGTTGAAAACTGGAAACAATCCATCTGAGAAACTGCTCTGTGTTCTGTTAATTCATCTCACAGAGTTAAATCTTTCCCTTCAAGAAGCCTTTCGCTAAGGCTGTTCTTGTGGAATTGGCAAAGGGATACTTGGAAGCCCGAAGAGGGCTATGGTGAAAAAGGAAATATCTTCCGTTCAAAACTGGAAAGAAGCTTTCTGAGAAACTGCTCTGTGTTCTGTTAATTCATCTCACAGAGTTACATCTTTCCCTTCAAGAAGTCTTTCGCTAAGGCTGTTCTTGTGGAATTGGCAAAGGGATATTTGGAAGCCCATAGAGGGCTATGGTGAAAAAGGAAATATCTTCCGTTCAAAACTGGAAAGAAGCTTTCTGAGAAACTGCTCTGTGTTCTGTTAATTCATCTCACAGAGTTACATCTTTCCCTTCAAGAAGCCTTACGCTAAGGCTGTTCTTGTGGAATTGGAAAAGGGATATTTGGAAGCCCATAGAGGGCTATGGTGAAAAAGGAAATATCTTCCGCTCAAAACTGTAAAGAAGCTTTCTGAGAAACTGCTCGGTGTTCTGTTAATTCATCTCACAGAGTTACATCTTTCCCTTCAAGAAGCCTTTCGCTAAGGCTGTTCTTGTGGAATTGGCAAAGTCATATTTGTAAGCCCATAGAGTGCTATGCGGAAAAAGGAAATATCTTCCGTTCAAAACTGGAAAGAAGCTTTCTGAGAAACTGCTCTGTGTTCTGTTAATTCATCTCACAGAGTTACATCTTTCCCTTCAAGAAGCCTTTCGCTAAGGCTGTTCTTGTGGAATTGGCAAAGGGATACTTGGAAGCCCATAGAGGGCTATGGTGAAAAAGGAAATATCTTCCGTTCAAAACTGGAAAGAAGCTTTCTGAGAAACTGCTCTGTGTTCTGTTAATTCATCTCACAGAGTTACATCTTTCCCTTCAAGAAGCCTTTCGCTAAGGCTGTTCTTGTGGAATTGGCAAAGGGGTATTTAGAAGCCCATAGAGGGCTATGGTGAAAAATGAAATATCTTCCGTTCAAAACTGGAAAGAAGCTTTCTGAGAAACTGCTCTGTGTTCTGTTAATTCATCTCACAGAGTTACATCTTTCCCTTCAAGAAGCCTTTCGCTAAGGCTGTTCTTGTGGAATTGGCAAAGGGATATTTGGAAGCCCATAGAGGGCTATGGTGAAAAAGGAAATATCTTCCGTTCAAAACTGGAAAGAAGCTTTCTGAGAAACTGCTCTGTGTTCTGTTAATTCATCTCACAGATTTACATCTTTCCCTTCAAGAAGTCTTTCGCTAAGGCTGTTCTTGTGGAATTGGCAAAGGGATATTTGGAAGCCCATAGAGGGCTATGGTGAAAAAGGAAATATCTTCCGCTCAAAAGTGTAAAGAAGCTTTCTGAGGAACTGCTCTGTGTTCTGTTAATTCATCTCACAGAGTTACATCTTTCCCTTCAAGAAGCCTTTCGCTAAGGCTGTTCTTGTGGAATTGGCAAAGTCATATTTGGAATCCCATAGATTGCTATGGGGAAAAAGGAAATATCTTCCGTTCAAAACTGGAAAGAAGCTTTCTGAGAAACTACTCTGTGTTCTGTACATTCATCTCACAGAGTTACATCTTTCCCTTCAATAAGCCTTTCGCTAACCTGTTCTTGTGGAATTGGCAAAGGGATATTTGGAAGCCCATAGAGGGCTATGGTGAAAAAGGAAATATCTTCCGTTCAAAACTGGAAAGAAGCTTTCTGAGAAACTGCTCTGTGTTCTGTTAATTCATCTCACAGAGTTACATCTTTCCCTTCAAGAAGCCTTTCGCTAAGGATGTTCTTGTGGAATTGGCAAAGGGGCATCTAGAAGCCCATAGAGGGCTATGGTGAAAAAGGAAATATGTTCCGTTCAAAACTGGAAAGAAGCTTTCTGAGAAACTGCTCTGTGTTCTGTTAATTCATCTCACAGAGTTACATCTTTCCCTTCAAGAAGCCTTTCGCTAAGGCTGTTCTTGTGGAATTGGTAAAGAGATACTTGGAAGCCCATAGAGGGCTCTGTTGAAAAAGGAAATATCTTCCGTTGAAAACTGGAAACAATCCTTCCGAGAAACTGCTCTGTGTTCTGTTAATTCATCTCACAGATTTACATCTTTCCCTTCAAGAAGCCTTTCGCTAAGGCTGTTCTTGTGGAATTGGCAAAGGGATATTTGGAAGCCCATAGAGGGCTATGGTGAAAAAGGAAATATCTTCCGTTCAAAACTGGAAAGAAGCTTTCTGAGAAACTGCTCTATGTTCTGTTAATTCATCTCACAGAGTTACATCTTTCCCTTCAAGAAGCCTTTCGCTAAGGCTCTTCTTGTGGAATTGGCAAAGGGATATTTCGAAGCCCGTAGAGGGCTATGGTGAAAAAGGATATATCTTCCGTTCAAACTGGAAAGAAGCTTTCTGAGAAACTGCTCTGTGTTCTGTTAATTCATCTCACAGAGTTACATCTTTCCCTTCAAGAAGCCTTTCGCTAAGGCTGTTCTTGTGGAATTGGTAAAGAGATACTTGGAAGCCCATAGAGGGCTATGTTGAAAAAGGAAATATCTTCCGTTGAAAACTGGAAACAATCCTCCTGAGAAACTGCTCTGTGTTCTGTTAATTCATCTCACAGAGTTACATCTTTCCCTTCAAGAAGCCTTTCGCTAAGGCTGTTCTTGTGGAATTGGCAAAGTCATATTTGGAAGCCCATAGACGGCTATGGTGAAAAAGGAAATATCTTCCGTTCAAAACTGGAAAGAAGCTTTCTGAGAAACTGCTCTGTGTTCTGTTAATTCATCTCACAGAGTTACATCTTTCCCTTCAAGAAGCTTTTCGCTAGGGCTGTTCTTGTGCAATTGGCAAAGGGATATTTGGAAGCCCATAGAGGGCTATGGTGAAAAAGGAAATATCTTCTGTTCAAAACTGGAAAGAAGCTTTCTGAGAAACTGCTCTATATTCTGTTAATTCATCTTACAGAGTTACATCTTTCCCTTCAAGAAGCCTTTCGCTAAGGCTGTTGTTGTGGAATTGGCAAAGTGATATTTGGAATCCCATAGATTGCTATGGTGAAAAAGGAAATATCTTCCGTTCAAAACTGGAAAGAAGCTTTCTGAGAAACTGCTCTGTGTTCTGTTAATTCACCTCACAGAGTTACATCTTTCCCTTCAAGAAACCTCTCGCTAAGGCTGTTCTTGTGGAATTGGCAAAGGGATATTTGGAAGCCCATAGAGGGCTATGGTGAAAAAGGAAATATCTTCCTTTCAAAACTGGAAAGAAGCTTTCTGAGAAACTGCTCTGTGTTCTGTTAATTCATCTCACAGAGTTACATCTTTCCCTTCAAGAAGCCTTTCGCTAAGGCTGGTCTTGTGGAATTGGCAAAGGGATATTTGGAAGCCCATAGAGGGCTATGGTGAAAAAGGAAATATCTTCCGTTCAAAACTGGAAAGAAGCTTTCTGAGAAACTGCTCTGTGTTCTGTTAATTCATCTCACAGAGTTACATCTTTCCCTTCAAGAAGCCTTTCGCTAAGGCTGGTCTTGTGGAACAGGCAAAGGGATATTTGGAAGCCCATAGAGGGCTATGGTGAAAAAGGAAATATCTTCCGTTGAAAACTGGAAACAAGCCTTCTGAGAAACTGCTCTGTGTTCTGTTAATTCATCTCACACAGTTACATCTTTCCCTTCAAGAAGCCTTTCGCTAAGTCTGTTCTTGTGGAATTGGCAAAGGGATATTTGGAAGCCCATACAGGGCTATGGTGAAAAAGGAAATATCTTCCGTTCAAAACTGGAAAGAAGCTTTCTGAGAAACTGCTCTGTGTTCTGTAAATTCATCTCACAGAGTTACATCTTTCCCTTCAAGAAGCCTTTCGCTAAGGTTGTTCTTGTGGAATTGGCAAAGGGATATTTTTAAGCCCACAGAGGGCTATGGTGAAAAAGGAAATATCTTCCGTTCAAAACTGGAAAGAAGCTTTCTGAGAAACTGCTCTGTGTTCTGTTAATTCATCTCACAGAGTTATATCTTTCCCTTCAAGAAGCCTTTCGCTAAGGCTGTTCTTGTGGAATTGAAAAAGGGATATTTAGAAGCCCATAGAGGGCTATGGTGAAAAAGGAAATATCTTCCGTTCAAAACTGGAAAGAAGCTTTCTGAGAAACTGCTCTGTGTTCTGTTAATTCATCTCACAGAGTTACATCTTTCCCTTCAAGAAGTCTTTCGCTACGGCTGTTCTTGTGGAATTGACAAAGGGATATTTGGAAGCCCATAGAGGGCTATGGTGAAAAAGGAATTATCTTCAGTTCAAAACTGGAAAGAAGCTTTCTGAGAAACTGCTCTATGTTCTGTTAATTCATCTCACAGAGTTACATCTTTCCCTTCAAGAAGCCTTTCGCTAAGGCTCTTCTTGTGGAATTGGCAAAGGGATATTTGGAAGCCCATAGAGGGCTATGGTGAAAAAGGAAATATCTTCGTTCAAAACTGGAAAGAAGCTTTCTGAGAAACTGCTCTGTGTTCTGTTAATTAATCTCACAGAGTTACATCTTTCCCTTCAAGAAGCCTTTCGCTAAGGCTGTTCTTGTGGAATTGGCAAAGGGATATTTGAAAGCCCATAGAGGGCTATGGTGAGAAAGGAAATATCTTCCGTTCAAAACTGGAAAGAAGCTTTCTGAGAAACTGCTCTGTGTTCTGTTAATTCATCTCACAGAGTTACATCTTTCCCTTCAAGAAGCCTTTCGTAAGGCTGTTCTTGTGGTATTGGCAAAGGGATATTTGGAAGCCCATAGAGGGCTATGGTGAAAAAGGAAATATCTTCCGTTCAAAACTGGAAAGAAGCTTTCTGAGAAACTGCTCTGTGTTCTGTTAATTCATCTCACAGAGTTACATCTTTCCCTTCAAGAAGCCTTTCGATAATTCTGTTCTTGTGCAATTGGCAAAAGGATATTTGGAAGCCCATAGAGGGCTATGGTGAAAAAGGAAATATCTTCCGTTCAAAACTGGAAAGAAGCTTTCTGAGAAACTGCTCTATGTTCTGTTAATTCATCTCACAGAGTTACATCTTTCCCTTCAAGAAGCCTTTCGCTAAGGCTGTTCTTGTGGAATTGGCAAAGGGATATTTGGAAGCCCCTAGAGGGCTATGGTGAAAAAGGAAATATCTTCCGTTCAAAACTGGAAAGAAGCTTTCTGAGAAACTGCTCTGTGTTTTGTTAATTCATCTCAGAGAGTTACATCTTTCCCTTCAAGAAGCCTTTCGCTAAGGCTGTTCTTGTGGAATTGGCAAAGGGATATTTGGAAGCCCATAGAGGGCTATGTTGAAAAAGGAAATATCTACCGTTCAAAACTGGAAAGAAGCTTTCTGAAAATCTGCTCTGTGTTCTGTTAATTCATCTCACAGAGTTACATCTTTCCCTTCAAGAAGCCTTTCGCTAAGGCTGTTCTTGTGGAACTGGAAAAGGGATATTGGGAAGCCCATAGAGGGCTATGGTGAAAAAGGAAATATCTTCCGTTCAAAACTGGAAAGAAGCTTTCTGAGAAACTGCTCTGTGTTCTGTTAATTCATCTCACAGAGTTACATCTTTCCCTTCAAGAAGCCTTTCGCTAAGGCTGTTCTTGTGGAATTGGCAAAGGGATATTTCGAAGCCCATAGAGGGCTATGGTGAAAAAGGAAATATCTTCCGTTCAAAACTGGAAAGAAGGTTTCTGAGAAACTGCTCTGTGTTCTGTTAATTCATCTCACAGAGTTACATCTTTCCCTTCAAGAAGCCTTTCGCTAAGGCTGTTCTTGTGGAATTGGCAAAGTGATGTTTGGAAGCCCATAGAGGGCTATGGTGAAAAAGGAAATATCTTCCGTTCAAAACTGGAAAGAAGCTTTCTGAGAAACTGCTCTGTGTTCTGTTAATTCATCTCACTGAGTTACATCTTTCCCTTCAAGCAGTCTTTCGCTAAGGCTGTTCTTGTGGAATTGGCAAAGGGATATTTGGAAGCCCATAGAGGGCTATGGTGAAAAAGGAAATATCTTCCGTTTAAAACTGGAAAGAAGCTTTCTGAGAAACTGCTCTGTGTTCTGTTAATTCATCTCACAGAGTTACATCTTTCCCTTCAAGAAGCCTTACGCTAAGGCTGTTCTTGTGGAATTGGAAAAGGGATATTTGGAAGCCCATAGAGGGCTATGGTGAAAAAGGAAATATCTTCCGCTCAAAACTGTAAAGAAGCTTTCTGAGAAACTGCTCGGTGTTCTGTTAATTCATCTCACAGAGTTACATCATTCCCTTCAAGAAGCCTTTCGCTAAGGCTGTTCTTGTGGAATTGGCAAAGTCATATTTGGAAGCCCATAGAGTGCTATGGGGAAAAAGGAAATATCTTCCGTTCAAACTGGAAAGAAGCTTTCTGAGAAACTGCTCTGTGTTCTGTTAATTCATCTCACAGAGTTACATCTTTCCCTTCAAGAAGCCTTTCGCTAAGGCTGTTCTTGTGGATTTGGCAAAGGGGTATTTAGAAGCCCATAGAGGGCTATGGTGAAAAAGGAAATATCTTCCGTTCAAAACTGGAAAGAAGCTTTCTGAGAAACTGCTCTGTGTTCTGTTAATTCATCTCACAGAGTTACATCTTTCCCTTCAAGAAGCCTTTCGCTAAGGCTGTTGTTGTGGAATTGGCAAAGTTATATTTGGAATCCCATAGATTGCTATGGTGAAAAAGGAAATATCTTCCGTTCAAAACTGGAAAGAAGCTTTCTGAGAAACTGCTCTGTGTTCTGTTAATTCATCTCACAGAGTTACATCTTTCCCTTCAAGAAGCCTTTCGCTAAGTCTGTTCTTGTGGAATTGGCAAAGGGATATTTGGAAGCCCATACAGGGCTATGGTGAAAAAGGAAATATCTTCCGTTCAAAACTGGAAAGAAGCTTTATGAGAAACTGCTCTGTGTTCTGTAAATTCATCTCACAGAGTTACATCTTTCCCTTCAAGAAGCCTTTCGCTAAGGCTGTTCTTGTGGAATTGGCAAAGGGATATTTTTAAGCCCATAGAGGGCTATGGTGAAAAAGGAAATATCTTCCGTTCAAAAATGGAAAGAAGCTTTCTGAGAAACTGCTCTGTGTTCTGTTAATTCATCTCACAGAGTTACATCTTTCCCTTCAAGAAGCCTTTCGCTAAGGCTGTTCTTGTGGAATTGGAAAAGGGATATTTAGAAGCCCATAGAGGGCTATGGTGAAAAAGGAAATATCTTCCGTTCAAAACTGGAAAGAAGCTTTCTGAGAAACTGCTCTGTGTTCTGTTAATTCATCTCACAGAGTTACATCTTTCCCTTCAAGAAGTCTTTCGCTACGGCTGTTCTTGTGGAATTGACAAAGGGATATTTGGAAGCCCATAGAGGGCTATGGTGAAAAAGGAATTATCTTCAGTTCAAAACTGGAAAGAAGCTTTCTGAGAAACTGCTCTATGTTCTGTTAATTCATCTCACAGAGTTACATCTTTCCCTTCAAGAAGCCTTTCGCTAAGGCTCTTCTTGTGGAATTGGCAAAGGGATATTTGGAAGCCCATAGAGGGCTATGGTGAAAAAGGAAATATCTTCCGTTCAAAACTGGAAAGAAGCTTTCTGAGAAACTGCTCTGTGTTCTGTTAATTAATCTCACAGAGTTACATCTTTCCCTTCAAGAAGCCTTTCGCTAAGGCTGTTCTTGTGGAATTGGCAAAGGGATATTTGAAAGCCCATAGAGGGCTATGGTGAGAAAGGAAATATCTTCCGTTCAAAACTGGAAAGAAGCTTTCTGAGAAACTGCTCTGTGTTCTGTTAATTCATCTCACAGAGTTACATCTTTCCCTTCAAGAAGCCTTTCGTAAGGCTGTTCTTGTGGTATTGGCAAAGGGATATTTGGAAGCCCATAGAGGGCTATGGTGAAAAAGGAAATATCTTCCGTTCAAAACTGGAAAGAAGCTTTCTGAGAAACTGCTCTGTGTTCTGTTAATTCATCTCACAGAGTTACATCTTTCCCTTCAAGAAGCC
Organism: Chlorocebus sabaeus; assembly: GCF_047675955.1. Classification (NCBI taxonomy): domain Eukaryota; kingdom Metazoa; phylum Chordata; class Mammalia; order Primates; family Cercopithecidae; genus Chlorocebus; species Chlorocebus sabaeus. The sequence goes on along the minus strand of NW_027327925.1, from coordinate 65,466 downwards.
TTTCGCTAATTCTGTTCTTGTGCAATTGGCAAAAGGATATTTGGAAGCCCATAGAGGGCTATGGTGAAAAAGGAAATATCTTCCGTTCAAAACTGGAAAGAAGCTTTCTGAGAAACTGCTCTATGTTCTGTTAATTCATCTCACTGAGTTACATCTTTCCCTTCAAGAAGCCTTACGCTAAGGCTGTTCTTGTGGAATTGGAAAAGGGATATTTGGAAGCCCATAGAGGGCTATGGTGAAAAAGGAAATATCTTCCGCTCAAAACTGTAAAGAAGCTTTCTGAGAAACTGCTCGGTGTTCTGTTAATTCATCTCACAGAGTTACATCTTTCCCTTCAAGAAGCCTTTCGCTAAGGCTGTTCTTGTGGAATTGGCAAAGTCATATTTGGAAGACCATAGAGTGCTATGGGGAAAAAGGAAATATCTTCCGTTCAAAACTGGAAAGAAGCTTTCTGAGAAACTGCTCTGTGTTCTGTTAATTCATCTCACAGAGTTACATCTTTCCCTTCAAGAAGCCTTTCGCTAAGGCTGTTCTTGTGGAATTGGCAAAGGGATACTTGGAAGCCCATAGAGGGCTATGGTGAAAAAGGAAATATCTTCCGTTCAAAACTGGAAAGAAGCTTTCTGAGAAACTGCTCTGTGTTCTGTTAATTCATCTCACAGAGTTACATCTTTCCCTTCAAGAAGCCTTTCGCTAAGGCTGTTCTTGTGGAATTGGCAAAGGGGTATTTAGAAGCCCATAGAGGGCTATGGTGAAAAATGAAATATCTTCCGTTCAAAACTGGAAAGAAGCTTTCTGAGAAACTGCTCTGTGTTCTGTTAATTCATCTCACAGAGTTACATCTATCCCTTCAAGAAGCCTTTCGCTAAGGCTCTTCTTGTGGAATTGGCAACGGGATATTTCGAAGCCCGTAGAGGGCTATGGTGAAAAAGGATATATCTTCCGTTCAAAACTGGAAAGAAGCTTTCTGAGAAACTGCTCTGTGTTCTGTTAATTCATCTCACAGAGTTACATCTTTCCCTTCAAGAAGCCTTTCGCTAAGGCTGTTCTTGTGGAATTGGTAAAGAGATACTTGGAAGCCCATAGAGGGCTATGTTGAAAAAGGAAATATCTTCCGTTGAAAACTGGAAACAATCCTTCTGAGAAACTGCTCTGTGTTCTGTTAATTCATCTCACAGAGTTACATCTTTCCCTTCAAGAAGCCTTTCGCTAAGGCTGTTCTTGTGGAATTGGCAAAGGGATATTTGGAAGCCCATAGAGGGCTATGGTGAAAAAGGAAATATCTTCCGTTCAAAACTGGAAAGAAGCTTTCTGAGAAACTGCTCTGTGTTCTGTTAATTCATCTCACAGAGTTACATCTTTCCCTTCAAGAAGTCTTTCGCTAAGGCTGTTCTTGTGGAATTGGCAAAGGGATATTTGGAAGCCCATAGAGGGCTATGGTGAAAAAGGAAATATCTTCCGCTCAAAAGTGTAAAGAAGCTTTCTGAGAAACTGCTCTGTGTTCTGTTAATTCATCTCACAGAGTTACATCTTTCCCTTCAAGAAGCCTTTCGCTAAGGCTGTTCTTGTGGAATTGGCAAAGTTATATTTGGAAGCCCATAGAGTGCTATGGGGAAAAAGGAAATATCTTCCGTTCAAAACTGGAAAGAAGCTTTCTGAGAAACTACTCTGTGTTCTGTACATTCATCTCACAGAGTTACATCTTTCCCTTCAATAAGCCTTTCGCTAAGGCTGTTCTTGTGGAATTGGCAAAGGGATATTTGGAAGCCCATAGAGGGCTATGGTGAAAAAGGAAATATCTTCCGTTCAAAACTGGAAAGAAGCTTTCTGAGAAACTGCTCTGTGTTCTGTTAATTCATCTCACAGAGATACATCTTTCCCTTCAAGAAGCCTTTCGCTAAGGATGTTCTTGTGGAATTGGCAAAGGGGCATCTAGAAGCCCATAGAGGGCTATGGTGAAAAAGGAAATATCTTCCGTTCAAAACTGGAAAGAAGCTTTCTGAGAAACTGCTCTGTGTTCTGTTAATTCATCTCACAGAGTTACATCTTTCCCTTCAAGAAGCCATTCGCTAAGGCTGTTCTTGTGGAATTGGTAAAGAGATACTTGGAAGCCCATAGAGAGCTCTGTTGAAAAAGGAAATATCTTCCGTTGAAAACTGGAAACAATCCTTCCGAGAAACTGCTCTGTGTTCTGTTAATTCATCTCACAGAGTTACATCTTTCCCTTCAAGAAGCCTTTCGCTAAGGCTGTTCTTGTGGAATTGGCAAAGGGATATTTGGAAGCCCATAGAGGGCTATGGTGAAAAAGGAAATATCTTCCGTTCAAAACTGGAAAGAAGCTTTCTGAGAAACTGCTCTATGTTCTGTTAATTCATCTCACAGTGTTACATCTTTCCCTTCAAGAAGCCTTTCGCTAAGGCTCTTCTTGTGGAATTGGCAAAGGGATATTTCGAAGCCCGTAGAGGGCTATGGTGAAAAAGGATATATCTTCCGTTCAAACTGGAAAGAAGCTTTCTGAGAAACTGCTCTGTGTTCTGTTAATTCATCTCACAGAGTTACATCTTTCCCTTCAAGAAGCCTTTCGCTAAGGCTGTTCTTGTGGAATTGGTAAAGAGATACTTGGAAGCCCATAGAGGGCTATGTTGAAAAAGGAAATATCTTCCGTTGAAAACTGGAAACAATCCTCCTGAGAAACTGCTCTGTGTTCTGTTAATTCATCTCACAGAGTTACATCTTTCCCTTCAAGAAGCCTTTCGCTAAGGCTGTTCTTGTGGAATTGGCAAAGTCATATTTGGAAGCCCATAGAGGGCTATGGTGAAAAAGGAAATATCTTCCGTTCAAAACTGGAAAGAAGCTTTCTGAGAAACTGCTCTGTGTTCTGTTAATTCATCTCACAGAGTTACATCTTTCCCTTCAAGAAGTCTTTCGCTAAGGCTGTTCTTGTGGAATTGGCAAAGGGATATTTGGAAGCCCATAGAGGGCTATGGTGAAAAAGGAAATATCTTCCGCTCAAAACTGTAAAGAAGCTTTCTGAGAAACTGCTCTGTGTTCTGTTAATTCATCTCACAGAGTTACATCTTTCCCTTCAAGAAGCCTTTCGCTAAGGCTGTTCTTGTGGAATTGGCAAAGTCATATTTGGAAGCCCATAGAGTGCTATGGGGAAAAAGGAAATATCTTCCGTTCAAAACTGGAAAGAAGCTTTCTGAGAAACTACTCTGTGTTCTGTAAATTCATCTCACAGAGTTACATCTTTCCCTTCAATAAGCCTTTCGCTAAGGCTGTTCTTGTGGAATTGGCAAAGGGATATTTGGAAGCCCATAGAGGGCTATGGTGAAAAAGGAAATATCTTCCGTTCAAAACTGGAAAGAAGCTTTCTGAGAAACTGCTCTGTGTTCTGTTAATTCATCTCACAGAGTTACATCTTTCCCTTCAAGAAGCCTTTCGCTAAGGCTGTTCTTGTGGAATTGGCAAAGGGGTATTTAGAAGCCCATAGAGGGCTACGGTGAAAAAGGAAATATCTTCCGTTCAAAACTGGAAAGAAGCTTTCTGAGAAACTGCTCTGTGTTCTGTTAATTCATCTCACAGAGTTACATCTTTCCCTTCAAGAAGCCTTTCGCTAAGGCTCTTCTTGTGGAATTGGCAAAGGGATATTTCGAAGCCCGTAGAGGGCTATGGTGAAAAAGGATATATCTTCCGTTCAAAACTGGAAAGAAGCTTTCTGAGAAACTGCTCTGTGTTCTGTTAATTCATCTCACAGAGTTACATCTTTCCCTTCAAGAAGCCTTTCGCTAAGGCTGTTCTTGTGGAATTGGCAAAGGGATATTTGGAAGCCCATAGAGGGCTATGGTGAAAAAGGAAATATCTTCCGTTCAAAACTGGAAAGAAGCTTTCTGAGAAACTGCTCTGTGTTCTGTTAATTCATATCACAGAGTTACCTCTTTCCCTTCAAGAAGCCTTTCGCTAAGGCTGTTCTTGTGGAATTGGCAAAGGGATGTTTGGAAGCCCATAGAGGGCTATGTTGAAAAAGGAAATATCTTCCGTTGAAAACTGGAAACAATCCTTCTGAGAAACTGCTCTGTGTTCTGTTAATTCATCTCACAGAGTTACATCTTTCCCTTCAAGAAGCCTTTCGCTAAGGCTCTTCTTGTGGAATTGGCAAAGGGATATTTCGAAGCCCGTAGAGGGCTATGGTGAAAAAGGATATATCTTCCGTTCAAACTGGAAAGAAGCTTTCTAAGAAACTGCTCTGTGTTCTGTTAATTCATCTCGCAGAGTTACATCTATTCCTTCAAGAAGCCTTTCGCTAAGGCTGTTCTTGTGGAATTGGTAAAGAGATACTTGGAAGCCCATAGAGGGCTATGTTGAAAAAGGAAATATCTTCCGTTGAAAACTGGAAACAATCCTTCTGAGAAACTGCTCTGTGTTCTGTTAATTCATCTCACAGAGTTACATCTTTCCCTTCAAGAAGCCTTTCCCTAAGGCTGTTCTTGTGGAATTGGCAAAGGGATATTTGGAAGCCCATAGAGGGCTATGGTGAAAAAGGAAATATCTTCCGTTCAAAACTGGAAAGAAGCTTTCTGAGAAACTGCACTGTGTTCTGTTAATTCATCTCACAGAGTTACATCTTTCCCTTCAAGAAGCCTTTCGCTAAGGCTGTTCTTGTGGAATTGGCAAAGGGGTATTTAGAAGCCCATAGAGGGCTATGGTGAAAAAGGAAATATCTTCCGTTCAAAACTGGAAAGAAGCTTTCTGAGAAACTGCTCTGTGTTCTGTTAATTCATCTCACAGAGTTACATCTTTCCCTTCAAGAAGCCTTTCGCTAAGGCTCTTCTTGTGGAATTGGCAAAGGGATATTTCGAAGCCCGTAGAGGGCTATGGTGAAAAAGGAAATATCTTCCGTTCAAAACTGGAAAGAAGCTTTCTGAGAAACTGCTCTGTGTTCTGTTAATTCATATCACAGAGTTACCTCTTTCCCTTCAAGAAGCCTTTCGCTAAGGCTGTTCTTGTGGAATTGGCAAAGGGATATTTGGAAGCCCATAGAGGGCTATGTTGAAAAAGGAAATATCTTCCGTTGAAAACTGGAAACAATCCTTCTGAGAAACTGCTCTGTGTTCTGTTAATTCATCTCACAGAGTTATATCTTTCCCTTCAAGAAGCCTTTCGCTAAGGCTGTTCTTGTGGAATTGGCAAAGGGATATTTGGAAGCCCCTAGAGGGCTATGGTGAAAAAGGAAATATCTTCCGTTCAAAACTGGAAAGAAGCTTTCTGAAGAACAGCTCTGTGTTCTGTTAATTCATCGCACAGAGTTACATCTTTCCCTTCAAGAAGCCTTTCGCTAAGGCTGTTCTTGTCGAATTGGCAAAGGGATATTTGGAAGCCCATAGAGGGCTATGGTGAAAAAGGAAATATCTTCCGTTTAACACTGGAAAGAAGCTTTCTGAGAAACTGCTCTGTGTTCTGTTAATTCATCTCACAGAGTTACATCTTTCCCTTCAAGAAGCCTTTCGCTAAGGCTGTTCTTGTGGAATTGGCAAAGGTATATTTGGAAGCCCATAGAGGGCTATGGTGAAAAAGGAAATATCTTCCGTTCAAAACTGGAAAGAAGCTTTCTGAGAAACTGCTCTGTGTTCTGTTAATTCATCTCACAGAGTTACATCTTTCCCTTCAAGAAACCTCTCGCTAAGGCTGTTCTTGTGGAATTGGCAAAGGGATATTTGGAAGCCCATAGAGGGCTATGGTGAAAAAGGAAATATCTTCCGTTCAAAACTGGAAAGAAGCTTTCTGAGAAACTGCTCTGTGTTCTGTTAATTCATCTCACAGAGTTACATCTTTCCCTTCAAGAAGCCTTTCGCTAAGGCTGGTCTTGTGGAACTGGCAAAGGGATATTTGGAAGCCCATAGAGGGCTATGGTGAAAAAGGAAATATCTTCCGTTGAAAACTGGAAAGAAGCTTTCTGAGAAACTGCTCTGTGTTCTGTTAATTCATCTCACAGAGTTACATCTTTCCCTTCAAGAAGCCTTATGCTAAGGCTGTTCTTGTGGAATTGGAAAAGGGATATTTGGAAGCCCATAGAGGGCTATGTTGAAAAAGGAAATATCTTTCGCTCAAAACTGTAAAGAAGCTTTCTGAGAAACTGCTCTGTGTTCTGTTAATTCATCTCACAGAGTTACATCTTTCCCTTCAAGAAGCCTTTCGCTAAGGCTGTTCTTGTGGAATTGGCAAAGTCATATTTGGAAGCCCATAGAGTGCTATGGGGAAAAAGGAAATATCTTCCGTTCAAAACTGGAAAGAAGCTTTCTGAGAATCTACTCTGTGTTCTGTAAATTCATCTCACAGAGTTACATCTTTCCCTTCAATAAGCCTTTCGCTAAGGCTGTTCTTGTGGAATTGGCAAAGGGATATTTGGAAGCCCATAGAGGGCCATGGTGAAAAAGGAAATATCTTCCGTTCAAAACTGGAAAGAAGCTTTCTGAGAAACTGCTCTGTGTTCTGTTAATTCATCTCACAGAGTTACATCTTTCCCTTCAAGAAGCCTTTCGCTAAGGCTCTTCTTGTGGAATTGGCAAAGGGATATTTCGAAGCCCGTAGAGGGCTATGGTGAAAAAGGAAATATCTTCCGTTCAAAACTGGAAAGAAGCTTTCTGAGAAACTGCTCTGTGTTCTGTTAATTCATATCACAGAGTTACCTCTTTCCCTTCAAGAAGCCTTTCGCTAAGGCTGTTCTTGTGGAATTGGCAAAGGGATATTTGGAAGCCCATAGAGGGCTATGTTGAAAAAGGAAATATCTTCCGTTGAAAACTGGAAACAATCCTTCTGAGAAACTGCTCTGTGTTCTGTTAATTCATCTCACAGAGTTATATCTTTCCCTTCAAGAAGCCTTTCGCTAAGGCTGTTCTTGTGGAATTGGCAAAGGGATATTTGGAAGCCCCTAGAGGGCTATGGTGAAAAAGGAAATATCTTCCGTTCAAAACTGGAAAGAAGCTTTCTGAAGAACAGCTCTGTGTTCTGTTAATTCATCGCACAGAGTTACATCTTTCCCTTCAAGAAGCCTTTCGCTAAGGCTGTTCTTGTGGAATTGGCAAAGGGATATTTGGAAGCCCATAGAGGGCTATGGTGAAAAAGGAAATATCTTCCGTTCAAAACTGGAAAGAAGCTTTATGAGAAACTGCTCTGTGTTCTGTTAATTCATATCACAGAGTTACCTCTTTCCCTTCAAGAAGCCTTTCGCTAAGGCTGTTCTTGTGGAATTGGCAAAGGGATATTTGGAAGCCCATAGAGGGCTATGGTGAAAAAGGAAATATCTTCCGTTCAAAACTGGAAAGAAGCTTTCTGAGAAACTGCTCTGTGTTCTGTTAATTCATCTCACAGAGTTATATATTTCCCTTCAAGAAGCCTTTCGCTAAGGCTGTTCTTGTGGAATTGGAAAAGGGGTATTTAGAAGCCCATAGAGGGCTATGGTGAAAAAGGAAATATCTTCAGTTCAAAACTGGAAAGAAGCTTTCTGAGAAACTGCTCTGTGTTCTGTTAATTTATCTCACAGAGTTACAACTTTCCCTTCAAGAAGCCTTTCGCTAAGGCTGTTCTTGTGGAATTGGCAAAGGGATATTTTGAAGCCCATAGAGGGCTATGGTGAAAAAGGAAATATCTTCCGTTCAAAACTGGAAAGAAGCTTTCTGAGAAACTGCTCTGTGTTCTGTTAATTCATCTCACAGAGTTACATCTTTCCCTTCAAGAAGCCTTTCGCTAAGGCTGTTCTTGTGGAATTGGTAAAGGGATATTTGGAAGCCCATAGAGGGCTATGATGAAAAAGGAAATATCTTCCGTTGAAAACTGGAAACAATCCTTCTCAGAAACTGCTCTGTGTTCTGTTAATTCATATCACAGAGTTACATCTTTCCCTTCAAGAAGCCTTTCGCTAAGGCTGTTCTTGTGGAATTGGCAAAGGGATATTTGGAAGCCCATAGAGGGCTATGGTGAAAAAGGAAATATCTTCCGTTAAAAACTGGAAAGAAGCTTTCTGAGAAACTGCTCTGTGTTCTGTTAATTCATCTCACAGAGTTACATCTTTCCCTTCAAGAAGTCTTTCGCTAAGGCTGTTCTTGTGGAATTGGAAAAGGGATATTTAGAAGCCCATAGAGGGCTATGGTGAAAAAGGAAATATCTTCCGTTCAAAACTGGAAAGAAGCTTTCTGAGAAACTGCTCTGTGTTCTGTTAATTCATCTCACAGCGTTACATCTTTCCCTTCAAGAAGCCTTTCGCTAAGGCTGTTCTTGTGGAATTGGCAAAGGGGTATTTAGAAGCACATAGAGGGCTATGGTGAAAAAGGAAATATCTTCCGTTCAAAACTGGAAAGAAGCTTTCTGAGAAACTGCTCTGTGTTCTGTTAATTCATCTCACAGAGTTACATCTTTCCCTTCAAGAAGCCTTTCGCTAAGGCTCTTCTTGTGGAATTCGCAAAGGGATGTTTCGATGCCCGTAGAGGGCTATGGTGAAAAAGGATATATCTTCCGTTCAAAACTGGAAAGAAGCTTTCTGAGAAACTGCTCTGGGTTCTGTTAATTCATCTCACAGAGTTACATCTTTCCCTTCAAGAAGCCTTTCGCTAAGGCTGTTCTTGTGGAATTGGTAAAGAGATACTTGGAAGCCCATAGAGGGCTATGTTGAAAAAGGAAATATCTTCCGTTGAAAACTGGAAACAATCCTTCTGAGAAACTGCTCTGTGTTCTGTTAATTCATCTCACAGAGTTACATCTTTCCCTTCAAGAAGCCTTTCGCTAAGGCTGTTCTTGTGGAATTGGCAAAGGGATATTTGGAAGCCCTTAGAGGGCTATGGTGAAAAAGGAAATATCTTCCGTTCAAAACTGGAAAGAAGCTTTCTGAGAAACTGCTCTGTGTTCTGTAAATTCATCTCACAGAGTTACATCTTTCCCTTCAAGCAGCCTTTCGCTAAGGCTGTTCTTGTGGAATTGGCAAAGGGATATTTGGAAGCCCCTAGAGGGCTATGGTGAAAAAGGAAATATCTTCCGTTCAAAACTGGAAAGAAGCTTTCTGAGAAACTGCTCTGTGTTCTGTTAATTCATCTCACAGAGTTACATCTTTCCCTTCAAGAAGCCTTTCGCTAAGGCTGTTCTTGTGGAATTGGAAAAGGGATATTTAGAAGCCCATAGAGGGCTATGGTGAAAAAGGAAATATCTTCCGTTCAAAACTGGAAAGAAGCTTTCTGAGAAACTGCTCTGTGTTCTGTTAATTCATCTCACAGAGTTACATGTTTCCCTTCAAGAAGCCTTTCGCTAAGGCTGTTCTTGTGTAATTGGCAAAGGGATATTTGGAAGCCCATAGAGGGCTATGGTGAAAAAGGAAATATCTTCCGTTCAAAACTGGAAAGAAGCTTTCTGAGAAACTGCTCTGTGTTCTGTTAATTCATCTCACAGAGTTACATCTTTCCCTTCAAGAAGCCTTTCGCTAAGGCTGTCCTTGTGGAATTGGAAAAGGGATATTTGGAAGCCCATACAGGGCTATGGTGAAAAAGGAAATATCTACCGTTCAAAACTGGAAAGAAGCTTTCTGAGAAACTGCTCTGTGTTCTGTTAATTCATCTCACAGAGTTACATCTTTCCCTTCAATAAGCCTTTCGCTAAGGCTGTTCTTGTGCAATTGGCAAAGGGATATTTGGAAGCCCATAGAGGGCTATGGTGAAAAAGGAAATATCTTCCGTTCAAAACTGGAAAGAAGCTTTCTGAGAAACTGCTCTATGTTCTGTTAATTCATCTCACAGAGTTACATCTCTCCCTTCAAGAAGCCTTTCGCTAAGGCTGTTCTTGTGGAATTGGCAAAGGGATATTTGCAAGCCCTTAGAGGGCTATGGTGAAAAAGGAAATATCTTCCGTTCAAAACTGGAAAGAAGCTTTCTGAGAAACTGCTCTGTGTTCTGTTAATTCATCTCACAGAGTTACATCTTTCCCTTCAAGAAGTCTTTCGCTAAGGCTGTTCTTGTGGAATTGGAAAAGGGATATTTAGAAGCCCATAGAGGGCTATGGTGAAAAAGGAAATATCTTCCGTTCAAAACTGGAAAGAAGCTTTCTGAGAAACTGCTCTGTGTTCTGTTAATTCATCTCACAGATTTACATCTTTCCCTTCAAGAAGCCTTTCGCTAAGGCTCTTCTTGTGGAATTGGCAAAGGGATATTTCGATGCCCGTAGAGGGCTATGGTGAAAAAGGATATATCTTCCGTTCAAAACTGGAAAGAAGCTTTCTGAGAAACTGCTCTGTGTTCTGTTAATTCATCTCACAGAGTTACATCTTTCCCTTCAAGAAGCCTTTCGCTAAGGCTGTTCTTGTGGAATTGGTAAAGAGATACTTGGAAGCCCATAGAGGGCTATGTTGAAAAAGGAAATATCTTCCGTTGAAAACTGGAAACAATCCTTCTGAGAAACTGCTCTGTGTTCTGTTAATTCATCTCACAGAGTTACATCTTTCCCTTCAAGAAGCCTTTCGCTAAGGCTGTTCTTGTGGAATTGGCAAAGGGATATTTGGAAGCCCTTAGAGGGCTATGGTGAAAAAGGAAATATCTTCCGTTCAAAACTGGAAAGAAGCTTTCTGAGAAACTGCTCTGTGTTCTGTTAATTCATCTCACAGAGTTACATCTTTCCTTTCAAGAAACCTCTCGCTAAGGCTGTCCTTGTGGAATTGGCAAAGGGATATTTGGAAGCCCATAGAGGGCTATGGTGAAAAAGGAAATAACTTCCGTTCAAAACTGGAAAGAAGCTTTCTGAGAAACTGCTCTGTGTTCTGTTAATTCATCTCACAGAGTTACATCTTTCCCTTCAAGAAGCCTTTCGCTAAGGCTGGTGTTGTGGAACTGGCAAAGGGATATTTGGAAGCCAAAAGAGGGCTATGGTGAAAAAGGAAATATCTTCCGTTGAAAACTGGAAACAAGCCTTCTGAGAAACTGCTCTGTGTTCTGTTAATTCATCTCACAGAGTTACATCTTTCCCTTTAAGAAGCCTTTCGCTAAGTCTGTTCTTGTGGAATTGGCAAAGGGATATTTGGAAGCCCATAGAGGGCTATGGTGAAAAAGGAAATATCTTCCGTTCAAAACTGGAAAGAAGCTTTCTGAGAAACTGCTCTGTGTTCTGTAAATTCATCTCACAGAGTTACATCTTTCCCTTCAAGCAGCCTTTCGCTAAGGCTGTTCTTGTGGAATTTGCAAAGGGATATTTGGAAGCCCCTAGAGGGCTATGGTGAAAAAGGAAATATCTTCCGTTCAAAACTGGAAAGAAGCTTTCTGAGAAACTGCTCTGTGTTCTGTTAATTCATCTCACAGAGTTACATCTTTCCCTTCAAGAAGCCTTTCGCTAAGGCTGTTCTTGTGGAATTGGAAAAGGGATATTTAGAAGCCCATAGAGGGCTAAGGTGAAAAAGGAAATATCTTCCGTTCAAAACTGGAAAGAAGCTTTCTGAGAAACTGCTCTGTGTTCTGTTAATTCATCTCACAGAGTTACATCTTTCCCTTCAAGAAGTCTTTCGCTACGGATGTTCTTGTGGAATTGGCAAAGGGATATTTGGAAGCCCATAGAGGGCTATGGTGAAAAAGGAATTATCTTCCGTTCAAAACTGGAAAGAAGCTTTCTGAGAAACTGCTCTATGTTCTGTTAATTCATCTCACAGAGTTACATCTTTCCCTTCAATGAGCCTTTCGCTAAGGCTGTTCTTGTGGAATTGGCAAAGGGATATTTAGAAGCCCATAGAGGGCTATGGTGATAAAGGAAATATCTTCCGTTGAAAACTGGAAAGAAGCTTTCTGAGAAACTGCTCTGTGTTCTGTTAATTCATCTCACAGAGTTACGTCTTTCCCTTCAAGAAGCCTTTCGCTAAGGCTGTTCTTGTGGAATTGGCAAAGGGATATTTGGAAGCCCATAGAGGGCTATGGTGAAAAAGGAAATATCTTCCGTTCAAAACTGGAAAGAAGCTTTCTGAGAAACTGCTCTGTGTTCTGTTAATTCATCTCACAGAGATACATCTTTCCCTTCAAGAAGCCTTTCGCTAAGGCTGTTCTTGTGGAATTGGCAAAGGGATATTTGGAAGCCCATAGAGGGCTATGGTGAAAAAGGAAATATCTTCCGTTGCAAACTTGAAAGAAGCTTTCTGAGAAACTGCTCTGTGTTCTGTTAATTCATCTCACAGAGTTACATCTTTCCCTTCAAGAAGCCTTTCGCTAAGGCTGTTCTTGTGGAATTGGAAAAGGGATATTTGGAAGCCCATAGAGGGCTATGGTGAAAAAGGAAATATCTTCCGTTCAAAACTGGAAAGAAGCTTTCTGAAAACTCTCTATGTTCTGCTAATTCATCTCACAGAGTTACATCTTTCCCTTCAAGAAGCCTTTCGCTAAGGCTGTTCTTGTGGAATTGGCAAAGGGATATTTGGAATCCCATAGAGGGCTATGGTGAAAAAGGAAATATCTTCCGTTCAAAACTGGAAAGAAGCTTTCTGAGAAACTGCTCTGTGTTCTGTTAATTCATCTCACAGAGTTACATCTTTCCCTTCAAGAAGCCTTTCGCTAAGGCTGTTCTTGTGGAATTGGAAAAGGGATATTTGGAAGCCCATAGAGGGCTATGGTGAAAAAGGAAATATCTTCCGTTCAAAACTGGAAAGAAGCTTTCTGAGAAACTGCTCTGTGTTCTGTTAATTCATCTCACAGAGTTACATCTCTCCCTTCAAGAAGCCTTTCGCTAAGGCTGTTCTTGTGGAATTGGAAAAGGGATATTTGGAAGCCCATAGAGGGCTATGGTGAAAAAGGAAATATCTTCCGTTCAAAACTGGAAAGAAGCTTTCTGAGAAACTGCTCTGTGTTCTGTTAATTCATCTCACAGAGTAACATCTTTCCCTTCAAGAAGGCTTTCGCTAAGGCTGTTCTTGTGGAATTGGCAAAGGGATATTCGGAAGCCCATAGAGGGCTATGGTGAAAAAGGAAATATCTTCCGTTCAAAACTGGAAAGAAGCTTTCTGAGAAACTGCTCTGTGTTCTGTTAATTAATCTCACAGAGTTACATCTTTCCCTTCAAGAAGCCGTTCGCTAAGGCTGTTCTTGTGGAATTGGCAAAGTGATATTTGGAAGCCCATAAATGGCTATGGTGAAAAAGGAAATATCTTCCGTTCAAAACTGGAAAGAAGCTTTCTGAGAAACTGCTCTGTGTTCTGTTAATTCATCTCACAGAGTTACATCTTTCCCTTCAAGAAGCCTTTCGCTAAGGCTGTTCTTGTGGAATTGGCAAAGGGATATTTGGAAGCCCATAGAGGGCTATGGTAAAAAGGAAATATCTTCCGTTCAAAACTGGAAAGAAGCTTTCTGAGAAACTGCTCTGTGTTCTGTTAATTCATCTCACAGAGTTACATCTTTCCCTTCAAGAAGCCTTTTGCTAAGGCTGTTCTTGTGGAAATGGCAAAGGGATATTTGGAAGCCCATAGAGGGCTATGGTGAAAAAGGAAATATCTTCCGTTCAAAACTGGGAAGAAGCTTTCTGAGAAACTGCTCTGTGCTCTGTTAATTCATCTCACAGAGTTACATCTTTCCCTTCAAGAAGCCTTTCGCTAAGGCTATTCTTGTGGAATTGGAAAAGGGATATTTAGAAGCCCATAGAGGGCTGTGGTGAAAAAGGAAATATCTTCCGTTCAAAACTGGAAAGAAGCTTTCTGAGAAACTGCTCTGTGTTCTGTTAATTCATCTCACAGAGTTACATCTTTCCCTTCAAGACGCCTTTCGCTAAGGCTGTTCTTGTGGAATTGGCAAAGGGATATTTGGAAGCCCATAGAGGGCTATGGTGAAAAAGGAAATATCTTCCGTTCAAAACTGGAAAGAAGCTTTCTGAGAGACTACTCTGTTTTCTGTTAATTCATCTCACAGAGTTACATCTTTCCCTTCAAGAAGCCTTTCGCTAAGGCTCTTCTTGTGGAATTGGCAAAGGGATATTTCGATGCCCGTAGAGGGCTATGGTGAAAAAGGATATATCTTCCGTTCAAAACTGGAAAGAAGCTTTCTGAGAAACTGCTCTGTGTTCTGTTAATTCATCTCACAGAGTTACATCTTTCCCTTCAAGAAGCCTTTCGCTAAGGCTGTTCTTGTGGAATTGGTAAAGAGATACTTGGAAGCCCATAGAGGGCTATGTTGAAAAAGGAAATATCTTCCGTTGAAAACTGGAAACAATCCTTCTGAGAAACTGCTCTGTGTTCTGTTAATTCATCTCACAGAGTTACATCTTTCCCTTCAAGAAGCCTTTCGCTAAGGCTGTTCTTGTGGAATTGGCAAAGGGATATTTGGAAGCCCTTAGAGGGCTATGGTGAAAAAGGAAATATCTTCCGTTCAAAACTGGAAAGAAGCTTTCTGAGAAACTGCTCTGTGTTCTGTTAATTCATCTCACAGAGTTACATCTTTCCCTTCAAGAAACCTCTCGCTAAGGCTGTCCTTGTGTAATTGGCAAAGGGATATTTGGAAGACCATAGAGGGCTATGGTGAAAAAGGAAATAACTTCCGTTCAAAACTGGAAAGAAGCTTTCTGAGAAACTGCTCTGTGTTCTGTTAATTCATCTCACAGAGTTACATCTTTCCCTTCAAGAAGCCTTTCGCTAAGGCTGGTGTTGTGGAACTGGCAAAGGGATATTTGGAAGCCAAAAGAGGGCTATGGTGAAAAAGGAAATATCTTCCGTTGAAAACTGGAAACAAGCCTTCTGAGAAACTGCTCTGTGTTCTGTTAATTCATCTCACAGAGTTACATCTTTCCCTTTAAGAAGCCTTTCGCTAAGTCTGTTCTTGTGGAATTGGCAAAGGGATATTTGGAAGACCATAGAGGGCTATGGTGAAAAAGGAAATATCTTCCGTTCAAAACTGGAAAGAAGCTTTCTGAGAAACTGCTCTGTGTTCTGTAAATTCATCTCACAGAGTTACATCTTTCCCTTCAAGAAGCCTTTCGCTAAGGCTGTTCTTGTGGAATTGGCAAAGGGATATTTGGAAGCCCATAGAGGGCTATGGTAAAAAGGAAATATCTTCCGTTCAAAACTGGAAAGAAGCTTTCTGAGAAACTGCTCTGTGTTCTGTTAATTCATCTCACAGAGTTACATCTTTCCCTTCAAGAAGCCTTTTGCTAAGGCTGTTCTTGTGGAAATGGCAAAGGGATATTTGGAAGCCCATAGAGGGCTATGGTGAAAAAGGAAATATCTTCCGTTCAAAACTGGGAAGAAGCTTTCTGAGAAACTGCTCTGTGCTCTGTTAATTCATCTCACAGAGTTACATCTTTCCCTTCAAGAAGCCTTTCGCTAAGGCTATTCTTGTGGAATTGGAAAAGGGATATTTAGAAGCCCATAGAGGGCTGTGGTGAAAAAGGAAATATCTTCCGTTCAAAACTGGAAAGAAGCTTTCTGAGAAACTGCTCTGTGTTCTGTTAATTCATCTCACAGAGTTACATCTTTCCCTTCAAGAAGCCTTTCGCTAAGGCTGTTCTTGTGGAATTGGCAAAGGGATATTTGGAAGCCCATAGAGGGCTATGGTGAAAAAGGAAATATCTTCCGTTCAAAACTGGAAAGAAGCTTTCTGAGAGACTGCTCTGTTTTCTGTTAATTCATCTCACAGAGTTACATCTTTCCCTTCAAGAAGCCTTTCGCTAAGGCTCTTCTTGTGGAATTGGCAAAGGGATATTTCGATGCCCGTAGAGGGCTATGGTGAAAAAGGATATATCTTCCGTTCAAAACTGGAAAGAAGCTTTCTGAGAAACTGCTCTGTGTTCTGTTAATTCATCTCACAGAGTTACATCTTTCCCTTCAAGAAGCCTTTCGCTAAGGCTGTTCTTGTGGAATTGGTAAAGAGATACTTGGAAGCCCATAGAGGGCTATGTTGAAAAAGGAAATATCTTCCGTTGAAAACTGGAAACAATCCTTCTGAGAAACTGCTCTGTGTTCTGTTAATTCATCTCACAGAGTTACATCTTTCCCTTCAAGAAGCCTTTCGCTAAGGCTGTTCTTGTGGAATTGGCAAAGGGATATTTGGAAGCCCTTAGAGGGCTATGGTGAAAAAGGAAATATCTTCCGTTCAAAACTGGAAAGAAGCTTTCTGAGAAACTGCTCTGTGTTCTGTTAATTCATCTCACAGAGTTACATCTTTCCCTTCAAGAAACCTCTCGCTAAGGCTGTCCTTGTGGAATTGGCAAAGGGATATTTGGAAGCCCATAGAGGGCTATGGTGAAAAAGGAAATAACTTCCGTTCAAAACTGGAAAGAAGCTTTCTGAGAAACTGCTCTGTGTTCTGTTAATTCATCTCACAGAGTTACATCTTTCCCTTCAAGAAGCCTTTCGCTAAGGCTGGTGTTGTGGAACTGGCAAAGGGATATTTGGAAGCCAAAAGAGGGCTATGGTGAAAAAGGAAATATCTTCCGTTGAAAACTGGAAACAAGCCTTCTGAGAAACTGCTCTGTGTTCTGTTAATTCATCTCACAGAGTTACATCTTTCCCTTTAAGAAGCCTTTCGCTAAGTCTGTTCTTGTGGAATTGGCAAAGGGATATTTGGAAGCCCATAGAGGGCTATGGTGAAAAAGGAAATATCTTCCGTTCAAAACTGGAAAGAAGCTTTCTGAGAAACTGCTCTGTGTTCTGTAAATTCATCTCACAGAGTTACATCTTTCCCTTCAAGCAGCCTTTCGCTAAGGCTGTTCTTGTGGAATTTGCAAAGGGATATTTGGAAGCCCCTAGAGGGCTATGGTGAAAAAGGAAATATCTTCCGTTCAAAACTGGAAAGAAGCTTTCTGAGAAACTGCTCTGTGTTCTGTTAATTCATCTCACAGAGTTACATCTTTCCCTTCAAGAAGCCTTTCGCTAAGGCTGTTCTTGTGGAATTGGAAAAGGGATATTTAGAAGCCCATAGAGGGCTATGGTGAAAAAGGAAATATCTTCCGTTCAAAACTGGAAAGAAGCTTTCTGAGAAACTGCTCTGTGTTCTGTTAATTCATCTCACAGAGTTACATCTTTCCCTTCAAGAAGTCTTTCGCTACGGATGTTCTTGTGGAATTGGCAAAGGGATATTTGGAAGTCCATAGAGGGCTATGGTGAAAAAGGAATTATCTTCCGTTCAAAACTGGAAAGAAGCTTTCTGAGAAACTGCTCTATGTTCTGTTAATTCATCTCACAGAGTTACATCTTTCCCTTCAATGAGCCTTTCGCTAAGGCTGTTCTTGTGGAATTGGCAAAGGGATATTTAGAAGCCCATAGAGGGCTATGGTGATAAAGGAAATATCTTCCGTTGAAAACTGGAAAGAAGCTTTCTGAAAAACTGCTCTGTGTTCTGTTAATTCATCTCACAGAGTTACGTCTTTCCCTTCAAGAAGCCTTTCGCTAAGGCTGTTCTTGTGGAATTGGCAAAGGGATATTTGGAAGCCCATAGAGGGCTATGGTGAAAAAGGAAATATCTTCCGTTCAAAACTGGAAAGAAGCTTTCTGAGAAACTGCTCTGTGTTCTGTTAATTCATCTCACAGAGTTACATCTTTCCCTTCAAGAAGCCTTTCGCTAAGGCTGTTCTTGTGGAATTGGCAAAGGGATATTTGGAAGCCCATAGAGGGCTATGGTGAAAAAGGAAATATCTTCCGTTGCAAACTTGAAAGAAGCTTTCTGAGAAACTGCTCTGTGTTCTGTTAATTCATCTCACAGAGTTACATCTTTCCCTTCAAGAAGCCTTTCGCTAAGGCTGTTCTTGTGGAATTGGCAAAGGGATATTTGGAAGCCCATAGAGGGCTATGGTGAAAAAGGAAATATCTTCCGTTCAAAACTGGAAAGAAGCTTTCTGAAAACTCTCTATGTTCTGCTAATTCATCTCACAGAGTTACATCTTTCCCTTCAAGAAGCCTTTCGCTAAGGCTGTTCTTGTGGAATTGGCAAAGGGATATTTGGAAGCCCATAGAGGGCTATGGTGAAAAAGGAAATATCTTCCGTTCAAAACTGGAAAGAAGCTTTCTGAGAAACTGCTCTGTGTTCTGTTAATTCATCTCACAGAGTTACATCTTTCCCTTCAAGAAGCCTTTCGCTAAGGCTGTTCTTGTGGAATTGGAAAAGGGATATTTGGAAGCCCATAGAGGGCTATGGTGAAAAAGGAAATATCTTCCGTTCAAAACTGGAAAGAAGCTTTCTGAGAAACTGCTCTGTGTTCTGTTAATTCATCTCACAGAGTTACATCTTTCCCTTCAAGAAGCCTTTCGCTAAGGCTGTTCTTGTGGAATTGGAAAAGGGATATTTGGAAGCCCATAGAGGGCTATGGTGAAAAAGGAAATATCTTCCGTTCAAAACTGGAAAGAAGCTTTCTGAGAAACTGCTCTGTGTTCTGTTAATTCATCTCACAGAGTAACATCTTTCCCTTCAAGAAGGCTTTCGCTAAGGCTGTTCTTGTGGAATTGGCAAAGGGATATTCGGAAGCCCATAGAGGGCTATGGTGAAAAAGGAAATATCTTCCGTTCAAAACTGGAAAGAAGCTTTCTGAGAAACTGCTCTGTGTTCTGTTAATTAATCTCACAGAGTTACATCTTTCCCTTCAAGAAGCCGTTCGCTAAGGCTGTTCTTGTGGAATTGGCAAAGTGATATTTGGAAGCCCATAAATGGCTATGGTGAAAAAGGAAATATCTTCCGTTCAAAACTGGAAAGAAGCTTTCTGAGAAACTGCTCTGTGTTCTGTTAATTCATCTCACAGAGTTACATCTTTCCCTTCAAGAAGCCTTTCGCTAAGGCTGTTCTTGTGGAATTGGCAAAGGGATATTTGGAAGCCCATAGAGGGCTATGGTAAAAAGGAAATATCTTCCGTTCAAAACTGGAAAGAAGCTTTCTGAGAAACTGCTCTGTGTTCTGTTAATTCATCTCACAGAGTTACATCTTTCCCTTCAAGAAGCCTTTTGCTAAGGCTGTTCTTGTGGAAATGGCAAAGGGATATTTGGAAGCCCATAGAGGGCTATGGTGAAAAAGGAAATATCTTCCGTTCAAAACTGGGAAGAAGCTTTCTGAGAAACTGCTCTGTGCTCTGTTAATTCATCTCACAGAGTTACATCTTTCCCTTCAAGAAGCCTTTCGCTAAGGCTATTCTTGTGGAATTGGAAAAGGGATATTTAGAAGCCCATAGAGGGCTGTGGTGAAAAAGGAAATATCTTCCGTTCAAAACTGGAAAGAAGCTTTCTGAGAAACTGCTCTGTGTTCTGTTAATTCATCTCACAGAGTTACATCTTTCCCTTCAAGAAGCCTTTCGCTAAGGCTGTTCTTGTGGAATTGGCAAAGGGATATTTGGAAGCCCATAGAGGGCTATTGTGAAAAAGGAAATATCTTCCGTTCAAAACTGGAAAGAAGCTTTCTGAGAGACTGCTCTGTTTTCTGTTAATTCATCTCACAGAGTTACAACTTTCCCTTCAAGAAGTCTTTCGCTAAGGCTGTTCTTGTGGAATTGGCAAAGGGATATTTGGAAGCCCATAGAGGGCTATGGTGAAAAAGGAAATATCTTCCGTTCAAAACTGGAAAGAAGCTTTCTGAGAAACTGCCCTATGTTCTGCTAATTCATCTCACAGAGTTGTATCTTTCCCTTCAAGAAGCCTTTCGCTAAGGCTGTTCTTGTGGAATTGGCAAAGGGATATTTGGAAGCCCATAGAGGGCTATGGTGAAAAAGGAAATATCTTCCGTTCAAAACTGGAAAGAAGCTTTCTGAGAAACTGCTCTGTGTTCTGTTAATTCATCTCACAGAGTTACATCTTTCCCTTCAAGAAGCCTTTCGCTAAGGCTGTTCTTGTGGAATTGGCAAAGGGATATTTGGAAGCCCATAGAGGGCTATGGTGAAAAAGGTAATATCTTCCGTTCAAAACTGGAAAGAAGCTTTCTGAGAAACTGCTCTGTGTTCTGTTAATTCATCTCACAGAGTTACATCTTTCCCTTCAAGAAGCCTTTCGCTAAGGCTGTTCTTGTGCAATTGGCAAAGGGATATTTCGAAGCCCTTAGAGGGCTATGGTGAAAAAGGAAATATCTTCCGTTCAAAACTAGAAAGAAGCTTTCTTAGAAACTGCTCTGTGTTCTGTTAATTCATCTCACAGAGTTACATCTTTCCCTTCAAGAAGCCTTTCGCTAAGGCTGTTCTTGTGGAACTGGCAAAGGGATATTTGGAAGCCCATAGAGGGCTATGGTGAAAAAGGAAATATCTTCCGTTCAAAACTGGAAAGAAGCTTTCTGAGAAACTGCTCTGTGTTCTGTTAATTCATCTCACAGAGTTACATCTTTCTCTTCAAGAAGCCTTTCGCTCAGGCTGCTCTTGTGGAATTGGCAAAGGGATATTTGGAAGCCCATAGAGGGCTATGGTGAAAAAGGAAATATCTTCCGTTCAAAACTGGAAAGAAGCTTTCTGAGAAACTGCTCTGTGTTCTGTTAATTCATCTCACAGAGTTACATCTTTCCCTTCAAGAAGCCTTTCGCTAAGGCTGTTCTTGTGTAATTGGAAAAGGGATATTTGGAATCCCATAAAAGGCTATGGTGAAAAAGGAAATATCTTCCGTTCAAAACTGGAAAGAAGCTTTCTAAGAAACAGCTCTGTGTTCTGTTAATTCATCTCACAGAGTTACATCTTTCCCTTCAAGAAGCCTTTCGCTAAGGCTGTTCTTGTGGAATTGGCAAAGGGATATTTGGAAGCCCATAGATGGCTATGGTGAAAAAGGAAATATCTTCCGTTCAATACTGGAAAGAAGCTTTCTGAGAAACTGCTCTGTGTTCTGTTAATTCATCTCACAGAGTTACAACTTTCCCTTCAAGAAGCCTTTCGCTAAGGCTGTTCTTGTGGAATTGGCAAAGGGATATTTGGAAGCCCATAGAGGGCTATGGTAAAAAGGAAATATCTTCCGTTGAAAACTGGAAAGAAGCTTTCTGAGAAACTTCTCTGTGTTCTGTTAATTCATCTCACAGAGTTACATCTTTCCCTTCAAGAAGCCTTTTGCTAAGGCTGTTCTTGTGGAATTGGCAAAGGGATATTTGGAAGCCCATAGAGGGCTATGGTGGAAAAGGAAATATCTTCCGTTCAAAACTGGAGAGAAGCTTTCTGAGAAACTGCTCTGTGTTCTGTTAATTCATCTCACAGAGTTACATCTTTCCCTTCAAGAAGCCTTTCGCTAAGGCTGTTCTTGTGGAATTGGCAAAGTCATATTTGGAAGCCCATAGAGGGCTATGGTGAAAAAGGAAATATCTTCCGTTCAAAACTGGAAAGAAGCTTTCTTAGAAACTGCTCTGTGTTCTGTTAATTCATCTCACAGAGTTACATCTTTCCCTTCAAGAAGCCTTTCGCTAAGGCTGTTCTTGTGGAATTGGAAAAGGGATATTTAGAAGCCCTTACAGGGCTTATGGTGAAAAAGTAAATATCTTCCGTTCAAAACTGGAAAGAAGCTTTCTGAGAAACTGCTCTGTGTTCTGTTAATTCATCTCACAGAGTTACATCTTTCCCTTCAAGAAGACTTTCGCTAAGGCTGTTCTTGTGGAACTGGCAAAGGGATATTTGGAAGCCCATAGAGGGCTATGGTGAAAAAGGAAATATCTTCCGTTCAAAACTGGAAAGAAGCTTTCTGAGAAGCTGCTCTGTGTTCTGTTAATTCATCTCACAGATTTACATCTTTCCCTTCAAGAAGCCTTTCGCAAAGGCTGTTCTTGTGGAATTGGTAAAGGGATATTTGGAAGCCCATAGAGGGCTATGGTGAAAAAGGAAATATCTTCCGTTCAAAACTGGAAACAATCCTTCTGAGAAACTGCTCTGTGTTCTGTTAATTCATCTAACAGAGGTACATCTTCCCCTTCAAGAAGCCTTTCGCTAAGGCTGTTCTTGTGGAATTGGCAAAGGGATATTTGGAAGCCCATAGAGTGCTATGGTGAAAAAGGAAATATCTTCCGTTCAAAACTGGAAAGAAGCTTTCTGAGAAACTGCTCTGTGTTCTGTTAATTCATCTCACAGAGTTACATCTTTCCCTTCAAGAAGCCTTTCGCTAAGGCTGTTCTTGTGGAATTGGAAAAGGGATATTTAGAAGCCCATAAAGGGCTGTGGTTAAAAAGGAAATATCTTCCGTTCAAAACTGGAAAGAAGCTTTTTGAGAAACTGCTCTGTGTTCTGTTAATTCATCTCACAGAGTTACATCTTTCCCTTCAAGAAGCCTTTCGCTAAGGCTGTTCTTGTGGAATTGGCAAAGGGATATTTGGAAGCCCATAGAGGGCTATGGTGAAAAAGGAAATATCTTCCGTTCAAAACTGGAAAGAAGCTTTCTGAGAAACTGCTCTGTGTTCTGTTAATTCATCTCACAGAGTTACATCTTTCCCTTCAAGAAACCTTTCGCTAAGGCTGTTCTTGTGGAATTGGCAAAGGGATATTTGGAAGCCCATAGAGGGCTATGGTGAAAAAGGAAATATCTTCCGTTGAAAACTGGAAAGAAGCTTTCTGAGAAACTGCTCTGTGTTCTGTTAATTCATCTCACAGAGTTACATCTTTCCCTTCAAGAAGCCATTCGCTAAGGCTGTTCTTGTGGAACTGGCAAAGGGATATTTGGAAGCCCATAGAGGGCTATGGTGAACAAGGAAATATTTTCCGTTCAAAACTGGAAAGAAACTTTCTGAGAAACTGCTCTGTGTTCTGTGAATTCATCTCACAGAGTTACATCTTTCCCTTCAAGAAGCCTTTCGCTAACGCTGTTCTTGTGCAATTGGCAAAGGGATATTTGTAAGCCCATAGAGTGCTATGGTGAAAAAGGAAATATCTTCCGTTCAAAACTGGAAAGAAGCTTTCTGAGAAACTGATCTGTGTTCTGTTAATTCATCTCAAAGAGTTACATCTTTCCCTTCAAGAAGCCTTTCGCTAAGGCTGTTCTTGTGGAATTGGAAAAGGGATATTTAGAAGCCCAAAAAGGGCTGTGGTTAAAAAGGAAATATCTTCCGTTCAAAACTGGAAAGAAGCTTTCTGAGAAACTGCTCTGTGTTCTGTTAATTCATCTCACAGAGTTACATCGTTCCCTTCAAGAAGCCTTTCGCTAAGGCTGTTCTTGTGGAATTGGCAAAGTCATATTTGGAAGCCCATAGAGTGCTATGGTGAAAAAGGAAATATCTTCCGTTCAAAACTGGAAAGAAGCTTTCTGAGAAACTGCTCTGTGTTCTGTTAATTCATCTCACAGAGTTACATCTTTCCCTTCAAGAAGCCTTTCGCTAAGGCTGTTCTTGTGGAATTGGCAAAGGGATATTTGGAAGCCCATAGAGGGCTATGGTGAAAAAGGAAATATCTTCCGTTCAAAACTGGAAAGAAGCTTTCTGAGAAACTGCTCTGTGTTCTGTTAATTCATCTCACAGAGTTACATCTTTCCCTTCAAGAAGCCTTTCGCTAAGGCTGTTCTTGTGGAATTGGCAAAGGGATATTTGGAAGCCCATAGAGGGCTATGGTGAAAAAGGAAATATCTTCCGTTCAAAACTGGAAAGAAGCTTTTTGAGAAACTGCTCTGTGTTCTGTTAATTCATCTCACAGAGTTACATCTTTCCCTTCAAGAAGCCTTTCGCTAAGGCTGTTCTTGTGGAATTGGCAAAGGGATATTTGGAAGCCCATAGAGGGCTATGGTGAAAAAGGAAATATCTTCCGTTCAAAACTGGAAAGAAGCTTTCTGAGAAACTGCTCTGTGTTCTGTTAATTCATCTCACAGAGTTACATCTTTCCCTTCAAGAAGCCTTTCGCTAAGGCTGTTCTTGTGGAATTGGCAAATGGATATTTGGAAGCCCATAGAGGGCTATGGTGAAAAAGGAAATATCTTCCGTACAAAACTGGAAACAAGCTTTCTGATAAACAGCTCTGTGTTCTGTTAATTCATCTCACAGAGTTACATCTTTCCCTTCAAGAAGCCTTTCGCTAAGGCTGTTCTTGTGGAATTGGAAAAGGGATATTTAGAAGCCCTTAGAGGGCTTATGGTGAAAAAGGAAATATCTTCCGTTCAAAACTGGAAAGAAGCTTTCTGAGAAAGTGCTCTGTGTTCTGTTAATTCATCTCACAGAGTTACATCTTTCCCTTCAAGAAGCCTTTCGCTAACGCTGTTCTTGTGGAATTGGCAAAGGGATATTTGGAAGCCCATAGAGGGCTATGGTGAAAAAGGAAATATCTTCCGTTCAAAACTGGAAAGAAGCTTTCTGAGAAACTGCTCTATGTTCTGTTAATTCACCTCACAGAGTTACATCTTTCCCTTCAAGAAGCCTTTCGCTAAGGCTGTTTTTGTGGAATTGGCAAAGGGATATTTGGAAGCCCATAGAGGGCTATGGTGAAAAAGGAAATATCTTCCGTTGAAAACTGGAAAGAAGCTTTCTGAGAAACTGCTCTGTGTTCTGTTAATTCATCTCACAGAGTTACATCTTTCCCTTCAAGAAGCCTTTTGCTAAGGCTGTTCTTGTGGAATTGGCAAAGGGATATTTGGAAGCCCATAGAGGGCTATGGTGAAAAAGGAAATATCTTCCGTTCAAAACTGGAGAGAAGCTTTCTGAGAAACTGCTCTGTGTTCTGTTAATTCATCTCACAGAGTTACATCTTTCCCTTCAAGAAGCCTTTCGCTAAGGCTGTTCTTGTGGAATTGGCAAAGTCATATTTGAAAGCCCATAGAGGGCTATGGTGAAAAAGGAAATATCTTCCGTTCAAAACTGGAAAGAAGCTTTCTGAGAAACTGCTCTGTGTTCTCTTAATTCATCTCACAGAGTTACATCTTTCCCTTCAAGAAGCCTTTCGCTAAGGCTGTTCTTGTGGAATTGGCAAATGGATATTTGGAAGCCCATAGAGGGCTATGGTGAAAAAGGAAATATCTTCCGTACAAAACTGGAAACAAGCTTTCTGATAAACAGCTCTGTGTTCTGTTAATTCATCTCACAGAGTTACATCTTTCCCTTCAAGAAGCCTTTCGCTAAGGCTGTTCTTGTGGAATTGGAAAAGGGATATTTAGAAGCCCTTAGAGGGCTTATGGTGAAAAAGGAAATATCTTCCGTTCAAAACTGGAAAGAAGCTTTCTGAGAAAGTGCTCTGTGTTCTGTTAATTCATCTCACAGAGTTACATCTTTCCCTTCAAGAAGCCTTTCGCTAACGCTGTTCTTGTGGAATTGGCAAAGGGATATTTGGAAGCCCATAGAGGGCTATGGTGAAAAAGGAAATATCTTCCGTTCAAAACTGGAAAGAAGCTTTCTGAGAAACTGCTCTATGTTCTGTTAATTCACCTCACAGAGTTACATCTTTCCCTTCAAGAAGCCTTTCGCTAAGGCTGTTCTTGTGGAATTGGCAAAGGGATATTTGGAAGCCCATAGAGGGCTATGGTGAAAAAGGAAATATCTTCCGTTGAAAACTGGAAAGAAGCTTTCTGAGAAACTGCTCTGTGTTCTGTTAATTCATCTCACAGAGTTACATCTTTTCCTTCAAGAAGCCTTTTGCTAAGGCTGTTCTTGTGGAATTGGCAAAGGGATATTTGGAAGCCCATAGAGGGCTATGGTGAAAAAGGAAATATCTTCCGTTCAAAACTGGAGAGAAGCTTTCTGAAAAACTGCTCTGTGTTCTGTTAATTCATCTCACAGAGTTCCATCTTTCCCTTCAAGAAGCCTTTCGCTAAGGCTGTTCTTGTGGAATTGGAAAAGGGATATTTAGAAGCCCTTACAGGGCTTATGGTGAAAAAGGAAATATCTTCCGTTCAAAACTGGAAAGAAGCTTTCTGAGAAACTGCTCTGTGTTCTGTTAATTCATCTCACAGAGTTACATCTTTCCCTTCAAGAAGCCTTTCGCTAAGGCTGTTCTTGTGGAATTGGCAAAGGGATATTTGGAAGCCCATAGAGGGCTATGGTGAAAAAGGAAATATCTTCCGTTCAAAACTGGAAAGAAGCTTTCTGAGAAGCTGCTCTGTGTTCTGTTAATTCATCTCACAGATTTACATCTTTCCCTTCAAGAAGCCTTTCGCAAAGGCTGTTCTTGTGGAATTGGTAAAGGGATATTTGGAAGCCCATAGAGGGCTATGGTGAAAAAGGAAATATCTTCCGTTCAAAACTGGAAACAATCCTTCTGAGAAACTGCTCTGTGTTCTGTTAATTCATCTAACAGAGGTACATCTTCCCCTTCAAGAAGCCTTTCGCTAAGGCTGTTCTTGTGGAATTGGCAAAGGGATATTTGGAAGCCCATAGAGTGCTATGGTGAAAAAGGAAATATCTTCCGTTCAAAACTGGAAAGAAGCTTTCTGAGAAACTGCTCTGTGTTCTGTTAATTCATCTCACAGAGTTACATCTTTCCCTTCAAGAAGCCTTTCGCTAAGGCTGTTCTTGTGGAATTGGAAAAGGGATATTTAGAAGCCCATAAAGGGCTGTGGTTAAAAAGGAAATATCTTCCGTTCAAAACTGGAAAGAAGCTTTTTGAGAAACTGCTCTGTGTTCTGTTAATTCATCTCACAGAGTTACATCTTTCCCTTCAAGAAGCCTTTCGCTAAGGCTGTTCTTGTGGAATTGGCAAAGGGATATTTGGAAGCCCATAGAGGGCTATGGTGAAAAAGGAAATATCTTCCGTTCAAAACTGGAAAGAAGCTTTCTGAGAAACTGCTCTGTGTTCTGTTAATTCATCTCACAGAGTTACATCTTTCCCTTCAAGAAACCTTTCGCTAAGGCTGTTCTTGTGGAATTGGCAAAGGGATATTTGGAAGCCCATAGATGGCTATGGTGAAAAAGGAAATATCTTCCGTTCAAAACTGGAAAGAAGCTTTCTGAGAAACTGCTCTGTGTTCTGTTAATCCATCTCACAGAGTTACATCTTTCCCTTCAAGAAGCCATTCGCTAAGGCTGTTCTTGTGGAACTGGCAAAGGGATATTTGGAAGCCCATAGAGGGCTATGGTGAACAAGGAAATATCTTCCGTTCAAAACTGGAAAGAAACTTTCTGAGAAACTGCTCTGTGTTCTGTGAATTCATCTCACAGAGTTACATCTTTCCCTTCAAGAAGCCTTTCGCTAACGCTGTTCTTGTGCAATTGGCAAAGGGATATTTGGAAGCCCATAGAGTGCTATGGTGAAAAAGGAAATATCTTCCGTTCAAAACTGGAAAGAAGCTTTCTGAGAAACTGATCTGTGTTCTGTTAATTCATCTCACAGAGTTACATCTTTCCCTTCAAGAAGCCTTTCGCTAAGGCTGTTCTTGTGGAATTGGAAAAGGGATATTTAGAAGCCCAAAAAGGGCTGTGGTTAAAAAGGAAATATCTTCCGTTCAAAACTGGAAAGAAGCTTTCTGAGAAACTGCTCTGTGTTCTGTTAATTCATCTCACAGAGTTACATCTTTCCCTTCAAGAAGCCTTTCGCTAAGGCTGTTCTTGTGGAATTGGCAAAGTCATATTTGGAAGCCCATAGAGGGCTATGGTGAAAAAGGAAATATCTTCCGTTCAAAACTGGAAAGAAGCTTTCTGAGAAACTGCTCTGTGTTCTGTTAATTCATCTCACAGAGTTACATCTTTCCCTTCAAGAAGCCTTTCGCTAAGGCTGTTCTTGTGGAATTGGCAAAGGGATATTTGGAAGCCCATAGGGGGCTATGGTGAAAAAGGAAATATCTTCCGTTCAAAACTGGAAAGAAGCTTTCTGAGAAACTGCTCTGTGTTCTGTTAATTCATCTCACAGAGTTACATCTTTCCCTTCAAGAAGACTTTCGCTAAGGCTGTTCTTGTGGAATTGGCAAAGGGATATTTGGAAGCCCATAGAGGGCTATGGTGAAAAAGGAAATATCTTCCGTTCAAAACTGGAAACAAGCTTTCTGATAAACTGCTCTGTGTTCTGTTAATTCATCTCACAGAGTTACATCTTTCCCTTCAAGAAGCCTTTCGCTAAGGCTGTTCTTGTGGAATTGGAAAAGGGATATTTAGAAGCCCTTAGAGGGCTTATGGTGAAAAAGGAAATATCTTCCGTTCAAAACTGGAAAGAAGCTTTCTGAGAAACTGCTCTGTGTTCTGTTAATTCATCTCACAGAGTTACATCTTTCCCTTCAAGAAGTCTTTCGCTAACGCTGTTCTTGTGGAATTGGCAAAGGGATATTTGGAAGCCCATAGAGGGCTATGGTGAAAAAGGAAATATCTTCCGTTCAAAACTGGAAAGAAGCTTTCTGAGAAACTACTCTATGTTCTGTTAATTCATCTCACAGAGTTACATCTTTCCCTTCAAGAAGCCTTTCGCTAAGGCTGTTCTTGTGGAATTGGCAAAGGGATATTTGGAAGCCCATAGAGGGCTATGGTGAAAAAGGAAATATCTTGCGTTCAAAACTGGAAAGAAGCTTTCTGAGAAACTGCTCTGTGTTCTGTTCATTCATCTCTCAGAGTTACATCTTTCCCTTCAAGAAGCCTTTCGCTAAGGCTGTTCTTGTGGAATTGGCAAAGTCATATTTGGAAGCCCATAGAGGGCTATGGTGAAAAAGGAAATATCTTCCGTTCAAAACTGGAAAGAAGCTTTTTGAGAAACTGCTCTGTGTTCTGTTAATTCATCTCACAGAGTTACATCTTTCCCTTCAAGAAGCCTTTCGCTAAGGCTGTTCTTGTGGAATTGGCAAAGGGATATTTGGAAGCCCATAGAGGGCTATGGTGAAAAAGGAAATATCTTCCGTTCAAAACTGGAAAGAAGCTTTCTGAGAAACTGCTCTGTGTTCTGTTAATTCATCTCACAGAGTTACATCTTTCCCTTCAAGAAGCCTTTCGTTAAGGCTGTTCTTGTGGAATTGGCAAATGGATATTTGGAAGCCCATAGAGGGCTAAGGTGAAAAAGGAAATATCTTCCGTTCAAAACTGGAAACAAGCTTTCTGATAAACAGCTCTGTGTTCTGTTAATTCATCTCACAGAGTTACATCTTTCCCTTCAAGAAGCCTTTCGCTAAGGCTGTTCTTGTGGAATTGGAAAAGGGATATTTAGAAGCCCTTAGAGGGCTTATGGTGAAAAAGGAAATATCTTCCGTTCAAAACTGGAAAGAAGCTTTCTGAGAAACTGCTCTGTGTTCTGTTAATTCATCTCACAGAGTTACATCTTTCCCTTCAAGAAGCCTTTCGCTAACGCTGTTCTTGTGGAATTGGCAAAGGGATATTTGGAAGCTCATAGAGGGCTATGGTGAAAAAGGAAATATCTTCCGTTCAAAACTGGAAAGAAGCTTTCTGAGAAACTGCTCTATGTTCTGTTAATTCATCTCACAGAGTTACATCTTTCCCTTCAAGAAGCCTTTCGCTAAGGCTGTTCTTGTGGAATTGGCAAAGGGATATTTGGAAGCCCATAGAGGGCTATGGTGAAAAAGTAAATATCTTCCGTTCAAAACTGGAAAGAAGCTTTCTGAGAAACTGCTCTGTGTTCTGTTCATTCATCTCACAGAGTTACATCTTTCCCTTCCAGAAGCCTTTCGCTAAGGCTCTTCTTGTGGAATTGGCAAAGTCATATTTGGAAGCCCATAGAGGGCTATGGTGAAAAAGGAAATATCTTCCGTTCAAAACTGGAAAGAAGCTTTCTTAGAAACTGCTCTGTGTTCTGTTAATTCATCTCACAGAGTTACATCTTTCCCTTCAAGAAGCCTTTCGCTAAGGCTGTTCTTGTGGAATTGGAAAAGGGATATTTAGAAGCCCTTACAGGGCTTATGGTGAAAAAGGAAATATCTTCCGTTCAAAACTGGAAAGAAGCTTTCTGAGAAACTGCTCTGTGTTCTGTTAATTCATCTCACAGAGTTACATCTTTCCCTTCAAGAAGCCTTTCGCTAAGGCTGTTCTTGTGGAATTGGCAAAGGGATATTTGGAAGCCCATAGAGGGCTATGGTGAAAAAGGAAATATCTTCCGTTCAAAACTGGAAAGAAGCTTTCTGAGAAGCTGCTCTGTGTTCTGTTAATTCATCTCACAGATTTACATCTTTCCCTTCAAGAAGCCTTTCGCAAAGGCTGTTCTTGTGGAATTGGTAAAGGGATATTTGGAAGCCCATAGAGGGCTATGGTGAAAAAGGAAATATCTTCCGTTCAAAACTGGAAACAATCCTTCTGAGAAACTGCTCTGTGTTCTGTTAATTCATCTAACAGAGGTACATCTTCCCCTTCAAGAAGCCTTTCGCTAAGGCTGTTCTTGTGCAATTGGCAAAGGGATATTTGGAAGCCCATAGAGTGCTATGGTGAAAAAGGAAATATCTTCCGTTCAAAACTGGAAAGAAGCTTTCTGAGAAACTGCTCTGTGTTCTGTTAATTCATCTCACAGAGTTACATCTTTCCCTTCAAGAAGCCTTTCGCTAAGGCTGTTCTTGTGGAATTGGAAAAGGGATATTTAGAAGCCCATAAAGGGCTGTGGTTAAAAAGGAAATATCTTCCGTTCAAAACTGGAAAGAAGCTTTTTGAGAAACTGCTCTGTGTTCTGTTAATTCATCTCACAGAGTTACATCTTTCCCTTCAAGAAGCCTTTCGCTAAGGCTGTTCTTGTGGAATTGGCAAAGGGATATTTGGAAGCCCATAGAGGGCTATGGTGAAAAAGGAAATATCTTCCGTTGAAAACTGGAAAGAAGCTTTCTGAGAAACTGCTCTGTGTTCTGTTAATTCATCTCACAGAGTTACATCTTTCCCTTCAAGAAACCTTTCGCTAAGGCTGTTCTTGTGGAATTGGCAAAGGGATATTTGGAAGCCCATAGATGGCTATGGTGAAAAAGGAAATATCTTCCGTTCAAAACTGGAAAGAAGCTTTCTGAGAAACTGCTCTGTGTTCTGTTAATTCATCTCACAGAGTTACATCTTTCCCTTCAAGAAGCCATTCGCTAAGGCTGTTCTTGTGGAACTGGCAAAGGGATATTTGGAAGCCCATAGAGGGCTATGGTGAACAAGGAAATATCTTCCGTTCAAAACTGGAAAGAAACTTTCTGAGAAACTGCTCTGTGTTCTGTGAATTCATCTCACAGAGTTACATCTTTCCCTTCAAGAAGCCTTTCGCTAACGCTGTTCTTGTGCAATTGGCAAAGGGATATTTGGAAGCCCATAGAGTGCTATGGTGAAAAAGGAAATATCTTCCGTTCAAAACTGGAAAGAAGCTTTCTGAGAAACTGATCTGTGTTCTGTTAATTCATCTCACAGAGTTACATCTTTCCCTTCAAGAAGCCTTTCGCTAAGGCTGTTCTTGTGGAATTGGAAAAGGGATATTTAGAAGCCCAAAAAGGGCTGTGGTTAAAAAGGAAATATCTTCCGTTCAAAACTGGAAAGAAGCTTTCTGAGAAACTGCTCTGTGTTCTGTTAATTCATCTCACAGAGTTACATCTTTCCCTTCAAGAAGCCTTTCGCTAAGGCTGTTCTTGTGGAATTGGCAAAGTCATATTTGGAAGCCCATAGAGGGCTATGGTGAAAAAGGAAATATCTTCCGTTCAAAACTGGAAAGAAGCTTTCTGAGAAACTGCTCTGTGCTCTGTTAATTCATCTTCAGAGTTACATCTTTCCCTTCAAGAAGCCTTTCGCTAAGGCTGTTCTTGTGGAATTGGCAAAGGGATATTTGGAAGCCCATAGAGGGCTATGGTGAAAAAGGAAATATCTTCCGTTCAAAACTGGAAAGAAGCTTTCTGAGAAACTGCTCTGTGTTCTGTTAATTCATCTCACAGAGTTACATCTTTCCCTTCAAGAAGCCTTTCGCTAAGGCTGTTCTTGTGGAATTGGCAAAGGGATATTTGGAAGCCCATAGAGGGCTATGGTGAAAAAGGAAATATCTTCCGTTCAAAACTGGAAACAAGCTTTCTGATAAACTGCTCTGTGTTCTGTTAATTCATCTCACAGAGTTACATCTTTCCCTTCAAGAAGCCTTTCGCTAAGGCTGTTCTTGTGGAATTGGAAAAGGGATATTTAGAAGCCCTTAGAGGGCTTATGGTGAAAAAGGAAATATCTTCCGTTCAAAACTGGAAAGAAGCTTTCTGAAAAACTGCTCTGTGTTCTGTTAATTCATCTCACAGAGTTACATCTTTCCCTTCAAGAAGCCTTTCGCTAACGCTGTTCTTGTGGAATTGGCAAAGGGATATTTGGAAGCCCATAGAGGGCTATGGTGAAAAAGGAAATATCTTCCGTTCAAAACTGGAAAGAAGCTTTCTGAGAAACTACTCTATGTTCTGTTAATTCATCTCACAGAGTTACATCTTTCCCTTCAAGAAGCCTTTCGCTAAGGCTGTTCTTGTGGAATTGGCAAAGGGATATTTGGAAGCCCATAGAGGGCTATGGTGAAAAAGGAAATATCTTCCGTTCAAAACTGGAAAGAAGCTTTCTGAGAAACTGCTCTGTGTTCTGTTCATTCATCTCACAGAGTTACATCTTTCCCTTCAAGAAGCCTTTCGCTAAGGCTGTTCTTGTGGAATTGGCAAAGTCATATTTGGAAGCCCATAGAGGGCTATGGTGAAAAAGGAAATATCTTCCGTTCAAAACTGGAAAGAAGCTTTTTGAGAAACTGCTCTGTGTTCTGTTAATTCATCTCACAGAGTTACATCTTTCCCTTCAAGAAGCCTTTCGCTAAGGCTGTTCTTGTGGAATTGGCAAAGGGATATTTGGAAGCCCATAGAGGGCTATGGTGAAAAAGGAAATATCTTCCGTTCAAAACTGGAAAGAAGCTTTCTGAGAAACTGCTCTGTGTTCTGTTAATTCATCTCACAGAGTTACATCTTTCCCTTCAAGAAGCCTTTCGCTAAGGCTGTTCTTGTGGAATTGGCAAATGGATATTTGGAAGCCCATAGAGGGCTATGGTGAAAAAGGAAATATCTTCCGTTCAAAACTGGAAACAAGCTTTCTGATAAACAGCTCTGTGTTCTGTTAATTCATCTCACAGAGTTACATCTTTCCCTTCAAGAAGCCTTTCGCTAAGGCTGTTCTTGTGGAATTGGAAAAGGGATATTTAGAAGCCCTTAGAGGGCTTATGGTGAAAAAGGAAATATCTTCCGTTCAAAACTGGAAAGAAGCTTTCTGAGAAACTGCTCTGTGTTCTGTTAATACATCTCACAGAGTTACATCTTTCCCTTCAAGAAGCCTTTCGCTAACGCTGTTCTTGTGGAATTGGCAAAGGGATATTTGGAAGCTCATAGAGGGCTATGGTGAAAAAGGAAATATCTTCCGTTCAAAACTGGAAAGAAGCTTTCTGAGAAACTGCTCTATGTTCTGTTAATTCATCTCACAGAGTTACATCTTTCCCTTCAAGAAGCCTTTCGCTAAGGCTGTTCTTGTGGAATTGGCAAAGGGATATTTGGAAGCCCATAGAGGGCTATGGTGAAAAAGTAAATATCTTCCGTTCAAAACTGGAAAGAAGCTTTCTGAGAAACTGCTCTGTGTTCTGTTCATTCATCTCACAGAGTTACATCTTTCCCTTCCAGAAGCCTTTCGCTAAGGCTGTTCTTGTGGAATTGGCAAAGGGATATTTGGAAGCCCATAGAGGGCTATGGTGAAAAAGGAAATATCTTCCGTTCAAAACTGGAAAGAAGCTTTCTGAGAAACTGCTCTGTGTTCTGTTCATTCATCTCACAGAGTTACATCTTTCCCTTCAAGAAGCCTTTCGCTAAGGCTGTTCTTGTGGAACTGGCAAAGGGATATTTGGAAGCCCTTAGAGGGCTATGGTGAAAAAGGAAATATCTTCCGTTCAAAACTGGAAAGAAGCTTTCTGAGAAGCTGCTCTGTGTTCTGTTAATTCATCTCACAGATTTACATCTTTCCCTTCAAGAAGCCTTTCGCAAAGGCTGTTCTTGTGGAATTGGTAAAGGGATATTTGGAAGCCCATAGAGGGCTATGGTGTAAAAGGAAATATCTTCCGTTGAAAACTGGAAACAATCCTTCTGAGAAACTGCTCTGTGTTGTGTTAATTCATCTAACAGAGGTACATCTTTCTCTTCAAGAAGCCTTTCGCTAAGGCTGTTCTTGTGGAATTGGCAAAGGGATATTTGGAAGCCCATAGAGGGCTATGGTGAAAAAGGAAATATCTTCCGTTCAAAACTGGAAAGAAGCTTTCTGAGAAACTGCTCCGTGTTCTGTTAATTCATCTCACAGAGTTACATCTTTCTCTTCAAGAAGCCTTTCGCTAAGGCTGTTCTTGTGGAATTGGCAAAGGGATATTTGGAAGCCCATAGAGTGCTATGGTGAAAAATGAAATATCTTCCGTTCAAAACTGGAAAGAAGCTTTCTCAGAAACTGCTCTGTGTTCTGTTAATTCATCTCACAGAGTTACATCTTTCCCTTCAAGAAGCCTTTCGCTAAGGCTGTTCTTGTGGAATTGGAAAAGGGATATTTAGAAGCCCATAAAGGGCTGTGGTTAAAAAGGAAATATCTTCCGTTCAAAACTGGAAAGAAGCTTTCTGAGAAACTGCTCTGTGTTCTGTTAATTCATCTCACAGAGTTACATCTTTCCCTTCAAGAAGCCTTTCGCTAAGGCTGTTCTTGTGGAATTGGCAAAGGGATATTTGGAAGCCCATAGAGGGCTATGGTGAAAAAGGAAATATCTTCCGTTCAAAATTGGAAAGAAGCTTTCTGAGAAACTGCTCTGTGTTCTGTTAATTCATCTCACAGAGTTACATCTTTCTCTTCAAGAAGCCTTTCGCTAAGGCTGTTCTTGTGGAATTGGAAAAGGGATATTTGGAAGCCCATAGAGGGCTATGGTGAAAAAGGAAATATCCTCCGTTCAAAACTGGAAGGAAGCTTTTTGAGAAACTGCTCCGTGTTCAGTAAATTCATCTCACAGAGTTACATCTTTCCCTTCAAGAAGCCTTTCGCTAAGGGTGTTCTTGTGCAATTGGCAAAGGGATATTTGGAAGCCCATAGAGGGCTATGGTGAAAAAGGAAATATCTTCCGTTCAAAACTGGAAAGAAGCTTTCTGAGAAACTGCTCTGTGTTCTGTTAATTCATCTCACAGACTTACATCTTTCCCTTCAAGAAGCCTTTCGCTAAGGCTGTTCTTGTGGAATTGGCAAAGGGATATTTGGAAGCCCATAGAGGGCTATGGAGAAAAAGGAAATATCTTCCGTTCAAAACTGGAAACAAGCTTTCTGAGAAACTGCTCTGTGTTCTGTTAATTCATCTCACAGAGTTACATCTTTCCCTTCAAGAAGCCTTTCGCTAAGGCTGTTCTTGTGGAATTGGAAAAGGGATATTTAGAAGCCCTTAGAGGGCTTATGGTGAAAAAGGAAATATCTTCCGTTCAAAACTGGAAAGAAGCTTTCTGAGAAACTGCTCTGTGTTCTGTTAATTCATCTCACAGAGTTACATCTTTCCCTTCAAGAAGCCTTTCGCTAACGCTGTTCTTGTGGAATTGGCAAAGGGATATTTGGAAGCCCATAGAGGGCTATGGTGAAAAAGGAAATATCTTCCGTTCAAAACTGGAAAGAAGCTTTCTGAGAAACTGCTCTATGTTCTGTTAGTTCATCTCACAGAGTTACATCTTTCCCTTCAAGAAGACTTTCGCTAAGGCTGTTCTTGTGGAATTGGCAAAGGGATATTTGGAAGCCCATAGAGGGCTATGGTGAAAAAGGAAATATCTTCCGTTCAAAACTGGAAAGAAGCTTTCTGAGGAACTGCTCTGTGTTCTGTTAATTCATCTCACAGAGTTACATCTTTCCCTTCAAGAAGCCTTTCGCTAAGGCTGTTCTTGTGGAATTGGCAAAGGGATATTTGGAAGTCCATAGAGGGCTATGGTGAAAAAGGAAATATCTTCCGTTCAAAACTGGAAAGAAGCTTTCTGAGAAACTGCTCTGTGTTCTGTTAATTCATCTCACAGAGTTACATCTTTCCCTTCAAGAAGCCTTTCGCTAAGGCTGTTCTTGTGGAATTGGGAAAGGGATATTTAGAAGCCCAAAAAGGGCTGTGGTTAAAAAGGAAATATCTTCCGTTCAAAACTGGAAAGAAGCTTTCTGAGAAACTGCTCTGTGTTCTGTTAATTCATCTCACAGAGTTACATCTTTCCCTTCAAGAAGCCTTTCGCTAAGGCTGTTCTTGTGGAATTGGCAAAGTCATATTTGGAATCCCATAGAGGGCTATGGTGAAAAAGGAAATATCTTCCGTTCAAAACTGGAAAGAAGCTTTCTGAGAAACTGCTCTGTGTTCTGTTTATTCATCTCACAGAGTTACATCTTTCCCTTCAAGAAGCCTTTCGCTAAGGCTGTTCTTGTGGAATTGGAAAAGGGATATTTAGAAGCCCATAAAGGGCTGTGGTTAAAAAGGAAATATCTTCCGTTCAAAACTGGAAAGAAGCTTTTTGAGAAACTGCTCTTTGTTCTGTTAATTCATCTCACAGAGTTACATCTTTCCCTTCAGGAAGCCTTTCGCTAAGGCTGTTCTTATGGAATTGGAAAAGGGATATTCGGAAGCCCATAGAGGGCTATGGTGAAAAAGGAAATATCTTCCGTTCAAAACTGGAAAGAAGCTTTCTGAGAAACTGCTCTGTGTTCTGTTAATTCATCTCACAGAGTTACATCTTTCCCTTCAAGAAGCCTTTCGCTAAGGCTGTTCTTGTGGAATTGGCAAAGGGATATTTGGAAGCCCATAGAGGGCTATGGTGAAAAAGGAAATATCTTCCGTTCAAAACTGGAAAGAAGCTTTCTGAGAAACTGCTCTGTGTTCTGTTAATTGATCTCACAGAGTTACATCTTTCCCTTTAAGAAGCCATTCGCTAAGGCTGTTCTTGTGGAACTGGCAAAGGGATATTTGGAAGCCCATAGAGGGCTATGGTGAACAAGGAAATATCTTCCGTTCAAAACTGGAAAGAAGCTTTCTGAGAAACTGCTCTGTGTTCTGTTAATTCATCTCACAGAGTTACATCTTTCCCTTCAAGAAGCCTTTCGCTAAGGCTGTTCTTGTGCAATTGGCAAAGGGATATTTGGAAGACCATAGAGTGCTATGGTGAAAAAGGAAATATCTTCCGTTCAAAACTGGAAAGGAGCTTTCTGAGAAACTGCTCTGTGTTCTGTTAATTCATCTCACAGAGTTACATCTTTCCCTTCAAGAAGCCTTTCGCTAAGGCTGTTCTTGTGGAATTGGCAAAGGGATATTTAGAAGCCCAAAAAGGGCTGTGGTTAAAAAGGAAATATCTTCCGTTCAAAACTGGAAAGAAGCTTTCTGAGAAACTGCTCTGTGTTCTGTTAATTCATCTCACAGAGTTACATCTTTCCCTTCAAGAAGCCTTTCGCTAAGGCTGTTCTTGTGGAACTGGCAAAGGGATATTTAGAAGCCCAAAAAGGGCTGTGGTTAAAAAGGAAATATCTTCCGTTCAAAACTGGAAAGAAGCTTTCTGAGAAGCTGCTCTGTGTTCTGTTAATTCATCTCACAGATTTACATCTTTCCCTTCAAGAAGCCTTTCGCAAAGGCTGTTCTTATGGAATTCGTAAAGGGATATTTGGAAGCCCATAGAGGGCTATGGTGAAAAAGGAAATATCTTCCGTTGAAAACTGGAAACAATCCTTCTGAGAAACTGCTCTGTGTTCTGTTAATTCATCTAACAGAGGTATATCTTTCCCTTCAAGAAGCCTTTCGCTAAGGCTGTTCTTGTGGAATTGGCAAAGGGATATTTGGAAGCCCATAGAGGGCTATGGTGAAAAAGGAAATATCTTCCGTTCAAAACTGGAAAGAAGCTTTCTGAGAAACTGCTCCGTGTTCTGTTAATTCATCTCACAGAGTTACATCTTTCTCTTCAAGAAGCCTTTCGTAAGGCTGTTCTTGTGGAATTGGAAAAGGGATATTTGGAAGCCCATAGAGTGCTATGGTGAAAAAGGAAATATCTTCCGTTCAAAACTGGAAAGAAGCTTTCTGAGAAACTGCTCTGTGTTCTGTTAATTCATCTCACAGAGTTACATCTTTCCCTTCAAGAAGCCTTTCGCTAAGGCTGTTCTTGTGGAATTGGAAAAGGGATATTTAGAAGCCCATAAAGGGCTGTGGTTAAAAAGGAAATATCTTCCGTTCAAAACTGGAAAGAAGCTTTTTGAGAATCTGCTCTGTGTTCTGTTAATTCATCTCACAGAGTTACATCTTTCCCTTCAAGAAGCCTTTCGCTAAGGCTGTTCTTGTGGAATTGGCAAAGGGATATTTGGAAGCCCATAGAGGGCTACGGTGAAAAAGGAAATATCTTCCGTTCAAAACGGGAAAGAAGCTTTCTGAGAAACTGCTCTGTGTTCTGTTAATTCATCTCACAGAGTTACATCTTTCTCTTCAAGAAGCCTTTCGCTAAGGCTGTTCTTGGGGAATTGGAAAAGGGATATTTGGAAGCCCATAGAGGGCTATGGTGAAAAAGGAAATATCCTCCGTTCAAAACTGGAAGGAAGCTTTTTGAGAAACTGCTCCGTGTTCAGTAAATTCATCTCACAGAGTTACATCTTTCCCTTCAAGAAGCCTTTCGCTAAGGGTGTTCTTGTGCAATTGGCAAAGGGATATTTCGAAGCCCATAGACGGCTATGGTGAAAAAGGAAATATCTTCCGTTCAAAACTGGAAAGAAGCTTTCTGAGAAACTGCTCTGTGTTCTGTTAATTCATCTCACAGACTTACATCTTTCCCTTCAAGAAGCCTTTCGCTAAGGCTGTTCTTGTGGAATTGGCAAAGGGATATTTGGAAGCCCATAGAGGGCTATGGAGAAAAAGGAAATATCTTCCGTTCAAAACTGGAAACAAGCTTTCTGAGAAACTGCTCTGTGTTCTGTTAATTCATCTCACAGAGTTACATCTTTCCCTTCAAGAAGCCTTTCGCTAAGGCTGTTCTTGTGGAATTGGAAAAGGGATATTTAGAAGCCCTTAGAGGGCTTATGGTGAAAAAGGAAATATCTTCCGTTCAAAACTGGAAAGAAGCTTTCTGAGAAACTGCTCTGTGTTCTGTTAATTCATCTCACAGAGTTACATCTTTCCCTTCAAGAAGCCTTTCGCTAACGCTGTTCTTGTGGAATTGGCAAAGGGATATTTGGAAGCCCATAGAGGGCTATGGTGAAAAAGGAAATATCTTCCGTTCAAAACTGGAAAGAAGCTTTCTGAGAAACTGCTCTATGTTCTGTTAGTTCATCTCACAGAGTTACATCTTTCCCTTCAAGAAGCCTTTCGCTAAGGCTGTTCTTGTGGAATTGGCAAAGGGATATTTGGAAGCCCATAGAGGGCTATGGTGAAAAAGGAAATATCTTCCGTTCAAAACTGGAAAGAAGCTTTCTGAGGAACTGCTCTGTGTTCTGTTAATTAATCTCACAGAGTTACATCTTTCCCTTCAAGAAGCCTTTCGCTAAGGCTGTTCTTGTGGAATTGGCAAAGGGATATTTGGAAGTCCTTAGAGGGCTATGGTGAAAAAGGAAATATCTTCCGTTCAAAACTGGAAAGAAGCTTTCTGAGAAACTGCTCTGTGTTCTGTTAATTCATCTCACAGAGTTACATCTTTCCCTTCAAGAAGCCTTTCGCTAAGGCTGTTCTTGTGGAATTGGCAAAGGGATATTTGGAAGCCCATAGAGGGCTATGGTGAAAAAGGAAATATCTTCCGTTCAAAACTGGAAAGAAGCTTTCTGAGAAACTGCTCTGTGTTCTGTTAATTGATCTCACAGAGTTACATCTTTCCCTTTAAGAAGCCATTCGCTAAGGCTGTTCTTGTGGAACTGGCAAAGGGATATTTGGAAGCCCATAGAGGGCTATGGTGAACAAGGAAATATCTTCCGTTCAAAACTGGAAAGAAGCTTTCTGAGAAACTGCTCTGTGTTCTGTTAATTCATCTCACAGAGTTACATCTTTCCCTTCAAGAAGCCTTTCGCTAAGGCTGTTCTTGTGCAATTGGCAAAGGGATATTTGGAAGCCCATAGAGTGCTATGGTGAAAAAGGAAATATCTTCCGTTCAAAACTGGAAAGGAGCTTTCTGAGAAACTGCTCTGTGTTCTGTTAATTCATCTCACAGAGTTACATCTTTCCCTTCAAGAAGCCTTTCGCTAAGGCTGTTCTTGTGGAATTGGCAAAGGGATATTTAGAAGCCCAAAAAGGGCTGTGGTTAAAAAGGAAATATCTTCCGTTCAAAACTGGAAAGAAGCTTTCTGAGAAACTGCTCTGTGTTCTGTTAATTCATCTCACAGAGTTACATCTTTCCCTTCAAGAAGCCTTTCGCTAAGGCTGTTCTTGTGGAACTGGCAAAGGGATATTTGGAAGCCCATAGAGGGCTATGGTGAAAAAGGAAATATCTTCCGTTCAAAACTGGAAAGAAGCTTTCTGAGAAGCTGCTCTGTGTTCTGTTAATTCATCTCACAGATTTACATCTTTCCCTTCAAGAAGCCTTTCGCAAAGGCTGTTCTTATGGAATTCGTAAAGGGATATTTGGAAGCCCATAGAGGGCTATGGTGAAAAAGGAAATATCTTCCGTTGAAAACTGGAAACAATCCTTCTGAGAAACTGCTCTGTGTTCTGTTAATTCATCTAACAGAGGTATATCTTTCCCTTCAAGAAGCCTTTCGCTAAGGCTGTTCTTGTGGAATTGGCAAAGGGATATTTGGAAGCCCATAGAGGGCTATGGTGAAAAAGGAAATATCTTCCGTTCAAAACTGGAAAGAAGCTTTCTGAGAAACTGCTCCGTGTTCTGTTAATTCATCTCACAGAGTTACATCTTTCTCTTCAAGAAGCCTTTCGTAAGGCTGTTCTTGTGGAATTGGAAAAGGGATATTTGGAAGCCCATAGAGTGCTATGGTGAAAAAGGAAATATCTTCCGTTCAAAACTGGAAAGAAGCTTTCTGAGAAACTGCTCTGTGTTCTGTTAATTCATCTCACAGAGTTACATCTTTCCCTTCAAGAAGCCTTTCGCTAAGGCTGTTCTTGTGGAATTGGAAAAGGGATATTTAGAAGCCCATAAAGGGCTGTGGTTAAAAAGGAAATATCTTCCGTTCAAAACTGGAAAGAAGCTTTTTGAGAATCTGCTCTGTGTTCTGTTAATTCATCTCACAGAGTTACATCTTTCCCTTCAAGAAGCCTTTCGCTAAGGCTGTTCTTGTGGAATTGGCAAAGGGATATTTGGAAGCCCATAGAGGGCTACGGTGAAAAAGGAAATATCTTCCGTTCAAAACGGGAAAGAAGCTTTCTGAGAAACTGCTCTGTGTTCTGTTAATTCATCTCACAGAGTTACATCTTTCTCTTCAAGAAGCCTTTCGCTAAGGCTGTTCTTGGGGAATTGGAAAAGGGATATTTGGAAGCCCATAGAGGGCTATGGTGAAAAAGGAAATATCCTCCGTTCAAAACTGGAAGGAAGCTTTTTGAGAAACTGCTCCGTGTTCAGTAAATTCATCTCACAGAGTTACATCTTTCCCTTCAAGAAGCCTTTCGCTAAGGGTGTTCTTGTGCAATTGGCAAAGGGATATTTCGAAGCCCATAGACGGCTATGGTGAAAAAGGAAATATCTTCCGTTCAAAACTGGAAAGAAGCTTTCTGAGAAACTGCTCTGTGTTCTGTTAATTCATCTCACAGACTTACATCTTTCCCTTCAAGAAGCCTTTCGCTAAGGCTGTTCTTGTGGAATTGGCAAAGGGATATTTGGAAGCCCATAGAGGGCTATGGAGAAAAAGGAAATATCTTCCGTTCAAAACTGGAAACAAGCTTTCTGAGAAACTGCTCTGTGTTCTGTTAATTCATC
The DNA here is from genome assembly GCF_047675955.1 of Chlorocebus sabaeus. Taxonomy (NCBI): domain Eukaryota; kingdom Metazoa; phylum Chordata; class Mammalia; order Primates; family Cercopithecidae; genus Chlorocebus; species Chlorocebus sabaeus. The sequence continues at coordinate 23,876 of NW_027327925.1, read as the reverse complement.
TCACAGAGTTACATCTTTCCCTTCAAGAAGCCTTTCGCTAAGGCTGTTCTTGTGGAATTGGAAAAGGGATATTTAGAAGCCCTTAGAGGGCTTATGGTGAAAAAGGAAATATCTTCCGTTCAAAACTGGAAAGAAGCTTTCTGAGAAACTGCTCTGTGTTCTGTTAATTCATCTCACAGAGTTACATCTTTCCCTTCAAGAAGCCTTTCGCTAACGCTGTTCTTGTGGAATTGGCAAAGGGATATTTGGAAGCCCATAGAGGGCTATGGTGAAAAAGGAAATATCTTCCGTTCAAAACTGGAAAGAAGCTTTCTGAGAAACTGCTCTATGTTCTGTTAGTTCATCTCACAGAGTTACATCTTTCCCTTCAAGAAGCCTTTCGCTAAGGCTGTTCTTGTGGAATTGGCAAAGGGATATTTGGAAGCCCATAGAGGGCTATGGTGAAAAAGGAAATATCTTCCGTTCAAAACTGGAAAGAAGCTTTCTGAGGAACTGCTCTGTGTTCTGTTAATTAATCTCACAGAGTTACATCTTTCCCTTCAAGAAGCCTTTCGCTAAGGCTGTTCTTGTGGAATTGGCAAAGGGATATTTGGAAGTCCTTAGAGGGCTATGGTGAAAAAGGAAATATCTTCCGTTCAAAACTGGAAAGAAGCTTTCTGAGAAACTGCTCTGTGTTCTGTTAATTCATCTCACAGAGTTACATCTTTCCCTTCAAGAAGCCTTTCGCTAAGGCTGTTCTTGTGGAATTGGCAAAGGGATATTTGGAAGCCCATAGAGGGCTATGGTGAAAAAGGAAATATCTTCCGTTCAAAACTGGAAAGAAGCTTTCTGAGAAACTGCTCTGTGTTCTGTTAATTGATCTCACAGAGTTACATCTTTCCCTTTAAGAAGCCATTCGCTAAGGCTGTTCTTGTGGAACTGGCAAAGGGATATTTGGAAGCCCATAGAGGGCTATGGTGAACAAGGAAATATCTTCCGTTCAAAACTGGAAAGAAGCTTTCTGAGAAACTGCTCTGTGTTCTGTTAATTCATCTCACAGAGTTACATCTTTCCCTTCAAGAAGCCTTTCGCTAAGGCTGTTCTTGTGCAATTGGCAAAGGGATATTTGGAAGCCCATAGAGTGCTATGGTGAAAAAGGAAATATCTTCCGTTCAAAACTGGAAAGGAGCTTTCTGAGAAACTGCTCTGTGTTCTGTTAATTCATCTCACAGAGTTACATCTTTCCCTTCAAGAAGCCTTTCGCTAAGGCTGTTCTTGTGGAATTGGCAAAGGGATATTTAGAAGCCCAAAAAGGGCTGTGGTTAAAAAGGAAATATCTTCCGTTCAAAACTGGAAAGAAGCTTTCTGAGAAACTGCTCTGTGTTCTGTTAATTCATCTCACAGAGTTACATCTTTCCCTTCAAGAAGCCTTTCGCTAAGGCTGTTCTTGTGGAACTGGCAAAGGGATATTTGGAAGCCCATAGAGGGCTATGGTGAAAAAGGAAATATCTTCCGTTCAAAACTGGAAAGAAGCTTTCTGAGAAGCTGCTCTGTGTTCTGTTAATTCATCTCACAGATTTACATCTTTCCCTTCAAGAAGCCTTTCGCAAAGGCTGTTCTTATGGAATTCGTAAAGGGATATTTGGAAGCCCATAGAGGGCTATGGTGAAAAAGGAAATATCTTCCGTTGAAAACTGGAAACAATCCTTCTGAGAAACTGCTCTGTGTTCTGTTAATTCATCTAACAGAGGTATATCTTTCCCTTCAAGAAGCCTTTCGCTAAGGCTGTTCTTGTGGAATTGGCAAAGGGATATTTGGAAACCCATAGAGGGCTATGGTGAAAAAGGAAATATCTTCCGTTCAAAACTGGAAAGAAGCTTTCTGAGAAACTGCTCCGTGTTCTGTTAATTCATCTCACAGAGTTACATCTTTCTCTTCAAGAAGCCTTTCGTAAGGCTGTTCTTGTGGAATTGGAAAAGGGATATTTGGAAGCCCATAGAGTGCTATGGTGAAAAAGGAAATATCTTCCGTTCAAAACTGGAAAGAAGCTTTCTGAGAAACTGCTCTGTGTTCTGTTAATTCATCTCACAGAGTTACATCTTTCCCTTCAAGAAGCCTTTCGCTAAGGCTGTTCTTGTGGAATTGGAAAAGGGATATTTAGAAGCCCATAAAGGGCTGTGGTTAAAAAGGAAATATCTTCCGTTCAAAACTGGAAAGAAGCTTTTTGAGAATCTGCTCTGTGTTCTGTTAATTCATCTCACAGAGTTACATCTTTCCCTTCAAGAAGCCTTTCGCTAAGGCTGTTCTTGTGGAATTGGCAAAGGGATATTTGGAAGCCCATAGAGGGCTACGGTGAAAAAGGAAATATCTTCCGTTCAAAACGGGAAAGAAGCTTTCTGAGAAACTGCTCTGTGTTCTGTTAATTCATCTCACAGAGTTACATCTTTCTCTTCAAGAAGCCTTTCGCTAAGGCTGTTCTTGGGGAATTGGAAAAGGGATATTTGGAAGCCCATAGAGGGCTATGGTGAAAAAGGAAATATCCTCCGTTCAAAACTGGAAGGAAGCTTTTTGAGAAACTGCTCCGTGTTCAGTAAATTCATCTCACAGAGTTACATCTTTCCCTTCAAGAAGCCTTTCGCTAAGGGTGTTCTTGTGCAATTGGCAAAGGGATATTTCGAAGCCCATAGACGGCTATGGTGAAAAAGGAAATATCTTCCGTTCAAAACTGGAAAGAAGCTTTCTGAGAAACTGCTCTGTGTTCTGTTAATTCATCTCACAGACTTACATCTTTCCCTTCAAGAAGCCTTTCGCTAAGGCTGTTCTTGTGGAATTGGCAAAGGGATATTTGGAAGCCCATAGAGGGCTATGGAGAAAAAGGAAATATCTTCCGTTCAAAACTGGAAACAAGCTTTCTGAGAAACTGCTCTGTGTTCTGTTAATTCATCTCACAGAGTTACATCTTTCCCTTCAAGAAGCCTTTCGCTAAGGCTGTTCTTGTGGAATTGGAAAAGGGATATTTAGAAGCCCTTAGAGGGCTTATGGTGAAAAAGGAAATATCTTCCGTTCAAAACTGGAAAGAAGCTTTCTGAGAAACTGCTCTGTGTTCTGTTAATTCATCTCACAGAGTTACATCTTTCCCTTCAAGAAGCCTTTCGCTAACGCTGTTCTTGTGGAATTGGCAAAGGGATATTTGGAAGCCCATAGAGGGCTATGGTGAAAAAGGAAATATCTTCCGTTCAAAACTGGAAAGAAGCTTTCTGAGAAACTGCTCTATGTTCTGTTAGTTCATCTCACAGAGTTACATCTTTCCCTTCAAGAAGCCTTTCGCTAAGGCTGTTCTTGTGGAATTGGCAAAGGGATATTTGGAAGCCCATAGAGGGCTATGGTGAAAAAGGAAATATCTTCCGTTCAAAACTGGAAAGAAGCTTTCTGAGGAACTGCTCTGTGTTCTGTTAATTAATCTCACAGAGTTACATCTTTCCCTTCAAGAAGCCTTTCGCTAAGGCTGTTCTTGTGGAATTGGCAAAGGGATATTTGGAAGTCCTTAGAGGGCTATGGTGAAAAAGGAAATATCTTCCGTTCAAAACTGGAAAGAAGCTTTCTGAGAAACTGCTCTGTGTTCTGTTAATTCATCTCACAGAGTTACATCTTTCCCTTCAAGAAGCCTTTCGCTAAGGCTGTTCTTGTGGAATTGGCAAAGGGATATTTGGAAGCCCATAGAGGGCTATGGTGAAAAAGGAAATATCTTCCGTTCAAAACTGGAAAGAAGCTTTCTGAGAAACTGCTCTGTGTTCTGTTAATTCATCTCACAGAGTTACATCTTTCCCTTCAAGAAGCCTTTCGCTAAGGCTGTTCTTGTGGAATTGGCAAAGGGATATTTGGAAGCCCATAGAGGGCTATGGTGAAAAAGGAAATATCTTCCGTTCAAAACTGGAAAGAAGTTTTCTGAGAAACTGCTCTGTGTTCTGTTAATTCATCTCACAGAGTTACATCTTTCCCTTCAAGAAGCCATTCGCTAAGGCTGTTCTTGTGGAACTGGCAAAGGGATATTTGGAAGCCCATAGAGGGCTATGGTGAACAAGGAAATATCTTCCGTTCAAAACTAGAAAGAAGCTTTCTGAGTAACTGCTCTGTGTTCTGTTAATTCATCTCACAGAGTTACATCTTTCCCTTCAAGAAGCCTTTCGCTAACGCTGTTCTTGTGCAATTGGCAAAGGGATATTTGGAAGCCCATAGAGTGCTATGGTGAAAAAGGAAATATCTTCCGTTCAAAACTGGAAAGAAGCTTTCTGAGAAACTGCTCTGTGTTCTGTTAATTCATCTCACAGAGTTACATCTTTCCCTTCAAGAAGCCTTTCGCTAAGGCTGTTCTTGTGGAATTGGGAAAGGGATATTTAGAAGCCCAAAAAGGGCTGTGGTTAAAAAGGAAATATCTTCCGTTCAAAACTGGAAAGAAGCTTTCTGAGAAACTGCTCTGTGTTCTGTTAATTCATCTCACAGAGTTACATCTTTCCCTTCAAGAAGCCTTTCGCTAAGGCTGTTCTTGTGGAATTGGCAAAGTCATATTTGGAATCCCATAGAGGGCTATGGTGAAAAAGGAAATATCTTCCGTTCAAAACTGGAAAGAAGCTTTCTGAGAAACTGCTCTGTGTTCTGTTAATTCATCTCACAGAGTTACATCTTTCCCTTCAAGAAGCCTTTCGCTAAGGCTGTTCTTGTGGAATTGGAAAAGGGATATTTAGAAGCCCATAAAGGGCTGTGGTTAAAAAGGAAATATCTTCCGTTCAAAACTGGAAAGAAGCTTTTTGAGAAACTGCTCTTTGTTCTGTTAATTCATCTCACAGAGTTACATCTTTCCCTTCAAGAAGCCTTTCGCTAAGGCTGTTCTTATGGAATTGGAAAAGGGATATTCGGAAGCCCATAGAGGGCTATGGTGAAAAAGGAAATATCTTCCGTTCAAAACTGGAAAGAAGCTTTCTGAGAAACTGCTCTGTGTTCTGTTAATTCATCTCACAGAGTTACATCTTTCCCTTCAAGAAGCCTTTCGCTAAGGCTGTTCTTGTGGAATTGGCAAAGGGATATTTGGAAGCCCATAGAGGGCTATGGTGAAAAAGGAAATATCTTCCGTTCAAAACTGGAAAGAAGCTTTCTGAGAAACTGCTCTGTGTTCTGTTAATTGATCTCACAGAGTTACATCTTTCCCTTTAAGAAGCCATTCGCTAAGGCTGTTCTTGTGGAACTGGCAAAGGGATATTTGGAAGCCCATAGAGGGCTATGGTGAACAAGGAAATATCTTCCGTTCAAAACTGGAAAGAAGCTTTCTGAGAAACTGCTCTGTGTTCTGTTAATTCCTCTCACAGAGTTACATCTTTCCCTTCAAGAAGCCTTTCGCTAAGGCTGTTCTTGTGCAATTGGCAAAGGGATATTTGGAAGCCCATAGAGTGCTATGGTGAAAAAGGAAATATCTTCCGTTCAAAACTGGAAAGAAGCTTTCTGAGAAACTGCTCTGTGTTCTGTTAATTCATCTCACAGAGTTACATCTTTCCCTTCAAGAAGCCTTTCGCTAAGGCTGTTCTTGTGGAATTGGAAAAGGGATATTTGGAAGCCCATAGAGGGCTATGGTGAAAAAGGAAATATCTTCCGTTCAAAACTGGAAAGAAGCTTTCTGAGGAACTGCTCTGTGTTCTGTTAATTCATCTCACAGAGTTACATCTTTCCCTTCAAGAAGCCTTTCGCTAAGGCTGTTCTTGTGGAATTGGCAAAGGGATATTTGGAAGTCCATAGAGGGCTATGGTGAAAAAGGAAATATCTTCCGTTCAAAACTGGAAAGAAGCTTTCTGAGAAACTGCTCTGTGTTCTGTTAATTCATCTCAGAGAGTTACATCTTTCCCTTCAAGAAGCCTTTCGCTAAGGCTGTTCTTGTGGAATTGGGAAAGGGATATTTAGAAGCCCAAAAAGGGATGTGGTTAAAAAGGAAATATCTTCCGTTCAAAACTGGAAAGAAGCTTTCTGAGAAACTGCTCTGTGTTCTGTTAATTCATCTCACAGAGTTACATCTTTCCCTTCAAGAAGCCTTTCGCTAAGGCTGTTCTTGTGGAATTGGCAAAGTCATATTTGGAAGCCCATAGAGGGCTATGGTGAAAAAGGAAATATCTTCCGTTCAAAACTGGAAAGAAGCTTTCTGAGAAACTGCTCTGTGTTCTGTTAATTCATCTCACAGAGTTACATCTTTCCCTTCAAGAAGCCTTTCGCTAAGGCTGTTCTTGTGGAATTGGAAAAGGGATATTTAGAAGCCCATAAAGGGCTGTGGTTAAAAAGGAAATATCTTCCGTTCAAAACTGGAAAGAAGCTTTCTGAGAAACTGCTCTGTGTTCTGTTAATTCATCTCACAGAGTTACATCTTTCCCTTCAAGAAGCCTTTCGCTAAGGCTGTTCTTGTGCAATTGGCAAAGGGATATTTGGAAGCCCATAGAGTGCTATGGTGAAAAAGGAAATATCTTCCGTTCAAAACTGGAAAGAAGCTTTCTGAGAAACTGCTCTGTGTTCTGTTAATTCATCTCACAGAGTTACATCTTTCCCTTCAAGAATCCTTTCGCTAAGGCTGTTCTTGTGGAATTGGCAAAGGGATATTTAGAAGCCCAAAAAGGGCTGTGGTTAAAAAGGAAATATCTTCCGTTCAAAACTGGAAAGAAGCTTTCTGAGAAACTGCTCTGTGTTCTGTTAATTCATCTCACAGAGTTACATCTTTCCCTTCAAGAAGCCTTTCGCTAAGGCTGTTCTTGTGCAATTGGCAAAGGGATATTTGGAAGCCCATAGAGTGCTATGGTGAAAAAGGAAATATCTTCCGTTCAAAACTGGAAAGAAGCTTTCTGAGAAACTGCTCTGTGTTCTGTTAATTCATCTCACAGAGTTACATCTTTCCCTTCAAGAAGCCTTTCGCTAAGGCTGTTCTTGTGGAATTGGCAAAGGGATATTTAGAAGCCCAAAAAGGGCTGTGGTTAAAAAGGAAATATCTTCCGTTCAAAACTGGAAAGAAGCTTTCTGAGAAACTGCTCTGTGTTCTGTTAATTCATCTCACAGAGTTACATCTTTCCCTTCAAGAAGCCTTTCGCTAAGGCTGTTCTTGTGGAACTGGCAAAGGGATATTTGGAAGCCCATAGAGGGCTATGGTGAAAAAGGAAATATCTTCCGTTCAAAACTGGAAAGAAGCTTTCTGAGAAGCTGCTCTGTGTTCTGTTAATTCATCTCACAGATTTACATCTTTCCCTTCAAGAAGCCTTTCGCAAAGGCTGTTCTTATGGAATTCGTAAAGGGATATTTGGAAGCCCATAGAGGGCTATGGTGAAAAAGGAAATATCTTCCGTTGAAAACTGGAAACAATCCTTCTGAGAAACTGCTCTGTGTTCTGTTAATTCATCTAACAGAGGTATATCTTTCCCTTCAAGAAGCCTTTCGCTAAGGCTGTTCTTGTGGAATTGGCAAAGGGATATTTGGAAGCCCATAGAGGGCTATGGTGAAAAAGGAAATATCTTCCGTTCAAAACTGGAAAGAAGCTTTCTGAGAAACTGCTCCGTGTTCTGTTAATTCATCTCACAGAGTTACATCTTTCTCTTCAAGAAGCCTTTCGTAAGGCTGTTCTTGTGGAATTGGAAAAGGGATATTTGGAAGCCCATAGAGTGCTATGGTGAAAAAGGAAATATCTTCCGTTCAAAACTGGAAAGAAGCTTTCTGAGAAACTGCTCTGTGTTCTGTTAATTCATCTCACAGAGTTACATCTTTCCCTTCAAGAAGCCTTTCGCTAAGGCTGTTCTTGTGGAATTGGAAAAGGGATATTTAGAAGCCCATAAAGGGCTGTGGTTAAAAAGGAAATATCTTCCGTTCAAAACTGGAAAGAAGCTTTTTGAGAATCTGCTCTGTGTTCTGTTAATTCATCTCACAGAGTTACATCTTTCCCTTCAAGAAGCCTTTCGCTAAGGCTGTTCTTGTGGAATTGGCAAAGGGATATTTGGAAGCCCATAGAGGGCTACGGTGAAAAAGGAAATATCTTCCGTTCAAAACGGGAAAGAAGCTTTCTGAGAAACTGCTCTGTGTTCTGTTAATTCATCTCACAGAGTTACATCTTTCTCTTCAAGAAGCCTTTCGCTAAGGCTGTTCTTGGGGAATTGGAAAAGGGATATTTGGAAGCCCATAGAGGGCTATGGTGAAAAAGGAAATATCCTCCGTTCAAAACTGGAAGGAAGCTTTTTGAGAAACTGCTCCGTGTTCAGTAAATTCATCTCACAGAGTTACATCTTTCCCTTCAAGAAGCCTTTCGCTAAGGGTGTTCTTGTGCAATTGGCAAAGGGATATTTCGAAGCCCATAGACGGCTATGGTGAAAAAGGAAATATCTTCCGTTCAAAACTGGAAAGAAGCTTTCTGAGAAACTGCTCTGTGTTCTGTTAATTCATCTCACAGACTTACATCTTTCCCTTCAAGAAGCCTTTCGCTAAGGCTGTTCTTGTGGAATTGGCAAAGGGATATTTGGAAGCCCATAGAGGGCTATGGAGAAAAAGGAAATATCTTCCGTTCAAAACTGGAAACAAGCTTTCTGAGAAACTGCTCTGTGTTCTGTTAATTCATCTCACAGAGTTACATCTTTCCCTTCAAGAAGCCTTTCGCTAAGGCTGTTCTTGTGGAATTGGAAAAGGGATATTTAGAAGCCCTTAGAGGGCTTATGGTGAAAAAGGAAATATCTTCCGTTCAAAACTGGAAAGAAGCTTTCTGAGAAACTGCTCTGTGTTCTGTTAATTCATCTCACAGAGTTACATCTTTCCCTTCAAGAAGCCTTTCGCTAACGCTGTTCTTGTGGAATTGGCAAAGGGATATTTGGAAGCCCATAGAAGGGCTATGGTGAAAAAGGAAATATCTTCCGTTCAAAACTGGAAAGAAGCTTTCTGAGAAACTGCTCTATGTTCTGTTAGTTCATCTCACAGAGTTACATCTTTCCCTTCAAGAAGCCTTTCGCTAAGGCTGTTCTTGTGGAATTGGCAAAGGGATATTTGGAAGCCCATAGAGGGCTATGGTGAAAAAGGAAATATCTTCCGTTCAAAACTGGAAAGAAGCTTTCTGAGGAACTGCTCTGTGTTCTGTTAATTAATCTCACAGAGTTACATCTTTCCCTTCAAGAAGCCTTTCGCTAAGGCTGTTCTTGTGGAATTGGCAAAGGGATATTTGGAAGTCCTTAGAGGGCTATGGTGAAAAAGGAAATATCTTCCGTTCAAAACTGGAAAGAAGCTTTCTGAGAAACTGCTCTGTGTTCTGTTAATTCATCTCACAGAGTTACATCTTTCCCTTCAAGAAGCCTTTCGCTAAGGCTGTTCTTGTGGAATTGGCAAAGGGATATTTGGAAGCCCATAGAGGGCTATGGTGAAAAAGGAAATATCTTCCGTTCAAAACTGGAAAGAAGCTTTCTGAGAAACTGCTCTGTGTTCTGTTAATTCATCTCACAGAGTTACATCTTTCCCTTCAAGAAGCCTTTCGCTAAGGCTGTTCTTGTGGAATTGGCAAAGGGATATTTGGAAGCCCATAGAGGGCTATGGTGAAAAAGGAAATATCTTCCGTTCAAAACTGGAAAGAAGTTTTCTGAGAAACTGCTCTGTGTTCTGTTAATTCATCTCACAGAGTTACATCTTTCCCTTCAAGAAGCCATTCGCTAAGGCTGTTCTTGTGGAACTGGCAAAGGGATATTTGGAAGCCCATAGAGGGCTATGGTGAACAAGGAAATATCTTCCGTTCAAAACTGGAAAGAAGCTTTCTGAGAAACTGCTCTGTGTTCTGTTAATTCATCTCACAGAGTTACATCTTTCCCTTCAAGAAGCCTTTCGCTAACGCTGTTCTTGTGCAATTGGCAAAGGGATATTTGGAAGCCCATAGAGTGCTATGGTGAAAAAGGAAATATCTTCCGTTCAAAACTGGAAAGAAGCTTTCTGAGAAACTGCTCTGTGTTCTGTTAATTCATCTCACAGAGTTACATCTTTCCCTTCAAGAAGCCTTTCGCTAAGGCTGTTCTTGTGGAATTGGGAAAGGGATATTTAGAAGCCCAAAAAGGGCTGTGGTTAAAAAGGAAATATCTTCCGTTCAAAACTGGAAAGAAGCTTTCTGAGAAACTGCTCTGTGTTCTGTTAATTCATCTCACAGAGTTACATCTTTCCCTTCAAGAAGCCTTTCGCTAAGGCTGTTCTTGTGGAATTGGCAAAGTCATATTTGGAATCCCATAGAGGGCTATGGTGAAAAAGGAAATATCTTCCGTTCAAAACTGGAAAGAAACTTTCTGAGAAACTGCTCTGTGTTCTGTTAATTCATCTCACAGAGTTACATCTTTCCCTTCAAGAAGCCTTTCGCTAAGGCTGTTCTTGTGGAATTGGAAAAGGGATATTTAGAAGCCCATAAAGGGCTGTGGTTAAAAAGGAAATATCTTCCGTTCAAAACTGGAAAGAAGCTTTTTGAGAAACTGCTCTTTGTTCTGTTAATTCATCTCACAGAGTTACATCTTTCCCTTCAAGAAGCCTTTCGCTAAGGCTGTTCTTATGGAATTGGAAAAGGGATATTCGGAAGCCCATAGAGGGCTATGGTGAAAAAGGAAATATCTTCCGTTCAAAACTGGAAAGAAGCTTTCTGAGAAACTGCTCTGTGTTCTGTTAATTCATCTCACAGAGTTACATCTTTCCCTTCAAGAAGCCTTTCGCTAAGGCTGTTCTTGTGGAATTGGCAAAGGGATATTTGGAAGCCCCTAGAGGGCTATGGTGAAAAAGGAAATATCTTCCGTTCAAAACTGGAAAGAAGCTTTCTGAGAAACTGCTCTGTGTTCTGTTAATTGATCTCACAGAGTTACATCTTTCCCTTTAAGAAGCCATTCGCTACGGCTGTTCTTGTGGAACTGGCAAAGGGATATTTGGAAGCCCATAGAGGGCTATGGTGAACAAGGAAATATCTTCCGTTCAAAACTGGAAAGAAGCTTTCTGAGAAACTGCTCTGTGTTCTGTTAATTCATCTCACAGAGTTACATCTTTCCCTTCAAGAAGCCTTTCGCTAAGGCTGTTCTTGTGCAATTGGCAAAGGGATATTTGGAAGCCCATAGAGTGCTATGGTGAAAAAGGAAATATCTTCCGTTCAAAACTGGAAAGAAGCTTTCTGAGAAACTGCTCTGTGTTCTGTTAATTCATCTCACAGAGTTACATCTTTCCCTTCAAGAAGCCTTTCGCTAAGGCTGTTCTTGTGGAATTGGAAAAGGGATATTTGGAAGCCCATAGAGGGCTATGGTGAAAAAGGAAATATCTTCCGTTCAAAACTGGAAAGAAGCTTTCTGAGAAACTGCTCTGTGTTCTGTTAATTCATCTCACAGAGTTACATCTTTCTCTTCAAGAAGCCTTTCGCTAAGGCTGTTCTTGTGGAATTGGAAAAGGGATATTTGGAAGCCCATAGAGGGCTATGGTGAAAAAGGAAATATCCTCCTTTCAAAACTGGAAGGAAGCTTTTTGAGAAACTGCTCCGTGTTCAGTAAATTCATCTCACAGAGTTACATCTTTCCCTTCAAGAAGCCTTTCGCTAAGGGTGTTCTTGTGCAATTGGCAAAGGGATATTTGGAAGCCCATAGACGGCTATGGTGAAAAAGGAAATATCTTCCGTTCAAAACTGGAAAGAAGCTTTCTGAGAAACTGCTCTGTGTTGTGTTAATTCATCTCACAGACTTACATCTTTCCCTTCAAGAAGCCTTTCGCTAAGGCTGTTCTTGTGGAATTGGCAAAGGGATATTTGGAAGCCCATAGAGGGCTATGGAGAAAAAGGAAATATCTTCCGTTCAAAACTGGAAACAAGCTTTCTGAGAAACTGCTCTGTGTTCTGTTAATTCATCTCACAGAGTTACATCTTTCCCTTCAAGAAGCCTTTCGCTAAGGCTGTTCTTGTGGAATTGGAAAAGGGATATTTAGAAGCCCTTAGAGGGCTTATGGTGAAAAAGGAAATATCTTCCGTTCAAAACTGGAAAGAAGCTTTCTGAGAAACTGCTCTGTGTTCTGTTAATTCATCTCACAGAGTTACATCTTTCCCTTCAAGAAGCCTTTCGCTAACGCTGTTCTTGTGGAATTGGAAAAGGGATATTTGGAAGCCCATAGAGGGCTATGGTGAAAAAGGAAATATCTTCCGTTCAAAACTGGAAAGAAGCTTTCTGAGAAACTGCTCTATGTTCTGTTAGTTCATCTCACAGAGTTACATCTTTCCCTTCAAGAAGCCTTTCGCTAAGGCTGTTCTTGTGGAATTGGCAAAGGGATATTTGGAAGCCCATAGAGGGCTATGGTGAAAAAGGAAATATCTTCCGTTCAAAACTGGAAAGAAGCTTTCTGAGGAACTGCTCTGTGTTCTGTTAATTCATCTCACAGAGTTACATCTTTCCCTTCAAGAAGCCTTTCGCTAAGGCTGTTCTTGTGGAATTGGCAAAGGGATATTTGGAAGTCCATAGAGGGCTATGGTGAAAAAGGAAATATCTTCCGTTCAAAACTGGAAAGAAGCTTTCTGAGAAACTGCTCTGTGTTCTGTTAATTCATCTCACAGAGTTACATCTTTCCCTTCAAGAAGCCTTTCGCTAAGGCTGTTCTTGTGGAATTGGCAAAGGGATATTTGGAAGCCCATAGAGGGCTATGGTGAAAAAGGAAATATCTTCCGTTCAAAACTGGAAAGAAGCTTTCTGAGAAACTGCTCTGTGTTCTGTTAATTCATCTCACAGAGTTACATCTTTCCCTTCAAGAAGCCTTTCGCTAAGGCTGTTCTTGTGGAATTGGAAAAGGGATATTTAGAAGCCCATAAAGGGCTGTGGTTAAAAAGGAAATATCTTCCGTTCAAAACTGGAAAGAAGCTTTTTGAGAAACTGCTCTTTGTTCTGTTAATTCATCTCACAGAGTTACATCTTTCCCTTCAAGAAGCCTTTCGCTAAGGCTGTTCTTATGGAATTGGAAAAGGGATATTTGGAAGCCCATAGAGGGCTATGGTGAAAAAGGAAATATCTTCCGTTCAAAACTGGAAAGAAGCTTTCTGAGAAACTGCTCTGTGTTCTGTTAATTCATCTCACAGAGTTACATCTTTCCCTTCAAGAAGCCTTTCGCTAAGGCTGTTCTTGTGGAATTGGCAAAGGGATATTTGGAAGCCCATAGAGGGCTATGGTGAAAAAGGAAATATCTTCCGTTCAAAACTGGAAAGAAGCTTTCTGAGAAACTGCTCTGTGTTCTGTTAATTGATCTCACAGAGTTACATCTTTCCCTTTAAGAAGCCATTCGCTAAGGCTGTTCTTGTGGAACTGGCAAAGGGATATTTGGAAGCCCATAGAGGGCTATGGTGAACAAGGAAATATCTTCCGTTCAAAACTGGAAAGAAGCTTTCTGAGAAACTGCTCTGTGTTCTGTTAATTCATCTCACAGAGTTACATCTTTCCCTTCAAGAAGCCTTTCGCTAAGGCTGTTCTTGTGCAATTGGCAAAGGGATATTTGGAAGCCCATAGAGTGCTATGGTGAAAAAGGAAATATCTTCCGTTCAAAACTGGAAAGAAGCTTTCTGAGAAACTGCTCTGTGTTCTGTTAATTCATCTCACAGAGTTACATCTTTCCCTTCAAGAAGCCTTTCGCTAAGGCTGTTCTTGTGGAATTGGCAAAGGGATATTTAGAAGCCCAAAAAGGGCTGTGGTTAAAAAGAAAATATCTTCCGTTCAAAACTGGAAAGAAGCTTTCTGAGAAACTGCTCTGTGTTCTGTTAATTCATCTCACAGAGTTACATCTTTCCCTTCAAGAAGCCTTTCGCTAAGGCTGTTCTTGTGGAACTGGCAAAGGGATATTTGGAAGCCCATAGAGGGCTATGGTGAAAAAGGAAATATCTTCCGTTCAAAACTGGAAAGAAGCTTTCTGAGAAGCTGCTCTGTGTTCTGTTAATTCATCTCACAGATTTACATCTTTCCCTTCAAGAAGCCTTTCGCAAAGGCTGTTCTTATGGAATTGGTAAAGGGATATTTGGAAGCCCATAGAGGGCTATGGTGAAAAAGGAAATATCTTCCGTTGAAAACTGGAAACAATCCTTCTGAGAAACTGCTCTGTGTTCTGTTAATTCATCTAACAGAGGTATATCTTTCCCTTCAAGAAGCCTTTCGCTAAGGCTGTTCTTGTGGAATTGGCAAAGGGATATTTGGAAGCCCATAGAGGGCTATGGTGAAAAAGGAAATATCTTCCGTTCAAAACTGGAAAGAAGCTTTCTGAGAAACTGCTCCGTGTTCTGTTAATTCATCTCACAGAGTTACATCTTTCTCTTCAAGAAGCCTTTCGTAAGGCTGTTCTTGTGGAATTGGAAAAGGGATATTTGGAAGCCCATAGAGTGCTATGGTGAAAAAGGAAATATCTTCCGTTCAAAACTGGAAAGAAGCTTTCTGAGAAACTGCTCTGTGTTCTGTTAATTCATCTCACAGAGTTACATCTTTCCCTTCAAGAAGCCTTTCGCTAAGGCTGTTCTTGTGGAATTGGAAAAGGGATATTTAGAAGCCCATAAAGGGCTGTGGTTAAAAAGGAAATATCTTCCGTTCAAAACTGGAAAGAAGCTTTTTGAGAATCTGCTCTGTGTTCTGTTAATTCATCTCACAGAGTTACATCTTTCCCTTCAAGAAGCCTTTCGCTAAGGCTGTTCTTGTGGAATTGGCAAAGGGATATTTGGAAGCCCATAGAGGGCTATGGTGAAAAAGGAAATATCTTCCGTTCAAAACGGGAAAGAAGCTTTCTGAGAAACTGCTCTGTGTTCTGTTAATTCATCTCACAGAGTTACATCTTTCTCTTCAAGAAGCCTTTCGCTAAGGCTGTTCTTGTGGAATTGGAAAAGGGATATTTGGAAGCCCATAGAGGGCTATGGCGAAAAAAGAAATATCCTCCGTTCAAAACTGGAAGGAAGCTTTTTGAGAAACTGCTCCGTGTTCAGTAAATTCATCTCACAGAGTTACATCTTTCCCTTCAAGAAGCCTTTCGCTAAGGCTGTTCTTGTGGAATTGGCAAAGGGATATTTGGAAGCCCATAGAGGGCTATGGAGAAAAAGGAAATATCTTCCGTTCAAAACTGGAAACAAGCTTTCTGAGAAACTGCTCTGTGTTCTGTTAATTCATCTCACAGAGTTACATCTTTCCCTTCAAGAAGCCTTTCGCTAAGGCTGTTCTTGTGGAATTGGAAAAGGGATATTTAGAAGCCCTTAGAGGGCCTATGGTGAAAAAGGAAATATCTTCCGTTCAAAACTGGAAAGAAGCTTTCTGAGAAACTGCTCTGTGTTCTGTTAATTCATCTCACAGAGTTACATCTTTCCCTTCAAGAAGCCTTTCGCTAACGCTGTTCTTGTGGAATTGGCAAAGGGATATTTGGAAGCCCATAGAGGGCTATGGTGAAAAAGGAAATATCTTCCGTTCAAAACTGGAAAGAAGCTTTCTGAGGAACTGCTCTGTGTTCTGTTAATTAATCTCACAGAGTTACATCTTTCCCTTCAAGAAGCCTTTCGCTAAGGCTGTTCTTGTGGAATTGGAAAAGGGATATTTGGAAGTCCATAGAGGGCTATGGTGAAAAAGGAAATATTTTCCGTTCAAAACTGGAAAGAAGCTTTCTGAGAAACTGCTCTGTGTTCTGTTAATTCATCTCACAGAGTTACATCTTTCCCTTCAAGAAGCCTTTCGCTAAGGCTGTTCTTGTGGAATTGGCAAAGGGATATTTGGAAGCCCATAGAGGGCTATGGTGAAAAAGGAAATATCTTCCGTTCAAAACTGGAAAGAAGCTTTCTGAGAAACTGCTCTGTGTTCTGTTAATTCATCTCACAGAGTTACATCTTTCCCTTCAAGAAGCCTTTCGCTAAGGCTGTTCTTGTGGAATTGGCAAAGGGATATTTGGAAGCCCGTAGAGGGCTATGGTGAAAAAGGAAATATCTTCCGTTCAAAACTGGAAAGAAGTTTTCTGAGAAACTGCTCTGTGTTCTGTTAATTCATCTCACAGAGTTACATCTTTCCCTTCAAGAAGCCATTCGCTAAGGCTGTTCTTGTGGAACTGGCAAAGGGATATTTGGAAGCCCATAGAGGGCTATGGTGAACAAGGAAATATCTTCCGTTCAAAACTGGAAAGAAGCTTTCTGAGAAACTGCTCTGTGTTCTGTTAATTCATCTCACAGAGTTACATCTTTCCCTTCAAGAAGCCTTTCGCTAACGCTGTTCTTGTGCAATTGGCAAAGGGATATTTGGAAGCCCATAGAGTTCTATGGTGAAAAAGGAAATATCTTCCGTTCAAAACTGGAAAGAAGCTTTCTGAGAAACTGCTCTGTGTTCTGTTAATTCATCTCACAGAGTTACATCTTTCCCTTCAAGAAGCCTTTCGCTAAGGCTGTTCTTGTGGAATTGGGAAAGGGATATTTAGAAGCCCAAAAAGGGCTGTGGTTAAAAAGGAAATATCTTCCGTTCAAAACTGGAAAGAAGCTTTCTGAGAAACTGCTCTGTGTTCTGTTAATTCATCTCACAGAGTTACATCTTTCCCTTCAAGAAGCCTTTCGCTAAGGCTGTTCTTGTGGAATTGGCAAAGTCATATTTGGAAGCCCATAGAGGGCTATGGTGAAAAAGGAAATATCTTCCGTTCAAAACTGGAAAGAAGCTTTCTGAGAAGCTGCTCTGTGTTCTGTTAATTCATCTCACAGATTTACATCTTTCCCTTCAAGAAGCCTTTCGCAAAGGCTGTTCTTATGGAATTGGTAAAGGGATATTTGGAAGCCAATAGAGGGCTATGGTGAAAAAGGAAATATCTTCCGTTGAAAACTGGAAACAATCCTTCTGAGAAACTGCTCTGTGTTCTGTTAATTCATCTAACAGAGGTATATCTTTCCCTTCAAGAAGCCTTTCGCTAAGGCTGTTCTTGTGGAATTGGCAAAGGGATACTTGGAAGCCCATAGAGGGCTATGGTGAAAAAGGAAATATCTTCCGTTCAAAACTGGAAAGAAGCTTTCTGGGAAACTGCTCTGTGTTCTGTTAATTCATCTCACAGAGTTACATCTTTCCCTTCAAGAAGCCTTTCGCTAACGCTGTTCTTGTGGAACTGGCAAAGGGATATTTGGAAGCCCATAGAGTGCTATGGTGATAAAGGAAATATCTTCCGTTCAAAACTGGAAAGAAGCTTTCTGAGAAACTGCTCTGTGTTCTGTTAATTCATCTCACAGAGTTACATCTTTCCCTTCAAGAAGCCTTTCGCTAAGGCTGTTCTTGTGGAATTGGAAAAGGGATATTTAGAAGCCCAAAAAGGGCTGTGGTTAAAAAGGAAATATCTTCCGTTCAAAACTGGAAAGAAGCTTTCTGAGAAACTGCTCTGTGTTCTGTTAATTCATCTCACAGAGTTACATCTTTCCCTTCAAGAAGCCTTTCGCTAACGCTGTTCTTGTGGAATTGGCAAAGGGATATTTGGAAGCCCATAGAGGGCTATGGTGAAAAAGGAAATATCTTCCGTTCAAAACTGGAAAGAAGCTTTCTGAGAAACTGCTCTATGTTCTGTTAATTCATCTCACAGAGTTACATCTTTCCCTTCAAGAAGCCTTAAGCTAAGGCTGTTCTTGTGGAATTGGCAAAGGGATATTTGGAAGCCCATAGAGGGCTATGGTGAACAAGGAAATATCTTCCGTTCAAAACTGGAAAGAAGCTTTCTGAGAAACTGCTCTGTGTTCTCTTAATTCATCTCACAGAGTTACATCTTTCCCTTCAAGAAGCCTTTCACTAACGCTGTTCTTGTGGAACTGGCAAAGGGATATTTGGAAGCCCATAGAGTGCTATGGTGATAAAGGAAATATCTTCCGTTCAAAACTGGAAAGAAGCTTTCTGAGAAACTGCTCTGTGTTCTGTTAATTCATCTCACAGAGTTACATCTTTCCCTTCAAGAAGCCTTTCGCTAAGGCTGTTCTTGTGGAATTGGAAAAGGGATATTTAGAAGCCCAAAAAGGGCTGTGGTTAAAAAGGAAATATCTTCCGTTCAAAACTGGAAAGAAGCTTTCTGAGAAACTGCTCTGTGTTCTGTTAATTCATCTCACAGAGTTACATGTTTCCCTTCAGGAAGCCTTTCGCTAAGGCTGTTCTTGTGCAATTGGCAAAGGGATATTTAGAAGCCCAAAAAGGGCTGTGGTTAAAAAGAAAATATCTTCCGTTCAAAACTGGAAAGAAGCTTTCTGAGAAACTGCTCTGTGTTCTGTTAATTCATCTCACATAGTTACATCTTTCCCTTCAAGAAGCCTTTCGCTAAGGCTGTTCTTGTGGAACTGGCAAAGGGATATTTGGAAGCCCATAGAGGGCTATGGTGAAAAAGGAAATATCTTCCGTTCAAAACTGGAAAGAAGCTTTCTGAGAAGCTGCTCTGTGTTCTGTTAATTCATCTCACAGATTTACATCTTTCCCTTCAAGAAGCCTTTCGCAAAGGCTGTTCTTATGGAATTGGTAAAGGGATATTTGGAAGCCCATAGAGGGCTATGGTGAAAAAGGAAATATCTTCCGTTGAAAACTGGAAACAATCCTTCTGAGAAACTGCTCTGTGTTCTGTTAATTCATCTAACAGAGGTATATCTTTCCCTTCAAGAAGCCTTTCGCTAAGGCTGTTCTTGTGGAATTGGCAAAGGGATATTTGGAAGCCCATAGAGGGCTATGGTGAAAAAGGAAATATCTTCCGTTCAAAACTGGAAAGAAGCTTTCTGAGAAACTGCTCCGTGTTCTGTTAATTCATCTCACAGAGTTACATCTTTCTCTTCAAGAAGCCTTTCGTAAGGCTGTTCTTGTGGAATTGGAAAAGGGATATTTGGAAGCCCATAGAGTGCTATGGTGAAAAAGGAAATATCTTCCGTTCAAAACTGGAAAGAAGCTTTCTGAGAAACTGCTCTGTGTTCTGTTAATTCATCTCACAGAGTTACATCTTTCCCTTCAAGAAGCCTTTCGCTAAGGCTGTTCTTGTGGAATTGGAAAAGGGATATTTAGAAGCCCATAAAGGGCTGTGGTTAAAAAGGAAATATCTTCCGTTCAAAACTGGAAAGAAGCTTTTTGAGAATCTGCTCTGTGTTCTGTTAATTCATCTCACAGAGTTACATCTTTCCCTTCAAGAAGCCTTTCGCTAAGGCTGTTCTTGTGGAATTGGCAAAGGGATATTTGGAAGCCCATAGAGGGCTATGGTGAAAAAGGAAATATCTTCCGTTCAAAACGGGAAAGAAGCTTTCTGAGAAACTGCTCTGTGTTCTGTTAATTCATCTCACAAAGTTACATCTTTCTCTTCAAGAAGCCTTTCGCTAAGGCTGTTCTTGTGGAATTGGAAAAGGGATATTTGGAAGCCCATAGAGGGCTATGGTGAAAAAGGAAATATCCTCCGTTCAAAACTGGAAGGAAGCTTTTTGAGAAACTGCTCCGTGTTCAGTAAATTCATCTCACAGAGTTACATCTTTCCCTTCAAGAAGCCTTTCGCTAAGGCTGTTCTTGTGGAATTGGCAAAGGGATATTTGGAAGCCCATAGAGGGCTATGGAGAAAAAGGAAATATCTTCCGTTCAAAACTGGAAACAAGCTTTCTGAGAAACTGCTCTGTGTTCTGTTAATTCATCTCACAGAGTTACATCTTTCCCTTCAAGAAGCCTTTCGCTAAGGCTGTTCTTGTGGAATTGGAAAAGGGATATTTAGAAGCCCTTAGAGGGCTTATGGTGAAAAAGGAAATATCTTCCGTTCAAAACTGGAAAGAAGCTTTCTGAGAAACTGCTCTGTGTTCTGTTAATTCATCTCACAGAGTTACATCTTTCCCTTCAAGAAGCCTTTCGCTAACGCTGTTCTTGTGGAATTGGCAAAGGGATATTTGGAAGCCCATAGAGGGCTATGGTGAAAAAGGAAATATCTTCCGTTCAAAACTGGAAAGAAGCTTTCTGAGAAACTGCTCTATGTTCTGTTAGTTCATCTCACAGAGTTACATCTTTCCCTTCAAGAAGCCTTTCGCTAAGGCTGTTCTTGTGGAATTGGCAAAGGGATATTTGGAAGCCCATAGAGGGCTATGGTGAAAAAGGAAATATCTTCCGTTCAAAACTGGAAAGAAGCTTTCTGAGGAACTGCTCTGTGTTCTGTTAATTAATCTCACAGAGTTACATCTTTCCCTTCAAGAAGCCTTTCGCTAAGGCTGTTCTTGTGGAATTGGAAAAGGGATATTTGGAAGTCCATAGAGGGCTATGGTGAAAAAGGAAATATTTTCCGTTCAAAACTGTAAAGAAGCTTTCTGAGAAACTGCTCTGTGTTCTGTTAATTCATCTCACAGAGTTACATCTTTCCCTTCAAGAAGCCTTTCGCTAAGGCTGTTCTTGTGGAATTGGCAAAGGGATATTTGGAAGCCCATAGAGGGCTATGGTGAAAAAGGAAATATCTTCCGTTCAAAACTGGAAAGAAGCTTTCTGAGAAACTGCTCTGTGTTCTGTTAATTCATCTCACAGAGTTACATCTTTCCCTTCAAGAAGCCTTTCGCTAAGGCTGTTCTTGTGGAATTGGCAAAGGGATATTTGGAAGCCCATAGAGGGCTATGGTGAAAAAGGAAATATCTTCCGTTCAAAACTGGAAAGAAGTTTTCTGAGAAACTGCTCTGTGTTCTGTTAATTCATCTCACAGAGTTACATCTTTCCCTTCAGGAAGCCATTCGCTAAGGCTGTTCTTGTGGAACTGGCAAAGGGATATTTGGAAGCCCATAGAGGGCTATGGTGAACAAGGAAATATCTTCCGTTCAAAACTGGAAAGAAGCTTTCTGAGAAACTGCTCTGTGTTCTGTTAATTCATCTCACAGAGTTACATCTTTCCCTTCAAGAAGCCTTTCGCTAACGCTGTTCTTGTGCAATTGGCAAAGGGATATTTGGAAGCCCATAGAGTTCTATGGTGAAAAAGGAAATATCTTCCGTTCAAAACTGGAAAGAAGCTTTCTGAGAAACTGCTCTGTGTTCTGTTAATTCATCTCACAGAGTTACATCTTTCCCTTCAAGAAGCCTTTCGCTAAGGCTGTTCTTGTGGAATTGGGAAAGGGATATTTAGAAGCCCAAAAAGGGCTGTGGTTAAAAAGGAAATATCTTCCGTTCAAAACTGGAAAGAAGCTTTCTGAGAAACTGCTCTGTGTTCTGTTAATTCATCTCACAGAGTTACATCTTTCCCTTCAAGAAGCCTTTCGCTAAGGCTGTTCTTGTGGAATTGGCAAAGTCATATTTGGAAGCCCATAGAGGGCTATGGTGAAAAAGGAAATATCTTCCGTTCAAAACTGGAAAGAAGCTTTCTGAGAAGCTGCTCTGTGTTCTGTTAATTCATCTCACAGATTTACATCTTTCCCTTCAAGAAGCCTTTCGCAAAGGCTGTTCTTATGGAATTGGTAAAGGGATATTTGGAAGCCCATAGAGGGCTATGGTGAAAAAGGAAATATCTTCCGTTGAAAACTGGAAACAATCCTTCTGAGAAACTGCTCTGTGTTCTGTTAATTCATCTAACAGAGGTATATCTTTCCCTTCAAGAAGCCTTTCGCTAAGGCTGTTCTTGTGGAATTGGCAAAGGGATACTTGGAAGCCCATAGAGGGCTATGGTGAAAAAGGAAATATCTTCCGTTCAAAACTGGAAAGAAGCTTTCTGGGAAACTGCTCTGTGTTCTGTTAATTCATCTCACAGAGTTACATCTTTCCCTTCAAGAAGCCTTTCGCTAACGCTGTTCTTGTGGAACTGGCAAAGGGATATTTGGAAGCCCATAGAGTGCTATGGTGATAAAGGAAATATCTTCCGTTCAAAACTGGAAAGAAGCTTTCTGAGAAACTGCTCTGTGTTCTGTTAATTCATCTCACAGAGTTACATCTTTCCCTTCAAGAAGCCTTTCGCTAAGGCTGTTCTTGTGGAATTGGAAAAGGGATATTTAGAAGCCCAAAAAGGGCTGTGGTTAAAAAGGAAATATCTTCCGTTCAAAACTGGAAAGAAGCTTTCTGAGAAACTGCTCTGTGTTCTGTTAATTCATCTCACAGAGTTACATCTTTCCCTTCAAGAAGCCTTTCGCTAACGCTGTTCTTGTGGAATTGGCAAAGGGATATTTGGAAGCCCATAGAGGGCTATGGTGAAAAAGGAAATATCTTCCGTTCAAAACTGGAAAGAAGCTTTCTGAGAAACTGCTCTATGTTCTGTTAATTCATCTCACAGAGTTACATCTTTCCCTTCAAGAAGCCTTAAGCTAAGGCTGTTCTTGTGGAATTGGCAAAGGGATATTTGGAAGCCCATAGAGGGCTATGGTGAACAAGGAAATATCTTCCGTTCAAAACTGGAAAGAAGCTTTCTGAGAAACTGCTCTGTGTTCTCTTAATTCATCTCACAGAGTTACATCTTTCCCTTCAAGAAGCCTTTCACTAACGCTGTTCTTGTGGAACTGGCAAAGGGATATTTGGAAGCCCATAGAGTGCTATGGTGATAAAGGAAATATCTTCCGTTCAAAACTGGAAAGAAGCTTTCTGAGAAACTGCTCTGTGTTCTGTTAATTCATCTCACAGAGTTACATCTTTCCCTTCAAGAAGCCTTTCGCTAAGGCTGTTCTTGTGGAATTGGAAAAGGGATATTTAGAAGCCCAAAAAGGGCTGTGGTTAAAAAGGAAATATCTTCCGTTCAAAACTGGAAAGAAGCTTTCTGAGAAACTGCTCTGTGTTCTGTTAATTCATCTCACAGAGTTACATGTTTCCCTTCAGGAAGCCTTTCGCTAAGGCTGTTCTTGTGCAATTGGCAAAGGGATATTTAGAAGCCCAAAAAGGGCTGTGGTTAAAAAGAAAATATCTTCCGTTCAAAACTGGAAAGAAGCTTTCTGAGAAACTGCTCTGTGTTCTGTTAATTCATCTCACATAGTTACATCTTTCCCTTCAAGAAGCCTTTCGCTAAGGCTGTTCTTGTGGAACTGGCAAAGGGATATTTGGAAGCCCATAGAGGGCTATGGTGAAAAAGGAAATATCTTCCGTTCAAAACTGGAAAGAAGCTTTCTGAGAAGCTGCTCTGTGTTCTGTTAATTCATCTCACAGATTTACATCTTTCCCTTCAAGAAGCCTTTCGCAAAGGCTGTTCTTATGGAATTGGTAAAGGGATATTTGGAAGCCCATAGAGGGCTATGGTGAAAAAGGAAATATCTTCCGTTGAAAACTGGAAACAATCCTTCTGAGAAACTGCTCTGTGTTCTGTTAATTCATCTAACAGAGGTATATCTTTCCCTTCAAGAAGCCTTTCGCTAAGGCTGTTCTTGTGGAATTGGCAAAGGGATATTTGGAAGCCCATAGAGGGCTATGGTGAAAAAGGAAATATCTTCCGTTCAAAACTGGAAAGAAGCTTTCTGAGAAACTGCTCCGTGTTCTGTTAATTCATCTCACAGAGTTACATCTTTCTCTTCAAGAAGCCTTTCGTAAGGCTGTTCTTGTGGAATTGGAAAAGGGATATTTGGAAGCCCATAGAGTGCTATGGTGAAAAAGGAAATATCTTCCGTTCAAAACTGGAAAGAAGCTTTCTGAGAAACTGCTCTGTGTTCTGTTAATTCATCTCACAGAGTTACATCTTTCCCTTCAAGAAGCCTTTCGCTAAGGCTGTTCTTGTGGAATTGGAAAAGGGATATTTAGAAGCCCATAAAGGGCTGTGGTTAAAAAGGAAATATCTTCCGTTCAAAACTGGAAAGAAGCTTTTTGAGAATCTGCTCTGTGTTCTGTTAATTCATCTCACAGAGTTACATCTTTCCCTTCAAGAAGCCTTTCGCTAAGGCTGTTCTTGTGGAATTGGCAAAGGGATATTTGGAAGCCCATAGAGGGCTATGGTGAAAAAGGAAATATCTTCCGTTCAAAACGGGAAAGAAGCTT